>NC_054484.1:41639831-43013402 GCF_017639515.1 Carcharodon carcharias | reverse complement strand
CACACCCCACATACACACACACACACCCCACATACACACACACACACACACCCCACATACACACACACACACCCCACATACACACACACACACCCCACATACACACACACACACCCCACATACACACACACACACCCCACACACACACCCCACACACACACTCACACCCCACAGAGCGGAGTTCTCTATTTATGAGACTAAGTGAAGTGGCGGCTGGTTTTTGTGGTGTCTACCCTGCTGGCCAGAATGGCAGGAACTTGCACCTGATTCCGCTCTTGGAGGGTCATTAATTATGCACAGGTCAGTATCAGGCCGAATCACCTGGTGGGTCAGGAGCTGATTCATCAGATGAATCAGCCCGCCACGAGCTGGCGAGGTCGAAGGTCCAGGCGCCATATTTAGAGGCCAGTCCAACAAATAATCTCTCTCTCTCCAGCCCACCTGTTTTCCAGACATGTGCAGAGATGTCTTGCAGACAGGAGAACACAGCCGAAAGCCTCAAGGAGGCGGCAGCACCTCGCTTCAGCCACCAGGGCCTCCAGGCATTCATCAGAGGAGTGTAGGCACACAGGCAAGCCCTATATCCCAAGGATGGCTGCAGGATGCTCAGCAGCCTCATCTCTCCGGTCTGGGAGACCATCGCAGAGTGGGTAAGCCCCTGTCCAGGTAGAGGATGAATTACCTCATCCACACCACTAGGATAAGTCATCCTTCAACTCTGTCTAAGATCAAACTCTCATCATGGCATCATGCACTCAAATGGTTACTCACTTCAGGGATCTCACGCAGCCATTAGTGGGGTCTCATCCTCTCTCCAAAATTTTCACATCACCACCTATCATATTACTCACACTCCATCCTCTGGCCCTTCTGGGGAGGGCTCACTACACACAGGGGTCATGCATCTCACCCAACCTCTGCTCCATCCCTTCTCATCACATCCCTATTTTTCTTCTTCATAGAGGCCAAGCTGGCCGACAACAGGCGCGAGAGCTCGCAAACCAATGGAGGGACAGCCGGCATCATTGTCCTCACTGAGTTTGAGGCTGCAGCTGAGCTGGCCAGGAACTGTGGGGAAGGGGAGATCAGCCTCTCCCAGCAACCTAGTACAGATCACAACTCCATCACTTCATCAAATCCTGACAACCACAGTGAGTCACATGCAGTCTTATCTAGCTCATGCTCATTAACTGAAACTCTATTTTCCAGGCACCAGCAGATCAAGCCCTCCAGGGCAGTCGAGCACCAGTGCAAGCCCCCAGGCCATCTCTGAATTGGAAGCTCTGGAAAAACCATCACAACGCTAACATGCATCCTCCACTAGCTCAGAGACATACACGTCAGTGGGACACAGCTGTAGGTTAGGCTCGGGCTCACTTTCTGGGGAACACCTCACTGATACGTCCCCACAGCAGTCAGAAGCAGAGGCAGCCCAGGTCTCTGGCACTCAGAGGGCTGCTGGATACCAGTCACCTGCTCAGTCCGAGTCAGATGATGAGCCTCTGGAAGCGGCCACCAACTCAATGCTGGAGATACAACAACAGGTAACTGAACATCAGGCAGAGATTCGACAGTCACTCAGCAGATTAGAGCGAATGCTGGAGGAGTCCGTCTGCACCTTATCTGATGTCATGGCTCCGACATGTGAACACCTCAAGGTCACCATGGGCAGGCTGGCGACAACCATGGAGACCTTGGTCCAGCAGGTCTTGCTGGATTTGCACTTGGCCTTGCACTCCTTGGTCACACACCCTGGTGGTCACCATCAAAATGTGGGCAACATGAGGATGAGACACCTTGCCCTCCCTCCAGGTGCATCATCTCCTGCAGGAGTTAGGGCGGGGCCCTCGGGCACCCACAGGGAGGATGAGTGTCAGCTGGATACCCCGGGGGCCTCCTCTTAGAAGAACATAAGAAACAGGAACAGGATTAGACCATTTGACCCCTCTTCGTCATTCAACAAGATCATGGCTGATTTTCTTATGTTTCTATTTCCACATTCCCATCTAACCCTGATAACCTTTGATTTCCTTGCCTAACAAGAATCTATCTACCTCTGCCTTAAAAATATTCAATGACCCGCCTCCACCACCTTCTGAGGCACAGAGTTCCCAAGTCACACAACTCTCAGAGAGAAAAAAATTCTCATTGCTGTCCTAAAAGGGTGACCCCTAATTTTAAAACGGTGCCCCCTAGTTCTGGACTCACCCACAAGAGGAAACGTCCTTTTGACATCCACCTTGTCAAGGCCGTTCGGGATCTTGCATACTTTAATCAAATCACCCCTCACTCTTCTAAAGTCCAGTGGAAGCAAGCCCAGCCTGTCCAACTTATTCTCCTAAGACAACCCACTCATTCCAGGTATCAATCTAGTAAACCTCCTTTGAACCACCTCCAATGTATTTACATCCTTCCTTAAATAAGGAGACCAAAACTGCACACAGTATTTGAGGCACGTTCTCACCAATGCCCAAAGCATAACATCCTTACTTTTATGTTCAATCCTTCTCGTAATACACGATAGCATTCCATTAGCCTTCTTAATTACTTGCTGTACCTGCATACTAATTTTTTGTGACCCATGCACCTCAGGATTATGCAGCTGTTCTCCATTTGAGTAGTATTCTGCTTTTTTGTTCTTCCTGCCAAAGTGAACAACTTCATATTTTCCCACATTAAACTCCATTTGCCAGATCTTTGCCCACTCACTCAACCTATCTATATCCATCTGCAACCTCCTCATGTCCTCTTCATAACACACTTTCCTACCTATCTTTGTGTCATCTGAAAACTTAGCTACTGTGTCTTCACTCACCTCATCTAAGTCATTGATGTAAATCATAAATAGTTGGGGGCCCAGCACAGACTCCTATGGAACTCCATTATTTACATCCTGCCAATCCAAAAAAGACCCATTTATGCATACTGTCTGCTTTCTGCCAGCCAGCCAACCTTCTATCCATGCTAATATAGTACCCTCTACATCATGCGCTTTTATTTTCCGCAATAACCGTTGATGTGGCACCTTATCAAATGCCTTCTGGAAATCCAAGTACAGTACGTCTTCAGACTCCCCTTTATCCACTGTGCATGTTACTCCTTCAAAAAACTCCAATAAGTTGGTTAAACATAATTTTCCTTTCACAAAACCATGCTGACTGTTTCCAATTGCTTTGAGCTCTTCTAAGTGCTCAGCTATAATCTCAATGGTCAATTCTAACAACGCCCCCATGACAGACAGCAGGCTAACTAGCCTATAGTTTCCTGTTTTCTGTCTCCCTCCCTTCTTGAATAGAGGGGTTAAATTTGCTACTTTCCAGTCTGATGGAGCCTTTTCAGAATCTAGCGAATTTTGGAAAATAAAACCAACGCATTGACTGCCTCATTAGCTACCTCCTTTAAGACCCTAGGATGTAGTCCATCGGGACCTGGAGACTTGCCAGCCTGCAGCTCCATCAAATTGCTCTCAGGACACTCCAAGGGTGCGCAGTCACTCACAGCCCAGTCTGCTAGTGACCCCATCCACTCCAGCTTCTCAGGCCACCGAGGACACTTCTGCCCCTGAGCAGGTGGCCCTTATCAGGCCAGGACCATTCAGGTCTCAGGTCACCAGAGGATGTCCGCCAAGGTCATCGCAGACATCAGGAGATAGCAGTCAGCAGGCTGCCTCCACCTCAGCTGCAAACGTCAGAGCTGCACCTAGGCATTGTGGTGGAGTTAGGAAAGTTAAGAAAAATTGATGTCATTTTTGGGTCATGGGTGTGCTAGACATGTAACTAAATTGCACTATTGTGAATCCATTTGATGGTTATGTGTATGTTTTGGGCAGCTGAAGGCATTGTGATTTTGTACTTTGGGATCCTCTTATTTCGAGGTTTTAGCCATCCTCCAACTCAGCGATAGTGTCCCACTGAGAAAGTCACATTCCTGTGATGTCAACCTCAGTTGAACTAGTCTCCTTGTCCCTCTGTGATGTCAGGGAGATGTGTTTCAATCCTTATTTGAAGTACATGCTGTAAGCGTTTCTAGCCTCAAGGAACACCATTGAGTGAGGTCAGTTCATCAGCATTGATATTCTAGCAGCATTTGTGTCTCCTCAGTGGTAGTATCAGAAGACAAGACACGCACAGGAGGAAGAGATCCCTAGGCATGTCCACATTTCGGTCGCAGCAGTGTTTGCATCATTAAATGGTGGCGAAGGCTTCAAGTCTTCTCTCGCATCGCTCTTGTCCCTAAGTGGGCTCTCAGTTCCCAGAGTGAGCTCACTCACAGGGCCCCACAGACCAGAGCAAAGATCATGGCCTGGTGATTCATCAGGCCAGAACGCAGAAGTGTGAATGCAGGACTTGTTCTCGCTGCAAGTGGGTGGACATCCCCTGAGATGAAAGGGAATGGCACTGAGAACTAGGAGAGATGTGGCCATATGCCCTTATTTAACTTTACTCTTCCTGGAACCTGTCAGCAATTAACGTATCACGGGCAAGTCTCCCACGTCTTCCTTCTTCCATGGCGTGATCACACTCATACTGACCCTCAGCAGCCTCTTGAGGTTCCTGGGCCTCCAGATCTTTATCCTCCGATAAACTCTCATCCTCCTCCAGTTCATTCTCTGGCAGGGGTTCACCTCATTACATTACCAGATTGTGAAGGGCGCAACACACTGCGATGATACAGGAAACCCTGTCGGCTCTGTATTGAATTGAGCCACCTAAGCGGTCCAAGCATTTGAAACGCATCTTTAGAAGCCCTTTGGTCTGTTCGATAATGGAACATGTGGGGCCGTGAGCAGCGTTGTACCTCTCTTCAGAATGACTATGATGGTGACGCAGTGGTGTCATCAGTCAGCGTTTCAGTGGTACCCCTTATCCCCAAGCAGCCATCCCTGCAGATGTAATGGCCCCTTGATAATCTCAGGCACGTGTTAGTGACTCAGAATGTAGGACTTATGGCAACTCCCACAGTACTGCACGCAAACGTGCATTATCTGGCTCCGCTTGACCATATCCCTCCTGCTGAAGCTGAGCGCGACGTCACCTCTCCCCTCTTCGCCTCCTCCATTGCATTAGCACCCTAACAAAGGCAGCATTCAGCCCTTGGTCCATATCTGCTTTTGCCTTCTTTCTGAAAGGAAACATTGAAGACATTAATTATTCAAGGGGCAGGAAAACAAAGCTCCAAAGATGAAACATATGGAAACTGTTAATGGTCCATAGTTCTCCTGCTCTGCTTGCATGGTGGCTGTTGCCACCTTGTCCCTGAGACACTGAGACACTAGCACACACATCGAGGTGACCAAGATTGCATCGCAGGTATGTAACATGTTGAGCTCTGTGTGGGATGCTAAAGTTTAATTGAGATGAGGGACCTAACCTAACTCTATGCTCCAATCTCTGAGGTGCCATCTAAACAACCAATTATTTTTATAATTCATTTACAGGATGTGTGCATCGTTGGCTAGGCCAGCATTTATTGCCCATCCCTAAATGCCCTTGAGAAGGCGATGGTGAGCTGCCTTCTTGAACCACAGCAGTCTATGTGGTGTAGGTACACCCACAGTTCTGTTAGGGAGAGAGTTCCAGGATGTTGACCCAGCGACAGTGAAAGATGGTAAGTGGCTTGGAAGGGAATTTCCAGGTGGTGTATGCTGCCATTGTCCTTCGAGATGGTAGTGGTCGTGGGTTTAGAAGTTGCTGCCTAAGGAACCTTGGTGAGTTTCTGCAGTGCATCTTGTAGATGGTACACACTGCTGCAACTGTTCGACAGTGGTGGAGGGAGTGAATGTTTGTGGAAGGGGTGCCAATCAAGTGTGCTGTTTTGTCCTGGGTGGCATCAAGCTCCTTGAGTGTTGGAGCTGCACTCATCCAGGCAAGTGGAGAGTATTCCATCACACTCCTGACTTGTGCCTTGTAGATGGTGAACAGACTTTAGGAAGTCAGGAAGTGAGTTACTTGCCACACAATTCCTAGCTTCTGACATGCTCTTGTAGCTACTGTATTCATATGTCTAGTCTTTGGAGTTGGTTATTGCCTGGCACTTGTGTGGTACGAATATCACCTGCCACTTGTCAGCCCAAGCCTGAATATTGTCCAGGTCTTGCTGCATTTGGACATGGACTGCTTCGATACCTGAGGAGTCACAAATGGTGCTGAACATTGTACAATCAACAGCAAACGTCCCCACTTCTGACCTTGTGATGGAAGGAAAGTCATTGATGAAGCAGCTGAAGATGGTTAGGCCTAGGACACCATTGCAGGAGTTCCTCAGGGTAATGTCCTGGAATTGAGATGATTGACTTCCAAACCCCACAATATAGTCAGTGAGTAGATGCCCTTTGGCCCGTCATTTACACGGCATCTTTAATGTAATAAATTGTCCCAAGGCACTTCACAGGTGCATTATAACGCAAAATATGACACCAAGCTACATAAGGAGATATTAGATCAGATGACCAAAAGATTGGTCAAAGTGGTGAGTTTTAAGAAGTGTTTTAAAGGAAGAAAGTGAGGTAGAGAGGTGTAGGAGGGAATTCCAGAGCTTTTAGAGCCTTGGCAACAAAGTGCCGCCACCAATGGTAGAGCTAATAAAATCAAGAATGCTCAAAAGTTCAGGACAAAATGAATTCAAATATCTCAGGGGTTTGAGGGGCTGGAAGAGATTACAGAGATAAGCGGAGGTGGGGGGAGGGGCGGATTAGCTCATGAAGGGATTTGAAAACAAGCTCAACTGCACTCATTCCTGTCTCTCCAGGCAACTCACATCTAAACAGTCAACACTCATATACTCATCCTCCTCTTATTGCCCTCTCACTGCCATGTCACACACTTGTACTCCGCAAATGTTGTCCTTCAGCTGCTATCTACACTCATAACTCTCTGCCTTCTCTCCTTGCAGGGGAAGAGAATGCACAACCTTAGAGAGAGGCAGAGCCCTGGTCGGGGGAGAGGGTGTCCAATGAAAGGTACCTTAATAGCCACTGACAATGCATGCCCATCTGACCCACTAGGAAGTAGGTCTTGTTCAAGGAGGCTGTAGATGTCAGCAGCAACCTGACATGACTTAGTCATTGGTACTCAGAAATGTCGAGAAACCTGATTCTCTGTCTGTTGACCATATGCTGGGGTCTTGCCTCTAGGAACTTGTGGTGAGGAGAAGGCAGTTGGTGCTGTTGATACTGGTGTTGTTGTTGCTGCTCTTTGTTAGATATACATGCTAGAGCTGCATAAGCTACTCCCATGCCATTGTGAAGGCTGGCAGCAGGGAAATGCAGTTAAAGGTGAAGAGAATGCACAACAAGAGAAGTGACTTCAAAGAAGCCAGCAATCACCTGCCAGGCAGTGAAAGCACCCTCTGAAAAGTCCTATGAGCAGCAGTCCCTCACCTGACCTTGACTACAGTTCTTCAGTTTCACTGATAAAAGCCTTCCTAGCCTGTCAATTTCACTGAAGAAGCATTCTCCACTGTGTTCTCTCCTGTTGGCCATGCTGAGCAGCTGAGGAAATATACCCTCTGGCTGTTAAAGCCAGAATGCTGAACATTTAATTTTCTGTTTATTTAATCTAATTAACTTCCCCACAACTCCAAAAGTGCTCCCCACTTTCTTTCAAAGCAGTCTGGTTAAAACCCAGAAGAGGGCGGGATGATATTAGGATCCCAACCTGACAAAACTTAAAAAAGACTTCCATTTATATAGCATCTATCACAACCATCAGATGTCCCATAGCACTTTGCACCAATTAATTGTTTCTTTTTGAAGTACAGTCACTGTTGTAATGTAGAAAACATAGCAAACTCCCTCAATCTCCTACAAACAGCAATGTGAAATGGCCAGATAACTTCACTGCTCTTCTTTAAAATAGTGCTGTGGGATCCTTTATGTCCATCTGAAAGATCAGACCAGGCCTTCTCATCTGAAAGACAGCACCTATGATAGTGCAGCACTTCCATTGTACTGCACTGGAGTGTCAGCCTAGATTTTTCTGCTCAAGGGGATTTTAGGGGATTTAACTCCCCAGACGCACCCAAACCCGACTCCCCTTGGAACGTAATACTCTGTTCAGTGAAGCTGGAATATTTTTGTTCATTTTTTGGATGTGGCAGAGCAAACATTTATTGCCCTGACCTAGTTGCCTTAGTATGGTTTGATACAACTGAACGGTTTCCTAGGCCACTTCAGAAAAGAGTTAATAGTCAACTACGTTAAGAGATTTTTTGAAGATGTAGATAAAGGGTAACCAGTAGATGCAGTATACTTGGATTTCCAACAGACATTTGATAAAGTGTCACACAAAAGGCAAACACATAAGATAAGGACTCATGGATTGAGGGTGCTATATTAGCATGGATAGCCGATAGTGTATGGACAGGAAGCAGAGAGTAAGGATAAATGGGGCATTTTAATGTTGGCAGGCTGTGGCAAGTGGAGTGTCACAACGATTAGTGCTGGGGCCTCTGCTATTTGCAATCTATATTAATGACTTGGACTACCAGACAGAGAGTAATGGATCTAAGTTTGCTGACTAGATACAAAACCAGGTGGGAATACAAGCCATGAGGAGGACACAAAGAGGCTGCAAGAGATATAGACAGGTTAATTGAGTGGGCAGCAAGGTGGTGGGATGGAGTATAATGTGGGAAAGGGTGAGGTTATTCACTTTGGTTGTAAGAATAGAAAAGCAGAATATTTTTTCAAGACATGAACATTGTAACTGTTGATGTTCAGAGACAGACTTGGGTATACTCATACAAGGAACACAAAAAGTTAGCATGCAAGTACAATAAGCAATTAGGAAAGCAAATGGCATGTTGGGCTTTATTGCAAGGGAATTGGAGTATAAGAATAAAGAAGTTTTGCTACAATTGTATAGAGCTTTAGTGAGACCACACCTGGAATACCATGTGCAATTTTGGTCTCCATATTTAAGGAAAGATACACTTGCATTGGAGTACAGCGAAGGTTCACTAGAATAGTCCCTGGGATGATAGGGTTGTCCTAAGATGAGAAGCTGAGTAATTTGGGTCTATATTTTCTGGAGTATAAAAGAATGAGAGCTGAACTCATTGAAACATTCAACATTCTGAAGGGGCTTAATAGGGTAGATGCTGAGACACTGTTTCCACTGGCTGGAGAATCTAGAACGTGGGGGCACAGTTTCAGGATAAGAGGCAGATCATTTAGGAAGAGAAATGTCTTCACTCACAAGGTTTTGAATCATTGGAATTTTCTACCCCAGAGAGTTGTGGATACACCATCATTGAATATATTTAAGGCTGAGATAGACAGATTTTTGGTCTCTCGGGGAATCAAGGGATATGGGGAGCAGGCGAGAAAGTGGAGTTGAGCCCAAAATCAGCCACAATCATACTGAATGGCAGAGCAGGCTCGATGGACCATATGGTCTTCTCCTACTCCTATTTCTTATGTTCTTAATTTGACTTGCTTCTCCCTTCTGTTTAAACGCAAATTCTTTGAACTACCTGGGAGAGCTTCACTGGATATATGGTGCATATAGAAGACAATGACTCATTTCCAACTCATTCTGACAAAAAAATTGTACAAACATGGTTTCTTTGATTTATGATGTCATCTTCACAAATTATCAATCCTTGTAAAGTGGGGATTAAGACAGAGAATGTTGTCCCCTTGGATAGTTCCTGGTAGCTAGGTTTTAAAACAGTACCAGCGTCAGCGACATGAAACACCAGAAGGAATAAATATTGAATGATTTGTGCACCACGTGCAAGACTTTTGTTCAAATACTATTTGATCTCCATGGTGTTGCACAAAGTTGTCAAGACTAACTGTAGTCTTCAGGTGGAACAGGGTTAGACAGCGGAGTTCAAACATTTTCAAGGCATACAAACATAATTTAGTCTCAGTTTTAAAGTCATATATTCTGCCCTCCATTTACATTTCCATTATAAGCGCCTATTCCTTCAGTTATAATAAAAACAGGCTATGTAAAATTGCCATGCCCATCATTGAAAAGTTGACAGGATGTGCGGGCAGATGCAAGCTTTCTTAATATATTCATGAAAACAGAAAGATACAAGAATTTCATTATATAGCTAAAGCATATGTTATTAGCTTGGTAATTCATTTTAAGCATTAGACAAATGAAAAAAAGTTGAATTACTTGAAAATTGCCTTCCTCATTAGGCCGCAGAGATTCCCATTCTGGAGAATCAAGGAATTGATAGGGAAAGATATAGTGCAGGAACTGCTGATCATGAGTAACACGAACCCTATAAAACACATAGAATGATTTTGATTACTATTACCAAGCATATATTTTTGTCATTTAGTGAAGGTAACTATTCTTTTGAAGTTATTTTCTACCCTTTCCTGAATTGAGTTTCCCTACACCATGGAGTTTTCACAGCTAGTAGAAGGGTGTTATACTCCACATCTTTACCATATCTGATCTAAATTCAGAAAATAGCAGGTATGCAACATTTCAACATCTTTAATTCATCTGGCTTTAACCTGTGTTAATTGGAAAGTGCAAGAGTTGGATACTTCAATGCAAAGCGACTTAGAAAAACTTTAAATTGTGATCCTCCATTGCATTTCTGAGTCAGTTTAGATTATGGATCTTTACTCACTTCCATTGCTCTCCTGCTTCTTGAGGTTCCCAAGGCTAAAAAAAAATCATGGACTTAGTTGAGCAAATGCTGAGGTGTTGACCAAGGCTGCAGAAATTATGAAGTTGGCACATCTGAATCAGAGTAACTGTCAACATTTGTGCCACATGTATCTTTGCAAAGGAGCATAACCGCAAGAGACAAATTGCTAAACACAAAGCAAACTGTGTCTGCAAGACTGTTAGTGGGGTGAACTTGACAGTGGATGGTCTAGCCAATGATTTCCTTGCCTTTGCAGCATTATCAAACCTAAGTAAAACTGTACAAGCTGCCAATTCAATAAACATGGCTTTGTCAAGATAACTGCAAAGGGAGGAGATGGGTAAAGAGCTATTTTTGGATAAGATGTGACACTGTAAATGGTATCTGAATCCTCTTTAGAGGAATCAAGAGTTGCTGCAAAGGTAAATTTTGAGATGTAGTGCATTGTGAAGGTCTTTTTATTTGCTGTTTCTCAGGATGTGAGCATCTCTGGCTAGGCCAGCATTTGTATTGTTCATCCCTAATTGCCCTTGAGAAGATGGTGCTGAGCTGCCTTCTTGAACCGCTTGCAGTCCATATGGTGTAGGTACACAAACAGTAGGGAAATGATGTGGGATCAATTGGTTGTGTGCATTTGCATCCGCTCACAATTGCACAAAACCTATCCTAATTTTATTCATTAGCTGAAGTGTGTCATCAGTCATCATTAAAAGGGTGTTCTGGGCTCATGACAATAACAGACTTTCTGGTGTTCTTAAACAAACCTGTAAAGGTATACTCAGAATTGAAAAAAATCATTACCATGAATTGGCAACAGGCCTAATGGATAATATTGTGGGACAATAAAATGGCAAACTACACATGTTGAAAATCTGAAATGAAGAAATTTAATGCTGGAACTACACAGCAGGTCAGACAACATCTTGTAAAGCAAAAGATAGATTATGACATTTTGGGTGTGTACCTTTTATCAAAATGAAGCCTGAAATATAATCAAACATTTGAATAAGAAAGTAAAAGGAAGTGGAGAAAAAGAAAATAAATTAATACTCAAAATAGAAGTGGTAACTTTAATCACATACAGCTTCCTTCACAGTCAGGCTATACCAGGAGCCCATGTCTGTCCAGGAGGCTGGGCTGGCTTGAGCTGCCAGCAGAGAAACCAGTTACAGAGCAGGAGTGATGCGATAACTGACCTGCAAAGTGTTTATGGAAAGCTATTAGATGGTAGTACCTTGGTATAAAAGTTAATAAAGTTAGTGGAGTGTGTTGTGCAGGCTAAAAGATCTTAATGAATCACTTCACGCAGATGTGGACTCTGCACTGAGTGGCCTGTTTACTGTTGGGTGAGGCATGAATAGCTCAAAGTAGTGAAACTTCAAACTGCTGCAGACTCTTATTGATATCAATGGTTTTTAAACATAGTCTATTCAGCTACTGCAATACATAAGTTGGATGGGTTTGAGACTTATGTTGTAACAAAACAATTGCCTGGATTTTATTTTGAGAAATACATAAGGTAAACTGTAGCTGTATTTGAGATGGGTGGCAGCCTTCCATCTTGTAAGATTATGGTTTGCACCATGGTGCTAAACATCGCCTGGCGTGGCTCTGGAGCCCCACTCTCACATTGCAATTTGCTGTATTTGCTGCAGAGGAAGACAGTGGGCTGAGAAAGTGCACAATTTGTTGGCCTCTGTTTTCTCTGTATCTGAGATTTTGGTTTAGATTGATGCATCTGTCACTTTCTCTTAAGCCCTTTAGGGAAATGCCTAGCTTCTACTTATAGTCCCACTTCAATGACCAAAATGAGATTGGAAATTCATGAATTGCAGGTTGAACCTGCACTTAACTGATCTGAGTCACTGCACTACAATGTCATGACTCTGCACCATTAGTATACCTGAGATCCATTATTTGAACTGCCCTTATTCACTAAAGGAAGAGGAGGGTAAAAACTTTGGTATTTGGCCAATAATTAACATACTCTTCACACTGGAGAAAATAGTCAAACCATGTTGGAACTGTTTAGATAGTGTTTTGGTAAACATACATTCCACGAATGCACAAGGGGGACACTGAAATATGCAACGTGGCTGCACAATGCTGAGGCTATCCTGCAGTAACCACTCTCAACTTTCCAGTACTGTATTATTAAGTCCCAATGTGTTCTATTTGAACTCAAAATTGAATTACATTAAAAACTGAGACGTTTATAGTCAAATTTAAAAAAGTTACAGTATAAATAGTGCTTGATCTTAAAAGGAATGTAATCGGGGGCTAAGTTAAGTTTGTCATTTTTCTAACAGAATAGTACAAGCCTGAGATGGCAGACGAAAAATAAATAAATGATTTACGAGTATTCACTACTAAATCTTTTTAAAAGTCAATAGAGGGTATTTCATCCCCACCAATTACAGAAAAAGAATCGGAATGCAATGCTGTATGTTTGTGTCATTGAGTGTTTTGTATTTAACTGGAACATTTAATAAAATACTTAATACTGCTTAAATTTTAAAACAAAATGTTCCTAAGGCCAGTGAAAGGAGTGTTGGCATCAGTGACAGCCAACAAAGTAAATGAAAACACCAACAAAACGCCCCTAAAAGATATATTTTTGTTAACGCCACAGAGTTTCAGAAGACCTACCTGCCTGCCAGCAGCAGGGACAAGCGATCGATAGCGGTTTTGCCCTCCACCGCGTAGTTCTGGTCGCGGGCAAGATTCATCACCTCGGCATCGCAGCACCTCACGATCTCCTTGTAGACGTTAAGCGGCACATCCAGAGGCCGAAACATGGTTTTGTAAAGATTAGCGAAGTCTTCCTCGAAAGTCACTTTCCTCAGCCGGTAGCCAATGTGCGCGAGTTGGACCAAGCACAGCACAAAAAGTAACAGACTCCACATAAAAATATCCACCCCGCACGCATCGACCCAGCCCCAAATAGACTGAATGAAAAACCCAACGCCTAAAAGACTCAATATATAAACTAGACCAAAAAAACCACTGCCACTCATGTAGCCCAGTGTAAACATGACATTGGCCAAGTGGTAGATCGCTCCTTCACTCCCATTTTTCAAAAGCTTACATTCAGGATTATCGTACAAGATAGTTTCGATGAAACTTGAGTTTTCTCTCAACATTTTTGCCCAAAAGACAAACTTGGGAGATTGACGATTTAGAGTTAATCGCACAATAGCCCAAACAGGCAGAGGGAAAGCAGTGCATGCATGTGTGTATATGCGTGTGCGCAAGGAGAGAGAAGAATTTGTCTTGGCAACAGAGCTGAATTGGATAGAAAAGGTTACCATGTTTGGAGTTGAAATCCAAGGAGGACTGAGCGGGAGCGAGAACAGATGGCACTTAACATAACTGTGACACAGTCGATAAGAGATTGCTTTCAACTTCAAAATAATAAGCACCTAACTTAATACAGATTAGTGTGTGTTAAACATAGAACTATTAAGACAATCTGTACAAAGATACTCTCCATCCTGCAGCTCAAATTCATTCTGCTGAGTTGGACTGCTACACTTAACACCAACAAATAGTGTCTTTTTTCTTTTTAAACCCCAGACATCTATTCAAACAGGAGTGCTCCTGATCATGTCTTCTTCCCTATAACTAAAATTGTAAGTCACATTGGATAGGTTAAGTTATACTGACATTACTAACCTTTTTAAAATTAGGTTGTGTCAGCACAGTGGTCGCAGTCTAGTCTCTGAGGAGATTGTGGGTTCAACACCCACTCGGGAGACTTGAATACATTCTAGGCTACCACTTCAGTGCAGTACTGAGGGGGTACTGTAGTGTTGGAGGTGCTGTCTTTCGATGAGACGTTTAAAGGTCTGCCCTCTCAGGTGGATGTAAAAGATTCCCAAACACATTTGAAGTCAAGCAGTGTTGTCCCAAAACTGACAGCTAAGAAATAGATGATCCTGATTTATTTCATTACTGTACCATGTTTCCTACATTTTAACAGTGACCATACTTCAGAAGTGCTTCATTGGTTGCAAAATGTTTTGAGGCATCTTCAGATTATGAAAAGCATTACATATTTGCAAACCTTTCAGATCTTTCTTCTTTAATGTTTCTCATTTTTGCCACGTCTAAAACTGAATAGGAGTAAGACTTCTGACAGGAGTGGGCCTTGACACCGGGGTTAATTTACTTTGCCCACTTTTGTCTTCAGAAGTCTCCCAGTGGGAGATTGTGAGCAGTGGGAAACCAGGGGATTGAGAAGCCTACAAAGACCAACAGAGAACAACTAAAAAAGAAATAAGGAGGGAGAAGATTAAATATGAGGGTAAACTAGCCAGTAATATAAAAGAAGATTGCAAGAGATTTTTTGATATATAAAGGGTAAGAGAGAGGCAAAAGTGGACATTGGGCCACTGGAAAATGATGCTGGAGAAGTAGTAGTGGGGAACAAAGAAATGGCGGAGAAACTGAATAGGTACTTTGCGTCAGTCTTCACAGTGGAAGACATGAGTGACATCCCCAAAGTTCAAGAGAGTCAGGGGGCAGAGGTGAGTATGTGGCCATTACCAAGGAAAAGGTGCTAGGAAAACTGAAAGGTCTGAAGGTGAATAAATCACCTGGACCAAATGGATTACACCCCAGAGTTCTGAAGGAGATAGCTGAAGAGATAGTGGAGGCATTAATGGCAATCTTTCAGGAATCACTGGAGTCAGGGAGGGTCCCAGAGGACTGGAAAATCGCTAATGTAACCCCCCTGTTTAAGAAGGGAATGAGACAAAAGACAGGAAATTACAGGCCGATTAGCCTGACCTCAGTCATTGGTAGGATTTTAGAGTCCACTATTAAGGATACAATTTCAGAATACTTGGAAGTGCATGGTAAAATCGGGCAAAGTCAGCATGGTTTCATCAAGGGGAGGTCGTGACTGACAAATCTGTTGGAATTCTTTGAGGAGGTAATGAGTAGGTTAGACAAAGGAGAGCCAATGGATGTTATCTACGTGGACTTCCAGAAGGCCTTTGACAAGGTGCCACACAGGAAGCTGCTCAGTAAGATAAGAGCCCAATGTGTTAGAGGCAAGGTACTAGCATGGATAGAAGATTGGCTGTCTGGCAGGAGGCAGAGAGTGGGGATAAGGGGATCCTTCTCAGGATGGTGGCCAGTGGTGTTCTGCAGGGGTCAATGTTGGGACCACAACTTTTCACTTTATACATTAATGAACTAGATGAAGGAACTGAGAGCATCCTGGCTAAGTTTGCAGATGATACAAAGATAGGTGGAGGGACAGGTAGTATTGAGGAGGCAGGGAGGCTGCAGAAGGATTTGGACAGGTTAGGAGAATGGGCAAAGAAGTGGCAGATGGAATACAACGTGGGGAAGTGTGAGGTCATGCACTTTGGTAGGAAGAATAGAGGCATAGATTATTTTCTAAATGGGTAGAGAATTCAGAAATCTGGAGTGCAAAGGGACTTGGGAGTCCTAGTCCAGGATTCTCTTAAGGTTAACTTGCAGGTTGAGTCAGTAGTTAGGAAGGCAAATGCAATGTTGGCATTTATTTCGAGAGGACTAGAATATAATAGCAGGGATGTGCTGCTGAGGCTTTATGAGACTCTGGTCAGACCACATTTAGAATATTGTGAGCAATATCTAGGAAGGATGTGCTGGCCCTGGAGAGGGTCCAGAGGAGGTTCATGAGAATGATCCCAGGAATGAAAGGCTTAACATATGAGGAACGTTTGAGGACTCTGGGTCTATGCTTGAAGGAGTTTAGAAGGATGAGGGGGGATCTGATTGAAACTTACAGAATACTGAAAGGCCTGGATAGAGTGGACGTGGGGAAGATGTTTCCATTAGTAGGAGAGACTAGGACCCAAGGCCACAGCCTCAGAGTAAAGGGAAGACCTTTTAGAACAGAGATGAGGAGAAACTTATTTAGCCAGAGAGTGGTGAATCTATGGAATTCATTGCCACAGTTGACTGTGGAGGCTAAGTCATTGAGTGTATTTAAGACCGAGATAGATAGGTTTTTGATTGGTAAGGGGATCAAAGGTTACGGGGAGAAGGCAGGAGAATGGAGTTGAGAAACTTATCAGCTATGATTGAATGGCGGCGCAGACTCGATAGGCCAAATGGCCTAATTTCTGCTCCTATGTCTTATGGTCTTATCTGTTATTTTTACTACCTTGCTTTTTCTATATCTCAGGATATGAGCATTAACAAGGCCACACATTGAGAATTCTTCACAAACTTTTTCAATCCATGTGTTCAATGTACTCCAACACCGATGTTAGATAGGGAGTTTCAGGGTTTTGACCCAATGACAATGAAGGAATATATGTCCAATCACAGTGATGTGTAACTTGGAGAGGAACATGGAGATGTTCCCATGCACCTGCTATTCTTGTCCTTCCAGGTGGGTGAGTTTGTGTCTAAGAAGCCTTGGTGTATTATTGTAGTGCATCCTGTAGATAGTGTTATGAGCTGTTTAGGGACCATTAACACTTAAAGAGAATTCCAAACATCTTGTTTTAACCAAGATTTCACTTTGTTTTAACAAAACAAACTTTATTGTATATAAAATAATTAAACAAAACAAGCACAATTAACTTCACAATATGCTTTATAACTACTGTATGTATGTTATGCACTCAGGTTTACTTCTTTCTTCCCCCAAGAATGATCTTATATGACACATCAATAAAATTATTTACTTCTGTAGGGACCATCCACATGTATGCCACAGTGCTCTGGAAACTCTCTTTAATTCTCCTCAGCCCTAGCTATTATCAGAAGTAAAACTTTAATTTACCACCTCTTGATTGTGGATGCCTCAAGTCCCTTGTTCTGGTTACTTTTCCAATACTTCGAAGCTAATCCATTTATTGCTTTCTTTGGTACAAGACTCTGTAGGGACCACTGTGGATCCTTCCACTAATTTCAAACTAGGCAATCTTCCGGCTTCTGTTCCCTCACAAAATTCAAACTGAGATTAAGCCTCACCTGTATTCCACATGATCAATGATTAAGTTAGGTTTTTAACTCTGCTTACAGTGCAATCTGTCATTTACTTTGGTTATCTTCTCTCAGTGAGCTCCAAACCATGAGAGGTCCAAATTGCAATTAAATCTCTCAGCAAACACCCAGGTAAATTGAAACCAGAGAATCTTCCTAAACTCTAACCTTTTCCATTATGACGTAACTTGTACTGGGATGTCCTCAAAATAAACTTTAATTATCCCTCATTTACGATTTCTTCCTTGATCTGATGAAGTAAATGGGTTTTTCATCATTTCAGGGTTTACTGAATGCTTTAACCTAATTTAGCTCTACCTCCCCATACAAAAATATCTCTCTGGACTGCCATTACTGCAAGGACTGCAGACATGATGTCTCCAGCACTTTAGTCACATAAGCCCATCTGCTGTTTTATGGCTTTCTCTCTCTTCTATACTGCCTTTATTAAACAAAAATGGGTAACGTTTTGAGCTGCCTTTCAGTCGCTCTGGTAGTCTCTAAATCTCAGTGCTAAAAATCCTGGGGATAGGAACATCGGAAGGAGAACTTGAAACCGTGGACCCTTGTGGAAGGTGTCTGAGAAAAAACATCGTTTGGGAGAAGATTCCAAAGCGGGGTCTTTGAGATTGGAAATTGGAAACCCTCATGTGAAAGACAGAGTTCAGCGAGACTGGTTGGCTTGTGGTGTGACAAACATCTGTGGGAAGTTGGTGAGCGATCCATAGCATCTGTTTGGAGTGGCATCTGTCACTTGGTTTCAGAGTGTGGTGTGTCTGACCACAGGTCACCTATTGATTCACATGGACTGTGTACTTATTGGGAACATTAGAGTATAAGATAGCTTTTGTAATGTGTGTTATTCTTACGAATCTATATATATATATATATATATATATATATATATCTGTAAAGGTATAGTTGTGGGTAAAGGAGTATTGTAATATTGTTCATCTTTTCTTGTTTAATAAATGTTTTATTTTTTTAAAAAGTTCATCAGCTGACTCCTGTGACTCTGTCCAGTAGCTACCCTCCACATTTCTAAACAAAATATAAATATTAGGATCTATCAAGCTGGGTTCCACCCTAGGATCTGACTTGTCCAGTAACAACAACAGCTGGGATCATAACATAATGCATTTATATCATTCTTAAATAAAGAGAACAAAAACTGTACATGGTACTCAAGATGTGGTCTCACCAATGCCCTGAATAGCTGTAGCAAAACATCCCTACTTTTATAAAAGCAAAATACTGTGGATGCTGGAAATCTGAAATAAAAACAGAAAATACTGGAAAAACTCAGCAGATTCCAGCAGCATCTGGAGAAGTCAAATGGACTCGAAACATTAACCATTTCTCTCTTCACAAATGCTGCCAGACTTGCCCATGTTTTTTCTGTTTTTATCCCTTCTGGTATATTCCAGTCCCCTTGCAATAAACAACAACATTCCATTTGCCTTCCTAATCACTTTCTGTGCCTGCATACTAACTTTTCTTTATTCATGTACCAGGACACCCAGATTCTTCTGTACCTCAGAGTTCTGCAATCTCTCTCCATTTAAATAACATGCTTCTTTTTTAGTCTTCTTGCCAAAATGGACAAGTTCACATTTTCCCACATTATAGTCCATCTGCCAAATTGTTGCCTACTCACTTAACCAACCAAGTCCTTTTGCAGTCCTTATGTCCTCTTCACAGCTTAATTTCCTAACTATCTTTGTGTCATCAGCAAATTTAGCAATCATACATTTGGTCCCTTCATCCAAGATATTGATTTAAATTGTAAACTCCACTCCACTCGTCACGTCTTGCCAACCCCAAAAAAGATCCATTTATCCCCACTCTCTGCCTTCTGTTAGCTAACCAACCCTCTATCCATTCTAATATTTTACCCCCTACACCATGAGCTCTTATTTTGCATAGTAATCTTTGATGTGGTACTTTGTCAAATGCCTTCTGGAAATCGAAGTGCAGCACATCCACAGGTTCCCCTTTATCCATGTTGCTTGCTACTTCCTCAAGGAATTCCAATAAACTAGTCAAACATAATTTCCCTTTCACAAAACCATGCTGACTCTGCAATCTCAATTGCATTGAGATTTTCTAAGTGCCTCGCTATAACCTCCTTAATAATAGATTCCAGCAATTTCCCGTCGACAGATGTTAAGTAACTGGTTCTTTCTTCTGAGACTGTGGATAGTTCAAAGTACCACCAGGGTCCTGCATTTCAAAAAAGTCCTCCATCTCAGAAGCTTTGTTTACAAGTGCCTCAGTAGCATAAATTAACTGATGACAACTCCTGTGCTATGATGAGTCTCCAACTTGCACATCTTGCACTCACCACACATGAGCATGCTCTGACATTCCAAGAACTCTGCCCAGGAAGTTTCAGCTGAAATCACTGGCAGGCTATTTCTTGAAGTGGCTTAGCATTCCTCTTATAGTAATATTACTGATGTTTTTTCAACAAGCGCCCAAGTGTTTTCCTCAATTGAATATCTAGGCTTTAGGACATGGAGTCTTCCACCTATGATCTCTAAGCCTCTGTGCAGGATTTGTAGCCATCCTTTCGCTTGCACCAATGTTGCACCAATCTAACAGAGTTAGAAACCCTGATAGACCAGACTCCTTGCTTATTTCAAAGCATCATTTCACGACATTGATAGCATTCTTAGCTTTACCATTTGTAAGGGGTTCTTTTCTCTATTATCTTTAGTAAAAATATTCATCAAAAACGTGCGTAAGGATGAACTGTGGTTTATGAATTGTCACTTTGTCTTTGAGTAATTGCAACAACAATTCTTGAGACTCTTCCCCAAAACCATCCTAAATTCTTTTGTGTTAAGTCTTTGTACAATTTTGTTATGTCTGACAAGTGTGGTAGAAACTTACTTAGATATGGAGCAAAAATAAGCAATCTCTGGATCTCTGCTACATCAGTCGCTATTGGTATTTAACTTTGCTGGATCCACAGAAAATCCTTGGTGTCCATTTGCACACAAAGTTTCACCTGTCAATGTTTAATGCCATACCTCAATTGTTACATCAATGTAGGTTGGCTCCTAGATTTTAATCATAATTTCAAATGGCTACTTCAAGCATTTCTCTAAAACAGCTGCCACTAATTGCAATGACTCCTAGCCTTTGCAGTCCTTCCATCGGCTCATGAATCTTTAGTTGGAAAGCTTCTGCTGCTGTGCCAATCCTGAATGGTGTACACTTCTAGTGGTTTTGTCCAAAGAAGTGTGTGGAATAGTGCAAATTATGATGACTATTCATTGAGACTCATGTCTCAATACAGTCCATATCCAAATGCAGCAAGATCTAGACAATATCCAGGTTTGGGATGGCAAGTGGCATGTAACATTTGCGCCACAAAAGCGGCAGGCAATGACCATCTCCAACAGGAGAGAACTTAACCATTGCCCCTTGACATTCAATGGCATTACCATCACTGAATCCCACATGATCATCCTAGGGGTTACCATTGACCAGAAAATGAACTGGACTAGACATATAAATACTGTGGCTACAAGAGTAGGTCAGAGGCTAGGAATCCTGTGGAGAGTAACTCACCTCCTGACTCCCTAAAGCCTGTCCACCATCTATAAGGCACAAGTCAGGGCTGTGATGGAAAACTCTCCGCTTGCCTGGATGAATGCAGCTCCAATAACACTCAAGAATCTTGACACTATCCTAGACAAAGCAACCCGCTTGATTGGCACCCCTTCCACAAACATTCACTCACTCCGCCACAGACACACAGTGGCAGCAGTGTGCACCATCTGCAAGTTGCACTGTAGGAACTCACCAAGCCTCCTTAGACAGCACCTTCCAAACACAAGACCACTAGCACCTAAAAGAACAAGGACAGCAGATGCATGGGAACACCACCTTATGGCATAGGAAGGTACCCTCCAAGCAATTCACAGCCTGAGTTGGAAATATATCACCATTCTTTCACTGTCACAGGTCAAATTCCTGGAACTTCCTCCCTAACAGCACTTAGAGTGTAACTACACCACATGGACTGCAGCAGTTCAAGAAGATAGCTCACCACCACCTTTTCAAGGGAAACTAGTGATGGGCAATAAATGCTGGCCTAGCCAATGACACCCACATCCCATTAATGTATAAAAGAAAATTGTGCCAAAACTCATTTTGAATATCAAGAATTGTGTAGACTTTAGCACTGTGTAGTCATGTAGACATGACTTGAATCACTGGCAGTGGATAATGCTTATGCTTGACAGTCTTGTTTAAATCTTTAAAATCTAAGCAAATGCATAGTGTGCCATCCTTCTTAGGAAGACTACCATGAGATTGGCACTGTTATAGGAGCAATGATGTCCTGTCTGATCAGAACATCCTGGGTTTCCTTCAACCTACCCCTCAAAGCCACTGGTACATGATGTGGGATATGTTGTGCCAGATCTATGGCCTTGTCATGCCTGTTCACCCTTAACCTGATCAAACACCATCGCTGAATACCTGAAGATGTTTCAGTTTTAAATTTCTATTGGTTAGTAGCTGTAATCATTGATTGCAGCCACCTCAGTAGATAGAATACCACCAATTTCATCATTTTTTTACTTTTTTCTTTTATGGGATATGGGCATCGCTGGCAAGGCCAGCATTTGTTGCCCATCCCTAATTGTCCTTGAACTAAGTGGCTTGCTAGGCCATTTCAGATGGCAGTTAAAAGTCAACCACATTGCTGTGGGTCTGGAGTCAAACGTAGGCCAGACTAAGTAAGGATGACAGATTTCCCTTCCCTAAAGGGTATTAATGAAGCAGATGAGTTTTTCCTCTATTACTGAGATTAGCTTTATAGTTGAATTCAAATTCCACCAGCTATCATAGTGGGATTTGAAACCACGTACCCAGAGCTTTAGCCTGGGTTTCTGGATTACTAAGTCTAGTGACATTATCACTATACCACAATCTCATTGTACTGCTTAGGCAGGCCTTCCTACCCAGCAGAGGTCATTTGGTTGTGGTTTTGACTGGCTTACACTTAGTCACATTATTGGACCAGAATTCATACTCCTTCTCTAATTCTTCCTCCATAAGTTATAATCACCGACTTAAGTAGTTTCGCCTTTGCTAACTTAAAATCGCTTTTGTTTTTAATATAGGTGAAGTGAAATTATTGTGGAATCATTGTGCACCCATGTCAGTTTGAAATCTTAGGTTGTTGTCAGACTCCAACTTAAGTATAACACACTGTCATCTGAATCAATAGCATTGAAAACAAAGATTTCTTTTGTCCTTGATTCTTCATCAATTGTATGGTTGAACTCACACCCTCTGGCTGGTTTTGGCAGTGCCATATGATACTGCTCATACATTTCACCATCAGCCTACATTCTCTGTTGACTTTAGATCTCTGAAAAGGAACATTTTTGCACAGTTGGCAGCACTGAGCAAAGCGCACCAGTACCAATGCTATCTTGCCGCACTCAAATCTGTCTATGTGGTGTAGACTTTATGTGCTTCCACTTTGATTACTGCAAGAAGCATCAACACCTGCATTTGTTCCATTCCCAGTGAAGCTCCATTGTCAAATAGCAGTGTTTTCACATGCATGTGAATATCATACATTGCCCTGCAACATTCAGGTTGTGGATATCAAGAAGTGTTGATAGAGCTTCTGATGCATCTGTTGTATATGCTTCTGAATTTGCTTATTACTCATTATAATTAGTGAAAGTTGTTCCATTACCACTGCAGCAACGATGTATCAATATCTTTTTAAGATAGTAAGTGTAGGTATGATTTGTTATAAAGAGCACCTACATTTTATTTAGGTTTATAAAATAACATGCATTAAATGACAAGTAAATTCATAGTACTTTCCAGAAGATAATGTTTTGCTGCAGGCTAGAATTAATAGTCCCATGGAAAAATGTGGGTTGATTAGGAAGAGCCAGCAGGGATTTCCTAAAGGGAAAAATTGTGTTTAACTAACTTGCTGGAGCTTTTTGAAGAGGTAGCAGAGAGGATTGATGAGGGTAATGTTGTTGATGTGGTGTACATGGACTTCCAAAAGGCATCTGATACAGTGCCGCACAACAGACTTGTGAAAAAAGTTATAGCTCATGGAATAAAAGGGACTGTAGCAACGTGGATATAAAATTGGCTAAGTACTAGGAAACAACGAGTAATGATTAATGGATATTTTTTGGGCTGGTGGAAGGTTTGTAGTGAAGCTTCCCAGGGGTTGATATTGGGACCCGTGCTTTTCCTGATATATATTAATGATCTAGACCTTGGTGTGCAGGAGATAATTTTAAAGTCTGCAGATGATACAAAACTTGGAAGCATTGTAAACTGTGAGGAGGACAGTGTAGAACTTCATAAGGACATATTGGTGGAGTGAACAGATAGGTGGTAGATGAATTTCAAAGAAGAGAAAAATGCAGCAGTTAAGGCAGCTCACTGCCACCTTCTCAAGGGCAATCAGGGATGAGCAATAAGTGCTGGCCTAGTCAGCAACTCTCACATCCCATGAATGAATTTTTTAAAAAGTGTGAGGTGATTCATTTAGGTAGGAAGAACATGGAGAGACAATTTAAAATAAGGGGTACAACTCAAAAGGATGTGCAGGAGCAGAGGGACCTGGGAGTATATGTACATAATTCATTAAAGGTGGCAGGACAGGTGGATAAAGCAGTTAATAAAGCACGCGGTATCTGGGCTTTATTAATAGGGCCATAGAGTACATGAGCAAGGAGGTTATGCTGAACTTGAATAGGACACTAGTTAGACCTCAGCTGGAGTATTGTGTTCAGTTCTGGGCGCCACATTATAGGAAGGATGTGAATGTATTGGAGAGAGTGCAGAAGAGGTTCATAAAAATGGTTCCAGAATGAGAAACTTCAATTATGAAGATACAGATTGGAGAATTGGGACTGTTCTCCTTGGAGAAGAAGAAGGCTAAGAAGAGATTTGATAGAGGTGTTCAAAGTCATGAGGGCACTGGATAGAGTAGATAGGGAGAAACAGTTCCTACTCAAAGGATCGAGAATGAGAGGGCACAGATTTAGAAGTGATTTGCAAAAGAAGCAAATGCAACTTGAGAAAAAAACCGTTTTCACACAGCGCGTGGTTCGGTCTGGAACGCACTGCCTGGAAGCATGGTGGAGGCAGGTTCAATTGAGGCATTCAGGAGAGCATTTGATGATTATTTAAATAGAAACAATGTACAGCGTGGTAATCAGAGGTGCAATACACCTTTAGGAGAATGTAAGCAGATTGACCATTTTATTGTATTACCCAATTGCTATGTAGCATGGGCTACATTGTTAAGCAATAGTTTAGAATGGGTTTTGGTTTGAGAAGCACACGTGTTAGTGCTCCATCACCTAGGTGAATAAACAGCATATGCTTCATTTTACAATGGTTTCTTCGTCTACATCATCTTGATTACCAACTCACTTAGCATTAGTTAGGCATGCAACTGTGTTCGCTGAACAAGCAACCCGATAGAAAGAATATAACTGGTGATGAGGCAAAACGTGACCAGTCAATGACACCAAGGAAAGTTGCAGGAATTAAACAGAAGTAAATCAGTCGTACCTTGCAGGTGATTGTAAGTACAACCTTCATCATAGTCGTCAGAGTTATCTCCCTCCAGTATGCCACAGTTTGGCCATATCAAACTGTTTGATCAGACCAATGATGACTGGTCACATTATATTGAACGCTTTTTGGCCAACGACATATCGGGGAAGAAAAGGCGAGCGATCCTCTTATCGACGTGTGGCAGTAAAACATAGGGCCTAATTCGTAGTCTAACGGCACCCAATGTCCCAGATTCCAAGAGCTTTGATGAGTTGGTAAACCTTGTGGAAAACCACTTTCAGCTGAAACCCTCGGTAACAATGCAGCATTTTAAATTTAATTCAAGGTATTGCGCCCCTAGAGAGACAGTCACTTGCTTTAAAACAGCCTTAAAACAATTGACAGTGCATTGAGAGTTCAGGACGTCTATGAACGACATGTTAAAAGACCGATTAGTTTGTGGGATTAATGAAGACACCATTCAAAAAAGGTTGTTGTCAGAAACAAATTTAGACTTCAGCAAGGTGCTGGAGTTGGCACTCACACTGGAGAGTGCAGTCAAGGATTCAGAAGCAATCAAGGGAGCACAAAATGGTACCGTCTTTCACATTGGGAGGGAAGCACCAGTTAGAAATGGCGCGAAAACGCAGGGCTCTGAGGAAAGGCAGGAAACAGCCACCATTAACAGACCAGCAAAAAGCAATAGTGTAACAGGGAAAACTTGCAATGACATAAATGGAACCAGACAGCCTAAAACGAATGACAATTTAAAAGAATTGAATGTTTCTTCTGCCGTTGTAATGGACACATTATGAGATATTGTAAAGACAGACTAAGACAAAACTTTAAGCAAAAAGGTAGAAATCGTGAAATCAACATAAGAGAGGAACTAGAAGAAACAGTCAGATATTTACTCACTATACAACTTAAAAATGGGTAAAACAAAGCCAATCTATGTGACAGTGAAAGGCAATGAGAAACCCATCTGAATGGGATACAGGGGCATTCATAACAGTTACAGGGGAACATATGTTCAAATACCTAAATGGAGAAGACCATCCATTAAAATCTTGAAAATTCATAAGTTAGATTAAAGAGGTATACTGGTGAAAACATATGAGTAAGAGGTATATGCAAGGTTCCAGGACAGTATGGAAATCAGTCTTAATCTACCCCTAACAGTGGTAGCAGGGGAGGGTCCAAGCCTACTTGGTCGGAATTGGCTTAAGGAAATAAAGTATAAAGTCGGAGTGGACTGAGACTTTTCAACTCAGAATGAAAGATTTACAACAATTATTACAGAAATTTGCTTCCGTTTTCAGGGAGGAGCTTGGGAAGTTTCAAGGGCTGCAAGCTAAAATCCACGTGGATCCTGAGGCAGCCCCCAGATTCACAAAGTTGAGGCCAGTTCCCTTTGCATTGCGAGAGAAAGTTGATATTGAATTAGACAGGCTGGAAAGCTTGGAAGTCTTACAACCTGTACAATTTTCTGAATGGGAAGCAGCCATAGCTCCAGTACTAAAGCCTGACCAGAGCGTGCAAATATATGGGGACTACAAGTTGACCATTAACAAAGTGGCCAGACTGGACAGGCATCCTATACCGAAAATTGCTGAATTGTACTTCAAGCTGGCAGGGGGAACCACACCAATAAAGCTCGACATGAGTCATGTTTACCAGCAAGTCAAACTAGAAAAGGCCTCTCAGGACTTTGTGACTATCAACACACAGAGTGTTATACCAATACACCTGGTTACCCTTCAGAGTCTCATCAGCATGTGCTATTTTACAATGGACTATGGAAAATTTACCTCAAGGGCTGCCCCATGTTGTGGGTTATCTCGATGGTGTCCTAGTGACAGGCCTAACTGATGAGGAACACCTGGCTAACCTGGAAGAGGTGTTGAAGCATTTCTCACAAGCGGGAGTACGTTTGAAAAGGGAAAAATGTATCTTCCAAGCAAAAGAAGTGGTTTACCTGGGTCATACGGTTGGCTCGCAGAGCCTTCAACCAGTAGAAGAAAAGATGAGAGCTATTAGTGAGGCACCAGCAACGAAAAACGTCATAGAGCTCAAGTCATTCTTGGGAATGATTAACTACTATGGCTGTTTTCTCCCAAATTTGTCAACAGTACTGGCTCCATTATACGGTTTCCTCAAAAAATACCACAGGTGGTCTTGCAAGCTCCACACAAGAGGCTTTGATGATAGTAAAGCAGTTGCTACATTCATCGGCCCTGTTGTTACAGTTTGACCCAAAGAATTAATTTTGACTTGTGATGCATGCCCGTATGGAGTGGGGGCAGTACTCTCCTACCGGATGGCAAATGGCTCTGAACGGCCCATTGGTTACATCTCAAGAACCCTCAATATTGCAGAGCGACGATATTCACAAATCAAGAAAGAAGGCTTATTCATTATATTGTATTTGACATTAGGAAATTCCACCAATACATCCATGGTCACCACTTTACCATTGTATCTGATCACTTGTTTGGCAAAGACAAGGCAATACCCCCAATTGCCTCTGCATGCATCCAAAGGTGGGCACTGATTCTGGCTCCTTACGAATGTACTTTTATCCATCCGCCAGGAAGCCAGATTGCAAACGCCGATGCTCTGAGACGATTACCTCTGAAAGACAGCAACGTGAACGTCCCAATTCCTCAAGAACTTGTCTAGTTATTAAACTTTCTAGATTCATCACCAGTACATGCCAAACAAATAAGAGAGTGGACAGACCACGATCCAGTATTGTCTCACATAAGGGAACAAGTTTTGCAGGGATGATCTAACGAGACAAAGTCTGATAAAATAAAGCCCTATTTTAATAGGAGATACAAGCTCACTTGCCAGGATGGCATCTTGTTGCAGGGAGCAAGGGTCATTGTGCCTCTGAGAGGAAGAAAACCATTATTGACCAAAATGCTTGGTGCTCACCCCAGCATCTCTAGAATGAAATTGCAGGCGTGCAGCTACTCATGGTGGCCAGGGATGGATATAGAAATCAAAAACTTAGTCAAAAGCAGCATTCAGTGCCAACAGGTACAGAAATTGCCCCCTTCGGCTCCATTGCATCCCTGGGAATGGCCAGGGGCCCTGGGTCTGCCTCTGTGTTGACTATGTGGGGCCATTTTTGGGTGTCTTCTTTGATGTTCTTCTTGATCATCGACGTTCACTTGAAGTGGATGGATGTATACAAAGTAAGATCACCCACATCTGCCACCACCATAGACAGGTTTTGTCAGAGTTTTGCAATACACGGGTTACTGGAAATGATAGTGTTGGATAATGGAATGGCGTTTACCAGCAAGGAATTCCAAAGATTTACAAGTCTCAATGGCATAACACATGTTAAAATCTCGTCATACCCCACCCTGCATCCAATGGGTTGGGTGAGAGGACATCCAGACCTTCAAGTCTGGAATAAAAAAACTGGATGGAGTCTGTATTGTAACTAGATTATCATGCTTCCTATTCAACTATAGGATTATACCACACACGACCACCGGTATTGTCCCCACAGAGTTATTGATGAAGAGATGTCTCTAGGCATGTTGCAGTCTGATAAGGCCAAATTTATGGGGGAGGGTAGAAAGGAGTCAGGAGGCCCAGAAAAATGGACACGATTACCACAGTCTTGAAAGAAGCTTCGCTGTTGGAGACAGTTTTAACAAAGAACTTTGGAGCTGGGCCCAAATGGCTAACAGGTGAAGTTGATGCAGTGGCACGACCTCTTTCCTATCACATATCCGTTGTATGTCAGATAATCAGAAGGCAAGTGTTTTCCTTTTCCTGAGGTGATCTACATCTACAAGAAAGGATGCACCAAGCATTTACGTTTGAGTCGGTGCCATTGAAGGAAGCTTAGCAAGTTTCTGCACTGCATTGTGTAGATGATGCACACTGCTGTCACTGTTCATACATGGTGGAAGGAGTAAATGGGGTGCCGATCAAGTAGCCTGCTTTGTTCTGGATGGTGTCAAGCTTCTTGAGTGCTGCTGGAACAGCACTCATCTGGGCTAGTAAAGGGTATTCCACCACACTCCTGACTCGTGCCTTTTTTGCGGTGGTGGACAGGCTTTGGGGAGTCTGAAGTGGAGTTGTTCACTGCAGAATCCCCAGCCTCTGAACTGCTCTTGTAGCCATAGTATTTATATAGCTTGTCCAGTTAAGTTCCTGGTCAATGGTAACTCCAGGCTGATGGTGGGCAATTCAACTATGGTAATGCCATTAAATGTCAAGAGGTAGTGGTAAGATTCTCTCTTGTTGGAGGTAGTCATTGCCTAGCACTTATGTGGTGCAAATGTTACTTGGTCACTTATCAGCTCAAGCCTGAATATTGTCCAGGTCTTTTTGCGTGCTTCAGTATCTGAGGAGTTGTAAATGGTGCTGAACATTGCACAATTAGCAGACATCCCCACTTCTGACCTTGTGGTGGAGAGGTGGTCATGATGAAGCATTGATGAAGTTAGGTCCAGGACATTAGCCTGAGGAACTCCTGCATTGATATCTTGGGACAGAGATGAGAGGCCCTCAACAGCCACAACCATCTTCCTTTATGTTAGATAAGATTCCAACCAGTGGAGTGTTTTCCCTGATTCCCATTGATGTCAATTTTGTCCAAGAACTTTGATGTCACATTTGGTCAAATGCTGCCTTGATGTCCTGGGCAGTGACTCTCACCTCACTTCTGGAATTCAGCTCTTTTGCCCATTTTTGGACCAATTTTATAATGAGGTTGGAAGTCAAGTGGCCCAGGCAGGATGCAAACTGAGCATTGATGAGCAGTCCATTACTGAGAAGTGTTACTCAATTGGTCAACAGCATTTGCCACACTCCGTTCTCTTAGGTCCAATCCTGACTTTGTTATCAAACCTGCCAACAATGGTGGTGCTGTATTTGTCTGGCATACTGACCTCTACCTCACAGAGGCTGAGCGCCAACTCTCAAACACTTCCTCCTACTTCTCCCTGGACATTGACCAAACCACTGAACATCAAGCCGTTGTTTCCAAGACTGTCACTGACCTCACCTCCTCTGGAGATCTTCCATCCACAGCTTCCAACCTCAGTCTCCCAACCCCGGACAGCCTGCTTCTACCTCCTCCCCAAAATCCACAAACAGGATTGTCCCGGTAGACTGATTGTGTCAGCCTATTCCTACTCCATGGAACTAATTTCTGCCTATCTTGACTCTGCTCTCTCTCCCCTCGTCCAGTCTCTTTCCACCTATATCCGCGATTCTACTGATGCCCTATGTCATATCAACAATTGCCAGCTCCCCGGCCCTAATCGCCTCCTCTTCACCATGGACGTCCAATCCCTCTGCACCTCCATCCCCCACCAGAATGGTCTGAGGGCTCTCCCCTCCTTCCTTGAACAGAGGCTCGAACAATCCCCATCCACCACCACTCTCCTCCATCTGGCTGAACCTGTTCTCTCACTGAACAATTGTACCTCTTTCAATTTGGTCTACTGCATTCACTGCTCCCAATGCAGTCTCCTCTACATTGCAGAGACCAAACACAGATTGGGTGACCATTTTGCAGAACACCTTCGGCCTGTCCGCAAGCATGACCCAGACCTTCCTGTCACTTGCCATTTCAACATGCCATCCTGCTCTCATACCCTACATATCTGTCCTTGGCCTGCTTCAATGTTCCAGTGAAGCCCAACGCAAACTGGAGGAACAGCACCTCATCTTCCAATTAGGCACTTTACAGCCTTCTGGACTTAACATTGAGATCAACAACTTCAGACCATGAACTCCCTCCTCTACCCTCACCCCTTTTTTCAATATTCATTTCTATTTTTTAATTTTTTTTATCCACTTAGTTTTATTTATTTTCATTTTTATTCATTTATTCATTGTTTTATCCCCACGTTTTTGATCTTTTTTCCCCACCCCACCTCCACAAGGGTCATCAGTCACTTGTTCATATTGTACTTTTCAAAGTGATTACCCTTGTCCTGCTATTATCACATTCTGCTTTCTTACCTTAATGCCACTACCGGCATCTCATATAGCTCTTACCACTACCATTAACACCCCCTTTGTCCATGAAATCTTTGTCAATCTCTCCTTTGCCCCCACCTATCACTGGCCACCACCGCCCCACCGCCCCACTCCCCGACCCCCCACCCCACCCCCTTAAACAGCATAAATTTCATCACATTTTTACTTCTCTTTAGCGCTGAAGAATCATATAGGCTCGAAATGATAACTCTATTTTTCTCTCCACAGATGCTGTTAGACCTGCTCAGTTTTTCCAGCATTTTCTGTTTTTGTTTCAGATTTTCAGCATCCACAGTATTTTGCTTTTATCTTAGCATTTTCCATTAATTTACTTATCGAGAGTAGATGGATGGGGTGGTAATTGGGCAGACTGAGTTTGTCAGGTTGATCCCAGTGTTGTAGCTATGGTGAAACAACTTGGCTAAGAATGAGGCTGTTTCTGAAGCACAAGTCTTCAGTACAACAGCCAGGATGTTATAGGAGCCCAGAACCTTTACCACGTCCATTGAGCTTAACAGTTTCTTGATATCACGTGGACTGAACAGAATTGGCTGAAGACTGGCCCCCATGATGCTGAGGACCTCCGTGGGAGGCAAAATTGGATCAATTACTTGGCAATGCTGGCAAGATAGGCTCATCAAAAAGAAATAGCCATTGGTTTTGTGGGCCTTGCTTTGAGCAGTACATTAATGTTTGGTGAGGTTTCTGATCCAGTGAAATGCTGCACCTGTGGACTGACACTAGATTGTATAACCTTTTATTGTAACATTCAAGTGCAAAGAGTGTAACCACTTTTTAATCCATCCTATACACAAGGTAGAAGAATCTCTGTTTATGATCATGACATATCTATTCCAATCTCCAGTAAATTGTTAATTGAAATTTTGATATTTTAATCAAAACTGTAAATATGCATAACAAGATGAATTATAATGGTATACAGCTATCATAATGTGCAAACTGAAGTATGTTCAAAACATAGCAAGCACAGCCAGATCAGCCAGCCACTGGTATAATGTTACGCAGATTATAAGAATAGACCACTTAATATAACGCAAACACCACTGTTTTTTTTTTGTTCAATTAACCCATGACATTACAGCTGGTCACAGAAGAATCTAAGGGTGCAAAAACAAACAAGAATGATCTCAAGCCTAAAAGGGATAAATTAGAGAAGTTACAAGTGGAAGTGTTGAGAAATGTTAATTAAGGACCATCAGTAAAATAAAACCAGAGTATTATTTTAAGGTCAATGAATCCTCTGGAACAAAGCATAAAGCAATTGTAATGAGTATGTGCACAATGCTCACTTGACTCTGTTTAAGAATGAACCAATAGTAAAAGAAAGAAAAAGAGTTTTTATTTATCTTACTTTTTCTGCAACAGTATCAATAAAGGGCATTTTCAAGACATGCTCTGTCCAAACCAATTAAAAAACCTGAAGAGGAGCCAGAGAGTAAGGAAGATCAGGGCTTGAAGTTGATAAAAAATCCATATGCAAATCCCTGATTTAGAAAATTCTGAATAATGAAAACACATCAAAATATTGGAAGCAATCAGAAAAGCAAAAGGCCTCAACTACAGTGGACACTGTACTGTCTATAATGGCACAATTATTAGTCTTAAAAATACCTCATATTAAGGACTTAGAATGCTTAGGCAGCTGCTATCTGTGCTCACAGCTGCTGCCTGCACTGACAGCTGCTACTGTCACAAAACAGGACTAAAAGCAAAATAACTTAGCAAAGAAGTGAAATTATATACCATGTGCTGTGACAACACGGTCACAATCAAATCCAGGAGTTCAGCTGTCTTTGTAAATTAAGAAACTCTTGGATTATAATACTGCTTTCTAACAGGCCTCTGTTGTGTTTCAGAATTCCAACTATTTGGCTTAGGGAGAGTTTCGGTTTTAGTTATATTATGGTTTTAACATGAAGATGGACTCTATTTTAATCATTAATTTCCAAAGGAGCAAAGTTTTTTTCACTGTCAAGCTAAGAAAAAGACCAATGCAGTTGCAGAAACAGAATGAAACATATCTACAAGCTTTCCAAAAACCAAATCAGTTTGAGACAGGAGGAATCATTAGCACATTCCAACACCCCTAGAAACATCTTTACATGATGGGTGAAATGTGCTGGAGTGTATCAGGGTTCATTGCCAGGGAAAGTCCTCATCTAGAAGGGCAGTAGCTGGTTTGAATGTCAGCTGAACTGTAATCTCTGGGTATGCTGAGCTGTGGGTCATGGGTAAAGTCTTTGCCTTCCTCTCCAGTGGAAAAGAAACAGAATATTTAGCGCAAACCCAAAATTTACACCACTATTATATAGTCACCTTTTTGTTGTTTTCTGGTTGAAACAATATAGATGCATTTAAGAGGCAAAGTAAGCAAATGACAGAATATGATGATGGAGTTAGTTGAGGAATGATGGGATGAAGTGCAGTGGATCATAAACACCAGCATTGACTGGTTGGGCCAAATCTCAGAATCATAGTGCAGAAGAGGCCCTTTGGCCCATCGAGTCTGCACCGAAATGTGAGAAACACCTGACCTACCTACCTAATCCCATTTACCAGCACTTGGCCCATAGCCTTGAATGTTATGTCATGCCAAGTGCTCATCCAGGTACTTTTTAAAGGATGTGAGGCAACCCGCCTCCACCACCCTCCCAGGTAGTGCATTCCAGACCGTCACCACCCTCTGGGTAAAAAGGTTTTTCCTCATATCCCCCCTAAACCTCCTGCCCCTCACCTTGAACTTATGCCCCCTTGTGACTGACCCTTCAACTAAGGGGAACAGCTACTCCCTATCCACACCCCTCATAATCTTGTACACCTCGATCAGATCGCCCCCTCAGTCTTCTCTGCTCCAAACCCAAGTCTATTGAACCTCTCTTCATGACTTAAATGTTTCATCCCAGGCAACATCCTGGTGAATCTCCTCTGCACCCCCTCCAGTGCAATCACATGCAACAAGGGGAGGACGGTTTTAGTGTCTGTGGACCCTGAAGCAGGTGGTACTCCTGGGGAGAAGAGGGACGCGAAGGCCCAGCTGACATTATTGGGGTGGCCTCATTTCCTTAAATTTTCTAGGTGATCTGCCCTAACCTAACCAAATCTATTTCCTAGCTGGCAGGTAGAAGTAGGGATGTGCTATAAGGTCTTTCCTTATATTTGGTAGGGAAAAAAAAACTTTGAGGGATATTTTTCTTGAAGGTTGAAGTGCCTCATAAGGTACAGCAAAGAAATATTCCACTCAGTCTCCAGGTTTAATGTAACAAAGGAAAGCTGACGGGACGAGTTATCTACAAGTTGTAAGAGAAAGACCACCTTCTATTGTATATAAATAGCTGTTGACCATGTGACTGAAACTGGTTCTCTGATTCTGAAATCCTTTTATCTCAAAACTCAGAAGATACCTGGGGGTAGTTTGTAGAATAGCACTGACAAGAACACAGCTGCAGAGAAAGGGTGTGCCACCTTTGCCTTTTAAGAACTGAGAGGCTGAAGAGTCACTCAAAAAGCCTCCCTGTCTGATTCCAAAGCTCTAAGTTCACCTGTAGTGGAATCCAGGCTGAGGTGCTGTTCTGCTTTCAGCTGATTTCTCAGTGGAGTTGATATCCATGGATGTAGTGGATGGCCCTGTTGTGCTGGAAAATAGTAAATGTTTTACCTTCAAATGATGTTGGCTTCATGGAGTGATAAAAGTCAGGGGTAAGAGCCATCATATATAATGATGTTTCAGTGATCAAATAACTTTGAACATCAGCTGAGGCACTAGTTAGAAAATTGAATGTTCTTGAGCCAAAAATATTAAGCCTGGTGCCTAATTTTCGAGATTAAATATGGTCTGTGCTCATATGGAAGTTTCCAGAACTGCATTTATTGAATAATGGACACTGATGAGCTGTTAAGATGGCTGCCAAGGGGGTCAGGTGGCTTTTGCAAGTTCAAACCAGACTATCAAGCTTCAGAAAAGTTCTGAATTGAATCATACTGGGTGGCGGACTCCCTTTTGAATGGAGATGCCTAAACAACGCTCCTTTGTGGAATTCACACTGCCATTGTTCGAAGCTTATTCCAAAACAGACTCCCAGACTCAGTCTCCAGGTTTGCAATGTAACAAAGGAAAGCTGACGGGACGAGTTATCTACAAGTTGTAAGAGAAAGACCACCTTCTATTGTATATAAATAGCTGTTGACCATGTGACTGAAACTGGTTCTCTGATTCTGAAATCCTTTTATCTCAAAACTCAGAAGATACCTGGGGGTAGTCTGTAGAATAGCACTGACAAGAACACAGCTGCAGAGAAAGGGTGTGCCACCTTTGCCTCTTAAGAACTGAGAGGCTGAAGAGTCACTCAAAAAGCCTCCCTGTCTGATTCCAAAGCTCCAAGTTCACTTGTAGTGGAATTGGACCTACTGGTACAACAGCCATGAATGCCTGACTTCATGACCTGCTGAACAGCCTTCCCTTTGAAGGAATCCTAATGTCTGACCCCAGCTATCCAAACTTATTGGAACTACAGTTCAAGAGTGGGAAATAGCTTCCTTCTTCACTGGACTCAAAGACACATAAACTGTTCACTATTCCTTTGGTTTAATACTTGTAGAAATGCACTCTCTTTTTCAAGTGTGTGGTGTGGGATTGACATAGTGTTTAGATCTTTTGGGGTGAGTGTGAATAAAATAATCCTTTTGTTTAAACCCATGAAAGTCTGCTGGCGCTACCTTTAAACTGACCACCCACTAATGGATTTAGAAGCAAACACATTTACTTTTCCAAAAAATAAACCATACTGATTACAGACAGAAGAGAAGGGGGTTCAGTTTATCACTTCTCTCCTGTCCATAACACTCAAGAATTTCACTCCTTTAGACATTCTTTACCAAGGACATCTTACTCTCTTGCAAGTGTTGACTAAAGATTTCTGCTGATTTTGTTAAATTATATTAAACAAAGGCACATTATTTTTAGGTGCATCACGAAAATATCTGCAGCTGATGTCTGGGAATATACTTAACGGTCAGATTTTCTATATATTTCATACATGGTTACAATAGATTTCTGCTTCCAGTTGTAGTTCTTGGAGTAATCACAAAGTTAATTTACGCTATGGGTTGGATACTTCTGATTATTGATTTTGTTTCTGAATCAGCCAGGAAAAAAAAAACTTAAATAGACATTGTGATCAATTCTGTGAAACGACTTACATTGCAGAGTTGCCACAATTGTTACCTCTCCCCCAACTATTCTTAATGAAATTTGTCAAAAGTAAAATTGATAAAACACTGGAGCGCTTTTATGATAATCAAACTGAACTCAATTGAATCATTGTACACGAAAAGCAACATTTTCCACTGGGTAAAAGTAACATTTTATAAGCTATACCAACATTTCCAGCTGTGACTTGTATTGATTTCCATGCTCAATTATTAGACCTAACGTCACTAATTTACAATGACTGAATAAGTGAAATTCTATCTTACAAAGACAAAATACCGAGGATGCTGGAAATCTGAAATAAAAACAGAAAATGCTAGATATATTTAGCAGGTCAGGCAGCGTCTATTTCAAATTCTGTCTTTGTTCCATGGGATTCCAAGTTTTTAATCAATGATTTTTGGATCACATTTTGTGATTATATCCATTGGTATAAGGTGACTGAATAAGTCAAATTTCATTTCTCATTACTTTTGGATTTTTAAATCAATATTTTAGGTAACAAATTCTATTATTCTGCCCATTCTTCTGCAAAATCTATAATCACGTCCCCTTGCCCAAGGCGATATGAATAAATAACTTCAAAGCAACATGTTGAGTTCTCACAACCTATGGATCTTTGAACATGGACATTAACTTTTAATTAATCCCAAGTCTGCGCTGTGTGTATGAGTCACTGCTCAGTATCCATTCACTGACTCTGCTGAGTAAATTATCTAAATATAATATTTTACAATCTGAGAGAGGGTCCTCTACTTGTCTAGGTTACTTCCAAATTGTGCACATATTCAGGCAATGTACCACAGACAGGATTTTTAAAGCTAAAACTCAAATTATGCCCAAAAATGCATTAGAGGGACTGTCATACATACCAGATTGTACCCGAATACTCATGACATGAAAATTTAGCCTAGTCTGTTTACAGGTGTACCAAAAGTAATTGTAAGAAACACTCACAAATGTGCAACCACTTCAAGTGAACATCTCTGGATAGTAACACAAATAATTGTTCATTTCAAAAGTGCTGGAACTTTTGCAAGATTGAATGCCACCCTTCTAATAGTACCTGCTTGGCTAAAACAGTGATATGCCATATAGTGCTAAAATGATGTGGGTCAGTTTTTATGTAATCTTGAGCAATTAATTAAAATGATATTTTTATAGTTCCCTGCGCAGCAAAGTTAAAAACAATCCTCTTAACTAAATTAGCTCAGTAATTCCCAGTAGGCATGAACTAAGTCTAGTTCCTTATAGACTTCGCTTCAATTTTCCATCCCTTGCTCACCTTTATATGGTATATCTGATTCTTCCCTACCCTTCCTTGACTTCTTTATCTCCATTTCTGGGGGATCGGCCATCATCCAATATCCACTGTTAAACCCAGTGACTCCTACATCAATGTAGACTATACTTCCTCCCACTCCACATCTTGGAAAGACTCTATTCCATTCTCCCAGATTCTCCCTCTGTCACATTTGTTCTGAAAATGCCACCTTCCACACCAACATTTCTAATATGTCTTCCTTTTCCTTAACTGAGGATTCCCCTCAATCATGGTTGAAGGGGCCCTCAACTTTGTCCATCCCAGTTCCTGCAATTCTGTCCTCACTCCTACCCCTCCCTTTCAGCACTCCAATAGGGTTCCTTAGCCTTTACCTTCCACCCCATCAGCTTCCATGTATAACAGATCATCCTCTGCCATCTTCAGCATGATTCCATAACCAAACATTATCCCCTTCTCCCCCTCTCAGAATTCCAAAGGGATCATTCTCTCCATGACACCCTAATCCACTCTTCCATTACCCCCAACAATTTCTTCCGGACTACCTCCCCATGTAAGCGCATGAGGTACAAACCTTTCCTTTTACCTCTTCCCTTCCTATCACCTAGGGCCCCAAATACTCCCGCCTGGTAAAATAGTGATTTACTTGTACTTTTTTCAATTTAGTATACTGTATTTGCCGCTCATAATGCAATTTCCATGACATGGGGAGACAAAACACTGATTAGGTGATCATTTTTCCCAAATACCTCCATTCAGTTTACAAGCGTGGTGACAAGCTTCCAGTCACCTATCAGTTTAGTTCTTCAGCCAACTCCAATCTTGACATCCTACATTGTTCCAATCAAGCTCAAGGAACAGCACCTCAGCTTTCAACTATGCACTTTACAGTCTTCTGGGCCCAACATCAAGTTCAACAATATCAAATCATAACCACTGCTCCCATTTTTTGAGGGGCATTAGATGATGGCAGTGGTTATCCTGGTTCCAGCTAAAACTCCTCTAGACCATCTTTTGTTTCTTTACTTGTCCAATTGCCATGTCCTTTTGTCTTGTACCATCATTCCTTTATCCTTTAATCTCATCTGCCTGGCAACCAATGAAAGATCTCCACCATTGGTTCTTTCCTCTCCTTCCCTGTTTTCTCTGCCTCTGTACTTGCTGAAAATCTGTTACATTTGTGACATTTCACAATTTTTTCAACAAGCCACGTATCTGTTACATTAAGTGTTTTTCTTTTCACAGATGCTGGCTGACCTACTGAGTATTTCTAACATTTTCTGTTTATGTCCCAGACATTATTCCCTTAATCTGGTTCTAGTCACTACTAAGTTGCCAATTGAACTCACTCAAAGAAGCCAGTGATTGAAGATCAGTTATTACTCTTCTGGGAATAAAGCATGTTAAAACAACAAGAAAAAACTTTATGAGATCACAACCTAGTGTCATTGATTCATAGTTAAAGATTTCACCACTATTCTCATTTCTGTAAACAAATAAAGACAACCAATTACAGAGAGAGAAAAGGAACAAGGAGATACAGGAGGGGATGTAATGGCAAGATTGGGTGGGGGTGTTGCTTGATGTAATCTTTTCTTCACACCAGGGGAGGAAGATATCTTCATTAGGTAGCTGGTACTACCTGGTGCACCATCTTCTGCACAGGAATTAGATGTTCTGTTTTCCCCTTTCTTCACCAGGCAACACCAGCTACCTGGACTTAAACACAGAATTGGGAGGGTGGGGTTGGAGGCATGGCAGGTCAGACAAGGTCTTTTAACTGAGCCCCCCCCCCCCCACCCAAAAAAAAATAGGCACTTGGACTCAGACACACACACATCATTCCCCCCTCCTCCCCAGGTCTTGCAAACTTTCTTCTCTCCTCCTCCCTTCAAAGCACAGTTCCTATCAAATCCTGACAAAAATGTCCAGGCACCCACCTCTAAGTTGCAATAAAGGTCTCTTGTTTTTCCTTCTTAGTTCTCATCTCCTGGTCTTGTCTTCTGGCTCCTCTCTTCCTACTCTCCAGGCCTTAGGCCTCAAGCCCTGCAGACTACTGAGTCTGCAGTAAGCAGTAGCAGGCTAGGGTGCAGACTTCAGAGGCTTGCAGCAGTTAGCTCGGTCTGCAGGTGTTGTTTTGCAAGGCAAATAGCTGATTGCTTCAATCAAGCCTTTCAAAGTGATTAGCTCAACTAGCTACCTCCCAGTTCTTGTCTTTGGAAAACTGTTGTTTTCCTCACCAGGCAGAAGCCTTTTCTTCCCTCCAACAGTAGAGGGAGTATGAGGCACTAGAACATGACTTGTTCAGTCTCAGATTTTCTTGCACACAATCCAGTGTCCCAGCTATCCCCTACTTATACTCTTTTGATGAAATCAATTAACAAAATAAGGTGAACAAATTAACAAAAGGTCAAATAAACTAAGAAAAAGGGCACCATAACTAAATGAAACTTAAAAAACTCAAATTAAAACAAAATTGTGAGGGAATAATATATCCCAGCCCCCATACTGCCCACCAGTCACAGAAGGCCTCCAGCACATCAATAGACACGACATGCTCCCTCCAGGGATACCCATTAATCCCCTGTTTATATTCTTTAAATAACAAAAAAAATCAATAAATGAAACAAAAATCAATAAATAAGAGGGGATGACAGCCCCTAGTGGGGCACTGTAACTAAAACAAGACATCACATCAAAGGAAACTTGCAAAATCAAATTAAAGTATCTCTAGCATATCAGTGGACACCACATACTCCCTCTCCAGGGACACTTGGCAATTCCTTATTTATAATCTTTTGATTAAACAAATAAAAAAAGGGACAAATTAACAAAAGATCAAATGAACAAATTAAAGGGGCAGCCCCTTAAAGGGGAATTGCAACAAAAGACAAAACCACAAAGGAAACTTACAAAGGTTAAACCAAAATGTGATTGTGGGGGTCAACAATGCACCCCAGCCCATGGTGTGCCTACCAGTCGTGGAAAGCCTCTAAAATGCCAGCAGACACCGCGTGTTTCCTCTCCATGGACATCCCACAATCCCCTATTTATACTCTTCCAAGAAACAAAAATCAATAAATTAAACTAAAAATCAATAAATCAGAGGGGGTGACAGCCCCTAGTGGGTCACTGTAACTAAAACAAGCACATGAAAGGAAGCTTACCAAATTAAATCAAAATGTCATTTCCAGGGGTAATGATGTACCCCAGCCCCATGGTGCCTACTTGTCATGGAAGTATTTTGTTCCTCTTCAAGGCATTGAACAATTTCTTCAAGCAAGCATTCCTTTCTGTAAACAGTGTGATAGTTGGGTGACTTATGTTGATCCATTTTATCTTAGAGATCTTTCTCTCTAACATTTATTTTATGCTAGCAAAGTCTATCCTTAACCTTTTCTTAGCCATACTCTTTTGTTGAATATACATTATTTCATAAAGAAAGTTAATCCACATATCATTCAATGAGCATACCTTTCTCAGAATGCCCCTTATATAGGATTTCCCTCAAAATGTTTGCTAAGTTAAATTCCATATCTATCGCTTCTAACAGAGCCAATGTTTCTGTGGGTAAGGCGCTTTTAACTACCCTGTTTACTTTCTTTGTTTTAAAAGCCAATGGACCACATTTGTTATTCTTTCCCACCTGGAATATAAGCTTTGCTGTACTAGAATATCCATCCAGAAGATTAGCATGTGAAGCATCACTAAAAATTACTAATTTCATATCTTCTGGATCACCCAAGGTGGGAAACTTGAGTATGCATTTCTCTGAATTTCATTTCTTTGATGTTTTTTTCTCTCAGAACTCCCTCAACTGTAGCATGTTTCATCATAGTACTTAGTTCTAATACGTCATAACTAGCATCAGGTCTAGCCTGAGTGCACAACCAGTTCAACTGTCCAATCAAACTTCTTAATTGGTCTATTCCTCCCTTGGATGCAGGATCCTCTTTTTTTGAGGACCTAGCCTGATTTATTTGGATGCGATTGACATTTTCTAAATAAGACTGCTGATTCAAGGCCAGTCCTGACTTACTCTGCTTAATGTCTAGCCCTATATGTTTAAAGGCCCTTGAAGCCTGGCTTCCAATCTTAAACTTCTTCATTTTATTATTACTCATTGCTCAAATTCTGCCTCTCCACAGAAAATCATCAATATGCACCATAAAGATGCCTGTTAATTTCTCTTTGTGATACCAATGGAACATTGCTAGGTCTGCTTTAAGTTGAATACAGCCCATTTTCAGTAGGACAGACCTAACTGAGAAACACCACATCCTTGACACATCATTCAACCCATAAACATAGTTGTTTAATTTCCAGTTTTCCTTCTATATCTGCAGCTTTTTAAGGTGGTTTCAAAAACACTTCTCCTTTGAAATTTCTTACCCTGCAAAAATGTAACTTTTATATCACTCGATTTACATTCCCAGGAATATGCTGCTAAAAGAGCTAAGAAAATCTTCAAGCTCACTTTTCCTGACACCTTGATCACCATGTCTCTCTTTGAAACCCCGAGCCACTAGTCTGGCTTTAGCCTTATACGTGAAATCAGATGTATCTTTTCTGTGATCATCTACCTGTGTGATAAGGCCGGCCGTCCCCTGCCTGGTATTTCAGTGTATGCATCAAAATCTTTCCAACTTTTTTTGCTTGGCTTCCTTTATCAATTTATCTTCTAATTTGTTAGTAGCCACTAAAATTTTTTTTATCATAAGGGCTTCGCCTTCTAGTGGCAGTCCTAGCCTGTTCTATGGTCCTTGTTCTTGTCAAACTGTGACCTCTACTTGCCCTTCTCTCTCTTTCTGGGCTACTGCTACACAATATCTCCCTCCTATGATCAGAGTTCCTTTCGCAAGTCTATGATCTTTCCCTAACGATCACTTCCTGGTCCACTTTCAGAATGCGCACTGTTTTCTGGCCTTCCACATCATTACCTCATTTTTACAATCCATGGATCTTACCTGCTGTCTCTCATCTTGCACATTCAGCCAATGTCTATATTTGCCGGTAGCTTTTCCTGCTCTCCTTATAATGGTGGCATCCCTCCATTCACTGACCCCTATTGGCATATATGTTACTCTAGTACCAACTTTGGGTAGTTGTCCTTTGGAATAAATAGCCTTATACTACACTTCATTATCACTTTATCCATATTCAGTCATTCCTTTATCTGCCATAATCTGCTCCTCGTAATTGTCCAACATGGTACCAGTTCATTTTCTACTACCTGTTTAGAATCTATATATACAAATCAATGCCAATTAGCCTTGAAAAATGTACCCCAAGTTTGCTTGCCATGTTGTAAAATTACTGTTTTTCCATCACTGCCTGCAACCTTACCCAGGTCTTTCCACTCTTTCTGCCCTTCTCTTTTGTAATGTACTATGCCTCTGGATTAAAATTTATTTCTGATGGTCTTATGTGATGCCATAAAGCTCGCCAAATTTTCTCTGAAACCTCACCATTGATAAGTGCCCTTCTTCCTGTATGCAAGGTGTTAAGTGCTCAGAAAAAACTGAACTAATCATAGCCCCTTCCAAGGCCAGGGAATGACCCCACATCACTGAAGGGATTTTTGGGTTTCTCCCATAAACTAATTGATAGGGACTATAGCCTCCAGGCATTTGAAGTGAATTCTTCGCAAGGACTGCCCACACCAGGGCAGATGTCAGTCTTCAACTCAGTTAAGATTTTGTGAAGCATCTCATTAATTAGTGCGCAATTTCCTTCATAAACCCCATTATCAAAGGGACTTTCTGCTGCTATGTTCATTATTATGACATTCATATTTTCACACATACGTTTAAACTCATCATTGGCAAAGTCCACATCAGTCAGGAATTTAGCCTGTGCTCCCAGTCCATATCCTATCTATTTCTCCATTATCTTGTCCATAATTACCTTTTTGTCTTTACTATATATTACTGTTGACAGATTGAATCTAATTGCCATGTTTATGAAGTGTTAGAGAAAAATGTTTTTGTTCTTATCCCATACATCCAAGTCTATTGCTACAATTTTATTAAAGTCTCTTGCTAATGTGAGACGCACTACAGGCCATGATAGTGTCCTCCTATATTTTTTATATATATTGAATTTCTCACTGATCTCTTCTATAAGTTTAGCATGTTCATCATCCATTACCCCAGCATCCTTTAGTAGGATTTTTAACCTATGACATGATGGATGGGCAAGCTGATGATGTAGTTTTAAAATAATTTGCTTTTTCTCCTTTAAACTCCTATCCCTGATCATCATGATTAAAAATGTTAGGCCTTGTCAAAGAGCTACAGTTATGTCCTGATTGTGTAAACTGTAAATCTACAGGTTTCTCAAAGACGATTACCTTATCATGTTCCATATCTAATTTCATTTGAGCCTTTTTCATAGTTTACTCAACAGTAAGGTATTCAAGTGGTTACTACATCTGTGCGAATAAAATGGCTTATCCTGGCTAATTTGTACAGCATCACTAGTCTCTTTAGTGACTTTAATATGTTGTCATCTCCGAACCTGAAGTTAGTAGAATTTTCATATTTCTTAACTTTGCTTCAGTCTTTACTATTTAGAGAATCCAGGTAGCACTTTAACCAATCCACTCCACATACTGTGGATGTGCGCCCACTGTCTAATACAGTGCAATTGAATGAGACTGCAACTAGAACACTCATTACCAGACTAAAGCTTCTGGTGATCTGTACAATTCCTTCTGACTGATCAGTATCGTCATCTTCCCCTTCCATATCATGTCATTTCAAAAACCCTGTTATTCTGTTTCAGGTAATTCATCACATAGTGATAAATTCAGTCACATCTGAAACACCTGTTGACCATTCCTCAATTATTCCTAGGGTTCATTCTCCTGCTATAGTTACCCAATTCCTGTCGTCTGTTAGAGCTTCCAAAAAGGTCTCTATCCTCATTCCTTTTGTTTGTGGTTCTTCATTCGCATTGATGTTTGTGCCACATATCTAAACGATCTCAAAATATTGCCAGCATTGAATCCTCTATCTTTTGTGAAACAGCTGAAGATCCCATTTGTGCCATGAAAGTGGCTAGAAAGAAATGGGCAGGATTTTCGGGTCATCAGCTGGGCATGTTGGGTGGGCCAGGGAGCAGCCGGGAAATGGTCCACTGCCCATGATCAGCCCCTGACAGCGATTTCACGCTGGCTGGCCAATTAACAGCCAGCCAGCATGAACATGCGCTGAAAAGCTCAGTGCTGCTGGGGTAGGGGTGGGAAGAGGGCGAGTGCTGATGTCTGCACAGGCGCAGTGGAGCATGCAATGAAAGCTCCCTGAAGGCAAAGAGCTGTCTCAGGGAGATGAAGAATTTTAAAATTAAAAATAAAGATTTGGAAATTGTGAAAAAATGTCCCCACATAGGACTCAGTCACATGAACATATACATAAGAAAAATTATGTCAAAACATTTTTTTTATTTAATGTCGGAAACCTCATTCCGCTCATGAATGAGGTTTCCTCAAAAATGCAAAGGCCACCTGGCCAATTTACCCGCCTGCCGATCGTAACATTGGACGGGCAGCAAAAAATCTAAAAAGGGTATTGTAACCCCTTGTGCAGTGATTGTATTCCTTTTTTTGAATTGCAATGCTAACTGAGTATCTTGTTGTGTTGCAGTCATTCTCATTTATTTGCAACTTGTCTAGTTGAAATTCCTATCCTAACACAACCATTAAAATCCTGTTTTCCCCAATAAAACCAATTGTGAAAAGTTTGTTTTAATGCAATTTATTACAATTCTACTTAAATGCAATTGTGGCACGCAGGCATCCTGCATTAACAAGACCTGCCCCTTTTGTACTTTCACCTCTCCACCTGTTTAGGTTCCAGTTGTCAATATCCCTAAAATCTGGTTTTTACTTGTTTGTTAGTGTTGTGTGGGTGAAGGAGAAAGAGTAGTTAAATTTCTTAACTGTTCAACAAAAAAATCCTTTGAATTATTGCTGTGTTAGCAAGTAACAGTTTGAAGAAATTGAGGATTCAAAATCTCGTCACTACATCTCAGGTTCCTAGAATTCAAAAAAGAAATAGAAATATCTTGAAGGACTGGGGGAAAAAATAGGAAACAAAAGTACAAAAGTAAGATGACAGATGTTGATGAAAAGCTACTTAGATGATTTTCTCACAAGACTTCAAAAAATCCTACTTGATAACTGCCTGTTGAAAGCTAAAGCTAAAGGCTTACCAAAGAACTTGGCATGGAAAGTATGGAGAAATGACTGATCATTTATTCTCTGAAATACTTGGTAGTGAAGAGGATGTAAATGAAGATGTGCCAGAGCTAGAAATTCCCAAAGTTAGAGATAAATTTTGCATTACGCATTTTGTGCCAATTCCTCAAGCCAAAACATAGTGAAATGTTTGATGAATTTTATGTACTGGAATAGGTAGTGTAGAGGTTGATTACTTCTAATCTCCAGTAAAATAAAACCAAAGAACTTTTTGCAGCATAAAAATAAAGTCAGAACACATGACCATTTTTCTTATTAATATGTTTCAATTTTTAAGAGGTTACTGTGTTCACCTATGTGGTAAGATGTTATATGAAATTTAGGCAAATATATACATCAGGCTATTTTTGACCTATGTTGCTTTCGGCTTTATAGAAATTCCAGTTTTATTGCAATTTGTGAAGTGGTCACAAGCATGAGGTTCCATTAACTGGTTCCATGGCAATTACATTTGGCTTCTTTGTATTAGTAAATGTGTAAATAAATCTGACTAAGTAGTTTTTGTCTATATGCCTAGTTATTTTGATATATTATTTGCCTTTTGGTAGAGACAGAATGTTCTTTGAATGATATAGTACAATTAGGTGTTACTTGCTAAACCTGGGCACGCTTAACTCATAAGCAATATGTCCATTGACCAGAAACTGAACTGGGCTAGACATATAACTACTGTGGCTACAAGAGAAGGTCAGAGGCTCGGAATCCTGAGGAGAGTAACTCATCTCCTGACTCCCCAAAGTCTGTCAAGCAGCTACAAGGCACAAGTCAGGACTGTGATGGAATACTCTCCACTTGCCTGGATGAGTGCATCTCCAACAACACTCAAGAAGCTCAACATCATCCAGGACAAAGCAGCCCGCTTGATTGGCACCCCTTCCACAAACATTCACTCCTTCCACCACCAACGCACAGTTGCAGCAGTGTGTATCACCTACAAGATGCACTGCAGGAACTCACCAAAGCTCCTTAGACAGCACCTTCCAAACCCACAACCGCTACCATCCAGAAGGATAAAGGCAGCAGATGCATGGGAACTCAACATCCTGACTTGGAAATATATCGCCATTCTTTCACTGTCACAGGGTCAAAATCCTAGAACTCCGTGTCTAACAGCACTGTGGGTGTACCTGCACCACATGGGATTTAGTGGTTCAAGAAGGCAGCTCACCATCACCTTCTCAAGGGCAATTAGGGATGGGCAATAAATACTAGCCTAGTCAGCGATGCCCACATGAATGAATAAAAAAACACAATTCTGGTAGGCTTCTGGCTGCATAGTTCAAATGGGATCATCTTGTGGTCAGGTGGATGAATGCACATTTTTCAGACTTACCATTTTATATTTACAAGGTTATTGGATGGATCTTTCTCTCCTTCCTACACGTTCACAGCAGAGAATTGAGTTGGTGATTTACCATTTTTACAACTGTAGAATGATACTGCAAGAAAGCAACCATTTGGCCCCTCATGCCTGTGTTATCCCTTCAAAAGACCTATCTGATTATTTTATCTAAAGTTTGTAAAATGATTCAATTAGCTTGCCTTTGAATCAATTTACACGTTCTGTCTAAATTATATTAACAGTTATACAAGCCGAACCAATCACAGAGCGATGCAGTATGATTCATCATCATCGGCTGCCTTGATTTAAGTATAACATCTACTCTGGGCCATAAGTTTCTATCGTGGGTCTTCATGAGATTTTCAATGTGCAGATCTTTGGGCAGGATGTCCCACAAGGTAGCGAGATTGGTGTGAAGGATTTGCTTCCTTTTCTTTCCTTCTCTGCCTCATTAAAGCATGATGCAGCTTGATGGACAAGTTGTCGCCATTCTAAATGATTAGTAGCAAGTTCCTTCCACACATTAAGGTCAATGTTGCCACACTTCAAGGAGAGCTTCAAAATATCTGAAACATTTTATTTGTTGTCCTCAGGAAAGCTGGCCATTTGAGAATTGAGAAAACAGGACCAAGCGGGGGAGGTATTTTCTGGCCGTCCAGTCCATCAATGTTGATGTTGCAGGAATTTTGCCTGAACGCTTGTGGACCTGGCTTCAAGAAGGATGCTAGAGTTTGTTCGATGATACTCCCATTGAATCTGGAGGATGCACTGTGAAGGCATGGCTGATGGAATTTTTCTAGCACTCTTATGTATTGCTAGTACACAGCACAGGACCATGGTGGTTACTGCTCTGTACACTAGAACTTTTGTTGACCTGCGGAAGTCTTTCCTAACACTGCCAGTTTCCTGAAGGCTGAACTGGTGCAGTTGATCTGGTGCTGGATTTCCTTGTCAATGGTGGCCTTTTGAGCGAGTTGATTACGAAGGTATGGGAATTGCTCAACATAACCTGAAATAAAATGCTGATTAACTTCTAAGGGATAATCATCAAGTACCTGGGTATATATTTTGATTATTTGGTAGAGTCTGGCCACAAACACAGTTTAGGTTTATCAAAGTCTCAGCATTAATTGTGTTGCTTTCTAACATTGTTACAGAACATTAGTTAATATTGAAGACTGCAACACAGTTCAACAAGGCTAATTTGGCAAATACTTGACATAGTCAATTTTTCAACATTCATCCAAACCTCTAAAATATGAACATAAAACATATGACCTATTATTTTTAGTAGGTTGGGTGCTGTAGCATTAATCTGTTTAAACTTCCTTCAGGATGCTTAACTTCTCCTCTGGGATGCTTTTAACATGTTGTCTGTGGATGTTGTCTCCTTTCTTTGGTCATCTTCTCATCTTAACTACCCTGCATGTATGTTATCTCTTTGCATTGTTCATTACTTATTCTCTTTGGGTTTAGAGCTCACAACTGGGACCCACTTCATGTGTTTTCAAGATAAAACAGCCCCCAATGATTGGCACTCCATTCTTCATCTTAAACATTCACTTCCTCCACCACTAGCGGATCATGACTGCAGTGTGTACCTTTTATAGGATGCACTTCGGCAGCCACCAAGGCTTCTTCAATTGCAACTTCCAAACCTACCACTCAGGACAAGGGTAGCAGGTACATCCCACCACATACAAGTTCTCTTCTAAGTCACACACCATTATGACTTGGATATATTGTTACAGACCCCATAGAGACTGATAGAATTCAAATCTCTTATTTGAAGTTGAGTGACCAACTTATAAGAATGACAAGATTTCAAGTTTTAAGACTTTTACTGTAACAAACAAACTAAAAGCAACATTGGCTAGACAACTTAGTAGACAACCAATACACTAAACTACAGAAAAGATATCCCTCTTTAACTTTTAACACAACTGAAAATTCTGCACTATAATTATCCTTTATGTCCTGCGCTTTGCAGAATACCAGTTTTCACGAGAACCAGTTCAACATCACTCCCAGTTTCCAAGGAGCTCCTTTCTCCATGTTTTGCTTAGTTGTAACAGTGAGTGACCATCAATGGTGCTTCTCTACTTTTGGAGAAGCCCTGAACCAAATGCCAGCAATAAAGCCCTTCCAGCGAATCTTTCACCACCCCTCCACCCTGCCACACAGAGATAAATCTTCCAGGTTCCTTAGATTGCTATGGGATGCATCATTTTGACTAGTGACTGTCTTTCCGCTTGTATTTCTGCTTGGTAGTTCACAGAGCCCAATTCTCTCTGCTGACTGCACCAGCTGCAGTCCTATCTATACTCTCTGTCTTTCTGTCCAAAATCTCAGAGATAGAGAAAGCCTGCCCAGCTGCTCTTGCCTTTGTTTCTGGTGTGAGAATTTTGCACCTTGCTCAACAAGTGCCAACCTGTCCCCTTGGTAACCAATGTAGTAAAGGGTCTGGCACATACAGAGTTAATGTGAGACTGAGTACAGCACTGCCCACACAGTAATGTAAGAAAACACATGATCCCAGACCCAGGTGTCAGTGTAATGTTGAGCAAGGACTCGAAGGGAGGAGATGGGGTGGTGAGAATGTTGTAATAATACTCATACAATAATAGCAGTAATGTGGTAATTGTATGAGACTATAACAATGTATCACATGAAGTAAACTAGTATAATCCAACCAGGGGGACGGCATAGTGGTATTGTCACTGGACAAGTATTCCAGCAGACCTGGGGTAATACTCTGGAAACTTGGGTTCAAATCCCACCATGGCAGATGATGAAATTTGAATTCAATAAAAATCTGGAATTAAAAGTCTGATGTTGACCATAATGTTGTCTCAAAAACCCATCTGCCATCCTTGTCTGGCCTACATGTGTCTCCAGTGTTGGTTGACTCTTAAATGGTCTTGGGCAATAAATTTGATGATGCCCATGAACAAAATAAAAAATCTTGTCCAAAGACTTGGTTGGAGGTGGACGTGTAGCTTAAGGGTCTGGTTAATGTGGGACTGAGTAAGTAACAACCACACAGAGTGATGTAAGAAGGTACATGGCCAGGCCCAGGCCCAGGGGTAATTGTGGTGTTGAGCAGAGGAAGGTAGAGACCTAAGTGTGGAGATAGATCCTTTACTGTACATATGTAAATAATTCTAGAAGTTAATGAAGATTTACAGTTTACTGAAGACTATGTAAGCTTTTTTAAGACACACCCTCCCAACAATCAAGCCACCTAACCTGTTGCCAGATAAGGTTACATAACTTCCTAACAACCCACTTTCCAGTGGGTGTTGTCTCCTTAAATTACAAAGATGGTTTAAAACATAATAATCCTACAAACTTCTCAGTTGTAACAAAATATTACTGTTCATCATTACTGGGTCAAAATCCTGGAATTCCCTACCTAACAACAATGTGGGAGTATCTACATCAAAAGGTTCAACAAGGCAGCTCATCACCACCTTCTCAAGGACAATTAGGGATTCACAATAAATGCTGGCCTTGCCAACGATGCCACATCCCCTGAATGAATAAAAAAAGTTTTATCTCCGTTTGATTAAACTCTAAATTTCATAACCTTTCAATTTAATTTTAACAATCTGTTTTTTGCAAAACTGCTTCAAAAGTAGTTTACTTTTTGATCTTTCTAGAAAGGTTTTCAAACACATTCTGGTAACTTTCTGAAGCTCCTTGGAAATTCTCATTCCTCCAGAATAGGGCTGACAAAGCATGGTTTTATTTCTGAATTTTGCTAAGACAAACTCACTGATAGGACCTAAACATTACTGCTCTAATCAAGCTACTATTACTTTCAGAGTGTCATTAGTGCAGTAGGCAGCATGCCAGTCTCATAATCTGAAGGTTGTGAGTTCAAGCCTCATGTGGAGCACTTGCTTTAGCAGTCAGTGATGGTGGTATAGTGGTGAGCATGACTACTTCCTGAGCAGTTGAACTGGGTTTGATCCCTGGCCATTGCAATCTTTGACCTCTAAACCTGTCAAATCAGAAGTTCTAGGTGTCCAACTGAAGTTAATGCAGTTGCTGGATAATTAGGTATCCCCTTGTTTGTATAGTAGCCCTGCCTGTCACGTGGGAGACCAGAGTTCAATTCCCTGATGGGAAGGTAAGTTGTTATCCAAATGCTTGGCCATGAATTGAGGTATCATTTCTTTGCTGGAGGTCTTGTGGCTCAGCTGGTAACACTCCTGCCTCTGAGCCAGAAAGCTCCAGGTTCAAGTCCCACTCCTGGACTTGATGGCAAGAAAGGCTGTTAATCAGCCTGCAAATCCTTCCAATACTCCACACTATTCCCCATGGGGAAAAGAGTGTGAAAAAGAAAGAAAAATCAAGAGGATTAATATGGATTCCTTCCAAGTGTCACCAACTGCAGAAACATGTAACTCTTTCGAGTACAAATCTGTTTCAGATGAAGTTACATAGTTTCATAGTTTGCCATTGTGAGATTTGAACTCTTGATTGCAGAAACATGTAGCAGCAACTATAATTGCCAGATGTCAATTAGCTTGACGAATGCCAGGTGTTATATTTCTCTAAATTAGTGGTCTATTTAGGACTTCATGTGGTGCAGAGATAGCGTCCTTAGCTCTGGGTTCAGGTCCCATTCCCGGACTTGATGGCCATGGAAGATGTATTCATAACACAGCAAACCAGGTTGATTATCAGCCTGTAAATCCTTCCATTATGCCTGATGATGAGTGGTAAGAGTGGGAGAGTTTCCTGGTCAGCCATGATGCAGAAGGCAATGGCAACCCACTGCATTACTTTGCCAATCATAATCATGGACCAATCCAAAGGAAATCCATGGTTGCCAATGCCCTCTTAGGGCATGGTATCTGGAGGAGGAGGGGTCTGTTCATGACCAACACACTCTTAGACTCTGACTGCCGATCAATGTTGAATAGGTGGCTGTTTTATTGTGACTTAAAAATGCAAATATTGCTTTCTGTTTAGTAATTAGAAGTGGGAAAACCTTTCTTTGTATTGAACGTTGATTATCAAATTACTGTGGCTAGATGCACAGCAAAACTTTTTGGAATCCAAGTTTATAAATCTTAAAAGTGAGGCAGCTCTGGATTGTGGGCCTGAATTTGCAACTTGGGTTGCCGGTTAATAGAATGTATACTAAATCTTACAAAATACCCTTAGAGATATGGAAATCAATTAAATGGAGAAGCTAATAGCCAACGTACACTATGGGATTATATTAATTGACTCCAGATTTAGGACATATTCAAATATAGGACATCTTATGTGTACAGAATTACCCACTGTCCAGTCAAAAAAAATCAGATGATTATTCAACATAAGCATTAACCTTCTTTCACACTTTCAGCTCTAAGATTTACAATATTAATGTACCCTGATTCCCTCCAGAAAAGAACATTTCAGGAACGTTTGTATATAACTTACATAATCACGTCAACTTGGCTCAATGGTAGCATTTTTCCTTTGAGTCGGAATGTTGTGGATTCCACTGCAGCATTGAAGCCCATAATCTAGGCTAGGGGCGTTCAAGTTTTTTTTGTTAAGGGACAACTTAGTGTATGCTATGGAGTTATATAGAGCTATTACAATATTTAAATAAATGTTCCCTTCAATTTGCATCTCAAATTGTTGAAGCTGGCATATTTTGGTGTTTTGATTCAGAATCTATCATCCAGTAAGATAACGGGGCTAAGAACAGTTCTTTACAAATCACAAGGCCCGAAAAATTCAAAGGGGTCAAAACCAGTAAATAAGGAATGTACAAGTATGAATAGAACAGTGTTGTCTTGACCTTGTGGGCTTGATTACTGAAGTTTGTTTGCTGTAGTTTGGACACCCTTCATCCAGGCTGTAACTCCAGTACAGCATTGTCAGAGATGTTGTTTTATGCATGAGATGTTAATCAGAGTTTCCATTTGCTTGTTTCAGTGATTCAGAAGGACACTAAATATCCCATTGATTATTTGAGGACCTGAGGATTCTCCTAGAGTATTGGCTTCAATCAAATTACTTTTTCTGGCCATTCAGCTCATAACAAGCCAAATGACTGCTGCATTTTTGTATTTAACAGCAATTAATTGCAAGTGAAGTGAAAAATTTTGGGCACCATATAGATGCGATTTCTTTTTCTGTAACTATTTATTCAAATAAAATTAATGAAATGTTTAGGAAACAGCAAATAGGTTATACAGCATAAATAAAGAATTATGGAATAATAAAAATTTGACAATGCATTTTGGGATTGACTTATTTCTTAATGTCATTGTACAAATGGAGGTTATAAAAATCAGATGCTTATTCAACACCTTTTTTCACACTTTTACATCTAGACTAACCCCTATTGATGTGCCCTCCATCTGCACACCTTACTTTTTCTTTATCAGTGTTACAAAAGAAATTCTCATATGATGAAATTCCTCTTATTTTCCATTTCAATTATCACAGGAACTGCATCAGCAATGCATTATTTTGGCTATTTAACATTTAGTCTTTGGTCTCTAATTGACTAAATGTAAAACAAACAGCTATTTTTATCAAATGCTCATTGTAACGTTGCCCACATGCAAGCACATCATATGGTATAATAGAGGAAATTATTTCTCCACTACTTATAGCATAGAAATAATATCATCCACATGCCCTAAATTCAGAGGCTGAGAATTGCAATTGACATAATCTCACACCATTCTCACCATTGAGAATTTTAAACAAAATTGTTTCAATTAAATCATACAGTTATCCCTCATAGTGGTCAATCCGAGACGAATGTAGGTTTATTAGGAGTGACCTTTGACTGAGATCTTCCTGCTTAGCTTGCTGGGACTCTTCCCATTGTCATGTATCTTCTGTCTTTGACGCTGCCTGTTGTTCTTCTGTTTTCCTTCCCGAGCACACTTGTGTGTTACTTTTCTAAGAGTTTACATACAGAACACAATTTTTGAAAGAGCTCAAACATAATCCTTTCCTGGATGCTGTTTGGTTAGTTGGGTGCAACATCAGCTGTTGGTTGGTGAATGTATGCCTAAGCTGTCTTCCATTTACTTAGCCATTTAAGACTCCTTCCTGTCCTGCTGTGATTACCTGTATGGCTTCGATCGGTTTGTCGCAATTAACACTTATTTCAATGTAAATTGTGCCTTTCAATCCAGCAGTATTACTGCAATTAACAAGTATTGATGCAGTCAGCACGTATTGCACCCATTCCATTTCCACATAAACACTGCGCTGTAACCAGTCTGTAAACCCTTTCCTTATAAGCTATAATCAGTGTTTACTAAAGAATGTGAATATGCTTGAAAGTACTCAAGCCAAATTAACTGAATAAAAGCAGAAAATGCTGGAGATACACACAAGGTCAGTCAGTATCTGTAAAAAGACAGGTTATAAAATTTTAGCTTTCAATCTTAAACTCCTATTTGTGGGATGCTGCTGTTGCATAATAGCACCACTTTTTTTTTTAAAAAGCATTCATAGGATATTTGCATCACTGCAAAGGCCAGCACTTTTTTGCCCATTCTCAATTGCTTTCCAGGTGGTGCTGGTGGTCTGCCTCCCTATTATGACATTCCAACAATGCATTGTGTTTTGAGACATTTTGAGTTCTAATGAAAGGCACACAACTGAAAAGTCATTACCTGTACTTTCCCTTTGCAGTTGCAGTTTTCAAACTTCCGGCTTTTGCAATCTGTTATTTTTTGAAGTAACAGAATAGTTTACTTTATATCCTTTTCCGTGATCCTTTATAAGGTTGGTACAATGCAATTGAGGGGCTTAAGACACCAAATAGTTTAATGATGTAACCTTTTCATAGTGAACTGCATATCAATAAAACTTAACATTTTTAAAAATCATGGTTCAGTTTGTCCCAATGTGTGAAATGCAAGGGAAAAACTGGACAAAATTCCTTTGCTGATTTATCTTTTCATTTTATCTATAAAACATGCCCTTAGGTTCTGCAAGTTCATCCTTTATTTCCCATTAACAAAGTTTAATTTATAATGGCTAAGAAACCTGCTTCAAGTGACATATATAGAACTACCTAGTCCCAAGAGTTTTGGTTACCTTAAATGGCTCCAAAAAAACCAACAACATACTTTGGAATTAAATATTTAAAATGAATACCATCTTCCATCTGTTATATTGCTGTGGAGTTTGCCTTAGATGCAAATGGCTTGCCAAACCAACATGGGAGTTATTTTGATGGTGTTGATTGCATATTGTGAACCTGTATTCAAAATAAGGAATTCCAAGTTATAACCAATCTACAAGATTCATCAGGCACAAAGACTTCAACACAACATTAAAATGATGGGAGGTTATTTTTCACAGCCAAATATTAACTAGCAATAACAAGGCAAAACAACTTATAAGAAGACTGGTTTGAGTCTTGTAAGTCAGTCATAGAATAGTAGAGCACCAGAAGAGGTCATTCATCTCATTGAGTCTATACTGGCTCTTTCAAAGAGCAATCCAGTTAGTCCCATTCCCAGTTCTTTCCCTGTGTCCTGCAACTTTTGCTCTAAGTATTTATGTGAGTTTATGTAGATAATTAGTTTAGATAAAATAAACCTACCTAGTCACAAAAACAAGGCAGTTATACAAGCTGTATTATATTTTTATCAAAACTGCACGTTTGTTATTTGGTATCAAACTATCTTGAGATATTCTCACAAGCACATCACCTGCAACTAGTACAAAGCAAACTCTTACTGACCTCACTATTGTGCTGTAGCATAGTTGAATATAAAACATCCTAAACTGTTGCACCACCATTGCATTTTAAAGTGAAGGGAACCAGCCAAATTGACAGCCTTTTCTTTTAAAATTTTCATCACCTGGTATGCAGATAATGGAATAGCAGGCATGATCTACAGCAATGATAAAATTTCAAGCAGAGGTGGCTTGAACCCCAGAACCACTGCAATGGGCATCAAGAGATAATAGCGTTCTGTCGATAACATAGCAAACTGACTTCTAGAATTTTCTTATGGTGTTGGGGGTAGTATACTAGCATGAATAGAGGACTGGCTAATAGGAGACAGGCTGTTGGGATATAGGGTGGGGGGCATTTTCAGGATGGCAACCTGTAACTAGTGGAGTGCCCCAGGGATCAGTGCTGGGGCAACAATTATTTACAATATATATTAATGACTTGGATGAGGGAAATGAACGTACTGTCGCCAAGTTTGCGGGTCACAAAAATAGATGTGAAGGCAAGTGGTGAGGATGACAGTCTAGAGAGAGATATCGACAGGTTAAGTGAGTGGGCAAAAACATGGCAGATGGAATTTGATGTGGGAAAATGTGAGGTTATGCACTTTGGCAGGAAGAATAAAGGAGCTGAATATTACTTAAATTGAGAAAGACTGAAGAAAGCTGCAGCACAGAGGAATTTGGGGGTCCTCATGCATGAATCACAAAAAGCTAGCATACAAGTTCAGCAGGTAATAGGTAAGGCAAATGGAATGTTGGCCTTTATTTCAATGGGAATGGAATATAAAAATAGGGAAGTCGTGCTAAAACTATACAAGGCACTAGTTATGACCGCACCTAGAATACTGTGAACAGTTTGGTCCCTTAATCTAAGGAAAGATATACTGGCATTGGAGGCAGTCCAGAGAAGGTTCACTAGATCGATCCCGGGTATGGAGGGATTTTCTTATGAGGAGACATTGAATAGATTGGGCCTGTACTCATTGGAGTTTAGAAGAAATGGGTGACCTTATTGAAACATATAAGATTCTTAGGGGGCTTGACAGGGTAGATGCTGAGAGGTTGTTTCCCCTTGTGGGTGAGTCTAGGACCAGAGGGCATAATTTCAGAGTGAGGGGGCACCCATCTAAGGCAGAAATGATGAGGAATTTCTTCTCTGTGGAAGGTAATCTGTGGAATTCTTTACCACAGTGGGCTGTAGAGGCTGGGTCGTTAAGTATAATCAAGGCAGAGATAGACAGATTTTTAATCAGTAAGGGGATCAAGGGTTATGGGGAAAAGGTAGGAAAGTAGGGTTGAGGATTATCAGATCAGCCATGATCTCATTCAATGGCAGAGCAGATTCGATAGTCCGAATGGACTACTTCTGCCCCAACATCTTATGGTCTTATAAACATCCATTTGCAACCCAGCTACAAAACTACAATGTACAAGTAAGGTTTCTGCAACATAGCCGCTGAATTTTGTGATACAAGCTTATGACATTTTGTGTGCAACTTGAAAATAGAATCACCATATATTGATAAATGGCAGCAAAAACAAAACAAAAATAGCTGGAAAAACACAGCAGGTGTGACAGCATCTGTGGAGAGGAAGACAGAGTTAACGTTTCGAGTCCGTATGACTCTTCATCAGAACTAAAGAAAAATAGGAATAAGGTGAAATAGAAGCTGCTTGAGGAGGACGGGACAGGTGAAGCTGGATAGAGGGCCAGTGATAGGTGGAAGCACAGAAGAGATTGCCAAAGATGTCATAGACAAAAGGACAAAGGGGTGTTGATGGTGGTGATATTAGCTAAAGGATGTGCTAATGGTGACATTAAGGGTAGAAGCAGGACGAGCAAGTGACAGATGGCCCTAGTGGGGGTGGGGTAGGGGGAAGGGATCGAAATAGGCTAAAAGGTGGAGATAAAGCAATGGATGGAAATGAACTAAAAATAATAATTCTACCAACTCCAGCATGATGCCACCACCAAACACATTTTCCCATCACCCCCTGTTGGCATTCCGTAGGGGCCGTTCCCTCCGAGACACCTTGGTCCACTCCTCCATCACCCCCTACACCTCAACCCCCTCCCACGGCATCTTCCCATGCAACCGCAGAAGATGCAACACCTGACCCTTTACTCCCCCCCTCCTCATCGTCCAAGGGCCCAAACACTCCTTTCAAGTGAAACAACACTTCACTTGCACTTCCCTCAATTTGGTCTACTGCATTCGCTGCTCCCAATGCGATCTCCTCTACATTGGAGACACCAAACACAGACTGGGTGACTGCTTTGCGGAACACCTTTGGTCTGTTTGCAAGCATGATCCAGACCTCCCTGTCGCTTGCCATTTCAACATACCACCCTGCTCTCATGCCCAGATGTCCGTCCTTAGCCTGCTGCAACGTTCCAGTGAAGCTCAACGCAAACTGGAGGAACAGCACCTCATCTTCCAACTAGGTACTTTACAGCCTTCCGGACTTAACATTGAGTTCGACAACTTCAGATCATGAACTCTCTCCTCCATCGCCACCCCCTTTCCGAACCCCCTTTTTTTCTAATAATTTATATATTTTTTAAATATATTTTTCTTTTCCTACCTATTTCTATTATTATTTTTAATTCATTTCTATCCATTGTTTTATCTCCACCTTTTAGTCTATTTCGATCCCTTCCCCCTACCCCACCTCCACTAGGGCCATCTGTCACTTGCTTGTCCTGCTTCTACCCTTAGCTAATATCACCACAGTCAACACCCCGTTGTCCTTTTGTTTATGACGTCTTTGGCAATCTCTTCTTTGCCTCCATCTATCACTGGCCCTCTATCCAGCTCCACCTGTCCCACCTCCCTCAAACATTATATTTCACCTCATTCCTATTTTTCTTTATAGTTCTGATGGAGTCATATGGACTCAAAAAGTTAACTCTGTCTTCCTCTCCACAGATGCTGTCACACCTGTGTTTTTCCAGCTATTTTTGTTTTTGTTTTAGATTTTCAGCATCTGCAGTATTTTGCTTTTATCTTGATAAATGGCAGGTTTGTCAACCCTACATAAAATTAAGTAGGACCAAAGTGACAGTTTCAAACTTTTATTAAAAGATAAATCTAACAAATTTTCAAGTATCTTTGATTTTATATAACTGGACAAGAAAAAGCAGAAACAATAGTGACCATCTGACTACTTTTTGGAATAAATCACTGAAGGCGAGTTTTCAGTTCCAGCTTTTGTCGTAATAGATCATTTGTGTAGCAATGCATCCATGTACAACTCATCTTCATTCAGCTTCAGGCAGCACAGCACACATTAATTTAATCCAAAACACAATCCTGTTTAGTGAAAAAATACACAATTTTAAGACAGGTGCAGTGTGGTTAAATCACAAAAATATGTATATTTAGTATAAACTAACCCAACATTCTGTAGGTATTGAATTTACACAATTTAAATTGGCAAGGTCAGCGTTCCATCAAACCATCTAGTTTCATTAATTTCCAAGTGAAGTACAATCAGGCTACTCTGTTTATCCTTGTAAGGACCAATACTTGCATATTGGGTAAGGCTATAGACAATGATTCCACAAGTAAAAAAAGTTCAAACTGTAGTGGAGCACTTCTCTACTTTAATCAGGTTTTAAGTACACAGGCACAGTTAAAGGTAGATTCACAATTATTAAAGATCTAAGATGTATTACATTTTTAAAACATAATGGACGTATTGTAATTTAACTGTTGGCATGGTTAGATGATTGACAAAATAATGGCCAGGTCTCTAATAGAGAAACCAACACTTTACGGATGTCGAGAGCACCCAGAGGTTTGGAAAGTAATTAAGTTCCTTATTTTGTCAAAGAATTTTGTGGTTATGAAAAAAAAATCAAAAGTTTTTTTCTCTTACTACAACGCTAAACTTCTATGACTCCAAGGTCAAACAGGCAGGTGTCCTTTTGTCTACAATAGTTAAGCCAAAATCATTGTTACTTGAAACATGCAACTAGAAAGAGGTCAAGAAAATCAATGCTTTCAGAAGGAAAGAACATCAAAAAGAAATGGTAATTAAATTTTAAAATAACAAGAGCTGATCTATACTGAATATTTCAACTCATTAAAATAAACTTGTATCACTACACAAAGCTCAACTACAACTAGGCTAAAAGCTAATAGCTATTTTCTCCATTGTTTGTCACCCTAAGATTGGCTGGCTCCTCTGCTCTCCCTCCACTTGGTCAATTTTAGAATGATGACGGAGGATGGGACAGGAAGCCAAGAAACCCTAACTAGCTTCATTACCTCAGATAGTATATCCAAACCAAACAACATTATAAAAGATATCCATATGCAAATGTTAGTTAAGACTGTGATACTGCTGTTAAAGTCAAATAAGTGTGTGCTACTATTAAAAACAAAAATTCAAATATTGAAAGTATGGTGCATGCTTAATAGTTGCCTAGTACCCAAAGCAGGAAGTATTGCTAAAATATCCTGTGCCTATTTCTAGGGGAAAAAGAATTCGACATAATTACCATAATACAAATTGTATGCATTTTGAGAGTAATTACTCATATAAATCACTGTAAATTGTATGGTTTAGACAAATCAAACTTAGAAAGAGTGCTAGAAAGGAGAGGATTAATACTCACCCCACATCTCCAAAACACCATTTCATCAGATCTTAAATCCCAATGCCCTCATGCACTCTTTATGAGCTTCAATCAAGTCTTTGCAGTTCTCCTCCCCTTTCTCAATTATACTGCAAACAGAATTAATGTTAAGTAGATTGGTTTGAATTATTAAAAACGCAAAAACCAAAAATCTTCACTGACTTGCTGCTTTTACTACCATTAAGCTTCCGTAAATATTATTTTGTGTAGCAAGAAAAGCATACCTGCTTTTGAATGGATCTGCATTTCAGAACGGAATCAAGATATTTTTCAATAAAATTGTTTGTTTCTGAGAAATAATTTTGTACAACTACTCTTAAGTAAACATTTCTAGATTTTTTTGGAGCATGGAGGGATTGTTTAAATGTTGAACAAAGAAACCACAAAGTGGGGAAGAGTAATCATACATAGAACAGTCTTTTAATTGTCTCCATTCCGGTCTTTTTGGTTTGGTAATTTTTGTTATAACGTTGTCCAATTATGTGATTTCAAACTTTACCGTGGATAATGGAAAATAAAATTACTTTGGCATCTACTATTATTTCAATGGAACCTCCACCAGAACAATGTTTCATTAGGAAGCACAGCCAAAAGGAAACAGAATCAAAGCACCTGATAAGAAACAAAATTCAACATCACCACTGTATTCTTCACATAAGAGCCCCCAGATGTATTATGACCTTATTAGTGTAAATTAACTCTCAAAATAACACGTACAGGTTATGATGTGCAATATTTGGGTTTGAGATTTCATCCTAACCCAAATTTGCTCTGTGGCATTGGGGGCATTATGATCTCTATAAATATGCCACAGGCTGGATATCAGTAATTGAGGCTCAAGCATAAAAACAAGAATTTTAACAGATTATTCTAGGAGGAGAGATATTTTTCCCGAAGAGATTAAATTCATGCTATATAATCCATTATTTGGCAAATTTTCATATGATTTGTATGAGAAGTGGGCTTGATGTGCTGTAGTGTGGCTCTTGGATCTGTTTTTGCACACTGTCATTTTGAATCCAGTGGCAACTGGAGCTTCAAAAAGTTTCTTGTACAAGAAGTTTTGGTGGCGAACAGAAAAACAGAAAGAATCTGATTAGTCATCGGTGTTTTATTGATAACTAAAAAATATAAACATTCCAATTAGGTGATACAAACATACAAATAATGGAAAATTGCCCAGCTATGTTCTGTCCACAAAAAGCAGGACAAATCTAATCTGGCCAATTAACTGCCCCAGTCTACTGTCAATCAACAAAGTGATGGAAGGTGGCATCAACAGAGTTATGAAGCGACACTTACTCATCACTAACATGCTCGCTGATCTCACAGTATGGGTTCCACCAGGGCTACTTAGCTCCAGACCTTATTACAGATTAGATCCAAGTAGGGACAAAAGAGCTGAATTCCAGTGGTGAGGCAAGAGTGATTTTAATGCAGCTTTTGACCAAGTATGCATCAAGAAGCCCAAATAAAATAAAAGTCAGTGGGAGTTAGGGGGAAAAACTCCCCACTGGCTGGAATCACACCTAACACAAAGGAAGGTGATGATGGTTGTTGGAGCCAAATCTTCTTAAGACCCAAGGCATTGCTGCAAGAGTTCTTCAGGGCATATCCTAGGCCCAAACATTTTCAGCTGCTTTAAGACCTTTCCTCTATAGATCAGAAATGATGAGGATTTTTGCTGGTGATTGCTCAACGTTCAGTTCCATTCACAACTCCTCAGGTAATGCAGCAACACCTGGACAACATTTAGGCCTAGGTTGATAACTGACAAATAACATTTGTACCACATGTGTGCAGATTCATATTCGACTTGAACTCTATTTCTCTCTCCACAGATGCTGCCAAACCTGCTGAGCTTTTCCAGCATTTTCAATTACTAACCATGGCATCTTCAGTAGCACCTCCCAAACCCAAAAGGAGGAAGACAAGGGCAGCAAATGCATGGGAACACCACCAGCTCCAAGTCACCATCCTGACTTGGAAATACATAACTATTCCTGGGTTAAAATCCTGTAACTCCTTACTTCACAATACTGTCGCAGCATCTCCACCACACATACTGCAGTGGTTCAAGAAGGCATCTCCCACCACAATGTATATATATTTATGTGTATATGTGTGCATCCAAGAACAATTACAAAACACTGAATTCAATGCTATTGAGCCCAAAAATCAAGGCCGACACTCCAGTGCAGGACTGATGGAGCACTGTACTGCCTGATGTGCTGTTTTTCAGATGAGACCTTAAACCAAGATCCTGTTAGCCCTCTCAGGTGGAGGTAAAAGATTCCAAAGCACTATTTCAAAAATCAGGGTAGTTATCCCTGGTGGCCTGGCCAATATGTAATCCTCAGTCAACATCACCAACACGTCATCTGATTGTTATCGCACTGCTGTTTACAGGAGCTTGCTGTGTGCAAATTGGTTGCTGCATTTCCTGTGTAACAACAGTAACTGCACTTCAAAAGGACTTAGTTGGCTGTAAAGTGTTTTTGGGCATCCTATGGTCACCTAAGTCACTACAGAAATGCATGTCTTTCTTTATTTCAAGGTGGTAAAAAGACTGGTCATGTAAAGTTAGCTCGGAAAAGTCATTTAAATCTATATACATTTCCAGAACCAAAATTCTGGGTGGCTCTACATCATTAGGATTAATTGAAGTAAAAGGCAGTTACGCAAGAAAGAAAAATTTGCGTTGATATAGCGCCATCCACGACGCAAGATATTCCAAAGTGCATTACAATCAATGAAGTACTTTGAAATACAGTAGTCACTGTTGTAATGAAGGAAATTCAGCAGCCAATTTGTGGACAGCAAGTTTCACAAACAGCAATGTGATATTGACCAGTTTTTGTTTTGGTGGCATTAGTTGAGGAATAACTATTATGCAGGACATCAAGGAGAAGTACCTGCATTGTCTTCTTAACAGAGCCATTAGATTGTTCACCCCACCCAAAAGGATAGACAGGACCTCAATTTAATGTCTCATCCAAATGACAGCACCTCCAACAACCTAGATTGTGTGTTGAAGTCTCTGGAGTGGGATGTAAACCCATAACTTACTGACTCAGAGGCCAAAGTACTAGCACTGAGCCAAAAGCCAACAACGTTATGTAACTTATGAAATTTTAAAGCCCTTTTGTTTTGTTTTGTGGGTACTCAATGCACTTTTACTCAAGAATGAGATAGCAGCACGAGAAGACCATACAACCCAACGATCCTGCTCTGCCATTCAATGCGATTATGGCTGATCTTGGGCTTCAACTCTATTTCCCGTCCACGCCTCACATCCCTCGATTTCCTGAGACACCAAAAATCTGTCTTTCCCAGGCTTAAATATATTCATCGTTGAAATATCCACAATCCCCTGGAGTACAGAATTCCAAAGATTCACAACCCTTTAAGTGAGGAAATTTCTCCTTACCTCAGTCCTAAATGATTGACCATTTATCCTGAGACTGTGCCCATGTTCTATATTCCCCAACCAACAGAAACACCTCGGTGTCTACCCTGTCAAGCCCCTTCAGAATATTGTGTTTCATTCTTCCAAACCGCAGACAACAAAGGCCCAATTTACTCGAGGGGAACTGGAGAATGGTAACTTGCACGAAGGCTCAGGACTGGCAATGGCAAGTCAGGGGTGAGTGGGGTAGGTATCAGGCATGGAGGAGTATTAGAGGGATCCAACTGAGGGTTCCAGAGTGTGTGGTCGGGGGGGTGCGAGGGGCACGGAGGAAGAAAGTGAGATGGGTCTGGCATCTCATAGAGTTATAGTTATACAGCACAACAGGCCCTTCATGTCCGTGCCTGCCATTAAGCACCTATCTATTCTGATCCCCTTTTCCAGCACTAGGCCTGTAGCCCTGTGTGCTTTGGTGTTTCAAGTGCTCATCTAAATACTTCTTAAATGTTGTGAGGGTTCAATTCTCTACCATCCCCTCAGGCAGTGTTCTCCAGATTCCAACCACCTTGTGTGAAAATTTTTTTCCTCAGGTCCCACCTAAACCTCCAGCCCCTTACCTGAAATCTATGCCCCCTGGTTACTGACACCTCCTCTAAGGGGAAGAGTTTCTTCCTATCTTTCCTATCTATGCCCCTCATAATTTTGTATACCTCTATCAGGTTCCCCCCTCAGCCTTCTCTGCTCTAAGGAAAACAACCCTACCCTAACCAGTCTCTCTTCATAGCTGAAACACTCCAGCTCAGGCAACATCCTGATGAATCTGCTCTGTACCTTCTCCAGTGCAATCACATCCTTCCTATAATGTGGCGACCAGGACTGTACACACTACTCCAGCTGTGGTCTAACTAGCATTTTATACAGCTCCAACATAACCTCCTTGCTCCTATATTCTATGCCTTGGCTAATAAAGGCAAGTATCCCATAAGTCTTCTTAACCACCTTATCTACCTGTGCTGCTGCCTTCAGGGATCTATGTACAGGTACACCAAGATCTTCTGTACTTCCTAGGGTCCTACCATTCATTGTGTATTCCCTTGCCGTGTTAGTCCTCCCAAACTGCATCACCTCATACTTCTCAGGATTAAATTCCATTTGCCACTGCTCTGCTCATTTTACCAGCCCGTCTATATCACCCTGTAAACTAAGGCTTTCCTCCTAACAAGTTATGACATCACCAATTTTCATGTCATCTGCAAACTTACTGATCACACCTCCTATGTTGACACCTAAATCATTAATGTATACTATAAACAGTAAGGGTCCCAGCACCAATCCTTGTGAAAACATCACCCTCTGCCTCCTGCCACTAAGCCAATTTTGGATCCAATCTGCCAAATTGCCATGGATCCCATGCGCTCTTACCTTCTTGACCATTCTCCCATGCAGGAACTTGTCAAAAGCCTTACTGAAATCCACGAAGACTACATCAACAGCGCTATCCCCATCTACACAAATGGTCACCTCCTCAAAAAATTCAATCAAATTTGTTAGGGGTGTGGTACAGACAAGCAATCGGTCAAGGTGAGAAAATGAGGGGCCTAAAAGGCCGGGTCAGTACTGTCCACATGTGGATCCATCTCAGGGCGTTGACTGGCAGAAGGAACATTAACAGTCAGAAGACAGAGGTCAATTTAGGTGGGGGTTGGGGGGGGGGGGGAGAGCTGTCAGCAGATCCAACCTGAAGTTGGGATAACCAAATATGTTGTAGGCAGTTCATAGGACCTAACAAAAACTCTAAGGATGATTTGGGGAGGGTATGGGACCAGAAGGGGAACGGGTGCAGGCTCAGAGGGGAAGAGAGGCATTTCCAATCAGATGGTGACAGGGTCCAGGGTAATATGAGGGGTTGGGGGGAGTTGAAGGGGACAAGAGTGAAGATGTCAGGATGACGGTGGATGGTTATGGGTTCTAGATAAAAACCTTAATGAATATTTTTGCAATGTCTCCAAAAGCACGTGCAGTGCCCAGTGTTTATCAGTTCCGCTCATCAGTTCTATGGGTGAAATTCCTGGACACTCTTGTTCTCATATCACCATTTGCCTTCATCATACAGTTCAATTACTACAATACCCCTGGGCCTCATGCAACCAATATTCTTGCAACCTCACGAACAGGCAAAGACAACAAAAGAAGGTTCTTGCCGGTCAACAACAGGCAGCACCAGCAGGAGAAGGTTGGTCAGGACACAGCCATTGAAGGAAGACATCATAGAAGATGGGCTCTGGCGCTTGGCAGTGCTATGGCTGTTTAAACTTTAATAGGAATGGCACGAGAACCAGCAAAAAGGGGAGAGCCCACTTCCGGTTCCACCATCGGGATTGGCGTGCCATGGTTAAAACACCCCATGGTCTCCATGACTGACACAGAGTCCTTCCTGAGCTCCATACAGTCTGTTCCTAAATTACTGCCTGCCCTCTTTCAGTTATAAACATTTCCTTTCACAGTAAGACAGTTTGGAGCATTTCCAGGTCCTGCTTTGGAATTCTTTTATGTGCATGGTGGTGCTGACCAGTGAGAGGGTGGGATAGCATCTCATCCTATCTTGTAATATTTTGCTGCTTTTCCATATCCCACCAGTCCTCAATGGAAACTGTACACAACCACACCACTATTCACTCAATGTCCTCCTTGAAAGCCATGCAATAGCCTTAGAAGCATTTGCTGACAATTAACTCCCTCAATTGTTGTCATTTACTGATCATGTTAGTCCTTCCCACAGATCTTGGATTCTGGATATGCCCCAAAATCACTAACTTTCTGTCCTCTAGCCTTATCATCTACCGTCCTCACCCCAGTACCTTGGCCACTACCATCAAACACCACTCCCCAACTCCACTGTGGCTTTATGGACCTTGGCTTCCAAGCCACGAAATCTGTTTGCCACTTTAACAACTCTCCTTTAGATCTTCTTAGTCTTTCTCACCAGACCCTTATTCTCTCTTCCTGACAACTTAGACTCCAAGTGTAAGTCTAACTTTTAGTGACCTGAATAAAACACATGGCCTTGATCCACGTGTCATCCGGAAACAAGCTCAATGTTATTGAAAGTGTTCAATTTGTTCCCTACAGTTCCAGTCCTCGAGCTATGCACCTATACCGATGATAATGGAAGATGCACGAGTGTTATGTAAACTGCGTAACAATTTGCAGAAGTAATGGTTGATGTGGTAATCTCGCTGAGTTGATGAGGACAGGAAGTTCTTGCTCAGCTCGAATATTTCAGTGATAAATTTCAAAGCACGTCATTTGAAAAATCCGACATTTCCTCCCGCCCTTCTAATAAACACCTTCGCAATTATTAGGGCAAGTGTTGAATGTGTACAATTATCATTAGAGAATGAAGTAAGCGGGTAGGAGTGGAACTAATTCAGCTGAGGATGAAACCTGGCGTCAAATCGGACCTGTATGCGTCCACTCGGAAAGTACGCGAACTGGAGATCGTTTTAGAACAGAACAACTCACAGCAGCGATATAAAGGTATAAATAGAGGCACGAAAAAGTTTCTCATTACCAGGCATCCCTGACTTTCTTGGTCTCAGGACACGCACAACATGGTTTCAAAGGCTTCTTCTCAGCTTGTCCAGTGGGCACCGTCCCCAACGATGTGACCACGGTTAATTCAGACATCTTTGTCTAAAATAATATTTAATTGCCGCTTTGTTTTTGTTATGAACCAAATTGTTTTATCTGCTTTTCTACCTTCATGCGACCTTCCACCAACAGCATCAATGCTACGCCAATACGCATTAGAGATCGGAACGAGGTTAAGGGCGTACTGAATCCTGGGATTTGTAGTTCTCCTTCCGTCCCGATCCTAACTGAACGCCAGAGATTGAACTACAAATCCCAGAGCACACCACTTTAGACCGGGCACATCACCTGCGCGGATATGCGCGGGTAATAGATGCCACTATGCAGATGTTGAAATGTTCAAAGAGGAATGAGATGGGACAGTTCTCCTAATAATCGTTAAAATAAAAGTATATTTTAATACACCTTTGAAAAGGAGAATTGATACAGTTAGATGAAGAATGGACTCCAAACACCGTGCCTATTGAGCAGATTGGCTTGATTCTGTGCTCTTAATTAGGAAAACTACGGTCTGAATTTTACCAGCTCTTTGGGGACAGCCTGAAACGGGAAGACTGGCAAAATGGCATAGGAAGGCGGCGAGTAGGATGGCATCCTCCTCCTGCCAAGTCGACTAACTGTCCCATATTGTAATGGATTGTCATTTATTTTGACTGATCTGCGTCCCTTAAAGGACATCTTTTGTCTCCGATTTCTCGGACAGCCTGTGGGAAACGGAGTCTGGGAGTCTCAGCGGAGTGATTTGAATCGGGCTACAAGCCTGTGAGTCATCCAGCAAAGTGACTCCAGAGGATAAGCTGTAAGTGTTGGTTGCATCAAATCAGCACACAACCATTGTCACCAGCAACAAACACCTCTTGTTTTTCTGCTCACTAAACACTATACCCTCCCACCCACTCCCTCAATTAGTCACCAACAGTCCCAATTTCCCCGGTGAAGTGTCCTTTATTTTATTTCGTAAGAGTTGGACACCCTGCTTTCCGTTGCCACGCCATCTTGCAAGCAATGAGAAGGGTCGCAGTTGAGCCACTCCACTGGAACCAAATGAAGCCACTTTACTGGCCATTAAGCACCTCTTCCTGCCTCCGCTGGCATTTAACGAGCAGGAGGGAAGGAGGGCCTCCGTCACATGAGAAATAAACACTTGTGGCTTCCCAGTGGACTTGGAAGGGGATCCTGGAAGCAAGGCGCTGCATACCCTCCGCAATTCCTCCCTTTCCCAGTGCTTGCCTGACTGATCTCAGCGCTCCAGGACTCCGCTCAGCCTGCTATGAACTCTTGATAATCTTTTAAAATGAAAACAATTAAACTAAATCAACAAAATTGGGATAAATCAGGCACAGCCCCTAATTCAGGTCAGCTGTAAAACCGAGGACAAAGTTTAAAGGAACCTTACAAACTTTAAATCAAAATGTGATTAAAGGAGTCAACAAAACACCCCAGTCCCCGCGGTGCCCACCGAGCACGGAAGGCCTCAAGTGTGCCAGCAGACACCGCGTGCTCCCTCTCCAGGGCCATCCGGCTGCGAACGTAGCCGCGGAAGAGGGACAAACAATCGGGCGGGACTCCCCCGTCGATCGCCCACTGCCTGAACCTGTTAATGGCCAACTTGGCCAGGCCCAGGAGCAGGTTCATGAGGAGGTCCTCCTTCCCGACCCCCTTCCGCACCGGGTGCCCATAGATCAGGAGAGTGGGGCTGAACTGCAAACAAAACATCAATAAAAGGTTTTTCAAATAACTAAAAAGGGAGTGCAGCCTACAACACCCTATATATGCATGGTCCACGGACTCCACAAGACCGCAAAAAGGGCATGTGTCCTGAGAGTCCGTGAACCTATGCATTCTCCTATTATAGGGGACTGCTGCATGCAACACCCTCCAACCCAGGTCCCCGATAGAAAGGGGGACGACACCTCCGTAGAGGGCCTCCCATTGGGGGCCTCTGCCGCCGGACGGCAACAAGGCACGCCAGGGCGTGTCCGGGCGGCGGACAAGGGCGAGAAAATGGAATGTGTGCAGCAGCAGTCCGTACAAAAAGCTCCTCTTTGCCGTGCCAAAAGGCACAGAGGGCATGTCCCCGAGGCGGCTCATATTGCGGGGCACCAGCACCCGAGGGAGGGTTCGGGGCTTGGGGCCAATGTGGAATTCTGTCCGAACAGGGGAACTCTCAGACGGAAGACCACCGCGCACCTGGGCCACCTCAAGACCCAAAATAACATCAGGTCCGAGCACGACCGTTCTCAGGTCTTGGATGGCATCGGCTGCGACTTGGACACTCACAGACGTGCAACGCGCCAACTCCTGCGGGAGCATACAGCCCAGTCCTCCGCCACCCAGCACGTCCCTGATCCTGTTCATCCCTGCGGCCACAGCCCTCCTCTCCGCCAACCACTGAAAAGGACGGAGGGGTGGATTCCTGAGCAGCGGCTCTCTGACGATAGCCGCTACTCCTGACGGGGGAGAGCTGCGTCACGAGGCGACCACGTTCCAGACTTTGATCAGGTCCTGGTAAAAGACGGGCAACACCTGCAAGGAGCCACCGAGGCCCCTCTGTTCTATAAACAGGAGCTGCACGTCATAATTCAGGCCGTGCACCTGACGGAAGAAATATGTCGTCAGGGCACACCATCTAGGAGGAGGCTCGACGTAAAGGTATCGCTGCAGGGTCTGAAGGCGGAAAGTCGCCACCTGTGTGCGTAGGCAAACTAGCGCCTGACCACCCTCCTTAAGCGGGAGACTCAGAACCTCAGCAGCGACCCAGTGCAATCTTTTGTCCCAGAAGAAGTCGACTAACAATTTCTGGATTCTTGTGACAAAGTCCGGGGGAGGGTTCAAAGTGACCAGTCGATACCACAACATGGCGGCGATCAGCTGGTTTATGACCAGAACTTGACCCCGGTAAGATAGCACTCGGAGCAGTCCTGTCCAGTGCCGCAGGCGAGCGGTAACTTTCGTCTCCAGTTCCTGCCAGTTCGCCGGCCAGGATTCCTCAGCAGGGCAGAGATGGACCCCAAGGTAGAGGAGGCTGGTCCTGCTCCAGGTGAAAGGCCTGAGCTCCTCGGGTAGGGGATCCATCTGCCACTGACCGACCAGGAGTCCAGAACATTTATCCCAGTTGATCCTGGCAGAAGAAGCGGCAGAGTAGACATCCCGACACTCGCGCATCCTCCGCAGGTTAGCCGGGTCACTAAACATTAGGAGCACGTCATCAGCATAAGCCGAAAGGACCACCCCAATGCCCGGCCTGCGCAGAACCAAACCCGACAACCTCCTCTGCATGAGGCGCAGGAAAGGCTCCACGCAAATAGAATACAACTGGCCAGACAGGGGGCAGCCCTGACGTACCCCTCTTCCCAAAGCGAAGGGGCGCCGTCAGGGACCCGTTAACCTTCACTAGACACTCCGCGGCGGTGTACAGAAGTCGGATCCGGTCGACAAAATGTGTCCTGAACCCGAATGCTCGCAGAGTTCCGAGTAAGTATCCGTGATCCACACTGTCGAACGCCTTCTCCTGATCAAGAGACAGGAAGGCGCTCGACAGACCAGCCCTCTGGGAATGGTGGATGATGTCCCGGACCAGATGGATGTTATCATAAATTGTACGGTCCGGGACAGTGTAGGACTGGTCAGGGTGGATCATGTGGTCCAGCACGGTGCTGAGCCGAGAAGACATGACTCGGGCAAAGATTTTGTAGTCCATGCTGAGGAGGGAGACCGGGCGCCAATTTTTAAGAAGGCGGAGATCCCCCTTCTTCGGCAGCAGGGCGATCACGGCCCTGCGTCACAAAAGGGGCATCTCCCCGGTAGCAATGCTCTCCCCCAGGACCCCTGCGAAGTCGCTCCCCAGGACATCCCAGAACGCCCGGAAGAACTCTACGGTCAGCCCGTCTAGTCCCGGGTATTTGCCCCTGGAGAGACCATCGCGTGCACCGGTCAGCTCCCCCAGACTTATAGGGGAGTCGAGCTTTCCGGCGGACTCCGGGCCGACCTGCGGCAGGTCCTCCCACAAAACTCTGCAAGCATCCTCGCTGGACGGATCCGGAGAGAACAGGGCAGTGTAGTAATCTCGGGTGATGGCCCTGATGCCCTCCGGGTCCGAGACAAGGGATCCGTCGTCGGCCAGCAGCGTACAGCCTGCTATGAAGACGCACGGTAATTGATGCACCCTCATCCTCCAAGTGCTGCTCTAACAGTGATCATCGCTCCTTGTTGAGCACTTCGGAAGCCATGCTTAATGGGGACGGCAGCCCCGGTGACAGCCGATTGAATGCCGATGACAAGCTGCAGCCGTACACTGATCGCTGAAGTGCGTTCGTCCCCTGCTTTTTCTTCCCTGCCGCCACCACTAAACACGGCCCTACTATCATCTCTATTATTAACTTTTACCGGTTTCAACAGCTCTCCAGTATTCATACAGTTCCCAAAAGGAATAACAAAGTTCATGCAGAATAATTGTTTTTCAAAATTCCCTTTTTAATAGGGGATAAATGTGAACAAATTTATGGAAAACCCCTGGCAATAATGGTGATCCTCAGACAGAGCCATTCCTTGTTAGCTAGTTTTCTGACTCATACCAAGTCCCATGTTCTCACTGATCTACAATGGCTCACAATGTAACCATGCCTCAGATTTAAAATTCTCATCCTCGTGTTCAAATCCCTCCTTGGCCTTGTCCCACCCAATGTTTGTAACCTCAAGTCTTTCAAAGCCCCGGAGAACTCTTTTGCCTTCAGGTGTCAAAGCCCCAATCTCTGAAATGCCCTCCCTAAACCTTCTCCATTTGCTCCATTAAGAAACGTCTTTAAAACTTATCTTTTTAACCAAATTTTTGATTAGCTGCCCTAATATCTTTTTGGCTCAGGGTCATTTTTGTGAACCCTTTGTAACAATTTACTACATTAAAGGCACTATCTTAATGTTGTAGACTTGCAGGGCATCAATTATGGGAAAAATCCCCTTGCACTCCAGAAGGGCACGACTGAGATCACCAGGTAATTGTAGATAAGGAAAGCCATTTGATCTACCGTCATTTATCTATCTAAAATGATCTAAATATCACCTGCCATTGTATAGTATCCAATTGTTTATTAACCGATTCTAAGGTTTTCACTTCCATTTAGGGTTACTAATTTTGTTTGGACATATTTCTTGAAGTTTCATCAAATGACCTTACACCCTCAACTGGCCCATCCAGTCAAACAGCATTCTTTTCCCAGTTCTGTGGAAGGGTCATGAGGACTCGAAATGCCAACTCTTTTCTTCTCTACCGATGCTGCCAGACCTGCTGAGTTTTTCCAAGTAATTCTGTTTTTGTTTTCTTTTCCCTCAATCTGAAATGTTTTTATAACTAATTAATGGAAGTGTTTGAAGAAAAGAAGAAAAAACATACCATCTTTATAATAACCCTGCGATTTTTCTTCTGATTGTTCGCAATGGTGTCCAGCAGTAAAACCTTTTAACTCATGGAAACTCAAGGACAATGCTGGAGTGTTGGAATTCCTCCAGACTCCATCTGTGAGTTTATTCCACACATTTATAGTGACTGAATAATATAGCACAGAAGTAGGCCTGCTGGCCCAACATGCTTGATTTGGTAGATCCATCCAACTGGTCCCAGTCCCCTGCTCCTTCTCCTTAGCCCTGCTAATTGTTTCCCTTCTAGTATTTATCCAATTCCCTTTCAAAGTTATTATTAAATCTATTTCCTTTTCCCTTTCAGACAGTACCGTTCAAATCACAACAACTTGCTGTGTAAAATTATGTCTCCTCATGTCATTCTGGTTCATCTGTCAATCATAAATCTGTATCCTCCAGTTACTGACCCTTCTGCTCTTGGAAACAGTTTTTTTTCTTATTTAGTCTATCAGAACATTTGAACTCTTCTATCAAATCTCCCCTTAATCTTCTCCAGAAAACCGAAGTTCCTCATCCCTCACACCTTTCTAGTAAATGTCTTCTGCACCCTCTCTAAGGCTTTGATATCCAAAGTGTGATTCCCAGAATTGGCCATAATACTCCAGCTGAGGCCTAATCAGTAGCTTATAAAGGTTTAGCAAAACTTCTTTTCTTTTGTACTCTATGCTTCTATTAATAAAGCCAAGGAAACCCTAGCGAACTTTAGAAATAGGAGTGGGATAAGGCCAGTCAGCTATTTGATCTTGCCCTGTATTCAAAAATTTTGTGGCTGATCTTCTAGAACATAAGAAATAGAAGCAGGTGTAGAACACATAGCTCCTTGAGCCTGCTCTGCCATTCAATACAATTATGGTTATTCACCGGCCTTAAATCCACTTTCCCATCCACTCACCATATCCCTTGATCCCTTCAGAGACCAAATATCTACCTCAGCCTTAAATATACTCAATGATGGAGCATCCACAACCCTCTGGGGTAGAGAATTCCAAAAGTTCACAACTCTTTGAAGAAATTATTCCTCATTTGAATCCTAAAAGATCAGCCTCTTAACCTGACACGATGCCTGTGTTCTAGTTTCCACAGCCAGGGGAAACAACCTCTCAGTGTCTATCCTATCAAGTCCCTTCAGAATCTTCTAGGTTCCAATGAGATCACCTCTCATTCTTCTAAACTCCAGAGATTAAAGGCACAATTTACTCTGCCTCTTATCATAGGACAACATTCTCACCCCAGGAACCAATCTAGTGAACCTTTTCTGCACTGCGCTGTCTCCAATATAATTATACCCTTATCCTTCCTCAAATATGGAGACCAAAACTGCACACAGTACTCCAGGTCTGATCTCACCTAAACCCTGTATAATACTCCAATTCCCTTGTAATAAAAGCGTAAATGCCATTTGCCTTCCTATTGCCAACTGTGTCTACACACTGTAGCTGGAATTTTCTGGCCAGGTCTAGAAAAGGCAGCAAGCCAGCCGAAAGTCGATTGACTTCGGCAGCACTTGGAAATCCCGCTGGTGAGTGGGACTGGAAGTTGCCGCCATAAGGGCGGAATTTTCCAGTCCTACCAGCGGCGTGCATCGTGGCGGGTGAAACGGGAAAATTCGGAATGCGGCCAAAAGTCTGTTTCCCGCCAATGTAAAAATAGTTTGCAATTTTCCTCTTCCGATTTTCATGGCTGGTCGGGTAGGCTGCTGCACCATGCTGGGAACCACATTTGCATGCATTTGAATATCATGAATGCTCAGCTTGCTGGAATCACATCCCTCTCTCCAAATCAACTGGCCATGTCAGCAGCTAATTAGACCAGTGTTAATCACGATCATATGAAACAGACATGCAGCTGGAGAACTGCACTTCAATTGTGGCCTTGAGGTTTGTGCGCATAGCGCTCGCCTACCTTTCACTGTGCTGCTGTTCCAACCCTGTGCCAAGGCTGCTCAGGCAAGACCAGTGGGAAGTTGGCATGGTGGGGTTGGTGAGACAAGACAGAGGTGAGGGAAGGGGCTGGAAAGCAAAGACTTAACTGGAGGTGGAGGTGGGAAGTGAGACAAGATAGAGGAAAGGGAAGGGGCTGTAGGCAGTGGCTTCAGTGGAGGGGTTGGGGATGGAAGTCTTCAACAGAGCCCGGGGCGGCGGTGGGGGGGGGGGGGGGGGGGGGGGGGGGGGCGCGGGGGTGTGGAACAGAGCCACATGACTGGGAGGATGACTGGGGAAGGGGTGGACAGAGACACACGATTGGGAGGGAGGGGTGGATGACTGGGGAAGAGGTGGTCAAAGACACACGACAGAGCTGGGGGGCAAATTATTCGGAGCCAGGAAGAAGAGATAATCCTGGGCCATTGCACTACAGGTAGTTGAGGCCAGAAAGCAGAGACAGTCCTCGGCAATTGCGCTACAAGTAGTTGGAGCCAGAAAGCAGAGACAATCCTGGGCCATTGTGCACCATGTTACAAATCTTTGCTTGGCACGTATGTCTGGGTCCCAGTCCAGGGAGGGGATGGGCCTGTTCATCCTGTGTCAGTCGTGCACAGCATGGTGTGCTGCATGTGGTCAGTCCCTCATATATTTCGGTCCTGGCAGTTGGTGGCTTGGTACTGGGCCACAGATGGCACAGTCAAGTATTGGCAAAAAGAAGAATAGTGATGTGAGGAAAAATTTTTTCACCCAGAGGGTGGTTGAAGTCTGGAACAAACTTCCTGAGAGGGTGGTGGAAGCAGGTTCAATTGGGATATTCAAAAGGGAATTGGATTGCTAACTGAAAAGAAAGAATGTGTAAAGTTATGGGGTTAAGGCAGAGGAGTGGGGCTAACTTGAGCCAATTGGCCTCCTGCTGCACTGTAAAGCTACTGTGATTCTATGTTGAAGATGTGTTTCAGATGTCTGTACAGGTCAAGTGGTGCTCTCCAGTACTTTCCCCAGAGGGTATCCCGCATCATCGTGGCTTGCTGCATTCTACATAACCTGGCACTCCAATGGGGGGATGAGTTGCCAGATGGAGAGATGGAGGAGCTGCACATGTCCTCTGATGAGCAGAAAGTAGAGAGGGATGAGCTTGATTGGGGCAAGGAAGTTGAGGCCCCAGAGGAAGAGGCCATAGCATAGACCAGACATGACAGACGTACCTGTGAAGTCCTTATAGCCACAATGTTTCAGGACGATGATGACAACTAGCTCATTTGATCCTCTTTCACCTGTGCCCTCCATGCAGGCTTGATATTAACACCTACTTTCATATTCTCAGCATCTCAATGAAGGACATCAACCTCCGAGTGAGTAGTTGCAATCTTGTGTGACAATAGCCTCATCCTAGGAAGGCTAGGCAGTCTCTGGGACATGTCGTTCTGTTATGGGATAAGGACTCCACCAGTGCACACTATGAAGAAATTAGACATGGTGCAGTCTTTTCAAGCATCACACCAACATTTCACTGCCTATTGCTGCCTTCAAGAGGCAGGAGCAACACTGCGAACCTCAGCACACTCATGGCAGTATGCCTGGAGTGTTGCAAGGCACCTCAAGGAGGACAATCATCAATCACTGGTTATCGCATTAACGTCTGAATACAGATCTGAAACCGGACTGCACCATTTCTCCACAGATCATCTCTCATGCAAGAATAATGTTCTGGCCTCATCATCATACTGAGTCCCCAGCATGAGATCTTTCTTCTTGATGCAGTGATCTGTCACTCTGAGTCATGGATGTGAGCCTGCGAGTCAGGTCACCATTTTGTGCAAAAAGAGAGCTTCAGCAGCACCATCGTCTGAAATTGACAAGCACTCATGACCCAGCCTTCGTCTGGAACTTCCCAGGTTCATGTCCACCATTGCCTTGGCAATAGTGGCCACAAAAATGCCGTCACTGCATTTAGACATTAATTAGTAACGTAGTTCATAATAAAGACCACCCATCAGATATAGTGGAGCTTTGCTGATTGCACTTTTTCATTCTAGTGGTTTCAGATATACTCATGGAAAGCTGGTACAGTGATGACATTGTCATGATCAGGTTACCATGTCAGTTGCTCATTGGAGTGCTGGCTCAGTGAAGATGGTACACGCATCAATCCCGCAATGACCACAGAGACTCAGGCTTCCTTTTAATCGGTTTTATTCAAGCATATGCAAGGGTGCCGCAATCATTCTTAAGAATGAAGACCCAGCTCCCAGACTGATTACATTTCATTACTTTTGTACTTTTTCTTATCATGATACATTTGAGTATATTTGAATACATCCAATCGGTAACTGACACACCGGTCCCATGCTAACTCTATCCTATTGAGTATATAAACATGTGATTTTGCTAACCAATTACTCTAAAGGATGTATACATAATTATATGATCCAATCAAAATTAAAACACGTACGCAAAGACCTTGGTTCTCACAACTCAAGATTGTTTGTGTTTCATCAAAACCCCCTCTTTGTCCCTTGGTTGTCTTCCCATATCTAAGCTAAAACCAACTGCCCCTTCCCTATGTGAGAGGGAAGTACACTTAATCTAATTTATGTCATAATTTTGAATCCAGTCTGACTCTCAAGGCTGTGCAATGTTTATCTGGTAGCAGCCATGTCTGCCTGGAGATTTTAAGGGTTTTTCAGTAAACTCTTACTGTGTTCTCTTTTAGCATTTTTAATTTCCCCTTCTCCCTAACACTCAGGAATTGTGTCAAGCTATGCTAACCAGCCCTTCAGACCCAGAGCAATATCCTCCCATTTGATAGTCCAGCATCTGGGACCTTGACACACACCTCTGATCTCGCATAGTAGTTGCCATCGTGCAGACATCCCAGAGTCACCAAGTGCTAGCTAGGTCAGCATCATGCAGGTGGAGGATGGAAACTACGATAGATGTGATGTCTAGCTGTTCACTCGGTTACGATGTCATGCTACAGGCCGCCATGAGCGTCTAATAGGCCTGACTATTACTTGAAATGTTACCCACACTCAAGCCTGACAGACATTACATGGAGGCCATTGAAAGATGCACTGAGTTAGATTGATTCCAATTCGGGTCACCATTACAAACTATAGGATCCACATTGACCAGTCTTCAGTGTAGAAGCATCAGGAGACTAAACCAGACTGTAAAATATATACTCATGAGGCCACATGATATAATCCTCCGACTCGAATCTACGATATGCATTGCCCAACCACCATGTTGTTAGAGAAAGAGGCTTTGCTCATGTCGCTGCTGTGAACATAAGGGCGATGCACTGAAATTAGATGTGCGAGACACCATAGACCTGAAGCAAATGATGAAAGATCTGTGAGGAGAGGCTTCACTGGTTACACTCGTATGACCTTGGAGCATTGCATCAGATAGAAGAGCCATTCACTAAATGAGAATTTTTGAGAAAGACTATATTTCACAAATGTTCAAAGTATATACTGTTAGTGAATACCCATGCTACCTTTGTGCTCTCAAAATTTCTTAATTTTTCTTACCCTACATATAGGTGCTTCCCCGATATCCATGGCAGAGCTGGAAGCAGCCTGCAGACTGCTAAGCCCTTTTGTCTGTGATGACCTTGGAGGGCCGAGGCCTGGAGGACGCCGGCCTGCTTTTGGTGTCCTGCTGTGGGGCAGGTGCGTCCCCCTTAGCCAGAGGAGCTGGAGTTGCTGGGGTCACAGGCAGGGGTGGCTGGTGGCTGGACAGCCCAGGACAGTCCTGAGTGGATTGCCCTGAGCCGTCTAGCGGATGCTCCTTCTCCCTCTGGGTGCCCGAGTGCGCCCCTGACTCCTTGAGGAGAAGGGGCTCCTGGAGGGAGATTGAAGTGCCCCATTCCCTTCTCATTGAGCCACTGCTGGAACGTTGTCAAGACTGAAGCGATGGTGTGCAAGTCCGAGCTCATATCTGGCACAAACTGCTGGACCAATGTCTCCATGGCGGTTGTCACCCTTCCAATGGTAACCTCGATGTTCTGGCATGTTGGTGCCACAACATCAGATTGAATGTACATGGACTCTTCCATCCTCCATTCTAATCTGGTGATGGCCTCTGACAACATTGCCTGCTGTGCCCCTGCCTGTCTTTGGAGCTCCAACATTTCTCTGAGGGCCAATTCCAGAGGCTTGCCATGGGATTCGGACTCAGCAGTAGCCTGGTCTCCAGCAATCCTCCCAGTGTCGGTAACCTTGGCTCTCACTGCCTCTGCCTGCTTGGACCAGAATCTGTGTTTTGCTCACCAGATGGTGACCCCGAACCTGCTCTAAAACCAGGTCCCACTGAGATGTGTGTCTCTGGACTGGTGGAGGTGCAGGTGAATGCAGTGAGGCCTCTACATCTAGTGGGACCTCAGCAGCCTCATCTGAGGTGGTTTGGGGGCTGGGGCTGATGGGCATGTTGGCAATGTGTTCTTCCTTTTCTTGCTGGTGCCTATAATAGAAGTGAAAATTAGCAATTGGCTGGATAGTCACCTACATTAAAAGGCACTCACTGTTTCAGTGGGTGGGAGAAGACTAGTGGATGGGGCCTCACTGGCTTGTTGGGAAAGCACAATCCCAGTTGTCACCAGCCAGTTCTGCCACCTGATCTTCAAAGTGGATGAGTGGCCTGAGATCCAGTATTCCCCCCTCTGGTCTGGTGTTATGTCCTCTGTTGTTATGGGCAATGTTTTCTTGCATAACGACAGATGGACAGACTGTGAGCAGGACAGATATCAAAGCAGATGATAAGCTTTCCTGCCTTCTATATGTGCTGAGTGGACTTGTGCAAGGGCTGAACATGTGGCTTGTGCAGGATGTGACAAAAGATAAAGATGTAAAAGTGTGTGTGAGAGATCAGTGGTAATGTCCCTTGTGCTGATGGTGTGTGAGATTCCTGTGAACTCTAACCCTGTAAATACCTGATGCCTATGGAGAATGTGAGTTGAGATTCATGAGAAGTTCGACTTACCCTGGCGGAGTGGATGAGATCTTTCGTCCTCTCCCTGCACTGGATAATGGTCCTTTTCTGGAGTCATTGGCTCTGACCACTCTGGCAAACTCCTCCCAAGCCTTAGTGGTGAGATTAGTGAACCTCCAGCTCCGATCACAGGGGTAAAGGATCTCCTGCCAGTGTTCAACTGCCTGGAGGACTGCCACCATTGCCTTGTTGCTGAACTTCGGGGCAGAGTGCTTGTCCCTTCTCGGGGCCATTACGGTACTTGCCACGACAGGTCTTGGGGTGCAGAGAGTGAAGGTGTGTGCAGGTGCCATTTAAATATGGTGCCCGGAAATACAATCTGATGAGCTAACGGCAGGGTGGATGAATCCCAGCCCACCCCGCCACAACCTACGATGTGCTGCACATTTATGCATACATAATGAGCTAAAAAGTGGACAATTTGGTGCGGCAGCCCACCATGCTGGTCTGCAGAAGCCACACTGTCTTTCCCACCCACCATTGCACTTATAGTCTTCAGAGCATAAAATTCTGCCCTAACTTTCTGTGTTCCTTTTTTGAGTACTCTGCTCTTTGTGTTCCTCGTATGAGTACATCCAAGTCTCTCTGAACATCAACATTTACAAATTTGAAGCCTTTTAAAACAATTCTGCTTTTCTATTCTTATTACCAAAGTAAATAACCTCACACTTCCATACATTATACTCCATTTGCTACTTTGTTGTCCACTTCCTTAACCTGTCTATATCTCTTTGTATCCTCCTCAGCACTTACATTCCAACCTAGCTTTTACTATCAGGAAACCTAGATATATTACTCTCGGTCTTTTCATCTAAGTCATTAATATAGATTGTAAATAGCTGAGGCCCTAGCACTGATCTTACAGCATTCCACTTATAACGCTCCGCCAACTTGAGAATGTCCTGTTTACTCTTTTGATTGAACCAATTAAACTAAATTACTAAAAATTAGGGACAAATTAAGAAGCAGCCCCTTAAAGGGATACTGCACAAAACAAAGACAAATCTTAAAGGAAACTTACAAAATTTAAAACAAAACGCAATTAAGGGGATCAATAAAGCAGCCCACTCCCTGAGGTACCCACCGGGCATGGAAGGCCTGGATGGACACCACGTCCTCCATCTCCAAGGACACCCGGCCACGAACACAGCTGCAGAAGAGGGAAGGCAGTCAGGACGGACGACCCCCTCGGTCGTCCACTGCTTGGACCTATTGATGATCAGCATGGCCAGGCCCAAGAGCAAGTTCATGAGGAGGTCCTCCTCCCTCCCCACCCCTCTCCACACAGGGTGCCCGAAGATCAGGAGCGTGGGACTGAAGTACAACCAAAAATTAAATGAAAGGGTTTTTAAGAAGCTGAAAAGGGAGTGCAGCCAATGACCTACATACACGTGGTCCATGGACTCCACAAGACTGCAAAAAATGCAAATGTCTTGGGAGCCCGTCCTACTCTCTCTTCCTGTCTGTTAACCGATTCTCTATCCATACTAATATATTGCCTCCAACTTCATGAACCCTTAACTTTTTGTGTAGCACCTCATTGAATATCTTTAGGAAATCTAAGTATACTACATCTATTGCATCCTCTTTATCTACCTTGCTAGTTACATCCTCAAAACACTCAAATTTGTTAAACATGATTTTCCTTTTGTAAAATCATGTTGACTTTACTTAATCATACTAAGATTTTTTAAATGTATCACTTCACATTTCTCATAGAATGACAGAAGAGAATCATAAAAATTTACAGTATAGAAAGGAGCGATGTGGCCCATTGCATCTGAGGTGGCTGAAAAGAGCTATCCAGTCTAATCCCACTGTTCAGCTCTTAGTCCCAAGTGCCAATGGCACTTCAAGTATGCATACATGTGCTTTTTAAATATGATGAATGTTTCTTCCTCTACAACACCTTCAGACAGTAAGGTCATCACTCTCTGTGTGAAAAAAATCTCAACTCTCCTCTAATTCCTGAACAATTACTTTACGTATATGCCCTCTGGTGTATGACTGCAGCAATGTTATTAATTGAGCAAGCCAAATCCCAGAGGGGAACTTGTTTTACTGATCATAACTTTTTTTTTGTATTTTGAAAATGAGGGGAAAACTACTAATCCCAGTAGCATAGAATCCCAGTAACACTTTTAGGATTTGAAAATTAGAAGATTTATTAACAAGAAGTAAAATAACAAACACGCAAGACTAAAATTACACAGTTAAACAGTCTCACAAAACATTCCCTCTAAAAAACCCACTTGGTCAAAGCACACATGTAAAATACTTGGCAACATTCCTTTAAAGATTCTAACCATAAAAATCCAGTAATATTATCCAAAGCAAAAAACTTCTGCTACTTTAATAAAGTACACCACGTGACTTCTCACTCTCTTCCACTGTGTTCTGGAACTGAAAGAAGTTCAGAATCAGATTGCTTTTGGAAAATAAAGGCTTTTCTGGCTTGAAACTGGGTGGCTAATTCAAATTCACAATTTTTCTCAGTACAGAGCTGGTCTCAGGACATCTCCCCCACACAGCCAACACTAAACATCTTTTCTTATATATCCTTTTCCTCTTTGATCTTAGACCCCATTGTTCTAAGCAGCTCATGAAACTCAATTTCCCAAAATATAAAAACCTTTCATGTTTTCCTTTTGCCCCCACTTTCAGGTAAAATAAAATTTAATAACTTTCCCTTGTTTACTTACAAAACCTTTGTAAGTTGTAAAAGTCCCTTATCACTTCTAACCTCCCTTTGAAATTTAACATCTGAAAAGCTAACTTCCTCCTTCCTTATAATGCAAATTTAAAACTCAACCTATTTACTCGTACATTCAACTTCACCATAACCTCTCATTAGAAATGCATGTATTTAGCATCTTTACCTTTCATCTCTCTGCTCCCAAAGACAAGCTACCTTTACTAACCTTCCCCCCAGTTTAATTCACACGCACTCACAGCTTTCTTTATGGAATCCCACCATATTCCCCAAAATATTTTTAAAAATATCCATCTTCACACAGGTTATTGACCTTCTTGCCAAGGGAAATAGGTCCTTCTAACCACAGCCTTTCTAATTTTCCCTCAAACTAAAATTTTCCAATTCTGGCAGCGTTCTCATGAATCTCCTCTGTAAACTTTTTTAGTGCAATCACGTCATTCTTGTAATATGGTGACCAGAACTATATGCAGTACTCTAGTTGTGGCCTAACTAATATTACATACAGTTCCAGCATAACCTCCATGTTCTTATATTCTATTTCTCATCAAATAAAAGAAAGCATCCTGTATGCCTTGTAATGGACAGGGATGAGAGAAAATTGAAACCCCTTTTCCCTTTCCTTATTGTCCGTAATAGTGTGTTTTTGAAAAGGAAGATGTGGGTGTCTCTTAACCCAAATATACGATCAATTTGAATAACCAGGAGCATGCTTTTTGTGGGTTTAAATAAAGAGGATTATTTATTTACGTGTTCACCCCAAAAATCTAATGCTAGGTCATTCACTCACCACTCACTTGAGGAAAAAAAACAGTTTAACAAAGGAATAGTTCATAATTCACATCGTGGTGCAGGCCAAGACTTTTCCACTCTTGAAGTATAGCTAGGTGAATTCAATAACTAAAGTTATGTCTCAAATTCATTACAGGATTCCCTTGAACAGGTGAATTTTTCAGCAGGTAACAAAGTTAGTTGCTTGTAGTCTTATTATTAGGAGGTCAGTTTTCTGTGATGGTGGACTTGAAAAGGAACAGGCTTGGAGACCTGACAATGTTGCAGAGTCCAGTTTTCAGAAATAGTTGTTGCTGCCTCTGCTGCTGATACACTTTCTTGCTGTGTTGTTTGCACACTGACTAGTTTCTCCTGGAGCTTGGAGTAAGACCGGTTATCTGAAGACAGTTTTGGTCAGGTGATCACATGATTAATACTGCTATTGTCCACCCAGAATTTTGATTTGAAGTTCAAAGCCATTGCTACACAATGGGGGATGGATGGTGGCCATTCACATCCACTTAGGATTTAAGTGGTTTCTGCGGCTCTCTTGGTTACACATCGAGCTCTGGGACAGTGGGTCTGCGAATGCATTGATTTTGGGTTCCAGGCAAGTTAACAAACAATAGGAGGTGTGAATTCCACAAAAGGTTTTTGTCTTGGTATGTCCATTCAAGGGATGACTATACCTATGGACATTCAGTTAGGACCCTAGTAGTGCACTCAGAGGAACCCAACTGGAAACATCCTTTCAGTGACAAAAACACCCCTTAACCTTAATTCTTTACTTCCTGCCACTGCTTGCCACTTTCCTTTGGATCTCATGGACTTTTACGGTTTTGACCAATGTGTCACGTGGGACCTTGACAAAAGCCTTGCTAAAATTAATATGGACTATGTCAAATGCACTAACCTCATCAACTCTACTTGTTTGTTTCTCTTTGTTAAATTTCATCTGCCATGTGTCTGCCCATTTCACAGTCTGTGTCTCCTGAAGTCTGTTTCTATGCTTCTTTGTTACATTACTACATTTCCCAGTTTCACTAATCTGCAAATTTTGTAAAGCTATCCTGCAAAACCTTATCCAGGTCATTAATACATATTAAAAAGCTTAGTCAGTGGTCCCCATTATAACCTTTTTAAAGGTATTTATTCTATTGAAATGTTGAACAACTTTCCATATTTGGTTTATTTCGTTTCATTGAATTTATCCTATTGAAAGTTCTGTACCTAGCTCTTGACTTTTATATTTCTGACTTTCAGAGCATGTTAAAATTTCTAATTCTGTGTTTCTATGACTTTCACTTTGGGTACATTTATGGTTTTATTTTACCTGAGTGACTCATGCAAGTGCTTTAAACCCAAAAACTGATTTCTATACTTTTTATACTGATTTTCTTTTGCTAAGTGGCACTACAGTGAATTCCATCTCTTACACCAGCATTTAATAAACATTCTAAACCCCTAATATTAATTTCCATCCTCTAGATTTAACCATGTCTCTGCCATATTTTAGTTTCTTGGTAATATAGAACTTGAATCTTGCTGAAAAGAGACATGTTCAGAATCACAGAATTGTCTGAAGCTTTTCGTCTTGCACTTATCAGCACAAACTTAAGAATGCCAAATTTCAAACGATCACAACAATTTATGCTACAGGAGAAAAGGGTGCTGATTGGTTGGCAAGACAACTCTGATTGGCCGAGGCATTGCCGTGGAGAAAGAACAGGAAACTATAGACTCAGTAGGAGTCTTCCCAAGCTCCTGAGCAATTCCAAGTCGACTAGCCAACCACTCAACACTCTTTTCTCCTGTAGTATATCCAATATTAACAAAGAGTTAATAAGATCCTTTGAGCAATTAAGTAGTAAAGTTCTTGGCTCAAGTCCAGGGAAGAAGCACCTCATGAATTGTAAACATGTCATGACGCCTCCCAAATATGTGGAACTCTATGTTGAAAGTAAGGCAGTAAAGAAAGGTGGGGAGGGGAGATGTTGTATAAGTGAAGGTTACTCATCTGGAAACTGATGCTTGAGTAAATATTTGTTGGGGATGATTGACGTAAAAAGGACCAAACTTTGATACATGCATCACTCAGAAGCAGAATTTTACTTTGCCTTTAGGTGAAGTAGAAATCTTTATTCATCTGTGTTAATTCAGGGGTGTCTATTTTTCTTCTGTAGGAACTTTCACATAGCAGATGTAAGAGGTATCCTTAAGTACACAAGTACATGACGCCTTTAAGGACAGAGGCCAGCTTGAGTGTGGCCAGCGGCCAGAATCAAGGACCGCTGGGGTAGAAATCCTGCTGCCTAGAGCTGCTGGCCAATCAGAGGCCAGCAGCTCCTCATTGTTGTCAGCACCACTGGGGGAGCGGTGATAGTTGCTGGGAATGCACACACAAGAGGCCCAGGATCAGCGAGGGACCCAGGCTACAGGTGATTGAGGGCAGGACGAGTGTCGCAGGAAAGGGTCACTAGCTAGGGGGCAGAGAAGTCAGAAGAAAATGTAAGGGAGTGGCTCTCAGTGGGCCCCCTTCCTGATGTTGGGTACCTCAGTCAGGTTTACCAGAGGTACTGGGATGAGGCCCTTAAGTGGATATTAATTGCCCATTTAAGGGTCTCAACTGGCATCAGGGCAGGAAGGCTATCCACAGGCCTTCCTGCCCTGGACTTCACTGGGGCAGAGGGGAGAAGGCGGTGGGGTCCCCATCTGTCACCTTCCCACTCTGGACAGAATTAAATGCCCTCCCCTGAGGTAGGTTTGGAGGCAGGGAGAGCATTAAATTCGGCCCAGAATGGCATTAAAAGATAAATTGCAGTTACCCAAACCTGTTACAACAGAGCTCAGAGGGTTACTTAATTGCGAATGGTCTAAGATGGAGAATGGTGAGAGGGAAGACAGCTCTGATATTGTCATTTGTGTGTAAAGTGGGTTCTGTAAGTGAACTGTAAGTCCAAGTGAGTCCATCAACTCAACACTCCAGAGGCTAATTCCTGTGTTCCATGGAAAGGAGGAAGTTGATCCAACCAGACCCAAGTGAGCGTGGGGCTATGTTTTGAACTTTGTTAATTAGACATAGACTTGAGCTGTGATAGACTTACTATTCAACTAACTTGTCAGCTATCTGAGAAATTACTCTTGACCAATCTTACTAATTTATCACTTCAGACTATAGTCACTGCTATAGTCAATACCCCATTTATGCTGATTTATAGTGAACACTGAATTGCCTTTGTAATCTTTGCAAATAATTTTGTTAAGTTGCTCTAAGCATTACTGATTGCTGCTCAACTGCTAATTATGAGTAAATTTATACATGTCTATTAAGTGTTTGTGAATGTAACTTTATCTTTAAGTTGTGATTTGAAATGAATAAATAGTGTTTAGCACATAACTTGTGTTCAGGCTTCTTCCTTGATGAATTGGCAACAAAGAATTAATTCAATTACTCAGCAGCTCGAGGGTAGCCTAATTGAGGGTTAGTGAATTAAATTAATTTTGATCAGTTTCCTCCTACTGAGCCCCATCCTCTCCCTCCTTACATCTGCCTTCACTGCTCTCCTTGCTTAGCGAAATATTGCATTTGGTCTTAATTCCATGTTTGTAATGGACCATCAACTGCTTGTATATTAAGAATGCTATGTGGGTCACAACATTCAAGTTAGATCTGAATGTGTCACCTAAGGAACTGAATCCTGACACACCCTCCTGCCATGACTTCGGTCCATCTGTTGGGTTCCTACAACATGAAAAGAAATCCAACATTATATGCTCCAAAACTTTATCCTTATTGTTATTTTTTTTAAATGGTCTTTCTGCTGAACAAAGAAAATATGGCTGCTGAAGTCACCTGACCACAGGGTTGGCCCTTTGGCTGGAAGCTACTCCCAGGAGTTTCAAGAATAAAAGCCTTTGTTTCTCAAACTTCTGGAATCTCACACCTGACATTGTTCAAACCCACTTTAAAGAGAACTACAGAGATGTTATTTTCACCTGTTAAGCTCACCTTGCTAGCGGAGTCTGTGGGTCTATCTAAACAATGGCTTCCCAAACTACAGACCCTCAACATGGATGGTACCTCTTTCAACAACAAATGACTGGGACATTATCAGTCCTGAAATCTAAGCCAATTCCAGACACTGGATAAACATCCTTTGAAGTCATTGTGGAGATGGAAGGTCACGTGACTCAGGTGACCACTTTGAAATCCCTATGAGAACTGAGAAATAGTCTGTCTGCTGTTTTAACATTCAACTGGTGAGCCACCAAGAAGCAGGCTCCTCCTGGCAGAACAAGAGCCTGCCCACCAAACCTGGCTCTGCGTACTTATGTTATCTTGCAGTATCAGTGCCAACTGAAAGCTAATCCTACAATCCTGATCTTCGGTCAGCTTAACGCAAACACCTACATGAAGGAATTCCTCATTGGAGTCTGGAACTCATGTGAACTAATATTCATTTTCCTGTGGTCCTTGGACTGTAAAACTCCTTTTCTTTATTCCCGACCCCCAATCCCCCCACTTTACTCTGTGTGTGTGTGTGTGTGTGTGTGTGTGTGTTTGTGTGCGCATGCACACGCGCAGGGAATGGGACGTTGCTAATGCTCCTTTTTCCAGGTTTTGAATGTGAAAAATAAACTAACCTTCTGAGTAAATCCTAACTCAAGATTGCTGTGGGTTATTAGTAAAATTGGATCACAAAAATAAAACCGAGGGATTGGGAAAACACGCCACCGCGTATTCTTTAAAAACTAATTCAAAACACCCTCTCTTTACAGACAGGTGGTAAGAGCAAATCAGTGCAGATTGACTGTGTCTCTCCTGTCCATAACACCATCCTAAAAGTAATAAATCCAAACAACACCCCTCCACCATTGAACATCAAAGACAACCCAGTATAAATTGGCGTCACCCACTCACCGAGTAGCAATTCCAACTTGGAGGAAACTAATACCCTCTTTTCAGCGAATGTAACACAATCCTAAATTGCTCCAACCCCACCAAACACCAAATTCAATCAACTCTTCCTCCCACCCCCCCCTCCATTGAATACCAAATTATCCCAGGACGGAAATGAATCTTCCATTTTGAGTAAATTTATCTGACAAAACAACTCCCTTAACACCCTTCCTTTATAGAATCATAGAATGGTTACAGGATAGGTGACCATTCAAGCCCATGCCATCTCTTTGAAAGATCAATTTAGCTAGCCCCACACCCCTGCCCTTTCTCTGTAACACTTTATTATTTTTTCCTTCAGGTTCTTATTCAGTTCCCCTTGAAAGCCACATTTGAATCTACCTCCACCAACCTTACAGGAAGTGCATTCCAGATCATAACCGTTTCCTGCATAAAAATGTTTTCCTCATCTCTCCTTTGGTTCTTTTGCCAATCACCTTAAATCTATACCCTCTAGTTCTCAAACCTTTCATCATTGAAAACAGTTTCTCTCTTCTCCTCTGTCTAGATGCCTTAAAATTTTGAGTACCTCTATCAAACCTCCTTTCAACCTTCTATATGTTCAGCTTCACCAATTTATCCACATGGCTGAAGTCCCTCATTCCCTGAACCATTCTCATAAATCTTTTCTGCACCCCTTTAAAGCCTTTATATCCTTCATCAAGTACAGTGCTCAGAAGTGGACACAATTAAGGCCAAACCAGTGTTGTATAAAGGTTCAACATAAATTCCTTGCTTTTGTTCTCTATACATCCAATTATAAAGTTCAGGAACTCATATGCATTTTAACCACTTCCTTAACCTGTTCCTGTCCTGTCACCTTCAATGATTTGCATACATATACAACCAGATCCCTCTGTTAGTGCACTCTCTTTAGAAGTGTACTTTATTTTATACTGTCTTTCCTCATTCTTCCTACCAAAATGTTTCACTTTGCACTTCCCTGCTTTAATTTCATCTGTCACATGTCCTCCCTTTCCACCAGCCTACCTTTGTTGTCTTGAAGCCTTATCATTATCCTTTTCACAGTTCACAACACTTCCAAGTTTTGTGTCATCTGCAAATTTTGAAGTTGTGTCCTGTACACCCAAGTCCACATATATATCAGGGAAAAAGTATTCCTACTATCAATCCCTGAGGAACACTACTGTATGCTTTCCTCCAGTGTGAAAAACAACCTTCATCACTACTTTCTTTCCTATCACATAGCCATTTTTGTACACATGCTGCCACTGTCTCTTTTATTCCATGAGTTTTTACTTTGCTGGCAATCCTCTTATGTGCCTTATCAAAAGCCATTTGGAAGTCCATATTCTACAAACAACTACATTACCCTCACCAGCTGTCTTTCTCTCTCTTCAGTGACCATGCTGTAAGAAGGTGTTGATGACTATGGACTTCCATGTATTGGTTCATGGTTATGCTTGGCAAGGTACTGCAGTGGTTTACCATTGCCCTCTGCAGTTCTTGGCTGACCAGGGAGATTCTCCTGCTCTTACCACCTGCCATAGGCATATTGGAAGGATTTGCAAATTGACAATTAATCTGTTTGATAGTGTTATGAATGCACCTTCCATGGCCATCATGGGACTGGAACCCAGAGCTTCTGACTCAGAGATAGGAACATCACCACTGCACCACATGACATCAAAAAACTCAATCAAGCTATTTGGCTTTAACAAGTCCACGTTGGCTTCTCCACACTTGTCCAAGTAACGTAATTTTGTCTCAAATTATCATTTCTAAAAGCTTTCCCACAAAGAGGGTTAAACTGATTGATCTGCCTTGAATCGTTTTGAGTTCTTGCAATACCACAGGAAATAGTAGCCTATAGGGAAAGGTTATATTATGAGGTTGCTGTCCATAACACTGTAGCGTTACATTTGTATTGTGCTCTGGAGTCATGATGAACTGAATTTAATGTATTTTTTAAAAACTCACTCTCTGTATCCGCCTGTACTCATGGAAATTCATGGCAATCATCCCAGCCTTGAAAGTTAATCAAACCTACTTTTTTCCCCCAAAATCTTTTCATTCTCCATTTTCTTTCTCTCAGCAACTGCAATTTCTAATATCCAACATAAAGTAACATAGTGACTATGGTCTGTCTCCCTTTCCGAACGCTTCACATTTTTTCAAAAAGCCTGCCACCTGGAGCCGTTAGGCTCGAGCGACAACGCAATTTGACCTGACAGCCGAGCGCGCGGCGGAGGGCCAAAGTAACCAGAACACGCAGGATAAAGGGGAGGGCAAAAATGGCCATGAATCCAAAGAGGAAAGGAAAAAGGGTCAGCTTCGAGGTCGAGGACGTGAGTGAAAGTGCAGGAGGGGATCGAGATGACCAGAGAGTAGAAGGTGAAAGTGCAGGAAGGGATGGAGATGACCAGAGAGTAGAAGGTGAAAGTGCAGGAAGGGATGGAGATGACCAGAGAGTAGAAGGTGAGAATGCAGGAAGGGATGGAGATGACCAGAGAGTGGAAAGTGAGAGTGCAGGAAGGGATGGAGGTGACCAGAGAGTGGAAGGTGAAAGTGCAGGAACGGATGGAGATGACCAGGGAGTGGAAGGTGAAAGTGCAGGAACGGATGGAGATGACCAGAGAGTGGAAGGTGAAAGTGCAGGAAGGGATGGAGATGACCAGAGAGTGGAAGGTGAAAGTGCAGCAAGGGATGGAGGTGACCAGAGAGTGGAAGGTGAAAGTGCAGGAATAAATGGAGATGACCAGAGAGTGGAAGGTGAAAGTGCAGGAAGGGATGGAGATGACCAGAGAGTGGAAGGTGAAAGTGCAGCAAGGGATGGAGGTGACCAGAAAGTGGAGGGTGAAAGTGCAGGAAGGGATGGAGATGACCAGAGAGTGGAAGGTGAAAGCGCAGCAAGGGATGGAGATGACCAGAGAGTGGAAGGTGAAAGTGCAGCAAGGGATGGAGGTGACCAGAGAGTGGAAGGTGAAAGTGCAGGAAGGGATGGAGATGACCAGAGAGTGGAAGGTGAGAGTGCAGGAAGGGATGGAAATGACCAGAGAGTGGAAGGTGAGAGTGCAGGAAGGGATGGAAATGACCAGAGAGTGGAAGGTGAAAGTGCAGGAATGGATGGAGATGACCAGAGAGTGGAGGGTGAAAGTGCAGGAACGGATGGAGATGGCACAGTGGAAGGTGAGAGTGCGGGAAGGAATGGAGATGGTCAGAGAGTGGAAGGTGAAATTGTAGTAAGGGATGGAAATGGTCAGGGACTGGAAGATGGAAATGTAGGAAGGGATGCTGGTGGTCAGAGAATGGAACATGAGGACACGGGAAAGGATGAGGATGGCCAGAGAATGGAGGATGAGGACACGGGAAGGGATGGAGATGGCCAGAGAGTGCAGGATGAGGACGCGGGAAAGAATGAAGATGGTCAAATGGAGGATCTAGAAGGCGAACTTGGTCAGAGCGAGGATCAGGTAGCCGGAAATGACAGGGGAACAGAAGGCGAGAAAGAAATCAGAACTGTAAGCAGTTTAGATGTTGCAGTGGAAATGATTAAAAGGAGGAACATTGACACCCCCATAGACAATGCAGATTCAATCTGCGTAGAAGTTTTGAATAATGAAGAGAAACCAATTAAAACGGGCATGGCAGCGGGTATTCGCCATAGAGCGATGAGGTGCCTGAGAAAATTAATGGAGCGCCTAAAACAACCTCAAGTAAATAGATTAACTTTGTACATTTTTGGCAGTGAAGACGCTGTGTTGAAAGAATGTGAGCGCGCCAGAAGTTTAGATACTTTCGTCATTCACCCTTACAGCACACTCAGGTAAACATACATTAATATTTAAGGTGTAACCCAAAATCTTGCATATTTACTAATTCGAGTTTGATTTAGATACCAAAATGTTGATTTCGCAGATTTCAGGCCTACATGAATCTAGCTGAGAGTAAAGCTTCAAATTGGTTAGAGATAAGCATGAAGGCCACGTTACCTTGCCAGAGAGACAAAACTGCAACTGCTCTGCTGAAATAATCTGTCTTGTCTGGATTAAATGTTTTCAGCAATGCGTCACATGCACTAGAACTAGTAACAAAATGAGATTTCTTGATGTCGAAGTAGTTTTCATCAAATTAATTTTAAAAGAAATCATAGTTACTACTGCTTCAGTAAAAGACTATGTGGTTGCTAAAACCAAATGACCTAGTCGTTTATCCCATTGCTACTTGTGGGGCCTTAAGGTCGCTGCCTTTCCTACATTCCCCACTTCAAAAGTACTTTATACAGCACTGTAGATGACATGGGGTGGCCAGAGGCTTTTACTGCTGTGGGAAAATATTAAGGCTGCAAAATTGAGCTTTGTGGTGCCAGCCCATCCTGCCAGACCATAGGCCTCACTCCTTGCTCATCATCGTGAACATTCAACCAATACTTAAACTTGCCAGTAGCTTTTCCTGCACATCCCCAGTTGTCACATCCCTCCATTCATTACACCCCTCTGGAATATATGTCACTCAAGTACCCACTTTGCCAATTGGCCTGTAGATGTCATAGCTCTGTCATATGTGCCACTATCCAACCCTTGATCTACCACATTCTGTATCTCAGGACCCTTGTCACAAAATATATGGGCATTTGGGGTACAAGGTGCCTTGTTTACTTTATCAGTTGCTCAGTCTGAGTTTTTGTAATTAATCCAGATTAATCATGAGAAATTAACTTTAAAAGTTTGCTTACCATGTTTGATAGAGTACTATCTTACCATCACGAACTTTTACCTTACCCAGAGCCTTTCAGTTTCCTGTGACCCTCTCCTTTATAAGCCACTAAATCTCCTGAATTGAAACCTGTCTCAGATGATCCCATATAAAATCTCAGCCTCTGAATTTTCTCCAAGACCACAGTCTGATAAAAGGCATTCGCCCTTCATGGAAAGCTTTCAAATGTGCAGAAAAAATTGAACCAATTGTAGTACATTCTAAAGCAGGACTATGGCACAGAACAGAAGGCAATTTAGAATTTTGTCCACAGACTAACTGATAAGGACTGTATCCTCCAATTGTCTGATGTGAATTCTTTGCATGAACTGCTAATGTAAAGGCATTTGTCAATTTGCAGCCTGAATGATCAGCTAAAATTTTATGCAGATTTCATCCATCACAACATGATGTATTTTACAAATACCATTGGTAAAGGGACACAGGTGCAGTATTCATGGCCATCATACTCAGATTTTCACACATATCTTTAAACGCGTCATTATCAAATTGCCATCCATTATAAGTCAGAGACTTTGTGGGTATCTCAAGCACACTCCCTATCTACTTCTCCATAATTGTTCTACAATAACTCTTTCTTCCTTAATATGTGCCATTGTAGAGATACTAAGTATGGTATCTGTGTTAACAAAATGTAGAATGAAAATATTTCTGCCGTTTCCCATACCTTTAGATCCATGGCAACTACCTTATTAAAGTGAGGTGGCCCATCTGAATATTATGTATGAGTAACGATTGTAGGGCATTGCTGATGGGTGAGTGATGGGTGTGGTGCATTGAGCAGTTTGTGTGGTTTGTGGTGTGATGGGTAGGAGAGGACAGTTGAAGATGCATTCACCTACCTTGACCATTCGTGTAAGGTCATTGAATATTTTGTGGCACTGGAGTCTGGTCCTTAGGGCCCACTCCTAGAGTTCACCTATGTGACTATCTGCTTCCATTCCCATTGCAGTTTATGCCTGGAGGGCAGCCTGTGGAAGGATGACCACTCTCCTCCTTTTGACCTCCTAAACTGAAGCTGCCAGCAATGTATCAGAGAACTTGGGAGCCCTCTGTCTGGCCTGTTTCTCCATTGGTCCCCTTATTCCTTCTCTGAAAAAATTTCTTAACCTGCTGTAGCCTGAGTGCACCTCCCCTTTAAGAGATGCAAGTTGCATTTAAGAAGTGTAGTAGCTGGAACTTGTGCTAGCCACGCAAGCACCAGGGCCCCCTGCTGAGCATGCAGCCAGTCTGCCGGGGTTTAATGTTGGGTTGCATGCCCCAATCATGCTGATGAGCAGATAGCATGAAGTTGCATGCTGCCTGCATCACATCAACCAAGTAGGATGGTGCATCGCAGCCCTCAAGTCCGAAAACATGTAGTATCACATTTTTAGCCCAGAAGTCAAAAGATTGAACAAAAATATCAATTAATTGAAATTCAACAGGTCTGACAGCATCTGGGGAGAGGAATACAGTTGACATTTCGAGTCCGTATGACCCTTCATCAGAACTAAGACATATAAAAATGAGATGAAATATAAACTGGTAGAAGGGGTTGGGACAGGAGAGCTCGACAGGGGGCCAGTGATAGGTGGAGGCCAAGAAGAGACTGCCAAAGATGTCATAGATAAAAGGACAAAGGGATGTTGACGGTGGTGATATTATCTAAAGGATGTGCTAATGGGGACATTAAGGGAAGCAAGCTGGTGGCAGATGGCCCTAATGCGGGTGGGGTGGGGGGAAGGGATCGAAATGAGCTAAAAGGTGGAGATGAAACAATAGATCGAAATAAATTTAAAAATAAGAGGGAAAAGAAAAAAAATAGTATAAAAAAATGATAAATTATTGGAAAAAGGGGGATCGGAAAGGGGGTGGGGATGGAGGAGAGAGTTCATGATCTGAAATTGTTGACAAGGCACTTTGCAGCCTTACCCGGAAGGCTGCAAAGTGCCTAGTCAACAATTTCAGATCATGAACTCTCTCCTCCATCCCCACCCCCTTTCCGATCCCCCTTTTTCCAATAATTTATCATTTTTTTATACTATTTTTTTTCTTTTCCCTCTTATTTTTAAATTTATTTCGATCTATTGTTTCATCTCCACCTTTTAGCCCATTTTGATCCCTTCCCCCCACCCTACCCGCACTAGGACCATCTGCCACTAGCTTGCTTCCCTTAATGTCCCCATTAGCACATAATATCACCACCGTCAACACCCGTTTGTCCTTTTATCTATGACATCTTTGGCAGTCTCTTCTTGGCCTCCACCTATCACTGGTCCCCTATTGAGTTCTCCTGTCCCACCCCCTTCTACCAGTTTATAATTCATCTCATTTCTATATGTCTTCGTTCTGATGAAGGGTCATACAGACTCGAAACGTCAACTGTATCCCTCTCTGCAGATGCTGTCAGACCTGCTGAGTTTTTCCAGGTATTTTTGTTTTTGCTCTAGATTTCCAGCATCCACAGTATTTTGCTTTTAATTAATTGAAGTTTTTAGTGTTCACCTTGGAATGTCGATGTAATTTTCAGATTTGCCAACAGCAAGAAAAATAGTCAGAATGAAAGTTATGGTTGACATAATTGCTATATATTTAAAACTGGAAATTCCAACCAAAGAACTGCAAATGCTGGAAACCTGAAACAAAAACAGGAATTGCCGGAAGCACTCAGGAGCTCAGTAAGCATATGTGGAGAGATATAAATAAAAAATGAGAGGGATGAAGAAGCAACATGGAAATAACTTGCATTTATTTACTATCTTTATCACCTAAGAAGCTCCTAACATGCTTTATAGCCAGTGAAGTACTTTTGAAGTGTAGTTATTGTTGTAATTTGGGGCAATACTACAGCCAAATTGCACAGAGCATGGTGAGATAGTGATATTTCTTTTATGTGATGTTGGCTGAGGAATTAATTTTGACCAGGACTTTATAGAACACTGCTCTTCTTTGTAAAGTGCAGTAGGATATTTAAAATCCATTGGAGAGAGCAGATTGTTTAAATTTGCATCCAAAAGATGATATGCACAACAGTGTCAACATAGATTATGTACTCAAGTCTCTGGAGTGGGATTAAAATTGTGATTCCCATATCAAGAGTCAATCCCATGCTACTTGGATGAAAACCAGAAATGCCAATTAACATTGGGAAATAAGGCAGCCTGTTTACACATTGCAAAATCCCACAAAAGGCAATGATGTAGATAGCTGGCTAATTTATTTTAGTAGTATTGGTGAGGGATAAATGTTGGATGGACAGAGTTTCCAAGAACCCGACTTAAACCAATTCTATTGACTTGACTGTTGTCTTTGTTAGAAATAAAAGCAATGTAAAACGTAGGAATGCAACCAGATTTAGAAGAATTTTGATTTTTTTTAGGAACTGGTTAAAAGGTGGCAGACAGAAAAAAATGTGGTTAAATCGATATCTTTAGCTCCTTCTTCATTATTCTTCCCAGTTGCCATCTCAGTTGAAGCCCAGAAATACAGAACTTTGGTGTCTTGCTTAAACCCGGCTTCTTTTCCTAATACTCTATCCACATTAACACTGTTTTGTTTCACCTATGACACATCAGCTGCCTCTGTTCTTATCCCTCCTGACTACGGCAGAAATCCTAATCCACACTGATCTATCAGCTGAACTTTTCTAATTCTTCCTTGCCAGCCTCCCAGCCTTTACCCTTTGTATTTTACAAGGCATATTGAATGCCAAGGCCTGTGTTTTCACCAAAACTAAGGTCTTAATTCCGAATACCCCAATCCTTGCTAAGCTTCTTATGTAGATGAGCGGTAAATCCTATGAGTGTTGTATTGGAAAACCCAATAGCCATTATTAGTCATAAATGTCAAATTTAGTTTTCCTAAGAAATATGCATTGCAAAATCAGATTGACACCTATCATTTATGTCTAAATATGTAAGATGCCTACATTAGCCCATCCTTTGAAGTACATATCACATTGATGGTTATGGAATAGGTGAGTCTGGAGGTGACAATCGTATGAATGGATATTTTAACAGCATATGAGCTGAGTTAGGGGCAGAAGCAAATGATGTTATGGAAGTAGAAGTAAGTAGTCTGAATGACAGATCGACTATGGGATTGAAGGCTTATTTTGGGATTGAGTAATCCACAGAAGTTGCAAACAGTTTGGTTCAGCAAGAGACAGTGGCTGGGGAGGGGGTGGACCTTTATGGTGAGGATTTGGAGTTTGTTTTGGGGGTCAGAGTTGATAGATGGAGGAAATTACAGCTCATCTAAGACTTTATATCAGGGCCAGGGAGATAAATCATGGGTCCTGGTGCTTCTCCCATTTCCAGACTCCTTATTCCACCCCCCCCAACTTTAATCCTCTCCCTCAATCATTAATTTCTTTCCCCTTTCAAGATTCACCAATCAATTCACTAAACAATCACAGAAATGTCCTCATAACATGATAGCACCCATTGTTGGCATCTGGTTACAAAGTATCAGCCGATATATATGCAGTATGGTTCAGTAATATTAAGAGTAGCAATGGTATAATGCAGTGATAGTTTGTGTACGCCCATCAGGTGATCCCACTTCGAATATTAAACAAACCAGTGAGTACAAATTTTATTTTAACAGTATTGTGCATTATTGTTAATTTGACAGGTAAATACCATATTATTATTTATAGCACTGTGCAGATGATAACATTAATTTTGGTGACTGCCTCAGCCCTCATTAACATGTTCTGTACATTGCACCACATGTACACGGTGACAGTAGATTCAACACTGGGGAAAGGATTGAATACTTGCAAGCCAGATTGCCAGAAAACTTTTCAAGTTTTGTTTTATTTATTTTGACTACCTGTTCTGTATAGAAAAGAAAGACCGTCTCCATGCTGCAGCTTGCGTTATTTCATTGTTGGAGAGTTGTGGAAGGGAAATCGCCAACAGGTTCATACAAACTTTTGAATTAGGAATAGGCCATTCAGTCCTTTGAGCCTGCTGCGCCATTCAATAAGATCAAGGCTGATCTGATTGTGGCTTCAACTTCACATCCCACCTGTCCCCAATAACCTTTGATAAAAACAGCCCTCTAGCTCTCACTCCCCCCCATGCCCTCCATGCCAATTTATGGCACTTTCATGCCCATTCACCCAGCATACATTCTAAACACAACCACTGAGCCCTATAGGAATAGTAGCATGTGTGAAACCAATGGATTTGCCATTGCCTTCTGCAGCATGGCTGATGAGGAAACTTCCATATTTACCACCTGCCATCAGTCATATTGGAAGGACTTACAGGCTGATAATCAACCTGTTTGGTCACATTGTGAACACATCTTCCCTGGCCATCAAGTTGTGGAGAGGGACTTGAACCCGGAGCTTTGTGCCTAGAGGTAGGGATGCTACCACTACACCACAAGACCTCCCTTCAAAGCTTTATAGATAGGGACTGATGAGAGAACACCAGAAGAGCTTTGGTAAACCACAAAAACTGTTCTTTTGGATGTAGCAAAGGAAATGGTGGGATTTGTGCAGTCTGTGTAATGGATAGGATTGGTATCTGGTGATACTTTTTCCCTGGTTGAAGCCAAGAGGGACACAAAGAGGAAAATGGATGTGGATTGTTACAAAGGTCTACAGACAGAAATTTAAAGAAAGCTATGAACTTTATCCCTCTTCTGAAGAAAGGAGACCTGAAACAGTGCAGTGGGATCTTGCTCAGGATCAGCCTGGAATGGACAGATCCAGAAAAAGACAGAGAGTGAGATTGCTGATGAGCAAGCTGGATTTCGAAGTGGAGGAGGAACCAGAGATCAAGTCACTAATCTTAGAATCATAATACACAAAGTCCAAGAACATCAGCAGGCAACTTGAAATGTCTTGAAATGTATCGAATGTTTCTGACATGATGCATCAAAATGTGATTACTTGTTCTACAACAATGACTACAGCAGACATGGTAATTGAATTCCTTTGAAATATAGAGTGAGCAGGACTTTAAGAATTCGCTTTGCCAAGCAGAAGCAGAGAAATCTGGAGAAGCTGCTAATGGTGCAGTTAGGAATCTCTCTCTCTGTCTCTTAAGTAAAGCCCTATCTCTACAGTCGAAAAATCAAACAGATGAGAAATATTGAATGTCCATCGAGACACCATCAGAGAGATTTTGGAAAAAGACTTGAGCAGAGAAACAGACTGAAGAGATTTATCTCTCTTGCTCTTTCTCCCTGTTCAAGAAATCAGTGTACCCAAGACCTACCAATGAACTGAGATCTTGTAAGAATTGCAACATCTTCTACATCTACCTGCTCCAAGGAACCAGATAACTTAAATTGGCCGCAGTGTTTAACGATCTACGCTTCAAAGACAAGCAAAGTACTTATAACCCTATATTCTGTTAACTTTCATTTGGTCTCTAACTTTCTTTACTTCTGCTACGTGTGTGTGTGTGTGTGTTATTAATTTTTCTTGGGTGTAGTGGCTAATAAACTTGCTCTGGCTCAAGAAAACCTTGGTGACTGGCTCCTTATTGTTCACTGAATAGATAGTAAAAAATACATTTGGATTCCCACATCCATGGGAAGAAAAAATTTAGAAACTTTTGTTGTGACTGAATTGAGGGGAGCCAGTTCACTCCTCCTCACCTGGTTGTAACACGTGGACCATGCTAAAGGCTGCGGAGAGGTAAAGGAAGACAAGGAGGAATAATGCACAAGGTCACACTCATAGAGTGTTGTTTGTTGGGTCTATTTCAGGGAGCACAAACCTGTTTGGAATGATTACAAAGAATCACCTTCAGAGGGGTTTCATGAGATGTAGACATCCTTGAACCCCCCTACTCCTGTTCTGTTCTGCTCCCTTTTATTGAGTGCTATCCGATCCTGCAAGGGGGAAGGCGAAAAGACAGTGATTGTATTGCATTGCGTCTGGGTGATGTGCCTAACAGAGCTGAATAGCTGGAGGCATGCGGACGCAGCAAGAGGTGGGTGTGAGCTGGAACCTTTGGAAGGTGTGTGAAGATGAGGTGGGATATTTAGATATTAGACCTGAGTTCTGAGTGCCTGGGATTGATGCTGAGTGAGTGATAGGTTTGTAGTATATTGAGCAGTATGAGAGGTTGGTGTTGGCGGGTAAGAGTTGCCATATGAAAATGCATTCGTTGGCCTTGACCACCACATGAGGTCATTAGACTTCTTGTGTCATTGTTGCCAGGTCCTCAGGTCCATAATCCAGAAGTTGACCTTCCTGGCCACCTGCTCCCAGTCCACCTCCATCTGAAGAAGTATGGGCAGATGATGAATCACAAACCCTGTGCCTGGAAAAATAGGATAACTGAATTTCTGACCCCCTTCTTCCTTTCTAAGACTACTTTCTTGACCTCTACATCTTCATCATCATCTTTCTCCTCATCTTGCTTTCAAAACTCTTATCTGTTCTTTCATCAGACAATAAGACTTATGCAAGAAGAATGAGTTGGGGGAAAAATGGGGTTTTTGAGAAGATTTTTAATGGTATAGAGTAAGATGGAGAGCTTGAAGCATATAGACATGGGACAGAATTTTACATCCCCCAGGTGGGTGTGCGCCCGACTTAATTGGATGTAAAATTGCGCAAGAAGACTTCGGATGAGCGTCCCGACGTCTTTGCACACTTGCGTGATATTTTGTTCAGCGAGCACGCACATAAGTCAGAAGCGCACCCGCCAACAATTAAGAGGGCAATTAAGCCCATCAAAGGCGCAATTGACTCTCATTTTTCATTGCCCATCCAACCTGGTGGATGGGTGAGTCAGCCAGGCAGCTTTTGCATTTTTCATCAAACCTCATCCAAGGGTGGGATGAAATTTTCGTGATAAAATAAAATAAAAATAAATATCATATCAAATATCACTTTTATCAGCTATATTTTCAGGTGATTGATTATGATGCATGAACACTTTTTTTCAGCTTTTAAAACCTTCATTTTAGATCTCCAGCTCCTTGAGGCAGCTGTCTGCCTTCAGAGAACTTTCTCGCAGCACTTACCTGTGCCCGCAGAAATGTTATCGGCCGCCCTTTTCCTGCCCCCAGCGGTGAGCATTTCACTGTGAATTTCACACTGGCTGGCCGTTAATTGGCCAGCCAGTGTGAAATCATGGTCGGGGGCCAGTCATGGTCAGGGGCCCATTTCCTGATCGCTCCTGAGCTCGCTGATTGGGTGCACCCACCAAAGGTAAAATTCAGGTCATGGGGTAGCTGTTGAAGCTGCTGCCACCACTGGCGAGACAGAGGGAAATAAGGATTCAGAAAAACAGACTGAGGACCAAAAGGTGTGGAAGGTGATGTAAAGCTACTCAGATAGGAGTGGATGATAAATATGATAAATCTAATGAATGATGGGGTGGGGGAAGGCAAAGGGGGTGGCAGGAAACAGATGTTGGTTGAGGAGGACTGGTGTGATTATGAAACAGGACTTCAGTGTGGACTAGGATAGGGACAACTGAGTTTTGGAACAGTTGAAGTTTATTGGAGAAATCAAATCTAGGGACACAAAAGAATGAGTCAGGATTTTAGCAGCAGTGGAGTGAGGTAAATTTGGAAGTGGGTGATATAATAGAAGTGGAAGTAAACAGCCTTTTACTTTTATTCATTCATTTACAGGATGTGGACATTTCTGTTTAGGTGAGCATTTATTTACCATCCCTAATTGCCCTTGAGAAGGTACTGAGCCGCCTTCTTGAAACGCGACAGTACATGTGGTGTAGTTACACCCACAGTACTATTAGGAAGGGAGTTCCAGGATTTTGACCCAGTGACAGTGAAGGAATGGCAATATAGTTCCAGTCAGGATGGTGTGTGGCTTGGAGGGGAACTTGAAGTTGGTAGTTCCCATGTATCTGCTGCCCTTGTCCTAGGTGACAGCAGTCACAAGTTTGGGAGGTGCTGTCGAAGAAGTCTTGGTGAGTTGCTGTGGTGCATCTTGTAGAGGGTACACACTGTTGCCACTGTGTGTCGGTGGTGGGGGAGTGAATATTTAAGAGGGTGGAAGTGGTGCCAACCAAGTGGGCTGCCCTTTTCCAGGATGGTGTCGAGTTTTGTGAGTGGTGTTGGAGCTGCACTCTTCCAGGCAAGTGTAGAGTATTCCATTACTCTCCTGACTTGTGCCTTACAGATGGTAGACAGGCTTTGGGGAGTAAGGAGGTAATTTACTTGCTGCCGAATTCCCAGCCTCTGACCTTGTTGCCACATTATTTATATGGTTGGTCCAGTTCAGTTTCTGGTCAATGGTAACCCCAGGATGTTGATGGTGGAGAATTCAGCGATCGTAATGCCATTGAATATCAAGGGGAAATGGTTAAATCCTCTCTTTTTGGAGATGGCCATTGCCTGGCACGAATGTTATTTGCCATTTATCAGCCCAAGTCTAAATGTTGTCCTTGTCTTGCTGTATATGGACTGCTTCAGTGTCTGAGGAGTCACGAATGGTGCAGAACAAAGTGTAATCATCAGTGAACATCTCCACTTATGACCTTATGATGGAGAGAAGGTCGTTAATGAAGCAGCTGAAGATGGTGATGTCCTGGAACTGAGAGAATTGACCTCCACAACCATCTTCCTCTGTGCTAGATATTACTCAAACCAGTGGAGACTTTTCCCCTGATTCCCATTGACTTCAGTTCTGCTAGGAGTCCTTGATGCCACACTCAGACCTAAATTTTCACAATGAAGGAGAGCCTCTCCATCATTGCAAAAATGGTGAAAGGGACGGAAATTCAGAAGCCCCCCTCCTGAACACGGCATCTTCCATTTTCCTGGGGGCTGGAATGGGTCTGCATCAGGATTTGCTCATGCGCATTTTACAGAGGCAGCTGCCCATATAAAATAACAGGTGCCTCCCGTCATGTCTGATGTTTGTTAGCCAGGAGTGTGAAACAAGATGTGTGCAGATTAGAAATGTGGAGAGGATGTTTCCTCTTGTGGAGAAATCTAGAACTAGGAGTCACTGTTTAAAAATCTAAACTTTGCAGAATCCTTTGGGAGGTGGGGTACCCTTTTGGAGAGGTATGGTCACCCTTTGGATATGGTCACGGTACAGCTTTGGGAGCGATAAGGTGCCTTCTGGGAGTGATAAGATGCCCTTTAGGAGAGGTATGGCACCCTTTGGGATTGTTGAAAGTGGACATGAATGTGTGTTATAAAGTGCACAAACTCATTAGAACTGTCGAGATCTGTCAAGAGGAACTGTCAAAAGCAACTGTCAAGAGAAACTGTCAAAAATGTCAAAAGCAACTGTCAAGAGGAACTGTCATAAATGTGGAGAGGATGTTTCCCCTTGTGGAGAAATCTAGAACTAGGAGTCACTGTTTAAAAATTAGGGGTCGCTCATTTAAAACAGAAATTAGGTGAAATTTTTTCACTCAGAGGGTCATGAGTTTTTAGAACTCTCTTCCTGAAAAGGCGGTGGAAGCAGAGTCTTTGGATATTTTATGGCAGAGGTGGATAGATTCTTGGTAAGTAAGGGGGTGATAGGTTATCGGCAGTCAGTGGGATGTAGATTTCAGGTTACTATCAGATTAGCCATAATCTTACTAAATGGCAGAGCAGGCTCGAGGGGCTGAATGGCCTCTTCCTGCTCCTTGTTCATATGGTGGATACTGGCTGAGTTGATGTGGTAGGTGTAAGGGCAAAGAGTGGTGGGTGGGGGAAGCATGGATTGACACAAATTTGGCACAGGGACTCTAAATGGACTTGGGGGGTGGATAGAGGGACATAGGTTGGTATGGAGGGTATGAAGTGTTATGGGGGCGGGTGGAGGAGCATAGGTTGGCATGGAGGAAATGGGAGTGTGTGGAGAGGTGAGTGGTGAGGGCTGGTGGACTGTTTTTTGTTTTAATGCTTTTATAAAAATCTTGGACAAAGATGCTTGGTGTGTATTGAGGCAGACCTACTGCCCAGCCCACCTCCACACCCAGCAGCCTCTGCACTTGTTCCACGGTCACTTGGTCCGATTCCCAGAGAATCCTGCCAGCCCAGAACAAAAATCCCAACTTCCGGAGCACTTTCTCCCGGGTTGGGTTTATGGAGCCAGGAAATGTCCCAACTCGGGAGCGAAAATTCAGGCCTTGGTCAAATGCTTCCTTGACGTCAAAGACAGTGACTCTCACCTCACCTCTTGAGTTTAGCTCTTTTGACCATGTTTGGACCGAGGCTGTAATGAGGTCAGGAACCCAAACTGAGCATCTGTGACCATGTTATTGCTGAGCTTGATAGCACTGTCAATGACCCCTTCCACCACTTTGCTGATGATCAAAAGTAGAGTAGACTGATGAGGCAGTAATTGGATGGGTTGGATTTAACCTGCTTCTTGTGCACAGACCATACAGATACCTGGGCAATTTTCCACATTGCCAGCTAGATGCCAGTGTTGTAGCTGTGCTGGAGCAGCATGGCTAGCTCTAGAGAACATCTTCAGCACTATTGCCAGATTATTGATAGGGCTCATAGCCTTTGCAGTATCCAGTGCCTTCAGCTGTTTCTTGCTATCATGTGGAGTGAATCGAATAGCTGAAGTCAGATATCTGTGTTCCTGGGGACCTTAGTAGGAGGCCAAGGTGGTTCATCCACTTGGCACTTCTGGCTGAAGATGGTTGCAAATGATTCAGCTTTGCGTAAGTAAACAGCCTTATTGATAGAAAGGATGTGTGGTTTGAAGCTCACTCTATGTCATGCAGGATGCCAAGATTTTGTATGGTCTGGTTCAGCTTGAGACCAGGAATGGAATGGCATCAGTGGAAAGGGAACAGAGTTTGTCATGGGGCCCAAAAATGATGGCTTTAGTATTCCCGATGTACAGTATCAGGAAATTTTGACTCACCTATGTCATTCAGGCAACCTAGTAGCATAGAGGTTATCATTGAATTGAGATCATTGGTGGAGAAGGGGAGTTGGGTATGATCAGCATGCTCCGTAAGTGATTGCTTTGTGTACGTTTTAAGTGAATAATTCATTTGTAATATAAATTTGTGACATGAGTTAAAACTGGGAGACTAAACTGCACAGCAAGAATGGGGAAAGATTGGTTAAAGAGTACTTATCATTTCAGAATAATTTCAGTTTTTATTCCACTCTTCACTAATTTTCACATGCTTCATCTCCAACAAGCTCCTTCCCTATCTCAATTTCTCTGACTCAATTTTTGGGCATAGGCCATCAATTAATATTCATTCTAAGCCCACCCACAGCTACCTTGACTGCACTTATTCATACCATGCCTCCTGTAAGGACTACATTCCATTCCCCCAGTTTCTCTGTTTCCATTGTGTCTATTCTGATGATACAACCTTCCACAACAGCCCTTCTGATATGTCTTCCTTTTTCCTCAATTGGGAATTCCCCCCTACACCACCACCACCAACGTCCCCCCCCCAACCAAACTGTGGTTGACAGGGTCCAACATGGATGGCACTGCAAAGCTGCCACTTTTTGTGATAGGAAAGTCCAAGGAGCCAAAAGAAAAAAAGAATTACCTGGAAAAACTCAGCAGGTCTGGCAGCATCGGAGGAGAAGAAAAGAGTTGACGTTTCGAGTCCTCATGACCCTTCAACAGAACTAATTCGTATGTTCATATATCAGGAAAGTAGACAAAACATATCAACAAAGGAAAAGGAAGATGATCATAATTACAGACAACTGCCCTGCACGCCCTCACACTGCTGGCCTGAAGAGCACTAAACTGTTGTTCTTGCCTCCCAATACCGTGGCCAAGCTCCAGCCAATGGATCAAGGGGTGATTAGGAACCTGAAAACCCACTACTGATGGCAGCTGATATCTCAGATTGTCGAGGCCATTGATAAAAAACAGGAGTACAATCCAACTCCAGTAGAGGCCATGTTCATGATGAAGAAGGTGTGGAAGATGGCGATGGAAACCACAATTGCCAACTGCTTTCACCATACTGGGTTCAAACAGATTACGACTGCAAAAGACGTTAAGAACTAGGAAGAACAGGGCGAGGTCAACCAACCCAATGACAAGGCTCTTTTCACTCAGCTGTGGGACACCAGCATGGAAATTCCAGCAGAGATAACCATGGAAACTTACGCAGAGATGGATGATGCCATACGGTGCACAATGGAACTAACAGATGCTGCTATCCAAGATGCAGTACATTCCTCAACAAAGGAGGCCAATGACCCAGAAGAGTCCAACGAATGCCTGCTCGCTCACCTGCCTGTTTCCCTTGCCGATTCCACAAAGATCATAGAGATGCTCCAGGATTTTGCACTGTAGCATGAAAACACCGAACACATATTTGCATTGAAGACATGATGGACTGTGTTGCTCATGCCCAAAAACAGCATGCTAAGCAGAAAAAGATTATGGAGATTTTTGGGAGCTAATTCTCAGCCTTTCTCAATGCAAACCCCTGGCCTTTTGCAAAGTCAGGTCATTATAAGGTGTGAACAAATTGAATAAAGTCTTTTTCACACATTTACTGCTTTACCATGTTTTCATTTGACAATTGAATGTGTTGTTCGTAGGCATATCAGGTTGCATAGAGAAGCATTCATGCAGGAACTCTTAAGCTATTACGAAGCTCCGCTTAACACAAATTAGGAGGGGGATCCCTTTGAGATTTTACTGTACTTCAGATTTCCAGCATCTGGAGTATTTTGTTTTTATTTTAGTATTTATCTCTTTGATTCTATTGTTTCTGATTGAGAATTGCCAATATCAATAGTCGTGATCTGATACCATCATTAAATGCTTTCCATTTGCAGGAGCTACTATATCGTGTATATGTTGGTGCTTACATTTGCCAATCTTATTATTACGCCCCTTGGAATCACTTTCTTTGATAAAGATCAAGGCATTAAAACAATAGGATGGAGAACCTTCAGTTTTGTATCTGACATATTGTATCTTGTCGACATCCTTATAAATTTCAGAGTGGGTTTCTTCAATGAAGATCGTGAGGTAAGCAATATAGTCTTCATAAATATGCATCACTGCATACTTAGTGAAAAGCCAACTCAAATGATTTCTCAGCAGATGCTATTTCAAAGTAGACCTCTATATTGAAAGAATACAGTAAATTTCAAAGTTAGACAGTGCAGAAGCTAAATAATTTACTGGAAGTTATATGCAATTGTGCCTGTCCTTATATAATATGCTTTAATTGACTATTTTTTCTCTTATTCTATCCCTGAACCAGCAAACTATTGGGTCAATAATGCTATCTGTTCCCCTAGTCACTGCTATGCATTATGTGCTGGCTTTTTACATTGTGGGGCCTGATTTCTGAGTCCTTCTAAAAACATTGTGATGCAACACATTATGAATGCCAGGCCTAGGAAGGTTCTTACTTTTTTCATAATTGAGGAAATGTGTCCATAATGTATATGGAACATCTAAACAGCATTTCAAATGCTCACTGTCCAGATAAAGGAGAAAAATTGGGCCTAAATTGGATAGCCCCCACCTGTTCAAAATGAATAAAGCAGCATGCAAACTTTGTGCGGCCTGCTAACTATAATGATTGTGGTGTGCAGTCCAGCAGTGAACATTCTGTTGAGTGACTGCACGAATCAGGGCCCCAAGTAAGCTAGCATCACTTAAAGTTAACCTGAACTAATTAAAGCCAGACTGTATCCCTGAAAGCTGAGATGCAGTATGGCTACAGCAAGGAAGGGAAGAGGGGAAAGAAACAGCAGGAAAAACATAAATAAATGGCGCAACAGGTCAGAGAGCATGCCCCAAGTTCTCCAATATAGATTTGGAGGTTTTGATGCAGGAGGTACGCAGGAGGAGAGAGGTTCTTTTCCCTTAGGGGCCCTCCAGGAAGATACTAAGAATGCAGTGGGAGCAGGTAACCATTGTAGTCAATGCCAGCTGTTTAGCTCCATGGACCTGAATGCAGTGCTATAAGATGTTTAATAATCTTATCCAAGTGGTCAAGGTGAGTGAATGCATCTTCAGATGCTAAAACCTACTAATTGCGCCACTAGTCTTACATGCTGTTCCATTCACCACGATGTTTCCATTGCCTACCGACAAGCTATCACTCACAATTCATACCTCCCATTTAAATGCTTCTCCTCACCCCTCACGCATTTAGCACTGCTGCAAGTTGCATACACACAACTTGCACAAACTGTCAGCTACTCAACTGTCGCAGATACATCACCAAAATACCAATGTGCCACACTCACTGACATAGTTCCTTCTCTCTTGCAGGACAAGGTGGCCAATAATAGGCAGCAGCTTTCTGGTGGGGGGCAGTCACGGTTGCAAGCACTCACACCTGTGGGTGAGAGGACGTTGCTGGCCATTTTTGCTGCATTTTTAGGCATGGCTGACGGCATGGCTGAAATCATCGAAGATATAGATGGGTTGGTGGAGTGGGCGGTAAGGTGGCAGATGGATTTTAATATAGAGAAGTGTGAGATCATACATTTAGGGAGGTCAAACAGTTACAGGGATTACAAAATAAATGGGAATATATTAAGAGGGGTAGATGAATTGAGAGATCTTGGCGTACAAGTACACAGGTCCCTGAAGGCAGCAGTTCAAGTAGACAAGGTTGTAAAGAAGGGATATGGAATGCTCTCCTTCATTGGTAGAGGTATAGAATATAAAAGTAAGGATATAATGTTGGAATTGTATAAAACATTAGTGAGGCCACAACTGGAGTATTGTGTGCAGTTCTGATCACTGCATTACAGGAAGGACGTAATAGCTCTGGAGAGGGTGTAGAGGAGGTTTACAAGAACGTTGCCAGGGTTAGAAAAATGTAGCTACGAGGAGAGATTGGATAGGTTGGGGTTATTTTCCTTGGAACAAAGAAGGCTGAGAGGTGACTTGATTGAGGTGTACAAAATTATGAGGGGAATAGATAGAGTGGACAGGATAAAATTGTTTCCCTTGATGGAGAATTCTAGAACCAGGGGACATAGATTCAAAATTAAGTGGCAGAAAGTGTAGGGGGGACATGAGGAAGAACTTTTTTACGCAGAGGGTAGTGGGTGTCTGGAATTCGCTGCCCAAGTTGGTGGTAGAGGCAGTAACTTTAAACTCTTTTAAAAAGTACCTGGATCTGCACCTAAAGTGCTGTAAGTTGCAGGGCTATGGGCCGGGTGCAGGAAGGTGGGATTAGAAAGGGCACCTGGGCTGGCATGGACAAGATGGGCCGAATGGCCTCCTTCTGTGCTGTAACTTTTCTATGGTTCTATGGTTATTATTTTCCTTCCTAATCTACATCTGATATTCCGCTTCACCCCATTCTGAAATCTGTTATGATTTACAGTCTATAAATGGTGTAACAATACACCACTTCCCTTCTCCCCAGTTCCCCCACCCAACTGTGACCTTGTGCCTTTATGTAGGAAATATAATGTTGTGGTGATAATGACAACCTGGCTCAAAAGAAGGACAGAATTGGATATTAAATATTCATGGATACAAAATGTGCATGAAAGATAGTGAAGGAAAGGCGACAGTATTGATTAAAAACAATATTACAATTCTGGAGTGAATATATAAATTAGGAGCAAGAGTAAGCCACTCAGTCCCTCGAGCCTGCTCTGCCACTCAATAAGATCATGACTGATCTGATTGTAAGCTCCCACCTAACCTTTCACCCCTTGTTTATCAAGAACCTATCTACCTCTGCCTTAAAAATGTTCAAAGATTCTGCTTCCACCGCCTTTGAGGAAAGGACTTCGAAAGACTCATGACCCTCGGGGATAAAAAATCTCCCTTCACCTCTGTATTAAATGGGTGACTCCTTATTTTTAAACAGCGACCGTTTGGCCTAAATTCTCCTACAAGAGGAAACATCTTCTCCCACAAGAGGAAACGCCCTCTCTCAGGATCTTAAAGGTTTCAACCGAGTTGCCTCTTACTCTTCTAAACTCCAGTAGATACAAGCCTAGCCTGTCTAACCTTTCCTTATAAGACAATGCATCCATTCCTGATATTCGCTTAGTAAACCTTCTCTGAACTACTTCTAACGCATTTACATTCTTCCTTAAATAAGGAGACCAATACTGTACACAATGCTTCAGATGTGGTCTCACCAGTGTCCTGTACAACTGAAGCATAACCTCCCTAATTTATATTCAATTCCCATTGCAATAAATGATAACATTCCATTAGCATTCCTAATTACTTGCTGTACCTGTATCCTAGCCTTTTGTGATTTAAACACTAGGATACTCAGATCCTTTTAAATCTCAGAGCTCTGCAATCTCTCACCATTTAGATAACATGCTTCCTTTTTATTCTTCCTGCCAAAATGGACAATTTCACATTTTCCCACATTATATTCCATTTGCCAGATCTTTGCCCACTCACTTAACCTATCTATGTCCCTTTGTAGCCTCCTTATGTCCTCCTCACAACTTATGTTCCTACCTGTCTTTGTGTCCTCAGCAAATTTAGCAACCGTACCTTCGGTCCCTTCATCTAAGTCATTTATATAAATTTTAAAAAGTTGAGGCCCCAGCACTGATCCCTGTGGTACACCATTCGTTATACCTTGCCAACCAGAAAATGACCCATTTATGCCTACTCTCTGTTTCCTGTTAGTTGGCCAATCTTCTATCCACGCCAATATGTTATCCCATAGAAACATAGAAAATAGGAGTAGGTCATTTGGCTCTTTGAGCCTGCTCTGTAATTCAATATGATCATGGCTGATCCCCTATCTCAATGCTATACTCTCGCTCTCTCCCCATACCCTTGCTTAGCAATAACCTGCTCACTGATGCCCAGTTTGGGTTCCGCCAGGGCCACTCAGCTCCTGACCTCATTACAGCCTTGTTTCAGACATGGACAAAAAAGCTGAACTCCCAAGGTGAGATGAGAGTGACTGCCTTTGACATCAAGGCCACATTTGACCGAGTGTGGCATCAAGGAGCCCTAGCAAAACTGGAGTCCATGGGAATCAAGGGGAAAACTCTCCACTGCTTGGAATCATACCTAGCACAAAGGAAGATGGTTGACGTTGTTGGAGGTGAGTCATTTTAGCTCCAGGACGTCACTGCAGGAGTTCCTCAGGGTAGTGTCCTTGGCCCAACCACCTTTAGCTGCTTCATCAATCATGATCATCATAAGGTCCCATTAATTTCTCGAGCACTATTGTTTTTTGCTAATGCTAATTTCTTTCAATTGCTCACTCTCACCAGACCCTTGGTTCCCCAGCATTCCTGGGAAGTTATTTGTGTCTTCTTCTATGAAGACAGAACTAAAGTAGTTATTTAATTGCTCTGCCATTTCCTTGTTTTCCATTATAAATTCTCCCATTTTGGACTGTAGGGGACCTACATTTGCATTGACTAATCTTTTCCTTTTTACATACTTATAGAAGCTTTTACAGCCTGCTTTTATGTTCCTTGCAAGTTTACTCTCATACTCTATTTTCCCCCTCGGAATCAATCATTTGGTCCTCTGCTGAATTCTAAACTGCTCCCAATGCTCAGGCTTGCTAATTTTGCTAGCAACTTTATATGACTCCTCCTTGGATCTAATATTATCCTAATTTCTTTTGTTAGCCATGGTTGGGCCGCTTTACCTGTTGTGTTTTTGTTCCTGTTATGACGTGGCAGATGATGTGTGCCAGGTGGACCAAATCTCTCAGAGTGTCATGAGTCTTTGGAATTTTCTTTCTCAAAAGGTGGTGGAAGCAGAGTCTTTGAATATTTTTAAGGCAGGGCTAGATAGGTTCTTGATTAACAAGGGGGTGAAAGATTATTGGGGATAGGAAGGAATGTGAGTTATAATGTGGTTATAATCAGATCAATCATGATCTTATTGATTGGCGGAGCAAGCTCGAGGGGCCGAGTGGCCTACTCATGCTCCTAATTTGTATGTTCATATCTTTCTACTTCACTTCCCATTCTAATGATGATTTCTATCATGTTATGGTCACTCTCCCCTGAAAGACCCACTCTAGGATAGCCTGTTCCCTAGTTGGCTCCTCAACATACTGGTATAAAAGACCATCTCGTACACATGCCAGGACTTTATCTGCCACAGTTTTATTACTAATTTGGTTTGCCCAGTCTCTATGCAGATTAAAATCACCCATGATTACCGTAGCACACTTGTTACATGCATCTCTAATTATCTGTTTAATGCCATCCCCTACTTTATCACTACTGTTTGGAGGCCTACAGACAGCTCCCTCTAATGTTTTCCATCCTTTGTTGCCTCTTAGCTCCATCCCGACTGATTCTACATCTAGATTTTTTGAGTCAATATCCTTTCTCAGAACTGCATTGATTTCATCCGAAACTAACAACCCCACCCCACCTCCTTTTCCTTTTTGCCTGTGCTTCTTAAATATTCTTGGATATTCAGTTCCTAGTCTTGGTCACCCTGCAACCATGTTGTAATCACAATCTTATTGTACCCGTTTACATCTTTTTGCACAGTTAATTCATTTGCCTTATTGCGAATGCCCACTACATTCAGATACATCTTTATTTTGTACTATGGCCCTATTTGCTGCTAGCCCTTGTTTCCTTTGCTTTCCACTTTTGCTTTTTACTTTTCTGCCTTTCATTTTTATCTTTGTTTCTCTCTCTTGTATCTCCCCATTCAGGTTCCCAGCCCACACTAGTTTAAACCCTCCCTCATAGTACTGTTGAATACCTCTGTGAGGATATTCGTCCAGGTCCTGCTGGGGTGCAACCTGTCCAGCTTGTACAGGTCCCATATTACCCAGAATCGGTCCCAATGTCTCAGGAATCTAAATCCCTCCCTTCTACACCATCTCTCTAGCCATGCACTCACCTGGTTTATTTCCCTATTCCTGATCTTGCTAGCACGTGGCACTGAGAATAATCTTGAGATTACTTACTGCCTTTGAGGTACTGCTTTTTAATTTGTTTCCCACCTACCTATATTCTGCTTGCAGGACCTCATCCCTCTTTTTACCTATTTTGTTGATACCGATATAGACCATGACCTCTGGCTGTTCACCCTCCCCCTTCAGAATGTCCTGCAGCTGCTCAGTGACATCCTTGACTCTGGCACCAGGGAGGCAACATACCATCCTGGTGTCACGTCTGTGGCGTCAGAAATGTGTATCTGTTCCCCTTACAATAGAATCTCCTATCACTATTGTGCTCTCACTCTTTCCTCCACCCGCCCCCATGTATGGCTGAGCAGATTGTGGCTCCATGTTATGACACAGCAGATCGTAAATGCTGAGTTGTTCAAATCCCAGAGGGAAATTTGAAACAGCTGTCGCAATTAATTTTCAAATTGTATAAATTTAGAGATGCGTGCCTTGAGTTCAGTAGTAATAAACCACGAAGTTTTATAGGTTTTTACAAAACTAGATTAAACATTTATTAATAAGAAAAATTATTTTAAATACATACATGGATCTACAAATTACTACTATTATAACTTCTAACTCCCCTAATCATTCTAACTCCCAGTTACACTTTTGTTAAGGCAAAGTAAGACACAGATCTTAAAAGACCCAGGCAAAGAAACATGCTACCCTGAACAAGTCGAATTCAAAGTGAGTTCTCTTCACTTCAGTCCATGGAGACAGCAGCTTGAAGCATAAATGCTGAAGGCTTTTTCACACTTTTAAGATCTTAAAAATGCTTACTCTTACACACAGCTTTTGCTCCTTTATACATATTTTCTCCTTTGAATGCAAATACCCATTGTTTCACTATGTCATTGGACTTTATCTCCCTGATAAGAAAACCCTCTCATAGCACTAAGTTTTACCAGTAATCTTTGGGGAAAATAAACACTCTGTTTTGGAACTTAACCTGGCTAGGTGACACATTTCACTGCTCCTTTGAAAACAATCAAGCCTGGTTTATTTCAAAATGCAACTGTTCCCTTGACACCTATGTTTTTAAGCTCCCCCATGTTTACCTAATTAATATTTCAAACCTAACCTCTCTTTTTACATCAAAACACCCAGACTAATTCAATTCAGTCACAAACAAACACACACACAGCCATACACATATCCCACTATTACTCTGTTTTACAATAAATTCCAATAACATTATGAGAATTATTATATATTCTTCACATCCCCCTCCATATTGAAAAATGAACCGTCATAATTTAAAAAGGTGGCTTCATTTTTATTAACCCATCTTATACTATCTCCTATACTTATCTATATACTTACACTATGACATTACCAGGTGCATGCATTAACATAATATATATATACAAATCCTTTGCATCAACAGAAATCATTCCAGTTCAGAGTCCAGGTTTTTAAATGTCCAATTTCCCTTAAGCTTCAACTCTTGATAAAGCATCTGCAATTAGATTTCCTCGTCGAGTGACAAATATAATCTGTAGATTAAGTGGTTGCAGTAATAAACTCTCTCTGAATAGTGTTGCACTTCTGTATCAAAATTTGCCCAGAAACTTTAAGGGATTGTGGTCTGTATAAACAATTGTTTCTGACGAATTGTTTGTCACGTAAATTTCAAAATGCTGCAATGCTAACACCAAACTCAAAGCCTCCTTTTCGATCATTAAATATTTTCTCTGTTATGCATTCAACGTCCGTGAAAAATACCCTATCGGTTTTTCAATTCCAGTGTCACCTTCTTGTAACTGTACAGCCCCAATGCCTATACTACTTGTGTCAATGGCCAACTTAAATTGCTTGGCCTAATTGGGTACTGCCAAAACTGGTGTCGTAGTTAATACAGTTTTCAAATGCCTTCTGACACTGCTGTGTCCATTCAAACTTCTTGTTCTTTTTTAATAGTTCAGTCAGTGGAGCAACCACACTGCTAAAATTTGGTTCAAATTTTGGATAAAACCCACTCATGCCCAGAAATCTCAAAACTTCTCATTTTGTTGTAGGCACTGGGAAATCCATGACAGCCTTGACTTTCACATCTCTCGGAGTCACCTTACCATGCCCAATGGCTGATATATATAACTTGTGCTTTTGCAAAATCACTTTTAGCCAAGTTCATTACCAAATTAGCTTCTTGTAATCGAGTAAATAATTCTTCCAGATGTTGTAAATGCTCCTGACACGTCGGACTGAAAACTATTAAGTCGTCAATATAAACAGCACAATTGCTCAGACCTGTAATTACTTTGTTCTTCAGTCTTTGAAATATTGCAGGTGCATTCTTCATACTAAATGGCATGACTTAAACTGAAATAGTCCATTTGGCGTCACAAAAGCCGATATCTCCTTTGCTCGCTCCAATAATGGTACTTGCCAATATCCTTTTAGCAAGTCAATCTTTGTGATAAATTTTGATTATCCCACTTTCTCAATACAATCTTCCAACCTTGGTATGGGATATGAAGCTGCTTTTGTCACCGCATTCACCTTTCGATAGTCTACACACAGGGCAGAATTTTGCCCTTGATGGGCGGACGCGCCCCACCGGCTCGTCGGCAGGTGGGCAGCAGATCACCTCCACTGAAACAGGCCCTGCTGCCATTTTGAGTGGGCGGGCCAACCACCCAACGGGAAGCGCTATGCGCTTCCTGTGTTGGTGGGGGGGGGAATTCCCCAACTGTCAGAGTGCGCTGTTTCGCACACATCTCCCTGAGATTTAGGGCTGCCTCAGGGAGAGCGCTGACAGAGTTTCAAACTTTAAAAATAGAAAAATAAAAAAATTATTAACATCTCTCCCTCATGTAACGATGTCCCACGAGCTGGGACATGTTAATAAATATCATGAAAACTTTATTAAAGTTTTTTAAAACAGACATGAAACCTCATCCTGCCAGTGGATGAGGTTTCATGTTTTTTCAGAAGCCCGCTGGGGCTCCTGGCCTGCCCGCCAACCTTAAGGTTGGACGGGCAGAGCCTTTAATTGGCTTAATGATCCTGTCAATGGCCTCAACTGGCCATTGACAGGTTGGCGGCTGGACAGCTGATTGTGCTGTCCGCCTGCCTTCCTTAATATTTAAATGGGGCAGGATGATGTCGGGGGTTCCCCCCGACGTCATCCCACGTCATTTTTGTGTCAGCGAGCAGGCCCCACCCCCAGCTCGCTGACGGAAAAATTCTGGCCACAGTCTTTGTGTTCCATCCAGTTTAGGTACCAGTACAATAGGCAAACTCCAGTTACTGCAACTAGACTCAGTGATATCATTTTGAAGCATGAAATCAATTTTTTTCTGTGCTTGTGATAACTTTGCCAGATTTGATCTACAAGGATGTTGCCTTACCGAAGATGCAACTTTTACAGACACATCATGTATAGCTAAACCTGTCTTCCCCAACTTATTTCCACAAATATCTTTATGTGACTGCAATAGCTTTTCTAAATCACTTTGACATTTTTCTGGAAGGTAACTCAATATTACATTTACATTTTCAAGTACCCCCTCATTATCCAGTTTGATTAGAGGAAAATCAATTTCAGAACCCTGAATTTCTACTTCTTTCTCATTATCTACTAATGCTAACACCTCCTCTTGGTCCTCTTCCCTGTCAAAGTACTTTTTAAGGATATTTACATGACACACCCTCTGCTTCTTTCTTCTATCTGGAGTATTTATTAAATAATTTACTTCACTCAGTTTGTTTTAAATCCTGTAAGGCCCACTAAACTTTGCCTTTAATGAGTCACCCAGTACTGATAACAGAACTAGCACTTTCTCTCCAGCAGCAAAATTCTGAGAGGTAGCATTCCTGTCTGGGTTCATTTTCATCACTTGGTGTGACATATTTAAATGTTCCTTTGCTAACTCACATGCTCAGTCCAATCTTTCTCTGAAGCTTGATAGGTAACCCAGGAGAGTAGTTTCTGAATTTTGACCCACCAATTTCTCACAAATCAATTTCAATGGTCACCTTACCCCATGGCCATAGACTAGTTCGAGAAGACTAAAACCAGTCACTGCATTAGGAGCGTCCCTAATAACAAATAACAAGGATGAAATTCCTCCATCCGAATCCTGACTGTATGCTGTCATCATAGCTTTTAGAATTTGATGCCATCTTTCTAAAGCCCCTTGTGACTCAGGATGAAAAGCTGTTGACTTAAATTGTTTTATCCCCAAACTGTTCATTAGTTCCTTAAACAGCTGTGACATAGGGCGGAATTTTCCATGCCGGTTGGTGGCAGGCATGATAGGTGGCGTGAGTGGACAATGTGGCGCAATTGGTTCCACCATGGCGGGAAGGCAGGTCGCGATTGTCCACTCAGCCCGCTGACAGTGAACCGCATTTCCTGCCACCAGTTGTCGATGACCTCATTGTAATACATCAGCATATTGTTATCAGGCCATCCTGCCAGGGTCTTGCAACCCCGCTGGATCGTCCGTCCACATCGGTGGGAAAGCACACTGACGTGTTTCACAACAGCACAGAGGCCGATGTGCACTTGGCGGCCTGCACTTTGGGTGAACTGGAGGTGAGTTCACAGCAATGTTCTGCAGAGCTCGCCAGGGTCGCCTGTTGCTTTGCAGGCTTCAGGCTTGTTAAGTGCCGCCCTGCTTCGGAGGTGACTTTTGAGCGTGAGGGGGATTGGGGGGGCAAGTGCAGCTTTGCCTCTGAGGCAACTGGTGGTGGGGGGATGGTGCAATGGTAGCCCTGCAGTTGAATATAGCGCAGAAGCATTTGGGGTTGGGGGTGTGGTAGGGTGGGTGAGGGAAGGGTCACACATTCGGGAAACCTGTAGAAAGTGACCATTCCTCTGCAACTGAGACAGTTCAGGCGCAGCCACATTGATATGATTGGAGTTGGGTCTCTAGCTTCTCTGCCCAATCGAGCAACGCAGAGGCACCAAAGTGCCACCAAGTGCTCCAGAGCTTTTCACCCTCGGGCACAGACTGCAAAGTAATGAGCGCTTTATTGGACTGTAGAACAGTTGGTCGACTGGACATGTTGTACAATCTCCATGCTAAAGCTGGCATTGGAGCAGTCACTGATGGAAACATTCACAGCTCCTTGCAATGTCATCATCCTGGTTTGGACCAGTCCCCCCATAGTTCAAGATAAAGGTGCTGCTTTGCAGCATGGATTAGGAGAATGCCTGTGCCTGAGCTGAGAGCACAGCATGCAGTCCAATGGGCAAAGCTGCAGCCAATCAGTCAGGTGGAGTGGGACAGAGATGGATGGGGTTTTGGACAGCCATGCAGCGGACTAATATCCAGCCATCCAAATGGTGGCCAGCATTTTGTGGGATGTGTTAAGGAGCCTTCAGACTTAACCAAGACAGGTTCTTAGTACACCTATGCTAACCCACGCATCTCTCTCTTTTGTCCTGCAGGAGGAGCACATCAGGATCATGGAGCCTGGTGACCTATTGTATGCCTTGTGGTTTACAAAGAGTGAAGACGATGGAGAAGAGAGCAACAGAGGCGCCTGGCTATGCAGAGGGAGGGACAGCACCCTCAGGAATCAGGGGCGGCTGGGGCTCCTGCACACATCGCTGAATAGCCACAGTGACCCGTTGCTGGTCGGCGCCTAGCTAAACCCAGTGCCCAGTGTCTATAGATGCCACCTTTCATTCCTGCAGATGACCGAGAATCCCTGTCACCGAAGACCGTGCATATCTAGGGAACTGGTCAGTCACATCTGCCAGCTATTGCAAGATTTGGTGCCACAGGGATATGGAGGGTATCCACTGCCAGTGGCAGTGAAAGTGACAGTGGTGCTCAATTTCTATGCCAGTGGCTCCTTTCAGGGCACCACAGGTGACATTTGTGGGATACCACAAGCTTCTACCCTCAAATGCATTCATGAGATCATGGATGCCAACTTCATAAGGACACACAATTTTGTGCATTCCACCTGGGAGCAGGACAGCCAGGATACAAGAGCGATTGGATTTTCCCAGATCTCGGGTTCCCCACAGGTGCAGGGTGCCATTGACTGCACTCATGTGGTGCTCAGATCTCCACTGCAAAATGCGGTCAACTATGTCAACCACAAAGGATTCGATTTGCTGAATGCGCAGCTACTGTGTGACCACCACAAATGCTTCCTGCCTGTCTGCGCACGGTTTCCGGGGATTGTGCATGACTCCTAAATTCTCAGTTGGTCACAGGATCCCTGAAGTCTTCCAAGGTCCACAGAAGCTGCAGGGATAGTTCCTTGAGGACAAGGGTTACCCACAGAGGACATGGGTGATGACACCTGTGCGGCGGCCTCACTGCAGCAGAGAGAAGGTATAATGAGGCTAATGCTGCAACTTGCAACTTGGTGGAGCAGACCATCGGGATGCTGAAAATGAAGTTCCAGTGCCTGCAATATAGTCCACAGAGGGTGTCACGCATCATTTTTGTCTACTGCTCCGTTTACAACCTGGCACTGCAATGGGGAGAGGAGCTGGCTGAGGAGGTGATGGAGGAGTTGGAGATCTCCACCGTTGAGGAGGATGTCGATTGTGATGAGGGTGTGGAGGTCTTGGAAGGTGACAATGATGGCGATGAGGCTCTTGCACTGGCCAGATGAGGCAGGCGCGCTCGTGAGACCCTCATAGCTGCTAGATTTGTGGAAGATGATGACGACATGTGGTGAACAGGCACTATAGATTCTTACATTGCATCTATGAACGTTTGACTCCAGTCTGGCTTATGGCAACACACATACCCTTTGTGATAATGCTCCTGTCATAGAGACACAGCAGAGGCCCTAATAGTCACTGAATTACAGGAGAATGATGCTGACATGCAGTGAGGACACTACATAGATCTTCATATAGCTTCTGAGAATGCCTGATGCCTGTCTGGCCGAGGGCAGCTCGCTTGCGCTCTGTGATCAAGGTCATATCATAGAGAGGCAGTCATGAAACTTTAAAAGCATGTGATCCTTTGTCTGCCTTCAGCACCTGAGCCCTTCAGGAGCACAGCGTCACTGGTCACCGATACTGAAGAGATGGAGGCCAGCCTCATCTTAAAGGTACTGAGAGCACACAGAGGGAATGACGGAACTCTGTGGTGCTTGCCTACGACATTCTGGCAGCAATGGCAACCACCGTCGAGGTGCAGGCAACAGTAATGTGTCCAGGGAGTGTGAGACCTGACCATCAGTTTGGTCTGAAGGCTGCACAAAGCACAGAGAAGAGGCCCTGGACTGAGACACCTTTATCTTGTGCAGAAAGGTTTCATATCTGAGTGACACGTACACTGTTCATTAGAACAAGGAGCCATAGGCAGGGAGACATTCTTGGTAGTTTATTGGCAGTAGTGAACATTATGTAGAAGTGATTAACACCTGTGCCCAGGCTGTGTAACTATATCTTCTTAACTTTCCTAACCCTGCAGCTACGTCTTCGTGCTCCCGGGCCATCCACAGCAGAGGTGGAGGCAATCTGCTGACTGCTATGTCCTGTCTGTGATGTACTTGGTGGACATCCTCTGAAGGGCTGAGAGCTGGAGGGCCCGGCCTGCTTTTAGGGTCCTGCTGTGTGGCAGTGACACTCTCCTCAGCCTGTGGAACTGGAGCTGCTGAGGTCACAGGAAGAGGGGATTCTGACGGGCCAGACACTCTGAGAGTCACCTGGATGGATGGTCCCAGGGTGTACACCTGCTGATCCTCCTCCCTATGGGTGCGCAAGGTTGACTGGCTGACTCCTTGAGGAGAAGGGGTAGCTGGAGTGAGATTGAGCTGCCCTGCACCCCTCTCACATACACAGTGTTGGAGGCCAATTATAGCATCAGCGATGGAGTAAGTCCACAAAACAGTGCAGGAGCGATGTCCTGGACCAAGGCCTCCATGGTGGGCACCATCCTACCAGTGTTGACCTCGGCATGTTGGCATGCTGGCGCTATTACCTCATCCAGAAGGCAGACGGTCTCCTCCATCGTGCCTTGCAACCTGAGGAGTGCAGCACACATCCCTTCTTGATGTTCCTTAGCTTGCCTTTGCAGCTCCAGCAACTGTGACGCGACCGAATCCAGAGGTTTGTCATCTGACTTGAACTCCGCAAATTTCTGGCTTCCAGCTCCTCCGAGTGCCAGACACCTGTTACAGATCAGATGGTGTGATGTGCTCACCTGAGCCTCGAAGAGATGGATTGCTTCATCCTCATTTATTCTCTTGATATTTTCAATAGCAAACAGTGTCCAGCATGAACTCCTCATAGGGAATCAAGGGCTTGTTGTTTCTGTGACCTTCCTCCAATATGAATCTATTTCTCTTCATTATGTGCTCTCTTGTCTTGCAAGCAGAGTCAAGATCATACAAGTTGCAGAGCTCAGATTGTGACAGGCAATGGCCATCCTGTCTATTTGTAGATTAATAGCAACATATTGCTAAATTATTTGAGAAGGATTTGTTGTCTTTTAATATTTAAATATATTGAAATTATGACATTTAAACAGACCATTCGAAGCTGCCAGCCTATGTTGACTTTTACCTGCCAAACAAATTGTACAAATCACAATTATCTGTCCTGCCTTGGTATCCATTTATCTCATTTTTCCTCATCCATCCGTGCAGTCTAATTTTGAATATTGATGCAGTTTCTGCTTCAATTGCTAATCTTGGAAGTGAATTTTACAGCTTCGCAACTCTATATGAAGAAGTTCTGTTTTCTCTTTTCTTCATACCAGATAACATCCCAATGAATATACAAAGTATGCTTTTTAAAGTATCAATATTCCTCCTGTAATGTGTTCCCAGTATTGGAAAAGATACTGTGTTGAGGTCTGAATAAGATTTTATGTAAGTTCATGATTATTGTTTGGCTTTTATGTTTTCTACTTCTTGATAAAATCCAGAATCCCATTTTACACTGTGATGTGATATGAGGAAAAGATTTTTCACCCAGAGGGTGGTTGGAATCTGGAACAAACTTCCTGAAAGTGTGGTGGAAGCAGGTTCGATTGAAGTATTCAAAAGGGAATTGGATTGCTACCTGAAAAGAGAGAAGGTGCAAGGTTATGAGGATAAGGCAGGGGAGTGCGACTAGGTGGAATGCTCTTTCAGAGAGCCAGGACAGATTCGATGGCCGAATAGCCTGCTTCTGCACTGTAAAGATACTGTGATACTGTGTCTGTAAATAAAGTGGTTTAGGCACCTACAAGCGGGGCCATATACCTCTGATGATCCTGTCATCCCTTTGTTTCTCCTCTAATTTTCCAATTATTTATCTCCAAAGCAAAAGATAAGGTGGAATCTTTACGAAAACATCACTGTGCTGTGTCTTAACTGAAATAATTTACCTAGCATCAATAGCAGTGCTGCAGCTATTAGGAAGCAAGAGTTAGAAAAGTTACAACTAATTCTCCAGTGGCAAGAACACTGTCTTAATAAGAAGGCCTTCAAAAGTACTGTCTAATATTTTATTTCACTAGATTTTTGCTTCTTAAGGTAGACCACAGGTGGTAAGAGAAGGAAAATCAATGATATACATCAGTACATAATATAAATCTGATCTGCATGTATTTGGTGGAACAATGACAGGTGCAAACACAATGGGCAGAATTTTGCCCTTGATGGGCGGGTGGGCCCGACCAACTTGGCAGCGGGCAGGCAGCCGATTGCCACCACTGAAACGGGCCGCGCTGCCATTATACGCGGGCGGGCCAGCGACTCCCATGTAGAATGGGAAAATCATTGCGGAGGTGAGCGTGCTCAGACCACTGGTTCCAATGGGGAACCGGCAGTCTGTATAAAGAGTGGCCAGCTGGCCTCGCTGAGGCAGTGCACCATGGTCACTTGAAAAGAGAGAGCGGCTGCTCTCAGAGGACAGGAACAGGAGAAGGAGGAGGGGGGCAGCCTGCAGGAGAGGCCAGCAGGGGGCCACTGTGCCCCTCGCTTCTCAGGTGCATGCCTTGCTGTCCTCCTCCAAGAGGTATCCAGCCGTCAAGATATTTTCTATCCAGAGGATGGGAGGAGGAGGGCCCCCTATGTCACCAGGCAGGCATGGGAGGAGGTGGGTGATGCAGTAAGCGCCCATGATGATGTGCGGTGCACAGGAACACAGTGCCGCAAACAATTCAATGATTTGCTGAGCTCTGGAAGGGTGAGTAACATGTTGGCCTTGGCCATTTGACCCAGCAGATAGCCTTAGCCTTTGAGCCTCCCCCCCACCCCCACCCAACATCTTACTGTCATTACTGCATTGGGCATTTGGCGCATGCAGGCTGAGCAAACAGGTAGAGACCATGCTTACATCAGCCTTGGTGGTTGATGAGAAGCTGGGTTCTTCCTGCAGCATATGTTGATGTTTGTCGCATTTGAGTAGTCTGGGGGCAACCTGCAGGGGATGCAGCTAGACACATACTCAGAACTCCAACACAGGTCATATTGATGGTGATGAGATGTGGAAGGGGAGCCTCAAGGTGTCGTGGCCAAGAGCCATCTGCTGGCCTCGGCGCTACGCCTCCTTGCCATGGGCGCTAAGTTCCATGTGTTATTCAAAGTGATGGACGCCGAATGTTACCAAGGTAGCCGTTGGGGTAGGGGGTTGGGACCAGCCATACTATCTTCTGGGGACTGATCACCAGTGGTGTGGACAGGAGCCGCTGGAGGCCTCAGATGGGCCACTGTGGTTGGGATGTGGCATGCGCGTGCAGAGTACATGAGCGATCAGCCCCAATAAATTCTCTTTTCTGTTCTGCAGGCAAAAACTAAGCACAATCAAAGGGAGTGCCAGAGGACTGGTGGTGAGCACGCACTGCTCCAGCGCCTCACCACCTTCGAGGAGCAGTCCATGGAGCTGGGGAGGAGGCAGGCAGCCAGGGCGGCAGGTGGCAGTGAGGCTGGGGTCCAGCGGCCAGGTATTTGAGGTCCACAGTCCCATCCACTCTGTTTGCCCACCATCCAAACCACTGATGGTTGCTGCAATCGTTAATGCTGCAACACTGCTCATTCACAGACTGAGACAGTCTGAGGTGTGGGTCATACACAAAGGTCCCTCGTCCCGTTGAGGATGTGTGTCTCCAGCACCTCCCAAAGTCACCTTATCCCATTTGTGACCACTATCCCCATGGCCTAACATGCCATGGCATCGCTGCTGCACAGCCAAAGGCATTTTGCATCTTAGGGGGATTGGTACCTCCACCACCCTTTCAGCCAGTGTGCCCCACATTATTCTGTCCAAAAGGTCCTCAGCACCTCACCTGTGAACCTCTTGGCACTCAACTTAAATAAATGCCACCATGTAACTCATCCCTGCGCCAAGGGGAAATGTTGCTTTCTGCCCACCCGTTCTATGCCCCTCATAACGGTATGAAGGTCAATAATGTGACCTTGCAATCTCCTGTGATCCACGGCAAATTTCACAAGTGTTTGCAATGTTTCCTCATAACTGCAACTATCCAGGCCAGTATGCACCCAGGTCAGGTACCTCTGCACTCTCCCCACTGCAATGGCACATAACATGCCATGTGGCATTCCTGAGGCCATCTGATCAGCCTGTCTGTATGCGCGTCTAATGTTTGGGCCTCCACTTGACTCTTTTCCACCCCACCAATGTTCGTCTCCTTAGGGTCTTGAAGGGTGAGCAACTTATGAGGCTGGGGGGGGAAAGGGATGAAAGATTTAACTGACTGAATGCTAATTGATGCACTGTCCTTGTTGTTAATTTCAGCATCACCACCGCATGGCCGTGCCCAACGACACCGGAGCCCCCCTTCCACACCTGAGGGCCAAGACGTGCAACTTGTGGCACATCATTTCAGCCAGCCAGGCACCAGCGCAGACACAAACACTTCAGTGGGGAATTTAACGTCGGCTAGTGTCCCGGTTCACAGGAGAAGGCACTTCACAATCGCTGGAGGAGATAGTAGGGACAGAGAGTGCCGATAGCGTCAGCAGCTGGAGGGATGCAGGGGACCAGGCACATGCTCAGTCCTGCACTGATGATGTGCCTCTGGAGTTGTCACCAATGCAACAGCTGCAGGACCAGCGGCAGGAATCGCGTTTGCATCTGGCAGGGTTGCATGAGGGTATGCTTCAGTTGGTCTCTGCAGTGGAGGAGTCCAGGCAGAGTGTAAGTGAAGGCATGAACCTCAGGACAGAGCTTCACGCCTCCTCCACTGAGAGATTGGCGACTCTCATGGAGAGGGTCTTTGATCGGATGGAGACTCTTCTGATTGGGTTACGCTCTGACGTGCAAGCCCTCACAACGGTAATGGCCATGGGTGGTCTTTCCACAATGTGGGAGATGTTCTGGGCACCAAGTGTTGGACCTCGGTGCCCATGTATCTGCAGTGAGCAGGGAGGTCCAATGTGACCTCACGTCGGCGCAGCAGCTGCCTGTCGTCGCTGCGAGCTCCTCTCAGGGCACTCCAGATGAGGGCAGCAGCTCCTCCACACCTCTGCCAGTCAACGTTGCATCCATTGAGGCTGCGACAACTGGGGAGGTGCCAGTTCTGGAACTGGCCACTCCCTCCCAGGCGGGGCCATCACAGGCTCCACGGGCCAGAGGACATCCGCCAACAGGACAGCAGAGTCAGCAGGCTGTCTCACAAGCCACTCCGAGTGATGGGGCTCGGATAGACACAGCACCCGTAAACGAAAGCATAAGGCACATTAGACACTCCATGGATATGTCATTGGTGATTTTGTGTTGGCCTTAGATTAGGGAACAAATTCTTATGTTTGTCATAGAGATGTTTCTGTTTTATGTTGGACAGAATGAAGTCCACTTTTCTGACCATGGCTGAGGGTGTTTGTGCTGCATTTGTATTTTTCACAGACATCTCATGAGTGTTTGAGTGGACATTGATGTTTCTGTACTAAGCCCTTAGTTGCAGCTGATGAGGTGGAGGATGTAGCACCTAAGTGCCATGTGTGGAAGCACCAGGCAATGCTAATCCTGCTGATCGATGTGTGTGGAGCTAGCTGAAGGTTCGTTGGATTAAATTGTCCCGGGTGTCCCTGCCTCCTTGGTGTAATAGCGGTTCGGCGTGCTGCCTCTCATCATCACCCTGTGCTTCATCCTCTGAGCTACTGCTGGATTCATCATGTGCAGCTTCATCCGCTGCGTCAAGGTCTTCATCGTCAACTGCACCCCCCACTTTCCAGCACAAGATTGTGCAGAGCGCAGCATGCTACCACTATCAGAGAGACGCGATCTGGGGGATTCTGGAGTGTGCCCCCTGAACGGTCCAAGCAATGGAAGTGCATCTTGAGAAGACCAATGGTTCTCTCCACCACAGCCCTTGTGGTGCCATGGCTCCTATTGTAGCGCTGCTCAGCTTCTGTTCTTGGATAGCGGAGAGCACCTGAGCCACCTTCGGAAGGATAGCCCTTGTCACCCAGCAGTCAACCATCCAGCTTAGCCAGAGCACTGAAGAGCCCTGGCACCTGGGAGTGTCTGAGGATGTAGGCATCGTGGGAGCTGCCTGGGTACCTTGCACAGACTTGTAGAATCAGCATCCTGTGATCACACACTATCTGCACGTTCATGGAGTGGAAGCCCTTCCTGCTGACAAAGGCACCGGGCTCACCTGCTGGTACCTTGATGGCCACACGTGTGCAGTCTATTGCACCCTGGACGGGGTGGGGGGGAAGCCAGCAATGGCCGTGAAGCCTCTGGCTAACTGTGCCTGACTTGTCTGGTCACAGACGAAGGTCAATGCCTGTCTGAACAGAGCGCCTGTAACCTGCTTGACACAAGTGTGGACAGCTGATTGGGAGACACCGCACAGATCATCCACTGAGCCCTGGAAGGAGCCAGAGGCATAGAAGTGGAGGGCAACTGTGAGCTTCAGAGCCACTGGCATGGGGTGTCCACCCGCACAGTTAGGAGAGATCTCAGGGCCAACCACTTGACAGATATAAGTGACTGTCTCCCTTACAGATGGAGCCTCCTTCAGCACCGCACCTCAGTCATATTGAGGTAGCTGCTTCGCCACCTGTATACCCTGGCAGCAGGATAGTGACGCCTTCTGCGGCTCTTTCCACCTTGGACAAACTCTTGGTCCTGTGGCCCTTGTGCCTGCGCCTGTCCTCCCAAAGGTGGTTCCCCTGGAGGCTGATTGTCCACTCCTGGCCTTCTCCTTATTCTATCCCTCCCTTCCTCCTCAGAGAAGCTGCCTCCAGTGGAGATGTCAGAACCCATGCCCAGGCTAAATGGAGGCCTCTGGAATGCTGTAGGCCTGATAAAGGTAACTGTCTGCAGACTGGTTTCAAAGTACACAAAAAGCCCTTGGAAATCGATGTGAACTGCTAACAATCATAGAAGCAAGTTTAAAACACTTTCTACATTAAATAATTCATGTAAAACATGAACAACCCCTCTGACTCCACATATCCCGCCAGTGCATGAGTTTTAATAAAAAATCTCCCGCCCGTTGGGCCTATGCGCCGAGCTGAAGTTTGCACAGGCCCCTCAAAATCGTCGACAATTGGCAAGTTAAGGGCCTTAACAAGGCCTTTAATTAATGGCAGGCGTGCGTCCTGTTGCCTGGTGCGCCTGCCGACCTAAATATCATGATGCCGCGCGCTGACATTGGGACACTCACGCGATGTCAGCGCGCAACATCTAATGCGCTGATGTGCGGGGTCCGCCACCCCCACGTCAGCCAGAAAATTCTACCCAATCAGATTTTTCTTTTGACGGAATCAGCACTATACAGGCCCTATTTTCCTCTACTGTTTGCCCCAAATCTGCTACAAAGCAGAAAATTTAAGGAAACATCTTGATTGAAAGGGAACACTATTTCATGTTGGCTGAATATAAGAAGCATCTTTGGCGACCTGTGTGTGTACCTTAATCACTGCCCCAATTCCTTGTTTTTTTCATATTTTTTAGCATTGTCTGGTTCATGTTTTTTTTTCAAGTTGCTGTCATATTTGTATTCCTTGTTAGAATCTTGAACTTCATCAATGTGTATTTTTCAACAGTTGATTATTTTTTTAAAGCATTGTTTGTAATTTTTTTTCAGATTTAGTTTTTGCCTTTACAAGGCAGCTATTTAGTTACAGTATGCTAATTAATAGACTAGCATGACAAATTTCAACTTTACATTGTTCTACAGAAATGATTCTTTATGTTGGTTAGTTTTCCTAATAGGGTGCAGCAACGTGATTTGGTGTCTTTACCTATAGGTAGTGAACTTGAATCCAAAAGATATTGCTATGCGATACATCAAAACCTGGCTTGTGATTGATCTAGCTGCAGCATTTCCTCTGGACTCTATATTATTCCTTATTAAGGTAAGGTATGCTGGATTTGCTCAAAAACAAATGACAAGCTAATTAATGTCTACAGGCTATAATCTATATTTGTTAGTCAAAGAAGTCTTGCGCATTGTGCAATTACTGTCCACAAATGTTATTAGCTATAAGTTTTTGTCAATATTTATAATGGAAAATTCCTTTGTAAACATTGAATCTAGAACTAGGGGTCACTGTTTAAAAATAAAGGGTCACTCATTTAATACAGAGATGAGAAGAAATTCTTTCTCTCAGAGGGTCATGAGTCTTTGGAACTCTTCCTCAAAACGCGATGGAGGCAGAATCCTTGAATATTTTTAAGGCAGAAGTAGATAGTTTCTTGATAAGCTAGGGAGTGAAAGGAGACTCAGGGGTAGGCAGGATTGTGGAGTTGAGGTTAAAATCAGGTCAGCCTTGATCTTATTGAAAGGTGGAGCAGGCTTGAAGGGCTTAGCGGCCTACTCCTGCTCCTAATTTGTATGTTCGTATGGTATTTTGTACTGTTATGATCCCACAGATGTTACTACTGGAAAAGCCAAATCTCATGGTGGAACCCGGCTTGATAGATCCTAACTTCTATTTTTTGTTTAGATACTTGAATAGTGGCCACTGAACAGAGTCACAGGAGTCAGCTGATGAACTTTTAACAAAAGAATAAAACATTTATTAAACAAGTAGATATGAACTATATTGCAATACTCCTTCACCTACAACTATACCTTTACAGATATACATAGATTCATAAGGATAATACAAGTTATAAAAGCTATTTTATGCTCTAATGTTCACAGTAAGTACACAGTCTATGTAAACCAGTAGGCAACCTGTGGTCAGACACACCACACTCTGAAACCAAGTGACAGATGCCACCCCAAACAGATGCTGTGGATCTCTCAACTCCCCCAGGCACTTGTTACACAGTGAGCCAACCTGTCTCACTGAACTCCATCTTTCACATGAGGGTTTCTAACCTCCACTCTTGAAGAACTCACTTTGGAATCTTGTCCCAAACTGGTGCTTTCTCTCAGACGCCTTCCACAAGGGCCCACCTCCAGGGTTTCAAACCCTCCTTCCATTGTTCCTCTCTCCTGGATCACCACGTGCATTCAATCCTTCCACGCACTCTCTCTCTGACTCAGCCGTGCCAACAGAACACCACTATCAATGCCCGTGGTAAAGAATTACAAACCTTCAGCTGCCCCCTCGGATCTTCTGGCTTCTCTGAAGCATATATTGCTTTAAATCTGCGTCTGGCAGCTTTCTCCCTTTAAGCCTGGAGCCTTTCACTGCTCCTCATGTTTAACTTCCCTTAAAAGGACCTTTTCCAGGTTCCTGTGTCAAGGAGCTATCATATTTTTCCTAATATTATTATGGGATATTTTAAAGCAGGCAAGTGTGTGTGTGTGTGTGTGTGTGTGTGTGTGTGTGTGTGTGTGTGTGTGTTTAATTTAATTAAACTAGAGACAAGTAGACTGCAAGGTTTAAATTATCAAAGAAGTGAGCTGTAAAACAGGCATTAAAAATGGAGATTAGTAAAGCATGGTGAGGTCAGTAAGTACAGTGTGAATGGAATTTGCATTTTTAGATAAGTGGAGAAATGTTTGATTTTCAAAGGGACATGGGTGAGAATTTTCTCCTCGTCGGAGGGGTTGGATGGGAACGAGTGCGAGCGGGCACATAGCCAATCGCTGCCCGCGATTGGCTGCGCACCGCCATTTTACATGGGCGGGCCAATTAAGGCCCGCCCAGTGTGAAACGCACCTGGAAGCACTGTGCGCTCCCTGTGCAGACAGGTGGAGTAGGCTGAGTCAAGGCTTGTGCTCTTTCGCGCATATGCGAGATTAGTTTGATTTTGGAAAAGTGTAATAAAAAATTAAGCCATGTCCCCTCATGTGACAATGTCCATGGATGAGGTTTCATGGTAAATGCGAAGGCTGCCTGGGCTCTTCGCCTGCCCGCCAATCTTAAAGTTGGACAGGCAGCTCCGCTAGTTAGTTTAATTGGTGTTTAAGTGGCCTTAATAGGCCTTTGACAGTTCGGCGGGTGCACAGCCGACTCCAGTGCTCGCCCGCCGAACTCAAGATCTGAATGACGTGTGGTGACGTCGGGTCGCACGCCCGACATCCCCGCACATCATTTTACGCATCAGCAAGCGGGCCCCGCCCCCATTCGCCGATCTGAAAATTCTGGCCATGGAAAAGGTTTACAACTGGCAAGATAAATAAAGCAAAGTAATATGCTGATTTTTCCGAAAATGCTGGCCATAACGAGAACATGAAAGATTTTACATTCTGGGAAAAGTAACTTCTAAAGACAAGCGGAAACAATGGGATTTACAAATCAAAAGGGATAAAATATATTTAAAGAAGGATGGAAGGCTGTGTGAGGTGCCGTCTTGTGAGATCTTGAAAGGTGAGTGTGAAACAGTCTTGGGGAAAAAGCCTCTGGTCACCCTGCAGAATTTTGCTGTTCTAGTAACCAAAGTTGTGTTAAAAACCTTTGGAAGTCCAATGTCCAGTGGGTGCTTGTGGTAATACTGCTGGATGACTGTATAAATTTGGAATCTGTTTGGACTGTTGCCTTAAGGCGGTGTGTAGTTGTGAGTCTGGTTAAGTAGAAATTTTGGGAACTGTATTTACTGTGTAGCTGTAATCTTGTGTGTGTGTTTTTAAGTTTTTCCTCTTTTGTTAATAAATGTTTTAATTTAATCTTTAAAAACTCTAAAGGCGGTAGTGGACTCATTACTTCTGGCTTCAGTGCACAAGTCTTCTCATAATAAGTACAAATTGCAAAATTGTTGTGATAGTGTGGCCAAGGCCTGAAATTTCCGGTTGGCGGAGGAGGCAGAGTGTGCGCAGGCAGGTGTAGACCCGATCACTGCCCGTGATTGGGTCCGCGCTGCCATTTTATGCGGGTGGGCCAATTAAGGCCCACCCAGAATATTTCTCGACTCCCGAGGATAGCAGGAGTGTCTGGGCAGCGGCAGGCGTGCACAGACCGCCTGGTCCAATGGCGACCCGGCAGCCTGTTTAAATGAAGGCCTGGCAGCCATTTCTAGGCTGTTCACAATGGCAAGTGCAAGGCCACAGCAAAGGGCCTCTATTGAGTAGGCCAGCCCGAAGGGTAGGCCAGCGGGACATGTCAGGCTGGAGGGTAGGGCAGGAGGATAGGCCAGGCTGGAGTACACGATAGGGCTGGGGGGACCACTGTGCCCCTTGTTTTTCGGATGACTACCTTGCTGCCCTCCTCAAGGAGGTGGCAGCACAGCAGGAGGTGCTGGTCCCCCAGGATGGGAGAAGGAGGCCCCCCCCCTCCACATGACAAAACGTGCCTGGGAGGAGGTGGCGGAGGTGGCGGAGGTGGTGAGCTCCTGCGACGTGGTGCGGTGCACCTGGATCCAGTGTCACAAGCGCTTCAGCAACTTGTTGCCCTCTGGTAGGGTAAGTATCATGTTGACATTGGGCATTTAACCCAGCAGATTGGCTTACCTCCCTGCTGACCACCACCCCCACCCCCCCCCCCACTCCCCAAGTCCAAATGTCGTGACTGCATTGAATCATTGATGGCATTGTCCTCTGCTGGGTGGGCAAGCAGACATTGCCCATGCTGAGGTCAGCCTGGGAGGCTGATGAGGAGATGTGTTTTGCCCCCACAGCATGTGTTACACTGAGTCTCACATGACTGGTTTGGGGGCAATCTGGAGGAGCTGCACCTAGGCGCTGTGTTAGAACTCCAGGACATGTCTTAGTCAGGGTGATGAGATGGTGGGAGGGGAGCTTCAAGGCGGCATGGCAACGAACCATCTGCTGCCCTCTGCGCTCCACGTGCCTCCTTGCTATGGAAGGACATATTATGTGGAGCCTAATGTGATGTAGGCAGCAAGTGTCCAAGGGGCGGGGTGGGGGGTGGGGAACAGGCCCAGCATCTTTGTGTGAGTGTTCGGCAGCAGCGGGGTGAGGAGGCACTGGAACCCTGATATGTCCCACTCTAGTTGGAGTGGGCCTTGGGCAAACAGAGTCCATGTGCAATTTGCACTAATTAATGCTCTTCTCTCATTTTCAGGAGAAGAATGCTCATAACATGGCAGAGTGTGCAAGGACTGACAATAGCCAGGCACAGATCACCATTCTAAGCCATTTCGAGCAGGAGGCCCTGGAATCTGAAGACGCGCCATGCGCCCAGGTCCACTGATGTTGGTGAAGCTGGGTTGACACAGCCAGGTATTTATGCTCAACAGTGAGGTCAGCATTGTTCTCCCAACAGCCATAGCACTGCTGATTGTTAATTGATTTAATTTTGCAACATGGCTTGACCATTGGTTATGGAAGGATGAGCGCATAATGATCCGGGGGACAGGAATGGACTTTGTCATTGTCTCCATGCTAAGTGATCCACTGTCTTTGTTCTTCCTTTCAGCATCATTGGAGTATGGCTGGGAGGAGGAGCAGCAGAGGGCCCGTCTCACACCTGAGGGGCCTGAAGACTCACCAGCGACACACTATTTCTGCAAGGCAGGCACCAGCACAGATACTAGCACCTTGGAATTTGAACAATGGCTAGTGTCCTGGGGCACAGCGGTGAGGGCACTTCACAGTCGCTGGAGGAGCTGGCAGAGACAGAGAGTGCACATAACACCAGCAGTTGGAGGGCTGCAGGGGACCAGGCACATGCTCAGTTGGTGCTTGATGATGTGCCTCTGGAGTCGTCTGTGACGCAGCCGGTGCAGGAAATGTGGCTGGGTGTGCGGGAGCATCTGGGGGGGATACATGAGGCTATGCTTGGCTTGGTCTCCATGGTGGAGAAGTCTACGCGGACGCTCACCGAAGCAATGAGCCATATGTCCAAGCGCCATGCATCCTCCATGGACAGAGTGGTCAGTGCTAGTGTGGGAGATGGTGTGGGCATCAAGTTTCCCAGCTCGGTTCCCATCCATCCATGGTGAGCAGGGAGGTCTGAAGCGACCTCACGTCGGCCTAGCAGCTGCCTGTTGTCTCTGCGAGCTCCTCTCAGGGTGCTCCGGATGAGTGTAGCAGCTCCTCCGCCCCTCTCCCAGTGACCGTTTCATCCACTGAGGCTGCAACAACTGGGGAGATGCCAGCTGTGGAACTGGCAGCTTCCTCCCAGGCGGGGCCAGCACAAGCTCCATGGACCAGATGACGACCGCCAAGGTCATCAAGGCCAACAGGACAGCAGAGTCAGCAGGCTGTCTCAGATGCCACTCCTAGCAATGAGGCAGCACCAAGATGTCGCACCCGGAAAAGAAAGCATAACGCACCTTAGGCACACCACGGGTTTTTCTCTGTTACTTTTGTGTTGGCCCAAGATGAGGCCCTTATGATTTTATTTGATTTGTAACACTCTTGTCTTTTTTTTGTAATAAGCTACTTTGTTTGACACATTAAATTCAGATATGTCACCATGACTGAGGGTGCCTCTTTTCTTCTGCAGGTGTATGGCTACCAAAACTGTAATGAGTGCTTTTTTGGACATTCAGCTTTATTAATAATGCCCTTAATTACTGTTGCTAACAGTTGTTTGGCAGATTTTGCACTTAGGTGTTGAGTGTCGAACCGACAGCTCAGGCTGATCCTGGTGGACCATCTGTGGTGTGCTAGCTGGAGGTTCGTTGGAGTAAAGCCTCCCGGGTGTCCCTGCCTCCCTGGACTATGCCCGGGTCAGCGTCTACCCCCTCAGCATTTCCCTGTGCTTTCTCATCCTCCGACTCACTGCTGGATTCATCGTGTGCAGCCGCAGCCACTGCGTCTATGTCTTCATCGTCCATTGTGTCCCCTCTTTCCAGCGCAAGATTGTGGAGAGCACAGCATGTAACCACTATCACCGAGACATGATCTGGGGGCTACTGGAGTGCGCCCCCTGAGCAGTCCAGGCATCGGAAGTGCATCTTGAGAAGACCAATGGTTCTCTCCACCACAGCCCTACGGAGGCATGGCTCCTAATGTACCACTGCTCAGCTTCTGTTCTTGGACAGCAGAGAGGCGTCATGAGTCACCTGAGGGGATAGCCCTTGTCTCCCAGCAGCCATCCATCAAGCCACGCTGGAGCACTGAACAGCTCCGGTACCTGGGAGTATCTGAGGATGTAAGCGTCATGGGAGCTGCCTGGGTACCTTGCACAGACTTATAGAATCAACATCCTGTGATCACACACTATCTGCACGTTCATGGAGTGGAAGCCCTTCCTGTTGACGAAGGCACTGGGCTCACCTGCTGGCACCTTAATGGCCACATGTGTGCAGTCTATTGCACCCTGGACATGGGGAATCCAGCAATCGCTGCGAAGCCTCTAGCTCGCTGTGTCTGGCTTGCCTGGTCCCAACAGTCGTGGATGAAGGTCAATGCACACCTGAACAGAGTGTCTGTAACCTGCTTGACTCAAGTGTGGACAGTTGATTGGGAGACACCGCAAAGGTCACCCACTGAGCCCTGGAAGGAGCCAGAGGCATAGAAGTTGGGGGCAACTGTGACCTTTAGAGCCACTGACATGGAGTGCCCACCCACACAGTTAGGAGAGATCTCAGGCCCAATCATCTGACAGATATAGTTGACAGTCTCCCTTGAGAGACAGAGCCTCCCTTGGCACTGCATCTCAGACAGGTAGCTGCTTCGCCACCTGTATACCCTGACAGCAGGATAGTGGCGTCTTCTGCAGCCCCTTCCGCTTTGGACTTACTGTTGGCCCTGCACCCCTTGTGCCTGCGCCTGCCCTCCCAAAGGTGGCTCCCCTGGAGGCTGAATGTGCACTCCTGGCCTCTTACCCTTCTAGCCCTCCCTTCCTCCTCAGAGGAGCTGCCTCCAGTGGACAGTTCAGCTCCCATTCCCAGGCTAAGGGAAGGCTTCCTGAAACCTGCAGGCCCAGAAAATATTCCTGCAGCAGAGTGCTGCTGACCTGAGGGTTAAGAGTCCGGGAAAAGCAGCTGGCATGTGTTTTGAAGTACTGCAGATCACACAGGCAAGTTTGTAAGACTTTCAAAAATAAATACTTGACTGTGCACATTCACAACCCCAGTGAGTCCTCTTATCCCACCTGTGGATGAGGTTAATACAAATGTGTCCTACCCGTCTGCCCGTTGCACCCATGCGCTGACCCGAAGATTGCACAGGCACTGAAAAATTGGCGTTGATTGAACACTTAAGTGGCCCATTAGTTAATGGCAGGCGCATGTTGGACATCATCACATGCCTGCTCAGCGAAATATCGCGATGGCATGTGGTGATGTCGGGAGGCTCGCCCAACGTCACCACTCATCATTTTACATGTGGACATGCAGGGCCCGCCCCTGCATTATAACGGGAAAATTCTGCCCCAAGTTTTCCTTGTGGATTTGGTCAGTCTGGCAAATATCAGCTGCCATATCATACCACCTGTCTTTGACTTAACTGTCCTCTTGGGACCTTTCCTGTTCCACTCCCTGGTTATGGGGACTTTTTTCTTTGGTTTTTCGAACCTGCTCCTTGCAGGTCCCTCTTCTGTCCTGCTTCTGTTGGCTACAGCTTCCAACTTCACTTTGAGACTTGCCATCTGTCCCTGTCTTATGCTGCTTCTGATGGCAACTCCTTTCAACCTTGGAGCACACAGAGCACCTGCAACCGACCTGAACTAAAACTACTTCCTGTCTCTGTGGAGCCTCCTGTTGCTAGGCAACAGCAGTTTTTTTTTTCCTACCTTGTGTTTGTTTTACCTTCCCTTCAAGAATCGTAAAATCTCATTAGAATGCAGGCACACAAGCAAAGCCTTAAATCTGCTGTTTCCACTCCAGAATGAAACTAGATCCCAGGTTTCAATTTATCATGGGAAAAATGTACATAAATATTTCACCATCATGGTTTGTGGTTGAACTAATTAAATCAATCAAAATGTTCTTAAAAGCATTTTATTTGCCTTTTTTCAATAACTGAAAATTCTAATATCCTTGACATTTTAAACAAAAAACAAAAGTGACAAAATTATACATTTCACAGTAATGTAAAATTGATCCATTGAATTGTTTTTTGTCTTTATTTATCATTTTATTTGAAAGGTTCAACCTCAAAAACCTGGGTTTTAATATAATATGTTGCCCATAGCAGTAACTCTGTTGGCTGAAGGCTGATCCTGCAGTCTAGAAGTATTTAACATGCACTAGGATGTTGCAGCACCTAAGCTACCAAAAAAAATAATATTTTTCTCTTTCAGTCTCTAAATCTATTTAATTGCTTTTCATGTTTTTTGGAACAAAAATTAGAGGAGGAATTTTGAATGCTTTATTCAGATAAAATGTAATCAGTGTTTTTCAAACAGAGGGGCTAAATTCAATAGCCTGGAAAAAAAAATGAAGGAATCACAATGCACCGTTACCTGCCCCCATAGATTGCAATGCAGGCAGTGCACCAACTTTGTGCTGACTGCTAACTTCAATAATTTTGGTGTCCAGGCAGTGTTGAATGTGCCCTTGGCACATTGGACAAATCAGCAAGGGTCCAATATCGTGAGTATCTAGCATCACTAGCCTGCACTGCTTAAAACTAGCCATCACCTTTTTAAGGGGAGGTGCATTGTGGCTGGAGCAGTTGCTCGCAATCATGCACAAAGGAATTGGACCCAGGATACATTGAAGAATAGTACAACATGAGAGAGAGTGGGCTCCAAGTTTTTCTGGGACCTTGGTGGTGGAGGTGGAAAGGAGGAGAGAGGTCCTGTATTCACTGGGAAACTAGAAGGCCTGCAGACAAACTTGGCAATGGGAGCAGACAGCCTTCGGAATCAATGCCAGGAGTTTAGTCCCAAGGATGTGCTAGCAATGTAGGAATTTCAATGAGCTTACACGAGTGGTCAAGATCAGCGAATGCAACTTCTAATGCTATATGCTTCTAGCCTTGGATGTTATTCAGATCACCGCATTTCCATCACTGACCTATCAACAATCTCTGTCAGTCAGGGCTCATGCCTGACATTCAAATGTTCTACTATACCCTCACACATCTAGCACTCCTGCAACCCTAACACGCACACCTTACAGCTTGCACATAAAGCCTGTTATTCAATCACAACAGTCACATAACTCAAATAAATTGCATGACATTGACTTACTCAAAACTCCCTTTAACTTACAGAACAAATTAATACACGACTGGAGGCAGCAGGAGCTAACTGGAGAGGGTAAGAAGCGTGTCTCCATATTTTAACCTCTGTGGAAAGCCAAGGCTGGCCATTATTCAGACCATCAAAGATGACAACATCCTCATATTGAATCCTCCTCACATCCCACCTTCCATTCATCCGACATCTTCTTCTTAGTTTTTCTGACTACAGATGGTGTAAGTATGCCACTGTTACTTTCCGACCCAATCCTTGTGACACAACCTTACTTGTGTGCCTTTCTTCTTTCAGTTACCCAAGGTGTGCAACCTAGCCAGACAATGCAGGAACTACAATATGACACTTGTAGCTACCAGCTCAAATATTAATATTATGCGTAATTTTGAAGATAGCATTGAGATGAGACCTGCATGTGGTGAGAAACTGAGCATGAGTGCCTGCAGCTTAGGCAAAGGTGCACACCAGAAAGCAAGACTGTGCATGAGTTCTGCTGAGTACTTTGATAGGGCTACCTACAGGGAACACTGTTGGGATTGATGAAGTGCTTGATGTATTGGGAAATCTGCCAAAAAGCCTGCCATTGTCAAGGAGCATGGGGGAGTCCAGCACCAATATGGCCCAGGGTTTTGTGCAGAGCTTGAAGCCCATCCTCTCCAGCATGGAAGTGATGGCAAGTTGCATTAACATACTTGCAGATCCAGCCTTGATGCAGTGACTGACGACCGATGTTTCACCTAGACCCAGGCTAATGCTTTGGGGACACAGATTCAAATCCCAGCATGGCAGCTGATGGAACTTAAATTTAATTAATTAATAAATGTGGAACTGAAAGCTAGTCTCAATAATAGTGGCCGTGAAACCATCATTGCAAAAACCCATCTGGCTCACGGATGTCCTTTAGGGAAGAAAAACTGCCATCCTGACCCAGTCTGGCCTACATGTGAATCCGGACCCTCAGAAATGTGGTTGAATGGACTTAAATGGACTAGCAAGTCACTCAGTTGTGGCAATTAGGGATGGGCAACAAACGGTGGCCTTGCCAGTGCCAACTACATCCCATGAAAGAATAAGAACAATGTCTGGGTACTGCATTGCAACCTCAAGCTGAAGTCATGAACAGTCAGCTTGCTACCATGTAAGCTCAAACTGCTGACGTGCAATTTTAGCTTGCTGCTGAAGACAGCTGCCATCATGGCTGTAAATACCAGTGTTCAAGGGGGCTTTCAGGGTGTGACAGCAGTACAGCAACCTGTTTTCCAAAAGATTAGCCTTCCCAATCCTGTCATTCCAACAGTACCTTGGGGTGGAATCGTCCCAGATTTGCACTAGGTGCGGTGGTGGGCGGGAAAAAGAACGTTTTACCCACTGGATACAGTGGCAGCTTTTCATGCCGTATTATCCCAATCCCGCCTTATTAATCGTGCATTTCTGCGAAACACACCGTTTCAGTGGTGGGCGGGCTCCCATTTGCCTGTCTTCCTGTAACCTTGCTGCTTCATCACGCCAGTGCAAGCTGCACACACATCTCTGAATGTTTCCAGCCCAGGACTGCTGTAAAGAAGATATGGCCACGAAAGGCAAGAAAACTGCAACCTCCCCTCCCCCCCGCCCCCCTGTTTAGTGATGTATCCCTCGAGTGCTTTTTGGACACTGGGGCCCTGCCGTGATGTCCTCTAACCCCGCTCTGGCCACAGGATGGGCAGCAATGTTACCAATCCAGCTTGGGTGGCGGTGTCAGCAGTGGTCAGCGCCAAAGCCTGCGAAAGTGGACAGCCACCCAGTGGCGCAAGAGAATGAATAATCCCCTCTGTTCCGCCAGGATGAATCACTCTTCTCATCGCTCTCAACTCACACACTTATAACCCATCACAGATCCACAGGGATCTCACTCACTGCCAGTTCAAGGAACATCACCATTCTCGCTCTCATACACACTTTCATTGTCCTCATCCCATCTATGGGACCACTCAACACCCACACATGCCAGGCATTACACTCTCTCCATATTTACTCATGCAGGACAAGCTGGCACACAACAAGAGGAAGAGGTTGCAGACTGGTGGAGGAAGGCCCAACATCATGGTCCTTGCGGACTTTGAAAACAGAGCCATCCAGCTGGCCTTTGAAGATCTGGACCATTCCTGTGCTGACAGTAAGGTCAGTGGTGCTCTACCAAGTGAAGATCCAGCAGTGCAATGTCCATCAGACAACAATGTTGTGAGTGATGTGTCTTGTTCCACAAGCCACTGCCATGCACTAATTATCTTCCCTTTTCTTTCGCAGGCACACCTAGGAAACAGCTGAGGGAGTCCACGATCCAAGGCTTCCAATCAAGCCCTGAAGACTCCTCGGAAGAAGAATCTGAAGGCACCCTCTTTGAAGACCCATCACAGTGCTCACCCACACCCTCCACCAGCGCAGAGACAAACACCTCGGTGGGACCTAGTTCTAGAGTAGCCTCAGGATCACAATCTGGTGAGCACATTGCACTGTCTGATCCGCAGCAGGTGGAGGCAGAGACTTCCCGGATTTCCAGCACTCAGGACTGCTGGAAGCCAGAAATCTGCTGAGTCCGAGTCAGATGACGAGCCCCTGGATTTGGTCATGGCACAGTTGCTGGAGCTGCAAAGGCAAGCTTGAGAATACAGGAAGGGATGTCCACTGCACTCCTGAGATTGCAAGGCATGATGGAGGAGTCCACCCATCTTCAGTCTGAGTTGATAGCTCATGCATGCCAATGCACCGAGCTCAACATTGGTAGGATGGCGGCCACCATGGAGACTTTGGTCCAGGACATCGCTTCTGCATTGCTGCGCAGGCTGAACTCCATTGCTGACGCCACAGTTGGTCTCCAGCAGTGTCAACACAAGAGAGGTGTGGGGCAGTTTGATCTCTGTTCAGCTTCCCCTTCTCCTCAAGGAGTCAGCCAGGAGCCCTTGGTCACCCAAAGGCAGGAAGATCAGCAGGTGCACACCCTGGGGCCATCCACGCAGATGACTCTGGGAGTATCCAGCCCACCCGAATTCCCCTCTTCCTGTGACCCCAGCAGCTCCAGCTCTGCAGGCCGAGGAGGGAGCCATTGCCACACAGCAGGACCCCGAAAGCAGGCCGGGGCCCTCCAGGTCTTGGCCCTCCAGAGCACACCCGTCAAAGTCATCACAGGTAGGGCATAGCAGTCAGCAGGCTGCCTCCACCTCTGCTGTGGATGTCAGCGGAGCACCAAGACATAATGGCAGGGTTAGGAAGGTTAAGGAGCTGCAGTTGCACAGCCTGGGCAAGGGTGTTAATCACTTGTACATAATGTTCACTAATGTAAATAAACTCCCAAAAGTGTCTCCTTGTCTATGGCTCTTTGTAAGGATGAGCAATGTTTATGTCACACAGATGTGAAACCTTGGTTCCTGCACAAAATGAAGGCAGGTGTCTCAATCCAGGGCCTCTTCCCTGTGCTTTGTGCAGCCTTCAGACCAAAGTGATGGTCTGACTTCACACTCACTGGACACATTACTGTTGCCTGCAACTCGAAGCTGCTTGTCATTGCTGCCAGAATGTTGTGGGCAGGTGTCACAGAGTTCTGTCTTTCTCTCTGTGTGCTTTCAGCACCTTTGAGGTGGGGCAGGCCCCCCATCTCTTCAGCATCTGTGATCAGTGAGGCTGTGCTGACGGCTGACTAAGTATCAGGTGCATTTAAAATTTCACGGCTGTATCTCCATATGACCCTGATCACAGAGCACAAACAAGCTTGGCCTCAACCAGTCAGGAGTCAGACATTCTCAGAGGCTATATAAAGATCTATGGAGTGGCCTCACTGTCATCATCACCCTCCTGGAATTGAGCAACTATTGGGGCTTCTGCTGCTTCACCATGACAGGAGCCTTATCAAAGAGGGTATGTGTGCTGCCGTCAGCCAGACTGGAGCCAAACGTTCACAAATGCAATGTGAGGATCTATGGTATCTCCTCACTACGTGTCATCATTATCCTCCACAAATCTAGGAGCAATGAGGGCCTCCCGAGCGCGTCTGCCTCACCTGGCCAGTGCGGTGGCCTCATTGCCGTCATCCTCACCTTCGAGGACCTCCTCACCCCCATCACCATCGACGTCCTCCTCATCAGAGGAGACATTCAGCTCCTCCATTTCCTCCTCAGCCAGCTCCTCTCCCTGTTGCAGTGCTGGGTTGTGAAGGGCGCAGCAGGCAACAAAGATGCATGACAGCCTCTGTGGACTGTATTGCAGAGCTCCACCAGTCCAGGCACTGGAACCTCATTATCAGCATCTGGATGGTTTGCTCCACCAAGGTGTGAGTTGCAGCATGAGCCCCATTGTAGCTTCATTCTGCTGCAGTCTGAGGCCACCCTACAGGTGTCATCAGCTACTCCCTCTGCAGGTAGCCCTTGACCCCGTTGAGTCATCTCTGCAGCCTCTGAGGACCCTGGATGACTTCAGGGATCTGATACCTACTGATAATATAGGAGTCATGGACGCTCTCTGGGAACCGTGCACAGACCTGCAGTATGCGTTTGTTGTGGTCGCACACCAGCTGAACATTCAGCGAGTGGAAGCCCTTGCAGTTGACATAGTTAACCACTTGTTGCCACAAAGACCTGAGCACCACGTGAATACAGTTGATGATACCCTGCACCTGTGGGAAACCTGAGATCTGAGTCAGTCCCATTTCTGTTGAATCCTGGCTTCCCTGGTCTCGGACGAAATGCACAGTTTTGTGCCTTTGCGAAGATGGCATCCTTGGCCTCATGGATGCATTTGTGGGTGGAAGCTTGCAATATCCCACAGAGGTCACCTGTGGAGCCCTGAAAGGAGCCACTGATGTAAAAATTGATCGCTGATGTAACTTGCATGGCCACTGGCAGTGGATGCTCTCCATGTCCCCGTGGCATCAAATCCTGCAGCAGGTGGTGGATGTAACTGACCAGTTGCCTAGACATGCGCAGTCTTCACGACACTGGTTTTCGGTCATCTGCAGGAATGAAAATTGGCGTCTACAGTCCTTGGGTCTAGCAAGGCGCCAAATGGCGATGGCTCGCTGTGGCTCTTCAGCGGCATGTGCAGGAGCCCTGGCCGTCCCTTCTTCCTGAGTGCGCTGCTCCTCCATCTGCACAACCAGCCACCAGAGTCGTGTTCTTCTCCTTCGTCTCTGCTCTCTGTAAGCCATGAGGCATACAGCTAGGTCACCAGGCTCCATGCTCCTGATGTACTCCTCATGCAGGATGAAAGAGAGAGACATGTGGGTTAGCATGGGTGTTCTAAGAACCTCTCTTGTTTAAGTCTGAAGTCCCCTTAACACATCCCAGGCAATGCTGGCCACCACTTGAATGGCCAGAATGTAGTGTGCTGCTTGGCTGCCTGAGACCACACCCAACTCCGACCCACCCCACCTGACCGATTGGCGGCAGCTTCACCCACTGGACTGCATGCTGTGCTCTCAGCTCAGGTGCAGGCATTCTCCTAACCCGCACCGCAAGGCTGGACTGAACCAAGGGGATGACATTGCAAGGGACTATGATTGCCTCCACCAATGACTGCTCCATAGCCAGCTTTCACAAGGAGATTGTACAACTTGCTCAGTTGTCCAATTGTTCTGCAGTCCACTAAAACACTCATTAGTTTGCAGTCTGTGCCCAAGGGGTGAAAAGCTCTGGAGCATTTGGCGGCACTTTCGTGCCTCTGCATTGGGCAGAAAAGCTATAGGCCCAACTCCAAGCATGCCAATGTGGCTGTGCCTGACCTGTCTCAGCTGTGGAGGAATGGTCACTTTATATAAGATTTCCCTAATGTGTGGCTGCTTTCCTCCTCACTGCCACTAACCACCACCCCCCCACCCCCCGCCGCACAAAATGTGCTCGTGCACTATTATCAACTGCAGTTCAGCCCTTGTGCACCCCCCCCCATTTTGCCTCAACCATAGGGCAGCCCTCCCCCACCCCTACCCCAAGTCACCTCAACTGCAGGACAGCCCTTGCCCCCACCCTGCCAACTCGCCTCAACCACAGACATTGCCCAGCACCGCACTGTCAGCCAGCCAGGAAAAAGTGACTTGCCTGTGCCCTCGCCTTACTGTGTAGCATCTCAACCTTGAAGTCAAACAGGCGTCCCCTGCGAGCGCTCTGCAACGTTACTGTGTACTCACCTCCAAGTTCCCCTCAAAGTGCAGCTCGCCAGGAGCATGCCTTATGAAACACGTAAGCGTGGTGCTAGCTTGGGGGGATGATTCGGGCAAGCTGGGCTTATAATGATATGCAGATGTATTACAATGAAGTTCCCGACATCCAATGGTGGGAAATGCAGCCTGCCATTGACGGGCAGAGCAGACGATTGCAAACTGCAGGCGATTTTGGCTTTGCTGGCATAATGTCTGCTCACACTGCCATGATGCCCGACGCCAGCAGGCATGGGAAATTCTGCCCTTGCTGTTGCCTGTCAAACAACCAGCCCAGATTATTGTCATCCATGCCAAGATGGTGCAGTCCATCTTGGAAACTGAGCCTTTTGAGGCCAGAGCTGATTGAAATCCCCTGCAAGTTCAGCTGCAGTCTATTCCACTGCAAGCCAGCAGCCTTTCACCAGCCATGCTGCAGCCACTGGGGTAGCGCTTCATGGGAGTCCTGAGACAGGCAAAAGCACCAAAGAAGACACTAATGGAATGCAGAAGAATTTTTCTTATTCTTTTAAGGGATGTGGGTGTGGCTGGTTAGGCCATCGTTTATTGCCCATCCCTAAGTGCCCTTGAGAAGATGGTGGTGAGCTGCCTTCTTGAACCACTGCAATCCATGTGGTGTAGGTGCACCTACAGTGATTAAGGAGGTCATTCTCAGTACAGACATCACTATAGATACCTGTTTATGAAGGGAGTTCCAGGATTTTGACTCAGTGACAGTGAAGGGACAGTGATATAGTTCCAAGTCAGGATGGTGTGCGGCTTGGAGGGAAACTTGCAATTGGTGATGTTCCTATGCATTTGTTGCCCTTGTCCTTCTAGGTGGTAGAGGTTGTGGGGTTGGAAAGTGCTGTCGAAGGAGTCTTGGTGAGTTGCTGCAGTGCATCTTGTAGATGGCGCATACACTGCTGCCACTGTGCATCGGTGGTGGAGGAAGTGAATATTTATGATGGAGGACGTGGTGCCAATCAAGTGGCTACTTTGATTTGGATGGTGTCAAGCTGCTTGAGTGTTGTTGGAGGTACACTTATCCAGGCAAATGGTGAGTATTCCATCACGGTCCTGATTAAAAGGTGGCCAGATTTTGAGAAGCCAGGAGGTGAATTACTTGCCACACAATTCCATCCTCCTATCTGCTCTTGTAGCCACAGTATTTATATGGCTGGTCCAGTTCAGTTTCTGGTCAATGGTATGCCCCCAGGATGTTGATAGCGGGAGAATCAGGGATCATAATGCCATTGAATGTCATGGAGAGATGGTTAGATTCTCTCTTGTTGGAGATGGTCATTGCCTGGAACTTGTATGGTGGAAATGTTACTTGCCATTTATCAGTCCAAGCCAGAATGTTGTCCAGGCCTTGCTGCCTAAGAACACAGACTGCTTCAATAACTGACAGTCATGAACACAGCTGAATATTGTGCAATCATCAGTGAACCAGGATGGTGTGCGGCTTGGAGGGCAACTTGCAATTGGTGATGTTCCATTGCATTTGTTGCCTTTGACCTTATGATAGAGGGATAGTCTTTGATGAAGTAGCTGAAGACGGTTGGGCCTAGGACACTACCCTGAGGAATTTATTGATGTTTGTATGCACCACAGTATGTTTGACTTGTAAATTTGTATTTTGACTTGGAATGTGTATTTTGTGTTGGCTTTTATTTTTGCACTGTGACAAGTGGACACTATGATGGTCATTTACAGAGGGGAGGTATGATGTGGGACTGGTAGTGAATTGGGAATTGGGGCTGTTTTTACTTTTATTGCAGTCAGATGAGGCTTGTGAGCAGAAAGTGATTGTGTTTCTTTCTTCTTCCCTTCCTTCTCCTCTTCTTCCTCCTCAACAAACATTCACTCCCTCCACCACCGACAAACAGTGGCAGCAGTGTGTACCATTTACAAGATGGACTGCAACAACTCACCAAGTTTCCTTAGACAGCACCTTCCAAGCCCACGACCACTACCATCTAGAAGGACAAGGGCAGCAGACACATGGGAACACCACCACCTGGAAGTTCCACTCTAAGCCACTCACCATCTTGACTTGGAAATATATTGCCATACCTTCACTGTTGCTGAGTCAAAATCCTGGAACTCCCTGTCTAGCAGTACTGTGGGTATACCTACACCACATGGACTTCAGCGGTTCAAGAAGATAGTTCACCACCACCTTCTCAAGGGCAATTAGGGATGGGCAATAAATGTTGGCCTCTGAATGCAAAGCATCCTCCCCTGAGAGATTGGGAGTCTCACGGTAAGGCAGCTGTAGCAGTTCAATCAAGAGTTTTTGGGGTTGAGTTCAGACCTGCAAGCCCACATACTGGTAGTGAGCTCAACAGGGTATTGCCAGTGTGAGAGATGGATGAGGCACTTTGTGTTCCTGCTAGCTTCTTGCCCAACTATGTTAAGCAGGGAAGTCCAAGCAAATCTCATTTGGTGGATGAGTGGCAGCTCTCTGCATGTGGGGGCTCCTCTCATGGTGCCTCTGATGATGATAGTAACTCCTCCGTGCCTCTGCCAGTGACAGTATTGTCTCAGGATTATGCGATGACTAAGGAGTGTCCTGCCACTGTGTAGGCCTTCACAGTCTCTGGCAACCAGAGGACACCCGGCATGTCATCTAGACCAACGGGGCATCTGAGCCAGCAGCCTGCCTCCAATGCAGCTGCCAGCTTTTGGGGAGTATCAAGATGAAGCACTAGTAAATGGTTTAAGAAATCACACTAAACACAGAAGAGCAATCACAGGTGATATATTTAGTTGTATAACTTGTGTTTTGTTGTTCCACATCACCTTATGAAATTAATATTTCACATTGTGTTCTTAATGTGCTATGAGTGGCATGAAGATTGGAATTCTGAAACTCAATCCCAAAAAGTAGCTGAGCATGAACATTGTTATTGTTATTTTTCAGATGAGGCGTAGGCCTAAGAGGGTATCAGGAGGGATTCACATGATCTGGGCAATGACTGCAGCTTTTAATGACATGGCATGAGAACTTTGGCAGCCTACTGGAAGCGCCTTTGACTGAATGCTTCCCTGGTCTCCTTGGCTCCCAAAAGCTGCTTCTATGCTGGCTCCTCAGCATGGCCCTGTTGAGGTTCATCCTTAGAGTCTGTTAATTGTTATCACATGTCTGGCTGTCTGTCCCAGTCTACCACCCCCACCTGATCTCCCCAAGAAAGAACCAGATTGTGCAGGACACAGCACGCAACAGCAATGAAGGACACATAAGCCGGTGCATATTGAAGTGATTTCCAGATTGGTCCAGTCAATGGAACCTCATCTTGAGCAGCCCTATCGTCCTCTTGATTATGGCCCATGTGGAGGAATGACTCGTGTTGCACCCCACTTCAGCAGGATTTCCAGGATATCTGATAGGTGTCATTTTTGGAGGGTATCCTATAGTCACCCCTAGCCAGCCATCCAATCATGCAGGGGTGCTGAAAAGCCTTGGAACCTGGGAGTACTAGAGAATAGAAGAATCAAGGCAACTCCCAGGATACCTTGCATAAACCTGGAGGATCTACTGCTGGTGATCGCACTCCAGCTGGACTTTGTGTGACCTTTACGATTCACAAAGGCCCCTGGCACTTCTGCAAGTGCTTTGATTGCCACTTTGGTACAATCAGTGATGCCTTGAATCTTTGGGAAATCAACAATGGCTTCAAATCTTCTTGCACTCTCTGCCTGGCTATTCTCATCTCTTTTGAAATTTATAGGAGTATTCACCCTCCTGAAGAGTGCATCTGTGACATGCTTTATGCAGTGGTGTGCTGCAGACTGTGACACACTGCAGGATCTTGAAATGAACCTGATGCATGAAAATTTAGAGCAACAGTCTGTTTGAACACCATTGGCATAATATGCCCCCTAGCATAACTGGATGCTATCTCAAAGCCTTTCACTTTGCAGCATGCCTTGTTGGCCTTCAATCCATTAGGGTTTGCTGCTTGCTCGTGGACAGACATGTTGGTGCTGTTTCTGGCCAGCTGGTCTCTCCCTTCTTCTCTCCTCTTCATCTGAGGAAGAACTTGCACCTGACAGAACAGTCCCCATATTTAAGCAGTTGGATTGCTGAGGTGCAGACTGACTGATGTTATGGTCAGGCTGTTAGTGGTCCTTTAAAGAAAGAAGTCTACTTATCCTCAAAATATTTGAACACCATGGTTCAGAAAACAATCCAGAAAGTCAAACGTAAGCAATACTCCTACCTCCATACTCTTTGCTCCTTCTGCAGCCTGAAATCTCTGGATTGAGAAAGTGCTCATTGTGAGATCCCCTCCTGCTCGTGCAGCACCAACTGTAAAACAGCACAGACTGTGCATTGCCTCTTTAATTAATTCAATTGCTTCTTTAATTGACATTGGGCGGGTTGCTGACTTTTGGTCATGCCTGCCCCCTGAAGTATTGCGATGCAGTATAATGATATTGGGACTCCCCCCAAAATCATCATGAGCTATTTTACATGTTTCAGGAATATCAAGTATCCACTCCCACGTCATAAAATCCAGGCCCTGATGTTTGACCTTGGGTTAAATAAGACCAGTGAGCTATGGATTCATGTTGGGAGCGGCCTTGCCGGAAAGTCCCACCCAATGTCAATTAAAGGGGCAACTGAACTAATTAAGGAGGCAATGCACTGCAAATTTAAGTAGCCCATGTGGTTTTATAGTCGGCTCACAGACTGCATGAGTGGAGGGATCTCACAGTAAGCATTTTCTTAATCCAGGCAGGCTATAAGGTTGCAGAAGGAGCAAAGAGTGTGCAGGTAGGGGTTAATATTTATTGCTTAATTTTGACTTTCTGGGAGTGTTTTCTGATCCACTTTGTTCAACTTTTTTTGGGAGATGGTAGAGGAGAATGGCAATTGGGCAGCAGCTGGTGTTATGATGTGGCAGATGATGTGTGCCAGCTGACCAAATCCATGAGGGAAACTTGGTTGTGCTATCACAATGGTTTTGCAATTTGTACTTATTACGAGAAGATGTGTGCACTAAATTCAGAAGTAATGAGTCCATCAAGACCTTTAGAGATTTTAAAAATTAAATTAAAATATTTATTAACAAAATATAAGATTTCAAGCCCATACATAAGACTACAATTACTTACTACTATAACAACTCCTAAAATTCCTAATTAACCTGATTCCCAGTTACACACCCCCTTTAAGGCAACAATCCAAATAGATTTTAGATTTTAAAAAAACCCAGCAACTTAGCACAGTATCCACTTGACAATGGAATTCCAAATAGTCTTCTCCAGCTTCAGTTACTGGACACAACCGACTTATGCACTAGTGGCTGGAGGCTTCTTGAAAGCTGTTTCGCAAACTGTTAAATCTTACATGGCCTTCTCCTCACTTGGCCTTTCATTCTCCTTTATATATGTTTCTCTCTCTCTATTGTTCCATATGTCTTTGGAACAGTACCTTTCCAATAATATAAAAACTTTCATGTTTCCAATATTGTCAGCAAGCTTTGGGAAAAATAAACACACTCCTTAGCCTTGCTTATCTGACTAGTAAACAGATTAACATCCCTTTGAAATCCAAACAATCCCTTCACTTACCTAAAAATACAAATTCTTTTCACCTTACAGGCTAAGTCAGCATCCATGTTTACTCATTAGCATTTCAAGCACATTTCTACACCTAGGGCAGAATTTTACATTCCGAGGGTGGGCACATGCCTGACCCGATCGGGTGTAAAATTGCGTTAGATGACATGATTTTATGAAAGGTAAATCATGTTTGAAAAATTTGCTAGAGTTCTTTGAGGATATAACAAGCAGAGCTGATAAAAGGGAACTGGTAGATGTAGTGTATTCGGATTTCCAGAAGGCATTCTATTAGGTGCCACATAAAACGTTATTGCACAAAATAGGAGCTCATGGTATTGGGGGTAATGTATTAGCATGGACTGAGGATTGGTTAACACACAGAAGACAGAGAGGTGGGATTAATGGGTCTTTTTCAGGTTGGAAAGATGTAACTAGTGGAGTGCCACAGGGATCAGTCCTAGGGCCACAATTATTTACTATTTATGTTAATGACTTGGAGGAGGGGCCAGTGTGTAGTGTATCCAAATTTGCTAACGATACAAAATAGGTGGGAAGGCATATTCTGATGAGGACATAAGGAATCTGCAAGGGGACATAGATAGGTTGAGTGAGTGGGCAAAAACTTGGCAGGTGGAGTTTGATGTAGGAAAGTATGAGGTCATGCATTTTGGTAGGAGATTATAATTTAAATGGAGAGAAACTCCAAAAAAGTGCAGCACAGAGGGATCTGGGTGTTCTTGTGCATGAAACACAAAAAGTTAGCATTTAGTGCAGCAAGTAAGGCAAATGGAATTTTGGCCTGTATTGCTAGGGGGTTGGAGTCTAAAAATAGGGAAGTCTTGTTACAACTGTACAGGGTGCTGGTGAGGCCACACCTGGAGCATTTGTACAGCTTTGGTCCCTGTATTTAAGAAAGGACATACTGGCATTGGAGGCAGTTCAAAAAAAATCACTAGGCTAAAAGCAAAATACTGTGGATGCTGGAAATCTGAAACAAAAACAAAAAATGCTGAAAAAACTCAGCAGATCTAACAGCATCTGTGGAGAGAAAAACAAAGTTAACGTTTCGAGACTGTATGACTCTTCTTCAGATTCACTAGGTGATTCCTGGGATGAAGGGGTTGACTTACCAAGAACGGCTAAACTGGTTAGGTCTTTATTCATTGGAGTTTAGAAAAATGAGGGGTGATCTTATTGAAACATATAGACTCTGAGGGGCCTTGACAAGGTAGATGTTCAGAAGATGTTGCCACTAGTGGGGGAATCTTGAACTAGGGGACATAGTTACAGAATAAAGGGACACTCATTTAAAACTGAGATGTGAAGGAATTTCTTCTCCTGAGAGTAGTGAATGTCTGGAATTCTTTACCTCAGAGAGTTCTGGAGGCTAGATCAAAGGCAGGATAAAATCTTGTATAGGAAATAAAAATAAATATCTGGGGACAGCATTTTTATGAGGTATGCTTTCAGGTGCTTGATTATGATGCATGGACATTTTTTTGCAGCTTTTTAGTGCTTCATTTCATTAATTGCAGGTCTGCAGCTCTTGGTGACAGCTGTCTGCCTTCAGGGAGCTCTCTAGAAGTGCTCACCCATGCCTGCGGTGACATCGTTGCCCGCTCTCTTCCTGCCCCCACCCCGGCAGAGCTGAGCTTTTCAGCGCGTGTTTCACACTGGCTGGCTGTTAATTGGTTGACTCTTAAAAATGTCCTCTGAAAGAGGACATATATGTTTGGGCAATAAACGCTGGCCTAGCCTGCGGTGCCCATATCCCACGAATGATTTAAAAAAATGCTATAATCATTTATTTTCTTTGTATTGGAAGAACTTATTAGACTTGTTTATATCCTGACATTTAACTGAGATGTTGGATCAGCAATACTAGTTACATTATAATACAGAAACTTAAAATAACATGGAATATCGAAAGAACATTTACTGTATTAAATGTTTTGTTTTGCAGATTGCTGGGTTTTATAGTTTCAGTTCATATACTTTCTCCAAATTTCTAAGATTCTTGTATTTTGGCCGGATAATATACTTGACACAACTTCTGCAAGTTTCCAGTATGATGAGGTGCCTTAAAGAATGGGAATTAGTAAGGAATTTTACACTTCAAAAATAACACATTTTAATGAGATATATATTTTTTGGAACAATTGTAACTGGGGCTTATAAGTAACTTGCTGCGTTTCGCTGAGTCTATAATTGTTGCTGATAAGAACCATACTTTCTCAATTACTTGATTGGAAATTGAAGTATTTAAAAAAAAACAACATAAAATCTAAATGCTGAGAGGTGGTATCCTGGCACAGTATTTGGACATGGGTTTGCACCTGCAGTCCTGTATATGGTGAGTTACCGATCTCAGCTATGCTATGCTTGGGACAACAAATGGATAATGGCAAGGGAGAAAAAATAAATTGGAGCGAGATCTGATTTTATCACTCCCAGTAATAAGTTTGGAGTGGTATTAGCAGAAGCTGAGAATTAGTTTGCCAACTATCTGTTTAACTGTAGTTGGTACAAGGCCCAGGGATGAAAAGTTAAAGGGCATTTGCCCTATAAAGACCCTAGATAGTTTGATTCTTATTTTACATTAACGTTTTTCCTTGTGACTGATCCCTTTGGATGTTTCACATTTTTTTCTTCAGTTTTAAAGAGGTGCTGGACAATTACCATCCTTTTGGGAGCCCTCATCTGACTGTGAAGACTCCTCCAGTTGTGGGGGCAGGGGAAATACAGGGACGGAAGTTTCTGGGACCACATCTGGAGAGGCTTGACAGCCCACAGTGATTTACCCTACACCTTAAGCAAAACGTAGACTGAATATCCTACAGGAGTTCGACAACATTTTGTGAGATCATTACACCAAGGTTCTTTGACTGGTACGTGTAGAATTGGCAATAGGCAGAAGAAAATAATAGCTTTGCACAAATTTGTAAAAAATAAATGCAAAACATTGGATTTCACTGCACAGAGCTTGAATGTGGGAAAGAGGAATGTGACTCTGGCTATAAAAAATTTAAACTTTACTTACATTGTGCAGCTGCAATCTCATAATTCATAATCAATAAAGCAGTAAGAGGTCCAAGGAAGAAATGTTTATAACAGCAGCAGTTTAGTAATAGACACATCGGGGCTGACTGCAACAGGACCAGATGGTTGTGCACCTGCAGGTCATGACAATTCAGTAGGAATAATGATTATTAAATTACATGAGTCCACCTCACATTATGGCCTTCCATGCTGTGAGCATTCATTCAAGTTAATATTCAGTAGTATTTGGAACAACAAAGAGGCAAAGTGTGTCCAAGAACCCCATAAAGGACTGTAGGTTGCCTCTAAATGTGAATGTCAAAATTTCAGAAACTTGACAATGCTATGGAGGCAGACTTTCAAAAGCCATCTGTAACTAGAATTTTTATGAAGGATCCAATGGATACATAATATAAGAATTGGATAAGAGAACACTAAAGAATCACAGAAATAACTGCAAACAAATATAGTGGAAGTAACACAAATAGCTAGAAACCAATAGCTATTGGTAGCAAGTCAAGAAGCCTACATTTTGGAAAGGGTTTCTGCAACACTTATTTCATATGAGCACTTCCATTACTCCAAGCACATTATGGGATAACCTCCAAATTTGATTAAAATTAAGGACCGTAATAAGACTAGTATACAGTAGGTGCATAGGCTTTAAGTGTCACAAGTGGTTCATGGTGGTGGTTCACAAGTATATTGTAGCATGCTGTGCACATATGACTGAACAGGCCTAAGGCGTCAAGCATTCCATAATACAGGAAGCCAGCATCTGATGTGCATCCGTCCAATGGTTGCTGGATATTTTATTATTGGTTTCACATATCTTGAATATTTTTAAAAAAGGTTTTCTGCCCTAACAGGTAATCTACTCATTGGCTTCTATCAATATTGCTCCTCAATCAGCCACTAGGAAGAGTGCAAACTTGTCCTATGCTTACTTATCCTTCAATTTTCTTTTTTTTTGGAAAAGCAATTGGCTTGTTCCCAGCATCTACACTTGATAGAATGAATAAGATCAGAAACTCATTAGATGGGCAAACTCAGGGGCCAATATACTGTACCTTTGTGCCACCAGTGCCAAAATGTATAAGGGGATTATATTAATAATTGAAGGTTTATCAGTTTTGCAGCCTCTTTCCAGTAAACTGAACAATTCATATGAACTTTGAGTAGCTCTAAATTACCTTTTCCTTTTCAGGAGCTTCATTTATAGATATGAAGTAAAGAAAGAAAATGCCAGCAAATATTCATCATGTCTGGCAGCATCTGTGGAGGAAGAAACAGTTAACATTTCAGGTTGATGACCTTTCATCAGAACTGGAAAATGTTAAAAACACAATAGGTTTCAAATGGGTGAAATGAGGGAGAGTGGGAAAAAGAACAGAAAGGAGGGTCTGTGATAGGGTGGAAGACAGGAGAGATTAAGTGGCCAAAGGATTAGTTGAGCAGTGCCAAAGGGAGTGTGGTATGGGCCAAAAAAAGGAACAAGAAACAAAAGATATGCCTGGAGCAGGTGTGAATGAACAGCTGCCATCTGAAAGCAAAAGCAAGTAAAAAAACAAGGCTAAGACTGAAACGTGCAAAGAAAAGAAAACAAAGTGGGGGTAGAGATTTCTGTATGATATTGTCAAAATCAATATTGAGTCTGGAAGACTGTAAAGTGCCTAATCCAAAAATTAGCTGTTATTCCTGAAGCTCACACTGAGTTTAGGTAAACCCAATACACTTTTTGATTAGGCTCAATTTAAGCTTGTGGAATAGCACCTTATCTTTTGCTTAGGCACTTTATATATATAGCCTTCTGGACTCAACATCGAGTTTAACAATTTCAGACCGTAATTTCTGTTTTGGTGGGTTGTCGCTACACATGGTGTTACTGCTTAGTCAACATTGTAGCTGTTAGCAAGAAGCCTTTATTAACATTGCTGAACTAGGTACATATTTACAGTGGAAGATAAGGTATGGAGAGGACCCCATGGCATGTTGTTACATGTTGCTACCTAGCTCTACGCTGTTGACCTAAGCTCTAGGTCAAGCGCCTTATTACATCACTTGTGGGCGATACTGTACTCAGTTCCAGGTTAACCCTTAATGTACCAGACCCTTCTACGACACCTCCCCCCAAGCCTTTATCCCCTGGATATAGACTGACAATAGTAACTTACAGTTTGATTCAAGGCTTGTGTTGTCATAAGTCTTGTGTACTTAATTTCAGTGTTGCAACTGTAACTACTGTAACTCTAAACTGCCTCATGATTAACACTATAACATTAACAGCATGCATAAACAGAGTTTGCACTACCCCATTTCCCCCCTTCAACTCTTTGAAATCAGAGTTTGAGGCAGTCTGGAGGTCTTTTACACTTGCCACATCTCATTTGCCATCTGGTTGGGAGCATGGTAGGATCTAGGGGCTGTTGATCTTGGTGGTGGATCGTTGGTTGAAGCTGAGTACAGATATGGCTTCATGTGCTTTGTCCATTGGCAAGTGTTGCACTATGTATGATTGGGCGGGTTGCTGTGGTGGTGGCTTGGTACCATGAGTGCTGGCCGTTTCTGGGAGGACGGGAGTGGTATCCATCTGGCTGTTGGTTGCGTCCCTTCTTCTTCTTCTTTTGCCTTTTCCGGCATCTGGAAGCCTGGGGTTGAGGGGCAGCCATCCTGTGGATGGAAGAAGAGTGTAGAGGTGGCTCACCTTTATTGAGCAGTGTTTGTATTGGGCTGCTACCTGGTTCCAGTGGACCCTGTGTTTTCAACATACTGGCTGGCAGTTGCTGGGGCTGTGTGTAGGTCTTCATCTCAACCAGATGCACTGTAGTCGCTGGTGGAGGCAGAAGCTCTTCTGAAAGTCGTTCTAGTTCTGGCCTCACCACTGAGGGTGCTGTGTTAACTTCTTGCACTGTGGGTTGGTCTGGCCCTCTGTTTGATTAAGGTACCTGAAAAGGAGAATAAGCCTCTGCGAACAGGGAAGAAAGGTTACAGATAAATTCAACATTTGAATGTGGTTTTGTGGTTGAGCCTTTGGGGGAATGCCGTTCTGGCTGTATTATTACTGAAGGCTGGTTTCTGCCCCGTGGAGTGTTCTCTCCAGTGATCAGTTCTTCCTTGGCGGAATATAATTCCTCTATGAAACCTATCAGGGGCACATTCTGTGATTGTTGTTCTATCAGTGGTTTTTCAAGAGCTCATGCGACTTAGTGAGAACTTCAACCTTGCCATTTTATGTTTTTGATCTTCAGCAGTTTGTTGACCACTTTGGGAATGTAATGTTGTTCCAAGGTTCCTTGCAGATGTGCAGTTGATTCTTTCAGCGCTGCAGTCTCATTGTTGTAACTCTTGGCTTCTTCCCAGAATAGTGAACATTCCTGAGCCTTCCTTGAAAACTGGGTTGTCAGTTCATTCAGAATGGCAGGAAATTCATTTTGTCTCGCTTTGTAATGTTCCCAAGGGACAAACCCGGACCTCAGTCATCGTTGGAGCATGCAAAAGTCCTTCAGCAGGTTTTTCTTTTTGTTGCGGCGCTCAAGTACTTCGTCTTGAGTCTTCTTGTAATTTAGCAGAGTCTCATTGAGTCTGTTGCTCAAGGTGTCCTGTATTTCGTCATGTTGCTGAAGGGTAATGGACTGTGTTTGAATCTGCTCTTGTAGGACAAGTAGCTGCCCTTTCAAATGTTTATTTTCTTGTTCTGCTCTTGCATTCTCGAGCTGTGTATCAATGCGTATGTTTGTCATTGCTGACAGCTCCAAAGCAGCTTTCTCTGAAGTTGCCTTCAAGGTCTTTGCCAGATCCTTGTGTTTTTCAAGGGATATGTATCAGTTTTTCAAAGTCTTTCAAGTCAATGAGTTCAGTGGGGGCTTTTCTTGCCTGCTATCATGCCTGGCTGTACTTCATGTTGAGATCTTCCAGCTCAACTTTGAAACGAACGTTTTTGGCTTGTATCTGTGCTTTTTCTTGGTCTATCTGGTGCAGGGCTTTTTCCTCATCATCCAGCTATTGGTATGGGTCAGGAAACATGTCTAGGTTGTCAAGAAAGAAAACATCAAGTGTTCTGGCCCAAGGTCCCCACAAAGATAACTCGGCTGAGGTTCTCGCCATGATGTGTCTCTTTGGTCTCCCTGTGTGGTTTGGGTTTTGGCTTTTGCCTTTCTTTAGTTTTGCTGGGGATATTTTATGGCTCTTCCAAGCTCTACACTCTCCTCAGCTTGAAGATTAGAATCTCCATCAAAGGTTGTTGACGGTTCCCTGAGACAGGTGTCGGATTCATCAATGCCCTGCATCAGGTATACGTGATTTGCAAGATCACCAAACCAGAAAAAAAATCATTGATCTGGTGTTGCTCTGATGTTTTGCTGATACCTGATACAGTTAAGTAATGTGAAAAATTGCTCCTCAAGGATGCCAGTTGCCCTGTTGGATTTTGTGTAGTGGCATTATGCATGGTGGAAATAATTTTGCAAGTGTGGATGTCCCTTTAAGAGATTGGAGGATTTCAAAATGGCGCTGCCTTTATTGCAGAGGAGAAGATTTTCACGTGCTTCAGACATCTGGCATGACTTTTTAAATGGCTGGGAGGGGGAAGAAGCCACAAAATGGCCATGGGCCGGGTCACAACTGTGGGTCAGTTGAATGGCGGCGGCCAACTGCTTGTTTGGTTTGGGTTGCAAGGGCAGAGGTCTCGCTGGCTAGGAAGCCAAAAATTTTGCAAGGCACTCAGGCTTTCGTTTAAATGGGGGTTTCTGTGTGTTTGAGGGTTTTTTCGTGTTTGTTATTCTTTTATTGCGCTCCTGAGTCAAAGTTCGGGCTAGCAACAAATGTCCAGTTGAGTTTTCTGCCTGTCTGGTTTTTAAAATAAATAGTTCACAGGACTGGCTTCCTTAGAACTTTAAAAAGGTTATGGCTGCTAGCTCTGCTTTGTTGAAGCTGCTTCAACAGGGATCCAGTGAAGACTTTAGCTTGAGCTTAACTTCTGTCCTTTTTTCTGCTGCCAGGATCTTATCTCTCTGGGGCTTTTCAGGTGAGTTTTATCAGCTTCTTGCTCCTTGGGTGAGGTTTATTTTTCAAAGCAGAAATTAGTTGCTGGTGTCCTTTTCTTGATTTCTTCAGTCTTTTTATAGAAGGTGTGGATTTTGATCTCCAGCTGTCACCATGTTTTGTTGAGTTTCTCTGCCCATGGTGTGTACTGCTTAGAGACCATTAAGCAGTCTTGTAGAAGTTACCAAGAAGTCTTTAATAGCATTGCTGAATCATGTACCTATTTATAGTAGAGGGTACAGGTATGGCGAGGACTCCATGGCATGTCCTTACATGTTGCTACCTAGCTCTACTTAAACTCTAGGTCAGCTGCCTTTTTACATCACTGGTGGCGATACTGTACTCAGTCCCAGGTTAACCCTTAATGTACCGGATCCTTCTACTACAATCTCTGCCTCCATTTCATTTCCATTTTTGCAGGTTTTGGTTTTATGCTTGTTTTGCTTTCAGAAAGCAGCTGTTCATCATTCTGCCATTCACACCGGATCTAGGCACATCTTTCGTTTCTTGTCTTGCCCCATTACCCCTCCCTGTGTCCCAGCACAACTAACTAACTCTTCTGTTATTTAATCTCTCTTCTTTTCCAGCCCATCACAGCACTTCTCTTTGTTCTTTTTCCCAACTGCCCCCATTTGACCTGCTGAAAACCTATTACATTTCTAACTGAAATGTTAGTTCTTTTTCTCTCCCACAGAAGCTACCAGACCTGATGAGTATTTCCACCGTTTTTTTTGTCTTTGGCCTGATTTTTCTGTTCCTGTTGGTGTCGGGTGTCATGGCAGGCAGGAACGGACAAAATGGTGAGAAGGCCAAAAATTGGTTTCACAACGTTATGAAACCAGTTTGCAATCGTCTGCTCCACCCGTCAACAGCGGGCTCCCTTTCCTGCCACCGAACGTCCAGAACATAATTTTAATACATCTGCATATAAGTATAAGCCCTGCTCGGCAGAATCATTCTCCCCATGCTGGATCATCTGGGCACATAGGCGGGAAAATACTCTGGTCAGAACATGTTTTGACAAGTGTGAAGTTGGGACTTACCATTAGAGCCTCGCTCAGATTGCAGACGTCCAAGGAGCAGAAGATGCTGGAGCCCTACAGCTACCCGACCCTGCGGGCACATGTGCATCGATGCTGTGTGGATTTATATGGACGTGGCTCCACTGCGAAGGAGCTCACAGAAGGTGGAATGTCACTGTTCTGGGGTCTGCTTCGGGACATCAGGGTCTTGTCCGTGGTCTACTGCAGATGATCATCAAGGGGATGGAGAGAAAGGTCTAGGTTTGACTGGGAGAGGAAGATAGACTCGGGTATGGTGGGAATGGAAGGTCTAAGTTTGACTGGGAAAGGAAGGTGTACCAGGATGTGGTGGGAGAGGAAGGCCTAGGTTTGACTAGGAGAGGAAGGTTCCTCTGGGTGGGTTGGGGAGGAGGGTGTAACAAGGGAGAATGCAGCAACTGAGGAGGTAGGTGTAACAGGGAGGAAGGTGTAAGGAAAGGAGTTCCGGAGGGGTGCAGGACTTTGGGGGCAGGAAGGAGTTTACAGGGAGGGCAGGAGTCCAGGGGGAGGAAGGAGTCCAGGGGAGGAGGGAGTTCAGAAGTGGGGGAAGAGCTCCTGAGGGAGGAGGGAGTTTGGAGGATGGAAGAGGTCTGAGAGAGGAAGGAGTCCGGGGGGAGGAAGGAGACCGGGTGGAGGAAGGAGTAAGGAGGGTTGTCCAGGTGAACGTGCAGGGGAGGGGTTTGTGGAGCCGATGACTGCCTCCTGGGGAGCAAACTGAGAGTGGGCTTGGTAGGAGGGAATGGTGAGAATGACAGGGCAGAGTAGGGTGGAAGGGTGACAGTGCGACCGCAGTGGTAGAACGGACAACAAAGGTAGATAGTGGGGTCTCGGAGGCAGACATGGACCCCAGGGGTGGGAAGGAGGAGGTCGTGGAGGTCAATGCGGATGTGGTATTCTCAGGAAGATAGGGAATGTCCATGTTCACTTGGACACCCTGGAAAGAAAAGGGTTCTGGTTGGTAGGCTACAGTGGGGAGGTGGAAGCGGGGTCAACTGTGATGGGGGAAGGGACATGGTGACTGGGGGAGGGGAAAGGATGGGGGATCTGAAAACATACTTTACAACCATCATGCTTCTGAAATCGAAATTGAGCAGAGTCTTGTGTTAGGCAGGCACAGGTTCTGCATGGGAGTGTGATCAGTGGGTGGGTGGAGATGCAGGTCAGCTCAGATGCGGGGGGATGCAGGGGAGGACTTGCGAAGCCTGTAAATTAAGCTGAAAGACACCATTACACATTACTCAGTGAAAGTGAATATATTTTCAGATTATAAATTGACTCAATTTGTTCACCCGTCCAACCACATGATCAGAAATTCTTAACGTTTCTAGGCCTATTACTTCTTCTAGGTGCTGCCCTGACATCCGCAGCAGGGATGGAGACAGCCCGTGCAATGGTTGGCCCTGTTGCCTCAGATGACTTTGGCATGTGTCCTCTGGAGATCCAAGGCCTTGAGGGCCCCGGCTTGCTTTGGCTGTCCTGTGGGCCAACTGCTTTCTCTGCAGTGACAAAGGACAAGTTTGAGGGGGTCACAGGCAAAGGAGACTTGGAGGGAGAGGACAGCCTCTGAGATTCCTGAGTGGATGACCCAGGGGTGCTCAGCTGCCACTCCTTTCCCCTTTGCGTGCCCAAGGCCCCAGCCTGAGTCCCTGAGAGGAAGGAGCACCTGGAGGGACGTCGAGGTGCCCCATTTCCCTCTCTCGTTGCCACTGCAGGAACTCACCCATGACTACCGTGATGGAGTGCAGGTCTGCGCACATCTCCACATTCTGCTGGATCAGGGTTTCCATGGTGTCTGCCATTCTTCCCATGGGGATCTGCATATGCTCTCATGTTCATCAGAGAGCTGGCAGACACACTCCTCAGACTCACATGACACTCTGTTGAGGGCTCCCAACAGTTGTGCGTTATGTTCCCCTACCTTCTGCTGACTCTTCACATTGGAAGGCCGAATCTAGAGCCTCGTCATCTGACTTGGACCTCAATGATGCCTCGTCCCTAGCAGTCCTTCAAGTGTTGAACCTGCTTCCTCCTGCTGCGGACACATGTCCGTGCAGTGACCATCAAATTGTGAACTCATGCCTGCTCTAGATTTAGGTCCCAGTGTGGTGTGTGTCTCTGTGCTGGTGAGGGTGTGAGTAAGCGCTGTGATGGGTCTTCCAGGCTACTTATTTCCATCTCTTCAATGGAGGAGGTGTCCTCTTGGCTGGAGGTGTGGATCTGGGTGGAGCTGAGGGACTGGCTGGCTGAGGGTGTTGGTCACTTGGCAGAGCTCCCTGTGAACCAAAGGAGAGATAGTTAGTGCATTGCAGAAGTCAAAAACAGGAGAGAGAGCTCTCACAGTTGTGCTGAGAGAGGGATGATGTGGTGCAGGATCCTCATGTGAGTATTCGCCACCATCCTCAACAGTCAGAGCAATGGCATGCTCCTCAAAGTGCATGAGGGGCCTAATGTGGACCACTCCACCCCTAGTCTGGGACCTCTCCCTTGTGTTGTGAGCCAGCTTCTCCTGCATGAAAACAGATGGAGAGAGTATGAGCAGGAAGCATGGCACATGAAATGTTTGTGTGCTGAGCAGAGCCATGGATGGGAAGAGGACGTGAGCTCCAGAGGATCTGAGCCTGATGGAGATGTGAGGGTGTGTGTGAGAGTTAGTGCTGTTGATCCTTGAGGTGTGAGATCCCTGTGGATGTGTGATGGGTTTGTGAGTGTGTGAGTTGAGCGTGATGAGGTGGTTGCCTTACCCTGGCGGAACGGATGAAATCATTCATCCTCTTCCTGCACTGGATGGCTGACCTCTTTTGCAGGACTTTGGTGCAGACCATCGCTGCCACTGCCTCCCCTGCAGGATTGGTGACCATGCTTGCTGGTCTTCACCCAGAGCAGGGGGCGAGGGTAGAGTACTTCAAGGCGGGCCTCCAGTGCATCCAGTGGGCGCTCAAGGGAGGTATCACTATAGCTGGGGGCAGCATGTTTCCTCTCTTTGGCAGCCATCAGTCCTCAGCAGCTTGCTATCCCTTGAAGAGTGCTAGCTCTGTGCAGGGGCGGCCTTTAAATATGACACCTGGTTCATTGAAAGCCTGAGGTGACAGCAGGGCGGGTGAATCAGAGGCCACCTTGTCAGCATCCCGGCATGTTTCCCAGGATTACATAATTAATGAGGCGGGAATGGGACGATACGACATGAATAGCCGCCATTGCAGCCGGTGGGAAAAATGTCCTTTTTCCTGCCTGCTACCGCACTTAGTGCAAATCTGGGATGATTCCGCCCTTATTTCAGATTTCCAGCACCCGCAGTATTTTGCTCTTGTTTTATAAATAAAAGTTTGCTTCATATGTAGTACTGATTAAAATCTTATCAGGAATGGCTAAAATTGTAAACTTTTCCCATAGATCTTCGCTAATTTTTAAAAAATATGTTTGTTTCTTTAGGCAACAGATCTAAATCTGGAACCAATACTGTTGATTCTGCGTACTTTTTCTGTTTGCTTTATCATGTTAATCATCTGTCATTGGAATGGCTGCATTCAGTTTTTTGTTCCTATGATCAAAGGATTTCCTCAGGATAGCTGGGTGGCAAAAGCAAATCTCACAGTAAGTAATAATCTTAATTATCTGGACTGATCCTTGTCAGAGATAACAGCAGTACTGGTTGGAATATTTTCCATTCTTCTCCCTTGTAATACCACCATACTGTCATCTCAGTATTACATTGCACCACCTTCTTGTAAGCTCTTCGTCAACTTAAATTCCTGAAACAAAATAAATTAACGTGATGAAGATTTTCTGAATATATCAAATGTGATAGGGTAATTTTTAATAGCCAATATGAAAGCTTTGAAAATTGCAGAGAACCTGGGAAAATTGTCTCAGGTCTTTGGTTTAACAAAATATTGCATGAAGGTTTTAATATTTTATTTCCATATTTCTTGTTATGTTTCTTCTTATTTGAATAAAATCCTTCACATGTTCTTTATATTGTGCTGTTTGCATATCTTTAATAAAGTTCTTAGAATAGGTAAATATTATGGCTCTCCAAACTTCCTGCTGGTTTATAAATGTTTCTATTTCTACAGTTTACTTCCACTGCATTTATAGGGGCATATTGTACAATTATCCACTTATGAAATAAGGTTGTCAGTATTTGCAATATAAGAAAAATCCAAGATGGGAAACAAAAGGGACTGCTTATTGGGAGCACACATCAGAATGGAGTGACAAATAGAAACTAAGAATAGCACCTCACAATGCACTACTGTTGTTAGTATCCTGCACCTTGAATCCACCCTGTATCAAGGTAGTGGTACCTACATCAATAGAAAAGAGGTCTGTTGGCATATATCTGAGTGGGACTGAGGTAATACATGGAGTGCAGTAAATTTATGACCACTAAATTTCTATCTGTCAGTTCGAGTTAAAATTGGCCCATTAAAAAGTTACAGCACAGAAGTAGCCATTTGGTCCATGAGACTTATGAAGGTACTCTTGCCAAATGAGCCAATTACTGATCTATACTTCTGCATGCCAATCTTTTCTTTCATATAATCTTAACAAGGTATCTTTTATCTTGATTTATTTTCTGGCTATTTAGCCAATAGCTATTTTCTGGTTGAGAACCCTTGTCTTCAACTTATATCTTTTCACTCCACTGAACTTAATGTGATATCCATTTCCTAAATATTGCCAACTTCTAGGTCAACTACGCATTATCGAGGACCAAGTCAAGAAGTGCTTCCTCCTTTGTTAGACTTCAAAAATGGTCCAGAACAGATTGCAAAGAAACAATCCATTTGTCCCCATAAACTTCTCTCCTTTTCCAGATTGTTTTTGAATAAAATAAACTGCCTACAATTATGACAATATTAATTTACATCAGTCTAATTCACACCTCTAGAACTTTCACCCTCACTTTTCTTCCCAATTTGTTCCATAATGTATGGGGATATGTGTGCTGGAATCATTGAAGGTGACAGAGCAGTGTGAGAAAGTTGTGAAAAAGATATAACAGGATCCTGGACTTTATAATTAGAGGCATAGTGAGGAATTGTCCTGCCCAGTTGGCAGCGGGCAGTATTGGCAGGCAAGAGGGGACAGTTCGGTGGGAGCGGCAGAAATTGGTTTCATGCCAGCATGAAAGCAACTGGGATCATCTGATGGTGTCTGCCATGGTGGAACACAAACCCCGCTGGAGGCTGGTTGAACCCAATTTGCACCCTGGTAATGGGGTGCAAAGTAAGGCCCGACTGGAATCACATCCCCCCATGCCCGATTTACTGTTACACTAGTGGGAAAACACGCCGGCCCAGAACACGTCTGGACAAGTGTGACATGCAGAAGTCGGGACTTACCGTTAGGGCCTTTCTTAGATCGCAGGCCATCCAAGGAGAAGAAGATGCTGGAGCCCTACAGCTACCGGATCCTGGAGGAACACATGCAGCACATGCTGGGTGGATTCTCATGACATAGCTCTGTCGCGAAGCAGTTCACGGAAGATGGGAGTTCCCCGTCGATGCTTTGGGTCTGCTTTGGAGCATCATGGCCTTGGCAATGGTCTGCTATGGATGATTGGTGAAGTGGGGGAAAGGAAAGTCCAGCTGTGAGTGGGAGAGGAAGGTGTCCTTGTGGGGGAGGGGGGGTAGATGGAGGTGAGGTTGGAAGTGGGGGTATGAAGGTGTCAGGTATGCGTGAGGTTGGGAGGTGGGGGATGAAGGTGTCGGTGGAGTGAGGTTGGGAGAGGTGGAGGTCGAAGGTGTCAGGGGAGCTGAGATGGGGGTATGAAGATGTGGTGGGTAGAGGTTGGGAGGGGTGAGGAGGGAGTACGGGGGTGGACAGTATAACGGGGGAGAATGCAGCAAGTGGGGAAGTAGGAGTAAGGGAAGAGGAAGGTGTAAGGGGGGGCGTTTGTAGTGGGGATGGTGTCCAGGGGGAGGAGGGTGTTCGGAGGTGGGAATGTGTCTGGGGGAGGATGGAGTTCGGAGAGAGGCTGGTGTCCGGGTGGAGGAGGGAGCAAAGTATGGCCTGACTAGAGTCGCCCACCCCATGCCCAATTTACTGTTACACTGGTGGGATAACACGCCTGCCCAGAACACGCCTGGACAAGTGTGACATGTGGGAGCAAGGTTAGAGGAGGGTGAAAGGGGGTGATGTTCAGGTGAACATGCAAGGGAGGGGTCTGTGGAGTCAATGACGGCCTCCAGGGGAACAAACTGAGGGTGGACGTGGTAGGAAGGAATGATGAGTGTGAGGCGTGGCAGGGGGAGCCGGTAAGGTGGGTGCATCAGCTGTGGTAGAAGGGACGGTGAGGATAGTTGGTGGAGACTCAGAGGCAGACATGAAGTTGAGGAGGTCAATGTGGATGGGGATGGGATTCTCAAGAGGGTAGGGAATATGCACGTTCACTTGGACATCCTGGAAAAACAAGAGTTCAGGTTGGTAGAAGACTGTGGGGAGGTGGAAGTGATGCCGGGGGTGAACAGTGATGGGGGAAAGGACATGGGTAACTGGGGTAGGGGAAAGGACCGGGGAGCTAACAGTATACTTCACTACCACCTTGGATGTTGAAATTGAAAGTAAGCAGAGCATCGTGTTGGACGGGCACAGGTGCTGCATGGGACTGCAACCAGTGGGTGGATGGAGATGCAGGTCAGCTCAGATGGACAACTGAAAGAGAACCCTAGCTGGCAGCACTGAAAATGCTTGGGACAGTTAGATAAGTGTGATCAACGAAGGCTCCACATGCATGGGAGAGTACGTGCACGAGGCACCGAAAGGCCTTGCCACACATACACTTCTCCCTCCAGAATCATTGTGGTCCAGCTGCAAGCAGCTAAACTGCTAGTGGGGTGGTGGATGCAATGGGAGTACTTACGAAGCCTGTCAATGAAGTTGAAAGACAACATTGCACATTATTCAGTGAAAGTGAATATATTTTCAGATTATAAAGTGACAAAATGTGTTCACCTGTGCAACCACTTGTGATCAGAATTTGTTAATTTTTCAATCCCTACCACTTCTTCTAGGCGCTGCCCTGATATCTGCAGTAGGGTTGGAGATAACCTGTGCAATGGTTGGTCCTGTTCCCTCTGATGACTTCGGCATGCATCCTCTGGAGAGCTGAGGCCTTGGGGACCCCAGCTTGCTTTGGATGTCTTCCTGTGGGGCAGCTGCTCCCTCTACAGTGTCAGATGATGAGGTTGAGGCAGGTCACAGGTAAAGGGGATTCGGAGCAAGCGGATAGCCTCTGAGATTCCTGAGTGGATGACCCTGGGGTGTCCAGCTGCCGCTCCTCCTCTCTTTGGGAGCCCGAGAGCCCCGGCCTAACTCCCTGAGGGGAAGGAGCATCTGGAGGGACATCATGGTGCTCTGTTGCCCTCTTGTGTTGCCACCACAGGAACTCACCCATGGCTACCACGATGAAGTGCAGGCCTGCGCACATCTCTGTATTCTGCTGGACCAAGGTCTCCATGGCGTCCGCCATCCTTCATCCTTCCCATGGAGACCTCCAAGTGCACCTGGGCACCACTTCATCAGAGAGCAGGTGGACACAGTCCTACGACTCACATGCCACTCTGTTGAGAGCTCCCAACAGCTCTGCATGAGGTCCCCCCGCCTTCTGCTGACTCTCCACATTGAGTTGGAAAGCCGAATCCAGGGGCTTGTTATCTGACTCGGACCTCACAGATGCCTCTTCCCCAGCAGTCCTCCAAGTGCCGGGGAGCTCAGCTGAACCTGCCTCTTCCTCCTGTGGACCACCAAATTGTGAACTCAAGCCTGCTCTAGATTTAGGTCCCATCAAGGTGTGTGTCCCTGTCCTGGTGGATGGCATGGGTAAATGCTGTGATGGATCTTCCAGGCTATTTATTTCCAGCTCTTCAATGGAGGAGGTGTCCTGTTGGCTGGAGGTGAGGACCTGGATGGAGCTGAGAGACAGGTTGGCTGAGGGTGTCAGTCGCTTGGCAGTGTTCCCTGTGAACCAAAGTAGAGATAATTAGTGCAGTCAAAAATAGGGGAGAGAGCACTCAGAGTTGTGTTGAGAGAGGGATGATGCAGTGCAGGATTCTCATGTGGGTATTCGCCACCAACCTCACCGTCGACACTGGCAGGGTCCATGTCCTCACCAGTTAGCGCGATGGCATGCTCCTCAAAGTAAGTAAGGGAACTAATGTGGGCCACACCACCCCCGGATTGGGACCTCTCCCTGGTGTTGTGAGCCAGGTTCTCCTGCATGAGGACAGATGGAGAGAGTGTGAGCAAGATGCATGACACTGCGTGGAATGTTTGTGTGGTGAGCAGAGCCATGGATGGGATGAGGACGCGAGCAATCCAAAGGAAAAGAGTCTGATGGGGATGTGAGGTGTGTGTGAGAGTTAGTGGTGCTGTCCCTTAAAGCGTGAGATCCCTGTGGATGTGTGATGGGATTATGAGCGTGTGAGTTGAGAGTGATGAGGTGGTTGCCTTACCCTGGTGGAATGGATGAGACCATTCATTCTCTTCCTGCACTGGATGGCTGACCTCCTCTGGTGGACCGCCTGCGGCAAGTGCCGGGGGTAGAGGACATCGCAGTAGCATTCCACTGTGCCCAACTGGCGTCCTAGAGAGGCATCACTAAATTTTGGGGCTGTTGTCTTCTTTGCTTTCGGGGCCATCTGCCACCAAGAACAATCCTGGTCTGTAGACATGAAGTTGGCTGTGCTCTGGTGTGCTTTAAATATGGCATTTGGAGTGAGGAAGCGCTGAGGTCATGGCATGCCCAGCAAATCCGAGCTCGCCTGCCAGCGATCTGGTGTGTTTCCTGTGAATGCATAAATAATGAGGTGGGACGGGCCAGGACAAAGATGATACAGTGCGAAACCTGCCATTGCAGCTAGCGGGTAAAGCAACTTTTTTCATGCCCGCTACCGCATTTAGTGCAAATCTGGGATGATTCTGCCCACAGAGTACAAAAGCAAGGAAGTTATAATGAACCTTTATAAGACGTTGGTTTACCCTCAGCTGGAATATTGGGCACAATTTTACGCCTCGGGGGCGGGCATGTACCTGACCCGATTAGGCGTTAAATAGCGCAAGAAGACATTGGGCAAGTGTCCCGACGTCATCCTGCATGCACACAATCCTCAGGTTGGTGGGCGCGTATGGGTGTCAGAGCCATGCCTGCCATCAATTAAAATCCCACTTATGGCCATTAAAAACCCAATTGATCCTGTTTTTACATTGCCCGTGCGATTTTGCGCTCGTCGCATGGGCAAAATGGGGAGGCAGGCAGCCCACATTTTGCAAAACCTCATCCAAGGGTGGGATGAAAAGGATCAGCAGCATTGCCATTTTGAGCAGTGAGGAGTTTAGGGGATGGTTTGCTGTTGGCTGCTTATTTGAACTTGGCAGCTTCATCTCAGTTCTGATTTTCATTCTTATCATTTCTAGGCTTCATTTCATGACTCATTGGTGTCTCCAAGACCCCCGGAGGATTTTGACATTGGAGCCTTCTAGGTATCAGACAGCCTTCTGTAAGCCTGGTAGTGGGGATTGTGCTCTCTGCTGAAGGCACCTCTGAGGAGGAGGAAGAGAGGACAGAAGAGAGAGGAGGCCAGGTTTCCCAATGCAACTTCCAGGGGAGTGACCTGTGGGAGGAGAGGCACAGACATAAGGGGCGCAGGGCCAGCATGTAGTCCAAGGCAGAAGGGGCCACAGAAGATGACACTATCCTGGTGCCAGGGTTTACAGGCAGTATTGCAGTACCTCAATATGTCCAAGGTGCAATGCCGAAGGAGGCTCTGCCTCCCCAGGGAGACAGTGACCTCCATTTGTCATATGATTGGGTCTGAGATCGCCTCCAAGTGTGTGGGTGGAAACCCTATGCTGGTGGCTCTGAAAGTCACAGTAGCCCTCATCTTCTATGCCTCTGGCTCTTTCCAGGGTTCAGTGGGAGGTCTTTGTGGAGTGTCCCAATCAGCTGTCCACAGTTGTGTCAAGCTGGTGACAGAAGCTCTGTTCAGGCAGACATTGATGACATTTATTGAGGTCAGCCAGGCTGAGTGAGCCAGAGGGTTTGCAGCAATTGCTGGGCTCCCATGAATCCAGGATGCAATTGACTGCACACATGTGGCCATCAAGGCGCCAGTGGGTCAGCTGGGTGCCTTTGTCAACAGGAAGAGATTCCACTCAATGAACGTCCAGCTAAGTGTGTGACCACAGGGCACAGACTCTGCAAGTCTGTGCAAGGTACCCTGACAGCTCCCATGATGCTTATATCCTGAGACACTCCTAGGTGCCAAGGCTATTCAGTGCTCCAGCCCGACTGGATGGATGGCTGCTGGGTGACAAGGGCTATCCATTGAAAAGGTGGCTTATGATGCCTCTCCACCAACCAAGAACAAAGGCAAAGCAGCATTATAATGGAAGCCATGCCTCCACAAGGGCGGTGATAGAGAGGACCATCTGAAGATGCGCTTCTGATGCCTGGACCGTTCAGGGGGATCACTACAATACCTCCCAGAGCGGGTGTCACTGATATTGATTGTATGCTGCACTCTCCACAGTCTGGCACTGGTGAGGGAGACCCACTGGAGGAAGACAATCTTGACGCAGAGGATGAATCCAGTGCTGAGTTAGGAGAGGAGAATGGTGAGGAGAATGAGGGCATGGTGGCAGACCTCTGTATCTCTCAGGGAGGCAGGGACACCAGGGATGCATTGATCCAATGCTCTTTCAGCTAAGCTGCCAAAGATCTGCTTCCACCTCGTGCCAGGGCTGCCACCTTTGGCCAGGATGTCTGAAATTACTCTTTTATTTGAACCCAAGGTCCACTCAGTGCCTGTGCATTAAAGTTTAGAGCCATTCATGTCCAGCATTACATACTGGCGTACCCTGCACCAAAAAAAAAAGTGAAGAATACTCAGGTCATTACAACAAAAACAAAATTTATGTAATGTTCACAATCAAAACAAATTAACATTACCATCTCTGGTGTTCATTTCCTCACCAGTAAACTAACATTATAGGACAGAAGATCACCCTTCACCAGTTCCTCTTGTGCTCATGGTGCCTTAAGCTTACGTTTACGAGCTATGTCTTGGTGTCCCTTCCTCATGCTGGCAGCGGCATTGGAGGCAGTTTACTGACTATGGTGTCTGGTTGGCCTTGACCTTGGTGGTCATCCTGTGGCCAGTGGAGCCTGTGCTGGCCCCACCTGGGAGGGAGCAGCCAGTGCCATGGCTGGCATCTCCCCAGTCATCACAGCCTCATCAGATGCCACAGTCACTGGCAGAGTGGCGGAGGAGCTGCTGTCATCCAGAGTGCCCTAAGAGGAGCCTGCAGAGATGACAAGCAGCTTGTGTGCCAATGTGAGGTCGCTCTGGACCTCCCTGCTTGCCATTGATGTGCGGGCACCTAACTAGGATACTGAATGCTTCATCTATCTCCCACACTAGCACTGATCACTTGAGGTCGTTGCCTGTGTGAGGGCTTGCAGGTCCAAGCGCAACCCCAGGAACCCCCGATTCTGTCCCTGGAGCTGCCTCTCCTTGAGAGTCACCACTCTCTCAATGGAGGAGGCATTGCGCTCAGCCATGAGGGTCAACCCAGTGCTTATGCTTTGAATGGACTCCTCCACCACAGAGACCACGGCACGCATACCCTCATGGATCTCTGCCAGAACCTCTCGCACATCCCAGTGGACATCCAGCATCTGTTGCCTAATGGACGACTCTAGAAGCTCATCTGCCTTTAACTCAGCATCAACCTGGTCTCCAGCAGTCCTCCGACTGCCGGCGCCCTGAGCACTCTCTGCATCTCAAGCGAGTGTGAAGTGCCCTCGCCGCTGTGCTTCGACATTCTAGCCGAAGAGCTAATGCCCACTATGGTACGATGTCTATGCTGGTGCCTAGTTCAGAGAGTGGATGTGACACAGGTGCATGTGAAGTCTGGCAGTCCTCTGATGTCAGGGGCGGCTCTTCGGGGCCTGCAAATGAGTGTCTGCTAGCGAATCTAAGGGAGAACAATGGCATGATTTTAGTTTAAGTCATCACACTGTCTCTGTGCATGCCAGGCATCCTGGTGAGACCATGGAGAACTGCATCATGGTGCCATTGTCTTTCAATGATCAATGGGGACTCCAATTTTGATGCTCCCATCAATGAAGGGATGATACAAGAATATTTTCACCATTCGAAACTCTCACCTCTGTGCACTGCACTTTTATCTTCATCTGACAGCCCAGCCTCTCCATGACCGGCTGACCAAGATGTGTGGCACCTCTCCAGATCCAAGGTGTCCTGCTCAAATCTGGTCAAGATAGGAGGTTTGGGGGGCCTCCGCCTGTCTGTGAACTCTCAATGTTGTTATGGCTCATCTTCTCCTGAAAGGACAGAGGAGCATTGATTAGTCCACTCTCCACCTGCAGTGCCATTGCAGCCTGGTCAACTCCACCCGAGGAACACCTTGAGTCATGGCCCTCAAATCACAAGGCACTCAGTCCAAGCAGCCAGGGCTTACCCCCTTGCCCAGCTCCAGCATCATTGACAGTTAGCACTCAGACTCTAACATCCCCGAGCGCCATTGGGGGACAGCCAGCTCTTAATATTTCACCACACTGATCCATGCCAACACAGTACTCAATGAGAGCAGTGTTGTTGAACCTTTTGTGGCACTGCACCCATGTTTGCCACACAACATCATGGCTGCTGACCTTGGCTGTCACCTCTTCCCAAGCTTTTATTGTCAGGTGCAGTGGCCTCCTCCTTCCGTCTCTGGGAACAAGGGTGTCCCTCCTGGCAGCCACCTCCTTCAATAGCACTGCAAGGCACTCATCTGAAAACTGGGGAGGCCAAGTGCCCACCCAACCTGCCCTCCTGCCTGGTGTCTCCAGCTGCCGTTGAGGTCATAACTTGGGCCTCCAGAATGCAGAAGCTACGTTCTTTCCTGGCACCCTTCAAGGAACTGTCTGTGCCATTTTTAAACCACCCGCTGGGTCGCCATTGGATCTGGCACCCGACAGACCACTGCCTCCGTCTGGTCCTTCTCAACCATTGGGAAGATCCGTTTCACGCTGGGTGGTTCTTAATTGGCCAGCCAGCGTGAAATCACAGTTGTAGGCTGATCGCGAGCGGGGCCTGTTTCCCGACTGGTCCTGAGCCCACCAATCGAGCCCACCGATCGCGCCCGCCTTCCAAGGATAAAATTCAGGCCATTGTGTCCAATTCTGAGCACTACACTTCTTGAAGGATATGCTGGCTTATGAAGGATATGTTGCGGAAAAGATTTATGAGAATGGTTATGGGACTTAATTTACCAGGATAGGTTGGAGAAGCTGGGATTGTTCTCCTTAGAACACAGAAGGTTTAAAGAAGATTTGCTAGATTATGAGGGGTCTAGATAGTGGCTGGAATCTTCTGCTCTGGAGACTAAGTGAAATGGTAGGTGGGAAAGTTGGCGCAGCTTGCACCAGCCAACGTGATGGGTTGCTGAACCAGATCGTCCACTGTTCCCCTTATTATATATACATGAGCAAACAGCATGCTGTATCTCATGGCGGGGCAGGATGGTATTCATCTGCCCCACCGTTACCTCAATGGTTCGCATTTCGGGGCGCCACATTTAAACGGCACCCATGCACACATTCACATTCTGCAGCCCAGGACTTATGGCAAGCACCAGAATGGCTCCCAGAAGAGACAAGCACTGTGCACCTAAGTTCAGTGACAAGTGACTGGCGGCACTCCTCCAGGCAGCCGAGGACTGGTGGGAGATCCTTACTCCCGTGATGGGCGCCAGAGATCCACCAATCTCACCACCAAGGCTTGGGAGGAGGTTGTCAGGGGGGTCAGTGCCTGTGGCCCTCAGAAGAGGACTGCTATCCAGCGCCGAAAAAGAATGAATGACCTTATCTGTTCCGCCAGGGCAAGCCAACCTTCTTCTCACTCTCAACAGTCTCAGAAGGCCATCAGGCATTTGCAGGCTTACAGTCCACAGGGATCTCACACATTACCAGCACAAAGGACACCACCACTGACTCTCTCAAATACACTTTCACATCTTCATCTCTTGTCACATCCTGCATCCTTAAGCTCTTACATAGGTTCTCTCAGCACACGCAGAGGGCATGCTACTTATCACCTGCTTTGGCAGCTGCCTACTCACAGTCTCCATCTGTCTTTTTGCTGAACAAGATTGCCCACAACAACAGGGAGAGATCCCAGACAGGAGGGGGTTGCCGGAGCTTAGGCCACTCACCACTTTTGAGGAGCAGGTGGCAGAGATGGCTGGCAAGGACAGGGACCGGTCCTGCACCAAAGGCAAGATCGGTGTCTCCCAACAAGCCAGTGAAGCCCCATCCACTAGTCTTCGTCCACCTGTTGAAACTGTGAGTGCTACTTAATGTACGTGACTATACAGCCAATCACTCATTGTCTCTTCATCTCTGTTACAGTCACCAGCAAAAAAAGCCAGCCAGCCCACAGCCCCAGCCCCCAGACCACCTCGGATGAGGATCCTAAGGACCCATTAAATGTGGAGCTGTCACTGCAGTTACCTGCCCTCTCCACCAGTGCAGAGACACACACCTCGGTGGGACCGAGTTTTAGAGCAGGCTCAGGATCACCATCGGCTCAGCACAGCACAGCACAGTACAGATTCTGGTCCACAGCAGGTGGAGGCAGTGATAGCCAAAGTCACCAACACTTGGAGGACTACTGGAGGTAAGGCTCCTGCTGTCTCCAAGTCCGAGTCCAATGACGAGCCTCTGGAATTGGCCCTCAGAGAGATGTTGGAGCTCCGAAAACAGGCAGGACCAAGTGCTAGCTAGATCCATAGCTCTGCATCATGCAGGTGGCGAGTGGGAACCACTGTAAGGATGATGTCTAGCTGTACATGTGGTCACGACGTCATGCTACAGGCCACCATGAGTGGCTAAGGTCCTGACTATTACTTGAAATGTAACCCACACCCAAGCCTGACAGACATTTCATGGAGGCCATTGAAAGATGCACTGAAATAGATTGATTCTAATGTGGATCACCATTAAAACCTCTAAGATCCACGTAGACCTGTCTTCAGTGCAGCAGTATCAGGAGACTAAAGCAAACTGCAAAATCTACACTCCTGAGGCTACATGATATCCTCTGACGCAAGTCTAGGATATGCATTGACCAACTACCATGTTAATAGAGCAACAAGCTTTGCTCATGTCGCTGCTGTGGTCAGAAAGGCGACTCACTGTAACTGAGATTGTGCAAAACATCATAGACCTGAGAAACAAAATGGGAAATAAGTGAAGTGGTCTTGAAATGACTGCTAGATGGCCATGACTACGCGAGAATAGAGGTGTGTGCGTCGAGGCTCCTGATGCCGAACTATTAAATGGGAGGACGCTGCTTTGGAATAAATGTCTGGCTAGCGTGGCTTGACTTAATCCCAAAGCTAGCTCTCTGATGGGCAATCGGCACGGTTATCTGATCGTGACAGTGCCACGGTTTCCTCATGCATATCAGAAACTGCTGGAATAAAAATGTAGCGGCCTCAAATAGAGTAGGGCAAAGCTCCGCTACATCTGATGTGTGCTTTTTATTATCAATGAAGTTACTAAGTAATGCCTAAATGCACTGTCAACATTTACTGGGTCACCTCACATCCAGATGCCAAGGCAATGGTGGATGTGAACTTGGGAAGCTCCAGTCTAAGGCTGGGTCATGAGTGCTTGTCAATGATCAGATGATGGTTCAGCTGAAGCTCTCTGTGTGCACACAAATGTGACCTGACTCGCAGGCTCGCATCCATGACTGAGAGTGACTGATCACAGAGTCCTAAAGAACAATCTCATGCTGGGGACTCAGTATGAGGATGAGGCCAGAACATTGTTCTAGCATAAGGATGGCTTGTGGAGAGATTCCACAGTCCGGACTCAGATCAGTCCTCAGACGCTCATGTGAGAACCAGTGATTGATTATTGTCCTCCTTGAGACATCTTGCAATGCTTCAGACATCCTGCCATGAGTGTACTGAAGTTTGCAGTGCGGCTTCTGCCTATTGAAGGCTGCCACAGGTAGTGAAATATGTACTGATCCTTATCCCATAACAGAATGGCCACATGCTCCAGAGGCTGCCTAGCCTTCCAAGGATGAGTCATTGTCCCGGAAGATTGGAACTACTCATTCAGAGATTGTTGTCCTTCATTGAGATGCTGAGGATAGCAAATAAGGTGTAATGTTGAGCCTCCATGGAGGGTCTAGGTGAAAGAGTCCCATATGATTTACTCATCTTCATCGTCCTGGAACCTTATGGCTGATACGTCTGGCTCATGCTATGGCCTCTTCCTCTTGGGCCTCAACATCCTCGCCCTCATCGAGCTCATCCTTCTTGACATCCTCCTCATCGGAGGAGACATGCAGCTCTTCCATTTCTCTATCTGACAACTCACCCCTGCTTTGGAGTGCCAGATTGTGTAGAGTGCAGTGAGTCACGATGATGCCAGACAATCTGGGAAGAATACTGGAGAATGCCACCTGAGCATTCCAGACATTGGAAATGCATCTTCAGCATGCCAATGGTCTGCTCAATGAAGGACTGAGCCACATTGTTCTTCTCCTTTGAAGCACTTTGAGGCTGCCAAATGGGTGCCATTAGCCACATCTTTTGGGGGGTAGCCTTTGTCACCAATGAGCCAACCTTGAATGCACTGAGGGCCCTTGAAGATCTGTAGCACCCGCAAATGACTCAAGACATAAGAGTCGTGTGAGCTCCCAGGGTATCTTGCACAGACTTGCATAATCTGCTTTTGGTGTTCACAAATCAATTGCATGTTGAGAGTGGAAGCCTTTTCTATTGATGAATCATTGCTGCCAGGGAGCTCTTAATGCCACATGTCTGCAGTCGATGGCATCCTGCCACTGTGGGAAGCTGGAGATCACTGCAAATCCCTTTGTTCTGGCTTCATCCAGGGAGAACTGGACGTAATTGTGTGCCTTACTGAATAGGGTGATGGTGACCTCTCAGATGCATTTATGAGCAGAGGATTGTGATATTCAGCAGAGATCCCCAGTGGAGCCCTGGAACAATCCATTCACAAAAAAGTTGAGTGCACCTTTAGAGCCACTGGCAATGGATGGACTCCCAAGCTGAGTGGCATCAGATCCTCCAAAAGAATTTTGCAAATGTGAGCCGCAAGATGCCTTAACAAGTGAAGGCGTCTATGGCACTGTCTCTTACTCATCTGCAAGTATGAGAGGTGCACCCTGGGTCACGCCAAATGCCTCCTTGGAATTGGTCTCTCTGCCCCAGCTTCTGGGACTTCATGGCGCCCTGCTGGCACATGTTCCTCCGTTCAAGGCTCTTTCCTTTGCACTGCCTAACAGTGACAGGCCCTTCTTCTCCTCCTCAGCTGTAAGAGAGCCATGGAAAAGACATTGCCTGCTGCCTCCATTCTGCACTTCTCTTCATCTCTGGGAAAATTGAACAGAAACACAATTGAACATAACCCTGTCAAGCTAGGAAGTCATTGTGAAGCCCTTGAGCTACCCTCATTCCAGGCATTCCATCCCTAGATCGTCCCTTGTAGTTGTAGCACAACCTTAAGGATCACTGGAAGTTGACCTCTCCGCCACTTGCCCTCTCATTGCCTCAAGCATGACAGCACTTTCAAAAAGGGGGTTGGATCTGGATGAATACAGCCAGATGCTATCAGCCTCAGTTAGGGCACTGTCAGGCTGTCTCTTTTGAGTAGACTAGAACCCAACCTTGCACTAATATAATGACTGTAAACATTGAGGTGTGTAAAGCCTGAACATCTCAGCTGCAATGTATAGAGGTATTTGGAGCATTTTGTATATGTACTCTAGACTACCCAATCAACATTTGGCCCCAAGCCTTAATGGATTATCACAAGAATGTGCACCATGAGTTAAGGTGCCCAAGTCCTTCAATTGGCTTTTGAGTCTTCCTAACATGTCTCAGCTGAGCCTTGCTCTCCATGTCCTGAAGCAGAAATTATTAGGGTGCCCCTTCAATCAGCCCAAAATTGCACTATTTGACTCCTCCCACAAGCCCTCAGACTCCTAACCTGGCGATTCTTTCCAAGGCTGTTTTTCAACTGTGTCACTCCACTGGCTGTCGAAATGGTGCTGCTCTGCTTCTGCTGAGACCAGTTTCCAACCACCCCTGTGACGGTCCAAGTCCCTGCTATCGCCCTGGAAGAGCATCATGTGCAAGTTTCCCTCCCTCCAATCACTCTCCTGCCTCCTCCTTTAATCATGGAGCCCATCGTAATTCTTGTAGATATCCCTGTCCTCCCCCTGAACCATTTTCTGTGGATGTCCTGATGCCCCATGTTGACCACACCCCTCCCCCTCTTGAGGCTCTATGCATGATGTCCTACCGAGACACCTCCCATGAGACAATTGAGTGCCCCCCCCCCCCCCACTTAGTTGTTAGTCCCCCATTTATAGGCTGCAGATACTTCCCCTGACTGTGAGTGTGCCATCTGTGGCCCAGTAACAAGCCACCAACCCCCAGAAACCAAATGTGAGGGACTGCCCACACCCTGCACACCATGCTGGTGCACCACTGACACACCACAGACAGGCCCTCTTTCTCCCTGGACTGGGCCCAAGACATGTGTGCCAGGAGCAGCCTTGTAGCCTGGTGTGCACTACCCCAGAACTACCTTTGCTTTCTGGCCCCCCACTGCATGCTGCGCACAGCCCCAGGACTGCCTTTGCTTTCTGACCCAACTACATGGTGCACACAGCCCCAGGACTGCCTCAGACTTATGTCCCCTCTTCTTTTCACCACAACCCCACCCAACTCCCGAGTCATTTGTCTCTGTCCACTCCTTCCCTTCCCTCCTGGGCTGCAGGTAACCCCGCCGCCCCCTCAGTCATTTGTCTCTGTCCACCTCTTCCCCTCCCCGTGTTCCAGGCAACCCAGCACCCCCTTCCCCGAGTCAAGTGTGTGCCTTCCAAACCCCCTCTCTTGCTTTAGTCTTGTCATACCTCCCCACCCCCTGAGTCAAGCCTGTGCCTTCCAGCCCCTTCCCTTGCCTCTGTTTTGTCTTACCCCACTCCTACCAGTGAAGCATGTTGCTTCCAGCCCCTTCCCTTGCCTCTGTCTTGTCTTAGCCAGCCCCCACACCATGTCAAGCATGTGCCTTCTAGTCCCTTCCTTTGCCTCTGTATTGTCTCACCCCACCCTCCCAGTCTACAGTGTATCTTCTATCCCTACCCTTCCCGCTGGTCTTGCCTCAGCATCCTTGGATGGAGTTGGAGCAGCCGTAGGCGCATTGTAGTGAAAGGTAGGTAACTGCTCTGCGCACAAACCTCGAAGTTGCGAGCGAAATACAGTTCGCCAGGTGCACATCAGTTATATCCAGTCGTGATTCATGCTGGTCTAATTAGCCGCTGGCGTGGCCATTTGATTGGAGTGGATTGTCATTCCGGCGAGCTGGGCTTTTAATGAACACTCATGAGATGCAAAGGCATGCAAATACGGTTCCCAACATGACAACCCAACCAGCCATGAAAATCAGGAGTGGAAAACTGCAATCCGCTTTTTCTCCAGCAGGAAACTGACTTTTGGTTGCACTCCAAATCTTCTGATCCTGCCCGCCACAATGCCTGCCACTGGCAGTACAGGAAAACCCTGTCCAGTGCAAAATTATAAGCGGTCTAAACAGTGTAGGCAGAAAATAATGTTACCATTGGCAGAAGGGTCATGAACTAAAGGGCACCAATTTAAGGTGACTGGCAATGGTGACATGAGGAAGTTTTTTTGTGCAGTAAGTGGTTATGATCTAGAATGTATCACGTGAGAAAATGATAGAGGCAGATTCCATCAGGTCTTTCAGAAGGGAATCTGATATGCACCTGAAGAGAAAAAACTTATAGGGCTATAGGAAAAGGTAGAGGAATGGAACTATTTGAGTTGGTTTGGCGGAGAGCCGGAATGGACATGATGGGTTGAATGGCCTCCTTCTGTGCCGTAATGATTCTATAATTAGACTGTCTCTTGTTGGGGCTCTTGTTGCCTGGTGTTTGTGTTAAAAAGAAAGACTTGCATTTAAATTGCACCTTTTATAACTGCAGGACATCCCAAACAGCCAATGAATTACTTTTCAAAAGTAGGGCTGTATTTCATCATTGAGATGGGTATTAAGAGTCTGGAAAATTCCCAGTCCGCCCGCCTCAGGAGAAAGTGCCTAAAGGGATAGGATTTTCATTGTGGGTAAAGGGGGGTGCAGGGCGTTGGGATGGGGAGGGTGCGGGCAGCAGTCATGCTAGCCAACCTGGGAAAAGGTTTGAGGCAGCCACAGGGGCTGCTGGGTGCAGATGCGGACTGTTTAAAAGGCCCACCTTTAAAGTTTCAGCTACTCTAACATCTGTTCATGGTATTACGTTAACCTTTGGTGATGGACTTTGTTAAGCCATTGCTCTGGTCACCACACACAATGGAAAAATGCCAGGAACTTGTTCTTGCAACTGCTCTGTCTCCAGCCTCTTTCGGACTTTCTGTGATTATGGGCAAAGTTATAATCTTCACTCCTGCCAGATCATTCCCCAGGAGTAGATCCACTCCATCCATGGGTAATTTCTTAACTCCGGGGCGTGCGTCCCGACGACATCACGCTGTCTCGCGATATTTCGTTCGGCAGGCGCGTGCCGGAGTCGGCTGCGCACCCACCATTAATTGAGAGGCCTATTAAGACCATTAAAGAACTAATTAACTTCAAATTTACGCTGCCCGTCCAACCTAACGGTTGGCGGGCAGGCAAAAAGGCCAAGCGGCCTTTACGTTCTTTAGGAAACCTCATCCATGAGCGGGATGAGGTTTCCTAAAGCTTTTACAAATTAACTGATAACTCTTTCTGAAAAATAAAAACATGTCCCATCTCATGTGACACAGTCACATGACAGGACACGTTTCATTAAATTTTTACTGCATTTTTAAATTTTTTAGAAAGCACTTCAACCTCCCTGAGGCAGCTCTGTGACTGGACCTGACTCTCCTCCCACCGCCCGCACAGGTAGTGCTCGCTACCACTCACTTATTACGCTGGGTGGGCCTGCCCATATAAAATGGCAGTGCGGAGCCAATCACGAGTGGCAGTCAGCTTCGCGACCGCTCCCACCTGACACAGGAAAAATTCAGGCCATGGAATTTACAGCACTGAAGAAAGGTATTTGGCCCAAGAAATTTGTGCCAGTGTTTGTGCTTCACAAAACTTTCTTCCACTCTGTTTACTTCTGGCTAGAAATTGCTTTAAGCTGATTTTTGGGCTGGGGACGGGGAGCTGGTTACAATTGGCAACCCCAATACCCTTGCAAATTAAGTTGGAGGGGTGGTGTTGATGCAGTTTTCTTCTATACACCTCATCTGCATGATTTTGCATTGGCCTGAGCAGCTCCAGTGGTGCTTCTCCATCCGCAAAGCAGCAACCTCTGCACAGAGTTTGGGGACCTGGCAACATTGTCTACAGATCACGTGATCCAGGCATCCCAGTCCTCTTAAAGGCTCAATGCCTATTAAAGGAAGGCTGCACACTTGCAATCATATCTGAAAGAAAATCAATTTTTCAACAATGAGGGGATGTCTCAGCAGGCAGATTTTTGATTGTAAGGGATTCAAAGGTTATGGGGGACAGGCAGGAAAGTTGGGTTAAAGCCACAATCAGATAAGACGTGATCTTATTGAATGGCAGGGCAGATTCAAAGGGCCAAATAACCTACTGCTGCTTCTAGTTCTTATGTTCTTATGAGCAAGTTAGAGGGCTCCCCACTTAAGTAACACCGTACTGGATGCTCTGGTCACTGACGTAGTCTCCAGGAGGAAGGCAATGTTTCCCCAGTTAGGATAGAAGTCCTCAAGATTCACCCTGACGCAGGAATGGGATCACATCATCTAGTTTGATCCTACAGATGTGGCAGCAAAACAGAAATACAATGACCTCACATGGGTGGTCAAGGTGAATGAATGCACCCTCACAGTAACATCTCATCACACCAACATGGCTGGTCAAGGTGAATGAATGCACCCTCACAGTAACATCTCATCACACCAGCAGGCCCCATCACTGACCTGAATGCACTCCCTGACATGCAGGCATCATGACTAACATTTCTGTTCTCCATCTCACTCATGCACATCTCCCAATGCTGCCAGCATTACACTAACTCTCTCCCTTGCTCCATATGCGCCCAGCTACTCAGCAATGGCAGGCACATCACCTGAGCACAATGCCCCACAATTACTTACTCTGCAGGGAAAGAATGGCCATGAAGCGAGGGAGATACAGAAGACTGGCTGGTAGGGGGTGGGGGGGGGGGGGGGGGGGGGGGGGGGGGGGGGGTTTGGTTGGGGGTGGGGGGGGGTGGTGGTGTGGGGGGGGGTGGTGGGGGGGGGGGTTAGTTATTAGGGGGTTGTGGTGCTGTCCACAAGTCCATCACCTAAGCCACCTGAAGAAGATTGTGCTACACATCATGGGACTAGAGGCAAAGCAGCCAGTGGCATTTGGTGCATTACAGATTATCCAGGATAAAGGTGACAGCTTATGCCCCTTTTCAACTTCCTCCTTCACCTGAGATATGGCATTCAGTCGAAGCTGAAGATCGTGTGACCATGGAACTCCTGCTTTCCTCCCCACCATCCCGATTTCTCCCCAACCTTCCCCCTCTGCTTTTATGCTTTGAGATACAGAAGAGTTCTCATTTGGCCAACCTCAACTCAGGAAGGAGGAAGAGGAAGAACTAAACGATGATAGTGATGAGGATGCATTATAACTGGCACTGCCAGGACCTTGAAGAATAACATAGAATGACAGTTAGCACATGGTGAATAACCAGACATGAGTAGGCTACAGCCAAGCCAGGGGAAAAGGATAGCTTGTGTGCCAGTTCCCCGAAGGGCAAGGCCAAGCATGACTTCTGCTGCAGGGGACAAGGGTGGGGCAGAATACAGGAGAATGCTGATGATGATGCACACTGAGAAACTTGAGGCATGGAGGAGTACAGTCCCAACACGCTGCAGGCCACATGCAGAACTTGAAGCCCACCCCTTCCTCTGTGGAATGGGTAGCCAACTCTATGAAAACACTGGTGGACTAAGTCATGATGGAGCCTTGGTAACCTCTGTCTCAGCTTTGACTGCAGCACAGACAGAAACCTACTGATGTCTCAATGTTGCAGTGGCAGCTCAGATGGAGAGTGTAAGATCCATGGGTGCTGCTGTGCAAGCTCAAATTGCTGTTATTGCGGGTGCTGATCCCAGTGCTCAACAAGGCTTGCAGACTCTCACAGCAGATTACTAGGATTGCTGAAGTGCTTTGCCATGGGAATCGCAGTGGCCTCGTGTAGGACAAGCCTGATGTCCTCCCTCAATGAGAGCATTCATGTCCCCACCATTACCACTCTGCTAATGCCCTTGCTGTTGCTAGTCAGTGAGCCAATCCAGTCTGCCGACATCTGTGTCAAGCTTGTGCAGTCAGTAGCTGGGCTTTCTAGACCGAGTTAAGGGCAAGGCCACTGGCAGTCTTCCCCAACTAAGTCAGCAGCCTTCCACCAGCCATGCTGCAATCACTGCAGTAACATACTTGGGAATACTGGAAGAGACAAGGGAACCTGCAAGACAGCCACTAAGGGAATGCACAAGAATTTTCCACTTGCCTTTTTGCTGTAGGGCTGCCATTTTCTTCCCAATATTTCGATCTGTTTGCCCACTAGTTGCGTTTCCTGTTCTGATCTACCGACTGACTGCCAATTCTTTTCTCTCTACTCCCATTGAGTATAGTTGTCCCTCACCAATGACCCAACCTCATTTAGTTTTGTCTGCTTTACAATAACCTTGACTATACACAACATCCTACTATTTAGAATCATAGGGCGGGACTTTCCGGCCTCGCCCGCGGACGGGGATCGTCCAGTCCCGCCGACAGTCAATGGACCTTTAGCTGGGCCACCAAATCTCCAGTGGCACGTCCTGCCATGATGGGGCCAGAAAATCCCGGCCAGAGTTACAGTATATTAGGAGGCCTTCTGGCCTGTCCAGCTCCTGCTAGCTTTCTGCAAGACCAATCCAGCTAGTCCCATTCCTCCACTCTTTACCTGTAGCCCTACAATTTCTTTCCCTTCAAGTACTTACTTAGTTCTCTTTTGAAAACCTCAACTGAATCTGCCTCCACACTTTCAAGAAATACATTCTATAGCATAACCATCCGCTGCATACAGAAGTTTTTTCTAATGTTTCCTTTCATCCTCTTGCCAATCAGTTTAAACCAGTGCCCTCTGGTTCTTGACCCTTTTGCCAATGGAATCAGTTTTTGTCTGTCAACTCTTCATGATTTTGAACACCTCTATCAAATCTCCTCTCAGCCTTCTGTGTTCTAACCCTGTCTTCTCCAATCTCTCCATGTAACTGTAGTCCCTCATCCCTGGAACTATTCCAGACAATCTTCTTTAAAACTTCTTCAAGGCTTTCACATCCTTTCTATCATGTGATGCCAAGAATTGGATGCAATACTATAGTTGTGGCTGAACCAGTGTTACATAAGGCTCATCATAACTTCCTTGGTTTAGTACTCTATATCTTTATTTATCAACCTCAAGGTGCTCAATGCTTTTTAATTGCTTTCTCAACCTGCCCTGTCACCTTCAACGATTTGTGTAGATATACTCCCCAGTCTTTTTGTTCCTATACCCCATTTAGAATTGTACCCTTTATTTTATATTGCCTCTCCTCATTTCTTCTACCAAAATGTACTGCTTCACACTTTCTCTGTATGAAATTTTATCTGCCGTATGATAATCTTGATAGATTAATGGCCACATTAGCAATAATAACTTTTTAATGCTAGATTTTTAAAAAAAAATTCAAGCTCATAAACTGCTATTATGAGATTAGAACTCACATCTCCAGATTATTAATTATTAACCAGATGATATAAACACTGCACAAACATACACTCCACAGGTATAATAGATATGCATTTTCAAAACAAAAACAGAATTACCTGGAAAAACTCAGCAGGTCTGGCAGCATCGGCGGAGAAGAAAAGAGTTGACGTTTCGAGTCCTCATGACCCTTCAACAGAACATTTTCAATATCGCCATATGAGCTTTTATCACATAAAATAACTGGTTAAACTTGCACACCACTCAATGATTTGAGATATCCTAAATATATTAATATTGCAAATTTGTGAACAGAAGAATTCTGCTTTATTTTACAGAAAGCATGGTGGGCTGATCAGTATTCAGCTGGAGTGCTTCGTGCTATCTCTCACACACTAAGCAACAGTTATGGGACAGGAGGCCTACCTACAGGTACTAAAATGTATCAAAGTACATCAGCAATCAGATCTAAGCTTAAAACAGAACTCAAGCACACTTATAAAATTTCCATATGAGTTTCCTGAAGAAAATTGACATATTTTACTAATGAGCAATAAATACTGCATGAAGAGAACCAATGTTTTTTATTCATTCATGGGATGCGGGCGTCGCAGGCTAGGTCAGCATTTATTGCCCATCCCTAATTGCCCTTGAGAAGGTGGTAGTGAGCTGCTTTCTTGATCTGCTGCCGTCCATGTGGTGTAGGTGCACCCTTAGTGCTGTTAGGGAAGGAGTTCCAGGATTTTGACCCAGCGACAGTGAAGGAACGGTGATATATTTCCAATTCAGGATGGTAAGTGGCTTGGAGAGGAACTTCCAGCTGGTGGTGTTCTTTATGAATTAGTTGCAGTAATAAATCTCTTGTGTATACTGGGATTTGTAGACTGGTTATTGAGATTAAGTTCAATGTCTATATGACTAAAATTTGAGCACCTACATTAATAAGGTTGTCTGCCATTTTTTGAGCTGCTGTCTTTTGGATGAACCAGTATATGGAGGCCCTGACTATCCTCTGAAATGATATATAATATCTCTTAGCACTGTGGGCAGGATTTTTAGGATGGCAGGGTTTCCCGCCTTTCCACCCAAAGAATTGGTGGGGAACACATACCACCCCCCGATCACAACAGCCTCACAACCATTAATTGGCTGGAGATGGGACTTTCGCCCCTTGCTTGAGCAGAATTCCTACCTCAGAGAGCTGCTCTGCAGCTCTGCAATCCCAGCAGCGGCAGCAGAAACCAGGACTGGAACTACAAGCAGTGTCAAGATTCTAAGTTTGGCAGCCAAGGACCAAGTAAGTGTGGGGAATCTCAGGGTGGGGAGGTGAGGTGAGGTCCAGGGAATGCGCAGGGTGGAGGGTCTTGATGGAGAGGCCATGAGGAGAGAACATGGGGCAGACCTTGGTGGGGTGAGCCCGATGTAGGAAAGGGACCCTCGAGGGAAGCAACCCTCCTGAGGCCCGAGCCTGGAGACATGCTGAGCTTACCCCCCATGCTCCTGAACTCCTCCTGCCAGCCTCAAAATTGAGGCTGGATGGGAAACAGTCCTTGAGTGGCCATTAATTGGGCCACAATTGGAGTGAGGGCAGGCAGGTTGTCCTCGGCCCCATGTAAAATTGCAGGTCGAATGTGACGGGAAGGCCACCTGTGGAATTCTATGCCCCCCTCCCCTGCTCCTTCAAGTCTGACTGTGGCGGACAGTAAAATTCTGGCCTATTAGAAGGGAAGTGGAAATCTCACCATTGCCAGATTTATCCTTCAATCAACATCAGTGAAAAGGATTATCTGGTTATTATCACATTGATGTTTGCGGAACATTGCTAATGTGTTTCCCATGTTACAACAGGAACAGCACTTCAGAAGTACTTCATTGGCTGTAAAGCACTTTGGGATGACTTGAGGTTGTGAAAGCTGCTATATGAATGCAATTTCCTTAATTTTTTAATTACGTGGTTGCTAATAATTAGCACATGGCACTGACATAGGAATAGGTTATATTAAGATAAGTCAGTATTTTGTATAGATGTTGGCCTCATGCCTCCATTTCTAATAACTTTCTATTACAATAAATCATCTGGCTACTGTTAGAATCTAGCTGATGGATTAGTGCACACAATTTATGAACTAAAAGAAAAATTCTTGTAGCCTGGATTTTCCGCTCCCATTTGCGGCAGGCATCATGGTGGGCGGGAGTGTAAAGTATCAGGAGATCGCAAAAATCACGACATAAAACTAGTTTGTGATTGTCCGCTCCACCCTGCAATTGCAGGCCGCGTTTCCCACCGCTGCACATCAGGAAGCTAATTTCAATAGATTAGAATCTCATTACAAGCCCTATTCGCCGGAATCATTCCCCCACCCTGGATCATGAGCCCACGTTAGCGTGCAATCACACCGACGTGTTTCACAAAGGTACATAAGCGATGTGCACCTGGCGACCTGCACTTCACTCGGGACTTCGGGCAGCACTCGCAGTCATCAGCTCCACGCTTCGCAGGTAGCACCGCATCGCTTTTAAGGGGGCTCATGGGCAAGTCTCTACCTACTAGACCAGCGGTAAGGTGCAGGTGTCTTTTCAACAGCTTTAAGGTTAGGGCTTGCTTGGGGAAAGGGAAGAAGTGGCTTCAGGCAAGAGAAGAGGCTGCAGGGCGAGGGCTGTACTGGGAAAGAGGGGTATCCCAGAGTGTGTGTGGGGGCACATATTGATCTGTGCAAGTGGCCTCAAAGTGGTGAGGGCTGAAGAGGCAGTCTGCAGAGGGGATGAGGTCAGATGGAGATGTGAGGGTGTGTGTGAGAGACTGCGTGGTGATTTCCCTTGAGCTGGCAGTGAGTGAGATGTCAGTGAATGTGTGATAGGCCTGTGAATGTGTGAGTTTAGAGTGACGAGATGGTTGACTTACCCCGGCAGCACGGATGAGATCATTCATCCTCTTCCTGCACTGGATGGCCAACCTTTTCTCTGCAGCATTGGCACTGACCACCACTGCCACCTCCTTCCAAGCCAGAGTGGTGAGATTGCTGGACCTCCTGTGGCCAGAGCTGGGCTAGAGGACATTACAACAGGCCTCCAAAGGGCATTCCATTGACAGGTCACTGAATGCTTCTTGATTTTCAGGGCCATGTCTTCACTGGAGCAGTCATGGGCTGCAAGCATTGAGAACTGTGCACGCAGCTGCAGTTCAGCCCCCGGAATGAGGAAACAGTGAGGTAACAGCATGGCAGGCAATTCAGAGGCTGCCCACCAGCAAAACAGTTTGTTTCCTGTGGCTGCATAATTAATGAGGTGGAAAATGGACAATATGGTGCAAAAACTGGCACTTGTGGCTGGCGGGAGAAACGAGTTTTTCACGCCCACCACTGCACCTAGTGCAATTCAGGGAAAATTCTGGCCTATGAGTTAAAATTACATTTTTCAGGTGATTCAGGAACGGAAATATTTGGGTCTACTAGGATGGGATACTTTAAAAAATGTTTTAACAACGTATGCAAATAATCTATTGGAAATTCAGGCTTGGGCTGATAAGTAGCAAGTGACACTCGTGCCACATGAGTGCCAGGCAATGACCATCTTCAACAAGAGAATATCTAACCATCTTCACTTCACATTTAATGGCATTACCACTGATGCACTGCAGCAACTCACCAAGGCTCCTTCTACAGCACCTTCCAAACCTACGACCTCTACCACAAGGGCAGCAGATGCATAGGAACATCACCACCACCTGCAAGTTCCCCTCCAAGCCAGACACCATCTTGACTTGAAACTATATTTCTGATCCTTCTCTGTAGCTGGGTCAAAATCTTGGAGCTCCCTTCCTAAGACCACTGTGGATGTACCTACACTACATGGACTGCAGTGACTCAAGAAGAGGGCTCACCACCACCTTCTCAAGGGTAATTAGAGATGGTCAATAAACACTGGCCTAGCCAGCAACACCTACATCCTGTGAAAGAATTTTTAAAAAACACCTTTAGTGAAAATTGAGGGGGATAGTGAGCAACTAACTTATTCTAAGGCCCTCCTAATTGCTCTCTTGTTGACCACTTTGACATATAGGAAATAGTTGAGATTGGATCACTATTAAAGTTGAATTCCTTCCACCTTTTTTAGGGAAGCAACTTACCTCTCAAAGTTGCTAATAATGGTTTACCAATGCACTACAGTACAGCAATATCAATCTCAAATCTATTTTGTTACAGTAAATATCAACAAATTATAATTCATGTAGTCAGGTATTTTTCATTGAACTATCTTACAGAATTAATAGAGGTTGCAGTCACGGTGGTCAGTATGATTTCTGGAGCTCTGATGCATACAATAATGGTGGCAAATGTGGCAGCTATGGTATTAAATGCAGATGCTCCTGGACGAATATACAGAGAGAAGGTTTGTGAAATTTAATGTGAAAAAATGTTTATGTCTAGTTAAAACTCGTAGACATGCCTAACAAAATCTAGTCTTCCTGTCTATGTCAGCTCAGCAATCAGCAATCTTTCAGTGTAAGATCATCTGGAGATTTTTTTAGAGTAAACTTGCATTTTTAGTTAATATCTAATGTTTAAATCTAGCTGTTCTTGATCTTTGGAAGTATCCTATGCTCCAAACATGTTTGCTAATTCAGAGGATGATTTAGAAACACAAGCCCCCATTGAAACCGTAAGACTTACTTAAGGTTGTTACTTAATTTACTGCAGCATTAGGAATCTAGCAGAAATGTTCTGTTGAAGTTAAAGGGAAACATTTGATGAAAAGGTTTGTCAGGCTCCATCTGTCGTTTGACACACTGGCCAGGGTTTTACAGCCCCTCCCACCCACTGGGTTATTACGGTCCTGCCGAACTGAATGGAGATTTAAATGGCTCGCTGCATCAGCTGGGGTGGGGGGGAGACATGCCATGGCGGGCCATAAAATCCTGGCCATTGATTTTTAATCCCAGAAGTGGGTGGGTTGGGGGCAGTTACATATTCCATAAAACAATGGGTGGGATTTACCGGCCCCGCCTGCTTCTGGGATTGTTTGGTCCCGCTGAAAGTCAATGGACTTTTGACTGGCCCACCGCATACCCTATGGCGGGGCCAATATCCCGGCCAATGACTTTTCAATTCTGGCTTTAGTAGTAATAGTAATAATATTAATAGGAATCCTATGCATATTGTACACTTCTTATCTGAGCATCAACATTCTGTCAAGTGATATCCATGTGGTTCTTGATAGGATTTCTCCTTATAAAGCTACCTATCACATAGCCAAACCTACAGTTTTACACAAAGGGTTAGATTTTAACAGCCTTCTGGAGACAGGCTGGAAGGTGGGATGGGTCATAAAATTGTGGCAGAATGGGAATGACAGTGGTGCGGCAACCCATCAACCAGAAGACAGTGGCCAATTAATTCAATTAAGTGGCCAACTAATAGCACTTTCCACCCCCCTGGCATTTTACCGGCATTGGGTGGGGTCCCCACTACATGGAGAGACTGCCAGGTAAACATGGCAGCCTCCTAGCAAGTTCCTGGGGGGGGGTACCTGCTATTCTTGGTGCTTCATGGCTCTCAGGGGGACCCCTAGCGGCAATGGCTGCCACTGCAGTTCCACCGGCACCACTGGAGAGCGGAAAGCACCAATCGCTGCATCCTTCCTGCCTGCCTGGCACTTTGAAAAAGAACTTCCTGTTAAAATTATACAGCTTTGGATATTTTTAGTCAGCTACACAGTGTCTATGAAATGTAAATCAGGGAGATGCCATGTTACAGAAGTACCTTTTCACAGGGCACCAAAATTAATCTCCAATGGATTGTCATAAAAAATGGAGCAAAATAAGAAGGCTTTAAAACTCGTTAACTTCTCCAGTTCTAGCAGGGGGGTGATCAACAGAATCCATGCGAGGATGAAAGCATCAAATAAGAGACCCATGACTTACATCAATAGGAAAGGCTCCCATTTCCCATTACACCAATACCTGTAATGTAGTACAGTGAATATTGCATTCATATGTAATACTTCATACATGAAGTATGCAGCATGCTTGGGACTGCCATGATAGCATCATGCAGTTAGTTACCAAGGACAGGCAAGGACCACTTGATCCTTGATACTGTGGCTTCTCATACCATTCAGAGTGATGCGCAACACATCAGAGGAGCATTAGAACTGTGTACATGTAGCCACCAAGCACCTGGCAACGCTTCGGATCTCTCCCCCACAACCCCCTCCCTCCTCACCGAAAGGCTATGCCAACTTTTATTCACTAGTGGAAAAGTCTGAATCAGATTTGTGGAGAATTCCATATGATTGCCAAAAGTGACGAAGAATTAAAATGTAACACAAGTTTAATTCAACAAGTAACTGAACACAAACTAGTTTTCAAAATCAACAAGATGCATAGAAAGCAAAACTTCCATTAGTATACGTAAACACCAAAATCTTGACCCTTCTCCCCAAAACTGCATAGGTGACCAATAATGGAATAAGTGAATCATCAAAAAACTTTGCCTGATAAACTCTCTATGGAACTCTACTGATGCACGTTGAGCCTCATCACTAAAATAACCGATTGCAAACGGACTCACCTAATGGCACCGACCTGAGAGTACAGATTCAAACTCGGTGCAATTCTTGCTGCAATGAAAATATTGGTTATATTTAAAAAAATCCTGCAATCTGCTGTTGCAATTTCAGTCAGACTTGATTTTTTAAAATCTGCATTCTGATTTCCATGCTACTCCAGCATTGTATTGTTTTAAATGGGAGTTGATTAAAGAACTGCTAATGTTTAAATGAGCTGATGCCACAAATTATGGTGGGTTCAGCTCTGGATCTAGCTGCTATGTGGAACATTGTAGTCATTGTGGCTTATAATAAAGGTTTAAAATAGTCATTGCATCTCAATAAATCTCATCTAAATAGCTAACTGCTCAATTCATGCAGTGGTGGGCGTGGGGGGTGGGTGGGAGGGTGGTGTGGTTGGTGGGAGTTCATCAAGAGACAATGATAATTTGCACATAGGCAAAGTCCTAATATTAAGTCCTGTAAGTCCTAGCAGTAAGATAAATGATGGGTTAATTTGTTTTAGGCATTGGTTGTGGGATAAATGTTGGTAGAAGGACATCCCTACCCTTTAAACCATGTCAGAAAGATGATTTCACTTTAATGCCTCATCTGAAAGATACAGCTCCTCTGAAATTGTTGTACTACATTGAAGCATTAACCTAGATTTTGTGCTCAAGTCAGTAGTGGGGTTTGAATCGTTGACCTTCTGTATGTGCCCCCACTGAGACAAGCTGAAACTTGGCTGGTGAAAACAACTAAATATAGCCAGGTAGCAAATGGAGAATAATAATGCAGTAATATACTTGGAATTTTGAAGCCATATATAAACTTTGATTTAGAAAGGTATTATGCAGAATGATCATGTACATATATGCAAGTCAGTCAGTTTAACCTCAGTCGTGGAAAAAATTCTTAGGACAGAATCTTCCAGTTGGCATGTGGGGGCGAGCCCTACACGCTGATGCATAAAATGATATGTGATGATGTTGGGCGACATCATTGTGCGCCATCGTGATATTTCGATTGGCAGGCGCACAGCGGAGTCAGCTGCATGCCCACCAAAATGTTAAGGGCCTATTAAGGCCGTTAAGAAATTAATTAAAGTTCTTAAGAATGCTGCCCATCCAACCTTATGGTTGGCAGGCAGACGAAAAGCCAAAGCTTCCTTCAAATAAATCAATAATTACAAACATGCCCCAACTCATGTGACACGGTCACATGAGGGGACATGTTTGAATAAATTTTTAATTCGATTCTGTCATGATTTTATTATACATTCAATCTCTCTGAGGCAGCTCCGTGCCTCAGGGAGATTGCAGCACTGATTCGTGCACACGCACGAAAGAGCGTTGGATCCGACTCTCCCTCCTCTCCCCACCCACACAGGTAGCGTTGAGCACTACCGGCCGTGCATTACACTGAGTGGGCCTTAATTGGCCTGCCTGCCTAAAATGGCGGTGCAGGTTTGATCGCGGGCTGCGATTGCCTTACACCCGCCCTGCCCGTTCCTGCCCAGTCTGCCCGCCATAGGAAAAATCCCAGCCTTAGAAACAATAATTTGGGACAATATTAACAATTCATTGGACAAGTGTGAATTAATTAAGGAAATCCAGCACACATTTGTTAAGGGCAAGTCATGTTTAACTAAGATAAAGGCAAAATACTGTGGATGCTGGAAACCCGAAACAAAAACAAAAATGTTGGAAAAACTCAGCAGGTCTAACAGCATCTATGGAGAGAAAGACAGAGTTAACATTTCGAGTCCGTATGACTCTTCTTCAGAGCTAAAAAATCTTGATTGCGTTTTTTGATGAGGGAACAGAGAGGATTGATATGTATATAGACTTCCAAAAGATGTCAGCAAAGTTGAAGCCCATGCAGTAAAAGGGACAGTGGCAGCTTGGATACAAAGTTGGCTGAGTGATAGAAACAGAGATTAGTGGTGATTGATTGTTTTTCAGATTGAAGGAAGGTACATAGTGAGGTTCCCCAAGGGTCAGAACTATACCACTTCTTTTCTTGATGTATATTAATGACTTAGACTTAAAGGGCATAATTTCAAAATTTGCAGGGGACATAAAACTTGGAAGTATAGTGAACTGTGAGGAGATGATAAACATCAGGAGAGCAAGGCGGCTGGAATGGGCACAATCTTGGCAAATGAAATCTAATGCAGAGAAATGTGAAATGATACATTTTGGTAGGAAGAATAATGAGAGGCAATATAAACTAAACTGTACAATTCTAAAGGAACTGGAATAGAGAGACTTTGAGGTAGATGGCACAAATCATTGAAGGTGGCAGGGCAGGTTGAGAAAGTGGTCAAAAGAGCATATGGGACTCTAGACTTTGCAAATAGATGAACATTTATAAAACACTGGTTCAGCCACAGCTAAGTGTTATGTCCAATTCTGGGCACAAACTTTAGAAAGGATGTGAAGGTTTTAGAGAGGATGCGGAAAAGATTTACGAGAATGGATCAAGGGACGAAAGACTTCAGTTACCTGAACATATTGGAGAGCTGGAGAAGAGAAAATTGAAAGGAGATTGGATAGAGATGTTCAAAATCATGAGCGTTCTATTCAGAATAGAGAGAGAGAAACTTCCCATTGACGAATGGATCATGAACCAGGGATACAATTTAATGAACCAAAGGCGACATGAGGAAAACCTGTTTATGCATCAAGTGGTTAGGGTCTGGAATGCACTGCCTTACAGTGTGGTGGAGACAGATAAAATCACGGTTTTCAAAAGGGAATTAGAAAAGGACCTGAAGGGGAAAACAATCACAGAGCTGTGGGGAAAGGGCCAGGGGAGTGGGGCTAGCCAAATTGTTCTGGCAGAGTGCTGACTGCAGAAAGACAGCAGCAGCAAAGAGGACTGTAACACCAATGACTTAAAAACCAGAGGCTATAACATCACAAGGTCTCCAAGTCTTTTCCTTTTTGGGTCCACTAATACAGCAAACTAACCACCTGGTAGCGAGACTACAAGCAACTAACTTTGTGACCTGCAGAAAGTCCATCCCTTTGAGAGAATCCTGAAACGACCTTGACATACGACTTCAGTTGTTGAAATCACCCTTTAAGAGTGAAGACATCTTCTTTATCAGGCCTACAATACCTGTTTTTCAGAAGAACCTAATCAAGTGAATTATGAACCTTTTTTTACTTATAACCTTTAAATGTGGACTATTTTCTTCAACTGTACTTTCCTTCAGTGGCTTTGCGTATGTGACTGTGTGTGTGTGCCATAGCATTAGATTTCAGGGTGAGTGCGTAAGTAAGCAATCCTCGTTCTTTATTTAAACCCATGAAAAGTTTGCTGACGGTCATTCAATTTGTCCACACACTCAGACGTTACAAAAACACACATCTTCCTCCCAAAAGCTTACTGACTACGTACAGTTGAAAAGGGAACAAAGGCTTCAGCAGTTCCCTCTCACCCCAGTCTGTAACATTTGACATTACTGTTTATTGCATTCAGTTTGGCTATCATACTCATTTTATTTTAATAGATAACACAAATATTAATAAAGCTATTAAAGTGATGTTTTTGGTTGAAGTCTGAGCAGAACTAGAGCTATGTCCAGTGTTCTAACAGCGCTTGTAACATAGGTTGATTTTAAATTCAGAATTCACAGTATGATTCAAGTCAATTAGATCTGTCCCTTTTATTAATTTTCTCCATTTGTGTTTTAAGTTGACTGGTCGCATTTTGTTGACACTATTTTGAACAAGTATGTAAGTTAACGCCAAACAAAATGTAACAGTCGCTGACATTGAGAATATATTCCACTATGTTTTTGAATACATTAACTTATATGGCGGAAATTCCAGGGAGTTGTAGGTGCAAAACAAAATGTATTACAGACATAGTTAAGTTTTATGTTCTGCTTTCTTTATTTCAGGATTGGTTCTCACTTAATTACACAGACAGAATTTAATGGATAAGGCAAATAAAAAAATGTGTATAAAGCGCGGTGCCACTGTATACTCCTGTATCTGCTCTTTTTTGGCCTGGTTGCTAAATTCCAACAAATTCCAAGTTGCGGGTGGGTATTTCTTCAAGCAACTCCTGTTATGCCATTACTTTCAGAGGTGGGACTGGTAAGATACTATGGCACTGTCCCGTCTCCCCCCCAACCCCCCCCGAATAATTTGCTGCCATTCCTTCAGCTTCAATAGCCAACGTAAGTTATGTGAGGTAAGCTTACTTCTTGTACAATGATCATAAAGGAACCTTTCTCACCATGCTGTATCTCAATGGCAATCATTCTCAGATTTATCCAGTTTGTTATCTTTCTCCTTTAACTATAAACTTCAGATGCAAATTTGCACTGAAACTCATCAAGTACCTGCTGAGAGTTAAAATATTTTACAAATATCATCATTGCAAATCGTAACCAAGTTGAAGAACTTTATTAGGTAAAACGTGCTCAAGTAAGATGTAGTTCATCACAAAAGGCTGCCGTTCGATTTATGGCCATTTTAAACTATTGAAGCATTTGAATAATGGATTAAACTTTAAAGAATAATTCTTTATTTTGTAATTTAGCTGTGCCAAGTGGAAGAGTACACAAAGAGTAGGAGATTGCCTCGGGAACTACGGATGAAGATTTCAAACTATTACAGAGAACGTTTTAATGGGAAATGGTTTGATCAAGAAGGGATTCTTTCTGAGATGACAGAGTATCTGAAAGAGGTATTGAACTGTGCCAAATGCATGACCTTCAAGGAAGTAATAAGTTTAAAATATGCAAAGAACTTTATTTGAAATACTTTCTAATGTAAAAATAACCAATTCTTCAGCTGGAATTTTCCACTCCCATTTGTGGTGGGTGTATTTGGTGGTGCGAGCAGAAAATGTCACGAAAAGGACCTAGTCGCATTTCCCAGCGATGTAAGTCCAGGACGTGATTGTCCTCTCTGCCCATCAATGGCGGGCTGCTTTTTCCGCCGTCCAACATGGGGAACTTAATTTTTTTGCATTTGCATCTCATAATTGTACACACATGCCTGAATCATCCCTCCCATGTCAAATTTAATTCCCAAGTCGGCATGATTTCAGAACAACGTGATTTATGACCGCCTTTAAAAGACGTGCACCTGGTGAACTGAACTTCAAAGGGAATTGGGAGATGAGTGCACACAACCTTACGCAACCTGTAAGACATCAAGGAAGAGGTGCTGCACATTCAGTGGGGGGCACAGGCAAGTCACTTTTTCCCAGCTGGATTTCGATGCAGTGCCAGGGCAAGGGCTCCAGTGCAGGGGGAGGCAAGGCAGCACAGACTGATGGAAGTACACAAGCACATGGGGGTAATGGGGTGGAGTGCTGAGGGAAGCAGTCATGCACTTGGAAAAGGTTGTCTTCCGCAGTTGAGACTGTTCACCAGCAGCTCCTTGACATGCTTGGAGGTGGGCTTCTGAAGCATTTCTGCCCACTCAAGCAATGCAAAAGCATGAAAGTGCCACCAAATGCTCCAGAGCTTTTCACCCCTCGGGCACAGACTGCAAATTAATGTGAGTTTTAGAGGACTGAGAGCAATTGGACGACTGGGCGAGTTGTAGAATCCCCTTGCAAAAGGTGGGCATGGAACAGTCACTGATGGAGGTGCTCAGAGCCCCTTGCAATATATTTATTCAGATTTGAACCAGTAAGCCTCATGGTTCAAGCTAACAGTGCAGGTTCAGATAATGCCTGAGCTGAGAGCACAGTATGCAGAAGAATGGCTGAAGCTGCTGCCAATTGGTCAAGTGGAGGTGGATGGGATTTTGGACAACCATGAAGTTCACTAAACACTGGCCATCCAAATAGTGGCCAGCACTCTCCGGCAAGCATTAAGGGGCCTTGAGACGTAGCCGGAGCCAGAGACTTAAACAAGAGAGGTCCTTATGAGACATATGCTAACGCTTGGATCTCTCTCTTTGATTCTACAGAAGGAGAACATCAGGATCATGGAGCCTGGTGATCTAGCTGTATGCCTCGTGGCTTACAAGGAGCAGAGAAGAAGGAGATTGCAACAGAGGTGCCTGGCTTGGCAAAGGGAGGAGCACCACCCTCAGGATGAAGGGGTGGCAGGGCAGAGCTGAAGATCCACAGCAAGCCGTTGCTTGTAGGCGCCTCGCTAGACCCAGGGTCAATAGATGGTGCTTGTCATTCCTGCAGTTGAGCGAGAACCAGTGTCGCCGAAGACTGTGCATGTCTAGGAAACTGGTCACTCACATATGCCACCTTCTGAAGGATTTGGCACCACGGGGACTTGGAGGGCATCAACTGTCAGTGGCAGTGAAAGTGACCATGGCTCAGTTTTTACGCCAGTGGCTCCTTCCAGGGCTCCACAGGTGACTTGTGCGGCATCTCACATGCCTCCAACCACAAGTGCTTCCGGGAGGTCATGGATGCTATCTCCACAAAGGCACAGAACTTTGTGCTTTTCGACTGAGATCCAGCAAGCAGGAAGCAAGAGTGCTGGGATTTGCAGTGATCTCTGGTTTTCCACAGGTGCAGGGTGCCATCAACTGCACTCACGTGGCGCTTAGATCTCCATGGCAACAAGCAGTCCATGATGTGAACCACAAAGGCTTCCACTTGCTGAATGTTCAGCTGTTTTGTGACCACAATAAATGAATTATGCAGGTCTGTGAACAAATCCCTGGAGCATCCACAACTTCTAGATCCTCAGCAGGTCTCAGATCCCTGATATCTTCCATGGTCCACAGAGGCTGTAGGGTTGGCTCCTTGGGGACAAGGGCAGCCCACAGAGGAAGTGGCTGATGATGCTCTTGCAATGGCCTTAGACTGCAGCAGAGATAGTACAATGAGGCTTTGGTGAAGCACACTTTTGGCATCTTAAAAATGAGGTCCTAGTGCCTCGACAGGTCTGGTGGAGCACTTCCGTACAGTCCCCAGAGGGTGTCGTGCATCATCGTAGCTTGCTGCGCACTTCACAGACTGGTGCTGCAACAGGGGGGAAGACCTAGCTGAGGAGGAGATGGAAAAGCTGAATATCTCCTTCGATGGGGAAGATGTCGAAGGGGGTGAGGGTGATGAGGTCCTGGAAGGCAAGGATGCTGGTGATGAGGCCATCCCAGTGGCCAGACGAGACAGGTGTGCCCATGAGGCACTAACAGCTGCAAGATTCATGAAGGCTGATAACAAGATGCAGTGAGGACACTCCTGACATTCTCACATTGCATCTGTGAATGTCTGACACTTTGTCATTAATCAAGTGATTAATGCCTGTGCCCATGCTTTGTAACCATATCTTCTTAATCTGGCTAATAGCAATTCATATACCCTCTGTGATCAGGCTCATGTCATGGAGACGCAGTAGAGGCCCTAAAAGTTGCAAGATTCTAGGAGGATGATGACGATATGCAGTGAGGAAACTCCATAGATCTTCACATTGCATATGTGAACATCTGACTTCTGTCTGGCTGAGGGCAGCTCGCTTGCGCTCTGTGAACAGAGACGTATCATGGAGACACAGCGGTGGTGCTTTAACAGCACCTGATCCTTTGGCAGCCTTCAGCACTTGGCCCCCCTTCAGGACCACACCGTCACCAGGCACAGATGTTGAAGAGATGGGGGGCCCAGGTGCTGAGATCACACAGAGAAAATCACAGAACTCTGTGGTGCCTGCCCAAGACGTTCTGGCAGCAATGACAAGCACCATTGATGATGTGTCAAGTGACCGTGAAGCCAACACTTTGCTCACTTTGCACACTGCACTGGGAAGAGGCCCTGGACTGAGACACTTGCCTTCATTTTGTGCAGGAACCAAGGTTTCACATCTGAATGATAGGAACACTGCTTAACGTAACAGAGCCATAGTCAAGGAGACATTGCTGGGAGTTTATTTATAATCATGAACATTATGTACAAGTAATTAACGCCTATGCCCATGCTTTGCAATCATATCTTCTTAACCTTCCTAACCCTGCCGCTACGTATTGGTGCTCTCCTGACATCCACAGCGGAGGTGGAGGCAGCCTGCTGACTGTTACGCCCTGTCTGTGATGACCTCGGTGGGCTCCCTCTAGAGGGCCTGCTTTTGGGGTACTGCGGTGTGGCATTGAAACCCACACCCCCCGCCACTGGCCCTGCAGAGCTGGAGCTCCAGTGGTCCCAGGAAGAGGAGAATTGATGGGCTGGACACTCCCAGAGTCACCTGGGTGGATGGCCCCAGGCTGTGCACCTGCTGATCCTCCTCCCTATGAGTGCCCTGCCCTCCTCTCAGATTGGCACTGATAGATGCCAGCAAGTGCCTCAGCTATGGAGTGCAGCTTCTGCAGCAGTGCAGGACCAATGTCCTGTACCAAGGTCTCCATGGCAGCTTTACCAGTGTTAACCTCGGTGCATTGGCATGTCGGCGCTATCACCTCAGACTGAAGGCGGCGGACTCCTCCGTCGTGCCTTGCAATTTGAGGAGTGCAGCAGACAGCCCTTACTGATGTTTCCGAACTTGTCTTTGCAACTCCAGCAACTGAAGTATGACTGAGTCCAGAGGCTTGTGATCTGACTCGGCCTTGGCAGATTCCTGGCCTCCACCTGTCCTCCCAGTGCCAGCACCCTTGGATTTCCCTGCCTCCACCTGTTGTGGACCAGACAGTGTAGTGTGCACACCAGATTGTGACGCTGAGGTTAATCTAGAACTAGGTCTCACTGAGGGGTGTGTCTCTGCACTGTCGGAAGGTGTGGGTGAGTGCTGTAACAGGTCTTCCATTGGTGTGTCTGCAGATTCCTCTTCCGAGGTGTCCTTGGGGCTGGAGTCAATGACCTGTCTCATGGCTGCCCTCGGCTGCTTCCCAATGTGCCTGTGAGAGGAAAAAGAGATGATTAATGCATGGCAGGGGGCTGTGAAACAGGAGACATCACTCACAGCATGGTTGTCTGATGGTTGTTGCTGTGCAGGATCCTCACTTGGTTGAGCGCCGCCAACCTCACCATCTGCGCAGGAATAGTCCACATCCTCGCCAGCCAGCTGGATGGTTCTATTTTCAAAGGCTGTGAGAAATTTGATGTCGGACATTCCTCCACCAGTCTGGGACGTCTTCCTATTGTTGTGAGATAGCTTATCCTGCATGGAGACAGATGGAGAGAGTGTAAGCAAGATGCCTGCCAGACCAGATGAGAAGGATGCTCAGCATGTGTGGAGTGTGACTAGCGCCATGGATGGCAAGGGGACACGATGGGCAGGGGAGATGAGGGTGTTTGAGAGAGTGAGTGGTGATGTCCCTTGAGTTGGCAGTGAGTGCGACCCCTGTGGATGTGTGATGGGTTTGTGAGTGTGTGAGTTGAGAGTGATGAGAAAAGTGACTTAACCTGGCAGAACAGAGGAGATCATTAACCCTCTTGCAGCACTGATCAGAGGAGATCAATTGTCCTCTTTTGGAAGGTGTTGGCACTCACCACCCCCACCACTGCCTCCATGCTGGATTGGTGAGCTTGGTGGCCACCCCCAAAACGGGGTGGAGGAGTGTGCGGCGGGTTTCCACTGTGTCCAGCAGGTGCCCCAGAGAGGCATCATTAAATTTGAGGGCTGCCGTCTTCTTTGCTTTCGGGGCCATCTGTTGCTAGATTGAAGTTTTGCTGGACTGCCCAGTCAGGGATGAGAAATTTCTGCTGTTCAATGGAATTCCGACTTTTGGATGATAGAATTTCACCTTTTTAATTTTTTACGACCTCTGCCGGCGCTCGATCACCACTACCTCCAACACGGCCAAAGCTGGGAGGAGAGAATCTCAGCTTGGAAAATCTCTAACAGTAACAAGGCCAGGAGCAGGACCTGGGGGGGGGCCATTGCTTAAACTTGCACCAGCCCAGAACCGGCTGTCATTACTTATCCCACCAGAAGGGCGCACACTGCTTCTGCCAGCTCGATGGAGCCACCAGGCTTGACAGGCACGTGATGGGATATGTGGAGCCTTGGCAGGGTTTGGGAGGTTGGGTGTAGAATAGCAGAGTCCAAGTCTCCATGGGGTTTGGCAGGGCTGGATGGAGAATAGGGTGAATGGAGATGAGGGGGCTGGGGTAAGGGGCTGCTAAGTGAATGAGTATGGAGAATGGTTTTGGGAAGATAGACTGCTGATGAGTGGTGGGGTAGGATGGATGGGGAGAGGGGTTGCTGAGTGAGTAAGGGGGAGTTGGGAAGAGGGGTGCGTTTGTGGTGTGGGGGAAGAGGGGCTGATTACAATCTATGGGCGGGATCTTCTGCTCCGGGACCAAGTCCTGTGGTGGGGCCAGGAAGTCGGATTACTGCCGCAAAGCGTAGCAGGTAAACCTGCCAAATCACTGATGTTCAGCTAACTAATTATGCAGCCGTGAGGTTCACAACGAGTCGGATGGCGGGGCGGGCGGCAAGTTTGCTGCCCCGCCATCAATTCCGGATGCCATATTTAAAAGGCACACAAACAGGACTTCATTATCGGCACCAGGACTCTGGAAGAAGTTTGAGCAGGAGAAGGCAGCAACTTCTGGCTCCCCACTTCAGCAGTACCTCCCTGGAACATTTTCTTGAGGCCGGGTAGGAAAGGTGGGATGTCCTCTTCTCCAGCGATGGCCGCAGGAGGCTACCTCAGCTGACCACGCCAGCCTAAGAGGAGGTTACCAGGGTGATCAGTGCCTGTGTGATCCAGAGGAAGACCACCCTGCAGTGCAGGAAACAGATGAATGATCTGATCTGCCCCACAATGGTAAGTGAACCTTCTACTGATTGGGCTTGCATTTATATTAGCCTATTTCCTTTGTGTATCTTTCAGCTGCTAGGAACGTGAGGAAACTATAGCGTTATGGCTATCTGAAGTCCTTCCCCCCGCTATGTGAAGAAAATATAGCGCTATGAACTCTGTCACTTTTCCTCTGTACTTCCATTTTCTCCCTCTGACATTGGCACATGGATAACATGCAAGTGAGATTCACTGCATAACATTGAAGAAAAGGAACATTTCCAACTTGACTTTCCCTTATTCAGGAAGGCATAATAATCCAAACTCATATCACCACTCATTTTGTCATTCAGTCATGGGACATGGGCATTACTGTCTAGGCCAGCATTTTAGTTGCCCGTTGAGAAGGAGGTGGGGTGATGCCTTCTTGAACCCCTGCAGTCCATGTGCCATGCTGTCAGGGAGGCAACTGCAGGATTCTCACCCAGCTATAGTCAAGGGATAGCCATGGACAGTGGTGTAGAGGGAAACTTGCAGGTATTGATATTCCCATGTGCCAGCTGCTCTTGCCTATTTAGCTGGTAGAGTTCACAGGTTTGGAAGGCGATATCAAAGGAGCCTTGGTGAGTTGCTACAATGCATCTTATTCATGGTATGCACTGTAGCCACTCTGTGTCTGTGCTGGGGGGCTCAAATGTTGAAGGTGGTGGATGGGGTGCCAGTCAACGGGCTGGTTTGTCCTGGATGCTGTGAAGCTTATTCAGTTTTTTTGGAGCTGCACTCATGCAGGAAACTGAAGACTACTCTATCACACTTCTGAATTGTGCCTTGTACGTGGTGGTCAGGCTTTGGGGAGTCAGGAAGACAGTTAGTAGCCACAGCATTAGGAGCCAAAGACCAGCTCTTTCATCAAACTTGCTCATATTCCATTCACCTGTCTCTACACAGGAGAAGACAGCCCACAACAGAACAGAGAAAACAGGTGGGATGCCAGAACTGTGACCCCTCACTCAATTCAAGCAGCAGGCATCAGATCTCACGGGGGAGGACAGAGACTGCGCCTACGCCGAAGACGAGGTCAGCCTCTCCCAACAGCCCAGGGGGAAGCATGAATTAATGTGAAAACTTTGGAAGGTGATTGGTTTATTCAATGCTTGAGGCAGTCACTCATTCTCTCTTTTCTCCATTCCAGGTTCCAGCAGGAAGAGGGAGAGGCCAACATCCTCCTCAGAAGAAAGCCCCATTTCCCAGCCCACCTGGGTGCTTTCCTGACATCTGCAGCAGAGGTGGAGGCAACCTGCTAGCTGTTATGCCCTCTTGTCTGTGATGACTTTGGCAGGTGTCCTCTGGAGGTCTGAGACCTGGAGGGCACCAGCCTTCTTTGGGCTTCCTCCTCAGGGGCAGGTGCACCCTCCTTGGCCTGACCAGCTGGAGTTGATGAGGTCTCAAGCAGAGCAGATTTGAAGTGGCCTGTGGACCTTGGAGAGTCCTGTGTGGATGCACCCAGGATGTCCGGCTGATGCTGCTCCTCACTTTGGGTGTCCAAGTGCCCCTCCCAGACTATTTAAGGAGAAGGGGAACCTGGAGGGAGGTCGAGCTACCTTGTTCCCTTCTCGCCTAGGCACTGCTGGAATGCAGCCAGGGCCTCCACAATGGTGTGCAGGTCCGAGCGCTTATCTTCCCGAAGCTTTGCATTCTGTTGGACGACAGTCTCAAGAGCATCCGCCATCTTCCCCATGGAAACTTCAATGCGCTCACCTGCCGGAGCCATGACTTCAGAGAGCACCTGGACGAATTCCTCGATCTCTCATACCACTTGGTTGAGGGCTTCTGATACCTCTGACTGATGTTCCCCTGCTTCTCTTTGCATTTCCAGCAATTTGTCTATGGTTGTTTCTAGAGGCTCTTCATTTGACTCAGCCTTAGCAGGTGCATCTTCTCCAACAGTCCTCTGAGTGCCAGAGACCTTGGCTTTCATTGCCTCTGCCTGCTGCAGGCACATTTGTTTGAAGTGTCCACCAGATTGTGAGCCCCAGCCTACACTAGAATTATGACCCAATGAAGTGTGTGTCTCTGTGCTGGAGTGTGCAGGTAAGCACTGTGATGGCTCTACAGGTGTGGAACTTTGCCAACTTTACACCAGACAAAGTGGTAGGGTTAGAAAAATTAAGAAGTTCTGAATTCACACTGGTGGCACGGGTGAACAATCATTGTATATAGTTTTGGCACTTCTGTGTCGACTTGCACTGTTTGGGAGTTTCTTGGATTTTCTGTTTGGAAGTTTCTTGGACTTTCTGTTGCTGTTAGTTGCTTTAAGTAAGCTTGCACTCTATCCCTTCCAGGTGAAGGACATCCTGGGGGACCAAAGGTGGGTCTCTCTTCCCTTTATGCATGTCACCGCATGTATCTATGGCTCTTTGGCAAGGCTGATGAGAGCCTTGTTTGAGAAGCTACCCTCTCACATTAGTCCGCTTATTTCCACAAACGTGGAGAGTCCATAGACAGACTTTTGCCTTGCCATAATGGAAATACTATCCACATGAGGCCTTGTTAGACATGCCCATGAACCGGAGGTTTGCAATCACGAGCTGGCAATATGTCCCTTAGTGACCATCCACCTCCTCTCTCCCTTCATCCCTCAATCTGATAGCAGCTGAGAGTCTATGGTTCAGAAGGAGTGGAAGCTGAACTACTTGCTGGGATCTGGTAGCATTGAGAACCCTCTGGGCCAAACCTGTTTCCTTGTGAGCTTCACCAAACTGTTATGATTTCAAATGACTGCTGCAATCATTGTTCCCATTATTGTTAGGGTGCTCCTTTAATTGTCCAGATGTGCTGATCTTGAGCTCCACCTACCCAAGAGGACCTTCCTTCCAATTGACTTTTTTACATTTAAACATGGCGGGCTTTGCCTTTCCACTGAGCTGCCTTGCCAGGGTAGTACACATCAGGATTAGCACCTACTCTACTACTTTTTATCCTCCCCCACCACCAGCTAACCTCCCCCCCTTTACTATCAATCCCCCCCTCTGTTACCCTTCCACCTCCCCCCATCACCGTGGAGCCTATAACAATCGCACTGCAAATGCATTCCTTTCCATTAGTGCCCACATCCCATGCCTACCTTGACCCTGCCAACTCCCCTTATCCATGCAACATTTCTTGTCCCCCTCGATAACCTTCCCGACCAACAGTGCACCCGAGAAACCCAAACTTTTACCTTCCTACTGTACTGTGTCCCAATTCCCCTTCAACTGTGACTGTCCCCTTGCAATCTCAGCACCTCCAGTTTGCCTCTCAGGGCATGGATGCTGATTCCACCCCACCTGACCCAATGCACTATAACCGCCTTCACCACCACCCCCCCCACCCACCTCCCTTGCAGAGTCACCCTTCCTGGATACCCTCCTTGCAGAGTTGCCTTTATCCCCTTTTGTGTGTTTCAACCCCCCTATTTCCTTCATGTGTTCCAACCCACACACCTTCCTTTGTGTGCATGCCACTTGCTGCATGATATACTGCCAGCTGGGAGAAGAGCAGTGCAAATGGCGAAGGTAGCGTCTAGTGGCAGGTAAGTGAAAGTGATCTGCCACGCCGGGTACATGCCCACTTTTGCAGATCAAGAAATGGAACAATCTGATTTCCCACTGGCAGGGCAGAAAATTTCACAAGGGTGCACGATTTGGGTCTGTAGCCCCATTAATGAGCATTCATGACTTACAAATTACAATCTTGACGTTCACCAGCGAGAACGACAGTCCGCCATGAAAGTGCTGAGGGGGAGATTGCTACTTGTTTTCCTGCCGATGTATTTTTGACTTTTGGTCGTGCCCCAAATTTTTCAGGCCCACCCGCCATGATTCTCACTGCTGGCGGGACCAGAAGATTCCGCCCAATGTGTGGGGTGGTTGGGGAAGGGGAATTTCACTGAGTCTTCTGTCACCAGGGAATTTTACTCTTCCGCCCTGGCGGGCGGTGGTGGGGATACATGAAATTGCAGGGACGGGATCCCCTCCAGGTTCTCTCCCGCCCTGCCCTTGCAGCGATTTTATGCTGGGTGCGGACAAGGCCTCGAACAGGGAGCCCGCCCTCGCCCAAATTGTGGCACTTAATTTGATGGCCACTTACGGGCCGTTTCCTGCCCAGCCTCAATTTTTAGGCTGGCGGGCGGATTGAAGATTGGTGGGGAAACCTGAAAATAAAGAAAGTTAGATCTTAGGCAGGAAGGGTCGCCTCCATCAGAAGCCCCCTTCTGACTGTGGGTGCCCTCCCCTTAAGATAAAAACAAAAAACTGCAGATGCTGGAAATCCAAAACAAAAACAGAATTACCTGGAAAAACTCAGCAGGTCTGGCAGCATCGGCGGAGAAGAAAAGAGTTGATGTTTCGAGTCCTCATGACCTCATGACCCTTCTACAGAAATGAGTGAATATTCACTCAGTTCTGTGGAAGGGTCATGAAGACTTGAAACGGCAACTCTTTTCTTCTCCGCCGATGCTGCCAGACCTGCTGAGTTTTTCCAAGTAATTCTGTTTTTGTTTTGCCCTGCCCTTAAGGCCTGGTGACCTCCATCCCCAACCCCCACCCCGGTCTATTCTCCTGAGACCCCAATCGATCCCTGAGCAACCCCCATGCCTTCCAAACCCTTCCCACCCTGGGACCCCGGCACTTAGTCTCATGCAGAATCATGCAGTTCCTCTTCTGCCACTGCTATTGCTGCAGGGAATGGAGAGATGCCAACCAATCAGAGCAGCTGGCAGCTGTCCAAGGCAGGACTTCCACCTGAGTGATGGGTGGAAGTGCCCCCTACTGCCAATCACTGCTCATTTGAGCATAAAATGGCTGCGGGGAAGCCAGAGTCAGTGGGGATGTATTCGCTGCCGACTCTTTGGATGGTGGGGTTTAATTCAGGCAATAGAAAACTTAGCTGACACCTACAAGAGTATATAAAATAACATTTTACAAAGAACTTTAAAAACACAGATTTTCAAAGTTAAATGATTTATGTGATATGCAAAATTTAATAATTATATACTGAATGTTACTATGTTGCTTTTTTGCTGTTTTGTTTTTGCTGGCATCACATTAATTTTCAAGAATTTTTTTAATATATTCGTTCATGAATTGTGGGTGTCACTGACAAAGCCAGCATTTGCTGCTGATCCCTGATTGCCCTTGAGAAAGTGGTGGCGAGTTAAAATGAGGTCACGTTGGAACATAGTCTGTGAAGAATTGCCGTAGTCCTTTCCTTCGCTTCACATGTACATAATCCAACAAGGTCACGCGCTGTTGTTAGTGTAGACTTCATCCTGTATTACATGCACTAACTGTATTGAATGATAAAATGCTGAGGTCATTTTGATGATTTGATACAAATACATTGGTCCACTTTCTTGACAGTAATAGAAGGTAAGCAGAGGGAAATCTAATGTTTCTACCCACTTGAACTCTAATAATTCCACCTATTTGAAGTAGCCTAGAAGCACTTGCATTTCACTGCAGATCATAAAAGGTGCTAAACTTACCTAATTCCTTGTCACAAGAAATTTTCAGACCTTTTTGTCTTCGGCCATTTCATCCCTGCCGGTGCCTGGTTTTCTGGTGGATAAATGTTCATCGGCTTTGTTTAGAAGTTTGGGCCCTTGAAGTCATCAGTTTAGTGCTTTGTAACAGAATTAGTATGCAACCTTGCTCTCAGGCAATCTACAATGTCCTATCCTCCTAAACTAGCTCCTGCAAACTTGCAACTGGTGAGTCTCTGCATATAGACATTTCCTCTAACCTACCCTCTGAAGTCAGTGCTAGTATTTGAGCTGGTGCTTGCGAGAGTCAGATTGAGCAATGATGTATCTTCCTAAAGTCTCACTTGCTTTTCCCACACATGCACTAGGGCTTCCACATTTTCTGAACCTGGAATAAAAGAGAGGGACAAGGTTTAGCTTGTGGTTTGAAGGGAGAGCATTTGCAGCTTGTTCTACAGTGTGTAGGGTGAGGTAGAAGTCAGGAGGAGCAAGAGGAGTAAATTTGAAGAAACTCTGTGTGACACCTTCAATGTTGCCTGTCACCATGGCCTTGACTCTGCCCATGGCCATGTTAGCAAGCACACTTTATTTGAGATGGGAGAGGGTGTTCAGGCAGGCTCTCCACCAGTACCATCTTCTCTTGCAAGAAAGGATGGAATTTGTTAGTAAGAATCTTGTGAGGTCTTCGGAGAATGTTCCTTCAAAGGCTGATAGTGTGTAAGGTGTGAGTGGTTGATAATTGAGGGTTGTAATCATGAGTATGTGAGTATGAGGAGAAGAAGGCATGGTGCAGTGATTGTACGATGGGAAGTGCGAAATGTTAGTGCTGTGATTCTGATGATTAGTGAGGCTATAAGTAGTGTAACTGTTAACAGAGAGTATGAGAGCTGCAAGTGAGATCACTGAATTTCTTTCAGCATTGCTACTATGTCCTGGGTGCTAAGCTCCTGACATTCACATACTCTACTCTTTAAATGAAATTCTTTGCTTCTATTACATGTTCTATTTTGCAATCTAGCCTGGAATTTTAAAAGTCATCCCACTAAAGCAGGCAGGTTCGAATGCCAGGCAGCTCTCAGGTTCATAATGAAAAACCTGTTTAGCCACCTAGTTGCCAGACAAGATTTATCTAAGCATCTTTTCTTCAAAAACAGTAGTTTGTGAATGTGATGCATTGTTTGGCTTGTTATTTTATTACAGGATGTTCTAACTTTCCTGTGCAGAAGTCTGGTCCATAATGTGCCAATGTTCCACAATGCAGATCCTAATTTTGTGAAAGCTATTATCATAAATCTGCATTATGAAGTCTTTCAGAAGGATGACATAATAATAAGAGAAGGTGCTGTGGCAGAAAGGATGTTCTTCATTGAATCTGGTATTGTTTCAGTAGAGACAGCATATTATCAAAAGCACCTTTCTGATGGTGCTTACTTTGGAGGTTAGTGAACATAAGATCTTCAGTAGTGGAAATGCTAAAGGGGCTGGGAAGTGCAATGTATTAGAATTATAAAATTATATTTGTGGGAGTACCTCTCAATTTAATTGGAGCATCCTGATTTTTAAAGTGAATTTAATTTGTCTTAACTTCAGATCAGCATTCCTGATTACATACCAAGCCAATCTTGGAATTAAAAGAGTTTGGGGAATAAAACAAATCTGAAGTGCTTAATTGTTTTCCCCCATACTTCTCAGTCTGGACTTCTCTTCCTGCTCCTGCACTGTCCCCTGGTCTAATGAGGAATGTAGCACCAGGAGAGGCAGAGGTAGAAACCTGGTGAAACTGCAAGATAGGACTGCATGCATACTAAATAGTGGAAGTGATCAAAGCTCTGCAGTCAAGCCCCATTCAGACGCTCAGTGCAGACATGATGAGCCAAATGGCCTCCTCCTGCACTGTAATAATTCTGTGACGCTGTGATATGAATGGTGGTGGACATTTTTAAAAAGTGTTCATGGGTTATGGGCATAACTGGGTAAGGTCAGCATTTATTGCCTATCCCTAATAGCCTTTGAGAAGGCGGTGGTGAGCTGCCTTCTGAACCTGTAGTCCATTTGGTGTAGGCACACCCATAGTGCATTTAGAGAGGGAGTTGCAGCATTGAGTGCTGCTTGAGTTCACAGAGTGTGAAGCCAGGAGGGAGGAAGTTTTAAGGGTTAATTTATCTCTAAAGTCTATTTTTTAAAATTTAGCAATTAACTAAAAAATACTATTTAAGTTCAGAGGTTAAGTTAAGTTTATTCCGGTCTTAAACAGAGATGTACAAGCTCTCTGAGAGCAGTTGAAACCAGTTAATTTGATATCTAGCTTAAACCGTTTTTTGAGCTTTAGCAGAGCTTGATACATCATTGTTTTTCAGAAAGTATAAATACAGTGGTTTCTGAGTGCTGCTTGTCTCAGTGTGAAGCCAGGAGTTTGGTGAATGAGAGCTCAGTGAAGAGGGAACCTATAAATTAATTAAGAGAAGTAAATCTAATTAACAAAATAAAGATGGCAGCATGGGTGATGTGTCATGGCTGCAGCATGTAGGAGCTCCTGGATGCCACTGCAATCCGTGGCAACCACATCAGTATGAATTGTTTGCAGCGTGAGGAACTTTGGCTCAGAGTTGATGATCTGGAGGCTGTGCTGCAGGCATTACGAAGCATCAGGGAGGAGGAAAGTTACCTGGACATGCTATTCCACAAGGCAGTCACACCCCTTAAGTTAGAGCCATCTGATTTGTTCAGTGGTCAGGGACAGGAGGGTGTGACTACAAGACAGGCAGGTAAGGGAATCGAGAAGGTGGGAGTGGAGGAGCCTTAGCCTTTGCAATTGAGCTGCAAGTTCAAGGTTCAAGGTTCTTGCAGCATGTATGGACAGAAGCGAGGACTGTAGTGTGGATGAGCAGGCTAACCACGGCACCATGGTACAGGAAACCATTCAAGTGGGGGGAGTTAAAAGAAACATAGTGGTAGCAGGGGACAGTATATTCAGAGGGATATCACTGTTCTCTGCAGCCGAGAGAGAGAATCCAGAAGGCTGTATTGCCTGCCTAGTGCCAGGGTTCAGGATATCTGCTCAGGGCTGGAAAGAAACTTGCAATGGGAGCAAGAGGATCCAGTTGTTGTGGTCCATGTAGATATCAACAACATAGGTAAGACTAGGATAGAGATTCTGCACAGAGTATAAGGAGCTAGGCACTAAATTAAAAAGCAGAACCTCAAAGGTACTAATCTCTGGATTATTACCTGAACCAGGTGCAAATTGACATAGGGTGTTTCCTCTTGTGGGTGAGTCCAGAACTAGGGGGCACTGTTTTCCAGTTAGGGGTCGCCCTTATAGGACAGAGATGAGAAGAATTTGTTTCTCTCAGAGTCGCATGACTCTCGAATTCTCTGCTTCAGAAGGCGGTGGAGGTGGGGTGTCATGATATGGCAGGTGGTATTTGCCAGGCTGACCAAATTCACAAGGAAAACTTGGCCATGCTATCAGAATGGTTTTACAATTTGTATTTATTACGAGAAGATTTGTGCACTGACTTCAAAAGTGATAAGTCCACTAACACTTTTAGAGATTTTAAAAATTAAATTAAAACACTTACTAATAAAAGAAAATAATAAAACACATACATAAGATTACAGTTACACGGTCACTTAATATTATAACAATTCCCAAAATTCCTAGTTAGCCAATGACACACCCACTTTAAGGCAACAGTCCAAAATAGATTTTAAATTGATAGCGTCAATCCAGCAAGGTTACCACAAGTACCCACTCGACAGTGGAATTCCAAAGACTTTTAACATAACTTTGGTTACTAGAACAGCAAACTTCTGCAAAGTGGCTAGAGGCTTTTCACACAGTGTACCTTTCAGATATTCCATGGCCACGCACTCATAGTCTTCCAATCCTTCTTTAAATATATTTCTTTCTCTTTAACTTATAAATCCCATTGTTCTTCATATCTTTGGAATTTACTTTTCAATAAAATGAACATCTTTTATGTTATCATTATAGTCAGCACTTTTGAGAAAAATCAACGTAATAACCTGCCTTATTTACCTTGTTAATTGCAAACATCCTACCATGTCTCTTTGAAAACCAAACATCTCTCCACTTATCTTAAAATGCAAATTTCATTCACACCCTATCCGCTGAGACTTTACCCTTGTTCACTCATTAGCATTTCACATGCCCATTTATACCTAATTTTTTTGATAATTTCAACCTTTCAGTCTACCCATCTCTAATTTAATTAAATCATACAGATACAGCCACACAGACAGTACCATCCACACACTTACAAACATAAGTCTACTTTACAATACCCACAATATTATGAAAAATATGCTCGTTTCGTGACAGGGGTCACTGAACATTTTTAAGGCAGAGGTAGATAGATTCTTGTTAGGCAATGGAAACAAAGGTTATCGGGGGTAGATGGGAATGTGGAACTCGAAACACAAACAGATCAGCCATGATCTTATTGAATGGCAGAGCAGGCTTGAGGGGCTGAATGGCCTACTTCTGCACCTATTTCATATGTTCGTATGTTGGTAAATAAGAATAGAGACGAATCCATGGCTCAAAGGCTGGTGTGGGATAAGTAGGTTCTGGTTCATGGAGCACTGGCATCAGTACTAGGGAAAGTGGGGGCTGTACCTTTGGAACAGACTTCACTTGAACTGTGCTCGGCCTAGTGTTCTAACAAGTTGTATAACAAGGGAATTAGAGAGGGCTTTAAACTAAATAGGGGGTTGGGGTGGGGACAAGGGAAGATAGAGTAAATTAAAGGGAAATGACAAGGCAATTAATCAGTGTAGCATTAAAAGTAATGATAATCAGAGTATGAGACCATAAGACATAGGAGCAGAAATTAGGCCAATCGGCCCACTGAATCTGCTCTGCCATTCAATCATGGCTGATAAGTTTCTCAACCCCATTTTCCCGCCTTCTCCCTGTAACCACTTATTTTTAAGCAGTGAGGGCCAGTGATAGGTGGAGGCAAAGGAGAGATTGCCAAAGACGTCATAAACACAAGGTCAAAGGGGTGTTGACAGTGGTGATAATTAGCTAAAGGATGTGCTAATGGTGACATTAAGGGTAGAAAGCAGGAAGAGCAAGTGACAGATGGCCCTAGTGGGGGTAGGGTGGGGGGAAGGGATCGAAATAGGCTAAATGGTGGAGATAAAACAATGGATAGAAATAAATTTTTAAAATAATAATATAAATAGGTGAGATCCCCTTAGGATCTTATAGGTTTCAATCAAGTAACATTCCCCAAACAATATGTAGGGACTGAAACCCATTCAATGTAATGCCTTTGAATTCCATCTACACACATTTTTTAATAAACGTGGGAGAATGCTGAGCTAAAGAGTTTGGATATCAATGCATATGTGCTACTTATGCTAAATTCATTGCAACATGAAAATACAAATGGTCAAACAAAATATTAATGCTTTTACATACTTCCGATAAGGAATAAAATATCAACGTATGGCAGGAAGGGACAGTGATTGCAAACTTAAGTGTGTGCCAGCAGATAGGGCCAGAGTTTACAAAAACTGTAAAAGAACAACTGAATTAAAGGCTCTGTGTCTGAATACCTGCACTAAAACAGATGAAATGTCAGCTCAAATAGAAATTCATATATATGATCTGATAGCCATTAGAGAGACATGGCTAAATGGAAACCAAAGCTGGGGTCTGAATATCCATGGGTATGTGACATTCAGGTAGGGTAGGAAGATGGGAAAAGGTGGTGTGGTGGGTCTGTTAATTAAAGAAGTCATTAGTACTGTAGTGAGAGATGACCTTAGTCCTAAAGGGCAAGACGTAAAATCAGTTTGGGTGGAACTAAGAAACAGCAAGGGCCAGAAAACGTTGGTGGGAGTTGTTTATAGGCCATCAAACAGCAGTGTAATGTAAATCACAGTACAAATTAGGAAATTAGAGGGGCATTTAACAAAGGTAAAAGAAACAGTAATGATGGGGCATTTCAATCTATATATAGGCTGGGTAAACTTAATTATACTAATATTGTGGAGGATGAATTCTTGGAATGTATGCAAGATAGTTTTCCAGAGCAGTATGTTGAGGAACCAACTAGGGAACGAGCTATTTTAGATCTAGTATTGTGCAATGAAAAAGGGATAATTAATAGTATTATTATAGCCTTTAGGAAAGAGTGACCATAATATGATTGAATTTTACATTAAGTTTGAAAGTATGTAGTTTAATCAGAGCCTGGGGTCTTAAATCTAAACAAATGAAACTATAAAGGTATGGGGAGCAAATTGGCTATGGTAGATTGGTATGATGGTAGACAGGTAATGACTAAGATCAAATAACTAATACAATGTTTACAATAAAAAATTCCTTTAATGCGCAAAAACCCAGCAAGGAAAGTGCTCCTACCGTGGCTAATGAAGGAAATCAAGGATTGCATTAGATCAAAAGAAGAAGCAGACAAAATGCCTAAAAAATGCTAAACCTGAGAACTGAGACAATTTTAGAATCCCGCAAAGGAGGATCAAGAAAAAGATTAAGAAAGGGAAAATAGAAAATGTGAGTAAACTAGTGAGAAACATAAAAATGGACTGTAAAAACTTCTATAGGTGTGTAAAAAGGAAAAGATTAGCAAAATCAAATGTGGGTCCATTACAAATGGAGTCAGGAAAATTTATAATGGGGAATAAAGCAAAGGCAGAGAAACTAAACAAATATTTTCTGTCTGTGTTCACAGAGGAAAAAACTAAAAGCCTCCAAGAAATAATGGAGAATCAAGGGACTAGTGTAAACAAGGAACTGCAAGATATTAATATTAGTTAAAAAAAAGTACTAGAGAAATTAATTGGACTTAATGTGGATAAACCCTCTCGACTTGATGATCTACATCCCAGAGTGTTGAATGAGGTGGCTGCAGAGATAATAGATGCATTGGCGGTCATCTTTCAAAATTCTATAGACTCTAGACTAGTTCCTGAAGATCGGAAGATGGCAAATGTAACCCCACTATTTAAGAAATGAGGGAGAGAGAAAACTGAGAACTACAGACCTGTTAGCCTGACATCAGTAGTAGGGAAAATGCTAGAATCTATAATAAAGGATCTGATAACTGGACACTTCAAAAGTAATGGTAGGATTGGACAGAATTAACATGGATTTATGAAAGGGAAGTCGTGTTGGACAAATCTGTTGGAGTTTTTTGAGGATTTAACTCGCAGAATAGAAAAATAGGGGGAACCGGTGGATGTGGTATATTTAAATTTTCAGAAAACTTTTGCTAAGGTCCCAGACAAGAGGTTAGTAAACAAAATTAAAACACATGGGATTGGGGGGAATATACTGGCAAGGATTGAGAACTGGTTAATGGACAGAAAACAGAGGTTAGGAATAAATGGCTGAGTTTTAGGTTGGCAGGCTGTGACTAGTGGGGTACCGCAAGGATCAGTGCTTGGGCCCCAAATATTTTCAATCTATATCAATGATTTGGATGCGGGGATTAAATATAATATTTCCAAGATTAAGATGACACAAAACTAGATGGAAGTGTGAGTTGTAAGGAGATTGCAAATTCGCTTCAAGGGGATTTGAAGAGGCTAAGAGAGTAGGCAAAAAATTTGGCAGATGGAATACAATGTGGAGAAATGTGAGGTTATCCATTTTGGTAGGAAAATACAGGGTACTTCATAAATGGTGAGAGGCTGGGAAATGTTGAACTTCAAAGGAACATGGTGTCCTTGTCCATGAGTCACTGAAAGCTAACATATAGGTACAGCAAGCATTTAAGACGGCAAGTAACATGTCTCACTGCAATGAAACAGAGCCTTGGTGAGACCACACCTGGAGTATTGTGTGCAGTTTTGTTCTCCTTACCTAAGGAAAGATATAATTGCCAGAGAAGGAGTGCAACAAAAGTTTACTAAATTAATTCCTGAGATGGAGGGATTGTCCTATGAGGAAAGATGAAATAGACTGGACTTTTATTCCCTGGATTTTAGAAGAATGAGAGGTGATTTCATTCAAACATACAAAATTCTTACAGAGCTCAACAGGGTGGATGCAAGAAGGATGTTTCCCTTGGCGAAGGGGCTCTAGAACCAGGGGACGCTGTCTCAAAATAAGGGGCAGGCCATTTAGAACTGAGATGAAGAGGAATGTCTTCATTTAGAGGGTGGTGAATCTTTAGAATTCTCTGCCCCAGAGGGCTGCGGAGGCTCAGTTTCTGATTGTGTTCGAGACTGAGATCGACAGATTTCTACACATTAAAACCATCAAGGGATACGGGAATAGTGCAAGAAAATGACATTGAAGTAGAAGATCAGCCATGATCTCATTGAAGGCCGGAGCCAGCTCCAAGGGCTGAATGGCCTACTCCTGCTGCTAATTCTTATGTTCTTATTGACCCAGTGACAATGAACAGACACTGAACTGAAAACAGTGATATATTTCTGAGTGGGGTGGATGGGATCTTGCAGGTGTTTGCGTTCCCGTAGATCAGCCACATTTGTTCTTCTATGTGGTGGAGGTCGTGGTTTAGAAGGTCCTGTCCAAAGTGCCTTGGCAAGTTGCTGCAGTGCATCTTAAGGAAGGTGGGCAGTGCATTCACTGTGCGCAGGTGGTAGAGGGAGTGAATGTTTAAAGTAGTGGAGGGGTGCTAATCAAGCTGGCTGCTTTGTCTTGGATGGTGTTGAGCTTCTTCAATGTTGTTGGAGATGGATGCATTCAAGCAAATGGGGAGAATTCCATCACACTGCTGACTAGGGCTTGAAATATTTGGGAGCAGTGGGTGAATTAACCCTCTAAAACCCCCAAAGTGCCCTGGAAAATTCAATCACAGGAGTGACCAATGAGAGAAAGTTGCCCTGGTACATGGGAGAGACAGAATCTGTGATGAGCTGCTCCTCCAATCACAGATTTTATTTCTCCCAATCTTCTGCTCCTCCAGTGACAGAATCTGTGATTGAAGGAGCAGCATAGACAGGAGACCGGGGGCGATTTTTGTTTTCCCAAATAGTTGCTCACTGGGTCAGCTTTTCAAAACTGTTTCAAAATTTGCTTCCCACCATTACCAGCTGATAAAGTTTTTACAGCATTCTCTACATGGCAGTTAATGACTCCTGTCAAGTGAAAATATAGTTAGAAAGCTGTTTTAGCATCTAAATAAAATGATAAAATAAATGAGTTTTAAATAACAGACATTAGAGAATGTGAGTACTGAATCTAAATTGATGGAGATCTGGAATTGTCTAGTAAAACTATATCATCTTATGCATGCATAGTTCTTTTAATGTGTCAAAAAGACAGTATATGAAGAGTTGTTGATGCAAACAGGTCTTATAACAAGACATGGAAGTACCACCAGAACAAATCTGATAAGTAAGCACTGTTAGGTGCTAATACTTTCAATCACATAATAGCTTTTATGTGACCATAAATGCATTATAAATCAAAGAAGTTTTATGTATGTCTTGATGTTTCTTTGCATTCTTTTCAATGCGGCTTGTGAGTCTAGATTTTCTGCTATAGGTGTACTGTAGACCCATATGGATAGTGCTGGGTCTTAAACAGACTTAAATAGACATTATTGATGTAAGGTTATTGACCTGAAACAGTAATTCTTTCTTTTCCGCATTGCTGACCAACTTGCTGAGCGTTTCTAGTATTTTGTTTTTATTCCAAATAATGACCAATTTTCTGATGTTCGATTTTTAAAATAATTTTGGGCATAGATTTGGATAGGGTACACACTAGTGGAGCAGTGTTGGCAGTATTGGGGTAGATCTTGGCTTTCTTGGAATAATGGAAAACAGATCAGAACAATTTGGGAGAGGTGCAAAATGGGTGCTGACTCAGCATCACCCGCGTTACAATATCAGACAGGTCAAGATCTACTCCTAACGGTGGGAGCTAAAATTTGCCCAGATGGACCAGAGAGAAGCAAAGCACAATCGAGAGAGGTAATTGAAAACACATGTAAACAGATCAGAAACACATCAGTCCACCGTTACAATAACTCCATCTCTGACTCCCTCAGCATTCAGCCCTTTCACAGATCCTGTGGGTGGCTCTGAAACGAACCTTTGGATTATTGAATTTATATTTTGCTCATTCTGTGCTTGACAAGCAACACTTGCAGTAAGAAAGGAGCCTTTTTCTCTGCAGGATCTGGACTGGAACCCTTGCTCTCACTCCCAATTTATCCCTTCTCCCTCTGGGAGTAGCACAGGGCAGGATTTTCTGAGCTCCACAGTGAAACCTCACCTCTACCTAGGCTTGCATTTACATAGTGCTTTTCATGACCACTATACATCTCAAAGTGCTTTATAGCCAATGAAGTACTTCTTTGTTGAAGTGTAGTCACTGTTGCAAAGTAGGAAACACAGCAGCTAATGTGTGCTCAGCAAACTCCCACGAACAGCAATGTGATAATGACCAGATAATCTGTTTTTGTGATATTGACTGAGGGATAAATGTTGATCAGGACACTGGGGATAACTCACCTGATCTTCTTCGAAATAGTGCCATGGATCTTTTACATTCACCCAAGAAGGCAGAAGGGGCCTCGTTTTAAGGGGCATCTCATCTGAAAGATTGCAACTCCTTCACTGCAATCTCCCTCATTACTGCACTGGAGTGTCAGGCTTGATTTTTGTGCTCAAGCCTTCAAGGCTCTTTGAAACCACACTTGGTCAAATGTGACCTTGATTTCAAGGGCAGTCACTCTCACCTCACCTCTGGAATTCAGCACTTCTGTCCAAGTTTCGATCCATGAACTCTGGAACCAAATGGTTCTGTGGACCCAAAGTAAACATTGGTGACCAAGTTATTGCTGACTAAGTGCCTCTTGATGGCACTGTCAGCGACACCTTCCATCATTTTGGAGGTGATTTTATTTTTGTTCATTGAGCGATGTTAGCAAGGCCAGTATTTATTGCCCATCCCTGGTTATCCTTGAGAAAATGGTGATGAGCTGCCTTCTTGAAGTAGTTGTGTAGTTGGTACACCCACAGTGCTGTGAGGGAAGACATTCCAGGATTTTGAAACAGTGACAGTGAAGGAATGGCGATATATTTCCAATTCAGTATGGTATGTGAGTTGGAGAGAAATTTGCAGGTGGAGGTGTTCTCATACACCTTCAACCCCTATTCTTCTAAGTAGGAAAGGCGGTGGGTTTGGAAAATGCTGTCAAAGGAGCCTTTGTGAGTTGCTGCAGTACATCTTGTAGATGGTACAGACTACTGCCACTGTGCGCCAGTAGTGGAGAGAGTGAATGTTTAAGGTGTTAGATGTAGTGCCAGTCAAGTGGGCTTCATTTGTCCTGGATGGTATCAAGCTTCTTGAATGTTATTGGAGCTGCATGTATCCAGGATAGGTGCGGAGTATTCCATCACATTCCTGATGTGGTAATAAATGGTGAAAAGGCTTTGGGGATTCAGGAGGTGACCTGATTTTTTAGACACAGTATTTATATGGCTGGTCCAGTTAAGATTCTGATCAATGGTAACCCCCAGGATATTGATGGAGGGGGATTCAGGAATGGTAATGCTTTTAAATGTCAAGAGGAGATGGTTAGAATCTCTTTTATTGAAGGTACTCATTGCTTGTCACTTATGTAGCACGAATGATATTTGCCGCTTATCAACTCAAGCATGAATGTGGTCCAGGTATTCCTGCATGTGGGCATGGATTGCTTCAGGACCTAAAGAGTTGTGAATAGTACTGAGATATGTATAATCATCAGCAAACACTGCCACTTTGGAATCCAATTGAGGTAAGGTCATTGATGAAGCGACTGGAGAAGGTTGGGTCTGAGATATTACCTGAGGAAATCATACGAGCATATGAATTTGGAGCAGGACTAGGCCATTCAGCCAGTTGAGCCTGCTCCACTATATGATAAGATCATGGTTGATCTGATTATGGCCTCTACTTTCCTGTCTACCCCTATCTCAGACTTAAAAACATTCAATGACCCTGCCTCCACTGCTCTCTGGGGAAGAGAATTCCACAGACTAACAACCCTCTGAGAGAAAAAAATTCTCATTGTCATTTTAAATGGGAGACCCCTCATTTTTGAACTGTGCCCCCTAGTTCTAGCCTCCCCCACAAGAGGGATCATTCCTTCAGCATCCACCTGTTGAGTCCCCTCAGGATTATATTTTTCAATAAGATCACCTCTCATTCTTCTAAACTACTGCAGTGATGCCCTGAGATGAATGACCTCCAAATATCACAACTATCTCCCTTTGTGCTAGGTATAACTCCACCCAATGAAGAGTTTTCTCCATGTTTCCCATTGACATCTATTTTCTTCAGGCTTCTTGATGCCATAATTGGTCAAATGCTACTTTGATGTCAAGGGCAGTCACTGTCACCTCATCTTTTAAATTCAGCTCTTCTGTTCATATTTAGATCAAGGCTGAAATGAGGTCTGGAACCAAGTGGCGCTGGTGAACCAAAACTTAGCATAAATGAGCAGGTATTGCTGAGCAAGTGCCAATTGATAACACTGTAAACACTTTGCTAATGATTGAGAGTAGACTGATGTGTTGGTAATTGACCAGATTGCTTCGTGGACATGACAGACCTGGGCAATTTTCCACTTTGTCGGATAGATGCCAGTGTTGCAGCTGGACTGGAACAGATTGGCTAGGAGCGTGACTAAGTCTTCAGTACTACATAAGAACAGAAGAAATAGGAGCAGGAGTAGACCACAAGGTCCATTGAGCCTGCTCCGCCATTCAATACGGTCACGGCTGATCTTGGGCTTCAACTCCATTTTCCTGCCTGCTCCCCATATCCCTTAATTCCCTGAGAGACCAAAAATCTGTCAATCCCGTTCTTAAATGTATTCAATGATGGAGCATTCTCAGCCCTCTGAGGTAGAGAATTCCAAAGATTCAGAACCCTTTGAGTGACGAAATTTCTTCTCATCTTAGTCCTAAATGATTGGTCCCTTATCCTGAGACTGTGCCCCTGTTGTTTAAATTTCCTGACCAACGGAACCATCTCTCAGCCTTCATTCTATCAAACCCCTTCAGAATTTTGTAGGTTGTAATGAGATTACCCCTCATTCTTCTAAACTCCAGAAACTATAAGCCCAATTTACTCAGTCTGTCATCATAGCACAACCCCTCCTTATCCCAGGTAACAAGTTAGTTAACCTTCGCTGTACTACCCCAATGCAAGTATATCCATTTTTAAATGTAGAGACCAAAACTGCACAGCACTGCAGATGCTGTCTCAACATAACCTGTATAATTGCAACAAGACTTCTTTATTCTGGTACTCCAATCCCCTTGGAATATAGGCCAACACGCCATTTGCCTTCCTAACTGCTTGTTGCATCTGCATGCTAACTTTGTGTTCCTTCTACAAGCATGCCCAAATCTCTTTGAATATGAACACTTACAAGTTTCTCACCTTTTAAAAAGTATTCTGGCCGGAATTTTCCGCCCCTGTTGGTGGCAGACGGAGAAGGAACAATATGTTGGGAAGGCCAAAAATCTGTTTTATGTTGTCATGAAACCAGTTTGTGATCATCTGCTCCACCCATCAAAGGTGGGTTGCCTTTCCAGGCGCCCAATGTCAGGAACCTAATTTCAACACTTTGGCATTTCATTATAAGCCCTGCTCACTGGAATCATCCCTCCCACGCTGGATCATCCAGGCACTCACAACAGAATTTAAAAGGCATGCACCTGGTGAGCTGAACTTCAAGGGGAACTCGGAGGTGAGTGCAGAATAACATTGTGCAATGCTCACTATGGTTGCCCTTTCAACTTCAAGGAAGAGGGGCCACGCATTCAGGTGAGGGCACAGGCAAATCCCTTTGACCTGGCTGGTGGACAGTGCAGTGCCGAGGCAGGGGACTCTGGTTGGGGGTGGTGGGGGCGGATGGGAGCACAGTCTGTTGGTAGTGCACAAGCACATGCGGGGGGGCTGAGGGGGGGTGGGGGGAGGGGGGGTGCGGGAAGTGCCACGCATTGGGGAAACCTTGTATAAAGTGAGCATTCTTCCACAGCTGAGGCAGTTCAGGCACAGCCACACTGATATGCTTGGAGTAGGTCCTCTAGCTTATCTGCCTGCTCAAACAATGCAGAGGCATGAAAGTGCCACATGCTCCTGAACGTTTCACCTCTTGGGCAAAGACTGCAAATTAATGAGCATTTTAGGGGCTGCAGAATAATTGGACGATTGGGCAAGTGGTGCAATCACATATCATAAGAACTAAGAGCAGGAGTAGGCAATTCAGCCCCTCCAGCCTGCCCCACCATTCAATACGATCATGGCTGATCTCATTTCGGCCTCAACTCCAATTTCCCGCCCTCTCCCCATAACCTTTCAACCCATTACTAATTAAAAATCTGTCTATCTCCTCCTCAAATTTATTCAGCATCCCGGCATCCACTGCACTCTGAGGTAGTGAATTCCACAGATTCACGACCTTTGAGAAAAGTAATTCCTCCTCATCTCTGATTTAAATCTACCACCCCTTAGCCTAAAACTATGGCCTCTCATTCTAGAATGCCCCAGAAGGGGAAACATCTGCTCCACATCTACTTTGTCTATCCCCTTTAGCATCTTGTATACCTTAATTAGATCTCCTCTCATCCTTCTAAACTCTAGCAAGTATGGGGCTAAACTGCTCAATCTCTCCATATAAGACAAGCCCCGCATCTCTGGAATCAAAGTAGTGAACCTCCTCTTAACCATCTCCAGTGCAACTACATCTTTCCTCAAGGGGACCAAAACTGTGCACAATACTCCAGGTGCGGTTTCACCAATGCCTTGTACAGTTGCAACACTTCCCTATTTTTATACTCTATTCCTTTAGCAATAAATGCCAAAATTCCATTTGCCTTCCTTATTACCTGCTGTACCTACATACTAGCTTTCAGCGATTCATGCATGAGGACACCCAGATCCCTCTGCACTAAAGCATTCTGAAGTTTCTCTCCATTTAAATAATAAGTCGCCTTTTTATTCTTCCGACCAAAATGGATAACCTCACACTTATCCACTTTAAACTCCATCTGCCAAATTTTGGTCCATTCACCTAATCTGTCTATATCCATTTGTCAATTTCTTATTTCTTCATTGCAACTTACTTTCCCACCTATTTTGGTTTCATCTACAAATTTGGCTATAGTACCTTCTATCCCTGAATCCAAGTCATTAATATAGATTGTAAATAGTTGGGGCCCAAGGACCAAACCCTGTGGCACCCCACTAATTACAGCTTGCCATCCAGAAAAAGACCCATTTATCCCAACTCTCTGCTTTCTGTTGGTTAGCCAGTCCTCGATCCAAGCTAATATATTACCCCTAACTCCGTGTGATCTTATCTTGTGTATTAGTCTTTTGTGCGGCACCTTATCAAAGGCCTTCTGGAAGTCCAGATGGACTACATCTACAGGATCCCCATTATCCACTTTGCTTGTCACATCTTCAAAGAACTCTAGCAAATTAGTCAAACACAATTTACTCTTCATAAAACCATGCTGACTCTGATGGATTGTATTTTGACTTTCCAAATGCCCCATTACTACTTCCTTTATAAATGGATTCCAACAATTTCCCAACGACACATGTTAAACTAACTGGTCTATAATTTCCTACTTTCTGCCTCCCTCTCTTTTTGGAATAAGGTCGTTATATCAGCATTTTTCCAATCCACTGGAACCTTTCCAGAATCCAGGGAATTTTGGAATATTATAACCAATGCATCCACTATCTCCGCTGCCACTTTCTTTAAGACCCTGGGATGTAGGCCATCAGGTCCTGGGGACTTGTCACCCTTTAATTCCAATAGTTTGCTCAGTACTTTTCTCTTGTGATGGTGATTCTTCTAAGTTCCTCCTTCTCTATATCCTCTGCACTACCTGTTACTATTGGGGTGGTATTAGTGTCGTCCATTGTGAAAACTGAGGCAAAATATTGATTAAGCGTCTCTGCCATTTCTGCGTTCCCCACTATTAACTCCCCAGTCTCGTCCTCCCAGGGACCAACATTCACTTTAACTACTCTCTTTCCTTTTATATACTTGTAGAAGCTTTTGCTATCAGTATTTTACATTTTGCACTAGTTTTCTTTCATAATTTACCTTTGCTCTTTTTATTATTTTTTTAGTAACCCTTTGTTGATCTTTAAAAGTTTCCCAATCTTCCAGCCTGCCACTGACCTTTGCAACTTGGTATGCCTTAGTTTTTGCCTTTAAGTTATTTTTAACTTCGTTGCTTAGCCATGGATGCTTTTTCCCCTCTTACCATCTTCTTCCTCATTGGGATATATTTTACTTGGGAGGAATTGAATATCGCCTTGCAAAAGCTGGCCATGGTGCAGTCACTGGTGGAGGTGCTCACAGCCCTTTGCAATGTCTTCATTAAGCTTTGGACCAGTCTCCCCCATGGTTCAAGCTGGTTAGGAGGATGCCTGCGCCTGAGCTGAGAGCACACCATGCAGTCCAGTGGGCAAAGCTATTACCAGTTGGTCAGGTGGAGTGGGGTGGAGGTGGGTGGCATTTTGGGCAGCCATGCTGCGCACTAAACTCTAGCCATCCAATGGTGGCCAGCACTGTCTGGCATGCCTTGAGACGGAGCTGGAGCTGCACACGTAACCATGAGAGGTCCCTAGGAGACCATTGCTAACCCACGAGTCTCTCTTTCATGCTGCAGGAGTACATCAGGAGAATGGAGCCTAGTGACCTAGCTGTATGCTTCATGGCTTATAGGGAGCAGAGACGAAGAAGAGAGCGACAGAGACGCCTGGCTGGGCAGGGGGAGGAGCAGAATCCTTAAGAAGAAGGAGCGGCTGGGGCTCCTGAACATGTCGCTGAAGAGCCACAGAGAGCCGTCGCAGGTCAGTGTCTAGCTAGACCCAGCGTGTACAGATGGCACCTGTCATTCATGCAGATGACGAAGAATCAGTGGCCAAAGTCTATACATGTCCAGAGAACTGGTCAGTCTTATCTGCCGCCTGCTGCAGGATTTGGTGCCACAGGGACCTGGAGGACATCCACTGCCAGTGTCCGCGAAAGTGACTGTGGCACTCAATTTTTCTTCCAGGGCTCCACAGGTGACTCTGCAGGATTTCACAAGCCTCCACACACAAGTGCATCCAGGAACTCATGGATGCCATATTCGTGAAGGCACACAACTTTGTGTATCAGGAAAGTCAGGAAGCAAGAGCACTTGGATTTGACCATATCTCAGGTTTCCCAAAGGTGAAGGGTGCCATCAACTATACCCACATGGCGCTCAGATCTCCATGGCAATAAGCAGTCAACTACGTCAACCGCAAGGGCTTCCACTCACTGAATGTTCAGCTGGTGTGTGACCACCACAAATGCATCCTACAGGTCTATGCATGCTTCCCAGGGCGTGTCCAGGACTCCTACATTCTCAGTAGGTCTCAGATCTCTGACGTCTTACTGAGGCTGCAGGGTTGGCTCCTCAGGGACAAGGGCTACCTCAGAGGACGTGGCTGATGATGCCCATGCAGTGGCCTCAGAGTGCAGCGGGAGAAGGTGTATCGAGGCTCATGCTGCAATTCGCACTTTGATGGAGCAAACCATTGGGATGTTGAAAATGAGGTTCTGATGCCTGTACCGGTCTGGTGGAGCCCTGCAATATTGTTCACAGAGGGTGTGACACATCGTCATCACCTGCTGCGTCCTTTACAACCTGGCACTGAAACAGGGAGAGGAGCTGGCTGAAGAGGAGCTGCATGTCTCCTCCAATGAGGAAGACATCGACAGGGATGAGAGTGAGGAGGTCCTTGAAGGCGATGATGAAGGTGATGAGGCCATCGCAATGGCTAGATGAGGGAGGTGCTCTTGGGAGGCCCTCATGGCTGCTAGATTTGTGGAGGGTGATGATGACATGCAGTGAAGAGGCACCATAGATCCTCACATTACATCTGTGAACATTTGACTCCAGTCTGGCTGATGGCAGCCTCCTCAGGTTTTCACATAGCCTCTGTGAAGATCTGTCAGCTGAGGACAGCTCATTTGTGGTTTGTGGTCGGGGTCATATCATGGAGACACAGCTGTGAAACTTCAAATTCACCTGATCCTTTGACAGCCTTCAGCACGTGACCCTTTCGGGAAGGTCTGACGAGATGAGGGGCCAGCCCCACCTTAAAGGTGCTGAGAGCACATGGAGAGAAAGACGGAACTCTGTGACGCCTGCCCATGACATTCTGGCAACGATGCCAAGTACCATCGAGGTGCAGGCATCACTATTGTAGACAGTGAGTGTGAGGCCGGACCATCACTTTGGTCTGAAGGCTGCACAAAGCACAGGGAAGAGGCCCTGGACTGAGACACCTGCCTTTATCTTGTGCAGAAAGGTTTCATGTCTGAGTGACATGAACACTGCTCATCAGAACAAGGAGCCACAGGCAGGAAGACATTCTTAGGAGTTTATTTACAAAATTGAACATTATGTACAAGTGATTGACACCCGTGCCGAGGCTGTGCAAGTACATCTTCTTAATCGCGGTGTCTGCTGGCACTCTCGAGGCCTTCTGTGCTCGGTGGGCACCGCGGGGACTGGGGTGTTTTGTTGACCCCTTTAATCACATTTTGATTTAAAGTGTGTAAGGTTCCTTTAAACTTTGTTCTTGGTTTTACAGCTGACCTGAATTAGGGGCTGTGCCTGATTTATCCCAATTTTGTTGATTTGGTTTAATTGTTTTGACTCTATAAGAGTTATATCTTCTTAATCGCGGTGTCTGCTGGCACTCTTGAGGCCTTCCGTGCCCGGTGGGCACCGTGGGGACTGGGGTGTTTTGTTGACCCCTTTAATCACATTTTAATTTAAAGTTTGTAAGTTTCCTTTAAACTTTGTTCTTGGTTTTACAGCTGACCTGAATTAGGGGCTGTGCCTGATTTATCCCAATTTTGTTAATTTAGTTTGATTGTTTTAACTCAATAAGAGTTACATCTTCTTAATTTTCCTAACACTGCCGCTATGTCTTTGTGCTCTCCCAACGTACACAGCGGAGGTGGAGGCAGTCTGCTGACTACTACACCCTGTCTATGATAACCTTGACAAGTGTCCTCTGGAGGGCTGATACCTGGAGAGCTCCAGCCTGTTTTTGGGGTCCTGCTGTGTGGCGGTGGCACCCTCCTCAGCCTGTGGCGCTGGAGGTGCTGGAGTCACAGGAAGAGGGGATTCGGATGGGCCAGACACTCCCAGAGTCATCTGGGTGGATGGGCCCGGGGTGGCGAGCGGCTGGTCCGCCTCTCTATTGGTGTGTGATGGCCCCTGGCTGATTCCTTGAGGAGAGGAGGAAGCTGGAGTGAGTTCAAACTGCCCCACTCCCCTCTTGCATTGACACTATTGGAAGCCAACTATGGCGTCAGTCATGAAGTTTAGCCCATGCAGCAGTGCAGGACTAATGTCCTGGACCAATATTTCCATGGCAGCCTCTATAATACCAATGTTGACCTCAGTGCATTGTCATACCAGCGCTATCAACTCAGCCTGAAGGCGGATGGATTCCTCCATCATGCCTTGAAATCTGAGGAGCGCAGCGGACATCCCTTCCTGATGTTCCTGAGCTTGCCTTTGCAGCACCAGCAACTGAAGTATGGCTGAGTCCAGAGGCTCATCATCTGACTCTGACTCAGCAACATTCTGGCCTCCAGCAGCCCTCCAAGTGCCAGAGACCTGGGAGGTCCCTACTGCTGTCTACTGTGGGATCAAACAGTGTGATGTGCTCCCCAGGTTGCAATCCTGAGCCTACTCTAAAGCTAGGTCCCACCAAGATGTGTGTTTCTGCGCTGGTGGAACATGTGGGTGAGCGCTGTGACAGGTCTTCAATGAAGATGCCTTCAGATTCCTCTTCAGCATTTTATTTGGCGCTTGATTGGAGGCCCTGGTCGTGGATTCTGTCAGCTGTCTCCCAGATGTGCTTGCAAAAGAAAGAAGAGATAATTAGTGCATGGCAGGGGACTGCGGAACAGGGGAATTGACTCACAGAATGGTTGTCTGATGGATGTTGCACTGCTGGATCCTCACTTGATTGAGCACCGCTGATTTCCCCATCAGCACAGGAATGGTCCAGACCTTCGCTCGCCAGCTGGATGACTCTATTTTCAAAGTCCGTGAGGAACTTGATTTTGGGCATTCCTCCACCAGTCTGCGACCTCTCTCTCTTGTGTGCCAGCTTGTCCTGCATGAATACAGAAGGGGAGAGTGTAAGTAGGATGCCTGCTAGGCCAGATGATAAGTATGCCTGGTATTTGTGGGCAGTGAGTGGTGCCAGTGACAGGATGAGGACAATGGAGGTGTGTGTGAGAGAGTGAATGGTGATGTCCCTTGAACTGGCAGTGAGTGAGAGCCCCGTCGATGTGTGATGGGTTTGTGATTGTGTGAGTTGGAGGTGATGAGAAGAGTGACTTACCCTGGTGGAATGGAGATCATTCATTCTCTTGCGCCACTGGGTGGCAGTCCTCTTTTGCAGGGCATTGACACTGACCACTGCTGTCACTGCCTCCCAAGCCGGATTAGTGATGTTGCTGGCCCTCCTGCGGTCAGAACGGAGCTAGAGGACATCACAGCAGGCCTCCATGGTGTCCAAAAGGTGCCTGAGAGACATGTCACTGAATCATGGGGTTGCAGTCTTCTTGCCTTTTGGGGCCATGTCTTCTGTGCAGTACCCTGGGCTGGAAGCACTGAGAGCTGTGCGCATGGCTGCACTTTAAATATGGCGCCCAGCATGATGAGGCAGTGAGGTGATGGTGCGTGAATGAGAGCCCGCCCACCATTGAAACAGCGTGTCTCCCTGGAAAGCATGATTAATGAGGCGGGATTGGGATGAGATGGTGCCAAAACATGCCGTTGCGGCCGACGGGAAAAATGTTCATTTTTCCGCCCGTTACCGCACTTAGTGCAAATCTGGGACAATTCTGCCCTAAGGTAGCTTTATCCCTAGTCAGTTCCACAACGTATTGCTCCAAGAAACTGTCACAATAGCATTTTACATACTCGTCTTCTGGACCACTCTGGCCAATTTGATTGTCCCAGTCTATATGAAGATTAAAGTCTCATTTAATTATTAGTTATAACAATTATTACATTTCCTTTGTTACAAGCTCCAATAATTTCTTGTTTAATGCTATATCCAACAATATAACTATTGTTAGGGGGGCCTATAAACTGCTGCCGCCAGTGTTTTCTACTTTTGCTATTCTTATTTTCCACCCATACTGATTCTACTTTATAATGTTTTGAGGCCAGATCCTTTCTCACTTATGTCCTCATATCATCTTTTACTATCAGGGCCACCCCTCCTCCTTTGCTATTCTGTCTGTCTTTCTGAAATATTGTGTACCCTGGAATATTTATTTCCTTTACATCTTTGATCACCTTGTAAGCATGGCCAGAAACTTATCTATGTTGGGTAGACTGGGTGGGAGAGGGTAGGGGCAAGCATGGAGCTGATCACCAACTGCGATTGGCAGCGCGCCGCCATTTTACGTGGGCGGGCCAATTAAGGTCCGTTGAATGTGATGCACGGCTGGTAGCACTTAGCGCTACCTGTGCAGGCAGGGGGAGGAGGGAGAGTCGGGGCCTGTGCTCTTTCACGCATGCACATGAAAGAGCACAGCAATCTCCCCAAGGCTCAGAGGTGTCTCAGGGAGATGAAGTTGATATTAAAATAATTAAATAAAGCATTTAAAAAGTTATCTAAGCATGTCCTCTTGTGACTGATGGGACATGTTTTTATATTTTGGGAAAATGTTTATTTTTTTTAATAAAACCGTCAGGAAACCTCAGCCATCCGTGGATGAGGTTCCTGAAAAACGCGAAGGCCACTTGGGCTCTTCGCCTGCTCACCAATCTTAAGGTTGGAAGGGCAGCGTTGTTAATAGGCTTGATTACCTTTTAATGGCCTAATCGGCTACTGACAATTTGGCGGGCGCACAGCCACCTCCACGTGCGCCTGCTGAACGAAAGATCTAAATGATGCGCGATGACGTCAGGACCTATGCCCGATGTCATCTCGCATCATTTTGCATGTCGATGTGTCAGGCCCAACCCACACGCTGATGGCAATATTCTGGCCCATGTTTCTGTAATGCGATTCAATCTAAATCATTTACCTCTATTTGTGCCACTAGTTCATTTATCTAATTGCAGATGCTTCATGCATTCGGATAAAGAACCTTTAATTTCAATTTTTAATTTCTATTCCCTGCAATGTCCTTATTTGCTGATGTACCCCATGAATCAAAACTCCTTCTTCCCACACCAATCTTTGAGCCACATGTTTAACTCTCATTTTTGCTTAACCCTATGGCAATTGGCATGTGGCTGAGGTAACAATCCTTTGATGTCCTACATTTTAAATTTGGACCCTAACTCCTGAAATTCTCTTGGCAGAACATCATTCCTGGTTCTACCTAAGTTGTTGGTTCCCATGTGGATCACGACAACTGGATCTCCCGCTCCAAGTTCTACTCCAGCTGCGACAAGATGTCCTTAACCCTGGCACTGGACAGGCAACACAACCTTTGGAACTGCCAGTCATGGCTGCAGAGAACAGCATCTATCCCCCCGACTATATGGTCTCCTCTCACTACCACATTCCTCTTTGTTCCCCCAACTTGAATGGCATCCTGCACCATGGTGCCATGGTCAGTCGCTCATCCACCATGCAGTCCTTCTCCTCATCCACACAGGTTGCAAGCACCTCGTACCTATTGGACAAAGTCAAGGCTGAGGCTTTATGCTGGGTCCCCATACCTGCCTGATCTGCAGTCACACCCTCCTGCCCCTGACCCTTGATAAACTTTAAAGTTCTGCCTATCCTAAAGGGCGTGACCGCTTCCTGGAATAAAGTGTGCAGCTAACTTTCCCCCTCCCTTATGCATCACAGTGTCTCCAGCTCGTCCTCCAGCTCCTATAACCAGCCTTTGCTGTATCCATTGTACTCAGACGTTTCTTGATATCACACGGAGTGAATCACAGTGGCTGAAGTCTGGCATCTACGATGTAGAGGACCTCTCAAGAAGGTGGTGATGGATCATCCACTCGGCACTTCTGACTGAAGATGGTTGCAAAAGCTTTAGTCTCGTCTTTTATTCTGATGTGCTGGGTTCCCCATCATTGAGGATGGGGAGTTTGTGGAGCCTCCTCTTTCTGTTAGTTAATTGCCTCCCACCATTCACGACTAGATGTGACAGGACTGCAGAGCTTTGATCTGATCGTTGGCTGTGAAGTTGCTAATCTCTGCCTATAACTGTGCTGCAGCTGTTTAGCGTGCATGTAATCCTGTATTGTAACTTTAGCAGCTTGGCACCTCATTTTTAGGCGTACCTGGTGTTGCACCTGGCATGCTTGCCTACACTCCTCACTGAATCAATATTAGTTCCCTGACTTGATGGTAATAGTAGAGTGAGGTTACAAATTGTGGTTGAATACAGTTCTGCTGCTGATGACCCTCAGTGCCTCATGAATGCCCAGTTTTGAACTGCTAGATCTATTCTGAATCTATCCTGCTGAGCACAGTGGTATTGCCACACAATATGATGGAGAGTGGCCTCATTGTGAAGTCTGGGACTTTGTCTCCACAAGGACTTTGCAGTGGTCACTCCTACCAAAACTGTGTATCTGCCATTGTAAATTGGTGAGGACAAGGTCAAGTAGGTTTTTCCCTTTTTTTGGTTTTCACTACCTGTCACAGGCTCAGTTGGGTAGATATGGACTTCAGCACTGAACCTGCTGAGTCAGTCATGGTGCTACTGAGTCATGCTGGCTGACGGACAAGTATCCAACCTGAATTATTACCCCAGTGCATTCCAAGTGGTGTTCAACATGGTAAAGTACTGATTCATCACCTAAGGGAGGACAATAGGTGGTAATCAGTAGCAGGCTTCCAAACCCACGTTTGATTTGATGTCATGAGACTTCATGGGATCTGGAGTCAATTTTGAGGACACCCAAGGCCACTCCCTCCTGACTGTATGCCATTTGGCTGCAATATCTGGTGCATCTGTCTGGTGAGATAAGACATACCTTGGGATGGTAATGAAAAAGTCTGGGACAGTGGCTAGAAGCTGTGATTCTGTGAGCATCACCATCTTAGGGTGCTGCTTGTGTAGTCTATGGGACAACACTTCCAATTTTGGCGCAAGTTCCCAGATGATACTTAGGAATGCTTTGCAGGGTTGACCGGATAGGCTGTGCCTTTGTTGTGTCCAATGCCAGATGGTCCATCTGGTTTTATTCATAACATATTTTTTGTAGTGGTTTGATACAACTGAGTGGCATGCTAGGACATTTCAGAGGGCAGGACATTGCTGTGGGTCTGGAGTCACATATAGACCAGACCTGGTAGGTACAGTAAATTTCCGTCCCTAAGAGACATTAGTGAGCCAGATAGATGTTTAACAATCCAGTAGTTTTGTGGCAACCATTAGCGATAGTATTTTCTTCTTCTAGATTTATTTAATTAACTGAATCTAAATTCCCAGCCATGTGGTGAGGTCTGAACTCATGTATCCCGATCGGGCCTTAGGATTAGTAGTCCTAAAACATGACCACTATGCTACAACAACCCATAGTAGTATGATAGCTGAACTCCGCTGTCAAGCCTGTGAAAAGTCTCTGGGCAACTGTATGCGGGGTTAAAAGCAAAAGCCATTCCTTCACTTCTGAGAGGAAAATCTGGAGAAAATCCATACCACTTTTCTAAAGAACTGCAAATTATATTGTGTTAATAGGAGTACAGATAAAAACAGCAAAGCTGATGTTATTTACTAAAATTCTTAATTTTTTTCAGAAATCTGTCTTCTCACTAAAGGTTTTCGGAAAGCAACTGTGCGAGCATTAACTCTCTGCAAATTATATTCATTGTCAGCAGAAAAATTTAATGCCTTGTTAAAGCAATTTCCTGCTGCTAGGGCGGAGATACTGCAAGTGGTAGCCAAAAGGCAACAAACCCTTAAAAGTAAGTGACAATCCAGGAGACCATTTTTTGTCTTTTGTAAGTGATACTGGTAGGGTATTTCCTATAATTCCAGTGACTCTCTGGATGGGTGGAATTTAATGACCAAGGAGAAAGTTGGGAGGTGATGGAGCCATATAATGGGGCGATGGGGTGGAAAGGAGTAGGGGTGGAGAGGCGGTTGCCTTCCCGACACTCCCCCATGCCCCGCCCAGTCAAGTCCGAGGCAGAAAATGTTGAGGACGGTCTTCCCACCTTTAGGCCAACTGAGGCCCTTAAGTGGCCAGGTAAGTGCCACTTAAGGGCTTCATTCAAGGGCCTCAGCTTGCCACTACCAGCAGCAGTGGAGGGGGTCCATGCCATGTGGGCAAGCTGCTGGGTATACCTTGGCAGCCCTGCCAGCAGCGAGGGGGAAGGGGAAAAAGACCCTTGTGCTCAGGCACCATGACCAATGGCAAGGTTCACCCCTGTGGGAAGAGCACCTCCTACCTTTTAAATTGACCCCTCTCCCAGCCCTGCTCATTTGCTGGTGCCAACCTGACTGGCTCTCTTGAGGCCACCAAACTTGCCTGTGTTCCAGGGCACCATGGCTGCTTCTCCTCCAGGGCCCCTGCAGTGCCAAGAATGGGCACTACTCCCAGTAGTGCTGCTGGTACTGAAGAGCTGCCAATCTCTGAATGGCAGCCAGCTCTGGGAGACAGGACATCCACCCTGCAGGACCTGGGAACACCAACACCAACCAGGTAGTTGCCAGATTGGCTCTTAAGCGCAATGGGGTGCCCAGGAATGGCCACAGCAGGGTCACTATCAGCTCTCCAGTCAGTGGATGGGTCTATTGTCGTCACCAATGGCATTCTGCAGTCTCTCTCCATTTAAATAACGTTCTGCTTTTCTATTCCTCTCGCCAAAGTGGAAAACCTCACATTTTCCCACATTATACTCCATCCGCCAAATTTTAGCCCACTCACTCAACCTATCTGTATTTCTTTGCAGACTCTTGTGTCTCCTCACAATTTGTGTTCCAACATAACTTTATCATCAACCAATTTGGCTACAATAAACTTGGTTCCCTCATCCAAGTTATTAATTCATAATATAGATCGTAAATTGTTGAAGCCCCAGCACTCATCCTTGTGGCACACTACTACTCACAGTTTACCAACTGAAAATGACCTTTTTGTTCCAACTCTCTGTTTCCTGTTAGTTAGCTAATCCTCTGTCCATGATAATATATCACCCCCAACACCATGAGCTCTTGTATAGTAACCTCTAATGTGGCACCCTATCAAATGGCTTTTGGAAATCAGCTGGAAATTCCCGCTCGAAGACAATGGACCTTTTGCTGGTCCATCAAATTTTCCATTCCACCTGTGACAATTCCTGTGGCAGGCAGTTTTGGAAAATTTTGCCCACTCTAATAAATTTGTCAATCAATTTCTCTTTCCCAAAACACTGTTGACTCTGATTGTATTATGATTTTCTAAATATCCTGTTGTTATGTTCTTAATAATGGATTCCAGCATTTTCCCAATAATAGATGTTAGGCTAACTGGCCTATCATTTCCTATTTTCTGTGTCCCTCTTTTCTTCAATAGAAGTGTTACATTTTCATTTTTCCAATCCGCTGGGACCTTTCCAGAATCTAGAAAATGTTGGAAGATTGCAATCAATGCATCCACTATCTCTGCAGTTACTTATTTTAAAATGTCTAAATATTGGAGTTACATGAATTTTTAGAATTTATTCTTTCACAGGATGTGGGCATCGCTAGCTAGACCAGCATTTATTGCCTATCCCTAACTGCGCTTAAGAAGGTGGTGGTGAGCCACCTTCTTGAACCGCTTACTTTGTAGCAGTCTGATTTAACTGTATGGCTTGCTAGGTCATTTCAGAGGGCATTTAAGAGTGAGTCACATTGCTGTGAGTCTGGAGTTGCATGCAGGCCAGACCATCTAACCATTGCCCCTTGACAGTGCCATCACTGAATCCCGCACTGTCAACATGCTGGAGGTTACCATTGACCAGAAACTGAACTGGATTGGCCACATAAATACTGTGGCTTCAAGAACAGCTCATAGGCTAGGAATCCTGCGGTGAGTAATTCATCTTCTGACTCCCCAAAGCCTGTCCACCAATTACAAGGCACAAGTCAGGAATGTGAAGGAATATGTTCCTCTTGCCTGGATGAGTGCAGCACTAAGAACATTCAAGAAGCTTGACACCATCCAGGACAAAGCAGCCTGTATGATTGGCATCCCATTCACAAACATTAACTCCCTACATCACAGTGGCAACAGTGTGTACCATCTACAAGATGCACTGCAGGAACTCAACACCACATCTGGAAGTTCCCCTCCAAGCCACTCACCATCTTGACTTGGAAATATATTGCTGTTCCTTCATTGTCTCTGGGTCAAATTCCTGGAACTCACTCCCTAATAGCACTATGGCTGTACCTACATCACATGGACAGCAGCGGTTCAAGAAGAAAGCTCACCATCAACTCCTCAAGGGCAATTAGGGATGGGCAATAAATGCTGGCCTAGCCAGCGACACCCACATCCTATAAATTAATTTTTAAAAATCAGATAAGGATGGTGGCTTTCCTTCCCTGAAGGACATTAGTGAACTTGATGGGTTTTTATGACAATTGACAATGGTTTCATGGTGACCAGCTTTTATTTTAAATTTCAGATTTATTAATTGAATTTAAATTCCACGGGCTTCCTTGGTGGGATTTGAACTAGTGTCCCCAGAGCATTAGCCTGGGTGTCTGGATCATTAATGTTAAGTAGGTTACTGTGATTCTTACAGTGTGGTTGTGTTTGCACATGTGATTAACTGTTTACTGTAATGTACTATTTATTTGCATGTTTTTCTTTGAATGAAATTGGGTTGGTTTAGATTTGAATGCAATGAAAGGAAGTTTCCTTTCAGTTTATATGAAGTCAGTTTAAAGAAAAGGAGAATTTATTTTTTAAATCCAATAACTGTTTTGAAAAAAAATATGTTTTCAATTTGCTACATGGTCTCATTTCATTGTGGCTACCCAACCAAAATTACCTTCAGTCAGTATAGTCATGGTCTGACAAATGTTGTCAGATACCATCAGTTGATGAATGGATGCTACCAAGGGGAACAAGAGGCCACTGATGAAAGCCCTGAGAGCAAGGCACAAATGCCATTTCCCTTGCAAATACTGGGGTGGAATTTTTGGTAGGCGTCGGTGGGTGGGGAGGGGGGTGGGGGGGTTGGTGGTGGTGGTGGTGGAGAGAGTGGGGGTGCGGGGGGATGGTTGGGGGAGTGGTGGGAGTTGGTTCTCCTGATGCCCAATAGTAACCAGGATGGAAACTTTGAAAAAACAGTCTAATTGGCTTTTTGCACATTTTCCCTGGAGATTCTGGTAAAGATACGATGAGAGATTGGGAAAATCCCCATAGGGCAGAATTTTACGTCCCATGGGCGGGCATGGACCGACCCAATCGGGTGTAAAATAGCATGCGATGACATCAGGGGAGCATCCCGACATCACTGGGCACTCGCGTGATATTTCGATCGGCAGGCGCATGCGGTGCCAGAGCTGTACCCGCCATTAAATAACAGGTCACGTAAGGCCATTGAAAAGCCAATTGACAGTGATTTTCCATTGCCCGTGCAATTTCGCGCTCATCGCACAGGGAAAATGGGCAGGCAAGCAGCCCACAATTTTAAAAACCTCATCCACATATGTGGCCATCAAGGCGCCAGCAGGTTAGCTGGATGCCTTCGTCAACAGGAAGGGATTCCACTCCATGAACATGCAGATAGTGTGTGACCACAGGATGCAGATTTTGCAAGTCTGTGCCAAGGTGCCCAGGCAGCTCCCACGATGCCTACATCCTCAGAAACTCCCAGGTGCCAGGGCTCTTCAGTGCTCTAGCCCGACTGGATGGATGGCTGCTGGGTGACAAGGGCTATCAGTTGAAAAGGTGGCTCATGACACCTTTCCACCACAAAGAACAGAGGCAGAGAAGTGTTACAATATCAGTCATGCCTCCACAAGGGCGGTGATAGAGAGGATCTTAAGTCTTCTCAAGATGTGCTTCTGATGCCTGGACTATTCAGAGGTCCACTACAGTACCCACCGAGAGCTGGTGTCACTGATAGTGGTTGCATGCTGCACTCTCCACACTCTGGCACTGGCAAGGGGAGACCCACTGGAGGAAGAGGATCTTTATACAGTTGCACTGGCCACAGATAATGAGTCCAGTAGTGATTCAGAAGAGGAGCACAGTGAGAAGAACGCTGAGGGCATGGAGGCAGACCTCTGTAACCTCCAGGGAGGCAGGGACACCAGGGATGCCTTGATCCGAAGCTCCTTCAGCTAGGCTGCCAAAGATCAGCTTCAACCTCACGCCAGGTCTTCCACCTCCATCCCGGATGTCTGAAATTACCCTTTCATTTGCACCCAAAGTCCACTCAGTGCCTACGCAATAAAGTTTCGAGCCACCCATCTCCAGCTTTACATACTGGCGTACCCTGCACCACATTAAATAAAAAAGGTGAAGCATACTCAGGCCATTACAACAAAAGAAAACTTATCTCATGGTGACAATCATAACAAATTAACAGAACCTTCTCTGGTTTTCAACACCAGACCAGTTAAAATAAACAAAACATCACACAACAGAAGATCACCCGTGACCAGTCCCTCTTGTGCTCATGGTGCCTTAAACTTTTGCTTGTGAGTGCTACGTCTTGGTGCTCCCCCATCACTGGCACCGGCATTGGAAGCAACCTGCTGACTCTGGTGTCTTGTTGGCCTTGATGAATTTGGCGGTTGTCCTCTGGTCAATGGAGCCTGTGCTGGCCCCGCCTGAGATGGAGCGACCAGTACCACAGTTGGCATCTCCCCAGTCATCACAGCCTCCTCAGATGCCACGGTCACTGGCAGTGGGGAAGAGGAGCTGCTGTCATCATCCAGAGCGCTCTGACAGGAGCCCAAAGAGACGACAAACAGCTCATGTGCCAACGTGAGGTCACTCTGGACCTCCCTGCTCGCCATTGATGGACGGGCACCTAGCTGGGATACTGGGTACCTCATCCATCTCCCACACGGATGCTAACCACCTGAGCTCAGTGTAAGGACTTGCAGGTCCGAACGCAACCCCAGAAATCCAAGACTCTGCTCCTGGAGCTGCCTCTCCATGAGAGTTGCCACAGTGCTCATGCTCCACATGGACTCTTCCGTAACGGAGACCATGGCATGCATACCCTCATGGATCTCTGCCAGATCCTCTTGGACATTTCGCTAGACATCCAGCTTCTGCCGCCTAATGGACGATTCCAGAGGCTCATCATCTGCCTTTGATTGCTGGCGCCCTGGGCACTCTCTGCCTCCGCCTGGACCTCAAGTTGAGAGTGAAGTGCCCCTTACCACTGTGCACTAACACTCTAGCCGAAAAGCTGATGCCCACCAAGGTGCTGGTTCAGAGAGCGGTTGTGATGCAGATGCTTCTGAAGCCTTTGGAGTCAGGGTTGGGTCTTCGGGGTCCTGCAATTGGGTGTGTGGTGGCAAACCTAAAGCAAAACAATGACATGTTTAAGTTGTCACACTGTCACTGGGCATGCCAGGCACCCTGGCGAGACCATGGAGATCTGCACCACGGTGCCACGTTCTTCCAATGATCAATGGGGAATTCAGCTTCGAGGCTCCTATCAGTGATGAGACTACACAAGAATGTTTGCAGCATCTGAAACTCTCACCTCTGTGTACTGCACTCTTACCTTTGTCTGACACCCCAGCCTATCCATGGCCAGTTGACTGAGGTGCTTGGCGCCTCTCCAGTTCCAAAGCGTCCTGCTTGTATCTGGTTAGGAGTAGGAGGTTAGCTGGCCCTCTGCTGGTCCTCTACCTTTCAATGTTTTTATGGGCGATCTTCTCCTGAGAAAACAGATGAGTATAGATGAGTCCCCTCTCTACCTGCTGCACCATTGCAACCTGGCCAACCCTACCTGAGGAACAACTTGCAGGGCACACCCAAGTCATAGCCCTCAAGCCACGAGGCAATGTCCAAGCAGCCAGGTCTCACCCCCTTGATAATTGGCACTTAGACTCTAACACCCCTGAGCTCCACAGGGGAATGGCCAGACTTTAACATTTCACCACACTTATCCATGCCAAAACAGTACTCACCCTTCTTGAGCACAGTAGGTCGTTAAACCTCTTGCAGCTCTGGACCCAGATGCGCTGCACCACATCATGGCTGCTGACCAGCACTACCACCTCCTTCCAAGCGCTTTTTGTTAGGTTCAGTGGCCTCCTCCTTCCATCCCTGGACACAAGGGCATCCCTCCTGGCAGCCACCTCCTCCAGGGGGACCGTGAGGCAATCATCAGAAAACTGGATTGGGGGGGGGAGCGCCCACTCTGCCCTCCCACCAGGCGTCTGCACCCACATTACTCTCCATAATTTATACTCATCTGCTCACAACACTGGAGTTCTGCTCATCGCCAGCAGCCTTCCAGGGCCTGACTGTGCTGGTTTTAAACTGGCAGCTGGGTCACCATTGGACAGGCCACCACTTGCTGACCACTGAAGAGCCGCGTTTCACGCTGGGCGGGCCTTAATTGGCCCACCAGCATGAAATCATGGTTGGGGGCCGATCGTGGCCGGCAGACCATTTCCTGAACGTTCTTGGGCCCACCCACCACGCCTGCCCGAGGATCTCAAAATTCTGCCCATAGAAATTCTACCCTGTTATGAACATGGCTATTGAGGCATGAAACTCCAGTTTCTAGAAAAGTGCAGCACCTGGTTTGGAGAGTCTAGTGAACATGGTAGCAAACCATACTCCTAAGTCGAGGGCAAATGTCTGTTCCCAAACAAAGGAAGCATGGATGAGACATTGCCTGTCATAATGATGCCACATCGGCCAAAGCCAGCCAAACACATTCAATAACTGAAGATATGGCAAACAATGAACTGGAATAGCTAGCCAGGCTGAGGATCAATGGCCTAATAATTTAAGGAAGTGGTAATCTTCACAGCAGTGAGTTTTACCTGTGGTTGACCTTGTCTAGATATCAAGGTCGAGGTCGATTTTCAGTTAACGGCTGCCTGCTTGTCATCTGACTCAGCACTCCTGAGGCAATTTTCAGATGGGTCTGTAAATAGAGAAAAGGCAGTGCACCTTTTCCTAATCAGAGGCTGCATAAATATACAAATCAGGGCGCTATTCTTGTGGTAGGAACCCGATTGTAATTTTAAGATACAAATAGGCCCAGAAAATAACTCTGGCCTGCTGTCATACTGTCCAAGGCATTACATGGCATCAACTCTCTTTCCATTACCATCCCTGTCCTAGGATGACCTGCTGGTTGGCTCAGTGTGAGAGTTGTCTGATTTCCCTTCTCCTCACAACCACTGAGCTGAAGCTCACTGGAAGCATTTACATTAAATTAAGCCTGAACCAAAAGACAAAAAGCTTTGACAGCAGGTTTCTTTTTTCAGCAATACTCAAGTTCTGTACCACCAAGGACTATTGAAGAATTTACATGCACATAGCCGCTTTACCTGGAAAGGGCGCTTAAAGCCCTGGACCACGGTGTGGGGTAAAAAACAGAGGGACATCTGTTTCACTTCCTGCAATTGAATTGCAAATAATTGACAACATAGGAACACTGGAGCAGGAGTAGGCTATTTGGCCCATTGAGCCTGCTTTTCCATTCAATTAGATCATGGCTGATCATCTATCTCAATGCTATATCCATATCTTTTGACGTCATTAGTATCCAGAAATCAATCCATTTCTGTCTTGAACATGCTCAATGATTGAGTTTCCACACCCCCCTGTGGTAGAAAATTCCAAAGATTCACCAGCCTCTGAGTGAAGAAATTTCTCCTCATCAGTTTTAAATGGTCTGCCCCGGTTCCAGACTTATCAGCCAGGGAAACCTCCTATCTACATCTGCCCTGTCACAACCTGTAGAGTTTAGTAAGTTTCAACGAGATCACCTCTCATTCTTCAAAACGCGAGAGAATACTGGCCCAATTTTCTCAATTGCTCCTCATAAAACAATCCTGCCATCCAGTGATTAGTCTGGTGAACCTCCTTTGCACTCCCTCTGTGATAAGAATATCCTTCCTTAGATAAGTAGACCAAAACTACACAATACTCCAATTGCAGTTTCACCAAGGTCCTATAAAATTGCAGCAAGACATCTTTACTCCTGTACTGCAATCCCTTTACGATGAAGGCCAACATACCATTTGCCTTCCCAATTGCTTGCTGCACCTGCCTGCTATCTTTTACTGAGTCATGAAGAAGGATATCCGCAGGTCCCCGTGGACATCAACCCTTCCCAAACTCTCACCATTTAAGAATTGCTCTGCCTTTTTTTCTACCAAAGTGGATCACTTCATACTTATTCACATTATATTCCATCTGCCATGTTCTTGCCCATTCACCTAACCTATCCAAATCCCCTTAAAGCCTCCTTGCATCCCCCTCACAACTTGCTCCCGCCTGGCTTTCTGTCTTCAGCAAATTTGGAAATATTACATTTGATCCGCACATCCAATTCATTTATATAGATTGTGAACAGTTGTGGCCCAGTACTGAGCCTTGCGGTACCCTACTAGTAACAGCCTGCCATCCTGAGAATGACATGTTTATTCCTACTGTCTATTTTCTGTTTGTTAACCAATTCACAATCCATACCATTATACCCATGCCATGTCCTCCTGTGTGGCACCTTATCAAAAGCCTCTGAAAATCCAAATACACCACATCCACTGGTTCTTCTTTATCTACTCTACAGTGACATCCTCAAAAAACTCCCAACACGTTTGTCAAACTTGATTTCTCTTTCATAAATCCATGTTGACTCTGCTCAATCATATCATTGTTTTCTAAGTCTACAGTTATCACATCCTTTATAATATTCTGACACTTTCCCTACTACTGACGTCAAACTAACAGGTCTGTGGCTCTCTGTTTTCTCTCCCCACCCCCCCCCACCCTCCCACTTTTTAAATAATGGGGTTACATTTGTTACTTTCCAGCCTTCGGGAATCTTTCCAGAATCTATAGAATTTCGTTGGATAACCACCAATGCAACCACTATCTCTGCAGCCACCTCCTTCAACACTCTGGGATGCAGCTCACCAGGTCCAGGGGATTTATCAATCTTCAATCCAATTAATTTTTTGAGTACTACCTCTTTATCAATACTAATTTTTTTCAGTTCCTCATTTCACAAGCCCCTTGGTTCCCTAGTATTTCTGGGAGGTTTTCTGTCTTCCTACATTGTGCCGTAACTTATCCTGTGCAAAGAGAGAAAATGAAATCGAGAACAATTGGGTTTCAGGTACCTTTGTCATGCTTCCCCTCTTACAAATAATCCACCGGATTGTGTGCTATCTGATTGATGCACTGCAGGTTGTCATAAGGGTTCTGGGGCTGCACCCTCCAGAGCGGTGAGCCCATGCAGCAAAAAGGATAAGGCTCACAGAGGCATTGCATTAGCGTGCTTGCTGGTGCCTTCAACACCTAATCCCCTACAATCCCCCACCCCCGCCCCCAGACAGCATCTGAGCTCTCTGTGTGAAAGGGTCAGGGACCCACAGTGGCTTCTCCACCTGCAGACTAGATGGACTGCAGTGAGGCCCTGGGCATCACCTAATCATGTTGAATAGCTCTTTTATGTATGGGCCGCATGGATGGTGCCCTTGCCAGTGAGGGCCATGTTCCCTACCATTCAGTGAGGCGAGAGTGAGCAATTGAGGGTTCCACCCTGGTGGTGCCAATGAGGTCATTCACCTGATTCTGGCACTGTAGGGCAGTCCTGTGGTAGAGGCCATGGAAGACAGACGCAAAGGCCGGGATTTTCCATCCCCCCACTCCTGGCAAGGGCAGGAGTGTTTTTGCCTTGGAGCCCAGTGGGAATTCGCGCCAAATTGCGAGATGCTGGGCTCATTAATTGCGCAGTCAGGTGTTTCCTGACATCTTGCCCTGTGAGGCAGGCTGGATGATCTGCACACTGCTGTCATATCCAGGTGCCATATTTAAAAGGCACCTGGACATCAACCTCTTTGTTGCAAACTCACTGTTGAAGGAGGAGATGGCCTGGTGATCTCAGGGAGCTCTGGCCTCCAGATTCAGTGATGCTTCCCTTGATGTGCTGCTCAGTGCAGTGGAGGCTAGGAGGGGCGTCCTGTAGCCCAAGGATGGAAGGAGGAGGCTGAGCTTTGTCACCAACCCTGCATGAGAGGAAGTCGCCAAGGAGGTCAATGTCCACTGCCTCCACTGCGGGACTGCCCCACAGTGCCGGAAACAGATGAATGACCTCTTCTGCAGTGCCAATGTAAGTGAACCCTCAACTGCTCACACTCACCTCACTGAATGGTAGAGGGGACCTGGGCCTCAGAGGCAAGGGCACCATCTGTGCGGCCCATACATAAAAGAGCTACTCAAAATGTTAAGGTGAGGCCTACAGCTCCATTACAGTCCATCTAGTCTGCAAGCGGAAAGGCCACTTGGGCTCCTGACCCTTTCACACAGAGCGCTCAGATGCTGTCTGGTGTGGGGGGAGGGTGGGTAGGGGGTTAGGTGTTGAGGGCACCAGCAAGCACTGCTAGTGACGTGCCTCTGTGAGCCTTATCCTTCTATCTGCATGGGCTCACCGCTGTAGAGGGTGCTGCCCCAGAACCCTTGTGGACAATCTGCAGTGCATCAATCACATGACACACAATCCAATGGGTTATTTGTAAGAGGGGAAGCATGACAAAGATGCCCACTCGATTGCATTTTCTCTCTTTGCACAGAAGAAGTTACGGCACAATTTACGGCAGAACAGGTAAGGTAATTAGGGATGGGCAATAAATGCTGGCCTAGCCTGTGACGCCCACATCCAATGAATGAATAAATAAAAGACAGCAGGAGAGAGAGAGGGAAGACAGGTGGGACCCTGCTTGAACTGAGGAACCTGTCAGAGTTCAAGGAACGGGCAGCTGAGGTGGCCGGGGTGGAACCAGACCGAGCCTTTGCAGATGGAGAGGTCAGCAGTGGCCGCCATCCAGTAAGGATCCATGCATAATGTAGTCACATAGAAACCTAAGGGTCATGCGTTCCTCCATGTTGGAGGCAGCTCATGCAATCACTCACTCTCTCCTCTCTCACTTACAGGTGCCAGCAGGAAGGGGGAAAGGCCAGAAGAAGCCCTGTCCAGCAGTACCTCCAGTCCACAGAGAACCGAGGACTTTGGGGAAGAGAAAGAAAGTGCACCGTAGAGCCATTACAGCAGTCGCCTGTACCCTGCACCAGCCCAGATCTAGATCCAATTCAGGCAGGGTCTCACATTCTGGTGGTCATTGCACAGACATGTTTTCGCAGCAGGAGGAGGCACAGTCAGCCGAGCTCACTGATACTCGGAGGACTGCTGGGGAAGAGGCATCTGCAATGTCCAAGTTGGATGACGAGCCTCTGGGATCAGCTCTGCACAAGATGCTGCGAGAGGCAGGGGAACACCAGGCAGAGGTGGCAGAGGCCCTCAACAGTGTGGCATGTTAGGCGGGGAGTCCATCCGCCTGCTCTCTGATGAAGTGATTCAGACATGTGCACACATGGAGATCACCATGGGGAGGATGGTGAACGCTGTGGAGAACCTCATTCAGCAGAATGCCGAGTTTCTGTCGGAGGTGCAAGCAGACGTGCACTGCATCACTCTAACCATGGGTGAGATCTTGTTGTCAACATACGAGAGGTGATGGGACACCTTGATCTCCCTCCAGGTGCCCCTTCTCCTCCAGGAGTCAGGAAGGGCCCTCGGGCACCCAAAGGGAGGAGGAGCGGTTGTTGGACACCCCTGGGACATCAACTCTCTGAGGGTGTCCGGCCCTTTGGAATCCCCCTTTCCTGTGACCCCTTCAGCTCCATCCTCTGTGACCAGAGCAAGCACTGCTGCACAGCAGCACAGCCAAAGTAAGCAGGGATCCTCCAGGCCTCAGCTCTCCAGGGGACGCCTGCCAAGGTCATCTAAGATAACAACGCAAACTGGTTAGCAGACTGCCTGCACCACTGCTGTGGGTGTCGGCAGAGCACCTAGAAGAAGTGACAGGGAATGAAAGATTAAGAAGTTATGATTTCACATGACATTGCATGGGTGCACTATAATTGTTGATGTTCTTTCACTCTTGTAAATAGACTACATTTGTACTTTAATGAAGTCTGATGTGGTTTAATTGCTATTCATAGTTATTAAACCTGTGCGCCCCCGTCCCTCAACCCCACCTTCAGGGGGATACCCAGGCTGGGTCTGTGTCCCCCAGAATCATGCATGTGCAGTGAGGCAAGTTTCTTTGCCAGGGTAAAAGCAAAATACAGCAGATGCTGGAAATCTGAAACAAAAACAGAAAATACTGGAAAAACTCAGCAGGTCTAACAGCATATGTAGAGAGAAAAAAAACCCAGACTTAATGTTTCGAGTCCGTATGACATCTTCAGAGCTCTGAAGAAGAATCATAAGGACTCAAAACGTTAACTCTGCTTTTTTTTTTCTCTCCGTAGATACTGTTAGACATGCTGAGATTTTCCAGCATTTTCGATCTTTGCCTGAGCCCTTGCGAGCCATGCGTAAGAAGCCTCCCACACAGGCTGGGCCTTTGCCCTTCACACACTCACCTGTTGAAATGCCTTAGTATTGTCAGTACTACATGCTGGGGGTTCACCTTCAGTTGTCCAGTTGAGCTGACCTGCCGCTCCGCCCGTTCCCGCTGACCCAACTACCATGCAACATCTCCAGATCTCCACCTCAAGTCTTTAGATAGTTGCAAGTGGCCATGGTGGATGTGACTTTTCAGGTAGAGGCCAACACCTTCCGAACTCCCCCTGTGGTCCACCCCCTCCTCCATAATTATTGACCCTCCTCGTGTGATCTTTGACTTCCCCACAGTCACCCTCCGTCACGTGCAAGTGAATATCCACATCCCCTAGCTTCCTGAGGAGCCCACTCCCATGACAATAGACATGCCCCCCCTCATCCTGCCAATCCCCAAAATCTGATTTTACTTCCATGTCCCCTCCAACAACCCTCAGTGTCTCTTCACCCGTCATCGCAAAAGCCTCACTCTCTCAACCTACCAGCTCCCACCACCCTTTTTAACCCTCACCATCCCTTCCTATCAACAATTCCCTCAGTATGCTCGCCCCAGGACTCATCAGTTGACACCACGGACCCCCTCCCTCTGAACCTCTTTCCCTACTCCCCCACATGCACTGCAGACCACCCCCATGCCCATTCACACCTGCACACTCCCCCTTTCCCGTTCACACTTGCACAACCCCCCATTCCTGTTCACACTTGCATAAACCCCCCCGATGCTCATTCACACCTGTACAATTCCCCATCCCCATTAGCACAAGTGCAATTCCGCCATTCACACATGCACAACCCCCACATGCCCATTCACACCTGTACAACCTCCATGCCCATTCACATTGTACAACCCCCCCATCCCCCCATGCCCATTCACACCTGCATGACGCCCCACATGCCCCATTCACACCTGCACAAGCCCCCATGCTCCATTCATACCTGCACACCTATTCCCGTTCACACCTGCACAACACTCCCCCCATGCTCGTTCATACCTGCTCAACATCTCCCATACCCCATTCACACCTGCACACTACATCCCCCACCCCCATGCCCTGCTCACACCTACACAACACGCTCCACCCCGGCCCGCACTCCACCACAACCATTTCCACCCTCCCACTCCATAAACCACCTCACCCATTCCACCACCCCCACAGCATCTCTCTTTTTCCCCTAATGCCCCCAACCTTCCCTGCCCCCCTTCAAGCCTCCACACCTGCCCCACCTCTTCATTCCTCTCCTCCCCATCTAACCCCTGGCCCCCCCCAGCAAAGACCATTGCCACCTCCCCCCCAAAAGTACCTTATGCAACCGACCACCTGCAGTGCGAAGATCCACGTCCTCGAAGCTCCAGCAGTGAGAAGATCCATGTCCTGGAAGCACCTGCAGTATGAAGATCCACATCTTAGAAGTTCCTGCAGTGTGAAGATCCACATTCCGGAAGCTCCAGCAGCTCTAAGATCCAGGTGGGAGATGTTCCGTCCATCCACTGCTGCACGTGGTGTTCCAGAGTACACAGTCACTGGAGGCCTCCATTTTCCACTCTCTGCAAGCCGCCCCAAGCCTTTTTCCGGGTGAGTCCTGACATGCCCACGCCATGAACATATCTGGACCTGTGTGATATCCTCTGGCGGCGCAGATAATTGGACGGGAGGGACAATTCTGGTTGGGGCTTCATCTGCATCCCATTAACGGGATGTAAATGGCTTCATGCCAGCTTCTGGTGGGAGTTGCGACCCGCCATGATGGACAGGAGCACACGTTCACACTGTCACTTCACACTGGTGGGAAACCGAATTTTCAGCTCCTGCCGCATTCCCCCATCCCCAACCACCATTACACCTGTTGCTGTTGGGACTGGAAAATCGCAGCTAAAGTAATTGTTCAGTTTCTCCCTCATTTCCCTGTTCTCCATTATAAATCCTCTTGTCTCCGCCTGTCTCCTTCAGAACCTCCAAAAAAGAGTCATATTGGACTCAAAACATTCTCTTTCTCTCTCCACAGATGTCAGAAAGGCTGAGTTTTTCCAGTTCTTTCTGTTTTTATTTGGACAGTTATAACCCAGTTCCTGAATCCACAAACAAAACTTTCCTTAATTTGGCATTAATTAGTACTAATTTCTATTCATACTGATAGGTGTTAGAAATGGAAATGTCATAGTATTTCAGTAGGCGTGCTCTTTTGAAGTTCAAGCTAAGGCACACCGCTGACTAAGAAGAGCTTTACTGTGTATCTGGACTGTGCCACATCTATGTGCCCTTGATGTTGACACTGAGTGCTTGTAATGAGAATGTTCTTCAATCCATGGGGCTAACTTCATTGGCCTTGATGAGTGCAAAGAATTAAAAATTGAACTTTGTGGAGGTGGAATTGGTGTTCAATGGAAAAGAAAAACAAACGTTGTGTAGAACAGGCTGTTGATATGCTTTCAATTTGCTACCGCTAAAAAGCAGTTTTACTCCCTATTCCCAATTTGTAGTTCTGCTTTATGGGCTGAATTTTCCCCCCATTGGGGAGGAAGTTGATGGGCGGGCGCGTGCAGGCGCGCTTCCGATCAGCGCCCCCAATCAGAGGCATGGCGCCATTTTACGTGATGCCCGCAGGGAAACACTATGCGCTCCCTGTGCGGGCAGGGGGGAATGCCTAAATTCGAGAGTGCGTTCTTTCACACATGCGCACGAAAGAGTGCACCCATGTCCCTGAGGCTAAGTGCTGCCTCAGGGAGATCAGCTCTATGTGCAAAAATATTAAAAATAGAAAAAAAAAATCCCTTACATGTCCCCTCATTTGACAATGGCACATGAATTGGGACATGTTCATAATTTCCATAACAACTTCATTAAAATTTTTAAAACCCTACATGAAATCTCATCCCGCCTCTGGATGAGGTTTCATGTTTTTTCTACTTCCCCCCGAGGCTCCCGGCCTGCCCGCCAACCTTAAGGTCCACTAATTACATTAATTGATCTGTCAATGGCCTCAATTGGCCATTGACAGGTCGGTGGGCGCGCAGCTGATTTTGCTGCACCCCCACCTTCCTGAAAATGTAAATGGGGTGGGGTGATGTCGGGCGTTCCACCCAACATCATCCCACGTCATTTTATGTGTCGGCAAGCGGGCCCCGACCCCACTCACCAACGGTAAAATCCTGCCCTATGTTACCAAGCAAGCATTCTTTGTTGGTTTTGTTAACCTGCTTTTTATCTTGTTTCATTGCCAGAAGCCATAGATCGCTGGAAGCCTGATAATTATCCTAATCCTCCATAATGGATATGAAGAATCAATAAATCTGTATATTCTGTATTTGTATGATATTGTTTGAAAATCAACCACATTAAAAAAATAAACTCTATAGTTATTGCTTGTCCTTTATTAACAAAGCTAACCTTTTAAAAAATAATAAAAATGAAATAAAAATAATTTTAAGAACTGTCAGCTGTGGCTCAATTGGGAGCACTCTCACCTCAGTCAGAAGGTTGCGGATTCAAGTCCTGCTCCAGGGGCAGGATTTTTTGGCCCCACCCACCGCCAGGATGTCTGGTCCCACCGAAAGTCAATGGACTTTTGGTTCACCTGCCACATCCCCCGTGGTGGGTCCCGCCACGATGGGGTTGGAAAATCCCAACACAGGCTGTTGGAAATTCAGCCTTTTGGATGAAAGATTAAAGGCTCCATCTGCCCTCTCAGGTGGATGTAAAAGATCCCATGGCACTATTTCAAGGACCAGGAATGTTATCCCGATATCCTGGCCAATATTTATCTCTTAGTCAACATCACAAAAAGAAATTCATTGATCAATATTACACTGCTGTTTGTAGGAGCTTGCTGTGCACTAAATTAGTTGTTGTGTTACCTACCAGTGACTACACTTCAAAAGCACCTAATTGGCTAGAAAGCACTTTAAGACATCCTATGGCGGCGAAAGATGCTAAATAAATGCAAGTCTTTCTTTGTTAAAAAGAGTATATTGTTTTAATCTCAAATAGAATAGCATCATAATGGCAACCTTGCTTTCAACCCTGAAAGTAAGCTACAAAGAATACATGATTTGGTTAATAATTGGAGATCCTTTGTCAATGTTGCAAAACCTGAACATCAAGGCACCATTGGTCACATTGGACAGAATTTTCTGCTTGCCGGGTGGGCGGGCCCAACCCAATCTCCGGCAGGTGGGGAGCCGATCTCCGCCGGAGAAGCAGGTCCCGCCGCTATTTTACGTGGGTGGGCCAATTAAGGCCCGCACAGCATGACGTCCGCCGGGAAGCGCTATGCACTTTCTGTGCGGGCGGGGGGGGATTCCCCAAAAGGGAGAGTGTGCTCTTTCACGCATGCACACGAAAGAACGCACATCCCCCTGAGGCTAAATGCTGCCACAGGGAGATCGCTGACAGTTTTAAAAAGGTTAAGAATAGAAAGAAATTCTTAACATATCCTCCTCATGTGACAATGTCATGAGATGGGACATGTTCATAAATTACACTAAAACTTTATTAAACTTTTAAAATCCCTATATGAAACCTCATCCCACCGGATGAGGTTTTATGTCTTTTCTATTGCCCGCCGGGGCTCCTGGCCTGCCCAACAACCTTAAGCTTGGACGGGCAGGGCCTTTAATTGTTTCAATGATCCTGTCAATGGCCTCAATTGGCCATTGCCAGGTCGGCGGGCGCACAGCTGATTTTGCTGCAGCTCCACATTCCTGAAAATTTAAATGGGGTGGGGTGACGTCGGGGGTTCCGCCCAACGTCATCCCGCATCATTTTCCATGTCGGGAAGCGGGCCCCGCCCCCTGCTCATCGACGGCAAAATTCAGCCCATTGATTCATGGTTGTAGCTTGACTATCTGGGCATGAGTTATTTGTGGAAAATCCAAAGATCTTCCCCTGACTGTTCATGTCATCAGGAAGACACTGATGGCCATAAGGTCCCATAAAGAACCACCATATCAATAATTTATTTTGACATCCTGGTAATCCCCATTTTTAGCAACTAATAAATGTTAAGTAGGCTATTTAAAGGTATTCAGATGAATTCAGGGCATACCTATCGACTGCTGTCTATAGATAGAGGGTTGAGACTAACCCAGCCCCTCCCCACACCCCCTCGACCTGGAACCATTAATAGAAGCAATGAAAGTAATTTGCCTTTTTTTAATATAGAAGCATCAAAATAATGTAAGACATAAATGTTTTGAAATTGACCTTAAGTCATTTTCGAAGAAAGTTGTTATTGACATAATGAAAATGTTAATTTTCCAACAACAACATATTTATATAATGCCTTTAACGTAATGAAACATCCTAGGGTGCTTCACCAGAGTATTATAAAATGAAGTATGACACCAAGCCATATAAGGAGATATTAGGCCAGATGACCAAAAACTTGGTCAAAGAGTCTCTTAAAGGAGCAAAGTGAGATAGAGAGGCAGAGTTTAGAGAGGGAATTCCAGAGCTTGAGGTCCAGGCGACTGAAAGCACAGCCTCCAATAATGAAGCAATTAAAATTGGGAATACTTATGAGGTCAGAATTGGAGGAGCAAAGATATCTCAGAGACCTGTGGGACTGAGGAGATTACAGAGGTAGGGAGGGACTAGGTCATGAAGGAATTTGAAAGCAAGGATGAAAATTGTAAAAATCAAGATGTTGATCAAGAGCCAACGTTGGTCAGTGAGCACAAGAGTAATAGGGGAACAAGACTTGGTGTGAGTTAAAATACTGGCAGCAGAGTTTTGAATGACCTCAAGTTTACAAGAGTGTAGAATGTGGAAGACCAGCAAGGAGTATATTGGAATATTTGAGTCTAGAGGAAACAAAGGCATGGATTAGGATTTCAGCAGAAAATGAGCTGAGACGGACAAAGTTGAGTGATGTTACTGAAATGGAAATAGGCGGTCTTAGCGATGATGCAAATGTGAGGTCAAAGCTGAACTCGGGTTCAAATGTGACACCAAGGTTGCATTCAGACTGACAATCTCAAGACTGTTGCCAGGGAGAGGGGTGGAGTCAATAGCTAGGGAATGGAGTTTGGAACAGGGACCAAAACAATGGCTTTAGTCTTCCCAGTATTTAGCTGGAGATAATTTCTGTTCATCCTGTATGGATGTAGGATAAGCAGTCTTATAATTCAGTGGAGAGTCAAGAGAGGTGGTGGTGAGTTAGAGCTGGGTGCCATCAGAGTACTTGTGAAAACTAGTGCTGTGCCTTTGGACGATGTCACCAATGTCTAGCATGTAAATGAGAAATAGGAGGGGGCATAGGATAGATCCTTGCGGGACACCAGAGGTAATGATGCAAGGGCAGGAAGAGAAGCCATTGCAAGTGATTCTCTGCTTACAATTAGATGATAAGAATAGAACCACATGAGAGCAGTCCCATCTACCGGGATGACAGTGGAGAGGTGTTGTCAAAGGCTGTAGATAGATAGAGCATATATGGTATGGGTTTCCCTCTGGGGATTCCATTGTTTGTGTCTAGGTAGAGAAGGAAAGTATAGGAACTAGAAGAGTGCAACATCATGCATTCAAGGAATTGCTCCATGGGTAGGGTACGCAAACCATGGAGAACCCTTATCTCAATTTTTTTCTGTAGCATCTGAGAAGGTTGCATTTCTGACACCATTACAGAGATCTGCGAGCTGCTGGAATCTGCTTTGATTTTCTTGAGTAAGTGCAAAATTACTGCATTGTTTGGCTATGGAAGTGACACAGCATTTATTTTTCATGCATCCAGGAGCTTCCAAGTGGCCTCTGGTGACGTTAGTCATATCAGTCAATTAATTTTTGATTTCTGCATTAGACATTTCATGATGTACTGTTCTGAATGCCTCTGAATTTGTTCAGTTCTTCATGAATCCAGCAAAGCAAAAAATAGAGGCAACAACTTCCTAGCAGCTGAACTGTTATAATTAGGCTCCTTAGACAGCACCTTCCAAACCCAGGACTGCTACCATTTAGAAGGACAAGGACAGCAGGTGCATGGGAACACCATGACCCAGAAGTTCCCCTCCAAGCCACACACCATCCTGACTTGGAAATATATCACCATTCCTTCACTGTCGCTGGGTCAAAATCCTGAAACTCCCTCCCTAACAGTACTGTGGGCATACCTACACCACATGGATTGCAATGTTTCAAGTAGGCAGTTCACCACCACCTTCTCAAGTGCAATTAGGGATGGGCAATAAATGCTGGCCTAGCCAGCGACGCCCACTTCTCGTGAACAAATAAAAAAAATGGATAATGGCATTGATGCCACATATGTAGCCATAAAATAAATCTGTTTGAAATCCTCATAAACTTAACTTATGAAGGATTTAATTTCCTGAACGTGCAGGCAAAGTGTTGGTCACTACTTCATAAGAACATAAAACATAGGAGCAGGAGCAGGAGTAGGCCATCTGGCCCCTAGGGTTTGCTCAACTGTTCAGTAAGATCATAGCTGTTCTGATTGTGGACTTAACTCCATTTTCCGATCAAAAATCTGTATAACTCAATGACCCAACCATCAATGGTCTCTGGGATAGAGAATTCCAAAGATTAGCCACCCTCTGAGAAAAGAAATTCCTCCACATCTCCATCTTAAATGGGAGAGCCTTTATATTGAAACTGTACCCCCTAGTTCTAGATTCCCCACGAGGGGAAACATCCTCTCGGCATCTACCCTGTCAAGCCCCCAAAGAATCTTATAATTCAATAAGATCACTTCTCGTCCTCCTAAGCTCCAATGAGTATAGGCGGAACCTGTTTAACCTTTCCTCATAAGACAATCGCTTCATCTCAGGAATCAACCTTGTGAACTTTCCATGAACTGCCTCCAATGCAAGCTTATTTCTCTTTAAATAAGAAGATGGTGGCATACTGGTAATGTCATTGGACTTGTAATGCAGAGGCCCAGGCTAATGCACAGCCAACATGGGTTCAAATCTCACCACGGCAGTTGGTGGAATTTAAATTCAATTAATAAAATTTGGAATTGAAAGCTAGTCTCAGTAATGGTGATCATGAAACTATCACCAATTATCATAAAAACCTATCTAGTTCACTAATGCCCTTTAGGGAAGGAAATCTGCTGTCTTTACCTGGTCTGGCCTACATGTGACTCCAGACCCACAATAATGTGATTGACTCTTAACTGCCCTCTGAAATAGCCTAGCAAGCCAATTAGTTCAAAGGTGATTATGGATGGACAACTTGCCAGAGATGCCCACATTCCATGAAAGAATGCAGAAAAAAACTGTAGGCAGTACTCAATGTGGTCTTACCAATGCCCAGTACAGTTGTGACAAGTCTTCCCTACTTTTATACTCCACCACAATGCAATAAAGACCATCATTCTATTTGCCTTCCTAATTATTTGCTGAACTTACAATCTAACATTTTGTAATTCATGCACAAGGACACCTAGATCCGTTTGTACTGCTGCATTATGCAGACTCTATTTAAATAATATTCTGCTTTTCTTTTCTTCCTGCCCAAGTGGACAACATTACACTTTTCCACATTGTACTCATCTATCAAATTTTAGCCCACTCACTTAACCTATCTATATAACAATTTGCAAACTCTTTGTGTTCTCCTCATAACTTATTTTCCTACCTATCTTTGTATCATCAGCAAATTTGGCTACAATATGCTTGGTGCCTTCGTCCAAGTAATTAATATAGATTATAAATAGTTGAGGCCCTAACTGATCCCTCTGGCACCCCAATAGTTACAGTTTGCCAACCTGAAATTGACCCTTTATCCTGACTTTCTGTTTCCTGCTAGTTAGCCAATCCTCTATCCATGCTAATATATTACTCCCAACACCGTGAACTCTTATCTTGTGCAGTAACCTCTTATGTGTTACCTTATAGAAATGCCTTGTGGAAATCCAAATACATAGTAGAAATCTGGGATGATTCCATCTATTAAGTGCGGTAATGGGCGGGAAGGACGTTTTACCCGCCGGCTGCAATGGCAGCTTTTAACTCCGTATTGTCTTCTTCCTGCCTTACTAATTATACAGCCACAGGAAACACGTCGTCTCACGAGTGGGCAGCCTCTGAATCACCCGCCATGCCATTAGCACATCATTTCCTCACGCCAGGTGCCATATCTAAACTGTAGATGCGCACACAGTTCTCAATGTTAGCAGCCCAGGACTACTCCAGAGAAGACATGGCCCTGAAAGCCAGGAAAAGTTCAGTGACAAGCCACTGGAATGCCTTTTGGAGGCCCCCTGTGATGTCCTCCGCCCCTGCTCTGGCCGCAGGAAGTCCAGCAATCTCACCACTCTGGCTTGGGAAGCGGTGGCAGTGACGGTCAGTGCCAACACTGCACAGAAGAGATTGGTCATCCAGTGCAGAAAGAGGATGAGTGATCTCATCTATGCCACCAGGGTCAGGCAACAACCTCATCACTCTGAACTCACACACTCACAAAGCCATCACATATTCACTAGCATCTCACTCACTGCCAGCTCAAGGGACATCACCACTTGCTCTTTCACACACACCCTCACACCTCCATCTGGCCTCATCTCCTCTGGAGATTGCCTCCTCAGCCCTCACCACCTTGAGGCCACTTGCATTGATGTGTCCCCACAACATCTTGAGATATCAATCTTCCTCAGTACAGCCCTTACTCTGCAGCCTCTTCCCTTGCCTGAGGCCACTTTTCCCCCTTCCCCAAGCAAGCCCTGGCCCTGCAGCCATTAAAAAGCCACCCCCACCTTATGGCTGGTCTGGTAGGTCTGTTTCCTGCTTTTTGTCTCCCTTTCTTGAACAAAGGTGTTATATTGTGGTTTTCCAATCTGCTGAGACATTTTCCGAATCTAGGGAGTTTTGGAATAATTGTATGCTGTTAAAATCGGGATGAGGGGAGTGTACAGATAATCTAGCCCCACTACTCCACAGGTCGTACCATTAGTATAAATGTTCAATTCACTTACCAAAATGGCTAAATATTTATCTTCGCTACTGTTAGACCCAGAAAAAAAGAGACTTTAACCAGGCTCCTTTCAATAAACTCGGAATGATTGATTTATTATAAAACAAAACTTCTTTTTAAAATCAAGATTGTTATGATCCTAGCTGAGGTTACCCCTAGACAAGCCTGATCCCAGGGTGGAACCCAGTTTGATAGATCTTAACTTTTATTTGCTTGTTTAAATATGTGGAGAGTAGCTACTGAAAAGAGCTACAGGAGTCAGCTGGTGAACTTTTAACAAAAGAAGAAAACATTTATTTAACAAGAAAAGATGAACTATATTACAATACTTCCACACCCACAACTGTACCTTTACAGATATATACAGATTTTTAAGGGTAACACAAGTTACAAAATCTATCTTATACTTTAATGTTCACAGTAGGTACCCAGTCCATGTACCAATAGGCACCCTGAGGTCAGATACACCACATTCTAACACCAAGTGTTAGATACCACCTCAATCAAATGCTATGGATCTCTCCTCAACTCCACCAGATTCTTGTCACACCGTGAGCCAACCAGTCTCGCTGAACTCTGTCTTTCACACAAGGGTTTTCAATCTCCACTCTCCAAGACTTCGCTTTGGAATCTTTTCCCAAACCGATGCTTTCTCTCAGACACCTTCCGTAGGGAATCACCTCCATGGTTTCGAACTCTCCTTCTGATATTCCTCTTCCCTGGGTCACCACATGCATTCAAGCTGTCTTCCATGCACTCTCGCTCACTGACTCAGCCGTCAATAGTACACCACTGCTTCACATGCCCACAGCAAAGAGATACAGACCTTCAGCCGTTTCTTTGGAGCTGCTTGCCTCTTGCAAGCTGTTCTCACTTTAAATCTGCTTTCTGCAGCCTTTGTCTCTTTAAATCTGAAGGTTGGAGCCTTTTTCTCTGCCCCTCACTCTTAACTTCACATAACAGGACCTTTTCCAGGTTCTTGTCCTTTCTTTGACCAGAAGATCTTTGGACATTCCCCTCTTCCACTCCCCTGGATTCTTGGGTTTTTTTTTTAGCTTGGAGCTGGCTATCTACCTCTTCTAGGCTGCTTCTACTTCACAGCTCTCTGCAAACCAACTGAACTCCACAGCTTCCAAATAAAAACTGATGGTTCTCTTCTTCTGTGTGTGTGTCTGTGGGAAGGAGCTGCCTCTCGGGCCCCCTGTTGCTAGGCAACAGTCCAATCCTTCCACCCTTGTTTGTTCACCTTTTCTTTAGGAGTTGTAAAACTCCTAAATAGAAATGCAAGCACCTTTTTAAAGTGAAACTAAAACTCAATGACTTTTCTTAACACAGATACAGAAATACAAATCAAACTTAAACTTTAAAGCTAAAATTCATTGCTACCTCCTAAAATTACCAATATAACTTACTTAAACTATCTCTATTTCCTTACACTATCCATTCCCTTTGGAGGAAAGAAAGCTTCACAACAATGAAGGCTTCTTTACAATGGCCTTACATCCACCTCACACAAACTTAATATCACATACCTCTAACAATAGCTTATTATCTATTATACAAATAAATTTTCCATCTTGTGTCACAACTATATATCATATTGTACAATTACAAAAACATACTTAAACAAAGTCTATAAATGTAATAAGCTTAGCAGAACTTATACATCATAGCATTATCATAACTCAACTTCTATGTTTCTTTTGCCTCTTATTCCCAGTCTTTAACTCAGCAAAGAATATTTAATTTAAATCTATAGCCAAATCGTCCTTTTCGTTTGCTGTAGGCGTAATTCCATCTTCAGGCTCATTTTCCAAACTCAAATGTGGTAAATTCTCATTTCAATTTAACAAAGTCAAAATTGTATTTTTGTGAGTTAACATCTCATTTCTTCTCTGATCAAAATTTCTTTTTGCCATTTCAAGAATGTTATTGAGATGCTTGTTCATACAAAAGGGTTTTGTATTCCTGCTTGGTTTGATCTTTCAACTTTTTCTGACATTGTTGTTTCTCCAGATCCCAATTCAAGCTGGTCTTTTCCATTTTTTTGAGCAGTGTCAATTATATTCTCCCTATGTAGTTTCATAGTTTGTTCCAACCCTTCAATTCTTTTGCATTATCCATGAACTATATAATTTCATTGCTTTCCAGATTTTGCATGGTCTTTTGCAAACTGTCCACTTGCCTGGATTCTAACTGTTGTATTTTGTATATTAGCACCAGCAAGCAAATCAGTGTCTCTGGTCATTGACTTGAAAGAGTCATTTTGTTGGCAATCCTTGATTTCCATTCTGCATACACTTCAGTTGTTTTCATATTGTCCATTACTGAGGTTGACATATCAGTAATTTTACTTAGATCAGTTCTTTGCTCAACTGGGCCACAATTCAACAGAGAGTTTTTATTCACAGGAACAACTTTGGAACTGTAACACTCCATACCACACATCTTCCTCTTCATCTTCTCCAGATTTCACTGCAGTTCAAGAATCTCATTGCTCTTTTCATGACAAAGTTCTAACTGTTAATTAGTTTTGGTTTTTAATTCTGCATTCAACCAATTATTCTGATTTACCAATAATTCCTTTTCTTGTTCAAGGCACTTTCCATGATATTTTAAAACATCTACTGATGCTTCAAGTTCATCAAGTTTTAATTGAAGATTGACCTTTGTTAAATTTGCTTCTACAAGTTTATCATTTAGGCATTTCAATCTTCAGTCAAGTATTCTACTTTCTGTGATTGATTCTCAATTGTTCTCACCGATTCTCTCTTTTCATTAGCAAACTCCTCTTTCATACTTGAAAGTTGATTCTCTACATTAATCAGGTTTTCCTTCAATTGCTTGTTATCTGCAATAATTGTTTCATTTTTGGCCACAGTAGTTTTCTGAAGTTGGTTCAGATCAGCATGATCAACCACCTGCTGCAATACAGTTGTTGCCACATTACTGTCTCCACTAGCCAAATCATTACCCAGAATAAAATCCACCCCTTCAATAGATGATTTAGGAATAATTCATGCTGTAAAAATTCCATTTACAAAATGACTTTGTAAATTAACTTTTCACAAAGAAACAGGTTCATAAATTCCATTAATGCTTCTTATTAATATTTTTTCTTCATAAAACTACATGGAATACAAATTGTATCATCAGCACCATCAATGATTGATCTGCCCCTGTATCTCTCAAAATTTTAATCTGTTTACTTATTTTGTTGGAGGAGTAAGGGAACACTTCTCCCTTCGACACAAAATATCCAGAAACTCTAATAGCCTGACTTCTTTCACCAGTAATCAAAGAAGAATTCTCTGGACTACCTTAAACCATATCCCCCTTTCCCTGTATGTCCTGAGGGAACACGTTTCACCTGTATTACAACCAATTCCTTTCCGATGCAACCTTTTCTGAGGATTCCTTTGGCATTCCTGCTACTGCAATAGGGCTACCATTTAATCTCCAGCAATCTGCCCTGACGTTCCCCACCTTGTTACAATGAAAACAGGCTTTCGAATCTCGCTTCCACTCTCAGTATCTTCCTTTCTGGTTTGAGAAGAAATTTCCTGAGAATTCCCAACTGTCCCTTCTCTTCCCTGGCTACTTACCTTCCTTTCACCTTCCCATCTTCTATCCTTGGGTTTATGAAGATGACAATAAAAGGGTTTAGATTTATGGACCCGTTCATAATCATCAGCCATCTTCAGTGCCTGTCTAGCTGTTTTAACCTTCTGGTCTTCAACATGGATTCTAACAACAAGGGGAAGTGAATCTTTAAATTCTGCCAAGAGAATTATTTCTCTAAGAGTTTCATACATCGTCTCTACCTTTAATGTCCTTATCCAACGGTCAAAATTACTTTGCTTTACCCTTTCAAACTCAATAAACATCTGCCCAGACTGTTTCCTTATATTTTGAAATTTCTGCCTATGTGCCTCAGGGACTAACTCATATGAACTCAGAATAGCCTTTTTTTACTACATCATAATCCACTGATACCTCTTCTGAAAGTGAAGCATAAACCTCATGAGCTCTACCTACCAATCTACTCTGCAACAGTAATGTCCAGATTTCTTTTGGCCACTTCATTTGCTTAGCTACCTTTTCAAATGAAATAAAGAATGCCCCTACATTCCTTTCCTCAAACTTTGGGAGAACTTGCACAAACTTAAACATCTCACCACTAGGTTTTAGGGTGAAGTTTTTTTCATCATCAGAATTTTAACTTCCAGCCTTGGAAGTTGGTATTCCCTTTCTCATTCCTTCTCTCTTTCCCTTGCCGCTCTTTCTTAATCCTTCTCCCTTGCCTGAAATTCTAGTTCCAGCTTCCTTTCTTTCTACTGCCTGTCCACTTGCTCGCTTTGAAATGCCTTTTCACTTTCCTTTTCTTTTGCCTCTAGCCTTTTCAATTCCAATTCTCTATCTTTTTCCTTTTTCCTCCAGTTCAAGTTTCTTCATTTGTAACTGAAGTCTCACTACCTCCAGTTGTGACTCACTCCCTAGAGAACGTGGCTCTCTAGTATCCCTTCCAGTTTTACATGCTGTGCTATTATCCCAGCTATGTCTACTTTCCCCTCCCCTTTGGGTAATTCTAACTGTAGCTTATCCACCAATTCCATTAGCTTACTCTTGGTTAATTTCTGTAAAATTAATCAGGGTTACATTTTCCATCTGTAAAAAAAGTCTTAGCAACTTCCAAAGCCATTTCGAATTCCAACTCGCATAATATATCTCACAGCAACTCCAATTCCAGTACCTCAGTATTTCCATGTACTTGTTAAAAGGATTCACAGATCCCACCAATGTACAAGGGTTTCTAATTCTAGACCAATTATTATTCCACGTCCAATCACCCGCTGTCTGGGTTTCAAAATCGCACAAGAGTCCCCACGTTGCAATGATCCCAAGCTGAGGTTACCCCTGGACGTGACTGATCCCAGAGTGGAACGCAGCTTGATAGATCCTAACTTTTATTTGTTTGTTTAGATACATGGAGAGGGCTACTGAGCAGAGTCAACAGAGTCAGCTATTGCACTTTTAACAAAAGAATAAAACATTTATTCAACAAAAAAGATTAATTATATTACAATAGTCCTACACCCACAACTATACCTTTACAGATATATACAGATTTGTTACAAAAGCTATCTTATACTTTGATGTTCACAGTAAATATGCAGTCCATGTAAACTAATAGGCACCCTGTGGTCAAACACACCACACTCTGAAGCCAAGAGCATGATCTTCCGGTCGGCGAGCGGGGGTGGAGCCTGCTCACCGACACGTAAGATGATGCGGGATGATGTCGAGTGGAACTCCCAACGTCACCCCACGTCATTTCCGTTTTCAGGTCGGTGGGGGCACAGCCGAGTCAGCTGCGTGCCCGCCGACCTGTCAACAGCCTATTAAGGCCATTGAAAAACAAATTAAGGTCATTAATGCACCTGCCCGTCCAAACTCTTTCGTGCGCATGTGCGAAAGAGTGCACTCCCTGCTGAGGGAAACCCCCCCACTGCCCACATAGGGAGCACATAGGGCTTCCTGGCGGACTGGGTCTTAATTGGTCCGCCAATGTAAAATGGCGGTGCACCTTCGATCGGAGGCGCCGATCAGAGGCATGCCCGCCCTCGCCTGCTACTGCACTTCCCCCCCAGCGGGTGGAAAATCTTTTCCCAAGTGACAGATGCCACCTCAACCAGATGCTATGGATTTCTTCTCAACTCCCTCCAGACGCTTGTCACACTGTGAGCCAACCAGTCTCGCTGAACTCAGTCTTTCACATGAGGGTTTCCAATCTCCATTCTCCAAGAACTTGCTTTGGAATCTCTCCAAAACCAATGCTTTCTCTGAGATGTCTTCCACAGGGGTTCACCTCCATGGTTTCAAACTCTCCTTCCGATGTTCCTTTCCCCGGGTCACCACATGTATTCAAGCTTTCTTCCAACCGCACTCTCTCATCGACTCAGCTGTCAACAGTACCATTGCTTCACATGCCCATAGCAAAGAGATACAGACCTTCAATTGTCTCTTTGGGCCTTTTTGCCTCTTGCAAGCTGTTCTCGCTTTATATCTGCTTTTTATGGCTTTTATCAAATCTGAAGCTTTGAGCCTTTCTCTCTGCCCCTCACTCTTAACTTCACTTAACAGGATCTTTTCCAGGTTCCTGTCCTTCCTTTGACTAGAAGGTCTTCTTTGGACTTTCCCCTCTTCCACTACCCTGGAGTTTTGGGGGTTTTCCTTAGCTTGGTACTGGCTATCTGTCCCCTTCTAGGTTGCTTCTGCTTCACAGCTCTCTGCAAAACAACTGAACTCCACAGCTTCCAAATCAAAACTGATGGTTCTCTTCTGTGTGTATCTGTGGAAGGACCTGCCTCTCTGGCCCCCCTGTTGCTAAGCAATAGTCCAATTCTTCTACCCTTGTTTGTTTAGCTTTTCTTTCGCAGTCGTAAAACTCCTCATTAGAGATGCATGCACCTTTTTAAAGTGAAACTAAAACTCAATTTGACCTTTTTAACACAGATACAGAAATACAAATCAAACTTAAACTTTAAAGCTAAAATTCATTCCTAACACCTACAAATACCAATATAACTTACTTAAACAATCTATTCACTAACACTATTTTAAACACCTTTTAAAATTCCCCAGCGTGCATACGCACACACACACACACACACACACACAAAGGACAAACAAATAACTGCAGAAATGGGCAGTTGAAGAAATAAAATTAAAATGCTAAAGCTCACAGGGTTTTGACGCTATCGATTTGGTGCTCCCTTGTGCGAGGACGGATCGCTGGTCCCAGTAATGTCTGAAGATTCTCACCAATTAGGCTTCATTTCCTCCTTTCAATGGAGGAAAATAGAGCCGGATCAGTCCTTCTAATCTCAGCCTCTCGGGTTTCCAAATACATACAAGTTCCCCTGAGATGAGGATTCCTAACTGGATACAAATAAGCACATTGTATTTCAAGCAAAGCAAGAATAGTGCAATCTGGGCAACTTTTCCCCTTCTCATTTCATTCCCAGCTGATTTCAAATAACAAGTTCAAAACCTAAATCGCCTCCATCAGGTGACTTCCAGTAAATCACCAGGCCTTTGTGTTTAAAGCAGTCTTTTTTCCATCAATTAAAGTGATTGCAGTTCAAATAAACAAATAGGTCTCCTCCAGAATTGCTATGCTGGTCCTTTAGCTGACACCATGTGATTTCCTACCCACAATCCATGGTGAATTTATGACCGTAGTCTTAAAATAAATCCAGGTCAGTTCCCAGGTGTCCAAATAATACAATATCCTTCCAAATTTTAAAAGAAAATATAGTTCTTGTAGATACGGTTTGAACAATTCACTTCATTTGAGATATTTAGGGAACCTTGTGGTTATTTGATTGATCCATGGCTGAAAACATCCTTTTTGAAATCCAAGGAGAGAGAATGAAATAGGTTAGTTCAGTGAGCATTGGGTGTTATCAGGATCACTGTGAAACAGACCGCTGGAATTTAAGTCCATCTTCAAGACACTGCCACATTTAAAATTAAATAATCCTGCAGTAGCAATACACCTATATGTCTTTGTTTAGATATTAACATTTTTTTCACAAACTCTGTAAAATTTGATTTTTTTGAAAAGTAATAGGTAAAATAAGGTTACATTGAAGTGAATTCTCTTTTTGGTTATTAGTCAAAAATATAATAAAAGCAAAATACTGCAGATGCTGGAAATCTGAAATAAAAACAGGAAATGCTGGAAAAGCTCAGCAGACCTGGCAGCATCTGTGGAGAGAGAAAGAATTAGTGTTTCGAGTACAATATGACTCTTCTCTGTTTCTCTCTCCACAGATGCTAATTTTTTCCAGCATTTTCTGATTTTGACAAGTCCTGTTTCCACTTATTTATGATACTATTAATCACTACATGGACAGATAAACGCTGGACATGGAAATAATATCCAGACCAATAAAATCGCATCGAGAAACAATCAAAATAATATATGCTGATATATTACAATGTCAAATAAATCATTATATATTTGTCACGCTTTTGAAAGTATTTGTGTAATGTCATATTTCTCCATTTGGACAAAACATTTTTAAATAAATATATAGTTTATTATATTTTAGTGTCTATCTTAATGCACAATCACTTATTTCGCTATCTGAATATTTATATGAAGAGTTAAGGGATTCTGCATTTTACCTCCTGGTTTACTTCAATGTGATTGCGTCCCCTGCTTGCTGACATTATTACTTCTGGACGGATGGAGACCTCCTTGACTTGGCGCCAGACTTAAACTGCTGTGGGGAAAGGGGATGTCCATGCTACAGAGATTACTAACTCATTATGGGCAGTTTAATTCAAATTCAGCAGCAAGTGGCGTTGCTTTGCCACTGACTGTAAAATCCAGGCCATTGTATTTCCCTTTTTACTGTGGAGATGCTCTATTGGCATGTGAAACGTAGCAAAGTTGCATTGTAACAGATCTTAATCACAGTAACTCTAGTCCAGCGCCTACGTGAACTGTCAAATACTTACCTCCCGGTCGGCTAGCAGCAATGGCAGGAAGATCGATGCTCAGTTTTGGGAGACTAGTGGCCAACCCCCAAAGGTAACAAAAACAAAAACAGAATTACCTAGGAAAACTCAGCAGGTCTGGCAGCAGGAAAGAGTCTTGGACTCGAACTCAAGTTCTGTCGAAGGGTCATGAGGACTCGAAACGTCAACTCTTTTCTTCTCCGCCGATGCTGCCAGACCTGCTGAGTTTTTCCAGGTAATTCTGTTTTTGTTTTGGATTTCCAGCATCCGCAGTTTTTTTGTTTTTACCCCCAAAGGTTGTCGACCCTATTACCCTCGTTCAATATTTTTATAACTAATATACTAAAATTTTCAAAAGAAATGGAAAAAATAAATGCCGCTCTTCTCCTGAATTACCTGCAGCTGTGTTTTAGAGATTCTTCTCTAATTCCTAGAGAATCTGGACAGTCGGTAACCTTGCCCCTGGCTGATGTACTGACCAGTTAACCAGTAGATAAATATTCCACGACGTCTATGACCCCCTTCCCTCAAGTTTCAGATCAAGGAAAAAAATTAGAACCAGAATAATTTTCTCTTAAAAGATTGATTGATGGGGGGGGGGGGGGGGTGGTGGAGGAATGTGATGACATTAATTGAACAAGTTTATTATTATTAGAAATTCCTAACTCCCTTTCTCTGAAACGTGTTGCTGTAAACATACTAGTGGCTAGGTGGCGGAGTACGTGGATGTTCTCACCCACTCTGGGCCTCTCCTTCGCTGCGCCTGTTGCTATGGTTACCGTACGCTACAAAACAAGATTGCTGCTGAACGGATCCCTCCGGCGGAAAAAAAAAATGGGGCATTTAAACGGATGAATTGCAATCAATAACGCTTGGCGGGGTAATTCGCGGTCTTTCAAAGCGCAGCAGCATGAGTTTCACTGTCAGTCAGAGTCTGCAGGAGAAGCAGCGATTCAAACCGGAGCGAGCCCATGACTACATCTATGGTAAAGCAGCCTTACTATTGCTGTACTGCCTGCTGTTAGACTCCTTTCCAGATATCTTCCTTTGTCGTTTTGTACGGTTTCTTTTAACTTTTAAAAAAAATACACTCTTCCTCTCCCTCCTTGATTTGCTGCAATTTTCATTCTCCTTTCGTTACCGTGCACCCTCCAGTGCATCGTCCAAATGGCCCTTTCTGATGTGTGAATCCAGGTAGTGTACGTTGGCGAGCTGTTTGGCTATGCAGCTGAGTCTAATGCCGCCTTCCCTGGACAGAGAGATAGTAATTCGTCTCGGATGAGGGCGCAAAGCGGGCGCTATCCGATACGCAGTCCCTGATATTTAATCCATCTTGAACCAAGTCCCGCCCATGAACTGGTCCCAATGTCCCAGGAATCTGAAACCCTCCCGCCATTTTTCTTGCCATACGTCAACTTGCCAGATCCCCTATTTCTATTCTGAACAGCTTGGCACTGGGAGTAATCGAGAGATCTTTTAGGTCCTGCTTTTAAAACCATGCATACTGTTCAAGACTAAAAGGAGCAACAACCTTGACCGATTTCTCCTCCTCAATTTAGTGGTACCGAGGCCAGTTGTACTGCTTCAATTCTAATTGAGATTAACAAATTCAGTACAGGCCAGGGATTGGAGCTGGGACCAGCCTGGTGTCTGTGGAGCTCTACCAAGGCATTTCCTCACTGATCCATTGGGGGAAAACTTACTAGATTTTTGTTTTTTCTATATAGTTTCTCATTCATCAGGAAATTACCAACTTCACCACTGTAATAATTTAATTGTCAATTAGTCACCACCTTCTCGAGGGCAATTAGGGATGAGTAATAAATGCTGGCCTAAAGAAAACAAACATAATTTTCTAAAGGATGTTTTGTGCTTCAGTTCGCTATCCTTGACAGTAAAATTTGCGGTGCTGTAGTCTGTGTTTACAAATTGTTAATAAACAAGGGATCTTTCAATGATGTAGTCATTGACACAGTTGTGTTATCATACAATCAATTTTACCTCTTTAGTTTTCTCATTTAAGTTGTTAAAAATATGGATAAAAACAAAATGGAAAAATTGCTCAGCAGCTGTCACAAGTAGCACAGTCTGATGTTACAGGAACTGAATCTATATAAATCAGAGTGACAATACTATTTTAAAAACAAAATCTAATGCTCATTATAAAATATTATTAGTACAGATGGCCATTTTGAATGTTAATAGGTTGAAGGGATTTTTATAGTTTGATAACTTTTCATGGCAGCAGGTGGTGTAGTGACTGAATAGTTAAGCTCAGTGCTGTATCTGTCACTTTTCCCAGGTGTATTAAAGCAGGAGTATTTGGTTTGAGCATAGATAATTCAACATAAATTTTAAAAATGCTTCCCTGAGGAGAAATAACAATACATTGAAACTATATCTTTTTAAGAAGTACTATTGTTTTCATAAATATTTTATGGCATAAAAGGAGGCCATTCATTGCATCATGTCTGTGCCAGCCAAATAAGAGCTTTCCAGCCTAATCCCACTTTCCAGCTCTTGGTTGGTAACCTTGTAGGTTACTGCACTTCAGCTGTGTATCCAAGTGCTTTTTAAATATAATAAGGGTTTTGACCTCTACTTTGAGTTCTGGAGCCCCACTACATATCGGATGAATAGATTTCTCCTCAACTCTCCTCTAATCCTTCTGCCATTTACTTTAAATCTATGCCCCTGGTTATGGACCTCTCAACCAAGGAAAATAGGTCCTTCCTATCCACTTTATTTAGGCACCTCTTAATTTCATACATCTCAATTAGTTCTCCACTGTTAGATCCTGCAGCTCAGCAGGTAGCTCCCCTTCCCTGAAGTTCTGAGTTCAAGTCCCTCTCCAGGAGTTATTGACCACAAAAGGAGAGTTTGTGAAGCAGTTCAAGCAAGTTGATAATTAGCCTGCTAATCCTTCCAACACTCTCCCACAGGGAATTAAAGTGAGTGAAGATACAAATTAAACAGTTCTCCTCTGTTATTGGGAGGGCAAAACAACCCCAGCCTGTCCAATTTTCCCTTAGCTAAAATTCTCCATTCCCAGCAACATCCTGGTAAATCTCCTCTGTACTCTATCTAGAGTGATCATATTTTTCCTGTAATGTGGTGACCTGAGCTGTACCTGCTACTTTAGCTGTGGCTTAACTAGTGTTTTCTGAAGTTCTAACATAACTTCTCTTATGTTCTATGCTGTGGTTAATAAAGGAAAGCATTTTGTAATGCCTTCTTAACCACTATCCTTTTGTTCGCCTGCTTTCACAAATTTGTGGACACATAGGCCAAGGTCTTTCTATAGTCTCTGTTCTTCTATACTTCTTAGTATCTGACCATTTCTATAGTTATTTATTTATGTTTTTTTATTTATTTTATCCATTCATCACTAAGGCCAGCACTTATTGCCCATCTCTAATTGCCCTTGAGAAAGTGGTGGTGAACTGCCTTCTTGAACCACTTCATGCCATTTGGTGGAGGTACAAGGCAAGCACATTGTTTTTGAACACATCATTCAGTGGCATTGCACCTCAATTAGTAACTGTGTTTGATAGTACATTACTATTTAAACATAATGATCCATGGTATTTTGCTTATATTTGAGATATTCTGGAAAATCTATTCTGTTCAATTATTTGCTCATTTATTTGTACAATTTAAAAGTGTAGTAATTGCATTTTTCTTTCAGCTTTCTGCCTTTCTATCAATACCAGTGATCATTGCCCTGAAGTGTAGTACTTATGGTATTGAAATAGTAAACCAGAGGTTGTGATTTCAAATCTCAGTGGCCAGTTGTGAAATTGCATTCAATAAATTTGGAATTTTATGGGGTAGCATTAAAAAAGTCACCATAAAATCTTAATGCAAAAGCTAAACACTGGATGCTGTGAATCTGAAATTGAAACAGAAAAATGCTGGAAATACAGAGCAGGTCTGGCAGCATCTGTGGAGAGCTCTGATGAAAGGTCACGGACTTGAAAGATTAATTCTGTTTCACTTTCCACAGATACTGCCAGACTTGCTGAGTATTTCCAGCATTGTCTGTTTTTATTACCATGAAACCTGTCAGATTATTGTAAAAACACAATTGATCAATAATGATTTTCAGAGAAGGTAAACTACCACCGCATAACTCCCACCCCATTCTATGTTTGACTCTTATGGAGGACCTTTGAGGTGTTATAGCAGGATTCTCAATTGTTTTTAGGGTAACAACTGAGAGGCAATAAATGTGGTCATGCCAGCATGCCCAGACCCAGATAACGAATAATAAAAATAAATTGCTGAAAAAAGAGACGCCGAAGCTTTTCACCTTGCACTCATCAGGACATCAGCAAAAATACAAAATGCAAAGGGAACAACAATTTTTATTTCACAAGATTGGTTGGTTAGCAAGTGGATTCTGATTGGTAGGACATTACCACGGAGAATGTACCAGTTAACTGATGACTGACTTTTAAATGCCAAGCTTTGTTTAAATTCAAACCAAGCAGGTTGACTCTGATTGGTCAAGGCATTGCCCTGGGGAATAAACCAGGGCATGGCTGTTGCCTGTTCTGTTCAGTTGAAAGAGGCGCAATGTGTGTACATGTTCTTTCTGCTTGCAAAGAACAGGGTTCTGTGTATTAATATATGTAGCTTCTAGCACACATAAGTGTGCCCACACTGTGAGCCTGACTGATAATCTTAAGTTGGTTGTCAGCGTAATTCTTAGAACACTCAGGATTGTTTAGCAAATGTTGTCCAACCGTGGAATCCCATCTAACGTTGGACACTGTGTTTTGAATTTTGCAAGTACGGACTGGTTGGTGATGATCAGTACCTTGCCTTTTGCGAGCAGCCAAGGAGACACTGGTGTGGACTTGATTTTCCAGACAGGCTTCTCATTAGAAACATCAAACTTTATTTACAGGCTGCAGCAGCAATTACATGCTCCCATTAAGCTTCACAACTAGAAGAAGAACTCCCACTCTAAGGTTCACCGCGCTTAGGGCTGATTCGATCACACTTTTGCACGATACTATACAACAAAATAAGTCTTAAAACTAAAATTATTACATTCCTTAAAGCTACAATTACAACATCCCTCCCCTTTAAATTTTTTGTACAGTTTGTATTTACAAGAACTCTACCTTCATGGCATTACAAATATATACAAGGGTCATGGAATTATAAGTTCAGTCTGTCAGGTGGTTTCCGAATCCAGGCTCCATGACTTTCGAATCTCTTACTGGATCCACATTATCTGGGACTGCAGCAACATCAGGTACCTCTTTAGCCACAGGCAGTTCAGTGTTATCTACAACGACAGAGACATCTAGTATGTCTACCCATGGTTAAACAATTTCAACAGGGATCACAGTTTCTACAATGGTTGCAGGTAAAACATCATTTTCTTGGGGTATCTCCCTTCTTCTCAAATGATGCACGTGTTTTCAGGTGATTCGGCCCTCCACTTCTATGTGGTATGTGAAGGGTCCGGTCACAGAAACTATTACAGCAAGTAACCAACTCAATCCACCACCGAGGTTTCGTACATATACTGCTTCACCAACAGTAAATTCTTGCTCACGACTATGCAAATCACGAGAGCCTTTTGACCCCCTTGACTTTTCTCCACCTTCCCCTCCAAATTGGGAAGTACCAGGCTGAATCTCACTGGAAGGCATCACTTCATAAGTAACTCTGAAGGCGTTCAACCTGTAGTAGTGTGGGGGTTTGTTCTGCAGTGAAACAGGAAACATAAAAGTTTAGTCTCCGTTGATCCTCCTGATAATTTTTTCATCCCAGCTTTAAAAGCCTGTACTGCTCTCTCAGCTAATCCGTTAGACGACGGATGATATGGTGCCATCTTTACGTGTTTGATACGATTTAGGCTCACAAATCTTTGAAATTCGGGGCTAGTAAACGCAATACCATTGTCAGAGACAATTACTTCTGACAATCCATGTATAGAAAAGCTCTGGTGTAACTTTTCTGTAGTTGGACATGATATTGGCAACCTAAGCTCGTACACATCTAGCCATTTGGAATGTGGTCAATTGTTAGTAGGAACATGGGGCCTAGAAAAGGACCAATGTAATCCATGTGCAGTCTCACCCTGGGCCTACCAGGCCATTCCCACAGGTGCAATGGGGCCAAAAAACAGGTAACTTCTGTAGTTGTTGGCATTGTATACAATGTTTAACCATCTTCTTAATATCACTGTCCATGACCGGCCACCAGATGTAACTTTGCATGATCATCTTCATTCTTGAGATTCCTGGATGTGCGCTGTGCAACTCTGCCAAGAGTGGTTCCCTTCCTTGTGAAGGAACAACTACTCGTGTACTCCATAACAGGATACCATCCTAATGGCTCAATTAATTCCTTTGCATGAAGAATGGCTTCAATTCATCAGGGACCGGTCCCTGGGACCATCCTTCCAACATTTGGTCTCTCGCTCAAGATCATGATTCATCCAGTCTCTTATCTGCCTCTTGTAGACTGGCGAGGAATCTAGGAAATTCATCATTAATACAATCTCTTGGGGAATTGGGGCATGTTCATTGCTCTCCTGCAAAGGAAGGCGACTTAAGGCATCAGCATTGGCTATTTGCATCCCTGGTCTTTGCACAAAAGTGTATTCGTATGCTGATAAAATTAGAACCCATCTTTTGAATTCGTGCAGAAGCAGTGGGAGAGAGAGCTTCACTGAACAGACCCAAGAGCGGTTTGTTGGCAGACACTATCATAAAGTGTCAGCCATGTACATATTGATGGAATTTTTTAACTCCGAAAATAATCGATTGATCCTTCTTCCTCAGTTTGTGAATACCCTTTCTTGGCCGTGGAAAGGGTCCTGGATGTGTAGCCTATCGGCCTTTCTGAACTGTCGTCCATCTTGTGCGATAGTACCGCTCCTATGCCATAGATGGACGCGTCACAGGTTAGTACCAGTTCCTTTGTTGGGTCGTAGTGTACTAACAAGTTTGAAGAGTACAATAGTTGTTTAACTTTCTCGAAGGCTTCTTCACGGGGTAATTTCCAAACCCACTTAATAAGGAATGTAGAGGGGCTAGGACCATTGATAAGTTGGGTAGAAATTGACCATAATAATTAAGCATACCTAAGAATGACTTGAGTTCAGAGACATTTTTAGGCAAAGGTGCCTCCTTAATAGCCTTAGTCTTTTCTTCTACCAGGTGTAACCCTTGGGCATCCACCCAGTGGCCCAAATAAATGACTTCACTTGCCTGAAAGGTACACATTTTTCTTTTTAAGTACACTCCTTCCAAAAATTGTTTCAAGACTTCCCAATATTAGCCAAGTGTTCAGTTTCCATGAAGCCTGTCATTAGGACGTTGTCCAGGTACACCACGGCTTGATCCTTGTAATCCTTGTAGCAAACTCTCCATCATCCTCCGGAAAATTGTGCAGGCCGAAGAAACACCGAAGGGCAGAAGCATGTATTAATATAACCTTTCGTGGGTGTTTATGGTCACAAACTCTCTGGAGCTATCATCCAGTTCCAGCTGCTGAAACGTGTGACTCATATCTAGTTTAGTATAAGTTGTTCCTCCTGCTAATTTAGCATAGAGGTCCTCAATCTTGGGGATAGGGTACTTGTCCAACTTGGCAGCTTTGTTTACTGTTAGCATATAGTCCACACGGATCCAGATGATCTTATCTAGTTTTAAGACAGGGACTATAGGTGCTACCCATTCTGAGAATTGAACCGGCTATATGGCCCCCCAGTCTCTCTAAATAGTTCAATCCAGTGTCAACCATCTCCTTCAGAACATATGGCACCGACCTTTAAAGAAACGAGTTGCTTCTGAGCCAACAAAGATCTTAGCTTGTAGGCATTTGATTCTCCCTAGTTTGTCTTGAAAAACCTTGTCATATTTCTTTAGCAGCTCTGACAGTCCGCCTACTCGCAGCTAGAAAATTTCCAGACCAATTTAGTTTAATTTCTTTCAATGAATCATGACCCAGAAGGCTTGGTCCTTCACCTTCTACTATCATCGCTGGGAGTTGTGCTGTTTGGTGCTTATAATAAACAGATACAATGGTAATATCTTTCATTTGGATTGTTTCGCCAGTATAAATTTTCAATTTGGCTGAAGTCTGTTCCAAATTCAATTGTTGAGTAAAAGCAAAATACTTCGGATGCTAGAAATCTGAAACAAAAACAGAAAATGCTGGAAAACCTCAGCAGATCTAATAGCATCTGTGGGAAGAGAAACAGAATTGACATTTCGAATCCGTATGACCCTTTAGAACTCTGAAGGAGGGTCACATGGACTCGAAATGTCAGCTCCGTTTCTCTCTTCACAGATGCTGTCAGACCTGCTGAGTTTTTCCAGAATTTTCTGTTTTTTGTTTCAATTGCTGAGTACTCTTGTTTAAATATTTGAATGTGTGCTCTCCCACTACAATGGCTGAAGCACCAGTGTCCACTTCCATCATTAAAGGTTTTCCATTTACCTGCAGAATAACAGTGATTGGCTCAGTCTTCTCTACCTTTACATTAAGTAGGGAGTAAATATCAGAATTGTTGGTTTCTGGTTCTTCCACATTATGTACTTCGATTAACTTAGTTTGCTGCCTGGGCGCCTGTCTCAATCTTGCTTTACATTGCTTCAGTATGTGCTCTCTTTTATGGCAAAAATAGCACTCCACCATTTTAAAATGGTAGGTTTCAGGAGTATGATTGCTTCCAATTGGTAACAATTCATTTTCAGATTTACTGATGAGCTGTTTCCTGTATTTAAATTTTCGGGTAGCAGCACTGTCTCCTGCTTCGCAGTGGAGCCCAAGCTCTTCACGCCACATCCGGCTATCTGCTCCTGGCCCAACTGGAAAATGGCGCCATTTTGTGGACCTTATATAGCCTGAGCGTCCCATTTGGCGCTTTCCATCGTGAGTGCTATTTCCAATGTTTTTTTAAAATTGAGGTTTACTTCAGCTAATAATCGTCGTTGAATGGCATCATCTTGCACACCTCAGACCAAATGATCCCAGAGCATATCACTAGGCATTTCCCTGAAATCACAGTGTTCAATCAGTTGTTTCAATTTCGCCATGTATATAGCAATGGTCTGCCCGGGGCTATAACCCCTGAGTTAAACCTGATCCTCTGCATGGTCACTGAAGGTTTTAGATTGAAAGTGTCCCTTAACGGGGTCTACCAATTCACCAAAGGCCTTCGATTCGGGGGCGTTCAGGGCCGTCAAACTTCAGATTAAATTATAGGTTTTACTCTGGCAAATGCTTAGGAGAATTGCTCTCCTCTTTTCCTCCCCTGTTATTTCATTTGCCTGGAAATAGAACCCAAGACGTTCTACATATTGACACCAATCCTCTGTGGATGGCTCGAAGGGGTCAATCCTGCCAAAATGTAGCATATCTGATGAGTATATCTTGCTTTTTTTCTTTTTAAACAAAATACTCACAGTCACTGGGTGAGGATCAATCCTGTGGAACCAATCCTGTCCTTATCACCAGTTTGTTATAGACCTGATTTTCCAGACAGGTTTCTCATTAGAAACATCAAACCTTATTTACAGGCTGCAGCAGCAGTTACATGTTTCCATCAAGCTCCACAACTGGAAGAACTCCCACTCTTCCCCGTGCTTAGAGCTGAATAGTTCACACTGTCACGTGATACTATACAACACAATAAGTCTTAAAGCTACAGTCACTACATTCCTTAAAGCTACAATTACTACAGATATGATCCACCAGTCTCTAAGATGTATGGCCTACATACCTAGCATCACACCAACACTGAAATTCATGTTCCACATTACTCTTTGTGTGATAGACACAATAGCTTTTTGGCTTGACAGCAGTCCTCTGTTAGTGGTGAACACCACTCATGTTGCTACTGAATAGTAGCAGTGTGGAATGGCTAACTTCACCTGTTGCTCAAATTTTTGAGGTACATTGCCTTTCTAAGGAGTAGAAACATGAGTGGTGTTCACCACTAACAGGATGCTGCCATCAAACCAAAAAGATGTTCTGCCCATCACACGAATAAGAAATGTGATGTATGACTTTCAGTACTGGTGCGATGCTAGGGATGTAGGCCGTACATCCCAAAGACTGGTGGATCATATCAAACAGCATGTCCCTTTGGAGGTTCGCATAAAGTAAGGTACTGATCATCACCAACCAGTCTGTACTTGCAAAACTCAAAATACAGTGTCCAACAATAGATGTTATTCCATGATTGGACAACATTTGTTAAACAATCCTGAATGTTCTAAGCATTACACTTACAACCAATTTAAGATTATCATTTGGGCTCACAGTGTGTCACATTTATGTGTGCTAGAAGCTACATATATTAATCCACAGAGCCCTGTTCTTTGCAAGCAAAAAAAACACGTACACACATTGCGCTTGTTTCAACTGAGCAAAATAGGTGACAGCCATGCTCTGGTTTATTCCCCAGGGCAATGCCTTGACTAATCAGTCAACCTGCCTGGTTTAAATTTAAACAAAGCTTGGCAGTTAACTGCCAGTCTTCAGTTAACTGATGCATTCTCCATGGCAATGCTCTGCTAATCAGAGTCCATTTGCCAACCGTTCAGCACCCTTCCCATGAAGTATAAATTGTTGTTCCCTTTGCATTTCATATTCTTGTGAATGTATTGATAAGTGCAGGACAAAAAGTTTCGACATGTTTCTTTTTAGCAATATTTAAGTAAGTGACTAAAAATAAATCCTAACTTTTTTTGGTGGTGTACTTGTGTGATTTGGGTGAAAGGCAAAATTAGGGCACATATCCACCATTTTATTGTCCTGTTTTAGAATTCCAATGGGGAGTAGGTGGCCACTTCTGTCCATCAGCTCCATTGTTGCATTATAAGAATTGGGACTGTTGAGATAGCATCCAAATTTAGAGGTTCCACCTTTTATATGGTAAATGTATAAGCAGCATAAATGATGTTCACAATGTCATTTCCAATGGCAGTCCATCTTATTATAGATTGATTGCTGACCTATGAGAGATTGATTGCTAATAGGAAAATGGCAGTGATACAAAGGAACGTGTTACGATGAAAATTTCTTCTTTTGGCTAGAGCTATCCTTTGCCCCTTACCACCAATGCTGCTAGCATGTCTACATGAGATGGCAAAATTCCAATGACCACTGTAAGTAGTGTAGGTGCCCAGCCCATTTATATAAATGACCTAGGGATGAGATTTGCAATGCCAATGCTGGGACAGACTGACAGGCAGAAATCCTGCTGTGCTGTAAATCTGAGCTGCAGTGGCTCAACTGAAATTTCCAAGCCACGTTTCCCTGCTGGGTCTCCAGCAGTTTCAGCTATTGCTGTTTTTAACTTGGCTGTGTGGTTTTCAGAAATGGCATCTTCCCAGAATATACATGTAATTAACTTTTGTATGAATTACAACACAATGAAAATATAACCAAATTAATGAATTTATTTGGAAATTTATATTACACTTAGATGAGTTCTTAAAAACAAGTTAACTACTTGAAACTGAGGGATTCATGTTGGTGACTCCTATTATCAGTGGTCATCCTTATTGTAATTATATACATCAATACTTCTTATCAAGTTAGAAAAAAATTCTGATGATGAGCTATTGAATAACAAAATGACTTCTTTTGTCCGTCGCAGATCCTTTGTATTCAGTAGCTAGCGAGAAGGATCATGCCAAGATGTCCATGAAGGCATTCACATCCGTTAACAGATTAGTGAGTACTGGCAAATGTATTTTATCAATGTGATGTGATCTAAAAATAAATTATTCACTAGAATAAGTTGAGGGGTAAATGTGTTGGCAATTCTTTCAGCTTACTAATGAAACAAATAGAAATTCATAGAATACTTAGCTTGGCAAATATATTATTGTCTAGCATCCTCTATTGTTATCATTTTTTTCTGGAAATATTATTCAATCTCTATATTTTTTCTGAATTCCCAGGTTTCTTCAGATAGCCCTTCTGCCATAGTGATATTTTGAGATGCATCTTAGATGCTTATGACAATAATTGGTACAGCTATCTATATTCTATCCTTTCCAATCCCACATGACAAATCCTTTTGGTTCTCTCAGGCACTGCTCTGGATTGTCCTTAAGGAAACTGCCCATTTCTGGACAGCATAAATCAGGCTGGCAAGTAAAATAGGGTGAAATTCTGCCTTTAAAAATGTTCACCAGATTTTTCTTTGCAGGACCTGCTATGATTCTGATTTGTGTGCCAGATGTGCCACAACTGAATTTGAATGAAGTGGGCAGAGGCATGGCCAAATGTTCCTTATTACCCTGCCTTTCTGCCCATTTGCACCTGAAAACTAAAGCCATTGCAAAGGTGGCTCACAGGCAGAAAGAGATCAAGAAGGTGACTGGCCATAAACTGTTTTTGTTTGGACTTTTTTAACTTGAAACTGCAATATTTGAGCATTTGTAGGAACCTTGTTGAATTTGCTAAGGATTTAAAAGGTACCCTTCATAATTAAATAATGGACTTATCTCTGGGGCTTCCTTTTTTGCTGACTTTTTAGCAGAGGAGGGTTAATATGGAGGAGGAAAGGATGAAAACTAGGAGAACACAGCATCATATGCACAGTCAACATCTGACCTATAGGTATTTGTATCACAGAGGACCATTCTGGATTTTTCATATAGGGAGTGTCCACGAAGTTTGCACTTTCCTCCTGACACCATCACAAAGATGTGCCTCCCTTGGACCCTGACCTACATCCTCTTTCAATTAGGGGCTCTCACTATCTTGTCTGTGGCTTTGACAGCATTTTTATGCATCCAGATGCTTCAGAATGACTCCTGGTAACATAATCACATCAGTCAATGAGTGGGTCAGTGCTTCATTAGACAGGTCATGGATGCATTTTTCAGGCATACTGCAGTGTTGATTTTGACTGGAATGTTGAATGTTCCACAAAAAAAGGACTTAATTTTCCTCCCCATGTACAGTCTCTTCCTACCGACATCTGTGACTCTTCCAATACCCTACATCACTTAGACCATAAGAACATAAGACACAAGAGCAGAAGTAGGCCATTCGGCCCATCGAGTCTGCTCCGCAATTCAGTGAAATCATGGCTGATTGATAATCCTCAATTCTGCTTGTCTGCCTTTTCCCCATAACCCTTGATTCCCTTACTGATTAAAAATCTATCTCCGCCTTGAATATACTTAATGACCCAGCCTCTACAGCCCACTTCGGTAAAGAATTCCACAGATTCACTACCCTCTGAGAGAAGAAATTCCTCCTTCTCTCTGTTTTAAATGGGTGATCTCTTACTCTGAGATTATGCCTTCTGATCCTAGACTCCCCCACAAGGGGAAACAATCTCTCAGCATCTACCCTGTCAAGCCCCCTAAGAATCTTATATGTTTCTATAAGGTCGCCTCTCATTCTTCTAAACTCCAGTGACTACAGGCCCAACCTACTCAACCTCTCCTCATAAGAAAATCCCTCCACACCCGGGATCAGCTTAGTGAACCTTCTCTGGACTGCCTCTAATGCCAGTATATCTTTCCATAGATAAGGGGACCAAAACTGTTCACAGTATTTTAGATGTGACCTAACTAGTGCCGTGTATAGTTTTAGCAAGACTTCCCTATTTTTATACTCCATCCCCTTTGAAATAAACATTCCATTTGCCTTCCCTATTCCCTGCTGAACTTGTATGTTAGCTTTTTCTGATTCATGCACGAGAACCCCCAAATCCGTCTGTGCTGCAGCTTTCTGCGGTCTTTCTCCATGTAAATAATATTCAGCTCCTTTATTCTTTCTGCCAAAGTGCATAACCTCACATTTTCCCACATTTTATTCCATCTGCCAAGTTTTTGCATACTCACTCAACCTGTCTTTATCCCTCTGTAGAATCTTTGTGCCATCCACAGCGCTTGTCTTCCCACCTATTTTTGTGTCATCCGCAAACTTGATGGTAGTACATTCACTTCCCTCGTCCAAGTCATTAATATATATTGTAAATAATTGTGGTCCCAGTACTGATCCCTGTGGCCCTCTACTAGTTAAAGGCTGCCATCCTGAAAATCACCCCCCCTCTTATCCCAACTCTGTCTTCTATTAGTTAGCCAATCCTCTATACATGTTAATACACTGCCCCCAACTCCATGGACTCTTATCTTATTAAGTAGCCTTATGTGTGGTACCTTATCGAATGCCTTCTGGAAATCCAAATATATTACATCTACTTGTTCTCCTTTATCTATCCTGCTTGTTACCTTCTCAAAGAATTCTAATAAATTTGTCAGACATGATTTCCCCTTCATGAAGCCGTGCTGACCCTGCTTGATTATATTATGCATTTCTAAATGCTTTGCTATTACATCCTTTATTGTAGACCCTAACATTTTCCCAACGATGGGTGTTAAGCTAACTGGCCTCCAGTTACCTGTTTTTTTGTGTCCCTCCCTTTTTGAATAAGGATGTTACATTGGCAGTTTTCCAATCCTTTGGGACTTTCCAGAATCTAAGGATTCTTGGAAGATTACTACCAGTGCATCCACTACCTCTGTAGCTATTTCCTTTAATTTCCTAGGATGCAACCCACCAGGGGACCTATCGGTCTTTAACCCCATTAGTTTCCCTAGTACTTTTTCACTAGTGATAGTTATTGTACTTATTTCCTCCCTCCTCTTTTAGGAGGTAGCAAGCAGGATAGATAAAGGGGGAGCCAGTAGATGTAATATATTTGGATTTCCAAAAGGTGTTCAATAATTAATACTAATTATTTAGTAATTTTGGAACGCTATTAGTGTAAAGACGAAAGTATTCATTCAACTCCTCTGCCATTTCTTGGTTCCCCATTATTATTTCCCCAGCCTCATTCTCTAAGGGGCCTATGTTCACTTTGGCATTGAAACTGCAATATTTGAGCTCTTCTTTTTTGTATATTTATAAAAAACTCTTACTGCCTGTTTCTATATTACTTGCTAGTTTATCCTCAAAGTTTATTTTCTCCCTCTATTTCTTTGGTCATCTTTTGTTGGTTTTTGAAACTTTCCCAATCCTCTGGCTTACCACTAATCATTCCCATATTGTATGTTTTTTTTCTTTCAACTTGAAACTATCCTTAACTTCCTTGGTTGACCATGGTTGGTTTATCCCCTTCCTAAAATCCTTCTTCCTCCCTGGGCTATATCTTTGTTGTGAGTCATGAACTATTTTCTTAAACATCTGCCATTGTTCATCAACCGTATTTTTCCGCTAAACTCGTTTTCAAGTCCACTCCATCCAACTCTGCCCTCATTCCTTTGTAATTACTCTTATTTAAGTTTAGCACAGCTGTTTCTGATCCAAGTTTCTCATTCTCAAACCGAATGCTAAATTCTACCATGTTATGGTCATTGTTTCCTAGGGGATCTTTTACTTTGAGATCATTTATTAAACCTGCCTCATTACACATTGCCTGATCCCTGATTGGATCCACAACATATTGTTCTAGGAAACTGTCCCGAATACACTCAATGAATTCTTGTTCATAACTACCTCTGCCAATTTGATTTACCCAATCCACATGAAGATTAAAGCATGATGATTAATGCATTGCCTTTTTTACATGCCCTCATTATCTCCTGATTTTTTTCTCTGTCCTACAGTATAGCTCCTGTTAAGGAGCATATAGATTACTCCCACCAGGGTTTTCCTCCCCTTGATATTTCTTACCTCCATCCATCTAGTTTCTACATCTTCTGATCCAAGATAATTTCTTGCTATCGTGCTTATTCCTTCTCGTACTAACAAAGCTACCCCACCAACATTATCTTCCTGCCTGTCACTTACCCCTGAATATTTAGTCCCTAGCTTTGATCTCCTTGTAGCCATCTCTCTGTAATGGCTGTAAGATCATAACCATTAATCTCTATTTGTGCCGTTAATTCATTTATTTTGTTCCAAATTCAACGCACATTTAAGTAAAGAGCCATTAATTTGCCTTTTTTACAATTTTTTCCCCCTTTGACTCTATTTGCTACTTTTTTTTATGTTTGTACACTCTGCCCCTTCCTGTCACACTCTGGGTATCATTATCTAAATAGCTGCCCTGCAATGCTACCATATCCTTTTGCTTTGTAAGCCTATGTATCCCCTCTCCAGAACCCTCCCCCCTTCTATTTAGTTTAAAGCCCTCCCTACAGCCCTAGTTATTTGATTCGCCAGGATACTAGTCCCAGCACAGTTCAAGTGAAGCCCATCACACCAGAACAGCTCCCTTTTACCCCAGTACTGGCGCCAGTGCCCCATGAACTGAAATCGCATCCGTTTCCAATTTCCTGGCCCTAACCATTTCCTTTTCACTTTTCACCAGAATGGACTCAGAGCTCTCTGCTTCTTCCTCAAACAGAGGCCCAACCAGTCCATATCCACCACCACCCTCCTCTGCCTTGCTGAGCTTGTTCTCACTGAACAACTTTTCCTTCGACTCCACTCATTTCCTCCAAATAAAAGGTGTTGCTGTGGTTACCCACATGAGTCCTAGCTATGCCTACCCTTTTGTGGCATACGTGGAACATTCATTATTACAGTCCTACATGGGACCTCTCTCATTTCTTTTTCCATTACATTGACAACTGTATCAATGCTATTTCCTGCTCTAGCCATGAACTGGAAAATTTCATTGACTTTGTTTCCAATTTCCACCCTTCTCTGACCTTCACCTGACCCATCTCTGACTCTTCCCTTCCTTAAATCTCTCCTTCCCTCCATCCTATCACAGATTTTCTGTTTTGTGGGCACTATAAGACCACATTTGGAGTAATGTGTACAGAATCGTTCACCTTATTTAAGGAATGATATCACTGTGTTGGAAGCGGTTCAGAGAAGGTTTACCAGACTAACACCTGAAATGGGTGGATTATCTCATGAGGAGAGGTTGGACAGGCTAGGCTTGTATCCGCTGGAGTTTGGAAGACTAAGAGGTGACTTGATTTGAAACATATAAGATCCTGAGGGGTCTTGACAGGGCAGATGTGGAGAGGATGTTGCCTCTTGTGGAAAAATCTAGAACTAGGGGTCACCCTTTAAAAATAAAGGGTCATCCATTTAAAACCAAGCTGAGGTGAAATTTTTTCACTCAGAGGGTCGTGAGTTTTTGGAACTCTCTTCCTGAAAAGGTGGTGGAAGCAGTCTTTGGATATTTTTAAGGCAGAGGGGGATAGATTCTTGTTAAGCAAGGGGGCAGTGGGTTATTGGGGGTAGGTGCGATGCAGATTTCAGGTTACTATCAGATCAGCCATGACCTTATTAAATGGCAGAGCAGGCTTGAGAGGCTGAATGGCCTACTTCTGCTCCTTGTTCATATGTTTGTTCTTCCTGCCCTCCTTACCTTTCTACTGGCTTAAAAGCTATTACATTTCTTTCTATCTTCAGTTCTGATAAAAGGTCATCGACCTGAACATTAACTCTGTTTCTCTCCACGGATGCTACCTGACTGCTCCCTATTTCCAGCATTTTTGTTTTTATTTCAGATTTTTGTGTCTGCTATATTTTGCTTTTGTATTAGTGACTGATTCAGCAAGGTCTTGAATACTGCCAGGATCTTTGTACAACAGACAATTGGAATTCTGAAGTCCTGTTTTCAATGCCTGGACAGCTCAGGGGTGAAGAAGGAAAAGGTGCTGCAGCCCAATCTGCTCCTTGTGGCACTGAATCCCTGGAAAGAGAGGAGATAGGCCATGACAACCTGTTGTCAGAAGGATATGCTAACAGGCAAGAGATCATCAACAACAACTTCCAATTAAAAAGGTTACCCTCTATTGAATGACACAATAAAGCCCTTCACAATTCCTTACCTTTCTCTCCAGATAACTCTTCAGTCAATCTGTAATACTCTCAATATCTTCTCTGGGAGAGAATATTTAGAAACATCAATCTCCATATTTTACATCTCCCTTGATAAAATATTCAAATATGTTGACTTGTCAGAAATGTATCTGCTAACTACCATTTGTCCCTTCATTATGCCACACTGCTACTTGTTAAGAGGATGATTACCCCTTGTGTCAAACACTCTTTTCACATTTAACCTTAGTCTTTTACTTCGACAAGGTATTACCTCACTATTGGATGGTTGTGAAGTTTGTGACCAGAACTTTATCGATGGAACTATTGAGGACTGATGGGCCATTCATCACAATGAAGCCAATGTTCTTGAAGGGCTTCTTTCCAGAGCCATATTGCTGTGTGCCTAATATCTAGTAGGACCAGACTAGAAGCTACAGTCTGTGCTGGTTTTGGAGAGAGCCACATTGATGCTGAAATATTGTCATTGCCAGTGAAGAGCAACAACAAAAGTGGCTGCAATTTGCAGTCAACTGGTGATAGGCACGGGCTCAGCTGGGCTAATTGTCTGCATTTTAGCGGTTGAATAATGCCAATTAAGTACTCAAAGCCCCAAGTTTGCATTCTCTTCAAGTAGTCATTGCCACAGTGGAAATACCAAATACCCTTAAAGCCTTTTCCTGATGTTTTGAAGTTGATTTGATTTCTGGACCACCAAAGGCACCAGGGTCTTTCTCATGTTATACCTTACCGCCTTCATTGAATGCAGATGTAGATGATAACTTCTCCAACATTTCCATAATCTGCACTGTATGAGAGGACTACTTCCTTCTACTTCCTGCACTTGTGATCCAAGCTACTAAATCATCTTAAAGATTGGACTCTGAGATCTTGTTCCTTGGGTTTCTCAACCATGACCTGATGTTTCTTCAACATTCTCCCAGCACCTCCTGCTCACTGGTGCTCTGTGATTCACCTGTGATGCCTCATTTGGCTCAGCAGTGCCTTCATTTCAAGTGTGTCTATATGGGTTGGTACTTGGGGAAGTAAGGGGCCATAATGGTGTGAGTGAATCAGTTGGAAAAAGAACCCTCTGGAGATGTCAGGCTGTTTATTTGATGTAAGAGTTCAGCAGCTCTGAGGGAAACAAAGGACACTAAATTTACTTCCTGATTTGTGAATCCACTGGTTAGAGTCATACCTAGCACAAACAAAATAATTGAGTTGTTTGGAGGCCAATCATTTCAGTGCCAGGACGTCGCTGTAGGAGTTCCACAGGGTAGTGTCCTAGGCCAAACCATCTTCAGTTACACCACCAATGACCTTCCCTCCATCATAAGATCAGAACTGGGCTTGTTTGTTGGTGATTACACAGTTTTCATTACCATTCGCAAATCCTCAGATAAGGAAGCAGTTCATGCTGACTGCATGCAGCTAGACTTGAATAACACTCAAGCTTAGGTCGATAAGTAGCCAGCAACATTTGTGTCACACAAGTGCCAAACAACGACCACCTCCAACATGTGAGAATCTAACCAACCTCTCTTGACGTTCAGTGGTATTACCATTGCTGAATATCCCATCACTAAAACCCTGAGGGTTACCGTTGACCAGAAACTTAACTGGACCAGCTATGTAAATACTGGGGCAACAAGATAGAATTGAAAAGTAGGGATGTTATGCTAAACCTGTACTAAATCTTGGTTAGACCATCCTTAAAGTACCATGAGCATGAGAATACATAACAGGAAATAATTGATAGGCTGGGTCTCTTGTCTCTTGATAAAAAGAAGGCTAGAGCCTGTTAGCATTGTTGAGGGTCTTAGAAAAGGCTGCCCTTGGTCAGGATTGATGGATACTGTTGGAATCAAGGCTCCTGGTAAACTTTACCTTTTATTGAACGTTCTACTAACTATATACTGTACAAGACTTCACATAGAACTATTGCCCAGCGTAATCTGTTGTCATGTGATCTTACACCACTGATGATGTAGACTTTATTTTTGCATATTTAACATTAACCTTTGAAATGACAGAGAAGTGACCTAATAGCGGTCTTTAATATTTTGAATGATTTGTGAGAAAAGATGGAAGGAGGATCGAGTGAATCATAAACAGCATCATGGACTGGTTGGGACCATATACCATTTGTAAGAGCAGTTCAGAAACTGGGAATTTTGCACCAAGTAATTCATCTCCTGACCCCAAAGCCTGTCCACCATCAACAAGGCACAGGTGAAGAGTTTAATGAAATACTGTTTACTTTCCTGGATGAGTGCAGCTCCAAAAGCACTTGAGAAGCTCAACAACATCCATGACAAAGCAGCCCACTTGTTCTGCACCCCCTCTTATGCATTCACTCCCTCCACCATCAATACACAGTGTATACCATATACAAAATGCACTGCAGCAACTTGTCACGCCTCCTGTGACAGAGCCTTCTGAACCCATGACCTCAACCACCTAAAAGCACAAGGGCAGCAGACGCATGGGAACCTCTCCAAGCCATATACTATCCTGACTTGGGACTATTATCAGCATTCCTTCCAGGATCAAAACCCTGGAACTCCCTTTCTAACAACACTATGTGTGAACCTACACTACATGAGCTACAGCGGTTTAAGAATGCAGTTTACCACCACTTCCCCAATGGCAATTACAGATGGACAACAAAAGCTGGCCTTGCCAGCAATGTTCACATCCAGTAAAAAATGTAATTGAGCAATGGGAAAAGATGTTTCAAATCATCAGAATGTCTGCGCACAGCAACAACTCACAGTTCTGTAAATTTCCCATCCCTAATAGCTTTATTGCAATGCCTTCATTTCCTATTGATTCCTGCCCACAAGTTGTAGAGCTTCCTCCTCATGCCTATTGAGAGTCATAGAGGTCTACAGCGCAGAAAAAGGCCCTTCGGCCCATCAAGTCTGCACTGGTCAAACAAGTACCTAACTATTCTACTCCCATTTCCCAGCACTAGGCCCGTTGTAGTCTTGTATGCCATGCCATGGCATTGCAAGTGCACTTCCAAACACTTCTTAAATGTTTCGAGGGTTTCTGTCTCTATCACCCTTTCAGGCAGCGAGTTCCAGACTCCAACCACCCTCTGGGTGAAAAATTTCTTCCTCACATCCCCTGTAAACCTCCTGCCCTTTACCTTAAATCTATGCCCCCTGTTTATTGATCCCTCCACCAAGGAGAAAAGTTCCTTCCTGTCTACCCTCTCTATGCCCCTCTTAATTTTATACACCTCAATCATGTCCCCCCTCAATCTCATCTGCTCCATGGAAAATAACCCCAGTCTATCCAATCTCTCCTCATAACTAAAACTCTCCAGCCCAGGCAACATCCTGGTAAATCTCCTCTGCATTCTCTCTAGTGCAATCACATCCTTCCTTTAATGCGGATTCCAGAACTGCACGCAGTACTCTAGCTGTGGCTTAACCAGTGTTTTATACATTTCCAGCATAACCTCCCTGCTCTTATATCCTATGCCTCGGCTAATAAAGGCAAGTATCCCATATGCTTTCTTAACCACCTTATCTACCTTTCCCAATACCTTAAGGGACTGGTGGACATGCACACCAGGTTCCCTTGGTACTTCCCAAGGTCCTACCATTCATCGTGTATTCCTGTGCCTTGTTTGTCCTGCCCAAGTGCATCACTCACGCTTATCTGGATTAAATTCCATTTGCCAATGATCAGCCCATCTGACCAGCCCATCTATATCCTCCTGTAATCTAAGGCTATCCTCCTCACTATTTACCACCCCACCAATTTTCGTGTCATCCGCGAACTTACTGATCAACCCTCCTACATTCAAGTCTAAATCGTTTATATATACCACAAACAGCAAAGGAACCAACACCGATTCCTGTGGAGCCCCACTGGTCACAGGCATCCAATCACAAAAGCACCACTGGACCATCACCCTCTGCTTCCTGCTACTCAGCTAATTCTGGATCCAATTTGCCAAATTGCCTTGGATCCCATGGGCTCTTACCTTCGTTATCAGTCTACCATGTGGGACCTTATCAAAAGCCTTGCTGAAGTCCAAGTAGACTACGTCAAATGCATTGCCCTCATCTACACACCTTTTCGAAAAATTCAATCAAATTGGTCAGACATGACTTCCCCTTAACAAAACCATGCTGACTGTCCTTGAGTAATCCCTGCCTCTCCTAGTGTAGATTAATTCTGTCCCTCAGAATTGCTTCCAACAGTTTCCCCACCACTGAGGTTGGACTGACTACCTGTAGTTCCCTCATTTATCCCTTCCTCAACCGTTTTCTGTGGACATTTCCTTGAGAGCATATTGTTAGATGCAAGCAAAATACCTATTACTCAAACAGGAAATGTGATATGCAATGGGGAATGACAGGAGGGGAGGTGTACTCATCAGGGGATCTTTTGTACCTACTAAAGGTCTCATTAATTTTATCTTATGCACTATTGGCCGGATTTTTGCTCCTGAGGCAGGTGGCTCAAGTCCATAAATTTTCTAGCTCAGCATACCCGTCTCAGGAGAAAGTGTCCCAAATGGCATGATTTTCTTTCTGGGGGGTGGGGCAGGTACTGGATGGAGTTGGGTCTGCCACCCCCTGATGCAGATCACCCCCCGATGCGGCCACAGGGGCTGCCAAGAGCTGAAGCTGGCTGGTTAAAAGGTTGATTCTCTGCAAGTTTGTCTCAGTTGTTTTCTTAAAAATTAGGCTCTCCAACCCTCACCCTTCATACCCCTCATCCCTCCTGCACTCCCCAAGCCCAACCATGCCAAATCATGCCAACCTATGCCCCACTCATCCCCAATGGTCCCTCTTACCCTCCTTGCCCTCAACGATCCCCAATGTATTCTCATAACCTCCTTGCCAATCCATGCCACCAACTCACCCCATTGCCTGTTATAGCCTCCAAGTAAACTTAAAGTCAATTCATGCCTTCATAACGCCCATCCCACCTGCCACCCTTTGCCCTTAAACCTCCATGCCAACTCACCCAGTATCCACCATTGACAAACCTCAGGAGTCACATTGAGATGAAATAAAATAAAAATTTAAATATGTATTACAGCTTTCAGTATAATAAACTAATACTCCCATTCTTAAAAGCCCGTTTAATACATTTAAACCCCCTCAAGTACTAACCCCTTATTAAAACAAGCATTTATGACTCAACATCAAAGACAGCTAACCCTTTAATAACCTCTTTGAGCTGTCAATCAAACTGTGAACATACAACATCCACCCCCCCCCCCCTCCCCCAATGGCCGTGATAATAATACACTGTGGAAAGCAGCAAAGCATTAATAATGCTATAATGATATCATTTAGATTTATGTCAACAAACACCTGATGAAACTGCTAGAACATATTTTGTCAACTATCACAAACAGGCAGTTTCTTTTCAGTTTTTAAGGGCAAGCAATTTGAATAACTTGACAGCTTGAGTTTTTTCAACTCTCACAGATACCTGAAGGCAATTTTTAAATCAATTTTTTATAGGGCTGCCCATTTAACTTGACAGCTTGACATTTCTGCAGACTTTATCTACCCTTCAAGAGTGTTTACAACTCCTCTAAAGATTTGTATTTCCCATATTGTAGGATGAGGCCCTTGTTCCAGCAAAAATGGAGTCTGTTTGGACACAACACTGAGTAGTATTTGAGAGTTTTGTTCTTTGATCACTGTAAATCTCCCAGATAGCGCACTTACTTCTGGTATTACTTTTCAATGTTCAGGTGCAAGTCCAACTCTCTCTCTCTGTCTTTCTATACATTTTGAGCAACCTGCTGTGCATGTGGCCATTATCTTTACCTGCAACAATCTGATATGGTTTCCCTCCCTCCCAGGATGGATATCCAGTCAAAAGTGAATCTTGCTGAATCTAGCCTTGCACAATCAGTAAGACACATCCAAGGAAAAGATGATTTAATACCAGTAGGAACACATGGGAAATGTTGCCCTGCCATTTTACTGAAAGTGTCAGGAATATCCTCACTGTTTTGCCATATTGCCTGGTATCTGCTATTTATTGCTTTTCTTTTCACTGTGCCAATGGATTCTCTCTGAAATTAGCCAAGTAGGGAGCGATTACTTTTTGTCCTACTTATACATATGTAATATTTGTTTTTGAGCACTAATACACCTTCAAATGTATCAGATTTTCACAAGCACTAATCTATGACTGAATTTCTTGAGATGCACGGTTGTATTTGAAAATGTGCCTGCATGTTGTGTTGCCTTCAAGTCATGCCATAAATCATTATCATGTCAAGATTTAAGATAAGCTTGATAATGATTTCTGCAGATTAGAAATGCATTTTCTTTTTTTTTTGCAACAGTAGGTGTACACAGGAGGCCACATGTGCAACCACATTACATTATAAAAACTCTAAAATGCCACCTGGCTGATAGAATATTTGTAAAGAAATAGTGAGCTGCTGAATGATAGAATATGTCACAAGTTATTATTTATTGATTTTGACATAAGCAGAATAAATTAAGTAATTATACAATTTATTGCCACTAAATGTCAACAGTGTCCCTTTGAAGAGTGCAGAAATGTTTACTACATTGACTTATCTTGCTAATTTGCCTTTATATTAAATAGCAACATAATTGAATTTTCATAACTATATATTTTTGTTAGTGTGTGCTTTGAATAATCGCCTTTGGGCCTAGCCATCACAAATTCTATATATTTCTTTCATCACACAGAAAAGAGTACCTGACTATAAGACCATGTTCAGTAATTTGCAGCGTTTCCCAAGCTACACCTTTCAACTAGATCGTAATGACCCTGTCCCGAAATTTGTTGATCAACGCTGGAAAGGATGTGGAGAAAGAAAACAAGAAGCCATCAAGCACCTGGCAGCGTAATTGCTATGTCCTTTCTAGATAAGCTAAATAGTCAATTCCACATATAGCTTTAAGTAAATCTTATACCTGGAGTACATACATATTTGAAGAGCACATCTTGCTACAGATACCTGTTTGAAAAATCATATTTACTGCAAAAATAAAATTTGACATTGTGAGTAGCATTTAATGCAGGCAACAGGGATCTCACCTGTTGGCTGGAGAGCTGGCAAGAGCCCTGGGTCGCGTCCTTTAGGAAAGGCCTGATGAAGTTAAGTGCCCAGCAGGCAGTGATGGACCTTCTCTGGGATAAGAGCCATGGAGCCAGAGGTCCCACCCCCAAAACCTGCTGGCCAATCAGTGGCTGACATTGCAGGCCATGTCAGTGGAAGTGGTGGCCAACGAAGCCATCAAAAGCCCAGGATCATCAAGTGACCTCAGGCCACAGTGAGTGAGAATGGGGGGTCATGGGAGAGAGAGGGGGTTGCAGCAAGGGCAGTGTGGTGGTTTTCAAAGGGCCCCTTCTTCCTGATGCCGGTCCCTCAGGCACTGAGTCCTGGCAACAAGAGACCTAACCCCCCCACCCCCCTCCGGAAACCCGCTTGTTCACTTTTTGGGCTCCCTACATGCTTGAATACCAGCAGCAGCAGGGTGAGGCCCTTTTACATTAATTGCCCACTTAAGGGCCTCAATTGGCAGTGGGACGAGATGGCTGTTCATGAGCCTTCCCGCTCCAGACTTAACGAGGCAGAGTGGGAAGGTGGCAAGATCCCTACCCTCCCATTAAATGGCCCTCACTAATGGCCATTTTTAATTGTTTACACCATTTTTCTGGAAGTTCTTGTGTTCTTCTTTTCATTAGCAGATGGTGTTTGAACCAGCTGCTTCAAAGATCTTCTCAGTGCAAATGTGTGTTAAGCAACGTTTGTCAAACTGTTCAGTGTAAAACTCATCTCAGCCAGTTCTTTCATGCACTCAGGCCTCAAATTTCAAAATATCAAAAGAAGGAAAGAAAATGACAGGAGATTTGTGCTGATAGGGTGAGTTAGCACATTTTCTCTTTATGGCTAGAACCTCTATCTGAATGTAGGTAAGGTTGATAGCATGCAAGTCTTCTCTTTGTTGCCTTGTAAGGGTACTATGTGAAGCAGTTCAGAGAAAACTAATTGCAATTCAGCAAGAATATTGTTTTTAAAAAGTCAATGTAAAGTTTTGACAAGATTTATTAATAAAGTACATTGATTCTTGTCTATACTTAGAGAATGCTTTTGCTTAGATTTCATGCTTTTGTCTTTTACAACAAGAAATAGCAAAATTGATTCAAACCCACTACACAAATATTTCCTTTTCTTGGCAGACATGACCCTTCTCTTAAAATGCAGTTACAAATACAGCAAGATCCACAAGTGAGCGGTAAGAACCGGTACAAGTATTTCACAAGGTAAGATAACTAAAGACAATTTTTGTTAGCCAGTATTTTTGTTAAACACAGCATGAATAACAAATGTAGAATATCTGACTTTACTCTCATTTTGCTTAATTTGAATTACTGAATAATTTGAAGTGTGCCATAAACACCTCCAGTACTATACTATTCCAATTATTGGATAATTCAGACATTTTATTGCACTTTCAATGGTTTGTTGCTCATATATGCATTTGTTATAAAAACATGGCAGTTTCATTACATTTTGAGGTTCTTATGCAGATCAATATTTCCAATGTATTCTGTTTACTATGATGAACTGGGCTACTTTGTATTATTGCTTTGCATATATTAGTCACTGTCCAGCTGTTACATCTGCGGGCTTTAGTTGCACAGAAATGTTAAGGTTTTTGTGGAACAGGAGCTAAATAGCTCAGTTTTCCAAACTGGCAATATGCAGTGTTGCACAATGTCCTTGGAACTTTTTGCATTTATTCAGAGTATCCCATTCAGTGGCTCTATCAGAAATGCATGGGCTTTGCTTGTTGACTGTCAAATAACAACCTCTATCTTCCTTTCAAACAGCACATTTTCTAATGATTTAGTCAATCCAAATCCTTGGTCCCTTTAAAGCTCAGGCACATAATAAGTTTTTGGGTTTTGTGCCCCTTAACTATTATGGGAATGAACTGGTTAAAGAAAAGTTCAGTTGTGAAACTGAATACCTTAATGAGATAAAGTCAGAAGGTGTATTAAGACTGGGCGGGGAGCCCACGATGACTTCTCTTCTTGCAGCTTTGGTCTCATGGTCGTCAAACTTCTTTCTCTGTCTCTGCATGTCTTTCCCTCTCCCTCTTTTTTTTTTGCAAAAGTATACTTTATTCATAAAATATCTTCAACCACATTCCAAACCATTTCAAAATCACCATTGCAAAAGTACAATCAGGTTCAACTTTTACAACATGTATCACCAGGTGCATCAATACAAACAATGAATATTACAATCAATTGCAGACATTCATTTTGAGCTGTACAGCCCACGGGGCTCTACACAGTTCCCAGTCCCTCGGTGCACTGTGGCAGAAAGGTCTTAGGCAGCTGCCCCAAGCTTTAGTGCGTCCCTAAGCACGTAGTCCTGGACTTTGGAATGTGCCAGTCTGCAACACTCGGTTGGGTTGTGCTGGAAGACCAACAAGTTTCGGGCAGACCAAAGAGCGTCTTTCACCGAGTTGGTGATCCTCCAGCTGCAGTTGATGTTTGTCTCAGTGTGTGTCCCTGGGAACAGCCTGTAGAGCACAGAGTCCTGTGTCACAGAACTGCTCGGGATGAACCTCGACAGAAACCACTGCATCTCTCACCAGACCTTCTTTGCAAAGGCATAATCTACAAGGAGGTGAACAACGGTTTCTTCCCCACCACGCTCATCTCTTGTCTTCTGGTTTCTAGTTTTCTGTGTTACATGGCCTTATTCAGGAGGGATGCTTTTATTCTGGTTCATATCCAGTTAACCCCTCCCTGTGCCCAGTCACAGTTCATGTGAGCAATGCTAGCCTCACTTGATCACATAATGTGTCATTGTTATCCTATTTCCTTTTATCTCAAGGCTGCTACATCCTGTTGCTGCTTATCTCAAACAAAGCCCCTCTGCATTAGTTTACACAAGCAGCTTCAATGTTTAGCTTTCAGCTGCATTAAGCTTTTGAAACTTGACATCTCCAAGAATCCCTTAACCTTAGCATCATTATGTGCCCTATTTCTAAGTTTTCCCATCTGCCATACTACCAAGAGGGGTTTCTGATAAAATTTGTAGCCTTGTTACTGGCCCTATAATCTTACAACATAATAGTAGTCATCATGTACGAGATGAATAGTGGGTTACCAGTGGCTATTCAGGAGCAGCCGCAAAGTATGTAGGTGAGAGAGAAGCTCAAGGCAAAGCAGGGGCAGGGTCTCAGCCTGAGCTGAGTTGTACCTCTTGCCTGTATGGTCTGACTTTTTTTACTTACACTGGGTCATGAGCTGCAGGTTCCATAAGACCATAAGATGTAGGAGCAGAAGTAGGCCATTTGGCCCATTGAGTCTGCTCCACCATTCAATGAGATCATGGCTGATCTGATAATCCTCAACTCCACTTTCCAGCCTTTTCCCCATAATCCTTGATTCCTTTACTGATTAAAAATCTGCCTATCTCAGCCTTGAATATACTTAACAACCCAGCCTCTACTGCCCTCTGTGGTAAAGAATTCCACAGATTAACTACCTGACTGGCACTGGTGTATTTGGGAGCTGATGCAATATGTTTTGGTGAGAGAGAGTGGCTAGGATGGGACTTAGTAGTTAAGGGACCAGAACCTAGGGTTTGGAGAGTGAAACTACACAAATCATGGGACAGAGGTGGAATTTAGGATCCAAGGCTTAGGAAACAAAATGAAGGGCATGGTATGAGAGTAACTGGCTTGAATTAAGTTACTGAGTATTTCTCTTTAAGAGGAAAAGGGGAGGATAGGACTTAAGCGGAAGGTCTTGCTGCAGAACAGAAATATAGTCTACAGGGTAGAAATACAGTAGGGTTTGCTGAAGGAAGTCAGAGCAGGAGTGGTTAGGCTTGGTGTAGGATCTATAGAGTGGAATTTGGCCAGATGGCAGGGAGTAGAATGGAGCATGTGGGTAGAGAGAGGAGTACTTATGCAGAGTAGGAATGGAGAGGAGCAGAGCATTGTATCAGAATGGGCATCAGCGTACTTGAATCAAGAACAAGCACTGGTGGAATAGGAAGAGAAGTATTCAGCAGGAAATGGAATGCCTGGACATGGAATATAGCATTGTAGCAAAGATGGGAGTGGGCATTTGGAATCGCAGCTTAGCGCTTAAACAAAGAGTAAATCACTGAGCTGGGACAAGATGAGTAGCACTCTGGAAGCAGATTGTAAGTTACAGTGCAAAGCATATACATTTAATCGGTCTCTAGTAACCACATGACTGATAATCCATTAAATGCCACTTGACCACCATGAAGCACTGAAATGTCTGACAAAGGACATTCATGTGTTATGTTTAAAAGGACAACTGGCATGGATGTATAGGGTACAATAATATTGTGGCTAGGATCCTGGACTAGCAACCCAGAGACTGTGGGCTGAATTTTACCAGCTTTTTTGAGACAGGTTGGGAGGTGGGAATAATACGGTAAAATGGCAAAGGCAGGAAAGATGGAAGATGAGCCAGCCACCCAGAGCTCATTCCGCACCCCCCCCCCCCCCCCCCCCCATCTATATGCATCTTTCCCACATTAGGGGGCCTGCTGCTGTGTGGGGAGACCGTCCAGTGACACTTGGCAGCCTCTTGCATCAAGGTCTTCTGTGCTGCATCAGAGCTCATTTCCTGGTCTGTTGTAATATTTCCATTCTACTATTTCTTGCTCAGTGGCTTTTGTAACCAGTTCCAGCACCTGCTACATCCAGAAATCAACCCACCTTCAAGAGGTGCAACCTGGTTTAAAGACTCAGTTTAACTGGTGCTTTTCTTGCCTGAACTTTGGAACCCTGCTGAGGCGTGCAGCCACTCAACAGTCTGCTTAACAGTATTATTTAACTTAGCAGACAGCACAAAGTTTGCAACATTTATGGACAGGCACAAGTTAATCATGCCATAATGACCAAGCATATTTTCCAGCCGAAACCATTTTCTCTCCCGTCATCTCTAACATTACAGAACTCCCTTAGTACATGCTCAAGTCCTGGAGAAGTACTTGAATCTATAACCTGCTGATTTCAGGTGAGAATTCGGGCAAAAGTTCAATTTATATAAAAGAAATTGTAAATATGCACCTTCTGTGCTTAAGGATGAATGTGTATATCAGATACATTTACATCCAAATACATCTTGGATGCAGTGGTATCTGCTATTTTCTAATAAGGACTCCTGAGACAGAAAATCCAGATACAGGTATTGGGACTAAGAAAAATGTTAGTTTGTCGATTATCCCTGGAAATATACTAAGCCAATTCTCAATAGATAGAACAAAGCCAAACAAAGGAACATTTTTAAAAATTCATTTAAGGGGTGTGGGCTTCGCTGACTGGCCAGCATTTATTGCCCATCCTTAGTTGCCCTTGAGAAGGTGGTGGTGAGCTGCCTTCTTGAACCGCTGCAGCCATGTGGTGTAGGTACACCCACAGTGTTGTTAGGAAGGGAGTTCCAAAATTTTAACCCAGCGACAGTGAAGGAACGGCTATATATTTCCAAATCAGGATGGTGAGTGACTTGGAAGGGGAACTTCTGGGTGGTGGTGTTCCCATCTATCTGCTGCACTTGTCCTTCTAGGTGGTAGTGGTTGTGGGTTTGGAAAGTGCGTCTAAGGAGCCTTGGTGAATTCCTGCATTGCACCTTGTAGATGGTACACATTGCTGCTACTGTGTGCCGGTGGTGGAGGTAGTGATTGTTTGTTGACGTGGTGCCAATCAAGCGGACTGCTTTGTCCTGGATGGTGTCCAGCTTCTTCAGTGTTTTGGGAGCTGCACTCATCCAGGTAAGTGGGGAGTATTCCATCAGATTCCTGACTTGTGCCTTGTAGATGGTGGACAGGCTTTGGGGAGTCAGGAAGTGAGTTACCCATCGCACAATCCCAAGTTTCTGGCCTGCTGTTGTAGCCACAGTATTTATATGGCTAGTCCAGTTCAGTTTCTGGTCAATGGTAAACCCCCAAGATGTTGATAGTGGGGGATTCAGTGATGGTATTGCCATTGAACATCACGGGGCAATGGTTGGATTCTTTCTTGTTGGTGGTGGTCATTGCCTGACACTTGTGTGGCACGAATGTTACTTGCCACTTGTCAACCCAAGCCTGGATATTGTCCAGGTCTTGCTGCATTTGGACATGGTCTGCTTCAGTATCTGAGGAGTTGCGAATGGTGTTGAACATAGTGCAATCAACAGCGAACATCCCCACTTCTACCTTATGATGGAAGGAAAGTCATTGATGAAGGAGCTGAAGATGGTTGGGCCTAGGACACTACCCTGAGGAACTCCTGCAGTGATGTCCTGGAACTGAGATGATGATGTCCAACAATCACAACCACCTTCCTTTGTGCTAGATATGACTCCAACCAGTGGAGAGTTTTTCCCCGATTCCCATTGGCTCCAGTTTTGCCAGGGCTCCTTGATGCCACACTCTGTCAAATGCTGCCTTGATGTAAAGGGCAGTCACTCTCACATCACCTTGGGAGTTCAGTTCTTTTGTCAATATTTGAACCAAGGTTTTAACGAGATCAGGAGCTGAATGGCCCTGGGGAACCCAAACTGGCATTAGTGAGCAGGTTATTGCTAAGCAAGTGCCACTTGATAGCACTGTTGCTGACCCTTTCCATTACTTTACAAATGATGGAGAGTAGACTGATGGGGCAGTAATTGGCCGGTTTGGATTTGTCCTGCTTTTTGTGTACGGGACACACCTGGGCAATTTTACACATAGCCGGGTAGATGCCAGTGTTGTAACTGTACTGGAACAGTTTGGCTAGAGGCGCGGCAAGTTCTGGAGCACAGGTCTTCAATACTATTGCCAGAATGTTGTCATTGTCCATAGCCTTTGCGGTATCCAGTGCCTTCAGCCGTTTCTTGATATCACATGGAGTGAATCGAATTGGCTGAAGACTGACATCTGAAATGCTGGGGACTTCCAGAGGAAGCCGAGATGGATCATCCACTTGGTACATCTGGCTGAAGATTGTTGCAAACGCTTCAGCCTTATCTTTTGCACTGCTGTGCTGGGCTCCTCCATCATTGAGGGTGGGGATATCTGTGGAGCCACCATTCGAGACTGGATGTGGCAAGACTTCAGGGCTTAGATCTGATCCGTAAATTGAGGGATCGCTTAGCTCTGTCTATCACTTGCTGCTTATGCTGTTTGGCATGCAAGTAGTCCTGTTTTATAGCTTCACTACGTTGACACCTCATTTTTAGGTTTGCCTGGTGCTGCTCCTGGCATGCCCTCCTGCAATCTTCATTGAACCAGGGTTGATCCCCTGGTTTGATGGTAATGGTAGAGTGGGAGATATGCCAGGCCATGAGGTTACAGATTGTGTTTGAGTACAATTCTTGCACTGCTGATGGCCCACAGCGCTTCATGGATGCCCATTCTTGAGTTGCTAGATCTGTTCAAAATCTATCCCATTTAGTACGGCGGTAGTGCCACACAACACGATGGAGTGTATCCTCAATGTGAAGGCAGGACTTCGTCTCCACAATGACTGTGCAGTGGTCACTCCTACCGATACTGTCATTGACAGATGCATCTGCAGCTGGCAGGTTGGTGAGGATGAGGTCAAGTATGATTTTCCCTCTTGTTGGTTCCCTCACCACCTGCTGCAGACCCAGTCGAGTTGTGATGTCATTTAGGACTCTGCCAGTTCGGTCAGTTGTGGTGCCACCGAGCCACACTTATTGATGGACATTGAAGCACCGCACCCAGAGAACATTCTGCGCCCTTGCCACCCTCAGTGCTTTATCCGAGTGATGTTCAACATGGAGGAGCACTGATTCATCAGCCAAGGGAGGGCGGTACATGGTAATCAGAAGGAAGTTTCCTTGCCCATGTTTGACCTGATGCCATGAGACTTCATGGAGTCTGAGTCAATGTTGAGGACTCCCAGGGCAACTCCATCTCAACTGTGCCACCACCTCTGCTGGGTCTGTCCTGCAGGTGGGACAGGGCATACCCAGGCATGGTGATGATGGACTCTGGGACATTATCTGTAAGGTATGATTCTGTGAGGATGGCTATGTCAGGCTGTTGCTTGACTAGTCTGCGAGACAACTCTCCCAATTTTGGCACTAGCCCCCAGATGTTAGTAAGGAGGACTTTGCAATGTCAACAGGGCTGCGATTGTCATTTCCGGTGCCTGGGTTGGTGCCGAGTGGTCCGTCCGGTTTCATTCCTATTCTGTGTCTTTGTAGCGGTTTGTTACAACTGAGTGGCTTGCTAGGCCATTTCAGAAGGCATTTAAGAGTCAGCCACGTTGCTGTGGGTCTAGAGTAACATGTAGGCCAGACCAGGGAAGGATGACAGATTTCCTTCTCTAAAGGACATTAGACATTAGTGAACCAAATGGGTTTTTACAACAATCGACAATGGTTTCATGGTCATCATCAGACTTTTAATTCCAGATTCTTATTGAATTCAAATTCCACCATCTGCTGTGGTGGGATTTGAACCTGGGACCCCAGAGCGTTACCCTGGGTCTCTGGATTACTAGTCCAGTGACAAGGGACAGGGAGGGAAGAAGATGGAAACTGACCAGATCAGTCCAATTATGCATTAGTGTACCTCTTGTTGGCCATTTGTGGATTATGCTGACAGAAGTCAAAGAGATGGTTGCTTTGCTCCAATGAGTAAAGAAATTGGGTGGGAGGAGACTAAATGATGAAGAGAAAAAAAGATTTGAAACCTGTTTGATGTATTTTGCTTTTTTTTTTAAAAAATAATGATTTTTTTGGTTCTTACGAGCAGTCTTACGTTACAATTTTTAATGGTTATATTTTCTGTTTGCTTTACAGACCCGTTATTCCCTTTGTACAACATATACCTGTGAATACAATTCTGGATGTGCCCAAGTAAGTTCATATTAACTTTTTATGGAGGTTAATGATAACTTTGGCTTGTTGTATAACCCTTTTTCTAGAGAAGGTTGGTAGGAAGGGAATTAACTGAATCAGTTGGGCTTATTTCTGTGAAAATAGTTTCTGTTCTTAGATTAAGCAAGTCATTGAATGAAAGTAAAGGATTTGAATTTGAGAAAAGTCATCAACGTGAAATGTCAAAACCATTTCTGTCTTCAGAGATGCTGCCAGATCTGTTGAGTATTTCCAATATTTTCTGATTTTGTTAAAGATTTGAATGATGGATTTTAAACCTAGAAACAGCAATTTACTGCTGCTTACTGAGATTTATGGTGATATAATAATAGAATTTCCCTTGTTCAGAGGGCATTTTTAAGATATTGCTATGGGTCTGGAGTCACATGTAGGCCTAACCAGGTAAAGCCATTAGTGAACCAGATGGGTTTTTACAACAATGGTTAAAATTAGACTTTTAATTCCAGAATTTTATTGAATTCAATTTCCACCATCTGCTGTGGTGGGATTTGAACCCTGGTCCTCAGAGCATTACACTACACGACTGTCAACAGGCACTTAACAGGAGGGGTTTCAAATAAAATTTGACGGCAAGCCACATAGAAACAAAAATGATAAAAAGCTTGGTTAAAGAGTCAAAGTTTTAAGGAGCACCTTAAAGGAGAAGAGGGAAGTAGAGGGACTAAGAGGCTTTAGAGGGAATCTAAAGTTTAAGCTCAAGGCAGCAGAAGGCACAGCCACTAATAGTAGAGTGATTAAAATTGGGGATGTGCAAGAGCCCAGAACTGCAGGAATACAGAGATTTTAGACAATTGTAGCAAAGGGCATATACATTACTCGCATGTAACACTTGGGCAGGATCCTCTGCAAGAACTTAAAACTAAAATGTTTACAGAGCACCATTAGGAACAACATTCCTGTAAGTATTTTAATTAACTCCAGATAGATTTATAAAGTGCCTCTAAAATCCAGCAGACTTCTTGTGCACTTTGAGCCAGGTTTGATCCCATGTTGAAGTTAGATTGAGTTTGACAACATATAAAATATATGTGACAATGTGGACGGAATCATCCGTGCCCGCTGGCAGCGATTGCCACGACTCACTGGGGATAGTATGCTGTAATATCAAGCCCCACTGTTCCCCAAGCTGTGACAAATGTGAAAGTTTGACCAAACCACCAGATTGCCCCAATTCTACCAAACTGTTTAATTTAGGTTAACAGAATATGAGCACCAGGTTTGTAAACTTAATAAGTAAATAACTGTTTCTTGAACAAATTGTCTTTAACTAGTGGCAAAAGAAAGAAATATGAACTGCTAACTTCTAACCTTATAACCTAACTCTACCCCTTCTTAAACCCCTATATTACAAACGCACGCACACATAATACGCACAAAATGTGGATTTTAAGGGTGAGATAAAACAGTTCAATTGCACCAATCCGGAGTACAGGATCAGATGGGTTGATTTTGATTGATGTCTTCCAAATTCCTTGCAGTTTGTTGATGACTCAAGGTGGTCTCTCAGCACTTTCAATCCGTGGTTCACTGGCTGAAAAACTTGCTTTTCATTGTCTCTACTGGTGATTTTCACCTTTTCCTCTTGATAGGGATTTTCAGAGAAAGCAGGGTACAGAGATGTGAGGAATAGCTAGCAAGCCACTATGGCAGAATTACTGGAATCTTACAAACAGAGGAGAGAGAGGTTTTCGGTCTTCCCTCTTTGCAGGCCAGGAGCTGTAGTCCCTGCACTGTTACCACACAAAACCCTGGTCACCTGGTCAGGAGCCAATTAAAATGCTGCCGTCAAACAGTACCCCTTAGTCCAGGGCTCCTTTCCAGCACCATCCTGTTCTTTTATGACACACTCTATTCCAGGATAGCAACATTGTAGATATTCCTCATCCTATTCCAGTGAGCATGTCTTTTAGCCGCAGCCATGGTAGTTTTTTAAATCCACAGTCCAATTTTAAAGCCACAGTCCAAGAAAAATAAAAATGGGTTCTTTACAGGACATCATGGCGGGCATGAACAGACAATATGGCGAGAAGGCCAGAAATTGGCTTTATGGCGTCATGAAACTAGATTGCGATTGTCTGCTCCACCCATCAATGGTGAGCCATGTTTCCCATTGCCTCATGTCAGGAACATAATTTCAATACTTTAACATCTCATTATAAGCTCTGCTCACTGAAATTATTCCCCCAAGTTGGATCATCCAAGTATGTCAGTGTGATTGCATGCCGATGTGTTTCACAACTGTACGTAAGTGATATGTACCTGGCAACCTGCATTTCGCTCGGGACTTCAAGATTTGTTTTGCCTACCTTGCTTCGGGCTGCACTCACAGTCATCAGCACCAGGCTTCGCAGACAGCACCACATCACTTTTACGGGGACTCATGAGCAGGTCTCTACCTACCAGACCAGTCATAAGGTGAGGGTGGATTTTCAATAGCTGCAGAGCTACCGCTTGCCTGGGGATGTGGGAGAAGTGGCCTCAGGCAAGGGAAGAGGCTGCAGGAAGAGGGCTGTACTGGGGAAGGGGTGTATCTGAGGGGGTGTGTGGGGACACATGTTGATCTGTACATGTGGCCTCAAGAGGGTGAGGGCTGAGGAGGCAGTGTCTAGAAGAGATGAGGTTAGATGGAGATGTGAGGGTGTCTGTGAGAGAGCGAGTGGTAATGTCCTGTGAGCTGACAGCGAGATGCCAGTGAATGTGTGATAGGCTTGTGAGTGTGTGAGTTTAGAGTGGTGAGATGGTTGCCTTACCCTGGTAGCACAGATGAGATCATTCGTCTTCTTTCTGCATTGGATGGCCAAGCTCTTTTGTGCAGCATTGGCACTGTCGACCACCACTGTCAGCACCCTCCAAGCCGGAGTGGTGAGATTGCTGAACCTCCTGCGGCCAGAACAGGGGTGGAGGACATCGGGTCACTGAACTCTTCTTGGTTTTCACTGGAGCAGTCCTGGGCTGCAAGCATTGAGAACAGTGTACATGGCTGCTGTTTAGATATAGCACCCAGTGTAAGGAAACGGTGAGGTAATGGCATGGCGGGCAATTCAGAGGCCGCTAGCCAGCGAGGCGGCATGTTTCCTGTAGCTGCATAATTAATGAGGTGGGAAGCGGATCATACGGCGTGAAAACACGCCCGCTACCACACTTTGGGTGGAATCAACCTGGATTTGCACTATGTCTGTAAAAGCTTCCCCATCATTGATGTAAAGCTGACTGACCCCTAATTTCTGGATTTATCCCTCTCCCTTTTTAAACAGTGGTGTAATATTTGCTATCCTCTGGCAGCCACCCCCCTCCCCCTCCATATGAGTTATATTAATTTTTGATTGTTTTTAATCCAAATCTAGGAACCATTTAAGTTTGCATGAGCAAAACAATTAAATATTATAATGCTGGCTAAAATGTGCATAGTTTACTTTAAAGTTCCTTGATAAAGTGGCATATTAAATTTTTTAAAAGTAAAAAGCTTTAATGGTTGTAGGAGTTATTTGTTGCCATTTTAGACTGCATCATAATTCAGCTGTCACATAAGTCAGAGTCCTGAAATACAAAAAAAATGCTCATGATAAAGTAAAGGCAATAAATGCATCTTATCCTTCAAACATTCTGTTATTATAAGACATTAACATTTTAGTATGGGGAGAAGAAAGGTTAGTTCTCCTATGAAGCAAACTAAATGTACTTTATTAACATATTAAACACAGATCTAAAATAATATTTGATAACTTAAATAAATTCAGAAGCTTTTAATTGCTTAAATTGTGAATAGTGACAGTAACTAGAGCACACAGATTTAAGATGACTAGCAAAAGAAACCAGAGAAAACATGAGCAATGTCCTGCTAAGATGCATGCATGCACAGCCACCTGAAAAGTACTATGCAGGCCTAGTTCCAAGTACTACATGTGCGCGACTGCGCCAAATAATTTAAAGGGACTGCGCAATGAAAAAAATTGGCTGTGCACAATAATGACATTTTCAAGGGAATGTTGGACACAAGGAAACATTTTTTTATATAATGAGTTGTTGTGATCTGGAATGCATTGTTTAAAGGGTGATGAACGCAGATTCAATAGTAACTTTGAAAAGGGAATTGGATAAATAAAAATAAATAAAAAGGGGAAAAGTAAGGGAAAATGGGACTAGTTGGTAGCCCTACAAAAGAACCAGCACAAGCACGATAGGCTGAATGGCTTCATTCTGTGCTGTATCACTCATTGATTCTGTGATAATTCAGCTAGAAAGGTATCAAGTCATGGAGACCAGAGGGATCAGATTTGCTACCAAGTCCACTCATCTCAGCCTAGGCTGCAATTGTCTTCAGTGCCCTGGACTAAAGAGAGAAAAAATTAATTTACTTGTTGATTTACTGATTTCTATCTAACATGTTTAGTCTGAAAAGTGTACTTGTTTTCACAAGTGCACAGGACCAGGTTTGTCTGTAACATGCTGAGCAATATCCCATGACCACTGTCCAGACTCAGACATGAAGAATTGCTACTTGGAAGCAAGTTATTAGAGGGTGGCCAGTTCCTGCTGACTCATACACCAACAACACTCAATTCCTTCAAACAAAAATGAGGAAAAACTATTGGGGCAAATTTTAAAAATGTCATAAACTTTGACAATTAGCGTACAATGAATTCTTAAGCTGACTTTAATAGCCAACACAAAAAAATATAGGAGGGGAACAGAAGAAGAATAATGTTGACAATATTTTAACAGAGCATTATCCTTGGAGACACACAATCAGTGTGTCCATCAGAAGAATGAAGTGGCTGGTAATCTCAACTCTGGGGGTAGAAAAACATAGGATGTAATTTAATGTAGGTGACAGGGGTCTCGCCTGCCAGCTGGAGAACCAGTGAGAGCCCCATGTCACCTGTTTTCAGGAAGGTCTGCATTAGTATGTCCAATTAGGCATTTAACAGGGCAGTGGCCATCCTTCCTGAGATCAAGGACCCCAGGGGCAGCTCCTGCCTGCCAAGAGCTGCCAACCAACCAGAAACCAGAGGCTCTTCATTGTTTGGCAGCACCATTGGGGAAGGTTAGCTACTGCTATAAAGCGCCCAGCTGAAGCCCAGGCCACAGATGAGGGAAGGCAGGAGGGGATCACAGGAGAGGTGGGGTCAGCAGCAGAGGTGGCTCTCAGCAAGCTCCCTTTTCCCGATCCCCTTTCCCTTGATCAGGCACTGAGTACCTTTGAACGAGGGACCTCCCTGGCACCCCCCAGAAGTCCACATGCAACCCCAACAGAGTTCTGCATGGCATTTCCCCTCCCTGCCACTGATTGAATACCAGTGGCAATGGGATGAGCCCTTAAGTGGGCATTAATTGCCCACTTAAGGGCCTCAATTGGTGGCAGGGTGGGGAGACAATCCGTGAGCCTTCCTGCCATGGACTTAAGTGAAGAGGTGGTAAGGCAGCAGAGCTCCAGGAAGGTGGCAGAGTCCACATGCCAACCTCCTGCCTGAGCCATCGGCTATCAAACTTACTATGGGGGAGGGCATTAAATTCTGCCCATAGTTTTCCCTTTCTATGTGCAGTTTTGCCTGTAAACATCAGCCTTACTTTTGTGGTAGGGTTCATGCTTTTGTCAGATGTTGTGGGTTTAAGTCCCACTCTTGAGACTTGAGTATATAGTACAAGTTGCCTCTCCAATGCAGTACTTAGGGACTGCTAGACTATTGGAGACATGATGAGACATTAAACCAAGCCCATTCTGCCCTTTGAGTTGAACATAAATGATCTCATAACACTATTTGAAGAAGAAGAACAAGTTCTCTGTGTCCTGCTTAACATTTATCCCTCGGCCAACATCAATAAAATATATTAGATTATCTGGACATTTATGTTATTGCAGTTGTGCACAATTGGCAGCCATATTTCTGCATATTACAACAGTGAATATACTTCAAAAATACTTCATTAGCTTTGAAACATTTTGGGATATCCTGAGGTTCTGGAAGGTGTTATATGAGGGGGCATCTCATAGAAACCTATAAAATTCTAACAGGACTAGACAGGGTAGGTGCAGGAAGGATGTTCCCGATGGTGGGGGAGTCCAGAAGCAGGGGTCACAGTCTGAGGATATTGGGTAGGCCATTTAGGACTGAGATGAGGAGAAATTTCTTCACCCAGAGAGTGGTGAGTCTGTGGAATTCGCTACCACAGAAAGTAGTTGAGGCCAAAACATTGTATGTTTTCAAGAAGGAGTTAGATATAGCTCTTGGGGCAAAAGGGATCAAAGGATAGGGGGAGAAAGCGGGAGCAAGCTATTGAGTTGGATGATCAGCCATGATCATGATGAATGGCGAAGCAGGCTCAAAGGGCTGAATGGCCTACTTCTGCTCCTATTTTCTATATTTCTATATGAATGCAAAGTTTTCTTTTCTTGAATGGTTTGGGGAAGTATTTGTCTGTCTATGTGAGAGCCTGAGTCTACTAGAAGCTAGAGAGCCAATTGTTACCTGTGATAGTATGGGTCCATCCTGGTTTAACAACATGCACCATTAAAAATGAAACCATGGAAGTAATTTACTTTTATTATCATCACTGTTCTAAAATTTATTTTCCTGTAATTCTTTTCAGGGGCAGCTCCCCAACTAATTTTGAGGAATTGAATGATCAATTTGTACCTTTACGGACGGTGGGGGTACAAACAGATTACCGGGACAGTGAAACACAAACTGAACCATACTCTCCAGAATATGTGGTGCGACCTGGATCAGCTCCTGAACTCCTTACACTTGCTGCATTGAAATTTGGTAAGTTGTGTTTAAACTAGGCCAATATGCAAGAATAAATAGTAAATTAATAAACATTAAAGCAGAATAATGCAGTACTGATCTCTGATCATTTGAGGAGCACTCAAGACTACTCTTTCAGTTGTAATAAGCAAGTTAAAGTAAATAATTCCCCCTAATTGATCCCCCTTCCTAATAAATATTCAACAAACCAAACAGCATGTGGTCCACAATGCACAAAATGAAAAAAATCAGGGACATTTGTTTTGACTGAGTGCAAACTCATATCTGTTTTAGAATCTTATTTTCACATCTGTGTGATGTAGTAACTTCTGTTAAACTTACTTTCATAGATCTGATTTTTGATAATGCCTGTTGATTTGCTTTTGCATTACGTTATTATGATGTAATTGTGGCTGTAGCTGAATATCAAATGTGCAGCACAAAATGGACAAATATAATTCAGTCACCATTACAGATGCTACCTGAAATGGAGATAGCAATCAATTTTAATTCAAAAGCAACTAATGTGAGGGTTGTCAAATAAATTAACACTTCAAAAATAAAAACAACTTATTTTTTTCATGATTGAAAACACAGATGGCCTAATGAGTTCATGCATTGAAATATACAGATTAGGAAGGCCCCAAGTTTGATTCTCTATTTGTGTTGAGTTGACTGATCTCAACCAAGATGAGAGAAGGTATGCTGCATTTGGCCTCAGTGCTCCTCTGAGACGAAAAAAACAGTTAGGCTTTCTGTTTCTGAATGCTTCTGAAAGTGCATATAGTCATTCTTTGGGTGAGGACGGAATTAAACTTGCCTGTGATGTCTACACATTGAGCAGGATTTTACCAATGGTGAGCGGGGTAGGGGCCTGCTCGCTGACACATAAAATGACATGGGATGATGTTGGGCAGAACTCCTGATGTCATCCCGCCCCATTTAAATTTTCAAGAAGGCGGGGGCACAGCAAAATCAGCTGCGTGCCCACCGACCTGTCAATGGCCAATTGAGGCCATTGACAGATCAATTAAAGTACTTCGTGGACCTGCCCGACCAACCTTATAGTTGGCAGGCAGGCCAAGAGCCCCGGCAGCAACTAGAAAAAATATGAAATCTCATCCAACGGTGGGATGAGGTTTCATGTAGGATTTAAAAAATTTTAATTAATTTGTAATGGAAATTATGAACATGTCCCAACTCATGTGACATTGCCCGCCCATCAACATCTCTCCCCCCCCGCCACCCACCACCACCCCCCCCTCCCCCGACGGAGGGAAAATTCTGCCCATGGTCTTGCCAACAGTTTCATCTAGGCTCAATGATGAATAAAGAAAATAAATTGAAGAATAATGAGGCCAGTAGCAGCATTGCATGCCGATGTTTGGCTCAAGTTATGAATGTAAACACTGCTTCTTGTTCCTTTGATACACTGGGCAGTGAATCAGTCTTGCATCACGTTTACTAATTCTGATTCTAAACTGGATGGGTAGTCCAAGTTTATATTTGGCTGATTGAAATCACCTATTAAAATAACTTCTCTAACACCCCTTCTATAATTTTAAATAATTTAACCTTCTTATGCTGACTTGGCTGGCAGTGGTGAATCATTACTATCAGCTTGGAGCTTTTTTGTGTATTTAACCAGAATAGTTCATTCTGAAGTTGCATGCATTCTTGCCTTGTGAATGCTGACATGTTAATGTTGAGCATTATAATGATGTTTTTTCTTCTCTATTTCTCTTTATCTTTATTTTCTTTCTTCTTTCTCTTCACAGCCTGCCTATAATGTTTTATTAAAACTGTGGGGCTTGGAAAGAGAAAGAAAGAAAGAAAACATTGTCAGACTGTGAAACTGGCAATTACTGGTGCAGTCTGTACAGGTGGGACAAGTATTTTTTTCACTGCTGGAACTAGGTTGTCCCACTATGAAACTCTTAAGAAGTATGTTCCCTCATGAATTTCTGAACTGCTGTTTAACTATATGGAGGCTAATTTAATTCAAAAGATAATAACATACTGAAGGAAGTGAATCCAATTTTAACTTTCACTTAGTAAATCCACAGAGGATTACTCTAAACATATCATAAATTCTAATGTATCAGGCATATTTTCAGAAAGGTGTTTCTGACCTGCAAAACAGAGGTTGCAATGTGCAACAGAGATCTATTGTCCTGTGTAAATGCTGTAGGTACAACTTGCGTAGTTTTTTAAGTAAATGTAAATTAGGCTTCTGAAGAGAAAATAAGGATGGCTTGTCCTAAGAATCCTTGAATATTTGTAGAATTTGCTTTCCTCTTAAAACATAGTCAAGACTTTTCAACTATTTAATGAATGAAATTTTCTCATGTGACCACAGGCCGAGGCTTACCAGCAGGCTTAGCGGAAGTGGAGATGATTGAACGTGCACGAGCAAAGCGTGCTTGGGAAGCTACCCTGCCTCCATTGAGTGATCACTCACAACATGAGAAGAGGAAGAAGATGATGGAGGCTATGGAAAGAAATGAGTGGGCATTTCGGGAACAAGAAATTGAAAAGTAGGCATAAAGTTGCACCCTAAAACTGAAAGCTGTAAAAGAGTCTCAGTTGAATGTGCTTATAACAATAGTTAGAAGGGAGTTAAGACTAGGAAAATAAATGATTCTATCTGGACTTTGTTGTAGGCTATCACTTCACTGCAGTATAGTGTGTGATGTACTGTCAGAGGTGCCATTTTGCAAATGAAATTGTAAATTGAGGCCTCATCTGCTCTATAAGATAGACGTAAAAGATTCTATAGTATTATTCAAAGAAGGGCAGAGGCGTTCCCTTAGTACCCTGGCTAACATTTATCCCTGAATCAATACCTCAAAAAAGCAGATGATGATCATTTATTTAATTGCTGTTTGTGGTTCTTTGCTGTATGTAAATTGACAGCCAATTCTTCCATTGCACACTGACTACACTTCATAAATACCTCATGGCTGTAAAGCACATTGGCATGCTATTTGAGACATCCTTTGGGGAATCTCTATCTTTGTAATCACTTCCAGTCCCACAACCATCTAAGATATCTGTGCTCACCTAACTCTTGGCCTCTTGGGCATTTCCAATTTTAATTGCAACACAGTTGGTAGCCAACCAACATCTTCAGCTGCCTAGACTCTAAGCCCTGAAATTTCCCTCACTAATCTCTCTGCCTCTCCACCTTCCTGTTTTCCTCTCCTTAAAACCTACCTCCTTGACCAAGCTTTTGCCATCTGCCTGAATATCTCCTTATGTGTTGGTGTCAGATTTTACTTTAACACCCTCCTGGTGAAGTGCCTTGGGACATTTTATTGCATTAAAGGTGCTATATAAAAATAAGTTGTTGTCCTTAGATCATGAACAGTGCCCTATAAGTGCAAGTCTTTCTTCTAGTCCTGATATTATGTACTGTCTTAGAATGACCAATCTAACACATTAATCATACAAAGCAGAAATTAGTGTCTGCTCTGGTTGGACAGGTAACCATCTATATCATTGGTAAAAAAAGGTTCTAATTTCTAATAGCTATGAGACAGAGAGAAATGGATAGAAAGAAGGAAAGGTACAAATAGAGAAAAGGACAAATAAGCAGTATTTTTCTTCATTCTAACGTGATTTCTCTAAACAAAAACAAGCTGAACTTTGAAAAGAAACCATGCTTTTTTGAAGAAAACAGATAAGAAAGATAGAAGACAAACTTACTAAGAATGAAAAGGCCACTGGTGTCTTGTCACCTGCCTTTAGGGAGAATGAATGGAAGTGGGGGAGCGGATAGAGGATAAAGGGTAAGGTGACAGTGAAGCTAGGAAAAGGGGAGGATAAAGGGGTGTGGGTAGTTCAAAGGGGAAGAAGTTGGGTAGTGATAAGAATGGTAGGAAGGGGACTGGATAATGGGAAGGAAAAGGGATAGGGAACATAATAGGAGCTGTGAGGCTGGGAAACTGGTATGTATCTGGGGGAGGGATGGAGGCAGCTGCTGTGGGACACTTTTTTTCCCTGGACCCCTTGCACCAAACACAGAATGTAGCTGTTAGTAGCTCCTTTTCCAACTCACCATGCCATACCACCTACCATTTCCCAGCCAAAAGTAAAGTAAAAAGAGGTTAAAATTTTCCCGAGCTGATTGAGGCAGGTTTGGAATCAGGAGGAGGCCACTGTGAATTTTTTTTTTTAATTGCCACCAACATCCTGTTATGTTCCCACCTCCATCCATCTTTGCCAGGGGTGAGTTAGGAGTGAAGTCGGTAACCCCCATTTGAGGCAAAAAGGCAATCAGAGTTGTTACACATGCAAGCACTTAAGAGCCATTTTGCGCATGCAATGGCTCTTTACCAACATCACATGGGCCACACATTTGTGTAAGCACAAATTGTATTAGCTTAGAGGAGGCAAATGCACAGTAGGAAGACATTGAGGCCTGAAACTGACATGAGCTCAGCTGTACAAAATGGGAAAGTGACAAGCCTGAGGTTAACCATAGGTAGATGGGCAAGTCATAGAGGCTGATATTATTGATTTATGGTCGGGGTAAGCAACCTGGTGTCCTTCAGGAGACTTGCACACTTCAACAGTAATACTGACCATTCTGTCCGTGAGTTCACACAAGAACATGATGTTTTATCTGAGATAGGATGGACTTCTGAGGAGGAAGTACATCATCAGGAACATTAGCAGCCACAGCAGGAGGATATCAATGGCAAGAGGAGCAGCAGTTGATGCATGCAATTCGGGCACATGGAGTTGGATGCAACAGTGGGGATGTCTGCGGGGCAGGACATAAAAGAAGGTGCTATCCTCAACACAAGGTCTATAGGCCAAGAGTCAGCTTTTTGGACAAATCTGAGCAGCAACGCCTCCATAGGTTGTGGCTCTCAAGACAGGTTGTCACAGATCTCTGTGCATTTGGAGACAAACCCAAGGCCAGTCGGAGCAGGTAACCACCCTTTCCCAGTTGCATTCAAGGTGACATGCTGCCAAGTTTTCTTTTTTCTGGATCATTCCATAGGGCAGCAGCTGACATCCGCAGGATTTCACAATCTGCAACACTTAACCACATAACACAGACGCTGGATCCCTTCTACTTGAGGACAGCAGATTGTAGTAGATTTGAGACAGATGGACTGTCAGCTTCACCTCCCCGGCAGGCTCAGAATGTGATACACTGTGCCCATTTGGCAATCAAAGCTCCCTTGAAGCAGCCAGGTGTATTTGTCAACAGGAAGGGATTTCATTCCTTCAACACATTTGGTTTTCAACCAGTGAATAAGAATCATGCATGTGTGTACACGGTTCCCAGGTAGCTGCCATGACCCTTTCATACTGAAGTAGTCTCAGGTGCTTTAACTCTTCACCCCAATTCTTCAGTGGATGGCTCCTGGATGACAAAGAGCATTACCTGAAGACATAGTTGGATGACACCAGTACAGAGCCCTACCACAGAGGCACACAAAGGATACAATTGTTGCCATATAGCGACCATAGTGTAGGCCATTGGCTTGCTTAAAGTGCAGCTCTCATGTCTTTACTGGTCAGCAGTCCTCTGCATTGTGGTGGTCTGCTATGTCCTGCACAACTTGATGCTTCAGAGAGGAGTTGGAGCTGGAACCAGAAGATGATGTGTAGCATATGGCATCCAGGGAGTGTGGCAAAGCATGACAGTGCAGAAATTCTGCTCATGCCTGTTACCATAGATCTGCATGCCAAAGAAGCCTGCAATACCCTCAACCAGGAATGCTTCTTCTGAATATGATGCATGCAGCACTGCTCTCTTGCCCCAGACCCCTCAAGCCAGCAATTGTATATATATTCAACACCTCCCCCCAGTCTGTTGTCATCGTTGTGGGTCTTAGAAGGGGTTGTTCATGATCTGAACTTACAGAGACTGTTGGAGACAAGACTGTTGGTAAAATCCACCTTTTGTTAAACATTATACTAATGATGTACAATACAGACTCAACATGAGGCTTCACGTAGAACTATCTCCATACTCTGTTGTCATGTGATCTTATGTCACTGATGATGTACACTATATATTTACATACTTAACATTAACTTGTTATCCTACAGCTTCCCCCAAGTCTCTACCTTCATCTCTGGTTCACAGAGATTAGCATTGTGGTGATTTCACCAATCTCCCTGAGCTTGTTCTCATTTCTCTCAGAGGTTGTATGGAATTCAAGTTCTCCATGTTCTCAAACCTGTGGAGCAGTGTGATTCTTTCAAGACTATTGATTCTCTGTTCAGGTTGTTTTCCTGATCATATGGGTAGTTAGTCCATACCATTGATGGTGGTCTTCTTGTAGAGGGAAGTGCACTTCTATTTCTTCTCAATATTCTGCTTTTAGTCTCTATCAGGTAAGATCTCTTGTGTCTTTTCTAGTACTTGGCCTTCTTGATTCTGGTCTCTATCCTGACTGATTCATCTGGTTGGAGTTCTAGGTAAATCACGCACTGTATGGCATTGATTGCGGTTTCTGCTCTGATTTTCATGATACTCATCCTCCTCCTCCCTTACTCTCTCTATATCAGTTGCTTTTAGACATGACAGAGCATATGTGGAAGAACAGGAAGTTGAGTCAATAGACTTCTTCCCATCAGAAGTTCTGATAGAGCCAAACCATTCTGAAGTAGTGCAGAACAGTAGTTCAACAATGCTAAGTTGATATCACCATTCTTTTTCAACAAAGCTTTTACCATTCTTACTCCCCTTTTCACCTCTCCATTTGCTTGTGGGTATCTGAATGAAACGGTTGTGTGGAAAAATCCATAGTCTTCTGTAAGTTTCTTGAACCATTCAATCACAAACTGTGGGCCATTGCCTGAAATGATGACACCTGGGATGCCATGTGGGGCAAAAATTTCTTCTAGTGAAGCTGCAAGATTCCCTGATAGGCGGCTTCCCTCGCCCATTGCTGCATGTTCCAGGGTCCATGGTCACTGGAGACCTCCATCTTGAACTTCAGAGGCAGCCACAGGCTTTCTTCAGGTAAGCCCTGATATGTGCACGCCACATTGGTCCAGACATGTTCTGGACTGGCATGATTTCCCACTGGTGGCGCAGACAATTGGGAGTGGGGGTGATACTGGTTGGGCCTTCATCCGCACCCATTAGCGAGGTGAAAATCAGCTTCACACCGGTCAATGGCAGGAATTACGACCCACCATGGCAGGTGGGAGAGTGAGATCCTGCCATCATTTTACGCGGGCGTGAAACCAATTTTTGGACCTTCCACTGTATTCGTGGTCATAACTCACTTTCTTGTCTACCCCCCATAACCCTTGACTTCCTCGTCTATCAGAAGCCTATCTAACTCAGTCTTGAATAAATTCAATGACTCAGCCTCCACTGCTTTCTGGGGAGGAGAATTCCACAGACCAACAACGCTCTGACAGGAAAGATTTCTCCTAATCTCCATCTTAAAAGGGAGACCTCTCAATCTTGAACTGTGTTCCCTGGTTCTATGATGTGGAGAGTACATGGTTGCATTTCCATGTAGTGTTGAACCATCAATACTTCATTATGCCAAGGCCATTGCTATGTGAATGCATCTGCTGAGTATGACTATTAGTTTGGTCGATCATTGAGCACATGACCATCTCCTTCAAAAGAGGCAATGCTTCAGGCCTGATGAAAGGTTATCGACTTGATACATTAACTCTGTTTACCTTTCCACATTGCTACATGAGTATTGTTGATTATTCCCCATTTTCATTTGTGTTTCACTAACTTGACTGAATCTTTTGATGAGGTAACAGAGAAGGTTTATGAGGACAATGTGGTTGATGTAGTGTATGTGGACTTCCACTTTGATGAAATGCAACATAATAGGCCTGCCAGCAAAGTTGAAGCCGAAAGAATAAAATAGGCAGTGGGAACATGGCACGAAGTTGGCTGAGTGATGTTACGATTGGTCCCCAGGCGAAGTTCCCCCAATTTGTTATGATCCCGGACGAGGTACCCCAAATTTTTTGAGCTGGCTCCCCATCTTTATTCAATCCCCTCGGTTGGTCACAACAAGATTATTTTACAAAGGATCCCTTCCTTTGTGGATATCTTTTCCCAATCCAAATGTATTTATGTTTTAAAAGGAGCAAATTTAACAAGGCTGCCTTGAGTCAAAGAAAGAGTTAATTTGTTACTAAAACATGAGGAAAAATAAAACACAACACTCACAAACAGATTAGAAATGAGAAGTGAGTCCAGAAATAAAAGTTAAAAAAGATATATTAATCAGTCTTTGGCTTGTCCATGAGGAGTAGATGATGAAACGTTGCAGCCATTAAGTTGGATGGTTCCGGTAGAGCCGACTTTGGGCAGTTAAGTGGTTGGAGATTCTTGGTTCTGCAGATTAGCTGAAAGGAGTTGTCCTGTTTCCTTTTTGACTGTAACTTTGCTGAATTATGACTTGCTTCCAGCAATTAGAGAGAGAGAGACTTTTTTTACCTGCAAGTGCCTGGTTGATGTTCTTCAGCTCTGACCTTCACAGCACACACCAGCACCAGAACAGAACACTAAAACTAGTGCACACAGACCAGGTTGCAGATGGCTTTTAACCCCTTTTCTTATGTAGTCCTGGAAGGTAAAAACAAACATGCCTTTTTCCCAGAAACTGCTTTCTTTCAACTCAGTTCATGTCCACAGTCTGGGATATAACTCAGCAGGAGATGGTTTCTGCTAAGATGGTAATCAGTTTTTTTTTTGCATTGCACCTTTTCCTTTGAAGTGCCTCTGTCTGAAGTAGGCATTAACACCTTTTCGATGTGACATTCCGTTCTCTGGACCAGTTGATCAAGTGTAATCCACATAGGAATTTTCCACCAAATGGTTACTTTACAGTCTTAGCCAGCTTTTGTCTGGTGCATGTCTCACTTAAAACTTCAATATGTCCGTAAATAATTCAGGGCTATGATCTATGGTCATGACAGTGACAGGAACCAGAGAGCTGTGAACATGTGTTTTTCAGACTGGAGAAAGATATATATATTATTGTAAATATATAGTGATGTTCCCCAGAGGTCAGTGTTAAGACTTCTGTTTTCCTTGATCTATATTAATAACCTGGACTTGAGTGCATAGAGCACAAATTCAAAAGTTGCAAACGACACAAAACTTGGAATTATAATGAACTGTGAAGGGGGATGGTGGTACTCTTCAAGAGATCATAAGCAGGCTGGCTGGTAGAATTGGCGTGCACATGGCAGAGGAAATTTAATGCTGTAAAGTGCAAACTGATACATCTTGGTAGGAAAAACAAGTAGAGGGAACAATTCTAAAGAGGATGCAGAAGCAAACATACTTGACTGAAACATATAAAATCCTGAGGGGCCTTGACAGGGCCGATGTGGAGAGGAAGATTCCTCTTGTGGGAGAATATAATACTAGGGGGCCTCTGAATAAAAGTAAGGGGTTGCCCATTTAGGACAGAGATGAGAGTTTTTATCTCTGAGGGTCGTGAGTCTTTGGAACTCTATTCCTCAAAATATGGTGGAAGCAAATTCTTTAAATATTTTTAAGGCAGAGGTAGATAGATTATTGATACACAAGGGAGTGAAAGGTTATTGGGTTAGGTAGGAATGTGGACTTGAGGTTACAATTAGATCAGCCATGATCATATTGAATGGCAGAGCAGGCTTAAAGGGCAGAATGGCCTACTTCTGCTCCTAATTCATATGTGCGTATGTTCATATGTAAAGAGACCTTGGAGTAAATATGCACAAATCATTGAGGGTGTTTGGGCAGGTTGAGAAAGTTTTTAAAAAGTCATACCAAATCCGGGGCTTATAAACAGAGGCATAGAGTACAAAAGTAAGGAAGTTATCATGAGTCTTTATAGAACACTGTTTCAGTCTCAACTGGAGTATTGTGTCCAATTCTGGGAATTTTTTTCCACAAACTTTCTCTGGAATCCACTGCCTGAAAGGATAATTGACACAGGTTACAAAGTAATTTCCAAACGGTCTTGGAGATATACTTGAAAAGAAATAATATAGCACTTTTAGCATTGGTTCCTCTGTTACTGTGCCTTTTGTCAAATGTATTGCCATAATTCTATCAGGCTGTAGCAGTTGTAGCTGTCAGCCTTGCATTGTGAATGTAATAAATGCATCCTTTTACGTCTTGTACTTTTTCTTAAGGCTTCAGGAAATTCGACTGGATGTTTTGATGAATTTGTTGAGCCAACGGGAAGCAAAACAACAGGAAATGAATGTAAAACGGGTTGATGCAATTTGGTCAAAACTTCAGCAAAAGAAAGGAATGGCTATAAAGAAGATAAGATTAGAGCATATTAAAGGTACTGTTAGCTTCATTTAGAAGTGTATGAGTGACTATTTCTTTGACTTGTCTTTCATTTCTCACCTTTTTTCTTGTTATCCTTCACCATCGTTTCCTCTGTAAACAAATAGAACCTCTGCTAAAGTATTATGCAACTTACCTTGGAAATATGTGTGTGTGGCCTAGGCCACCTTTCTCTGTTTGTTTGCAATTTAGTATACTGTCAGAAACCATGGGAGAAAAACTTATCAAACCACTTTGTCATAGCCCTTAATTAGTTTCCTTGTTGCTGGACTCCATACCTGCTCTTTCATTTTAAAAGAAATAGACTTCCATGAAGGGTAAAGTCTTTGTAAATTAATCTCGTACATTTTATGTAATGTCATCATAAACTCTTAAGTTACTAAGTTTATCAAGCTGGTTTATATAATCTATCTATATTGATGGGAATGTTGGTCCAAAAGCTTTCCTTAACATTTTAGAACTCATTCTTTATTATGCTCCAATGTAGTAAGTGTCCATACTGGGAGCAGAGCCTTTTAGGATTTGCCTGACAAGATTTTTTGTTTGGTTGCTTTTTTAGAGAATGGGAAATAGAAGCCAGTAAAGATGTGTTGGATTCTATTGAAATATCAGACATTTTCCTGTGCTCTGTGGATAAATTCTATTTTGTTTAGATATATAGTTACAGCTAGGCAAATGATCAGTAGATTAGCAGGAATTAAGCAAGAGTACTAACACATTTCTCATCATGTTGCTCACTGTGATTTGTACAATACATTGGGCAGAATTTAGTTCCATATGCATGGATCCCCTTGAGCCCTGTGTCACTTCTGTGCAGGAGTCTCAACACTATTTAAATGTAGTTAGGCACACGACTGGCCAGCATTGAGCCTCCAATGCAATTAAGGCCTCCATGAGCAGAAACCCCACCCCCAAGAGCTGTCAGTCTATCAGAAACCAGTAGCTCTCCATTGCTGGCAGAGGTATCAGGAGCATGCCTGCTGCCATTAGTGCTCCAAGGCCTACCCAGAGGATCAACGCTGGATCCCTGGCGACATGTGAGTGGGGTGGGATGGTGTTTGTGGTGAGGGAGTTGCCAAGGAGGGTAGGTCCGAAGCAAAGGCAGGGGTTTAGTTTTCAGTGGGTTTCCTGCCCCTTCCCCCCCCTTTTCTGATGCTGGGTCCCTGATCGGGCACTGAGCACCTGTCAACGAGGGACTCCCCTCCCCACTAAACCGCATGCAAACCCAACAGGAGTTGCCAGGTGGCCTTCAGAAACCATGGGAGACCCATGCGAGTCCTGTTTGATTCCTGAACCGCCACTAAATACCACTGGGCTCTCGGATAGTTGGCTTCAAATGGCTCATTTATGGGCCTAACTGGCATCCAGTGGGCAGGGTTTCCACCTTTGGCCCTTCCTGCCCCCACTACATTGGGGTCAGTTTTCCCAAGCTGAGGATCAGACGTGGAGACTCCCACCAATTCTCCTGGCATCCCGCCATCATGGCCACTCTGGTGGGCTCCACTAAATTCAACCCATTATTTATAACAATGGAAGCATTTGACAACTAGCTAATTTATAATGTAACTGACCACCTCTGACTTAATATAAGTGGCCAGTTTAGGTTCAACATTTTAACTTTTAAAAATTGTCCTAAGTTCCGATTTGGCAGTTTCTCAACAGTAATTGATTACTCTGTGACTGATGGCTTTCAGGAAACTAGACTTTTAAATTTTTAATTACCTCTCCGCTACAAGGAACAATATTGGTCAGCTGGAGCACACAGGAAGAAGCCTTTAAACCCAGAATTTCTGGGGTACAAATAACAAGAAATATATTATGTACCATATGTTTCTCATGCATGTTGCCATATGTTTTAACATATGTGACTGGCTTCATTATGGGCCACCATTCACTTCATACACAATTTTTAGATGACCACAAAAAGAGTGTAGTAGATTCCCATTCCATTTTAAATTCCTTTCTGGCCAGAATACACCAGTTTTCCAGGACAATTGTGGAAGAAATTTGTGTATCAAACAGGGTATCATACGGTTGTTTCAATGCATTCTGGGCCAACCTCCCATCTTCAAACCTCCCTAAACCTGAGCTCATTCGAAACTCTGGTGCCCGTATCCTAATTCATATCAAGTTCCCTTTACCCATGTCTCCGTACTCACTGATCTACATTGGTTTTTGGTCTGGTAACACCTCAATTTTAAAACACTCATTATTGTTTTCAAGCTCCTCAATGGCCTCGCTCAATCCTTTCTCTGCATCCTCCTCCAGCTTTACAACCTTAAGACCTCTCTACTTCTTCAATGCTAGACTGTTGCACATCTCCGATTTCCATTACTCCACCATTGGACCTAGACCTTAAACTTTGAAATTCTCTCCTTAAACCTTTCTGCCTGTCTCTCTTGCTTCAAGGCACTCTTTAAAACCTACTTCATTGCTCAAATCTCCACAGATGCTGTCAGACCTGCTGAGTTTTTCCAGCAATTTTTGTTTTTGTTTCAGATTTCCAGCATCTGCAGAATTTTGCTTTCACCTTTGGTAGAGGTCAGGTGCCCTTTAGATTTGTTAAAAGTAGGCATAAATGTGCTTAGACAGTGCATAAGCACAATACTGTCAATCTCATTGGAACTGTCAACAGACCTGTCAAAATCAACTGTCAAAACTGCCCGAAACAACTATCAAAAGCACCTGTCAGAGGGAGCCGTCAAGGCTTTTAAAAGTCCTTCCCTTTAAACCTTTGAAAACAATAGGCGGAACTTTCCGTGCCAGCTGGTGTCAGGTGTGAGTGGGCAATATCGTGAGAAGGCCAGAAATCAGTTTCACGATGTTGTGAAACCAGTCTGCGATCGTCCACTCAGCCCATCGATGGTGGGCCACGTTTCCTGCCATCTGGGGTCAGGAACCTCATTGTAATACATCTGCATAGCACTATTAGGCCAGCCTGCCAGGATCATCACCCTACGCTGGATCGTCCGCTGACATCGGCATGATTATACACCGACGTGTTTCACAACAGCATATATAAGGCGTGCACTTGGATGGGCTGCACTTTGAGGAGAACTTGGAGGTGAATGCACAGTAACATTTTGCAGCACTCGCCCTGTTGGACTTCAAGATTGAGGCACGTTGATGGGGCCGGGGGGTGGGGGCAAGGGTTGCCCTGCGGTTGAGGCGACTTGGGGGTGGGGACAAGGGCTGACCTGCAGTTGAAGCAACTTGGGGGTGGGGGCAAGGGCTGCCTTGTAGTTGAGGTGACTTGGAGGTGGGGGCAAGGGTTGCCCTGCGGTTGAAAGTAGGGCACAAGCACATGCAGGGTTGGCGGTGGTGGGGAGAAGCGGTCACGCATGAGGAAACCTTGTATAAAGTGCCCATTCCTCTGCAGCTGAGGCAGTTCAGACGCAGCCACATTGACATGCATGGAGTCGGGTCTCTATCTTATCTGCCCACTCAAGCAACGCAGAGGCATGAAAGTGCCACCAAGTGCTCCAGAGCTTTTCACACCTCGGGCACAGGCTGCAAACTAATGAGCATTTTAGTGGACTGCAGAACAATTGGACGACTGGGCACGTTGTATAATCTCCTTGCTAAAGCTGGCCATGGGAGCAGTCACTGGTGGAAGCATTCACAGCCCCTTGCAATGTCATCATTCCAGTTTGGAGCAATCTCCCCCATGGTTCAAGCTAACAGTGCAGCCTTGCAATGTGGGTTATGAGAATGACTGCACATGAACTAAGAGCACAGCATGCAGTCCACTGGGCAAGGCTACTGCCAATCGGTCAGGTGGAATGGGCAGAGGTGGTTGGGGTTTTGGGCAGCCATGCAGCGCACTAAACTCTGGCCATCCAAGTGGTGGCCAGCATTCTCTGGGACGTGTTAAGGGGCCTTCAGACTTAACCAAGAGAGTTACCTAGTATACCCAAGCTAACCCACGCATCTCTCTCTTTCATCCTGCAGGAGGAGTACATCCAGGACCATGGAGCCTAGTGAACTAGTTGTATGCCTTGTGGCATACAGAGAGAGGAGACCACAGAGAAGAGAGCGACGGAGGCCCCTGGCTGCGCAGAGGGAGGAGCAGGACCTTTGGGAAGAAGGGGCAGCTGGGGCTCCCGCACACGCTGCTGAAGAACCACAGCGAGCCGTCATTGGTCAGCACCTAGCTAGACCCAGGATGTTTGACACTGTCTTTCCTTCCTGCAGATGACCGACAACCAGTGTCGCTGAAGACTGCCCATGTCTAGGGAACTGGTTAATCACATCTGCCAGCTACTACAGGATTTGGTGTCACGGGGACATGGAGGGCATCCATTGCCAGTGGTCATGAAAGTGACCACAGCGCTCAATTTTTAAGCCAATGGCACCTTTCAGGACTCCATAGGTGACCTCTGTGGGATATCACAAGCCTCCACCCACAATTGCATCCATGAGGTGGATGCTATCTTTGCGAGGGCACACAACTTTGTGCATTTCGCCCAAAATCAAGAGAGCCAGGGTGCAAGAGTGATTGGATTTGCCCAGATCTTGGGGTTTTCCACAGGTGCAGGGTGTGATCAACTGCACTTATGTGGAGCTCAGATCTCCATCACAGCAAGGGGTCAACTATATCAACCGTAATGACTTCCATTTGCTGAATTTGCAGCTGGTGTGCGACCACCATAAAAAAGCATTCTGGAAGGTCTGCGTACGATTTCTAGGGAGTGTCCACAAGTCCTTCATTCTCGGTCATTCACAGATCCCTGATGTCTTCCAGCATCCATAGAGGCTGCAGGGTTAGCTCTTAAGGGACAAGGGCTACCCGCAAAGGACGTGGCTGATGACACCCATGCGGCGGCCTCAGCCTGCAGCAGAGTAACGGTATAACAAGACTCATGATGCAACTCACAGCTTGGTGTAGCAAACCATTGGGATGCTGAAAATGAGGTTCTGATGCCTGGACCGGTCTGGTGGAGCCCTGCATTGTAGTCCACAGAGGGTGTCAAGCATCATCGTCGCCTGCTGAGCCCTTTACAACCTGGTACTGCAACGGGGAGAGGAGCTGGCTGAAGAGGAAAGGCAGGAGCTGGAGACCTCCTCCGATGCAGAGGATGTCGACCGTGATGAGGATGAGGACATCCTCGAAAACAACAATGACGGTGATGGGGACCTTGCACTGGCCAAACGAGACAGGTGTGCTCAAGAGGCCCTCAAAGCTGCTAAATTTGTGGAGGATGATGATAACATGGAATGAGGTGACATCGTGGATCCTCACATTGCATCTGTGAATTTTTGACTCCAGCCTAGTTATGGCAGCATGAATACCCTCTGTGATAATGCTCCTGTCATGGAGACACAGTGGAGGCCCTAATAGTCACTTGATTGCGGGAGGATGATGACGAAATGCAGTGAGGACACTCCATAAATCTTCACATAGCCTCTGAGAATGTCTGACTGCTGTCTGGCCCAGTGCAGCTCGCTTGCGCTCAATCATCAGGGTCACATCATGGAGGCGCAGCCATGTAACTTTAAAAGCACGTGATTCTTTGTCCTCCTTCAGCTCCTGACCCCTTCAGGAGCACAGCATCACTGGTCACAGATGCTGAAGAGACGGGGGCAAGCCCAACCTTAAAGGTGCTGGGAGCGCACAGAAAGATTGACGGAACTCCGAGACGCCTTCCCATAACATTCTGGCAACAATGACAAGCACTGTCGAGGTGCAGGCATCACTAATATGTACAGTGTGAGGTTGGATCATCACTTTGGTCTGAAGACCAAAGCACAGGGAAGAGGCCCTGGACAGAGGCACTGGCAGAAAGGTTTCACATCTGAGTGACACGAACACTGCTTATGAGAACAAGGAGATTAGGCAGGGAGACATTCTTGGGACTTTATTGACAGTAGTTGACATTATGTATAAGTGATTAACACCCATGCCTCGGCTGTGCAACTAATTCTCCTTAATTTTCCTGCCGTTATGTCTTGATGCTCCCCGGACATCCACAGCGGAGGTGGAGGCAGCCTGCTGACTGCTACGCCCTGTCTGTGATGACCTTGACGGGTATCCTCTGGAGGGCCAAGGCCTGGAGGGCCCCGGCCTGCTTTCGGAGCCCTGCTGTGCGACACTGGCACCCTCCTTGGCCTGTGGAGCTGGAGCTACTGAGGTCACAGGAAGAGGGGATTCTCCTGGAGTCACCTGGGTGGATGGCCCGAGGGGTGCACCTGCTGGTCCTCCTCCCTATGGGTGCCCAACAGCCCCTGGCTGACTCCTTGAGTAGAAGGGGTAGCAGGAGTGAGATTGGACTGCCCCACAACCCTCATGCGTACCTACTGTTGGAGGCCAACTATGGCGTTGGCGATGGAGTTCAGCCCCTGCAGCAGTGCAGGAGCGATGTCCTGGACCAAGGTCTCCATGGTGGCTGTCATCCTACCAGTGTTGACCTCGGTGCATTGGCATGCCGGTGCTATCATCTCAGCGTGAAGGCGGACGGACTCTTTCATCTTGCTTTGCAATCTGAGGAGTGCAGTGGACATCCCTTCCTGAGAAGGGGTAGAGTTTAAGCTATAGAGTTAGAAGTTAGAAATTTATCTTTCTTTCTTCTACCACTAGTTAAAGACTATTGGACAATAAACAGTTGCTTAATTATTAAGTTTACAAACCTGGTGCTTGTATTCTGTTAACCTAAATTAAACAAGTAGGTAGGATTGGGGCAATCTGGTGGTTTGGTCAAACTTTTCACGTTTGTCATGGCTCGGGGAACAGTGGGGCTTGATATTAGAGCGCACTAGCCCCAGTGAGTCATGACACTATCTGCTTGTCCTTTGTTTGTGTGTGTGTGCATGTGTGTGTGTGCGTGCTGGGGGAATTCTTTAGGAAGAGATAGATTGTTATACTTCCAGGTTACAATTGTGTGTTAACCAGTACTTGCAACTTGTTAAAAGAAGTTTTGTTTTAAACTAAATTAATCATTGAGTTTTTTTGAAAGAAGCCTGGTCAGAGTCTCTTTTCTACTGGGTACTAGAGGTATAGGTACACAATTGGCTATTTCAGTGAGAAAATTAAACATTTAAATTAATGGTACGGTCTGCAGAGTAGTGGGGCTTGATAATTCACACACTCATCCGATCCCAGTCGTAATGATACCGAGAAACGGCTGCAGGCGCTGGATACTACAAAGTCTATGGGCCCTGACAATATTCCAGCAATAGCACTAAAGACTTGTGCTCCAGAACCTGCTGCGCCCTTAGCCAAGCTGTTCCATTGCAGCTACAACACTGGCATCTACCCGGCAATGTGGAAAATTGCCCAGTTATGACTTGTACATTGAAAACAGGACGAATCCAACCTGAGCAATTACCACTCCTTCAGTTTACTCTTGATCATCAGTAAAGTGATAGAAGGGGTCATCAACAGTGCTGTCAAGCAGCACTTGCTCAACAACTTGCTTATTGATGCTCAGTTTGGGTCCCACCAGGGTCTTTCTTTTATCACTAGTTAAAGATGATGTGTGACTGAACCTCATTACAGCCTTGGTTCCAACATGTACTAAAGAGCTGAACTTCAGAGGTGAGGTGAGAGTGACTGTCTTTGACATCAAGGAAGCATTTGACCAAGTGCGGCATCAAGAGGCCTGAGCAAAACTGGAGTCGATGAGAATCAGAGAGAAAACTCTCCACTGGTTGGAGTCATACCTAACACAAAGAAAAATGGTTGTGGTTGTTGGAGGTAAATCATCTCGGTCCCAGGATATCACTGCAGGAGTTCCTCAGGATAGTGTCTCAGTCCCAACCATCTTCAACTGCTTCATCAATAACCTTCCTTCCATCATAAGCTCAGAAATGGGGATGTTCGCTGATGATTGCACAATGTTCCGCACCATTTGTGACTCCTCAGATAATGAAGCAGTCCATGTCCAAATGCAGCAAGACCTGGACAATACCAGGATTGGCTGACAAGTGACAAGTAATATTTGTGCCACCCAAGTGCCAGGCAATGACCACCTCCAACAAGAGAGAATCTAACCATTGCCCCTTGATGTTCTATGGCATTATCATCACTGAATGCCCCACTATCAACATCCTGGGGGCTACCATTGACCAGGAACTGAACTGTACTGGCCATATAAGTACTGTGGCTACAAGAGCCAGTCAGAGGCTAGGAATCCTGTGGCAAGTAACTCACCACAGGAATCCCCAAAGCCTGCCCACCATTGACACTGCACAAGTCAGGAGTGTCATGGAATACTCTCCACTTGACTGGCTGAGTGCTGCTCCAATAACACTCAAGAAGCCTGACACCATCCAGGACAAAGTAGCCCAATTGATATCGCCCCACTCACAAACATTCACTCTCTCCACATTGACGCACAGTGATAGCAGTGTATACCACTTACAAGATGCACTGCAGGAACTCACCAAGGGTCCTTGATAGCACCTTTCAAACCCATGACTGCTACCATCTAGAAGGATAAGGGTAGCAGACACGTGGGAACACCACCACCTGGACATTCCTCTCCAACCCACTCAACATCCTGACTTTGTTGCTTTACTGTTGCTGGGTCAAAATCCTGGAACTGCCTCCCTAAGAGTTCTGTGGGTGTACCTACAGCACATGGACTGCAGCGGTTGAAGAAGGCAGCTCACCACCACCTTCTTGAGCGCAAATAGGGATGGGAAATAGCCTGCAGCACCCACATCCCATGAAAGAATAAAAAAAGTGTTGCCCCACACTACAAATGCTTTTGTTTCAAATTAACAATTTTGCAATTTTTTTTGTCTTTGGCCAATGCTGCTGAGTTAAATAGCATCATACAGAGTGGTGAGCATGGACATTTCTTGCTTGTTTCTGAATAGGTTGGATGCTTCAGGTGAAGAAGAGGATTTAAGTGGGTGCTGCCAAATGGAGGTGCAACAGCATCTGAGATATCCTATTCATAGAATCATAAAATAGTTACAACACAGGAGGAGGCCTTTCAGCCCATCATGTCTGTACTGGCTCTCTGAAGGATCAAGACTCCAGGGTCTGTATTTATAGACCTCTCCGCACATACCTGAATGTGTCAGAAGAGATCTGTCTTCACTGCTTCTGCTCCACAAACAGACTACCATACATCTGTACCATACATCTGAAGGGAAGCTCACCATCCTGCAAACATTCTGTTCATCTGGTATCTCTGTTCCAAAAGGAACACAATAAAAGATATTGGCCTCTCTAAAAGCAACATGTCTTTTATGTATGATAGAGAGCAGCCTGATGTGGCACATATCTTTGGGTTGGCCTGGAGGATTCCAATAGCATGAAGTTTCAATGAAGCTGAAAGACAATATTACACATTATTCAGTGAAAGTGAATATATTTTCAGATTATGAAGTGACAAAATGTGTTCACCCGTGGAACCACTTGTGATTTTGGCATTCATCCTCTGGAGAGTCAAGGCCTTGATGGCCCAGGCTTTCTTTGGCTGTCCTCCTGCAGTGACAGAGGACGAGGTTGAGGAGGTCACAGGCAAAGGGGACTCGGACAGAGCAGACAGCCTCTGAGATTTCTGAGCGAATGACCCAGGGGTGTTCAGCTGCTGCTCCTCCTCTCTTCGGATGTCCGAGGACCCTAACCTGACTCCTTGAGGGGAAGGAACACCTGGAGGGACATTGAGGTGCCGCATTTCCCTCTCAAGTTGCCACTGCAGGAACTCACTCATGCCTGTCGCGATGAAGCGCAGGTCTGCACGCATCTCCATGTTCTGCTCGACCAAGGTCTCTCTGGAGTCCACCATTCTTCCCATGGAGATCTTCATGCACACACATGTGGGCAACACTTCATCAGAGAACAGGTGGATGCACTCCTTCGACTCACGTGCCACTCTGTTGAGGGCTTCCAGAGCTGTGCGTGATGTTCCTCTGCCTTCTGCTGACTCTCCACAATGAGTTGGAAGGCCAAATCCAGAGGCTCGTCATCTGATTCAGACCTCACAGATGCCTCTTCCCCAGCAAGCCCCCCGAGTGCCAGGGAACTCGGATGAACCTGCCTCCTACTGCTATGGTCACATATCCATGCAGTGACCTCCAGACTGTGAACCCAAGCCTGCTCTGGACCTGGGTCCCACCGAGGTGTGTGTGTCTGCGCTGGTGGAGGGTGTGAATAAACACAGTGATAGGTCTTCAATGGAGAAGGTGTCCTCTTCACTGGAGGTGAGGACCTGGATGGAGCTGAGGGATTGGCTGGTTGAGGGTGTCGGTCACTTGGCAGAGCTCCCTGTGAACCGAAGCAGGGATAATTAGTGCATGGCAGCAGAATCAAAAACAGGAGAATGAGCATTGACAATTGCATTGAGAGAGGGATGATGGCACACTCCTCAAAGTGAGTGAGGGGCCTAATGTGGGCCACTCCATCCCTGTCTGGGACCTCTCTCTGATGTTGTGAGCCAGCTTGTCCTGCATAAAAATATGGAAAGAGTGTGAGCAGGGTGCATGCCACGGCAGATGATAAGGATGCGTGGAATGTTTGTGTGGTGAGCTTCATTAGATAGAATGAGGATGTGATCTCCAGAAGATGTGAGCCTGATGGAGATATGAGGGTGTGTGTGAGAGTTAGTGGTGTTGTCCCTTGAGGTGTGAGATCCTTGTGAATGTGTGATGGGTTTGTGAGTGTGTGAGTTGAGAGTGGCGAGGTGGTTGACTTACCCTGGCAGAACGGATGAGACCATTCATCTTCTTCCTGCACTGGATAGCTGACCTCCTCTGTACTCCAGTGGCGCTGACTGCCGCTGCCACTGCCTCCCAGGCCAGATTGGTGACTCTGGTGGAACTCCAGCCAGAGCGGGGGCAGATGCCATCACGGTGGCCTTCCGTTGCATTTATTAGGTACCCCAGAGAGGCGTCACTAAATTTGGGGCTGCTGTTTTCTTTGCTTTCAGGGCCAGCTGTTGCCTGGAACAGTCCTGGTCTGAAAACATGAAGTAGGCATGCGCTCTGGTGTGCTTTAAACATGGCGCCCAGAGCAAGGAAACACTCAGGTCACAGCAGGACGGGCAAATCTGAACCCGCTTTGTTGCATAAGGGAGATCACTGAGATTCTAACCCAAGGGAGCTGAATACATCTGATTCTGTCTTGCCAGAGACAAGCAGGCAGACTGAGCACATGGCTTGGCAAGGATTGCAGGCTTCCCCTTTGTGCAGGATGCTGTTCATTGACCATTGGGGTGCTAAACCAATGCTTTTGTTGCCAGGACTTCTCTAGAGACCTGCAGTACTTGGCAGAGCAAATGTCAAGATTTGTGGTGGTCCTGTTGTATGCCGCAAAACCCTGCCATTATAAGGGCATATCCCTTCCCGCCAACTCTACAGCAATTAGCCAAGGAGCAGGAAGAGGAAGGGAAGAGGCAACCAACATCTCTTTCCAGCTAGGCTGATCATCTTATCTGACTTTGATACTGAATTACGACTCCAATTCCCATTTCACCACCAAAGAGCTGAACTCAAGAAGTGAGGTGAGAGTGACTGCCCTTGACACCAGGGCAGCATTCGACTGAGGAATCAAGGAGGCCTAGCAAAACTTGAGTCAATGGGAATTGAGTAAAACTCTCCACCGGTTGGAGTTTTACCTGGCACAAAAGAAAATGGTTGTGCTTGTTGGAGACCAATCATCTCAGCCCAAGGACATAGCTGCAGGAGCTCCTCAGAATAGTGTCCTAAGCCCAACCATCTCTAGCTGCTTCATGAGTGGCCTTTCCTCCATCATAAGGTCAGAAGTGGGGATGTTTGCTGATGATTGCACAGTGTTCAGGACCATTCGTGACTCCTCAGATACTGAAGCAGTCCTTATGCATATGCAGCAAGATCTGGATGGCATTCAGGCTTGGACAAGTAATTACCTAATTGCCTTTGTGCCACATAAGTGCCAGGCAATGACCATCTCCAACTAGAGTGAATCTAACCATCTACTCTTGACATTCATCCATCATTGAATCTCCCACCATCAATATCCTGGGGGTTACCATTGACCAGAAATTGAACTGGACTAACCATATAAACACTGGCTACAAGAGCAGGTCAGAGATTGGGAATTCTGCAGTGAGTAACCCATCTACTGACTCCCCAGAGCCAGTCCACCATTTACAAGGCACAAGTCAGGAGAGTGATGGAATACTCTCCTTTTGCTTGAATGACTGTGGCTCCAACAACACTCAAGAAACTTGACAGGACAAAGTAGCCTGCTTGATCGGCGCCCCATCCACCAACTTAAACATTCACTCCTGCCATCATTGATGCACAGTGGCAGTAGAGTGTACCACATACAAGATGCACTGCAGCAACTCATGAAGGTTCTTCTGACAGCACCTCTAACAACTAGAAGGACAAAGGCAGTAGATGCATGGGAATACTGCCACCTGGAAGTTCCTCTTCAAACCACACAACATCCTGAGCTAGAACTACATTGCTGTTCCTTCACTGTCATTGGGTAAAAATCCTGGAACTCCCTTCCTAACAGGTCTGTAGGTGTATCTACACCAAATGGACTGCAGAGGTTCAAGAAGGTGATTCACCATCACCTTAAGGGCAATTAGAGATGAGCAACAAATGCTTATTTTGCCAGTGATTCTCACATACCATGAAATAATTAAAATAACTAATTACCCTTGTGGATTCCATTAGTGTCCATCTCCTGTGTGCCTTTACATGTACTAATATTTTTATACAGTGCTATCCCAGCAGCTGCAGCATGGCTGGTAGAAGGCTGCTGACTTTTATGGATGACATGCAAATAGCCTTCCAGGACAACCTCGAGTAACACACACCCTAAAAGGCCTGACTTTGGACTGAACCATCTTGGCATGGGTGGCAGGAGTGCGGACTGGCTGGCTGTCATGCAACAGCAAATGCACTGGCAGGGTGAGAATATGACTGTCTTCCAGAGAGAAGATGGCAGCTTCCTGTTCCATAGAGCCACTGCCACTTTCCTTGGGCCGTTACCTTAGCATTCCTAATAATTTGTTGGAGAGCAGTTTGCTGGATGGCTGTGCCACCCTGCAAGCTCCTTTTAGGCACTGGTATCAACAGACATGATGGCAGGTTGTAATGCAGCATTCTGAGAGCAGTCTGGCAGTAAATTGACTTTACATTACAGCAGTCTGAACTTCCTCTGCAACCCCAGATGTTGCGTGGCTTCTGCTTGTTCTGCAATGGAATCGAAGATGTCAACCAATGCATCATTGTTGGGTCCTCAAGTGTTCCAAAGGTCTGCACAAAGCCCTGTGCAAAGATTTTGCTGGATTCCTCCATGCTGCTTTACATTGTATGCTTACTTTCTGACGGGCCTGATAGTGCACCAAGCATTTCATTGCGCATACCCATCAATCTTCTTCTGTAACTTGCCCTATTGAAGTCATCATCTGAAATCTCTGCAGAAGAACTTGTGTGGAACTTTGCACTCATGTGAGCTGGCACCTGTGCTACTCTTACTTCCAGCAGGCTGCAGGTCACTGGTGTCCGGTGTCTCATCATAAGCAAATCCCACTTTGAAACTGTCCTCTGAAGTACGTGCAGTGTCAATATTTGAGCTGATGGCTGTAAGTGTGAGAGCAAGTAATGATGTTTCTTCTTCACCTCTGACTTCTTGCTCTTGCACCTCCTGCCTGAGCTGGTTGCAGTTCTTGGGAACTGAAAAGCGGAAGGCACAAGGGTAGGGCTGTGGTCAGGGGAGAGGGTAGAAATTAAGACACATATGCTTATACCATCTACAGCTTGTAAATCCATAGAGGTTGGGGGATGAGAGAGAAGCAGGATGTGAGAAGGAGGATTAGGAATGAGGATACTGTCACCTTTGATGGTTTCAGCCCCACCATGGGCTACAACCTCAGCCATGGCTACTTCAATGATGGCAGCCATCGCCTCCTCCATGAGGGTAGGGATATGCAGCTGGGCCTGTCCCCCACTGATTCGCTCCTGCTGCCTCTGGTTATGAGCCAACTTGCCCTACAAGAAAAAGGGAAGTGTGATGCAATCTGTTTGGGTGATGCGGCTCTCATGATTGAATAACAACTAGCAGTGTGTGAAATGCGGTGTGAGACTTGCAGCAGTGCTCAGTGTGTAATGGTGAGGTGTAGTTATGAATGTTAGTTATAAGTAATGTTTGATGCAAGCAGGAGCCTGGAAAAAGGAATTCAAGGGAAGCAAGGAATGAAATTTTACTAAATTACCCTTTTCTGTGTGAAATCAGAAGGCCGTAAAAGTAAGTTTAGCTATTCATACAAAATGTTTCACACAAGCGTAATTTCTTTATTAGATATTGCTGATTTGGGGTGTCAGTATCTTTGTAATAATTCTGGGAAAAGAAACAAAATTGCTATCGGTTCATTTTGGTGTTGGAGCAAGAATTGTTGAGACTATGGTTCTATGATTCTGTAATTCCATGGACAGAATTTTAACTGCCAAGGGATGGTGGTGGTTAGGGTGGGAAATGGGGCAGGGAGAGGGTCAGATGAGGGCATGGGTTTGGGTGCAGGTGGGCAATTAAATCCCTGAAAAGTAACATTGCGTTGGGAACCTGACTAGATCCCTCCCGCTTCCAGGTTTAACCTGGGTGGGTGGGAGGCACCTGTGGAGCTATCAAGGAATTGATTAAAATATTTAAATCTCCAATTAACTGAGGATTTAAACTAGCATTCTGGATTTAGCATCCAGTGCATGGGTTTCTTGAGCTGTGTGGAACATGCGAGAGTTAGCCAGGTGAGAGAACAGTGGGGAATGCTTCTTCAGTGAACAGGCTGCAAAGCCTTCAAAGAGTGAAACTGAATTGCAGCCATGCCTAGGTGAGAGGCTGATGCTCACAGCGGCTGTTCAAAGGGTGTGCTTTCATTGTTTGACAGGTGCTTTCCAATTCTTGGAAATCAGTTCACCTATCATGGAACTTACTCACTTCAGTCTGCACTTCCCTCGTTTCAGCCTTCATTTTGGCATGGGAGCGCCTCAAGTAGTTCGACCTACTTCTAATGAAGCATAAGAGGAGAACCAGTGCAGCACTAGCTGCCTTCTCGTCAGCCACGTGCCACTCCATAGAGGGGATAGCCACAGAGATCTGCCTCAAAGAAGGTGAAACCCCAACACAGGGTCAATAGGACATGAATGAGCATCAGAGCCTTAGGAAGCCCAAGCTTTGACAGCAGGATTGCCGATATCTGCAGCCCCCCCTTCCCAGTGAACAGTGGACATGAATTTCCAGTAGCTGTAAAGGTGGCTATCACTGGAGGCCAGGAACCACCCCCACCCCCCCCCCCCCCCACCTCAGAAACACCCTGTTTCTCTTCCTCTCCCTGGAGTTCTGTTCTCTTTTCTCACATGAGGACGGACAATAGAGGCTTATGAATGTGAGGAATGGATTGTGTGCGGAGGACGGAAGGGCAACATTTATGTAGAGTCATGGGTTTGAATTGATACAAAGGTGAAGGCGAATGTGATGGTTGGCTGTTCAGGGGATGTGAGGAGGTGCCTGGAAAAGACAGGAATGAATGGAGCTACAAGGAGTGTTGGCCTGAGGAGTGTTGTGCAGGAGAATGCTGGGAAATTCACCTCACTGCATTTCCTCAAACCACCAATAGGACCGCAAGGTAAGAGTCAGAGACCTGGGATTGGTTGGAGGGATGTGGGATGAGGACAGCCTTCCCAGGCCTCATTTCCATTTCTTTCATTGCTGGAGCCTCAGGAATCGGTATACTGTTCAGCCATTCTGACCACTGGTCAGATCCCTTTAATTTAGAAATCCTTCCTTTGACAGATTTGGCGCACTGTTCTGCAGCCCCTTCCCCCAATTGGTTGGGACTCCAGGAAGCAGGATGCTAATGCCATGGCTGAGTTAAAGGGCCATCGTAAAGCCTACTTCAATAGCAAATAGACTCCCAACCTGCACCAAGCTTTTCCCATTGAAAGGACTATTTAGATAAAATTCCACCCTATCTCGTAGTGCTTTTATCTCTCACACAGAGGATATTGGACTAAGGATCAAAGTTTAAGTTATATAAAAATGCATTCTGATATTTTAACATTTGTCTTGCTAGAAATAAGAAAGTTAACAGCCAAGAGGAGAAATGTGGAGGGGACGCTTGAACGGCGTAGCCTCATACAGGACTATGCAAACTATGGTTCACAGGTTTATGCACCGATCTCTCGAATTGGCCACTTTCCAGACCAGAATTCAGAGCGTTTCATTGTGAAAAGTCATTTTCTATCCACATTTAATGGTAAGTTAATGTTTCGGATTCCTTTGTCATCTGAATGTCCAACTGGCAATCTTCAACAATGTACAGTCATTTTTTAAGATTTGTTCATGGGATGTGGCTGTCGCTGGCTAGGCCAGTATTCATTGCCTGTCCTTAACTGCACTTGAGACGGTGGTGGTGAGCCTCCTTTTTGAGGTTCTGCAGTCCATTTGTTGTAGAAACACCCATAGTGCTGTTAGGAAGGGAGCTCCAGGGTTTTGATCCAGCAACAGTAAAGGAACGGTGGTATAGTTCCAAGTCAAGATGGCGTGTAGCTTGGAGGGGAACTTGTAGATGGTGGTGCTCCCATACATCTGCTGCCCTTCTAGGTGTAGCGGTCACGGGTTTGGAAGGTGCTGTCGAAGGAGCCTTGGTGAGTTTCTGCGGTGCATGTTGTTGATGGTACACACTGCTATCATTGTGCATCAACAGTGGAGGGAGTGAATGTTTAAAGTGGTGGATGGGGTGCTAATTAGTTGGGCTGCTTTGTTCTGGATGGTGTTGAGCATCTTGAGTGTTTTTGGAGCTACACCCATCCAGGCAAGTGGGGAGTATTCTATCCTGACTTGTGCATTGTAGATGGTGGACATTCTTTGAGGAGACAGGAGACGAGTTACTCACTGCCATTGAATGTCAAGGGGAGATGGTTAGATTCTCTCTTGTTGGGGATAGCCATTGCCTGGCACTTGTGTGGATTGCACCAAATATAACACATTCCTTGAGATCCAAATCTCTTCATACTGACTCTAGTGCATAACCTGTAGTTCAATATTAATCCTTAGGTTTGGAAATAGAACTTTACCCATTTTTAACTAGTTTAAATGATCCAAGTGGACACAGAGAGGATGATAGTACTTGCTGGCGTTTAAACATGGCTGATACAAAAGTGATTCTTGGAAGAGTTATAAATGCAAATTTTCTTCCTATACGATGAAATCAAGGTTGTGTGAAAATTTGCATTGTCTGAAATAATTCCTCATGGATTAATTATAAAATGGAAGTCTCATTATTTCAGTTTTCACAGTAGTTATTGCCGGAGACAAAGGGTTGCTGGCTAAGACCAGAGATTGTGGGTCGGGGGGGGGCGGGGGAGCTGCTGGCAAGACTGTGTGGGAGGGGTGGTGACCGGTGACCATGGGGAGTGGTGCTGGCAATACCGGAGACTGGGGCAGGAGGGGGTTGGGGAGACTGGACACTGGGGCAGGGAAGCTTTGAGGGAACAGTGTGCACAGCATCAACAGAGTGAAGGAGGCCCAAAAGAATTGTCCAAATACAAAACTATATCCTTTGTAACATTCCACATAGAAAATATTTTACTTAAAGTCTGCCTCCTCGACCCCATCACCGCTGTGCAAGCTGCTCCCTCAAAGTTCCTTGCTGCTCCCAGTTACTCCATGCTGCTCCCCAAACACACCTTTGCCCAACTCGCTTCCCCAACAGACATACTCAGAAGTCCCTCTCCCCAACCTCCCTTCCCCCCCCATTATCTCAGCAGCCCTTCTTCCAAAACCCCCTCCCCCACTCATTCAACAACACTTAGGCCTGCTGCTGGACCCACCTCACAACTACCCACCTGCTGAACAACTTTCAGAGACAGTGAGTGAATTGTGAGTCTAGAATGCTGGTCAGTCCTCCTGCTCCTCATGGCTGAGTGGAGGGGGCTGCATTTGTGTAGCATCACAATGTGCATGGGCATCCACCAAAGATGCATGGGCAGTGGCAAGAGGAGACTCTGAGCAGTCTCCCAGTTGCTGCCTGGAGAAACACAGGACAAATGATGTCTTGGGAAGCCAACATATAGGGTACAAGATAAATTGGAAAATTATGGGACAATCCTATAAAACATGGAACAGTTGGACACTCTAGGTCTGCTGCATCTTGTCTCATTCAGGCAGTTGACAAGCTAGCAGCCAGCCTTCTCCCAGGATCATGGACCCAGGGGCGCAAGTTCTGCCTGCTGGAAGCCAATCAGAGGCTGGCAGCTCTTCTGTACTCAATAGCGCCACTGGTGACGTGGTGACTGCTGCTGATTTGACATCCACCTGAGGCTTTGGATTGAGGAGGGACCCAGGCTCAGGTGAGTGATGACGGGTGTGAGTTGAAGGTTGGGAGGATCATGCGGTGTCGGCAGCAAGGGCAAGGGGATAGCTTTCAGCGAACACCCATAACCAGGCGCTGAATGCCTTTGAGTGAGGGCTCGCCTCCAGCCTGGGAGCTCAGAGACAAACATACCAGGGTTAATACCAGCAGCTGCGGGATGAAGCCCTTAAGTGGGCATTAATTGCCCACTTAAGGGCCTCAATTGGTGGCAGGCCGGGAAGGCCGTCTAAGAGGCTTCCCGCCATCTACTTAATTGGGGTCAAGGTGGGAAGTGCCAGATTAAATGCCTCCCCACCACTAAACTTGCGATGGGGGAGGGCACAAGATACAGCCCTTTTCTCTATTCCATATTAATGAAAGGTACAAACTTTTAAAAAGTGCACATATATAAGTAAGTTCGTCTTAAAAATTGAATGAGATTTTTACTAATAACAACTGTTTTGAGCTCCTTCAGGCCTTGACTGTACATTTCAGTTTTTTTTTAGGTATACTAGAGTTGGAGGAAGCTTTACCAGATTTTGTTACTCAACCGCGCATACAAATTCGGAGACCAAGAAATACAACAAAGGATGGCCTCTTGAAGTACGCTGCTCGTCGAGAGATGGAGCTGGCTAAAATTCACAAGGTAAATGTTAGTGATCAGATATTAGTTTAAGAGCTTGTTGGTTCTGGTTTTGTAGTTTTGTTTTTATAAATTTAGAGGAAAATGTGAGTAAATAATTGTTAATACTGTCTCCAGTACTGATGACCTACCCTCGTAAGAATGGTGCGTAGCTTCAACATCTTATCTAATCAGATATTACCTGCCAGGCCAACTGGTAGTGTAATTTATCCACGTAGTGGCACTCTTGCCGTACCCAAGCCTACCTGAAGCTTAGGAGGCACCACTTCCCACACATCCTGCGTGAGGCGGCTGGAGTAGTGCATGTTGGTACGTCCCCAGTATGCACTCAAATACGTTGAAAGAGCAAGATCATGACATACTTGATGTCAACAGGCTGATGCAATGCACAGATAGGCCAACAAGTGTGCAGAGAATGCCATCCTATTCACTCCTGAAACAACAGGCATGATAGGGCTTGTTAAAATCAACACAAGTTGCAGCTAAGGTTCCTGGATTTATGTGTGCTCAGGCAAAGTTGGCAGAAACACTGATGAGTTGTTGGTGGAGTTTAAAGGCTTCTACTGACCCATGAAAGGAAGAAAATAACATTGCCTTGCATAGGTATGAGACAATAGTTACAGTGCACTTGCTGTGCAACATAAGCAAGACATGTAGAGGAAGAGGTAGAGACGGGAACCTCTATGAGGAAGGAGGACTCCGCTGAGAAGGCCTAGTCCAAGAAGATCTTCCAGGAACACCAATCCTACCTTGAGATGAGCCAGAAGGAGTGCCCCAGGAGGCTTCATTTCATTGAGGAGATAGCAATGGAGTAGTGTTACTTCCTGCATGAAGACCTGGAGCCTCAAATCAGGGCAAGGAAGGCCTTCCCAGTGGCTTTAAAGATCACCTTTTCATTCTTTGCAACTGGTTCCTACCAGGTGAGAGCAGGTGACATTAGCAACATGTCACAATTTGCTATTCACAGAAGTATCTGAGAGGTGATAGAGGTATGGGGGAGAGAGGACTTTATTGTCTTCTCATTCAGGAGGGAAGACCAAGATGAAAGGACATGCGGGTTAGAGTTGGGGGTCACAATGATGGGGTGGGGGGTTGGGTTCAAGAGGCCAGATGTGGGTTAAGTGGGGGGATGACCTGGGTGGGGGGGGGGGTTGCCCAGGGGGCCAAAGAGAAGGATCCCCCCCCTGCCCCTTGCCTGACACCAGTCTGACCAGCTAAAGCTGCCAGGCTTCCTGCATGGCATGTCCTCCCACCATCTCAGTTAAAATACTGGTGGCGGCAGAACAAGGCCCTTAAGTCACTATTAATTTGCTGATATAGAGCCTCGATAAGCTCAAGGGTAGGCGAGCTGCCTGAAGCCTCCCCAGCCCCCATTAAATTTCAGACAGATCGGGAGTGGGCAAGTAGTCAGCAGGAAGGCCTCATGCTGGATTTTATGTGCCCCTCACCTTCAAACCTGCTGGTGGGAGAGTGATAAAATCCAGCCCTTAATTAATTTCTCCTGAGCATAGTAGGCCTGTTATGTAACATTAAATAAGGTTAATTTTCAAGAGTTAATTACACACTCCATGTGTGCAGATGCCTGTTTTCCTGATTCAGTTTCACTTGTCTGTAGTGTCCTTAATTTTGCTTTGACAGTTTGCAATATGAACATAACCTTTACATGCATACCATACATTTTTATATCAAAATTTAAGCATTGTTTTTCTGTCAACATTGTTCTTATTGACATCTCATTTGAGCTGTTACAAATGTAATCCCCATCCTTCTTTTACAGGTACATACATTTCAATTGGCAAGATTTTTTAACCCTTTCCTACGTAGTTTCAGTACTCTCCTGGTCAGCAGTCCATTTTCCAGCCTCCATAAGCTTGAGCTGATTCAAAACTACGCTGCTCATATTCTAACCAACACCATCTAAATTTTTGCCATGGAGGCAGGAAATTGTTTTGTTCTCAGGTCACAAATCAGCCTCCGGGGACAAACAGATTAAAGTTAAACGTTTTGTGGAGGTAAAGCCTTAATTGGTATGAAGGGTTTCCTGTCCACTTAGAGCCATTGGGGGCAGGAATGGAAGTTGGTCAGATGAAGTGGGCAACTCATTTAGGCATCCCATGGCAGCCATCACTGAGGCTGCCGATTGTCCTTGGGAAGAAACTTGTTGAATGTACCAAAGTCTTTCAGGGCACCGGGGGGAGTGAGATATCGCAGGGGAGCTGGAGGCCTGGTACCTGGGACAGAGCTGCCCCTTGCTTCAATGCCAACCTAGATCAAACATTGGAGGCCGTGAGGGAAAGGAGGGTGGTCCTTTTTCCGGAGGATGGCAGGAGGAGGCCATCTCATTGCGCAGCCGGGGTACCACTCTGTTCAGCATCCCTCCACCTCCTCTTCTCTAACCTCCTGCTCTTTCTCCTCCTGGGATGAGCTGTTCCCTTCCAGGAGGAGGACCCCATCATCCTCAAGGCGTAAACCTCTCTGGAGAGCCAGTCCAGACACTGGAATCGCATCTTCAAAAACCCAATGACCCCACATTCAATGTTTGTTTTACTGATTAGGATGCATTGGTTGTCTCACCTCTGTGCCTCTGTCTGGAGCTCCTGCAGAGGGGTGAGTAGCCATTTCTTCCTGGATTATCCCTTGTCCCCTCAAACAAGTTCTTAACAAGTGTTTATAGTAAGTTAATTGGCCCTACTAAGGAGCAGAGAGGGATTGACATCCTGCCCTCTCCCAGATGAGCATTTCTAGTGCCGGGAACGGCATCCTGAAACTGACACGCCTTTCCTCCCCTCATTGAGCAGGATTCTCACCTCAACACCATTTCTTGCACTGAGCAGGATTTTGGCCATGGCTACCCCACCATTAGCAGGATTTCACACATTCCTTCTCCTTCCTCTTCCACTGAGAAAACTTTCATAATTCTGTCCTTCCCACTTCAGTGAAAAGGATTTTGGCACCAGTGAAAATGAATTCCCTCCCCCACCACCCTGAGCATTATCCGAGCAGGAGTTTATCCCCCCTACTCAGCAAAATTTTGGACCTACACCTCCTCTACTCTGAGCAGCATTTCAGTCCAACAATCAATCCTCAAAAAGATTGTTTCCGCCTCTCCTTCATCTTCCTACACTCCCCTCCTTCCCTCCTCTTCATTCCCCTCTAATACTGTAGCCTCACATTGGACATGTTGCTTTGAAAATACTAGCAGTGCTTTGATTTAAGAAATATATTTTATATTAAGAAAGTGGAATACCCTATGATTCACTGATGTTTAATCTAATCATGACTAGACAATTTAAAGAATTATGGTAAATACTGTAAATTTATAGATTTTGTATTCATAAAACTCAGGCTATACGGGAAGCAAGATTTAAAGGAGAAAAACCAGAAAAACCACTTCGCTTTCTGTTCAAGATTTTAAAACCTGTTCCTCGTCCTCCAACACCTACAGTGGAGCCACCATCTGAGGTAAGGGAAAAATTAAAAATGCTACCCTTTTTTTCCCTATACTGTTATCTTCAAAATAAAAAATAATAAAAAAATAAATGGACTTACACTGGTCGATGAAAAGCTTGCCCAAGGGGCAAAATGTGAAGGCAACAGAAAAGTTGATCAGTTGGGTTCTCAACTGAAAGGAAGATGCAACTTTTTCATGTTTTAGTATATACCACTTCTTGCATTGTTAGAGCGACCTGCTGATTTTACTCAATTTGGTAGCTCAGTGGATTTAAGTAATTCCAATCGATTGCACAGTGGCACCAGTGATCCTCTGCATTTTCCAAAATGCACCAGTGTGCTGACAGTTGGCCATCTATGTCATGGCATTCAGTGGAAAACAAGATAAGAATGGTGCGGATACTGGATTAGGTGATATAAGTTCCATCAGGCTGTAGGAAACAGGCAGTTATTCTGGATAATTTGTAAGTGGTTATGCCAGGGTTTCATCGCAAATTATACAAATGATAGTGCAGTGTTCAGCCTGGAACTGACCTCATGCAATATGTTCATATCAAGTTTCTCAATCTGCTATTTTAAAATAAATGGTTTAACCATCCATTACTGAACAGATAAATATGCTAGTGTTTGGTACTATTGTACAATGTAATTTCTAAGCTGGTTGTAACTCCTCTATCTTTCTTTCTCCACTAACATCCTTCAACGAACTGCACCTTTCATTCGCTAAATTTGAATTTACCAGGATTGTATTATTGAAATAATGTGAAACTATTCAAAGAAATTTAAGAAGCATTGTTAATTGAGCCCTGCATCTCTAATATATTTAAAATGCTGAACGGTCAATGCACTTTAAAGCTATTGCACTTGAAGGTGGAGCTGTGTGCATAGTTATGTGGCATAATGTTGCATGATAGGGCCACCTTAAGGAAAAGAATAGTAATTCATCTTTGGATCCATTCAGCAATGTCTTTTAAAAATTATTTAAGGAACCTGAGGAGCCATTTTTAAAAAAAGACAAAATGCATAGCTTTAGAAATCAATTTAAAAGCTCAAAACCAATGTACATTACAGTTCCAGTCTTGGCCAAATGCACAGTTGACAGAGATAGCCACATGCGCCCCACAAAGCAAAATAAAGAACTCAAAAAAGGCTTCAGAAAGATAAAATGAAGTTGTAGATAAGGTGAAATTATGCCTTATGAGCACAAGAAACTGCATCATCCGATGAGTAAACTGAAGCCACCTGAGCATGTACAGAACAGATGAAGGGAAGAAGCTGATTAACATTCGCAATAAATTGAAAGCAGCATTGTGAAGATTCTAAATTTAATACTGAAACCTAAACAAAATCTGCCCCCTCCCTAGTCTCTGTCTTATTCCCATCTCTAACCCATCCACTCCTCTCCTTTCTCCACATCCTCTCCAGTCCATTCTCTCTGAACCCTCTCATTGTCAGAAGGTTCTTGATTCAAGTTCCACTCCAGTGTCCTGCCCAATATTTATCCTTCAATCAACTTTGCAAAAATCAGATTATTTGATTATTATCACATTGTTGTTTATAGAAGTTTGCTGGGTGCAAATTGGCTGGAGTGTTTCCTACATTACAACAATGATTACAGCTCTAAAGTAATTAATTGTCCGTAAAGCACTTTGGGATGTCCTGAGGTTGTGAAAGACACTATATAAAAGCAAGTCTTTTATTTTTTTTTCTCCCTGCCTATTCTCTTTTCCCCTCCCGCTCTTCTTCCTTATCCTTGTCTTTACCTTCCTCTCTCTTTTCTTCATCACTTCTCTCTCTTTGCTCCCCTGCTCACATCACTACTCCTCTCACTATCCCTCTCTTTCCACACCATTTCTCATCTCCTTTAACTCAAGGGGGTTGGAATACAAAGGTGAGGAAGTGATCTTTCAGTTCTACACTGGACAAAATCTGAAGTACAGGCTTCAGTTTTGTGCACCAAACCTCAGGGAAGATATATTGGCCTTGGGGAGGGTACAGTAAAGGGTTGAATTATGAGGATAGGACATGTAAACCTCATGGCTTATAAATTTAGGAGCACCTAATTTTTGGGCCCTGACATTTGGCCTCAGATTTCATTGTCATATTGCCTGCGTGGCACTCCACCACATTGGTTAATGGCAGACATGAGGAATCTTTACCCATGCCTGCAGCAGGTGTTAGGCCCACATTTGTCAAAGGACCCAACACCTTACTGAAGTGCCCACTCCAATACTCGTTTGCCCAAGAGAGGATCAAGTGAAGAAAAATCAAGCCACTTTTTAATGTCACAGCAGTCCTCAGTCTGGTTGGGTGTTCACAGTCAGAGTCAGTGACCGCCAGTCCAGGGAGATCAGGAGGACCTGGAGATTAGGAAAAGCAGGAGTGGGGGAATGTTATGACGTGGCAGATGATGTGTGCCAGGTGGATCAAATCCACGAGGAAAACTTGATCACACAGTCACAACAGTTTTACAATTTGTATTTTATTTTGACATGTGTGCCCTGAATTCAGAAGTAATAAGCCCACCAAAATTTCAGATTTTTTTAGGGAATACTAAACATTTATTAACAAAAGGAAAGATTTCAAGCACGTACATAGGTCTACGAATTACTACTATAATAACTCCTAAAACCCCTAATTAATCTGGCTTCCAGTTACACCCCCATTAAGGCAACAGTGAAAAATAGATTTTAACAGATCCAGGCATGTCAACACAATACCTTGGACAGTAGAATTCAAGGTGGTTTTTCCCAATTTGGTTTCTGTAGACAACAGGCTTAATGCACAAATACTGGAGGGTTTTCACACTTCTGGTAGATCTTACGATGTCTTCCCTGACACATGGTCATTCTCCTTTATGCGTGTTTTTCCCTTTTAATGTAAATCCCATTGTTCCCACATGTCTCTGGAACTTTACCTTTCTCACAATATAAATCTTTTCATGGTGCAAATATTATCAGTAACCTTTGGGAAAAATAAACACACTGCTTAGCCTAGCTTCTCTGGCTAGGTGTAACTTCCTACCATCTCTGAAATTCAAACCACCCTGATTTATCTAAAAATGTAAATTCTCCTCACCTCACATTCTAAAACTTCAGCCATGTTTACAAATTTAGCATTTGAAACTTAGCTTCTTTTGATGAGTCAAAGCCTCCAGACCAGCTGTTTCCAACTCAATTAAATACCACACCCACACACACACACACACACAGACACAGAGAAACTATCGAAATGCCACTATTAACCTACTTTTGCAATAAAGCACAATATATTATGAGAATTATTATACTTCCACGACAGGGAGAGTGATTAGGGTCAGGGCCGGGGAAAGGACGAAGGTTGATCAGGGTAGGGCCCAGAAAGGGAAGGATTGGAAATCAGCGATTGGGGAATCAGGAGCATTGAGAGCACTCCTGCTCCTCCTGGCTCTGCATTTAGGTAAATTACTTATCTTCTTGATCAGTAGGTGTACAGTAGTGCTGGATTTCTTAAGTGCAACCCACAATGGCACTGACTGCCTCAGAGCAAACCATTGTTGGAGTGTTAACCTCAAGCATGTGTCAAGTTCTTTACATTTGCAAATAAATGTGCTGCCGGCATGGATAAAGGTCACCTCTTATTTGCCATTGCCTAATATGGTGGTTAGTGCACTTCTGGCCAGAAGCATGTGTGAACTTCTTGTCTGCTATTTTGGCATGTTGAACACTCTACCCAAGAAATAGGTACTACGAAGCCCAATTTCTGGATCATTTGTTTTCTCTTGAGTTTAGAAGATTGAAGGATGATCTAACTGAGATGCTTAAAACATTAAACCAATATATTAAATGCAGAAAAACCATTCCCTTTAGTGGAGGAAGAAAATGAGTCAAAATAATCTTAAAAGTAGATATATTCCACCTCTCTGCTGAGCCTTGATCTCCATGTCTTCATCTGGTAATTATTAAGGTGCTCCTTCAATCAGTGCAAAAGTGCAGTAGTCAACCCCTCCCACATGCCCACAGACCCTTCCCGTGGCGATTTTTTTTTTCAAAGATATTATTCTACTGCATCATTCCATCAGACTATCAAAATGATGTAGCTATGATTACATTTTGTGACCAGCTTCCAACCTCCTCCTGTTACTGTCCAAGCCCCTCCTATCCTCCTTGATACTCATCATGTCCAAATTTCCATTCCTCTGATCACTCTCCTGCCTAGCTCCCCTTTTAACCTTGGAGCCTATCGTCATTGTTGATGATATTCCTGTCCTCCTCCTGAACTGTTTTCTGTTATGTTCCCATGCCCCATGTTGACCTCATCCCTCCCATTCTTGAGACCATATGCACCCTGACTTACAAAGACCGCGTCCATGAGACCATCGACTACCCAACTTGACCGTTCCCCATTTACAGGGCTGCAGATACCTCCACTAACCGTGACAGTGCCATCTGCTGCCCAGTACCAAGCCACCACCCCGCAGGACCTAAAAGTGTGAAGGACTGACCACACCCCAAATACCATGCTGTGCACAACCGAAACTGCACAGACAGATCTTCCCCCTTCCTGCACCGGGACCAAGACATGTGTCCCATGCATAGCCCTGTAGTACAGCCCCTGTGTGGTCAACAGAGCCCAGGACTGCCTTTAATTTCTGCCCCAGGCAATGTAGTCCACACAGACTAGGACTGCCTTTAATTTCTGCCCCTGACAATGTGGTCCACACAGACCCAGGACTGCCTTTAATTTCTGCCCCCGACAGTGTTGTCTGTACAGCCCCAAGGCTGACTCATATTTCTGCCCCCCTCTTCCTTTAAAACCTCCCCTTCCCTACTTTGCTTCAATCTGTCTCCCCTTCCAATCATGCATCTGCTTCCCACCCCTTCCTCCCTTGCCCCAGTCAGCACCCCCCGTCATGCATCTTCCTTCCATCCATTTCCCCCATTCCTCCAGTCAACAGCCCCCCCACCCCCAGTCATGTCTCTTCCACCCCTTCCCTCTGGTCCTGCCTGATGCTGAGCAGTCTCGGCACTGGATCGGATCAGTGGTGAGATATGGCAGCAGCACAGTTAAATATAGGCGAATGTTGTGTGTACAAACCTCAAAGTTGCAAGTGAAGTGAAGGTCGCCAGGTACACACCACTAATATATGGTTGTGAATCAGACCAGTCTAATTACCACTGGCAGAGCAATTAGATCTGGAGGGAGAACATTAAAAGCCCAGCTCGCCAGAATAATGAGTATTCATGATATGGAAATGCATGTAAATGTGGTTCCCAACATGGTTTAGCGGGAAAGTTGACCTGCCATTAGTCCACCATGAAAGTCGTGAGGTGAAGATTCCAACTTACTTTCCTGCTGGCGGTAAACTGACTTTTGCCATCACGCCAAATTTTGTATCCCCGCCTGCCACAAGTCCTGCCACTGGTGGGACCGGAAAACTCCGCCCAATGAGTACTCAAACTGATACAAAGTGCTGAGAGATACTGTCCTGTCCTGGGTCACTGGCAATGTGCTGTTCCAAGCATACAACAAAAAAAATGGGCAAATGTTAGAATGCTGGATCCTAGACACAACTTCCATCAGAGCTTGCATTATAAAATATTAATTGTAAATGATGGTTGTGTGATTTTGTGTATGCTTGAATGGGAATGAGTAGGAAGGAAAGCCAGATGTAACGAGTTATGTTACTATTTTCTTCCTCAGGAGGCCTATGGCTTCACCTTTCACTGCTTCCATCACGTTATTATATGAAAGGATGAGTTTTCCTTCATGTAATGTAAGGTTTATAACTTGTGAGATCTTGTGCAATTCAGGCCTGATCCCTTGTAGTCTGTGCTATCTTCTCCAACAAATAGAAGCAATGTTCAGAAATTTTAAGTCAAAGGAGAACATCCACAATGAATGTCAGGTGAAAAATCTGCAGTTCATCCAGATCAGTAGGTGATTATACATTATGCATCATGCAGTTAAGTTGCAGGGTAGGGGAAAGATGAAGCTTGCTGTGAGTGATACCTTGCAATGCCATAGCAACACTGTTGAAGAGAAACAAATTTGCAAGAAATTTTAAAGATACTGAAATTACAACTTGGATTTTCCTTGGGTCCCACTCAGAACGTGGTAGGTTTTATTGATTACTCTATGATAAGATGCCCCTGTCAAAGTGGTTATTCAAATTTTAAATCTCACCCTTTAGGCAACACTACAACACAGGATGCCATGAACATGATGGCATAATGATGGAAAAGATTTTGTACATAATCATCTCATCCTTCACATCCTATTAGAATTTGGTGACTGCAATTCAATCTCAAAGGTCACATTGGAGGTGGAGGGAGCTAGAATATTCCTTTTCCCAACTCAGAGGTGAAAGGAGGAGGGAGAGGGAAGAATTGAAAAAAATATCTAGTACAGAAATTAATATTCCTAAAGTAGAACAAATTATTCATCTAAACCACTGGATAAAAGCTAAACTGAATTGGCAGATTTTTTTTTATTGGAATTTTTGTTACAATAAACAGCTTACTATTTAGAGGCAACAACTAAAACACTTTGACTGCCTTAAATGCTTCTCAGTGTATACCTGGTTTCCACTGCATTATTCCTCTTTCTGTACTCAATGTAGTGTTACAAGTCTGTAGGATTCTGGAAAATATTTAATGATATTATGTTTTAATTAATAAGACTTTAATATCTGATATTAAGTGAAATTATATAAACATTAGGACTATACCCCAAGCTTCCTTCTTAAACCCAATGTGCTTCTAAAGAGAGAGATTCGATTTGATGGACAATACCTTCACTAACACATAATATGTTATCATTTCTTTATTTAAGGGAGAAGAGGAAAATTATCTGGCTATCATTTATCTGCAGAAATTAATAAGAGGAAGGACTGTGCAGAATATGGTATGTTTTTATGGAGTCGTTATAGATTATGAAATAAATATAGGATTCTCAAATTTATCAACTTGTGCATCATTGTGTACTTTGGGAGAATTTGAGGAACTGCAACTTATAAACTGTGATAAGAGAGTGGAAGAGCTGTATGTCATGTTATTACCTCCACCATTGAATGTGGGCAGAGGTAATGTTTTTGTCTTTGTTAGACTGTTTGTCTATAAACAATATATCTCAAAAACTAATGTATGGATTTCAGTGAAACTTGGCACATAGATAGGGTAAGGTCCAAGGAAGAACTGCCTAGCTTTTGGTGAAGTTGCAGGTCTGGATCCTGGTTTTTTTTAAAGGATCCATCTGTTAATATTGGGAGATAGGACAAATTTGTTTTTTCTTTTGGAATATTGTGGGTTGTTTAATTTAGGATGTTGTTGATTGTTTTAGAATGTTATGGATTTTCTCAGCTGTTGTAGTACAATTTGTCACAGCTGTCAAAATGTGAGCAGAGTTTTCAGAGCAGGTTGTTGGATATGGATTGGCATTAAGCCTCCTCAGTGAGATGGTAACTCTGAATAAAAACATTTATTTTTTCAGTTTTGTAGTTAGAGCATCAACCAGGCAGAGAAAAGACTCAATGAGGGGTTGCATACTTATAACAACGTTGAGTTAACAGAGTATAGCGGATGTATGCACTCTACTAAAAGCCCTCTTTTCACTAGTTACTTGTGCAATAGCAAGTTGATTTTATCAGTTCTCACCATTTGATAAAGTTCTGCAATAATAAAACAATGCATAATGGTGGGAAGGGCATACAGCTTTTGCACTTACTGACAACAACATATCAATGCTGGCAGTTTTGGTGACTGTACAGTCAGGCTATTCCAGCCATCCAACTTGAAGTTGACATGGGATAGTTTGGATAAAATAAAAAGCACTACTGGTAATTGTGGAGCTGTGGGACAACATTAATGCAATCCATGATCTTGTAGATGTTTGAAGGCAAGGAGAAGCGTATAGAGCTGATTCAGGAACTTCGCACCACTCATGCCCTCCAGGAGGACAGACAACTACTAAAGCAAGCAGAAATGCAGGCTATATTGGCTTTGCAACATGAACAACATCTAAAGCAGCAAAAGGTGACCCAACAAGTTTTGTAATATTTAATGGAAATCAGTACTGTTAGAATTTTGTTCTGCTTTCTTTGTTATTTATGATTATGTGACTGACCAAATAGATAGAAGTAAAGTTCATTTAATCACAGAATTCACAGAATTTTAATGGCATGGATGGAGGCCATTTGGCCCATCGTGTCTGCACCAGCTCCCCAAATGAGCATTATGACCTGGTGTCATTGCCCTGCCTTTTCCCCTGCACATTGTTTCTATTCAAATAATCATCTAATGCCCTCTTGAATGCCTCAATTGAACCAGCCTCCACCATACTTCCAGGCAGTGCATTCCAGACCCAAAACACTCATTGCGTGAAAAAGTTTTTCCTCACACCTCATGTGCTTCATTTGCAAATCACTAAATCTGTGCCCTCTCATTCTTGATCCTTTTACAGGTGGGAACAGCTTCTCCCTATCTACTCTGTCCAGCCCCATCATGATTTTGAATATCTCTATCAAATCTCCTCTTAGCCGCCTTCTCTCCAACGAGAACAGACCCAACCTCTCCAATCTATCCTCATAGCTAAAGTTTCTCATCCCTAGATCCATTCTTGTAAACCTCTTCTGCACTCTCTCCAATGTGTTCACACCCTTCCTATAAATAGGCACTCAGAAACTGTACACAATACTCCAGCTGAGTTCTAAAGAGTGTCTTATATAAATTCAGTATAACGTCCTTGCTTTTATACTCTGTGCCCCTATTAATAAAGCGCAGGATACTATATGCTTTATTAACTGCTCTCTCCACCTGTCCTGCCACCTTCAATGATCTATGCACATATACACCCAGGTCTTTCTGCTCCTGCACCCCCTTCAAAATTTCACCCCTTATTTTATATTGTTTTCCAACATTCTTCCTACCAAAATGCAACACCCCACACTCCTCCACATTGAATGTAATCTGCTACCTATCTGTGCACTCCACCAACTTGTCTATGTCCTCTTGAAGTTCCACACCATCATCCTTGCAGTTCACAACACACCCAAGCTTCATATCATCCACAAGCTTTGAAATTGTCCCCTGCACACCAAGATCTAGATCATTAATATACATCAGGGAAAGCAAGGGTCCCAATACCAACCCCTGGAAAACTCCACTACAAACCTTCCTCTAGCCTGAAAAATATCCATTGACCATTACTCTCTGCTTCCTATTTTTTTCAGCCAATTTTGTATCCACGTTGCTGCTGTCTATTTTATTCCATGAGCAATAACTTTTTTCACAAGTCTGTTGTATGGCACTGTATCAAATGCCTTTTGAAAGTCCATGTACAACACATCAACATCATTACCCTCATCAACCTTTTCTGTTACCTCTTCAAAAAACATGATTTCCCCTTTAGAAATCCATGCTGGCTCTTCCTTATCAACCCATATTTTTCCATGTGACTATTAATTCTATCCCGAATAATTGTTTCTAGAATCTTGCCCACCACTGAACTTAAACTAATTGGTCTGTAATTGCTGGGCTTATCCTTACAACCTTTTTTTGAACAAGGACGTGATGTTTGCAATTCTCCAGTCCTCTGACACCACCCCTGAGTCTAGGGAAGTCTGAAAAATTGTGGCCAGTGCCCCTGCAATTTCTACACTCACTTGCTTCAATATCCTTGGAGGTATTTCATCCAGTCCCAGTGCCATGTCAACTTTAAGTACTGACAGTCTATTCAACACTTCCTCCTTATCAATTTTGATTGCTTCTAGTAACAGAGTTTCCTCATTTGTCACCATGACCTGGGTAGCATCTACCTCATTGGTAAAGACGGATGCAAAATATTCATTTAATACCTCAGCCATGGCCCGTTCGTCCATGTATAAATTCCCTTTTAGGTCCCTAATAGGGCCTACTCCTCCTTTTACCACCCTCTTACTATTTGTTTGCCTATAGAAGACTTTGGGATTCCCCTTTATGTTGGCTGCCAGTCTTTTCTCATAATCCCTCTTCACTTCTCTGATATGCTTTTTCACCTCCCCCCTGAACCTTCTGTATTCCTCTTGGTTCTCAATTGTATTTTCTACCTGCCATAAGCACATTTTTTCTTCTTTATCTTAATCTCAATCTTCTTTTTCATCCAGGGAGCTCTGGACTTGTTTTCCCTTTCGATGGAATATATCTTGATTGTGCCCGAACCAATTCTTTTTTGAAAGTAGCCCGTTGTTCAGCTACAGTCTTTCCTGTCAATCTTTCTATCTGGCCCAGCTCAGTTCTTGCCCCATCGAAGTCGGCTCTTGTCCAGTGAATTCTTACTCTGGATTGCCTATCATCCTTTTCTATCATCCTAAAACGTATAATACAATGATCACCGTCTCCTAAATGCTTCCGCATTTGATCTACTTGACTTATCTCATTTCCAAGAACCAAGTGTGTCTTTTCTTGTTGGATTGGTCAAATACTGTTGTAAAAAATTCTCCTGAACACAATCTAGGACTTTTGCCCCTGTCTGCCCTTTACACAATCACTGTCCCAGTCTACACGTGGGTAATTAAAGTCACCCATTATAACTACTCTATAATGCTTGCATCTCACTGTAATTTCCCTGCAGATTTGTTCTTCCACGTCCTTCTCACTATTTGGCAGTCTATAGACTACACCTAGCAATGTAATTGCAGCCTTTTTGTTCCTTAGCTCCAGCCAAATTGATTCTGTCCTACAACCCTCTGGGACATCCTCTTTCTCCAGCACTGCAATGCTCTGCTTAACCAATATCACCACCACTCCTCCTTTCCTTCCTTTCCTATCTTTTCTGAACACCTTGTACCCGGGAATATTTAACACCCAGTTTTGCTCTTCTTTAAGCCAGGTCTCTATTATCACCACAACATCATATTTCCACATGGCAATCTGCACCTTTAACTCCCCAATCTTATTTACTATATTCTTATGTATTCACATACATGCATAGTAACCTTGATTTAGATTTTGTTACTTTCTCCCTTAGCCAACTTTAACTATTAACTTACTATTCTCTACACTAGTGCTATCTGTCCCTCCCAGTATCTTGTGTACCCTGGTATTCCTCCCTAATATTTTCTCTTGGTTCCCACACTTTTGTCAAGTTATGAATGGCCTAATACTTTATATGGTGCATATTTTTATCAAGCCTTTAAAGAAGATTGGGAATAATAAAGAGCTCCACATTCTGTTAAATATTTTTCTAAAAGCTGACAATTCTTTTTGTGGCCTGCAGTGGCTCCTTTAAAGCTGCTGGTTAGACCAGAGAGCTGGTTTTCCTGAATGTAGTCAGTCTGGTGCCAAATTGGTAAAGGAGATATCAAAAAGTGTTTTATTTGTGAATGTAAAATGCCTTACACCTTATTCAAGTGTGGACTCTGGATTCCTATTGTGATGCCTAAACCAATATGGTGGGTGGCACACTGATGTAGAATGCATGCGTGCACACCACACACAATGTTGGAGGCTTTGGTGACAATTTTACATCTGTAAAATGGGTGCCTAATCATTGAATTTCTAGGCCATTCTGTTTCAGGTGCTTCTAATATATATTATGAAATAAAGCTGTAGGCACATATAACACTTCAGAACATTCTGCAATTTAAAATTGACATTTAAACAAGAGAAAAAGAGTAAAATGCAGAATAAGTTAAATTTCTGTTAGACTAGATTATTAATCTTTGCTAATGATTGGTTTTACAGCAGACAGTTATAAACTTATTACAGTTAGTATGAATCCTTTTTTTCTTGCTATAGCATTCTACAATGGACGATTATCTCTCACACATTGAAGGCCGTGTACTCGCAGACATGTTTGACTTCCTGAATAAGGAGCTGCTGCGGCTGCAAGAGGAACGACGCATCCATGCAATTGTTATGTTGGCCGAGCGTCGCCGTCGCATCAGAGAGGCAGAAGAAAGTGGCTTACGTCAAGTAGAGGAGAGACGTAGAAGGGAAGAGGATGAAATTTTCAAAGAGGTCAGATACTTGCAATATAAAATTACATCACAGTGAAGTCCTGCCTTTCGCAGGGGTTACATTCCCAAGAAACCTCGCAAACGGTGAAATCACGAATGACGAACGTGCTTTTCAATCGAAGTCAATTAGATAGAGTCCAGCAATGTGAGGGCAGTATTGGTTTGTGCAGTTACTCTACAGCAAATTGTGGTATAGTACCTCTATATGACAGCAGGGGAGCCTCTGAGCAATACAAGACATGTATTGCAAATTTTAAAAAGAGATGATCCTCATTTAAGAAAAACATGAATCCCCTCAAAACTGGCAGACAAAACTGGTGAATATTTCAGAATTGAACAGAGCCATTATTGCAGTTCTGGATCGAGAGATTCTGACATTTCCACGTTAATCTCTCCGTTCAGACTGTACTTCAGCTGCAACCATTCCAGGCACCGCTTCTCACCCCTGTCAGAAGGTGTGCAAAAAAAGACAATTAAATGTCTGTGGTCAAGACCTGCTGGGCTCCCCCATTTTTCAGCCGCCTCCTCCAGCTAATATTTTAGTTGGCATTAGCACCAGTTGTAACTGGATTGCCAGACTGAATACCTTTGATTTAACCTGTTGGTTGTGGGATTTCTTACCCCCGTCTATTGCATGCTGCTTCTGCTGTTTAGCATCCTGTGTTGTAGCTTCACTGGGATGAGACTTCATTTTTGGGTATGCCTGATGCTAGTCTGGTCATACTCTCCTACACTGCTCATTCAAATAGGGTTGGTCCCCTGGTTTGATGTTAAAAATGGTGGAGTGAGGAAAATGCCAGGCCATGAGATTACAGATTGGTGTTGAATACAATTCCGCTGTTGCTGATGGCCCACAGCTCTTTAAGGATGCCCACTTTTGAGCTGCTAGATCTGTTCTGAGCCAATCATATTTAGCATGGTGGTAGTGCCCCACAACATGATGGAAAGTGTTCTCAGGACTTCAACTCCACAACGACATTGTGGTGGTAACTCCAACCAATTCTGTCATGAACAGCTGCATCTGTGGCAGGTTGCTCGGTGAGGGCAAGGGTCAAGTAGGTTTAACCCATGTGTTGTTGGTTCACAGACCGCCCAACACACAGGCCTAGTCTGGCAGATGTGTCCTTCAAGACTCAGCCCTTGGTCAGTACTGATGCTACTGAGCCACTCTTGGTGATTCACATTGAAGTATCCTAGCCAGAGTACATTCTGTGCACTCTACACTCAGATCTTCTTCCATTTGATGCTCAACACAGAGGAGTATTCATCAGCTGAGGCAGGGTGGTAGGTGGAAATCAGCAATAGGTTTCCTTATCTGTGTTTGACCTTGTGTTTGCCATGAAATTTTATTGGTCTTCACTGACCCAGAGGCACTGCAACCACAGCCCCCATACCTGCTGCTGACTTAGTTTGGACAGGTGACCAAATCCTCTGGCCTCCTTGTATGGATGCACTAAATCAGCACAACACCACCAAAAAAAAATGCAATACTGTCACAAGCTTTACAGTAGCAGAAGTAAGTTAAAAACACCTCACCTGAAAGTTGAATTGGCTCTTTAATTAGCAATAACGGGTGGGAGGGTGGGGTCCCTTGTGCAGTTGAACGCTCATTCAGCTATAAGTAATTGGCACAGGCATTTTCTGAATTTGCATAGTCCAAATTTCAAAACTGTCTGTCAAATCAGTTGGAATGGCTGACTAATGTCACAATCAGAGCACTCCCGATGCTCTCAGTATATACATGCTAGCACCCTTCCCAGCATAGGGTGCCACGCCAGAAGCACTGTTCATGCCATTTGCTGACCTCAAGGCTTCCACAGCCTATGCACCAGTGGTGCCACAGAGCCCAACTTCCTGGCCTAGAGGTTTGCTGTCAACCTTCCAGGTCAAAGAAGTTGAGTGATGGTGAGAATCCCTTAAGGAAATTGTTAATGTAACCATTTATTCACTCTCTTCCTCCAAGCTATGTCAAGTGATTTTCTATTATCCTTGTCTGGTGCAGGTTGTTAAAGTACACCAGACCACAGTGGACTCTTATTTGGAAGACATCTTGTTGAAGTCTGTGCAAGATACAGCAGAGGATCAAGCACGCCAAGAGATCTGTAAAATGGCTGATGAAATCAATGATATTGCCTATGAAATTGAACAGCAGTATGTAGCTTTTAATTACTTGTTTTGTGTATTTAAATTTGGTCAGCTGTGAATTTTATTATCCTGATCAAAAGACAAAATCAAAAGTTGAATCAGAATAACGTTTGCCTTTTTGTGGCATTTTCTACCCAAATTCCATCTTTAAAGATATGTGTCTTTGAAATCCCTCTATTACTCTTTCATTTACAAGTTCTATCATTTAGGATATAGTTTGCATTCTTTTCTTCAAATTAATCTCCTTTCTCTGCCTACTTCTCTGCATTGAATTGCATCTGCTCAATCCTATCTATACCCATCTGCAGTCACCTATATTCTTCCTGACGTTTTGCCATGCCTTCTAATTTGGTATCATTATAAGATTTCAATATCATTTCTCTTGTATCTATATCCAAAACATTTATATGAATGAAAAACAAGAGATACCAGCACAATCCCTAGGTGCACCATTACTCAGATTCTGCTAGTCTGAAAAAGAATATTTATTTCTAATCTTTGCTTTCTGTCCTTTCACAACCTCTTTATCCATGCAGTTACATGAGGAACATATTATGGTAAATCTGACACAAACTCATTTCACCTTCTGCAGCATTGCATTGTGTTACTAGGCCTAGGAATAGAAAACTAATATAGACTGCAGAGGCATCAAGTATATTGACATTCAGCTTCTGCAAAGCAACACACATGCAGACAGTAGCACTCTGGATCATGGGGAAGCCTGCAAACCACAAGACTTTGCAAATATTCCAGCTCCAGCTTGGAAGGAGCCCAAAGTTGATGGCTACAGTCACCTTCACAGCCACTGGCAATGCGGTCCTCACCCTGCTCTGAGGCTGTAGTTGTGGCTGCAGCAGTGAAATTCCAGTGATAATGTCCTACGTGGAATGCAGATATCTGACACACTATCCCTTCCTGAGGTTCAAGTTGAGGAATTTCTCCTTGAACGCTCTGGATGGCTATGGCCACCTGCTGAGTGTTGTTCTTTCCCCCCTCCCCCAACACCACCCCCCCCCCCCACCCCACTCCTCCACCCCTCTCTTCTAGCAATTTTCCCTGCTCTGAATAATTACATCTCATTCTCCCAGTCATTCTGTATTTCAAAGGAAATGTCCACTACTGCACCCATGTCAGGGAACAACTGGTTTGTGCAGAAGCCTTGATGTCAAAACAAAGTTTGTTAGCATGTGCCACATCACTTTTTTTAGACTTTAGCAACATTAAACAATTATGAAAACCACATAACTTTTCTACAATTGTAGCATCTGCCAGTAGAAATTAATCAGCAACTAACCGAAAAATAGTTGATGAACCTTAAATCGTGCTGGTGGGATTTCGGGAGGTCTTGTGGTACAATGGTAGTGTCGCTACCTCTGGGCCAGAAGCTTCAAGTTCAAGTCCTGCTTCAGGACTTGATGGCCATGAAAGATGTGTCACAATGTGGCCAAAATAGTTGATTCTCAATCCGTAAATCCTTCCAATATGCCTATGGCAGGAGGTAAGAGCAGGAGTGTTTCCTGGTCAGCCATCTGCAGAAAGCAACGACAATCCACTGCAAGGCTTTGCCAAACTTAACCATGGAACAATCACAGAAGTCAATGGGTGGGGGGGTGCGAGGGGAGGGCGTTCCTTCCTGCTCCTGAACAGTCATTCGGTTGTGCATGATTAAGACTGCACATTAGCTAGAATGTTAAGCTCCAAAATGGTAGCGTGGTATCAAATCAGCGTTGCACACCAATTGAAATCACAGATTTGCTTATTTTAAATACTTTCAGGCGGATGCTCACTGTATGCAGCTTACCGCCCTAACCATTATGGCATCTGGCATGACTCACATCACTTACAGTGCTCAAAACCCAGCACGAGAAATCTGAATTTTGCTGCTGCAGTGATTTATTCTGCTAAAAAGTAATTCAATCTTCATTTTCTCATTAGCCGGACCCATTTACAATCGGAAGAGATTGTTTCAGAATTGGTCCACAGCTTCCTAATTCCAGAAGTGCACAAAATAATAATGAGGGACAGAGGTAAGAAATATTCAAGTGTGTGGATAGAGAATGAGAAACATTAACCCTGATATTAACTGGGAGAATGGGAGGAACAGAGGTGTACAGTTGGCAACCCTCATGTCCTCCTTTTTTTTCTTTCATGTGTTGCAGGCATCTTTGGCAAGACCAGCATTTGTTGCCCATCCCTAATTGCCATTGTGAAGGTGGTGGTGAGCTGCCTTCTTGAACCATTGCAGTCCATGTGGTGTAGGTACACACACAGTTAGGAAAGGAGTTCCAGAAATTTGACTCAGTGACAGTGAAGGAATAGCAATGTAGTTCCAAGTCAGGATGGTGTGTGGCTTGGAGGGGAACTTGCAGATGGTGGTATTCCCGTGTGTCTGCTCCACTTGCCCTTCTAGGTGGTAGAGATCACATGCTTGGCAGGTGCTATTAAAGGAGCATAGGGGAGTTGCTGCAGTGCATCTTGTATATGGTACACTGCTACTACCAAGCATTGGTGGTGCAGGGAGTGAATTCCCAGCCTCTGACCTGCTTTTGTAGCCACAGTATTTGTATAGATTGTCTAGTTAAGGTTTTGGTCAGTGATGCTGGAACAGCTTGGCTAGGGGCACAACTAGTTGTGATGAGGCTGAGATGGAACATCCACTCTTCAGTAAAGTAATGGAAGGGGTCATCAATAGTGCTATCAAGTGGCACTTGCTTAGCAATAACCTGCTCACTGACAACCAGTTTGGGTTCTGCCAGGGCCACTCTGCTCCTGACCACATTACAGCTTTGGCTCAAGCATAGACAAAAGAGCTGAACTGCCGAGGTGAGGAGAGAGTGACTGCCCTTGACATCAAGGCAGCATTTGACAGTCTGTGGCATCAAGGAGCCCTATGAAAACTGGAGTCAGTGAGAATGAGGGGGAAACTCTTCGCTGATTGGAGTCATATCTAGCACAAAGGAAGATGGTTGTGGTTGTTGGAGGTCAGTCATCTCAGCTCCAAGACATCACTGCAGGAGCTGCTCAGGGTAGTGTCCTCGGCCTAACCATATTCAGCTGCTTCAATCATGACCTTCCTTCCATCACAAGGTCAGACGTGGGGATGTTCGCTCATGATTGCACAATGTTCAACACCATTCGCAACTCCTCAGATGCTGAAGCAGTCCATGTCAAAATGTAGCAAGAGCTGGATAATATTCAGGCTTGGGCTGACAAGTGGCAAGTAACCTTCACACCCTACAAGTGTCAGGCAATGACCACCTCCAACAAGAGAATATCCAACCATCACCCCTTGATGTTCAATAGCATTACCATCACTGAATCCCCACTATCAACATCCTTAGGGTTACCATTGACCAGAAACTGAACTGGACTAGCCATATAATACTTTGTGGCTAGAGGCTAGGAATCTTGCAACGAGTAACTCGCCTCCTGACTCCTAAAGCCTGTCCACTATCTACAAGGCACAAGTCAGGAGTGTGATGGAATACTCTCCACTTGCCTGAATGAGTGCAGCTCCCACAACACTCAAGAAGCTTGGCGCCATCCAGGACAAAGCAGCCTGCTTGATTGGCACCACATCCACAAACATTCACTCTCTCCACCACCATTGCACAGTAGCAGCAGTGTGTCCCACCTACAAGATGCACTGCAGGAATTCAGCAAGGCTCCTTCGACAGCACCTTCCAAACCCACGAGCATTACCATCTGGAAGGACAAGGGCAGCAGATAGATGGGAACACCACCACCTGGACATCCCTCCAAGTCACTCACCATCCTGACTTGGAAATATATTGCTGTTCTTCACTGTCACTGGGTCAAAATTCTGGAACACCCTTCCTAACAGCACTGTGGGTGTACCTATACCACATGGACTACAGTGGTTCAAGAAGGCAGCTCACCATCACCTTCTCAAGAGCAACTAGGGATGGACTATAAATGCTGGCCCAGCCAGCGAAGCCCACATCCCATGAATGAATAAAAGCAAAACATCTGGCTGAAGATGATTGCAAATGCTTCAGCCTTGTCTTTTGCACCAATGTGCTGGACTCCTCCATCATTGAGGATGAGGATATTTGGGGAATCTCCTCCTCCTGTTATTTAATTATCCACCACCATTTAACTGGATTTGGCAGTACTGCAGAAATTTGGTGTGATCCATTGCTGTGGGTTCGCTTAGCTCTTTGTATTGCTGCTTCTGCTGTTTGGCACACAAGTAGTCCTGTTTTGTAGCTTCACCAGGTTGACCCCTCATTTTTAGTTATATCTGATTCTGCTCAAGGAATGCCCTCTTGCATTCTTCATTGAATCAAGGTTGATTCCTTGGCTTGATGGTAATGGTAGAGTGAGGAATATGCCAGACCCTAAGGTTACAGATTGTAATTGAATATAATTCGGCTGTTGCTGACGGTCCACAGCTCCTCATGGTTGATAAGTTTTGAACTGCTAGATCTGTTCTGAATCTATCCCACTTAGCATGGTGGTAATGTCTCACAACACGATGGAGGGTATGCACAGTCTAAGGATGGAGTGTGGGGATGCCAGAGGAACAACAAAGTGGGCTGGGAAGATCACAGGCCAGAAGAGGGACATTGATGAGTGAGTTGGGAGAGATTGTGGTTCAATGGGGGTATGAATACAAGAACTGGGAATGATTGGAGATCAGAGGGCCCATCAGTGGGAGCACTTTAAGAAATTAGGGGAGATTGTGAGAAAGTTGTGGGAGGCCAGGAGAGGGCTTGATGGGGGCTGGGGACAGGAGGAAACTGGATGAGAGGTGGGGTCTGACCTCTGCAGAGATAACAGGTGGACTGAAAGGAAGCACTCCTGATCCTCCTAGTCCACAAGCAGTGCTAGGAAAGTACTTAACTGTTCCAAGCAGCAATCCCCACCTCCCTTTACATTTCAGATTTTTCCTGAGCTTTTTTACGTTTTTACTTCTCACCCAACAAATACTCACCCATTTTAAAAAAATCCCCCAGTTATATTTGGATTTATTAACAAAACTAATTTTTGAATATGATGAACCAAATATGAAGGCAGGGGCTAAGTTGAGGTCTAAAAATCTCACATTTTGCGAGTTGGACCATTCTGTGAGGCCACATGTGCTCTGTTTTCTTTATTTTGCTGTAATTTGCAAACTGATATCATTCCTCAACTTCTCACTGCATCTATGCTAGCAGACCCAATAAAATCAGTGAGAAATGATGTAAAATGAAATACTAGGAGAGGTTTGTTTAATTCTCACTATTATATATTAAGTATCCATGTCTTTAAGGTGGCTTTAAGAGGTGATCAATGTGGCCAAAAGCAGTTGCTTTCTTTGTGAAGGGTAAGTATTCATAAATGCCATCAGAAGTGGACGTTTTTCTCAATGCGCTAAACTAAAACATTGGCCAGGATTTTACGGCCCCATCGCAGCGTGTCTCCCCCAGTGGATGTGGCACGCCATTTAAATCTCCATTCAGTTTGGTGGGATTGTAATATCCCGGGCGGGAGGGGCCTTAAAATCCTGGCCATAATCTTTAGGAAGGGTTATGTAATTTTATAAACACCTCTAATTTTGCTTTAGAATTTCATGAGACATGTGCCAAGAATCATTTTTCTTCTTTTCTTTTGACAGTAAAACAATTCCAAAGTAGGCATCTCCTTGTTGCCCACCACATCATTCATAATGAGGCTGAACGTATTATGACAGATGCAGCTCCATCTGTATCACCATCCAGCAGTGCTGCAGCTGATGTTATGAATCAGGCACTGAATGAGGTTGAGAAAGAGATGAAGAAGACGTATGGATCATAAGTGAGGAACAAGAAAGTTTTAAATTGGCACCTGAGATTAGGAAAAGGAAGTGGAGAGTAATTTTCAATTGCATCACTTGGGTGGCATGTGCTGAGTAGATCACATACTTATAGAACTCGTCCTATTTTTACAAAAGCTAAATACTGTAGATGCTGGAAATCTGAAATAAAGACAGAAAATGCTGAAAGTATTCTGCAGGTCAGGCAGCATTTGAAGAGAAACAAGGGCCCAGGGTTTTTGCTCCCGAGGCGGGTAGTACGAATCAGGAAATTTCCCGGCTTGCAGCTCCCATCTTGGGAGAAACACCCCCAAATAGTGCAATCTTCATTCCAGCATTGGAAGTTGGTTTGGGGTGGAGGATGGTGGTGATGGGGTGGTTGCAGGATACATTGTCAGGCCTGCCACCCCATATGCAGATTGAAGGCAACCACACAGGCAGCCAAGTGCCAAGGCAGGCTGTTTAAAAGGCCTGCCTCAGTTCTCTGGTACTTTCTTACAGTTGTTTCATTGGATTTTAAGCCCTCTAGCCCTCACCCATCATACCCCAACACCCTCCCACCCACTCTGCATGCCACCTCCATGCCCAATTCCAACTTAATGCCAACACATGCCCCACCCACCCCATGGACCCTTATAGCTCCCGTGCCAACTCACCCATTACCCACCATGGGCAGACCTCAGGAGCCGTGTTGAGATGAAATAAATAAAGGTCTAAATATCTATTATAGCCATGACTATATTAAAACATATAGTTTTAAAACGTATAGATTCATTGAAGCCTGTTCAAAACTTTAAAATCTCCTCAAGTGCTTAAGCCCTATAAAAACAAACCTCACATCATAAATGACTAATCCTTTAATAAGCTTTTTTTGATCTATCAAACTGTGAACTTAAGACGCCCTGCTGAGATAATTATAGCTTATGGAAAGCAGCCAAGCATTCATAATGATAGCCCTTGGAGAAATGTCAACAAACAGCTATTGTAACTGCTAGAACAAAGTTTCTTTGACGCTCACTGACACAGACGGCCTTTTTTTAATTTTTAAAGGGGTGGGGATTTAAATATCTTCACATCATGACAGTTCTACAGACCTCATTTTTCCTTCAAGAGCATTTACTTCTAGTCTAAAAATTTGTGACTCTCACACCATGGTTTAAGACCCCTACAGTGAAAATTGGGTATTTTTGAACTGTGTTGAGTTCAAATGGCCCTGCTGTGTTCAGGTTTCCCTTATGTGTGAATCATGCCCACCCCCTTTCCCCTATTGGTAAAGATAGTATCCGTCGTAAATGGCAGAGGGACTTCCACATGTAGGTTCTGGCTACCATTTTTATAGGTCTGCAGACTCTCCAGAACTCCATGAAAATCTGGGCCAGAGATAATGTTTCAGGTCGATGACCATTTGTAACAGCTTTTAAGCAAAACTAGAGGAGAAAGAGAGTTGGGGGTCGGAGTGGGGAGGGGGCAACATAGGGCCACTTTTTCTGTGATAGGGTGGAGGCCAGTGTACCTCTCATAGGCCCATGTTTACTTTCTCTAATCACTTCATGAGATTAAGGGACATGCACAATTTTCCAATCTAAAGAAACAGTTCCTGAATCAAGAGAACTTTGTAAGATTTATAGTTGGGGTATCTGTAATGTTCTCATCTACTTCCTTTATAACCCTGGGATGGAAACCATTTGCTCCTGGGGGTTTGTCACTTTTTAGTGCCTTTATTTTCTTCACTACTGTTATTTTGCTTGTGTTAATTTTTATTAGTCCCTGATCCTGATTCAATATTGGTTTCCTTGGGTTGTCTGGCATGCTGACTTCTTCCTCTGCTAAAAGTGCTGATGCAAAGTAATTATTCAGCTTGACAATATCAGTATGATCAGTTTTTAAGAGGCCCACATTACTCCTGACCCTTCTTTTCCTATAATGTAAATCATTTTTGTGTTGATTTTGATATCCCTCGCAAATTTCCGTGAACAGTGTTTCTGACCTCCTTTCCTCTCCAAAATCTTTGAACGTATTATCACCTCCCAAATCTGTTCCCACCTTTCTCAGCATTCCATGTTTAAATCTCTCCAGTCAGGTTTCCATCCATGCTACAGTACCAAAATGACTTTTACCAAAGTCACAAATAACATCCTATGTGACTGTGACAAAAGTAAACTATTCCTCCTTGTCCTTCTCGATCTGTTTGCAAACTTTGACCCAGATGATCACTCCATCCTCCTCCATTGAAGTTTGCCTCACCTAACTCTAGAATATTCATAGCTGTTTCAAGTTTCTCCCTTCCAAAGCATTACGTTGAACTTGATTATATTATGATTGCTATTACATAAATATTCACGTATCAATTGGTGTTGACTAAATCTGGCTCAGTATTCATTATTAAATCTAATATGGCATGTCCCATTGTTGGCTCTAGGACATATGCTGCAGGTAACTATCCCAGACATACTCAGTGAATTCTGACGTGTCAGTCTGCTTCTCACAATGTGTATGAAAAAGTCCCCCATTAAAACTACTCTGCCTTTTCTCCAGTCTCTACACATTACCTCACCCCTAGTAATGTTCTTGTAAATTTCTTCTGCACCATCATCCACGCCCCTCCCTCCCAAACCTTTGACATCCTTCCTAAAGTACGGTGCCAAGAATTGAAAACAATACTCCATCTGAAGCATAAATAGTCTTAAAGATTTTGCGTAATTTCCTTCCTTTCTACTCTTTGCCTCTATTAATAAGGCGCAGGATTCTATATATTTCAACTTGTCCTGCTGCCTTCAAACAGTTATGTACATACACCCCTGGTCTCCCTACTCCTGTAAACCATTTAAAATTATAACATTTTGTTCATATTGCTCCTCATCATTCTTCCTACCAAAATGTATCACTTCATATTTCTCTGCATTAATTTTCATCTGCATTGTGCCCATTTCACTAGTTTGTCTATGTCCCTCTGAATTCTGTTACCATCTTCCTCATTGTTTACTATGTTTCTGAGTTTTATGTCATCTGCAAATTTTGAAATTATCCCCTGTATTCCCAAGTCTAAGTTCTTAATGTGTATCAAAAATAGCAATAGTTTTAATGTCAATCCCTGGGGAATGCCACTGTGTATATATACTTCCCTCCAGTCTGAAAAGCAACCATTTTCCTCTACTCTCTGCCTCTGCCCCTTAGCTACTTTCATAGCCACACTGTTACTGTCTTTCTAATCCCATAGGCTATAATTTTGCTAACAAATCAATTACATGATACTTTGTCAAATGCCCTTTGAAAGCCCATATACACAAAATCAACCACACTATCCTCATCAAAACTCTCCTTCATTATTTTTGCCAAAGAACTCAATCAAGTTAGTCAACCACAATTTGCTTTTAACAAATCAGTACTGACTTTCATTTATTGTCTCATACTTTTCCAAATGCCAATTAATTTTATCCCATATTATTGTCTGTTAAAATTTCCCCACCACTGATGTTAGGCTGACTGACCTGTAGTTAACTGGATTATCCCTCTGCTCCTTTTTAAACACAGGAGCTACATTTGCAATCCTGTCCTGTGACACCATCTCCAAATTGAAAGAAGCTTGGGATGGTGTCAAGGGATCTTTTACATCCATCTTAGAGGGCAGGTAGGCCCTTGGTTTAATATCTCATTTGAATGGCAGCATCTCCGACAGTATAGCACTTCCTAAGTACTGCCACATAGGTGTTCAAGGTAAAGCCCGATCACACCGCTATAATTGGGATCAACTATAAGACAAAGAAATGGAAAAAGACCAGGGGAAGAAACTGCAGGCAAGAATTGAAAATTAATTCTCCAGTTCAAAAGGCATAAGTAGACTTTTGGAAGGAAATGATTGTCTAGGAATATGAAGTAACTAATATTCTTTGCTTTAGATGATAAACATTTTCATGTGTTTATTGTCTTATTAATGTTGCATAGAAAGCTATATTTTCAGCTGGGTTAGAAGTAAAAATAACAACTGGAACCACTTTGAAAATAAATTCAACCAGGTACTTGATAGAAATTACAGCCTCTCGGATGGTTACTTTTGAATGGATTCCTATACACTTGTATTTTAAGTGAACCAGAGTGATTAATTTGCTTGTTTGAGAAAATATGAGAAGTTACAGATAGATTGTTATACAATGTGTGATACACAGTTATTACACATAACAAATACTTGAAATGAAGGATTCCAGTAATTCTAATAAGCCAGTATGGTGTCATTTGATCTTTTAAATTAGACTTACAGTCTCATAACTCCTGATTAACAAAAAGCACAGAGCTTCAATTGATTTTAAAGGAAACCATCATAAAAAACTCAGTTATAAACATATCTGTATATTATGAATTCTGCATACTTGCAGCTGAGTTTAATAATCCAGTTACTGTTTGAGCATGTTTAAATGTTATTGAAACCATGTTCTTTTCTTTCAGCTATTTACTGCGATTATTTCATCCACTACTCTGAATATTTAAGAAAGAAAGAAAATAAGAAGTAACTTTAGAGTTTATTTTGTTCTTTTTAACATGCACTTTATCCATGAGCTCTTTCACTAACTAGAAATCCTTAAAATAATTAAATAGACATAAATTTGTAATAGTACACTAACAATTTGAACAAAAAATAAAATGTTTAACTAGCATTGTTGTGTGCTCATTAGATGAGGTGCAACATGAAAATATCACTCAGACCATCTGTTTTCACCTCCGTAACATCACCCAACTTCACTCTATCTCAACTGATCTGTTGCTGCAAGCCTCGTTTATACCTTTGTTATCTGACTTGATTATTCCAATGCACCTCTGGTTGATCTCACGCATTCTACTCACTGTAAAATTAAGGCTATCCAAAACTCTGCTGCCTGTGTCTTAACTCACACCAAGTCCTTTCATTTATCATCCCTGTATGCCCTGACCTTTATAGGCTCACAGTCAAACAATATCTTGATTTTAAATTCTCATCTGTTTTAAAATTCCTCAATGTTTTCACCCCATTCCCACCTTTGTAATGTCCTCCAGCCCTACCAGCACTCCAAGATATCTACACTCATCTAATTCTGACATCTTGAGCATCCTCAATTTCAATTGCTTGTTGGCCGTGTCTTCAGTTGACTAGGCCATAAATTTTGGAATTCCCTCCCTAAATCTCTCTGCCTGTCCAACTCGCTTCCCTCTTTTAAGACACTTCTTAAAACCTCTCTCTTTAACCAAGCTATTGGTCATCTGATTTAATAGGCAGAATTTAACCCAGCTCATCGCAGTAGGAACCTTGGTGGCCAGGCCCACTTAATCACATGAGAGGCCCCACGTCAATCTTCTGGTGGAGGTTGATGCAGGATTCCCAGCTGCTGATAATGGTGGTAATTAGGCTCATTAATGAATCAATTGTTGCCCATTATCTGAGCTCACCACCATTGATTGCTGACTCAAGGCTTAAATGGGAGCCACACAACCATACCGCACCTCCCAAAGCAACTCAGCAAACTGCTGAAAGCCACACTTCATCTTGCCTCCTATCTCCTGCCACCCTCGCCAATTCCCAGGACCCACACCTCGTGACCCCATCCTGCCTCACTCACCTTTAGCCTCGGGTCCCTCATTGTTCCTGGGCCTCCTAGTGGGTGCATTACTGGCAGCTGCCACCACTCCTGGTGGCACTGATGGGAATGAGGAACTGCTGGCCTCTGATTGGCCGGAAGCTCTTGGCAGGCAGGACTTCTGCAACCTGGGTCTCGACTCCAGGGTGGCTATTTTTGTTGCCTGATGAGCAATTACTTTCATCAGCTTCCCCCCTCCACAGAACTAATGGGGTTTCTCCAACAGGTGAGACCCTCGTCCAGTTGATTAAATCCCACTCAGTATCTCCTTATGTGGTCCAGTGCCATATTTTGTTTAAAATACTCCTGTGAAATACCTTAGGGAATTTATTACATGAAGGACATGATACAAATCTAGGTTGATGATGTTGATTAACCATATCTGACTGGGATAGACACAAGCAGATTGAGATTTGATTTAAGTCATCACAAGATCACTTAAGGATGCCAACAGTCATTCAGCCTTCCATAATTACCCTACACATAGCACATTGCTGCAGCTAATTGTTTCTTAAATGATTTGTGGGTTTTAGCCTCTACAACTCTACCCAGCATTCATTTTTTTATGTTGATCACCCTGTGTCCTAAAGTTACCTTTTACTATTTTGAATCTATGTCCCTTCATTCTGGCCCCAGATTAAGGTAGTATGCCAGATTAACTTTTTCTAAATTAATTATTACTTTGTGTACCTGATAAGATCATGTCTTAGATGCATTTTTTTACTTGCTGAAAAGCCTGAGTGTCTCTTGTTCTTTCCCATAACTCAGACCACTGGCACTAAGGGTCAGCCTCATGGTTTTTTTCCTGCACTGTTTCTAGTGCTTGAATGACTCCTGTGTTTATCAGCAACTGGAACAGGATACATTCCCCAAGGTTGAAAGTGACCAGTGCACTGCACAATTTGATCATGAATTCTTCTGACTTTTATTCAATATTTTAGCTACATAGTTGGACATTCTGTTGGTTTTGTTAATTGCTGCTCTGCATTGATTGGATCTGCTGAGTATTAAATTTAGCAAAACTCCTAGGTCTCTTTCAACTCATTCTTTGTTATTTCAATATTATTCTTGAATGACGTAGTTAAAACAGGAAATTCTGGGAACACTTAAGTTTGGCAGCATCTGTGGAGAGAGAAACAGAGTCAACGTTTCAGATCTGTGATCTTTCATCAGAATCAATTCGTAGCATGCTTGTGCCCATGCAGATTAAGGTGGATAAGACACAAAATTTGTCTCCTTGCCACATTTGAATAATTCCAGCTTGGTTTTCTGCATTTTCAGCATCGCTCTTTCCTCAGCACTGCTGATGAGCTCTGCGAACAGCAGGAGGGCCAGGTAGTGTTGTTGTAGGCCACATAATTTAGAAAGCATACTCTTTCTTAGAGGCAGAAGGCAGGATTTAATGGCCGCAACAGTGGCCTTGTCCACCAGCCAGAAAGCCAATGGCAACCTCTGTTTCGGTTTTGAAATGCAACATTACTAAATGTCCTTTCTGGCTTGCTGTAGTCATGTGACCTCTGCCACGAGGGACTATTGCTGCAAGCAGCTATCTTACAATCAGTTCAATAAATACTTTCCTCCAAGAAGCACTGTAGTCTTTGACCTTGAAATATGGTATCAGAGTGGAGCTAAAATAGAGTTTGAAAACCTGGCAAAGCTGTAGAGAAGCCACAGCTACTAAAAAGGAAACACGGGTTCAAATCTGCTAAAGGCTGCTGAAAAAGGACAAGGAAAAGCAAACAAAACCAAGGCTGCAAGTAAAATACTGGGTGAGTTAAAATCACTGTCAACTTTCCCCTCACTGCTCCAGTGGAAGTGAAACGTGATATGTGGCAGAACTGACAGTTTTTCTACTTCCACTGGCAAAATTACAAGATTGCAACAGATTAAATAAACAAGCTGGAGTCAATACAAGTAGCCACATTTCCAACACTGCTGGGGAGAGACTGCTACAAATTGTATTCCATCCTAAGTCTATCTAACAAACAAAAGAAACAGATGAGAGATTTTGAATGCCTTGAACACATGCTTTGAACCCCATGTGAATGTAACATACGAATGCTTTGTTTTCAACACTAGAACATGAGGTGAAAAGGAGTCCATTGATCAGTATGTGACTGCAGTAACACAGCTTGCAGAATCATGTGAATTTGGGCAACTAAAAGATGATCACATTAAAGTTAGGATTGTCTTAGGCATAAGAGACTCCTCAATGAGAGCAAGTCTACTGAAAGAGTAGAGACTTTTTCTCAAAGTGATAGGCATGTAGAAATGTAAATTGTCAGCTACATCACATGTATGGCAGAACTGACCAGGAGATACATTATGCTGAGAGACACTCCAGGCCGAAAGAGCAAACAATAACAGACAAAGGGCAGGATGCAAATACTGCATTGGCCATCATACAAAGGAAAAAAGAAGGATTGCCCAGTGTGGCAAAAGCAGTGTTTTAACTGCAAGAAGCCAAATCATTTCGCACACAAGTGGTTGTCTAGAAAGGAGTACAGCAAGCCTAAACAGGTGGCCACTAGAGATATCAGCAGAAGAGTCTAATGAAGCACAATACATGTCACAGCAGTTTGGTTCTGTCAAGTCTATGGGTGATAAATAATTTGTGTCTGTTACAATGATGACTGCAAGAGATCAAGCAAACAAGAACTGTCAGACACTGATGTGTCATGTAACATCATGACCTTCACAGAGCTGTACAAGTGGCTCAACATGGCAAATCAAAAATGAAGCCCTCAAAAGTAAGGTTCAGGCTATATGGTGGCACAATACTCATACTGAGACGACAAATTAGTCTAAAAGCCAAACACAATGGCAAGAATGAAAATCTGGAGTTCCAGATCATAGATGGTATGCAACAGCCATTCATCTCAGCTGGAGAAAGTCTAAAACCTGGACTGGTAACCCTGAACGTGCCAACAGAGATGTACATCATGTCACAGCACACAAAACCTTTGACTGCCTAACAGATACTAAAGGGGTACAAACATATGCTTACAGGGTTGGGACGTCTACCAAGAGAATATCATCTAGAAGTAGATGAGAGTATAAGACCAATTCAGCATTTGCAGAAGCAAGTTCCAGCTGCCCTCAAGTCAAGCCTAAAAGATAGGATAGAAGAGCTGGAAAAAATAGGAGTAATCAAAAAAGTGACAACTCCTACAGGCTGGATTAGCAGCATGGTAGCAGTGAAACAAACTGGAAAGCTTATGCTTAGACCAAAACAATCTAAATAAAGCACTGAGGGGATCTCACTACCCCATGCCAACCATTGAAGGAATTTTGCCACAACTTGCCAAGGCAAAGATCTTGACTACCCTAGATACGAAGAATGGTGGTTGGCAAGGGAAGTTGGATAAAAGCAGCAGCTTTCTAGCTACATTCTGGATGCCATTCAGGAGATACAGATGGTTGTGCATGCCAATTGGCATTTCTATGGCTCCAGAAGAGTATCAACGCAGACAGCACGAGATAATGATCTTCCCGGAATGGAAGCCACAGTGGATGATCTACTAATCGATAGATGCGGAGACACACTGGAAGAAGCCATAGCCAACCATGATCAGAATTTTATACAACTGCTAGAGAGAGAGCTTGCTAAATGAACCTGAAGCTGAACAAGAAAAAATTGCAACTGAAGATACCTGAAGTCAAGTACATAGGTCATGTATTGACAGAAAAAGGTCTTCGCCCGGATCCTGACAAGCTGAGAGCTGTAGCAGCCATGCAGTGACCAATAGATGTGAAAGCAGTGCAACAATTTTTTGGATTCGTAAACTGTTTAGCAAAAAATTTGCCAAATTTGGTGTTGGAGTGTGAACCATTATGCAAGCTCACTGCCAAGGATGTGTAGTGGCACTGGGGCACAGGCAAGAAGCAGCATTCATGAAAATCAAACAGCTAGTGACGACAACACCAGTGCTGAAGTACTATGATGTCAATGATGAAGTGACTTTGCAGCGTGACACCAGCGAGACAGGCCTCGGAGCAACCCTTATGGAGCAAGGAAAACCAATCGCATTTGCATTCATGTCACTAAAGCAAATGGAAAAATGCTACACTCAGATCGATTAGTGTGTGCCTGGCTATTATTTTTGCACGTGAACATTTTCATCAATACCTGATTGGAAGAGACAAAGTAACAGTGGAGTCCGACCACAAGCCACTTCAAAGCATTTTTCTCAATCTGCTACTGCCTGCTCCAAAGCATCTGCAAAGAATGTAACCTCATTTATAGAGATATCATCTGGACGTGACATACAAGCAAGGGAAACAGATGTATATCACTGACATGTTGTTGAGAACAGCACTCCTCATAAGGAAAGTTGAAGATGCTACAACAGAATGCAAAATCTTCCAGATTCAATATGAGGCAGCAGCTCAACATGATCTAGAAGCCATCACCCTAGCAGAGGCATTGGGCAGAATCGTCCACTCCCATTGGCATTGGCCATCATGATGGGCATGAGCGGACAATATGACAGGAAGGCCAAAAATCGGTTTCATGCCATCGTGAAGCCAGTTTGTAATTGTCTGCTCCGCCCATCAATGGTGGGCCACTTTTCCCACCACCGGACATCACTTTAATACACCTGCATATCATTCTAAGCCCTGCTTTCTGGAATCATCCCTCCATATTGGATCATCTGAGCATGTCAACTTGATTGCACACCGACGTGTTTCACAACTGTATGTAAGCAATGTGCACAAGGTGAGCTGCACTGCACTCGGTCTTCAAAGTTTGTTTGCCTACCTTTCTTCGGGTAGCACTCATGGTCATCAGCGCCAGGCTTCTTATGCAGCAACGCATCATTTTTAGGGGAACTCACGGGCAGGTCTCAATGTACCAGACCAGCCGGAAGGCAGACGTGGCTTTTCAACAGCCGCTGGGCTAGGGCTTGCTTGGGGACGGGGGAGAAGTGGCCTCAGGCAAGGGAAGAGGCTGCAGGGTGAGGGCTGTACTGTGGAAGGGGTGTATCCTAGGGTGTGTGTGGAGGCACATGTTGATCTATGCAAACGGCTTCAAGATGGTGAGGGCTGAGGAGGCAGTCTGTAGAGGAGATGAGGCCAAATGGTGATGTGAGTGTTTGTGTGCGAGTCAGTGAGTAATGTCCCTTGAATTGGCAGTGAGTGAGATTCCAGTGAATGTGAGAGTTTAGGATAATGAGATGCTTGCCTTACCCTGGCAGCATGGATGAGATCATTCATCCGTTTTTTACCTCTTGTATGCAGCATTGGCACTGACCACCTCTGCCACCGCCTCCCAAGTCAGAGTGTTGACTCTGATGGGCCTCCTCCGGCCAGAGCGGGAGTAGAGGACATCACGGCAGGCCTGTAGAGTGTGCAGAAGGCATCCCAGGAATGTGTCACTGAATCAGTGGGGCTGCGCTCTTCTTGGCTTTTGGGGCCATGTCTTCACCAGTGTCCTCCTGGGCTGCAAGCATTGAGAAGTGTGCGCACAGCTGCAGTTTAAATATAGCGCCCTGTGTGAGGGAGCAGCGAGGGAAAGGCGTGGTGGGCAAACTGGAGGCCGCCCACCAGTGAGATGGCATGTTTAATTAGGTGGGAACAGAACGATATGGCATGAAAACCCACCAATGTGGCTGGCAGGTAAAACGTCCTTTTATCTGCCCACTACCAAACTTCGGGCAAATCTGGGACGATTCTGCCCATTGAATCTGACAGACAAGCACTTTGCTCAAATCAAGTGAACTACCCAACAAGCTGCAACTCTGCGATAAAAACAAAAAAACTGCGAATGCTGGAAATCCAAAACAAAAACAGAATTACCTGGAAATACTCAGCAGGTCTGGCAGCATCGGCAGAGAAGAAAAGAGTTGATGTTTCGAGTCCTCGTGACCCTTCAACAGAACTACTATTTATCTAGTTCTATTTATCTAGTTCTGTTGAAGGGTCATGAGGACTTGAAATGTCAACTCTTTTCTTCTCCGCCGATGCTGCCAGAGCTGCTGAGTTTTTCCAGGTGATTCTGTTTAAGCTGCAACTCTCCTAGAGTTGCATGAAATAGTGATGAAAGGATGGCCTGAGAGTATTGGTATTGTGACCTGTGTGATCATAAGAACATATTGGGCATTTCAAAATGAATTGACATGGTAGCATCCTGTACAAAGGAGTCACCATCCCTAAGGAGATGGGAGGAGAGATGCTGAGGCGCACCCATGCAAGTTATCAAGGAATTGAATGAAGTCTGGGAAAGAGAAGTGTCCTACTGGCCAAACATGAGCAATGAAATTAAAGACTGCATCGGTCAGTGCGGTGCTTATAATGAATACCAAGCTAAACAAACTGGAGAACCTTTGATGATGCATATATCCCAGACAGACCATGAATGAAGCTGGGATAGATTTCTTCACTCTAGCAGGAATTGATTATCTTATCACTGTTGAATATTATTCTGACTTCTGGGAGTTAGACCAACTGACTTCAACGACAACAGGAAAAACAGTAGAATGCCTAAAAGCACATTTTAATTGTTAGGCATTCCAGATATTGTGATGAACGACAATGAAGAATTCAGCTGCTTCATAAAGTATTGAGAAATTCAACACTATACATCTCCTCATTATCCCCAGTCGAATGGAGAAGCTGAGGCAACAGTGAAAATCACCAAAGGAATCATCAAGAAATTGAGCAAATATAGCACAGATGTATACAAGGCAGTGAAAAAATCAAGGTGAAATGTGTTATGACACAGCAGTTGGTAAAGCTGAGTTATTTAAAAATCCCAGACGGAAACTTTAAGTAACTGTCATAACTTATATTTTAAGTGGTATATTTGAGTTGCAGCTCTAAAGTTAGGAATCAGACCACCAGTTCTCGAGAGGTTTTTATAGCAAACTACATGAGACATTTATTAATTTACGCAAGTTAAATATATATACACATGGCTACAAGTTACTAATATCATAACTTTTAACAAATTCCCAAACTAATCTCCACTAAGGCAACAACACCATAGACTTTAAGCAGACACTAGGCAAAGCATTTTCACCTTACAAAGTCAAAATGAGGTTTCTTTCACTTTGGTTTCTTTGCAGACACAGTGGTAGGCTTACAAGCTTTGATGTTACCTGCCTTTGCTCTGCACATACGAAACTGCTATCAGTTATACACAGCACATCTCATTGATTGTAAATTCTCATTGTATCACCAGCTCCTTTGAATTCCACCTCTAGTAACAATAAAACCCCTTTCATAGTACCAATTTTATTAGTAATAACATTGCTTGGTCTCTGCTAGCTAGGTGCCAGATTTCGCTCCCCTTCTTGAATGCTCTATTCAACAAAATGCAAACGCTCCCTACCTCTCTTACATCTCAAAACTACTATACATCAGAGCACCCAGACTAGCTGGTTTTAATCCAATTAAGACACACCCACAGACTAACCCGCTATTTAAAAAAAACTAATTTCCAATAACATTATATACATTAATAGCTTCATGATAAATGGCAGAAAGCCAAATTTCATTTTGACAAGACTGCCAAACCATTGCCAGAGTTGAGTATTGGAGAGCCAGTCAAAGTGCAAACCTTCACTGCTCTCAACAGGAGTCAGCCCATGTGGAAACTTGGGACATGAGTGGAGAAGTTGTCCTCGATCATATGCAGTAGAAGTGAACAACCAAATATACCAGCACAACCTCAGGCATATACGAACAACTAGCGAAGCTGTTCCTTCATTGCAGTTGGCTGCTGAGAAAGATGGGATCTCACCAGCTACACTGAGTACAGAACTACAAGGAATCCCAGAGGTCCTGATGTCCCCAACAACTGCAATTGAACAACAACAGTTACCATGTCAACAAGTGCCACGGGAACGACACTCCCTAGATAAGAAACATCACCCAGACAAACAGCCAATGACAATGCACATGCGTACCATTAAGAGATCTGCATGGTTTAAAGACTACATATGCAATGCAGGTGCGGAGACTGACTAGTAGAACAAACAATTGCTAATGCATGAGAAAAGTGAGTGAATAGGGGATAACTTGGGTAACTCACAGTTACACGTGATCTTGCATGCAAATGTGTCTTCAGTTCATTAGGAAAACGGGGATGGTTGAATCTTTAGTTCATTATGAAAAGGAGGATGTTTGGTTTTTGAAATGCAAGATTACTACATGTCAAGCACTACAGTCTTTGAGCTCAAAAGAGCCTCACTATGTCTATTTCCAGGAACCCCAGTGGAATTAGAGGCCTATTAAGCAGTCTGCTGTCTGCAGTCAGGGTTCTCAAGCCTTAAAAGGTGAGCAGCCCACCTCCAAGAACTACTAACCAATCAGAGGGCTACCCGGTCTTCAGTCCCAGCAGCAGCAGGAGCGGTGGCCACAACTGGGTCAGCAGGAAGCTTGGTGCAGCAGCATTGATGGAGGCCCCAGAAGAGGTAGGTAGAGTTCGGGGGGGAGGTGGTGTTGGGTGCTCGTCTGGGCAAGTCAGGCAGGCCTGGCAAGGTGTGGAGGGGATTATTGTAGAAGACAGGGAGTGTGCTTTTATTGGGGGTGGTCTTTATTGCCAGGGTGACACTCAATGGGACAAAGGGTGCACTGGTAGAATACCATCCGCAGCAGGACGAGGCCCTTAATTGGTCTGGGCATCAAAGAACCCTAGCAAAACTGGAGTCAATGGGAATCAGGGGGAAAACTCTCCGCTGATTGGAGTAATACCTAGCACAAAGGAAGATGGTTACGGTTGTTGGAGGTCAGTCGACTCAGCTCCAGGACATCACTGCAGGAGTTCCTCAGGGTAGTGTCCTCGGCCCAACCATCTTCAGCTGCTTCATCAATGACCTTCCTTCCATCAAAAGGATAGAAATGGGGATGTTCGCTGATGTTTGCACAATGTTCAGCACTATTTATGACTCCTCAGATGCTGAAGCAGTTCATGTCCAAATACAGCAAGGCCTGGACAATAACCAGGCTTGCGCTGACAAGTGGCAAGTAACATTCACACCACACAAGTGCCAGGCAATGACCATCTCCAATAAGAGAGAATCTAACCATCGCCCCTTGACATTCAATGGCACTTCCATTGCTGAATCCCTATCAACATTCTGGGGGGGTACCATTGACCAGAAACTGAACTGGATTAGCTGGATTAGCCATATAAATACTATAGCTACAAGAGCAGGTCAGAGGCTAGGAATCCTGCAGCGAGTGACTCATGTCCTGATCATTGTTAAAATCCCAGTTAAACCTGATTGAACAAGGCTTAACTTTTTATGTTGTTGGTACTGTTGTCTGGCGCACTGACCTCTACCTCACGGACACTGAGCGTCAACTCGCAGACACTTCCTCCTACCTCTCCCTGGACCATGACCCCACCACTGAACATCAAGCCATTGTTTCCAGGACTGTCACTGACCTCATCTCCTCTGGGGATCTTCCTCCCACAGCTTCCAACCTGATAGTCGCCCAACCTCGGACGGCCCGCTTCTACCTCCTACCCAAAATCCACAAACAGAACTGTCCCGGTAGACCGATCGTGTCAGCTTGTTCCTGCCCCAGAGAACTCATTTCTCGTTATCCTGACTCCCTTCTCTCTCCCCTTGTCCAGTCCCTTCCCACCTATATCCCCTTGTCCAGTCCCTTCCCACCTACATCCATGATTCCTCTGACACCTTACGTCACATCAACAATTTCCAGTTATAAAAACAAAAAAACCCGCATGGGCCCCAGCTATGCCTGTCTCTTTATGGGGTATGTGGAACATTCCTTGTTGCAGTCCTACTCCGGCCCCCTTCCACAACTCTTTCTCCGGTACATCGATGATTACTTCGGTGCCGCTTCATGCTCTCGTCAGGACTTGGAAAAATTTATTAATTTTGCTTCCAATCTCCACCCCTCCATCATTTTCACGTGGCCCATCTCTGACACTTCCCTTCCCTTCCTTGACCTCTCTGTCTCAATCTCTGGTGATAGACTGTCCACCAATATCCATTACAAACCCACCGACTCCCACAGCTATCTCGACTACAGCTCCTCACACCCTGCTTCCTGTAAGGACTCCATCCCATTCTCTCAATTCCTTCGCCTCCGTTGCATCTGTTCCGATGATGCTACATTCAAAAACAGTTCCTCTGACATGTCCTCCTTCTTCCTTAACCGAGGTTTTCCACCCACGGTCATTGACAGGGCCCTCAACCATGTCCGGCCCATCTCCCGCGCATCCGCCCTCACGCCTTCTCCTCCCTCCCAGAAACATGATAGGGTCCCCCTTGTCCTCACTTATCACCCCACCAGCCTCCGCATTCAAAGGATCATCCTCCGCCATTTCCGCCAACTCCAGCATGATGCCACCACCAAACACATCTTCCCTTCACCCCCCTTATCGGCATTCCGTAGGGATCGCTCCCTCCGGGACACCCTGGTCCACTCCTCCATCACCCCCTACTCCTCAACCCCCTCCTATGGCACCACCCCATGCCCACGCAAAAAATGCAACACCTGCCCCTTCACTTCCTCTCTCCTCACCGTCCAAGGACCCAAACACTCCTTTCAAGTGAAGCAGCATTTCACTTGCATTTCCCCCAACTTAGTCTACTGCATCCGTTGCTCCCAATGTGGTCTCCTCTGCATTGGAGAGACCAAACGTAAACTGGGCGACCGCTTTGCAGAACACCTGCGGTCTGTCTGCAAGAATGACCCAAACCTCCCTGTCGCTTGCCATTTCAACACTCCACCCTGCTCTCTTGCCCACATGTCTGTCCTTGGCTTGCTGCATTGTTCCAGTGAAGCCCAACGCAAACTGGAGGAACAACACTTCATCTTCCGACTAGGGACTTTACAGCCTTCTGGACTGAATATTGAATTCAACAACTTTAGATCTTGAGCTCCCTCCCCCATCCCCACCCCCTTTCTGTTTCCCCCTTCCCTTTTTTTTCCAATAAATTATAAAGATTTTCCTTTTCCCACCTATTTCCATTATATATAAAAAAAAACCCACTAGAGCTATACCTTGAGTGCCCTACCATCCATTCTTAATTAGCACATTCGTTTAGATAATATCACCAACTTTAATTTTAACACCTATGTGTTCTATTGTACTATTGTCGTTGACATCTTTTGATGATCTGCTTCTATCACTGCTTGTTTGTCCCTACAACCACACACCCCCACCACCCCCCTCCACCTCTTTGTCTCTCTATCTCTCCGCCCCCCACACACACACCTTAAACCAGCTTATATTTCAACTCTTTCTTGGACTCGAACGCAAGTTCTGTCGAAGGGTCATGAGGACTCGAAACGTCAACTCTTTTCTTCTCCGCCGATGCTGCCAGACCTGCTGAGTTTTTCCAGGTAATTCTGTTTTTGTTAACAATTTCCAGTTCCCTGGCCCCAACCGCTTCCTCTTCACCATGGACGTCCAATCCCTCTACACCTCCATCCCCCACCAGGATGGTCTGAGGGCCCTTAGCTTCTTCCTCGAACAGAGACCCGAACAATCCCCATCCACTACTACTCCCCTCCATCTGGCTGAACTTGTTCTCACACTGAACAATTTCTCCTTCAACTCCTCTCACTTCCTCCAAATAAAAGGTGTGGCTATGGGTACCCGCATGGGCCCCAGCTATGCCTGTCTCTTTATGGGGTATGTGGAACATTCCTTGTTCCAGTCCTACTCCGGCCCCCTTCCACAACTCTTTCTCCGGTACATCGATGATTACTTCGGTGCTGCTTCGTGCTCTCGTCGGGACTTGGAAAAATGTATTAATTTTGCTTCCAATCTCCACCCCTCCATCATTTTCACGTGGTCCATCTCTGACACTTCCCTTCCCTTCCTTGACCTCGCTGTCTCAATCTCTGGTGATAGACTGTCCACCAATATCCATTACAAGCCTACCGACTCCCACAGCTACCTTGACTACAGCTCCTAACACCCCGCTTCCTGTAAGGACTCCATCCCATTCTCTCAGTTCCTTCGCCTCCGTCGCATCTGTTCCGATGATGCTACCTTCAAAAACAGTTCCTCTGACATGTCTTCCTTCTTCCTTAACCGAGGTTTTCCACCCACTGTCGTTGACAGGGCCCTCAACCGTGTCCGGCCCATCTCCCGCGCATCCGCCCTCACGCCTTCTCCTCCCTCCCAGAAACATGATAGGGTCCCCCTTGTCCTCACTTATCACCCCACCAGCCTCCGCATTCAAAGGATCATCCTCCGCCATTTCCGCCAACTCCAGCATGATGCCACTACCAAACACATCTTCCCTTCACCCCCACTGTCAGCATTCCGTAGGGATCGTTCCCTCCGGGACACCCTGGTCCACTCCTCCATCACCCCCTACTCCTCAACCCCCACTATGGCACCACCCCATGCCCACGCAAAAGATGTAACACCTGCCCCTTCACTTCCTCTCTCCTCACCGTCCAAGGGCCCAAACACTCCTTTCAAGTGAAGCAACATTTCACTTGCATTTCCCCCAACTTAGTCTACTGCATTCGTTGCTCCCAATGCGGTCTCCTCTACATTGGAGAGACCAAACGTAAACCGGGCGACCGCTTTGCAGAACACCTGCGGTCTGTCTGCAAGAATGACCCAAATCTCCCTGTCGCTTGCCATTTCAACACTCCACCCTGCTCTCTTGCCCACATGTCTGTCCTTGGCTTGCTGCATTGTTCCAGTGAAGCCCAACGCAAACTGGAGGAACAACACCTCATCTTCCGCTTAGGCACTTTACAGCCTTCCGAACTGAATATTGAATTCAACAACTTTAGGTCTTGACCTCCTTCTTCCATCCCTACCCCCTTTCTGTTTCTTCCCCCTTCCTTTTGTTTTTTCCCAATAAATTATATAGATTTTTCTTTTTCAAACCTATTTCCATTATTTTTAAATATTTTTAAATCTTTTATGCTCCCCCCACCCCCACTAGAGCTATACCTTGAGTGCCCTACCATCCATTCTTAATTAGCACATTTGTTTAGATAATATCACCAACTTCGACACCTATGTGTTCTTTTGTTCTGTTGTCTGTGACATCTTTTGATGATCTGCTTCTATCACTGCTTGTTTGTCCCTACAACCACACCACCCCCCTCCACTTCTCTCCCCCACCTAACCCCCCCCCCCCCATCTTAAACCAGCTTATATTTCACCCCTTCCTTGGATTCACCTAGTTCTGTCGAAGGGTCACGAGGACTCGAAACGTCAACTCTTTTCTTCTCCTCCGATGCTGCCAGACCTGCTGAGTTTTTCCAGGTAATTCTGTTTTTGTTTTTAACTTTTTATGGGAGTTTCTAACATCGATATGAGAGTGAAAAGGGGGAAGTTCTCATCAGATCAATTGATTTCTCTGTTTGCTGGATCTGGTCGGGTGGGTCCCACAGTGCAGCCTGTAGCTGAGCAATGAATGACACATCACAGCTTCAGATTTTCTGCATTAATCTGTGCTTGTGCTAAATTCTGAAGGTGCGGTCAGATTTAGAGGAGTAATGACAGCAAACATAGAGTTTACCATCAAAAACCTCAAATTCTGGGCCAGCTGTATCCCATGATAGCTGCTGAGCTGATAGCTGACCAGTGGCAAAGCTGCAATTAGGTTAGGGTCACCTGTAAAAGGAGGTACAAACTATACCTTAAAGATATCTATCATATATTCTAGTTTTACTATATGTAAAAATGTCATCTAGCAAATTTAGGAAGAAAGAGTTTAAATGGGAACATCACCACCTGCAAGTTCCCCTCCAAGCCACTCACCATCTAACTTGGAAATATATAAAACAAAAACAGAATTACCTGGAAAAACTCAGCAGGTCTGGCAGCATCGGCGGAGAAGAAAAGAGTTGACGTTTCGAGTCCTCATGACCCTTCGACAGAACTTGAGTTCGGAAATATATCACTGTTCCTTCACTGTCGCTGGGTCAAAATCCTGGAACTCCGTCCCTAACAGCACTGTGAGTGTACCTACACCACATGGACTGCAGCAGTTCAAGAAAGAGACTCACCACCACCTTCTCAAGGGCAATTAAGGGTGGGCAATAAATGCTGGCCTAGCCAGTGATGCCCAAATCCTGTGAAAGAATAAAAAAATTAGGTAGCATGCTTCATTACCTCAGTACACCCCAAAGCACTTTACAGCTTGGAGTACACTTGAGGTGCAGTTACTGTTGTAATGTAGGAAAAGCATTGGAAATTTGTCAGCAAGCTCACACAAACAGCAATGAGAATGTTCATAAAGGCAGGCTCCCTATTAATGGGTAACAGTTGGGATGAAAGCTGCTGGTCAATCAACTGGGAAGGCTGCAGGAAGCAAGATGGCACAGCACACAGGGAAGTGAGCTTCCATTGCAGACTCTGGTGACCAAGGATGAGACCAGGAGGGAGACTATGTTTCTCTGGTTGGATCAGGAACAATCAACCACACTTGAAGAGGGAGTGGGAGAATGTTGCCAGGGAGGCCAATGCCAGGAGTCTGGTACTAAGGACGCATCAGTAGTACAAGAAAAGGTACAATGGCATCACATGGTGGTCAAGGGGAGTGAATGCATCCTCACATTACATGTCATGCCCACTACTATACCACTAACCTTGTACACTATTCAATGCCTCACATCTCCATCACTTAGCCTACAGCAGGCCCTAGCACTCAGGGCTCCTAGCTAGAACCATAGAAAAATTATGGTACAGAAAAGGCCATTAAGCCCATCACGTTTGTGCCAGCCAAAAAGGAAGAAACTAGCCATTCATTTTAATCCCACTTTCCAGAACCTGATCTGTAGTCTTGCAGGTTACAGCACTTTAGATGCAGATCCAGGTACCTTTTAAATGATTTGAACATTTCAGCCTCAATCACCAACTTATACAGTGAATTCCAGATGCCCACCAGCCTCTGGGTGAAAAACATTTTCCTCATGTACCCTCTAATCCTTGTACCAATCACCTTAAATCTATGCCCCCTGGTAATTGACCCCTCAGCCAGTGTTAAGTATTTCTTGTCTACCCTATCTAGGCCCCTCAATTTTGTACATCTCAGTTAGGTTAACCCTTAGCCTCCTCTGTTCTAAGGAAAACAACTAGCATTCACATCCTGCACCTCACCCACACCCACCTCTCGCTGCCTCCACACACCTCCAGCTATTCAGCTATGGTAAACACACCACCACACAATCCCTGACACTCTGCCCTCTCTTGCAGAAGAAGGTTATGTACAGCACCAGGGAGACCCAGGAGATCAGATGAGAGCCTACAAGACTACATTCCAAGCCCCCTAGTGGAGACAATGTTTTGGATCATGGATCCAGAAGCAACACAGACCACAGCATCTGGCATCTTAAAGGCTGTCCAGGATGGTAAATGACTGCCTTAGGCTCTTTTTCAACTTTCTCTTCACTCACATCCTAAGATGTGGCTTCAAGAGGAAACTACAGGTGGGGTGAACAAGGAACACCTGCTTTCCTCTCTTCCAACCCTTTCCTCCAATCTTCTCCCTTTTTTAGCTTTCAGCTGGAGCAGAGCTGCCGCCTGGCCATCCTCAGCAGAGCTGGAAGAAAGAGAAACAGCAAACCAAGATAGCAACAAGGAGGATCAGTCACTTGATTTTACAATTCCGGCCAGCAGCTCTGATCCTGGTTTATTTGTGAACTTCAGACGCATTGGGATGAGTACATGCCGAGTCACAGCGCATGAGTGGGCTACAGCCAGGCCGGGGGAAAGGATACTTGTGTGCCAGCTCCCCAGAGCACGAGGTTGCACATGATTTCTGCTGCAGGGCACTCAGATGAGGACATTGGTGGGGCAATATACTTGAGAATGCAGATAATGATAACGTACACCAAGATGTTTGGGGCATGGCAGACCTGTCAGACAGTCTCCTGTCACTGGCGAGAGCTTGGGGAATCCAGCTCCAACGTGGTAGAGGGCTTTTATGCTTTGGATGCTGGATATCATTTAGGACTGAGATGAGGAGAAATTTCTTCACCCAGAGAGTGGTGAGCCTGTGGAATTTGTTACCACAAAAAGTAGTTGAGGCCAAAACATTGTATGTTTTCAAGAAAGAGTTAGATATAGCTCCTGGGGCAAAAGGGATCAAAGGATATGGGGAGAAAGCAGGAGCAGGCTATTGAGTTGGATGATCAGCCATGATCCCAATGAATGGTGGAGTAGGCTCAAAGGGCCAAATGGCCTACTCCTATTTTCTATGTTTCTATGTAAATCTGAAACAAAAACAGAAAGTGCTGGAAAAATTCAGTAGGTCTGGCAGCATCTGTGGAGAGAGAAATAGAGTTAATATCTCAAGTCCGTATGACTCATCCAGAGCTGAAGCAAAGTAGAAATGTGATGGAATTTATACTGTTTAAGGGGGTTGGAGCAAAGTAGAAGGTCAACGATAGTTGGGGGCTAAGGAGAGATTGACAAAGATGTCATCATGGACACAAGACAAAGGGAGTGTTAATGGTAGTGATAAAGGGTAAAGAAGATGCTGATAGTGACATAAAGGTAAGAGGGCAGAAAGTGTTAATGGCAGAACAAGCTCTGTGAAAGCACAACATAGAAACAAGTGACAAATGACCCTGTGGGGGTACTTGGGGAGGGGGATGGTGGTTGGGGAAAAATGATAAAATAAATAAATAAATGAATAAAAATAAATAAAAATAGATAAATAAATTAATTAATTAAAAAAAGAACAAAAAATAAATTTGAAGAAAGGATTAAAAAAGGGGGTCAAGATGGAGGAGACAGCTCATGATCTGAAGTTGTTGAACTCAATGTTAAGCCTGGAAGGCTGTAAAGTGCCTAACTGGAAGATGTGTTGCTGTTCCTCCAGTTTGTGTTCAGCTTCACTGGAACATTGCAGTTCCGTGGACATGTGAGCATAAGAGCATATCTGGCAAGCGACAGGAAGATCTGGGTCATGCTTGTGGGCTGAGCGAAGGTGTTCCGCAAAGTGGTCACCCAGTCTATGTTTGGTCTCCCCAATGTAGAGGAGTCTGCACTGGGAGCAGCAAATACAGTAGACTAAATTGAAGTGCAAGTGAAGTGCTGCTTCACCGGAAAGGACTGAGCGATGGAGGAGGTAAAGGGGCATGTGGTGCATCTTGTGATTGTATAGGAAGGTGCGCAGGGAGGGGATGAGGTGTTGGGATGATGGAGGAGTTGACCAGGGTGTCCCGGAGGGAACGGTCACTATGGAATTCTGATGGGGAGTGGTGAGGGGAAGATGTGTTTGGATTTTATGCAGAGCTTGGAGCCCTTTCCACTGTGGAAGTGGTGGTCAACTCCATGACAACACTACAGCTATAATGCAACATCTGGTGGCCACTGTCTCAGCTTCCACTGCATCGCAGGCAAAACTCTTCCAATGCCTCTGCTGAGTGGAAGCTTGATGGAGGTCATGAAATCCATGTCTGCTGGCCTGCAGGCTCAGACTGCTGCCATCATGGGTGCTGATTATGCTCAATGAGGCTTGCAGGTTTCTGTAGTAGTCCAGCAATCTGTGTTTGGAGTAAATTACTAGCATTGCTGAGGTATTGGTCTGTGGGAATGGGATAACTCTCAGCATGACAGCATTCATGTCTCACCACTATCACTCTGTCAGTGCACTTGCTGTTGCCTTTCTGCCAACCAAGGCTGCTGCCACCCACACCAAGATAATTATAGTCAGTTGCTGGACCTTCTAGCCCCAGAGCTGCTCAAGGACATCCTGTGAGACCATCTGCAGTTTGCTCCATTGAAAGTCAGCAACCTATTCCATGGTGTTCTGTAGTCACTGGGGTAGCATTGCGTGTTTATTAAAATTAATCTTTAGAATGATCGATCTAATGATCGGAGTTGGTGCATTTGGTGACCGCTTTCGTGCCTTCGGAGACAGCATGTATCGCCAGTTCCCCTGGCAGCATGAGGTAGATGGTGCTCTGGGTCTCCCTGGTCAAGATGGTGTGGCGCTTGTTGTAGTGAATGAGATGTGAAGCCTCATAGGCAATGCACTCAAATGTCAACAGCGAAGGAATTCATTATGCTCTTGGCCTTGGCTGAGATCCTGGTGGGAGTGTGGACCTGGGTCAGCACTCTGTACACGTAAATGGAATAGCTCTGCTTGCGAGATTTCCTCTGCTTCTAGGGTGGCTTCTTGGTGACTAAGGCCACCAGCTGCTTCGATGCCTTGTGGGACTCACTGCCCTTAGCTGTGGCTGCCACTTCAGGTATTCCATTCATACTGCATGGGAGCACTAGGCACTATGGGTGCCATATTAGGTGAAGAATGATATCTATGCCACTCCCAGACACTTCTGGCAGGGCGGACACAGCTCGCCATGCTGTTAAGGGTAATAGTTTGATGCAAGACCTGCCATTTTTCTACTCACTGCTGTAACACCCTCATTCACACTGGAACATGTGTTCAGCTGTATGAGTGACCCTCTGATTCCACCAACCCCGTCTAAAGGGATCCATCTAACTTGCAGATTAATTGATTATCATGTACTGGCTCTTGCAAAGTTTTTGGAAGTAATAGATCGTTGGAAGATTTAAGAAAAGTTGTTATAAGTTGGGAAGGCATTGGCTGTTACTACGAGGCCTCCTAGTACCCCACTTTCTCCCAGTTATCGGGGCTATAGTTATAGTTCCCCCTTGGTTAGCAGCAGAGAGATATTGAGCAGAGGCTGCAAAGAATACATGCTGCTCACAGAGGGAGGAGGGCTCTCAACAGGACGTCTTACTAGGGTCTTCTTACTCACTAGGAATAATGTGTGTGTTTGGCAGCAGTGCTTCACCAAGGAGTTGGTCACAGCACTGTGCTACCTCTTGGAACCAGACTTGTAGCCTCAGAGCAGGTTAAGGAGGCACTGCCAGTGGCCGTCAAGGTGATCATGGCCCTGAATTTGTTTTGCTAGGAAGAAAGGCTTACATTTATATATCGCCTTTCACCAGACATCCAAAAGCACTTTACAGCCAATTAGGTGTTGTTACTATTATAATATGAGAAACATGGCAGCCAATTTGCAAACAGCAAGCTCCCACAAACAGTAATGCAATAATGACTAGGTAATCATCTTCTATGATGTTGATTGGGAGATAAATATTGGCCAAGACACCAGGATAACTCCCCCGCTCTTCTTTGAAAGAATGCTGTGGGATCTTTTACAACCACCCAAGAGGGCAGACATGTTGCATGTGGAAGATGGCACCTCCGACAATGCAGCACTCCCTGGAGGGTCAAACTTGTATTTTTATGCTTAAGTTCTGGAGTGGAACTTGAACATCCAACCTACTGACACAGATGAAGAGCTACCAATTGAATCGCAGCCTTCAGATCCTTCTAGACTGGAACAGATGACATAGAAATACCTCACAATTTGCCATCCATCAGTGCATCTGTAAGGTCACAGAGGGTCTGTATACCAGCATGGACAATTTCTTTGTCTTCTCCAATCAGAGAGAAACAAAAGGAGTGGGCATGTGGCTTGTCAGGATAGCAGTCTTCTCTATGCTGCAAGGTGGCATTGACTGTGCGCACACACTTTTGCAGGTGCTGCATCTTAATGAAGGTTACAACTCACTCAACATGCAGATGTTCTGTGACCATGCTCAACCATCATGCTGGTAAATGCTTATTATCCGAGCAGCAGTCATGATGTCCTCATCCTGTAGCAGGCCGCCGTGCTAACAACCCTTCGACCACGACATTGGACCAGAGGGTGGCTGCTTGGCAACAAGGGCTATTCACTCTTCACCTGGCTGATGAATCATCTCCACCACCACACCACACCACACATGGTCAAGTCATTCAATGGGAGTTGTGCTTCAGCAAGGAACAGTATCAACCATTGGTGTGCTGAAGGAACAATTTCACTGTTGGATCTCTCGGGAAGAATCTGCCAGAACTCACCAGAGCAGATGTCCCAGCTCATGGTCCACTGTCCACCTGGGATATCATTCACTATGAAACAGCGTTCACTATAGAATACAGTCCATTAAAAAACTTTCCATGTTTGATATAGAATACAGCCTACTATAGGATAACAGTGGGTTTGTTAACCACAACAGGATGAGGAGGAGAAATGGGAACAATGGAGGAGGCAGCTAGCCCATCCACATACTGGACAGGATGTTGATGAGCACATCATTAGACTTGTCTCCCTGAATGAAATCCCAGGTCCCTCCTCTTCAATACTTGCCAATTTTACCATCCCTCTATGAAGGGCTATATAGCAGCATTCCCTTGGCCATAATCCTGAAATAAAACACCACAAACAACCATTCCACATCAACTTTATCCAACAACACCCAATACCATACTCATTTAATAACTTTGTGCTTTCCCTGAGTGTTGGGTTTGTGGTTGTCTTTGCTTGCCTTGGTGCTCCTACATAGTGCTACACCAGTGGTTGCAGCATAGCTGATGGAAGGCTGGGGAAGACTGCAGATTGCCTTTCAGGGTACCCTTGAGTAGCTCTGGGCCTTGATGTGCTGGCTTTGGAATGCAAAATCTCAGCTCTGGTGGCAGTAATCTGGGTTGACAGGCAGTAGCCAGGGCACTGACAGCAATGCGAGTATGAATGCTGTAACCCTGAGAGAGGGCAGCAACTTCATGCTCCATGGTGCCAATACCACTTGGTGGAGGCACCTTAGTGATCCAACTAAACTGCAGGGGCACAGATTGCTGGACTGCCGGAGAGCCTGCAAAACCTTTGAGCACTGGTAGCCACAGCATCACAGCAGCAATCTGAGCTTGAATGGCACCGAGCTTGGTTTGCAAAAGCAACACGCAGAGATTTCATCACCTCAGGCTGAGCTTCCAGTATAGCATTTAGACATTGAATGGCTTCTGCTTGTGCTGCAGTGGAAGCTGAGACATTAGCTCCCAGACACTGCATCATGGTCAACCCCACAAAAGTGTTATTATAGAGTTAGCTATCTGTTCCATTTTGGAAAAAATGGGCTCTAAGCTCTGTGCAAAGCCCTGTCTGATGTTGGAGCCAGGCTCCTCCATTCTTCTTGATAGTGACAATAAACCCTCTGGTAGGCCAATGCATCAAGCATTTCTGTGTAGATGGCCATTAACATTTTTCTGTATTTTGCCCCATCAAAGTCCTCATAAGTGGTCTGCTGCAGAACTAGTCTGCGATCATGCCCTCCAGGGTGCCTGTGTTATCCTTTCCCCTGCCTTGGCTGCAACTTACTTGTGCCTTGTCACTTACCACATGCTTCTGTACTACTTAAAGTATTAGAGCCTGTATCTCAGCTGGCAGCTGTGTCAGATCTGTTATGATGGGGCAGGTAATGTGTGCCAGGTGGATCAAATCCATGAGGGAAACTTGATCACATGGTCACAACTGCTTTGCAGTTTGTATTTTATTTTGAGATGCATACATAAGTCTACAAATTATTATAATAACTCCTAAAACCCCTAATTAATCTGGCTCCCAGTTACACCTCCATTAAGACAACAGTAAAAACAAATAGATTTAAACAGACCCAGGCAGAGTAACACAATACCCTGCACAGGAGAATTCAAAGTGAGTTTTCTCAGCTTCGGTTCCTGTAGACAGCAACTTGATGCACAGAGGCTGGCGGCTTTTCACACTTGTTAGATCTTAGAATACCTTCTCCTCTGACTTATGGGCTCATTACCTTTGTACATGTTTCTCCCTTTATAATGCAAACTCCATTGTTCCCATATGTTTTTGCAACTTTACTTTTCTTATAATATAAATCTTTTCATAGTACTAATTTTATCAGTAACCTTTTGGAAAAATAAATAAAGTTTGGCTAGGCTTCTTCTGGCTAGGTGTAACATCTTACCATCTCTTTGAAATTTAAACTAACCTAATTTATCTAAAAATGCTCATTTTCCTTACACCTCTCATTCTAAAACTTCAGCCATGTCTATGTATTTAGCATTTCAAGCCTAGCTACTTTTTGATAACTCAAAGCCTCCAGACCAGCTAGCTCCAATTCAATTATAACCACCCCCCCACCCCCACCCCTAACACACGTACACAGAGAAACTAATCCAAACCCCATTATTAACCAACCTTTACAATAAACCACAATAATATTATAAGAATTATTACATCAAATGATGGTGTTGCTTCCTCCTCAGTCGGCCTTCAGCCTCAGGCACCACTGGCTGACCAGGTGGCAGATATTGGGTATCACAAAAGCATTGGTGCATAGGGAGAGATTTGGATTGAGGGAATTTAGCAGGGGTGGAGGTGGGTACGCAGGGAAGCAAGTGATGCATGGTTACACCATCCACAACTTGTAACACAGTAGAGATTGTGTGAGGAGGGTGAAGTGGCACTTGAAAAGTGCACTAGGCAGGAACAGAGTCATTTTTGATGGCTTCAGTGATGCCACTAGCTGCAGCCCCACTCCAATTATCCCCAGCATGGTTTTCTCTATGAGGTTTTGGTGGGGGCGGGGGGGAGGGGGGCTGCGGGTCAACACGTGCAGCTGTGCCTGCACCCTGATGATTTAAACATTGAAAATAGGAGGAGTAGGCCATCTGGCCCTTCGAGCCTACTCTGCCATTCATTATGATCATGGCTAATCATCCAATTCAATAGCCTGCTCCTGCTTTCTCCCCATATCCTTTGATCCCTTTTGCCCCAAGTATCACAGTGCAGAAGAGGCCCTTCGGCCCTTTGAATCTGCACCGACACATGAGAAACACCTGACCTACCTACCTACCTAATCCCATTTACCAGCACTTGGCCCATAGCCTTGAATGTTATGCTGTGTCAAGTGCTCATCCAGGTACTTTTTAAAGGATGTGAGACAACCCACCTCCACCACCCTCCCAGGCATCGCATTCCAGAGCATAAAAAGGTTTTCCTCACATCCCTCCTAAGCCTCCTGCCCCTCACCTTGAACTTATGCCCCCTTGTGACTAACCCTTCAACTAAGGGGAACAGCTGCTCCCTATCCACCCTGTCCATGCCCCTCATAACCTTGTACACCTCGAACAGGTCGCCCCTCAGTCTTCTCTGCTTCCAACGAAAACAACCCAAGTCTATCCAACCTCTCTTCATAACTTAAATGTTTCATCCCAGGCAATCTCCTCTGCACCCCCTTCAATGCAATCACATCCTTCCTATAATGTCGCAACCAAAACTGCACACAGTACTCCAGCTGTGGCCTCACCAAGGTTCTATAGAACTCCAACATAACCTCCCTATTTTTGTAATCTATGCCCCGATTGATAAAGGCAAGTGTTCCATATGACTTTTTCACCACCCCACGAACATGCCCCTCTGCCTTCAGAGATCTATGGACACACACGCCAAGATCCCTTTGTTCCTCAGAACTTCCTAGTGCCATGCTGTTCATTGAATACTTCCTTGTCAAATTACTTCCTCACACTTTTCAGGGTTAAATTCCACCTGCCACTTATCTGCCCATTTGACCATCCCATCTATATCTTCCTGTAGCCCAAGACACTCACTCTCACTGTTAACCACCCAGCCAATCTTTGTGTCATCCGCAAACTTACTAATCCTACCCCCCACATAGTCAGCTATGTCATTTATATAAATAACAAATAATAGGGGACCCAGCACAGATCCCTGTGGTATGCCACTGGACACTGGCTTCCAGTCACTAAAGCATCCTCTATCATCACCCTCTACCTCCTACAACTAAGCCAATTTTGAATCCACCTTATCAAATTACCCTGTATCCCATGTGCATTTGCCTTCTTTATAAGTCTCCCATGTGGGACCTTGTCAAAGGTTTTGCTGAAATCCATATAAACTACATCAACTGCACTACCCTCATCTACACACCTGGTCACCTCCTTAAAAAATTCAATCAAATTTGTTAGGCATGACCTCCCTCTGACAAAGCCATGCTGACTATCCCTGATCAAACCTTGCCTCTCCAAGTGGAGATAGGTAATCTCCTTCAGAACTTTCTCCAATAGTTTCCCTACCACTGACGTGAGACTTACTGGTCTGTAGTTCCCTGGCTTATCTCTACAACCCTTCTTAAATAGCGGAACCACATTAGCTGTTCTCCAGTCCTCTGGCACCTCCCCCATGGACAGAGAGGACTTAAAAATTTGGGTCAGAGACCCTGCGATCTCCTCCCTTGCCTCCCTCAGCAGTCTGGGACACAAATCATCCGGACCTGAAGATTTGTCCACTTTTAAGACTGCCAACACCTCCAATACCTTGTCACTCCCTACATCAATTTTCTTAAGATCCTCACAGTCCCTCTCCCCGAGTTCCATACCTTCATCCTCATTCTCTTGGGTGAAGGTGGATGTGAAGTATTCATTCAACACTCTAGCGATGTCCTCTGGTTCCACCCATAGGTTGCCCCCTTGGTCCCTTATGGGCCCTACTCTTTCCCTGTTTATCCGCTTCCCATTGATATGCTTTTAGAATATCTTGGGATTTTCCCTACTTTTACCAGCCAGAGCTTTCTCATATCCCCTCTTTGCTCTCCTAATTGCTTTCTTAAGCTCCACCTTGCACTTTCTGTACTCCACTAATGCCTCTGCTGATTTGCTCCCCTTGTACTTGCTAAAAGCCTCTCTTTTCCTTCTCATCGTAACCTGAATATCTCTGGGCTTGTTAGTCCTTCCTATCACCCTAGAGGGAACATGTTGAGCCTGTACCCTCCCCATTTCCTTTTTGAACACCCCCCACTGTTCCTCTGTAGATTTCCCCACAAGTAACTGTTCCCAGTCTACCTTGGCCAGATCCTGTCTTATTTTACTAAAATCCACTCTCCCCCAATCCAAAACATTTTTTTGCAACTTGTCGATTTCTTTGTCCATAACAAACTTAAACTGTACTATGTTGTGATCGCTATCACTAAAATGCTCGCCCACCACCACCTCAGCCACCTGTCCGACTTCATTCCCTAGAAATAGGTCCAGTAATGTTGGAACCTCTATATATTGACCTAAAAAGTTCTCCTGTACACATTTCAAAAAATCCACTCCATCCAAGCCCTTAACGTTATGTCTGTCCCAATTAATGTTGGGAAAGTTGAAATCACCTAATATAATTACCCTATTATTGTTTTTACACACAAGAGCTATATCAAACTCCTTCTTGAAAACTTACAATGTTTTGGCCTCAACAACTTTGTGGTAGCGAATTCCACAGGCTCACCACACTGGGTGAAGAAATTTCTCTTCATCTGAGTCCTAAATGATCTACTCCGTATCCTCAGGCTGTGACTCCTGATTCTGGGTGCCCCCACCATCAGGAACATCCTTCCTACATCTACTCTGTCTAGTCCTGTTAAGAGTTTTATAGGTTCCTGAGATCCCCCCTCATTCTTCTGAACTCCAGCAAATATAATCCTAACTGACTCAATCTCTCCTCATAAATCAGTCCCGCCATCCCAGGCATCAGTCTGGTAAACCTTCGCTACACTCCCTCTATAGCAAGAGCATCCTTCCTCAGATAAGGAGACCAAAACTGCACGCAATATTCCAAGTGTGGTCTCACCAAGGCCTTGTATAATTGTAGCAAGACATCCCTGCTCCTGTACTCGAATCCTCTCGCTATGAAGGCCAACATACCATTTGCCTTCTTTACCACCTGCTGCACCTGCATGCTTACCTTCAGCGACTGGTGTACGAGGACACCCAGGTCTCATTGCACATTCCCCTCTCAATTTATAGCCATTCAGATAATAATGCCTTCCTGTTTTTGCTACCAAAGTGGATAACCTCACATCTATCCACATTATATTGCATCTGTCATGCATTTTCCCACTCACTCAGCTTGTCCAAATCACACTGAAGCATCTCTGCATCCTCCTCACAGCTCACCCTCCCACCCAGCTTTATGTCATCTGCAAATTTGGAGATATTACATTTAGCTCCCTCATCTAAATCATTCATATATATATATATATTGTGAATAGCTGGGGTCCCAACACTGATCACTGTGGTCGGCACCCACTAGTCACTGCCTGTCATTCAAAAAAAGACCAGTTTATTCCTACTCTTTGTTTTTATTGCTACTGCGCCCATTACAGGCTACCTGGTCCAGCAAAAGAGAGATGTGTGTCACTGAGTGTGATACAGTGTAATTGGATGATGTGACTTTAATAGCTGTTGATATTACAATCCCTGTAGAGGCTGATATTTTTTAAAAAAAAGAATGCCCACAATACCAATGGTAAGAAAACATTGAACATGATCTGTAACAAACCAACTAAAACAAACATAATTCAAACATTAATTAACAGGCGAAGGGTATTTCGAACAAAAGGTGAATTGCACTTTAAATAGTTGATACAACAAAGTAACAAGTATTTGCATTACTTCGTGCACAAATATGGGACCACATGCAATTTCAATCTTTCCAACTTGGCCTGTTCTGTAAAATTTCTCATTCTCATCCAATTGTTTTGGCTTTTGAGCCGCATTCACCAGCAACCATATTTCACCCTGTCCCCAGACACGGTTACCACTGACAAGGCGCACATCTATGAACTCCCTCGAATGTGGATCATGATAATCCTGAAGGCACAGAATCCCAGACTCCCTTTTCCAGCCCCTTTAAACTGTCTGGTGGGCTCTGACAACACCGACAGCATCAATGAGTTTTGTCCAATTCACAATCCCTGTCTTCTACTGTCTGCTCTTTTAAACTATAAAACACACACAACACAGTATATGCTCTTTCCTCGGAGGCCTGCTTCAAGACCAGGATCTGTTTGAAAACTGCCAAACAGAAAACTCTGTTCAGAGAGAACCTCGTTAGCTTCCTGTTTACACAGTTCAATGTTCTGAATCACCAAACAGAACACACTGCATGACCCAACCCCATGGTAATTACCTTGCCTTTGCTTCTTAACTGTTCAGCCCCATGGCAACCCACGTCACTTGGGCATTTCTTGGAACCAATTAACCCTCTTTCAGAATACTCCCCAGCCCACTTCGGTCTTAAAATGAAAATGCACAAAATGAAAATACATCTCCCAAAGGACATAGGTCATCAGACTTTGAGATTTGAGTGTTCAACTTCCAGTTGTGCTAAGTGTGAGAGGATGAATTGAATCAAGAGGTGAGTTTTGTGCAAATAGGTGAGTGAAGGGGTTTGGTGAATGGAGGATTGTGAGAAGCTAATGGTGCAGTTGGTAGGATATTAGCATACATTCACCTTGACTGCACACATGAGGTCATTAACTTCTTGTGACATTGAATCCTGGTCCTCAGGAATAGATTCGTCATTGACCTCCATGGGCACCTGCTCCCACTGCCCCCTGAGCACTTGTCTGAGGGGTTCCTGGTGCCCTAAGAGAGCATCTCTTCCAGACCACCTTCTGCATCAGTGATCCAAAAACCTGGGGGGACACTACCTCAATAGTTGTACCATTTCTGCTTCCTCCAGGTCTTCAAACCTTGTCCAGAGAGTTTTGGCCCCTTCTGCAGCCAGAATGCACCATTATGAGGAGCAATCTGGCTATAAATAGTGAAGTCTAATTTTTCTCACACAAACTTGGGCTCTTCACCGAGGTGTTTAGCTATTCAGCACTGAGCTGCATGCCACAATTATGGAAATGGGCAGACAGCATGAGGTTTCCATGCTGCCTGTATCACTTTGAATGAGCATCGTGATGCTGACTTTCAATTTTGACAGCTTTTTAGCCCCCCAGGTCTCTTTACTATGAAAAGGATAGAGACACATTGGAGAAGGTACAAAAAAGATTTGTAAGATTGATACCAAGGCTGAAAGATTGTAGCCAACATGAAAGATTGAACAGGCTGGGGCTCAGTTTTCTAGGAGGAAGAAGATTTGAGACAGTGACCTGAGAGAGGGCTTTAAGATTATGAAATAAATTGATAGGGTAGACATTGGGAACGTGTTTCCACTTGTGGGGCAGATCAGAATCAGGGGCCATGATAATCACTAATAAATTCTACAAGGAATTCAGGAAAACCCCAGAGAGTGATTAAGATGCAGAACTCACTACCACAAGTAATTGTGGTGACCAGCCTAGATTCATTTAAGAGGAAGTGTGAAGGGGGAAAAGAATAGAACAGTATGTTAGCGAGGTTAGATGTAGGATGGAAGGAGGCTCATGTGGAGCGTAAACACTGAGTGGCCTGTTTCTGTGCTGTAAATAATACACAACTATGTAATACTTGGAAGTCACTGTTTCTGGTTTAATATAAGGTCTTGGAAAGGATTATGCATCTAACAACACTAAGTTAAGCAAGCCTTATTTTCTTACCCCTGAAATTTGTCTTCTGAATAAGTCTTATTAACCTGCATAGATGTTGCCTCAAAGATCTTCATAATGAGATTAAATATGATCCATGAGTGCATGGTCAGGAAATTTAACTACACCAAGGGTATTGCCACCACATGGCGATTGATTACAGGAGAATAATGGGAAATTATGGTGAGTTTTCTCTTTATTTCAAGATATTCTGAGTATTCTATTACTTAGGAAAGTTCACAGCTATATCCAGATCTGGTCCATGCTGTGTGGGCTTTTGTCTAAAAAGTATTCCTATGACTCCAGGCCCAATGTTTTTTTCACATAACTGAAGTTAGTACCAAAAAAAATGGAGATCTGTTTTGAACTTGAGTACAAGGTTAAATAGTACCCTTCAGGGGTAGTTTTACTCTTCTCATAGTAAAATGTCTGATTTCACAATGTGGTGGGTGTGTATAGAATAGAAGCCATCACTACTGCAGCCTTGGTTTTCATGCTCTGCCTCTGCTGACTCAGTGAAATAAAAAAAAACTGAATCCAGTCCAAGTTAACTGCTATTACTTAACATTCAGCTGGGATTTAAAGCTGTATGGGGACTTTTACATAACTTCCTGCCTACCTTGGTTACTCAGTGGCTAGACATCCATGATTCACCTCAGAAACAAAATGGCTATTGCTCCCTTACTCTAAGTATGACTAAAATAAGGAAGACATGATTATATTTACCCTGAATTAAAATAACTTATTTGCACGGGAACCTAGTGCATCAGCTCGAGATATGTCACCTTCTTCTTGATCGTTTCCCCACTGATTGGGAGATACATCTTTAAGAAAAAGCCATGATAATCTGTATAACCCCACAAGAGAAATCTACAATTTTTCACATCATAGAGACTTCACCTATCATTTTATTAGAAAAAGCAAATGTACCACCACAAAATCGCAGCTTGCTGTGCTTAGGCTACTGAGATGGCAAGCCTAGCTTCCTCATGTTTATAGCATTTTACACATTTTCTACACAAAAGCAGTTGTACTATGATCTTGAGCACTGGCAGGTGAGACGGAGGAGATTAACCAGCTGTCATTAACTGTAAAAATCGGAGCTTCTCGAGTCTTAACACCCATAGCCAGAACGGAGGCTGCATTTCGTTCTGCGTAAAATTTCAGTTTCCATTTTAGGACTGAGGGTGTGCAGTTGTTGGGTAAAAAAGTCTAAATCTTAATTTTGTAAAAACCTAATTTAGTTTGTAGTTGGCATTAAACTGGAAGCTACAGTTTAAATTCTGTAGCTGCCAGCCTTAAGCAAGGTTTTTTCAAGGATTCCTTGAAAGAGTAGCTATATTAAGAACCAGCTGAAACTGGATTCTTTAAGTGACTCAGATAGGCCTTTTTTTTGTGTTAGGAGAATATATAAGTAGCCAACTTAGTGCAACTTAGCACTTGAGTGCGACTTACAATACAGTGCCGGGAGTTGAGCGCTTCAGGGAGTTAAGTGGAGGAAGGGAAAGAGGTGTTTGGTTGCTTTTGTCTAAACCTTTTCAGCCGCCAGGAATTGTATCTTGCTCTGCTACCGGAGAAACTTGTTAATTGGTAAGTATCTGGTAAGTGATTGAAGTTTATTTTATTCCTAAAGGGGTGAGCAGGAGAGGACAAAAAGCACAGATCAAGAGGCCCAACTGCAGTTAGGCCAGTGGTGGAGTGATGACACGAACCACAATGTGACACTAGTGCAGGGAAAGCAGCTGATTGATGAGTATTTCTGGTCTTTAAAGTAAAAGTAAGGTCTTTAGTTTGTGTTGAGATCTCTAATCTTTTTTTCTCTCCTTAAAAATAGATTAAATATAAGGTCGATGTTGGTGCAAAAAAAGTTAATTACAATAAAGTATAAAGAGCGGGGGATTCTTCAAGTGTAAAGAGCAGGGATACTAGAGCAATTAATTAAATAAAATAAAATAGTGATGGCAGGATGGGTGAAGTGTTGCTGCTACAGCAGCATGTGGGAACTGCTGGACACCAAGGTGATCCAGAGTGAACACATCTGTAGTAAGTGTTTGCAGATCGAGGAACTTCAGATCAGAGTTGAGGAGCTGGAGTCCGAGCTGTAGACACTGCACCACATCAGGGTGGGAGAAATTTACTTGGACGCTTTGCTCCAGGAGGCAGTCACATCCCTCAGATGAGGTAGTTCAGATTTGATCTGTGATGAGGGACAGGAGGGTGTGACTGCAGGTGAGGCAGATATGGGGATCTAGGGGGTAGCATTTGAGGAACCTCGGGCCCCGCAATTGTCCAACAGTTATGAGGTTCTTGCACACTGTGTGGATGAGAGTGGGGACTGCAGGGAGGATGAACAAACTGACCACAGCACCGTGGTACAGGGGGCCATTCAAGTGGGGGGAGGAAAAAGGAATGTAGTAATGGTAGTGGACAGTATAATCAGTGGGATAGATACTGTTCTCTGCAGCCGTGAGTGTTAGTCCCAAAGGCTGTATTGCCTGCCCGGCGCCAGGGTTAAGGACATCTCAGGGCTGGAGGGGAGCTTGGAGTGGGAGGGGAGGGATCCAGTTGTTGTCATCCACGTTTGTACCAACGACATTGTTAGGACTAGAAAGGAGGTTCTGCTGAAAGAATTTGAACAGTTAGGAGCTAAATTAAAAAGCAGAACCTCCAAGTTAATAATCTCAGGATTACTATCTGAGCCGGGGCAAACTGGCATAAGGTCAATAAAGTCAAAGAATTAAGTGCGTGGCTCAAAGATTGGTTTGTGAGGAATGGATTTCAGTTCATGGGGCACTGGCACCTGTACTGGGGCAGAAGGGAGCTGTTCTGGTGGGATGGGCTTCGCTTGAACCATGCTGGGACCAGTGTCCTAGCAAATTGAATAACTAGAGCTGCAGAGAGGGCTTTAAACTAAATGAGGGAGGGAGGGGGGGCATTCTGGAGAAGGGATACATAGGCTTACAAAGCAAAAGGATATGGCAGCCTTGCAGGGCAGCTATTTAGGTAATGACACCCAGTGACAGGAAGGGACAGTGTATACAAACGTTAAAAAAAGGCAGCAGCAAATTGTGTCAAAATGGGAAAAAATTGTAACAAGGCAAAATTAATGGCTCTTCACTTAAATGCACATAGTATTCAGAACAAAATAAATGAATGAATGGTACAAATAGAGGTTAATGGGTATGATCTTATAGCCGTTATGGAGGCATGGTTACCAAGAGATCAAAGCTGGGAACTAAATACTCAGGGGTATGTGACTTTTCTAAATTACAGGCAGGAAGGAAAGGGTGGTTGGGTAGCTTTGTTGGTACGAGATGGAATAAGTACGACAACAAGAAATGATCTTGGATCAGAAGATGTGGAATCCATGTGGGTGGAGGTAAGAAATAACAAAAGAAAGACGACACTGGTGGGAGTAGTCTATAAGCCCCCTAACAGTAGCTATACTGTAGGATAGAGACTAAATCATGAGATAATGAGGGCATTTAAAAAAAGGCAGTACATTAATCATGGGTGACTTTAATCTTCATGTAGATTGGGAAAATCAAATTGGCAGAGGTAGCCACGAGCAAGAATTCATAGAATTCAAGTATTCGGGATAGTTTTCCAGACAATATATGTTGTGGATTCAACCAGGGATCAGGCTAATTTGGATCTGGTAATGTGCAATGAGGCAGGTTTAATACATGATCTTAGAGTAAAAGATACCCCAGGAAACAGTGACTATAATGTGGTAGAATTTAACATTCAGCTTGAGAATGAGAAACTTGGGTCAGAAACAACTGTGCTAAACTTAAATAAGGGTAATTACAAAGGAAAGAGGGCAGAGTTGGCTGGTGTAGACTGGTATATGAGTTTAGCAGAAAAGACGGTTGATGAACAATGAAAAAAGTTCATGACTCACAACAAAGATTTATCCCAGGGAGCAAGAAGGATTCTAAGAAGGGGATAAACCAACCATGGTTAACCAAGAAAGTTAAGGATAGTATCAAATTGAAAAAAAATAAACACACAATGTGGCAAAGATTAGTGGTAAACCAGAAGATTGGGAAAGTTTTATATTATTTGCTAGTTTGCCCTCAGTTTATCTTCTCCCTCATTTTTTTTGAGTTTTCCAATCCTCTGGGACTTTTCCAGAAGCTAAGGGATTCTTGGGTGATTACTACCAGTGCATCTACTATCTCTGTAGCTACTTCCTTTAATATCCTAGGATGCAACCCATCAGGTCCAGAGGACTTATCGGCCTTTAGCCCCATTAGTTTCCCTAGTACTTTTTTTGCTAGTGATAGTTATTGTATTTATCCACCCCCCCAACCCCTCTCTTTTGTCCCTTGATTATTTACTGCTTTTGGAATGTTATTAGTGCCTTCTACCATGAAGACTGATGCAAAGTATTTACTCAACTCCTCTTATTTACAATATATATTAATTACTTGGAAGAGGGAAGTGAATGTACCAAGTTTGCAGATAACACAAAAGTAGGCAGGAAGGCAAGTGGTGAGGATGACAGTCTACAGAGGGACATAGACAGGTTAACTGAGTGGGCAAAAACTTGGCAGATGGAATATAATGGGGGAAAATGTAAGGTTATGCACTTTGGAAAGAAGAATAGAGGACCTGAATATTATTTAAATGGAGAAAGGCTGCAGGAAGGTGCAGCACAGAGGGATTTGGGGGGTTCTCGCACATGAATCACAAAAAGCTAGCATACAAGTTCTGCGGGTAATAGGGAAGGTGTTAGCCTTTATTTCACAGGGAATGGAGTATAAAAATAGGGAAGTCTTGCTAAAACTATACAAGGCACTAGTTACACCATACCTAGAATACTGTGAAGAGCTTTGGTCCCTTTATCTAAGTAAAAATATACTGGCATTGGAAGCAGCCCAGAGAAGGTTCACTAGGTTGATCCTGGGGATGGAGGGATTTTATGAGAGGTTGAGTCGGTTGGACCTTTACTCATTGGAATTTAGAAGAATGAGAGGTGACCATATTGAAACAAGTAAGATTTTTAGGGGGCTTGATAGGGTAGATGCTGAGAGGTTGTTTCCCCTTGTGGGACTCTAGGACCAGAGGGCATAATAACAGAGTAAGGTGTTGCCCATTTAAAATAGGGATGAGGAGGAATTTCTTCTCTCAGAGCATAGTGATTCTGAGGAATTCTTGACCGCATAGGGCTGTAGAGGCTGGGTTGTTAAATATATCTGAGGCTGAGATCAGTAAGGGAATCAAGGGTTATGGAGAAAAGGCAGGAAAGTGGAATTGAGGATTATCAGATCAGCAATGATCTAATTGAATGATGGAGAGGACTTGATGGGCTGAATGGCCTACTTTAGCTCCTACATCTTATGGTCTCAAATCCTCAAGATACTGGACTCAATAGAATGGTTACAGCATGAAAAGAGACCATTCAGCCTGTTATGTCTGTGCTGGCCTTCTGAAGGAGCAATTCACCTAATACCACTTCCTTCCCTTTTCACCATTGCCCTATGTTTTCCTTTTTTAGACAATGATCCAAATTTCTTTTGAAAGCCTTAATTGAATTTACCTCCACCACTCTCAGGCAGTGCATTCCCAATCCTAATCAGTCACTGCGTGGAAAAGTTTATCCTCACATCACAATTGCTTCTTTTGCCAATTACCTTAAATCTATGCCCTCTAGTTCTAAAACAGTTTTGCCCTATCTACTCTGTCCAGATCCCTCTTGATTTTGAGTATCTCTATCAAATCTCCTCTCCAAGGAGAGCAGTCCTAACTTATGAACGTACAAATTAGGATGAGTAGGGCCATTCAGCACCTTGAGCCTGCTGTCATTCAATAAGATCACGGCTGATCTGATAGTGGCCTCAACTCCACGTTCCAGCTAGTCCTGATAGCTTTTGACTTCTTTGTTAGTCAAGGATCTATCTACCTTGGCCTTAAAAATATTCAATGACCCTACCTCCCCTGCTCTCCGTGGAAGAATCCCAAAGATTCACGATCCTCAGAAAATATTTCTCCTCATCTCAGCCTTTAATGGGAGACCCCTTGTCCCTTAGTTCTAGTCTCTCCCACAAGGGGAAAACTCCTTTCAGCATCCACCCTGTCAAGACCTCTCAAGGTTTTATGTTTCAATAAGATCACCTCTTATTCTTCTAAACTTCAATGGATACAGGCCCAGCCCTGTCTAATCTTCCCTCGTTAGATAACTGGGATGAGGGGGCGGTGGGTTGTGTTATCAGCCAGGTGAGTGAACTTCTCCAATCTATGTAACCAAAGTTCCTCAACCCTGGAACCATTCTTGTGTATATTTCTGCATCCTTGCTACTACTTTCACAGCCTTCCTAAAATGTGATGCACAGAACTGGATGGGGATATTCCAGTTGAGGCCAAACCAGTGTTTTAGGTTTAGCATTACATCCTAGCTTTTGCACTCTATGCCCCAAGCCCAGGATGACATATGCTTTATTAACCACTCTCCTCCAGTCTGAAAAATAACCGTCCATCTGTATGCTGAGTGCCAGGAAACAAATTTCATATCCATGTTGCTATTCTCTTATAATTCAGGAGTTCTAACTTTGCTTAAGTCTATTGAGCAGCATTTTATCAACTGCCTTTTGGAAGTCCCTGCACATCACAACAATAGCATTATCCTCATCAACACTCATTACCTCATTTAAGAAACTCAAGCAAGTTAATTATACATGATTTTCCCTTAACAAATCTATGCTGGCTTTCCTTAATTAACCTACATTTGCCCAAATGACTACTAATTTTGACCTGAATTTCCCACCGAGGTTAAGCTGACTGTTGTTGCTGAGTTTATCTTTACACCCTCTTCTGAGCAAGAGTGTAACATTTGCAATTCTCCAGTTCTCTGGCACCACTGAGTCCAAGGAAGATTGGAAAATTATGGCCAGCACCTCTGCAATTTCCACTTTCACTTCCTTCCGTATCTTTGGATGCATGTCATTCTTTCCTGGTACTTTGTCAACTTTTAAGTACAGATAGCCCATCCAATACTAGCTCCTCTCAATTTTAAACCCACGTGTCTGAACTCTTCTATTACCATGACCTGGACATCACCATCTTCCTTAGTAAAGACAGATGCATTAAATGAATACTTTGCCTCAGCCTCCATGCATAAATCCTCTTTTTGATTGCTAACCTGCCACAGTGCTCCTCTCTGAACACCCTTTTACTATTTACATGCCTACAGGAGACTTTTGAATTCCCTTTTTCTTCTCATACTCTTGGTCTGGTTCTCAAATGTATTATCCACTTTACATGTCTTAAGCATGCTTCTTCATCTTAATCTCCATCTATTCTGTCGTCCATGGAGCTCTGGATTTTTTTGCCCCTCCTTTCCCCTTGAACACTCTCTTCCCTCAAGGCAGCCCATTTTTTAACCTTCTAATCTTTGATTCTGATTTATCTGGGCCAGATCCATTATAACCCCATTGAAGCTGGCTTTCCCCCAGTTAATAATTCTTACTCTGGATTGCTCCCCGTTCTTTTCCACAGCCAACATAAACCTTGTGATACAACAAATACTGTCCCCTAAAATGTTCCGCTACTGATAATTAATCTACTTGGCCCACCTCATTCCCAACAACTAAGACCAGCAGTGCCTACTAAGAATTTTGCCATGTCTTGTTTTTGCTTTTGGTTCACTTAATTTAAAGTCTTTCTCTATCCATGCAGAGGACATCATGGGTATTGCTCCAGACCAAAGGCCTCCCACCTCCCACTTCTCTTTTACAGGCACTGCTAAAATCACCTTTGTACCTTTCAGCCAAATCTTCCAGTTATTCTGGGTATATCCTGAAGGACACAGGACTCTAGCTTCTTTTTTCCATGGACAGCTTTTTCAAACTAGTGTCCCCCCACACTCTCCACCCTCCCCTTCCTTCCCTACACCTATCACTCTGGTTATCACCCACTCTTTCACCCAGCCTCTCCAAGTTCATCACTTTGATGAGACATATCTTTTGTTCCCTTGATCACCCATTCACTCAAATATTTTGTCCGGCTTCCTTTGCTCAGGTACTATCCCTCGCCTATATTAGAATCAATATGTCAAGGGAATCTTATCCAACTACTACCCGATCTCTTCAGTTGCCAACTTACTCATAGTATGGCCAAATGACTGACAAATTTTGTGACTACATTCATGGTATGTTATACTTTTCTGAAGTGAGAGAACACCACTCTCCACTTTCTCACTTCTGTTGCCCAGCTCCAGAGGGCTACCATTCTCTAGTTCCACTATGTACAACAGAGCGAAGACAAAAATAATTTATTTTCCTGCCCTTGTAGCCATCCCTGGAGTTCAATGATCTGTCCGTAGTTCCTTCTTCATATACACACTGCCTCTTAGTGCAAGAACAGGGTCAATTTCAATAGACAAGAACATTCATCCGATTACTCCATCACTTTCTGCGACCACCTCTCTTGACTGCCTGACCTTAAGCTGCAAATAACAGAAATTAGCCTCCCCTTTAATTATTTTTGAAATATGAACAACACTGGCAGTACAGTATTTATTGCTTATCCCTAGTTCACCTCAAAGGAGAGTTTGGGACTGGAGTCACATGTAGGCCAGGCCTGACCATGAAGGACATGATTGAACCAGCTGGATTTTATGACAATCTGCAAAAAAAAAAAATCATGGTAACTTTCTGGTGCTAACCCAATTCATAATTGAATTTCAAATTTGGAATGGTGAGATTTGGCCTCATTCTTCTTGATGTTTGGAAATTCATTTTATAGCTCCTGCAATAACTTTCACTTTTCCACCGCACCCCCACCCCCCCAAACTTCTGGCTGCAAGCTCTGGCTGAATCAGGCCATGCAAAAACTTCACATCCTGTTCAAAACAACACTGAGTTTCAAACCCCACATTTTATCCATAAGAGAACATATGCATAAAAGCAAATTACCGTGAATGCTGGAAATGTGAAATAATGGGAAAATGCTGGCAATATTTAGTAGGCCTGACTGTATCTGTGCAGAGAATTCGATGATCTTTTGTCAGAATTGGAAAAGATTTGAGATGTACCAGCTTTTAAGCAAGTACAGATTCAGGACAAGATGTAAATTCTGTGATAGGCAAGATTGATTAAATGGCAAAGAAGGATGATGTTACAAAGTAAAAAGGCTGGGGCCGGGGATGGTGGTGGAGGTAATGAGATAAGGTAAGAAACAAAAGATCGGTTCAGAGTTTTCATTGGTATCAGAAACATTACCAGCACCTGCTGTGGAAAAAAAAGGGCTTATGATCGGAAATTGTTAACCCCAATGTCGAGTCCAGAAAGTTGCAAAATATCGAATCGAAAGATTATTCCTTGAGCTTCATTGGAACAATGTGAGGTTGGGACACAGATCAGAGTGGGGGTGGGACAGAGAAATAAAATGAAAAGCGACGAAAAGCTCAGCGTCACACCTGCAGATATGCTATGCAAAGCAATCCCTCAATCTGCATTTGTTCTCCCCAATGTAAGAGACTGCACTGTGATCAGTGAACACAGTATATCAATTTGAAAGTAAAAGTAAATTGCTGTTTCACTAGGAAAGTGCTTTTGGGGCCTTGGGTGGAGGGAAAGGAGGTGGTGAAAGGGCAAGTGTTGCATCTCCTGTGCTTGCATGAAGTGTTGCAGATGATGGAAGAGTGGACCAGGATGTTGCATCAGATACAGTCCCTTCAGAATGTCAAAAGGAGAGAGGAAGATGTGATGGTATTATGCTAGTGAATGAAATGTTGCATATGGAGGCTGGTGGCCTGGAAGGAGAGGGCAACAGGACCTCGACCTCTGGAAGTAAGAGAAAAAGGTGAGTGCAGAAGTGCCAGAAATAGAGTGCGCATGGTTACATGGTGACATCTTCATATTGAAAGGTGGTATCATCGAACAAATGCGATAAAGAAACAGAATCAGAGAATGGAAGAGAGTGCTTATAGCAAGTGGGGTAGGAGGAAGTGTAATCAAAAACGTACAGCAGATAATGGTTGGCAGCCTAACTCCGGAAAAATTAAGAAATCAGCTATATAAAAGGCAAGCGAGGGGTGAAAATTAGAACGAGCTGAAGTTTTCCAATTTGGGATGAAAGCAGGGAGCAGCACCAATACAATCAACCTATTGGAAAAAGTAGTGAGGAAGGTGACCTGAGTAGCATTAGAACAAAGAATGCCCCATATATCCCATGAAAAGGATTCATATGTGTTTGCAGAGAGATACTTTTTATTTGGAGTAAAGGAGAAGTTATTCACTCTAAGAACAAGTTCAGCCAGGTGGAGGAGGACAGTGGTGGATGGGGACAGGCTGGGCTTTGTTCAAGAAATCAGAGGGCCTACATGCCATCCTTATGGGGAATGGAGATGTAAACCGGCTGGATGCCTCTGGTGAAAAGGAAATGGTTTAGGCCAGGATGCTGAAAACTCTCCTTCACAATGCCTATTTCACTCCACAGCACTCCCTTCCATGGCTTTGGCCACTTCCTGACTGCATTTTTCCTATTTCCATAAATGACAATGTATCCAAAACTAAGCCACCATTATCTTGTCCAGCCAGCCCATCACTTTCATCCATAATGATCTATACAGTTTCACATCACCTTACTGCAATCTACTATTACAAGCATTTGCAGCCTCAAGTCTTCTCCATCCCACCCCATCACCTCACCTAACCCCAAACATAAGGCCTCATTCTTGCCTTATGTGCATCACCCCTTGCTTTGGCTCACCAATGGTGGGAGAATCTTTAGCACCTCCAAACAATTTCTTCCACAAACTACTTCATCCTTCTCAACTTAAAACTTATATTTTCAATAAACCATGCAGTCATCTTCCCTTCCTAACTTCTACCACAGCTCAATATCTGCTTTATGTTTTCTTTCTGTAAAGCTTCTTGGGATGCTTGGTGCTTTTAAACTTTAAAATAAAATTATGTAAATGCAAGTTGTTGTGATGCCAGTGGTGGATTAACCCATTCTGGTTTACAGCCATGACTTGGCAACTTGGGAAGTGTAAACTAAACTTCACTCAAGGATGGGTTTTAACTTCCTCCAATGAACAAGGAGGACCCATCCTAGTGCTCGACCTCCATCTAGCTGTTTCTCAAATATTGAAGCTCCTTATGCAGAGAACTGTGGACATATAGATGCTTCTCATTGTTCTATGTGTACTGTTATAAGCATGCCATCACCTGAGATTGCAGCTAACAAGAAGGGTAACAGAGATAAGCAATTGTGAATGCTGTCTTGGATGCCAGTAACCCACATCTGCTCACATAGTTACCTACAGTACATACATTCTATAATATTGAGTAGAATAAGGAAGATGACATTCATTTTTAGGGAATGTTTTTGAAAATTAGCCTAATCTGGCAGTGTACAATATTAATGTATACAATTTGCTTTAACGGTTTTATATATCCTATATGACTATACATTTAAACATTTTAATACATTGGTTAGATAAACTTCAGACTACATTCCAGTTAAGTGCTATTTTCCTATAGTCCATGGAAGAAAGTCTTAATAATCTTTACAGTTTTAACACTGGACCTGCTGCTAAAATACAATTTATCAAAATAACATACAAATATATGAAGGGCATAAAACTATAAGATGATATAAAGGAAATACATGTAGGGTTTGATTAAAAAATCCTCCTAAAGGAAAATCTCTCACATTCTTTCCTTATAGTATTATCTAAACCACATGGAGCATATTTAAAGTTACCTTTTGCATAAACTGTTAAAAAGCACAGTTGGCCTACCCCTGAGTTTTGCTGTTAGCATAGAAATCTACTTCACACACTTTGCCTTTTTGGAAAAAAAAGGTCAAAATTTAAACAGATTTTACCAGATTCAACAGCATGGATTCCAAGTTTTTAGTACTGGTGCACAAAATACAAATGCATTTTACCATTTTTACACGACACTGGAACTGGTATTTTTCAGACCATTATTTCAATTTAGGTATAATTTTATTGTTTGAAGCCAAGTAACACTTTGAGGAAACAAGAACAGCAGCAATTTCTATTATTTTCTCTGGTAGCTCACTCGTGTATGTATTCATATACAACCATATATTTTGCAGTTCAGCTTCACATTGTTTAACCAGTCAGATGCAAGTAATCACAGCTCTGTGTGAATGCACAGTGTAAATAAAAATTGAGTAAAGTGTGATTAAATTCACAATGATTGCTTTGTAAATTGGTTCATCTTGAATACTTCTGAAGAAAATGCAACTGATGCCTTGGTATTTGCCTCGGTTGCTCTATAATATATTATTACTGATCACTTTTTAAGATGTATATTACTGCCAGCAAGCCGAATTTTATAACAAAATTTAGAAAATTAACTTGAGGCTTGAGAAATTTAAGTTTAATTTGTATTCAATATTAGGGCTACTAAGGTTGGTTCAGAACCTATTTTTATGGGGGCGGAGGTGTTGGAAAGAGCAAAGAAATACTTTATATTGGAACATTGAAGTGCCAGTGCCATTGAAGAGCAGTGAGCTCAGCAGTTCATAAATGCTGTAAATTGTGAAATCAGCAATGCACAGTTGGTTTTGCTGCCTTCTGATTCATTGACCAGTTATAGTGAGAATTTGGACTAATGACCAAACTGATCACTCAAATAGGATTCTACTTTAGCCTCTCTAAAGCTTACCATCACTCTTTGGAGGTTTAAGCCACTCAGCTGAGTGTTTTAATATCCATATTTATATTGAAATACGATATTTTGATAATTCTTCCTCACAGTAGTTCTTTACTAGTGATTAAACTATACTTTTGCACATGTATTTAAATCATAAAATGCTACAGTCCAGACATTTTATTAAATACACAAAAGGCAGACTATAATGCAAACCTACATTATAGGTTAAATCCTGCGAAAGAATTAACCATTTTCACTTGATCAAAATCAACTGCACATTAAAAAGGAAGACTTACAAAATTAGACAGGAAGGGACTATGAATTGTTTGTGGCCTATCCTACTGTTTATTTAATGCAAATTACAGTACCAGGTAATCTATTCGGAACCGAGTCACACAGAACGAATTGTATTTACAGGGATAAACATCAAGCATACTTCACAAAAATTTATATTAAAATGAAATAAAAATTCAGTCACAAACAGAAGCATTCAAGTAATAATGTTAAACAGGTCTTTTTTTTGTTTTTTTGTTTTTTTTTAAACCAAGACAGTTCACAAGTGATGCAATGGTTGTATATTATCCACAGTCCTTTTTGACAAGAGAGGTGGTCACGCTTTTGTATACAGGCTGTGTGAAGCATAGCAAAACATCTCTAATGCGGATTATACAGGCAAGCAGGTAGTCACACAAGTAAATTACCACGTTTAACCCTTTGTGTACCAATTGCAAATTGCAACATAAAAACAAGGATGTAGGCAATGACTTCAACATATCCCCTTTGACAGTTTCAAAGATTTGGTTGATCTTTGCAGCAAAATCTTAATCATTCATTTCAATTCTGGAGATCAAATTGGGCAGACAGCAATTGGAGACACCCTCCCTCCCCACCCCTCCCCGACACCATCCCCCACCACCCCCCTCCAAAAAAAAAGTTCAAACCAGGAGAAGTTTGGATCAAAGTTGTGCTACTTTCACTAAACCGTGTCACTGTGAGGCCACTTGCTACAGCTCATACCTACTTTGCACTCCTGGTATAATGACATTATTTGGACCTTCTCAGGGCCAGGGAACTGGAACAGGAATGGCACCAAATAGCACTTTCATTAAAAAACAAATCAAAGCACTGAACCTTCATTACAGCCACTGCAGTACAAATAGGCTGGGCTTGAATTCAATTCTAGCTGGCTAGCAACATGCTAGTGGATGGCTCTCATTGACTTACTGCTAAATCAACAGCTACATTTCAGAATCACAGTCTCCGTAAGCTGACTTAAGTATTGTAGCTGTTTGTCTTTTCCTCCGTTCCCTGAAGGAATATGGAGGGTACTGCAATTCAGTGTTTTGGATATTTATACAAATGGCGTATTAAAGACCATCCCAACCAAACTCAGTTCACATTGCTAATTAACTCATTCACTACCCGCTGCCACTATTATTACTGCAGCCCACATCTTGATTAATCCCTTTTAGAATATTCTCAAGATCAGGGAGCTGAAGTGACAACTTTGTAGTGAATAAGCCTTTCTTTTGTAACAACAAAACACAGAAAAATGAGGAATATTTATTGCGTATACTAAAAAAAAGCCTAAATTACATACTAACTGTTTGAATATTAATTTCCATATTGTAATAAAAATAGTTTTGTGATGCTCACTATTAAAGAATAGCTTACACCAAAAAAAAACTGTACAAACCAATTCTCGATGGTTCTCTTGCAACTTGGGAATTCCTTAAGTTGTCCATAGAGCTTGAAATTGCATGTGTATATCTGCCAGCCTAGGAGGTAACATCGATACCCAGGTCTGCTCAACATTTTTCTACTGAGGTACCCAGCAACATCTGCCAAGAATCAGCTTAACACTGCAAGTTCTGCTCATTTTGGACTAGCCTAATTTAACATATGTCAAAAATCTTTCCCCCACACAGATTCTATAGCTCAAATTGGTAGAATGTTTAACAGCAGGCCATGGCATGAAAATGTGCTGCCTACTGTATCAGGTTTTTTTCTTGAATACTATTCTAAGCCACCTCTTCCTGATTTTCCCTTATAGGGAACATTCATATTGAACTTAGAGGCTCAAAAAAATGTTCCCTTTGATTATACACAAACCCTCAAAAGCGAAAGGCAAGCACCGCACTCATCTAACCAAATTCTGAATAAATGTGTCATTTCATTAAAGAAATCATGACTAAGGCCAGTGGCTGGCTCAGAGCAGGAGCCTACATGCTGGTCAAAACGGTACTAAGCAGAAAAAGGTGAGGGAGAATCATTTGAAAGGTTTTCAAAACAAAACGTAAGATTTTGGATTTAGTTTCCAAATATTTCATTCTTCTATTGTTTTCAATGGGACTGTTTCACTCTAAACAAGTGGTGAAAATATAATTTTATATAGTTTATGGTAATGCAGGATTTCAAAAAATGAAGTGGACTAAAGTTCATCAGCCTGTGGTATTAAATTGCCAGGAAATACATGGACAACCTTTCAGCTGAGTTCTGATAAGGACAGGCTATAAAACTTCCAAAGATAAAAGAAAATGACAAAGTGATAGTGTATACTCCATTACAGGAATCAGACCATATTCACAGCCTGATTCAGCTTTACTTGGAAATTCACTCACTGCTGGTACACTGCAGATGCCAGTGCATATCTTGTTGCTTGTAATGAATATATACTGCAGCAGAGGTGCATTAAGGATGAGCAAACCATTCAGATTAAACTTGCCCTTTATTCCATTTCTGTCCAATGCCCACTTCCCCAATGCAATATTTAGTGGCATTTCCTCATTATATATCATTTTATAGATCTAGCTTATGTGGATGCAAAAAATGACAAAAATATCACGAGTGTGGTATTTTAGCAAAAATTGTGCTAAGTCTGTTACAAAGACAGAAAGCAATAAAGGCTAAAAGTTCAATGGTCAATATGAACTTGCTCCTTCAAAGGCACTAATCAAATCCTAACAGTTCTCTCATCCTTAGTACAAATTCACATGAAATTTTAGAAGCTGAAAATCAAAGCTGCACTTCAGATAGGAAGCCATGTAATGGGACACTCCAGTGTTAACTCGGTGCTCACAAGGTAAAAGCATTTGGTAAAACAAAAGCAATTAAAATCAAGATTTGCATTATAAAATGTCAAATAATTATATCATTTGTACATTAAAAATTTAAAGTCATCAGTTCATGCAGCACTAGTAGCAACTCTGCCAGGTTTACTTTCATTCCTAGTTTCATGTCCTACAGTAAATTTTGGAGAATAAAACAGAGTTGGCATAGCACATAAGTGTTCAAATAGTTGGTTATACATGTATATAACATACAAAATTTGTATTGTAGCTTCCTTTCAAATTAACTCTGCCAAAACAACTGGAAACAATTATTTTCTGTAGAACACTCCAGCCTCAAACCTCAAATTGCCATAACCTGCTGAGAGCCCAAACATTTTAAATAATGATATATGCAACTTTTGAAGTGTTCAACAATTCTGTACAACTGTTTTGTTCCAACTGCAGTGTGAATTTCATATATGCAATAAAAATAAAAATTCTCTATAGGACAGATGTCAACTTATAAAGGTACATAAAGGGTTAAATATGAAAGAAACAGCAAATATACTTCAGTGAGGGACATCAATTTAAAAAAAATTCAAACATTGGAAGCAAAGGCACTCCAAACTATATACTATACAGCGCTAATTCCTTATTGTTACATTGTAGCCGCACCTATAGTACAGAATTGAAACTATATGGCTTTAAAAGCTCTCCTACAATTAACGAAATTTGCCCTGAATGTTTGTTGCTCTCATCAGTTCCCAGGTCCACATACTTTATGTACAAAACAAAAATAATTAAAAACAGGGGTTCAGGGAGGGGTGGAAAAAAGACGGGAGAAAATAGAGGAAGTCTGAAACCATTTGGATCATTTTTACACTCCTTCAAGAACTCAAGATTGTATTTCAGTTGGTGTAGCTCAGAAATCTATAGGGACCTGTGATATATTATGTGTACATTTAACTTGGGTGTACATGCTACACTGCTTCTGCAATATCTTGCTTTAAATAAATGGGGCCAGTGCAGAGTTGCACTGGACCATAAAAAAATCTTTTAGCCCTGAAGAGTCAAATAATCAAGTGATGAAAAAAGTACTGAAAATATTAAACTTCACTTTGATGCAGGGGAAATTATGGTGACCGTGGAATCTCTGGTCTTTCTTGCAGTGGTTGTTTCAGTGGATCTGTACCCTTGTCCATATGTTGCTGGTACAGGTCCAGTATTGATAAAACTTAATACCTATAACTAATACTACTACCTTCTTAGTCAGATTCTTAAGAAAGGATCTGATGGCAATGCTTCATGCCAAATCTAAACCCTGCACTACACCAGAGTGAAACACACCTCAGCCTTTCATGTTTGGGATTGGGTGGGGAAAATTTGAACACTATGGCAGATTTCAATTGAAGATTGTCAAGGGAGGAGTTCAACATTACTCCACATTCCTTTTCAATCCCTCTTCAGTGAGTAAATGATTGGTTTGTATTTATTTTGTGTATGTTTTTGAAACAAGATTAAATAAAATGAACACTAATGACGATTTTCATAGTTGACCAGCATTTTTGCAGCTGACTGGAAATTTGAGCCAGGGCCATCCCATCCTCAGGTTGAGTTGGATGCAGAGGCTGAAGCCGCATTGGTAGACTGTCCACGGTCCACAGCAGCATTGGTATCTGGGAGAGAAAATAAAAAAAATATAAATTACATTCAAGAAAACAGAACACGTAAAATTCATTTTTGAAATGTTATCCAACTCTACCTTGATATAAAAACAACAGCAAGTGAAACATTGTAAATATCAGTACAGGAATTTGATATAATACTTTCACAGCTTTTGTCACCATTAAGCTCTGATCTAAAGAATTCTCATATTTTGGAAAAAAAACAAATTTGCCAACCAAATCAGTCTTCAGCCTCCCTCAGTGGCTATCTTAATTCTGAATACATAACTTGTTAAAATGCTATTGATCTAATAGCTACTAAATTTGACAATTCAAAAATTTAGATAGGTCAATTTTAAATAAATAGAGAAAATGCTGGACAAACTCAGCAAATCTGACAGCATCTGTAGAGAAAGAAACAAGAGTTAATGCTTTGAGTCCAGCATGAAACTCCAATGCTGCCAGGCCTGCTGAGTTTTTCTAACATTTTCTGTTTTTATTTCAGATTTCCAGTATCCAGAGTTTCTATTTCAACTCTAAATAAAATTGGGTAACTATCAGTATTTTGAAACATAAGCAAACAAGCGTCAGATGGCTAAAAATATGCACTGCTCAGATATGCTGAGCAGAGGAAAACAACTGCTAAGGTAATACAATACTGTAGTGTCAATAAGTTGGAGAGAAGCATTCTTTTTAAAAAAGCAAGAACTTAGATTCTCATTTTATTGGACACAACAGCATGTTTAGATAGTATTACATTAAGAGGCTAAGGCACTTCACACGAGTAATATAAGAGACAATTTGACAAACCATATAAGATGATATCAGGGCAGATGGCCAAAAAATTCATCGTAAGAGGCAGGTTTTAAGGAGTGTCTTAAAGGCGTAAAGAGAGGTAGAGAGGCAGTAGACTTAGGGAGGGAATTCCAGAGCTTGGGGCCTATGCAGCTGAAGGCACGGCCTCAATGGTGGAGGGATTAAAATTGGGACTTTCAAGAAGCCAGAATTAGAAGCATGCTGGGATTGGAGGATTGTATTGCTGCAAATTACAGAAATAGAGAGGGATGATACCACCAGCGGGATCAGAAAACAATGAGAATTTTAAAATTGAAGCATTGCTTAACCAAAAACCCATGGAGGTCAGCAGAACAAGGATGATTGTGGGAACATGACTTTGTGCGAGTTAAGATGTGGGCAGCTGAATTTTGGATGATCTCAAGTTTCGGAGGGTAGCAAGTAGAAACCAGCCAGAAGTGCCTTATAATAATCAAGTCTAAAAGTGACATAGGCATGGATAATGGTTTCAGCAGATGAGCTAAGATGGTCAAACAATATTACAGAGGTAGAAACAGGCGGTCTTAAGGGATGGTCTCGCTATACGTCTGGAAGCCCATCGCAGCATCTAATATGACAGCAAAGTTGAGAACAATACGGTTCAGCCTCAGACCATTTGCCAGGGAGAGGGATAGAGTCACTGGCTAGGAAATGAAGCTTGTAGTTGGAACTGAGATAACGGCTGGGTCTTGTTGATATTTAATTGGAGAAAATTTTGCTCATCCAGTACCGGATGTCAGACTGTTTGTTTAATTTAGAGAGAATGGAGTGCTCAGGTGAGTTGGTGGTGAAATGGGGCTGGGTATTGTCAGCATACACAAGGAAGCGATGCTGTGTTTTTGGATGATGTCGCTAATGGGTAACATGCAAATAAATAGGAGGAAGCTAAGGATAGACCCTTGGGGGACTGTCAGGAAAATATAATAATTTTCATAACGTTATTGGAATTTATTGTAGGGATAGGAATAGTGCGTGCCTGTGTGGGATTTAATTGGAGACAGCTGGTCTGAACGCTTTGATGTATCAGAAGACAGGCTAGATTTGAAATGTTAAATTGGTAAACAGGGTTGAAGTTGTAGAATGTGAGTGATGTGTAAAAGGAAAATTTGCATTCTTAAATAGACCCAAGTAGTGAATTTCAATGAGGTGGTAAGGTGTTACAACTAGCCAACAGAGGCTAAGCCAAACAGTGTGTTTATTTTTCCCAAAGCTTACTGATAAAATTGTTACTATGAAAGACTTTTATTATTAGAGAAGTAGAGTTTAAAAGAAATATTGTGACAATGGGATTTACATTGAAAAGGGAGAAATCTGGAGGTGAGGCTGTGTGTAGGGAAGAAGGAATTCTAGGATCTAACAAGTGTGGAAAGTCTCCAGCCTCTGTGCCCAAACTGCTGTCTGCAAGAACTGAAGTTAAGAAAACTCACTTTGAATTCAACTGTTCAGGGTATTGTGTTACTTTGCCTGGATCTTTTAAAATCAGTGTTTTTACTGTTGCCTTAACGGAGGTGTAACTGGGAGTTAGATTAATCAGGGAGTTAGATTAATCAGGGATTTAGAAATTATCATAGTAATTTATAGACACAAGTTTGTGCTTAAAATTATTTCTTCTATTAATAAAGGCTGTCTTTTTACAGAATTCAAAGCCCACAGCTCAAAATATACAAATTGCAAAAAATAGTTGTGACAGTTGTTTCAAGTTTCCCTTTAGGATTTGAGCAGCTTAGCACTGACCATCTGCTGTGCCATAACAGGGGTACCAGAGATAATGGTTCAGGAGCTGGAAGGGAAGCCATTTCAGGCGATTCTCTTGCTATGATTAAATAGATAAGAATGAAGCCTGTCAAGTGTAGTCCCATCCATCCAGACAACAGTGGAGAGGCATTGAAGGAGGATGATGTGATTAACTGTGTCAAAGGATTCAGACAGGTCGAGAAGGATGAGGTTTATATTTGTTACAATCACATAAGATGTTGATGTGAGCCATTTTGGTAATGTGGCAGACACTGAAACCTGGAGATAGCAGAAGGGCTTGCCATAATCAAGGTTAGGTTGGAAAAGCTGGGGTTGTTTTCCTTGAGGCAAAGGAGATTGAGGGAGGTGTATCAAATGACGACAGGTTTAGCTAAGGTTAACAAAGATGTTCCAGTAGTTGACAGTAGAAAGACTAGGGAACACAGATTCAAGGTTTTCAGCAAAAGAGGCAAGGAGGAATACGAGGAAGAACTTTTTTTACATAACAAGTGGTAAAGACCTGGAACTCGCTGCTTACAAGGGTGATGGAAGCAGAGATGATCGAGGAAAATAAACTTTCAGGGGCTATGGGGATAGACCAAGGGAATGGAACTGGCTAGGTTACTCTAAAGAGAGACTCGACAGGCTGAATGCTTTCCTTCTGCGTTGCAATGACTCTACAACTCTAAAGCAGCAAATGACTAATGTCAGGTCTTCATGGTGGAGATAGTTTAGGAACAAATCAAGCATATTCAAACAAGGAGGAAAGGTAAGTCATCCAAAGACAGAGCTCCCAGAATGACAAAGAAAATAGAGGTCAAAATAACAAAAGGAAAAAGGTTTATTACAAATGCCTAGTATAGAATACATCGCTGGATCAAAATACTGGAACACCATCCCTAATAGCACTGTGGGTGTACCTACAAGCACATGGACTGCAGCAGTTCAAGAAGGCAGCTCACCACCACCTTCTCATGGGCAATTAGGGACGGACAATAAAAGTGACGCCCACATCCAAAGAATGAATAAAAAAAATCAAGTTAAGCAGAAGTTTGTATGGCTGGTGCGGGGAATTGAAGGATACAAATATGGATAGAGAGAATATGAGATTGGCATGGAACAGAGCAGAAAATGGAGCATAGAAATCTTTTACAAACATATAAAGTAGAAGCATAGTTACGAAAGAATGGAGGGGCCAATTAAGGATAAAAAAGAGAAATAAGTTCGTGGAGGCAAATGACATGACTGAGGCACTAAGCGAGTACTTTGCATCTCTCTTTACAGAAAATTATGACGTTAATGTCACAGTGAGGTGGGGAGTAGAGGTATCAGATAAGGTTAAAATAGGAGGGAGGTGCTAAATACATCGGCATCAGTCAGTCACCCAGTCCAGATGGGAGGCATCTTTGGTTGCTGAGGGATGTCAAGGTGGAGAAGCAGAAGCTCTGACCACAATCTTTCAATCCTCCTTGGATACGAGAGTGGGGCCAGAGAACCAGTGATGGCAAACGTTACACTTCTATTCACAAAAGGCAAGATAAATCAGAGCCAGTCAGTATAATGCCAATGGTGGGAAAACTACTCTAGACCATTACCAGAGACAAAATTAATTCTTACTTGGAGGAGCAGTTGAGAAGGAAAAGCCAGCAGGAATTTGTTTAAAGGCAAGCAGTGTCTGACTAACCTGAGTGCTTTGAAGAAGTAACAGAGGACGAATGAAGGCGCTGTATGCTTTCAAAAGGCATTAGATAAAGTACTTCCAACAGGCTTATTTAGAAAATAGAAGCAGGTAGTATTAAAAAGACAGCAATGGTCAGGCACATGGCAGATCCAATTTAAGGCAGGTAAATGTGAAGCGATGCAGATCAGGGGAATATAAAATAAATATTTTGAAGGGGGTGCAGAGGGACTTGCTGGGGGTGAATATTCACAAATGTTTGAAGGTGTTAGGGCAAGCTAATATGGCAATCAAGAAATCGTATGGGATAGTTGGCTTTGTAAATAGGGGCAATGAATGCAAGGAGTTGTGCTAAACTTTTAGAAATCACTAGTTAGGCCTCAGCTGGAGCAGTGGGTGCAATTCTGGGCATCACAATGTATGAACAATATTAAGGCCAGAGGGAAAGTTTATCAAGGATGAGGGACTTCAGCTATGTGGAGCAATTAGAGAAGCTTGGATTGTTCTCCTTAGAGTGGAGAAGGTTAAGGAGGGAGGGGGGAACCTGCTAGAGGCATTCAAAATTATGAGCTCTTCTGATAGGTTCTCTTTACCTTGCTCTGCTTCCTCTGGCAAGCAGATCATAAATTTAAAATAATTGGCAGGAGAACTAGAGGGGGGATGAGATTTTTCTCACATAGAGCAATAGGATATAAAACATGCTACCTGAAAGTGTAGTGGAAGTAGATACCATAGAAAGCTTCAAAAGGAACTGGACATAAAGAGAACTAATTTCCAGGTTATCAAGAAGCTGCTGCAGCTGCAGACATTTAGAATATTCAATGATACTATCCTTTAAATATCTCATCTCTGGAATAAAAACCACACCCCTGGCAACATTATGAATCTACGCTGAAGCTTTTTCATTGGTTTTCTAATTCTTATAAGGGGGTGTGCAAAACAGTACATGATATTTCCAACAGTAGCCCAATGTTTTGTACAAGTTTAACAACCTTGTTTTCACTGTCTAAAACTGAAGAAATTAGAATTTCTACAAATCCAAGAATTCTGTTTGCTTTTTCTTTCAAAAAAATATTCTTCAACTTGCACTGCCACCATTTATCACTCTCACACCAACATTCCTCTTTTCTTTTAGAAATTTTGCTTGTATTTCCACAATGTATTCATTCAAATTATTCCACATTGAACTGCACCTGAAATTTGAAGGGGAAAATTATTCCCCAATTGGATGTGCCTTTATCCTTGCCATTAAGATTTAATATAGCAAATTATCAAGTGCTTTTTGAAAGTTCATATAAACCACACTTACTTTATCTATTCTATCATTTCCTCCTGGGATTATTTAATTCTTATACAAAGGTTTAAGTACAACCTGTCATTTAGAAATCTGTACTATCTGGCTCTCATCCATTCTCCACATAAGTAAAGTTTCAAGTGAACATACAATAAATGAAAACTTCATCTTTACTGTAAAATTCTTAATATTGTAGCGTATGAATGTACATCATAAGTTAGCTCCCCCCTCATTTCGCTGGATGGCTTGTGTGGTCTTTAGCAGGAAAAGGCAATATAGAATAAATGATACAATTCTAAAGGGAGTACAGGAGCAGAGACACCTGGGGGCTTTTGTGCATAAATCGTTGCAAGGTAAGTTCAGAATGTTAAAAAGGCATATGGGATCCTGGGCTTCCTAAATAGTAGCATAGAGCACTAAAACAAGAAAGGCATGAGAAAACTCTGATTCAGCCTCACTGAAGCATCATGTCCGATTCTGGGCACCACGCTTTAGGAAAGATGTGGTGGCTTTAGAAGGGATGTAGAAAAGATTCACGAGAATGGTTCCAGGGATGAGTGACTTCAGTTAAGGGAGTTAAGGATAGTATCAAGTTTTTAAAAAATACAATATTGCAAAGATTAGTGGTAGGTCAGAACAATGACTAAAAACAACGAAGAAGAAATTATGTATTAGAGAACAGATAGTAAGAGTTAATACAAGTATTTAAAAATGAAATGAGTAACTAAAGTGGGCATTGGTACCTTAGAGAGTGAGGCTAGGAAATTATTAATGGGAAACAAGGAAATGGAAGAAGCATTGAACAGGTTTTTTGTCTCTGTCTTCACTGTAAAAGAGTTACTGAAGATTTGTGAGAAAAAAGAACAAGAATACTTGAAAATCAAGAGGTAAATGGGAGCAAGGAACTTGAAACAATCACAATCACTAGGGAAAAGGCAATAGGAAAACTATTGAAACTAAAAGCTGACAAGTCCCCTGGACCTGATGGCTCTACATTTGTAAGTTCTTAGAAGAAGTGGCTGCAGAGGTACTGTATGCATTGATTGTAACCTACCAAAATTCCCTAAATTCGGAAAGGTCCCAGCTAATAGGAAAACCCCAAATGTAACACCTCTATCCAAGAAAGGAGACAAAAAGTAGAACCTACATGCTAGTCAGCTTAACAAATGTTATAGGGAAAATGCTCAAATCCACTATTAAGGACGTAATAGTAGGACATTTAGAAAGTCATAATGCAATCATGTAGAGTAAACATGGTTTTGTGAAAGGGAAATTGTGTTTGACTAATTTATTAGAATTACTTGAGGAAGCAGCAAGGCAAGGTGGATAAGGGGAACCTGTAGATGTGGTGTACTTGGATTTCCAAAAGGTATTCGATCAGGTGCCACATGAAATGAAATGTTACTACATAGGGTTCATGACGTAGGGAGTAACTTATTAGCACAGACAGAGGATTGATTAGCTAACAGGAAGCAGAGAGTAGGAACAAATGGGTCATTTTCAGGTTGGCAGGATGTAACTCCTGGAATGTCACAAGGATCTGTGTTGGGGCCTCAACTATTTACAATTTATATCAATGACTTGAAGAGATGAAATGCATGGTAGTTAATATTGCTGATGATATGAAGGTAGGTAGGAAAGTAAGTTGTCAAGAAGACAGAGCCTACAAAAGGGATTTAGATAGGTTAACTGAGTGGACAAAAATTTGACAGATGGAGTACAATGTGGAAAAATGTGAACTTGTCCAGTTTGGCAAGAGTAGAAAAGCAGAATATTTTTAAATACAGAGAGACTGCAGAACTCAAGTACAAAGGAATGTGGGTGACCTGGTACACGAATTACAAAAAATTAATATGCAGGTGCAGCAAGTGATTAGCAAGGCAAATGGAGTGTTGCGTTTATTGCAAGGGGAATAAAATATAAAAATAGGCAAGTGTTGTTACAGATGTACAGGGCCTTTGCCAGGACACATCTGGAGTACTGTGTAGAGTTTTGGTCTCCTTACTTAAGGAAAGGATATAATTGCATTAGCAGTTCAGAGAAGGTTCACTTAACTGACTTCAGGGGTGAAGGGATTATCGTATGAGGAAAGGTTGCGCAGGTTGGGCCTATACCTATTGGAGTTTAGAAGAATGAAAAGTCATCTCATTGAAACATGGGGGTTGCTGTCCCATGAAAAGGGAAGGTTGAGAGGAATTTTGATAGAGGTGTTCAACATCAAGGGACTGAGACAGAGTAGAGAGAGAGAAATTGTTTCCACTTGTGGAAGGAATGAAAACCAATTTAAGGTTATTGGCCAAAGAAAAAGCGGTGACATGAGGAAAAACATTTTTTTTTGCAGTGAGTGGTCAGGAACGAGAATGAATAGCTGAGTGTGGTGGATGCAGATTCAAAATGCAGCTTTCAAAGGGAAATTGGATAAGAACCTGAAGAGAAAAAAATTGCAGGGCTATGGGGGTTAGGGCAGGGCATTGGGAATAGCTGACTTGATCTTGCTGCGAACGTGAACATGATAGTATAAAAGTAGTGCGACTTCATAACTTTGGTATAAAAGCAAAATACTGCGGATGTTATCTGAAATAAAAACAAAGTGCTGGAAAAGCTCAGCAGATCTTCCCACATTGTGGAGATGGAAAGACATTTCAAGTCCAATATGATTCTTCCTTCCATCAGTTTGTTTTTATTTCCTAAATTTGACATCATGTAAGCAAAATAAATTTGTAGTACAGAGCTTGACAAATACAGAAAGAGCAGAATTGAAACTGATATATTGGGTGGAATTTTACAGCCCCTCAAACTGGCAGAATTTTCCAGTCCTGCCGAAGTCAATGGACTTTTGAATGGCTCTCCGCATTTTACGGCCCTGCCCCTGCCATGACGGGGCCGTAAAATTCCACCTATTGAGTTTTAAGTTCTTGACAGTTTCTGATGCTTGAATGCTTTTAAATAAATTTGACTTTGAATAGAAAGAATGTTCCATGAAGACTGGACACTCCAAAGGGCTTTACAGCCAATGAAGCGCTTTTTTGAAGTTTGGTCATTCTTGTAATGTAGAAATGCAACACATAGCAAGCTCCCACAAATAGCAACTTCATAGTGACCAGATAATCTGTTTTTGCAATATTGATTGAGGGATAAATATTAGCCAGGAAATTAGGGATAACATCCCCAATCTTCCTCAAAATTATGCCATGGGATCTTTTACATCCACTTGAGGGGCCAAACAGCACCTCAGATTCATGTCGCATCTGAATGACAGTACCTTTGACATCGCAGCATTCCCTCAGTACCGCACTGAAGTATTAGCCTAGATTTTGTGCTCAAATCTTTGGAGAGGGGTTTGAACCCATAACCTTCTGACTCAGGAGGTAAGAGCGCTACCAACTGTGCCACAACTGACACCAAATAAACTAACATTTACACAATTGTGGTCTTGTGTGGATGCAGTACTGTTACAGAAACATCAAAATTTCTAAGTGAAAAATGCAACTGCAGGAAAATTTGCTCACAATATGGTTTACTAATTTCAGCATTCAAATTGAGCAATCGTTTCTACGTCATCTTCATTTCAGATTACAGTTCTGTTTTCCTACATCATACAGGCTTCATTTTAACTCACTTATTTTCCTGCATGATGTGATAAAGATTACAATTCTAATATATCACATTGGGTTGCCTGAGGTTACATTCCTCAACTGCAAAGATGATGCGCGCTATGATGCTCACCTGACACCGCGGAAGCATTCGTTGGAGTTGATGCAGGAGCCTGATTCCGAATGTGAGGAGGGATAAGGATTGATGCCAGTGCTGGGTTGCTCGACAGTTCTGCAAAAACAAGTTAAAACGTTTATAGCATTTCACTCATCAGAATTCTACTGAGCACTGACAGAGCTTCAAACCGAAGACTAACGTTTTACAATATTCTTTGATCTGTCTAACTGCTGCAACATATTGAAAGTTAAGCAGAAAATATCCCAATAGTATTGGCATCAACTTATTTAACTTGCAAGGGTTTCAGAGTTCTAAGCTATGGAAAGTAAATCCATTAAGTCTTCCTGTTGAGATATGTCTCTTCACAGTGTCCTATATTCTATTTCCATTCTTTCTAACCAATCCTTAACTGAATTATCACAGCCAGCGACACCCAATGGATGCAGTATCACTCTCAAACTTCCAGGGAGCTTAGCTTTTCTGTCACAGACAACTAGTGATCAAACGTACTCTCTAGGTGAAAGAAAATGGCACCCAATACCAGTAAATACATCTGGCCCAGTATACTGAAGTTCCAGGCTAATTGCAGAGGTAGTCTCCAGTAGCCTACCCAAATTAACATTATCTCAGCTTTACTAATGAATAGCAGCAGACACCTCAATTGTGAGGAGCACATCTACACCTCTGCAAAAATCACTAAATTGTGATCACAGTTCATAGCCAATTATCCCTCCCTAACCCAAGGATGTTGAGACTGATTATTGTGTGCTCTATGGTCCATCTATCCCAAAAAACACACACTGCAGATAGAACCTAGAGCTTTTTGTGGCCTATAATCCTCAGCTACAGTGGATAAAATTGCTCAACCATCAGGGTACCCCAAGCCACCTTGTAAACTTCAAACTACAATGGCTTTTAGTAGTGCTCATTGTATACGCAAAGATGGTGGATAGCATGGAATAGGTGGGACGATTTGAAGGCCAAGAGGTAAAAAGCACAAAATTTAAAGAAATATTTGGAAGCAGGGAGTTCCAGAATGTGGGTTTAAAGATGCTGTCACTGATGGAGGAGATGAGCAAATGAGAATCTGGTACTACAGAAGATCAGAGGTAGGGAGGGGCAGGGTGGTGGATAGTTTTGAAGAAATGAGAATCTTAAACATCGACTCATGGGACACGAGAAGCCAGTGGAGCTTGGTGATTATGGGGATTTGGACCAGAATTTGGTTAAAGACACAGTGGTGACATTCTGTATGGCTAATATTACACGGATTATGAAAGCAAGGAGGCCAGCTAGGAGAGTATTGGCGAAGTCGAGCCATGAGGTGATCAAAACATGGAGAAAAAATTCCCACACCATGGGGAAAATGGGCAGAAATGGAGGCAGATAAAGCTGCAGAGGTGAAAAGAAAGCAATCTTGGGGTCAGTTGAGCTCATGGTCAAAGTAAGGTTCTGCACTTTTAGGCTTAGTCTTAAATGGCAGTAAAGAGGAAGGGGTGGAGGGTGGCTAACAGAGGCCAGAAGCCCGTAGGTGTTTTTGTTTTGCTGACATTTATCACGTTTTAAAGTTGTAAAAGAAGTCGGAAACAGTAACCCAATGATAGGTGAAGTAGCAGCTGGATCAATAGGTACCAACATTTGATTCTGTGGATGTCTCTAGTCCGTAGAATGGTTAGATACGGACTATAGCACAAGTCTATAGTTACTCCTGGGTATTCTGCAATATAAATCAGGGTGACTAATAGTGTGAAAAACCACTCAAATGGCACAACTCTATAGGAGGCAAGAGTGTACGATAAAATTGTTTTATTCCCGACTTGCAAGTGAATAACCAATGCTAGACACTGCATTGACTGAAGACAGTGCCATTTTAATAAGGCATGCTACTCATGTTTTCTAACAATTAATATAGATGAGAACTGTCTCAGGCAGTAACTAGATTTTGACGCATGAGCAGAAAATTGAATTTGCATAAGATGACTTAATTTTTAGATCTGATCGCCAATTATTGATATCGTCCTCTTTCTCACCTTGAGTAGTGAAATTGAACAGTAATGGTTTCTCACGTCCATTTGGTAACTTGACATTTGGGTCCCGTAGTTCATCGAAGAATGTATGTGCACATGCCTCTAAAGGCGTCAGACGGGCAGTTGGTGTATATTCAAGCAGCCGGCTACACAATGCAATGGCTTCCGGGGGAGTGCGGGGTCGGAAGACCTGCCAAAATAACAATAAAGTATTTAAATCATTTAAAAATTAGTAATTGGAAAAGTATGCATTTGGATGTCTGCCTTGGTTCAATGGTAGCACCACTGTCCGAACCTGACGTGCTCTGGTTCAAGCACAATGCTAAAGACTTGAATGCATAATCTAAGTCAACACTTTAGTGCAGAACTGAGCGAGTGTTGGTAACAATTCATCTAAAAGACCAACCATCCAAGGTCCCGTGTACCTTATCAGGTGGGTCTAAAATATCCCAGAAGAATAGGGGAATTTTATCAGTGGCCTGACCAACGGTTAGCCATCAACCAACACTACAAAAAGATGATCTAATAATTTATCTCAATATTATTTATGGCATTTGCCTACTTTCTAACAATGACAACATTTCAAAAGTACTTCATTGGTTGTGAAGAGCATATGGGCATCATGTTATAAAAGGTGCTTTACATCCTTAAGTAATTAAAAATCATGCCACAGGGTTAGCAAGGCCATAAAACACAAACCAAGCATTAGGCTTTACTTCAAGCGGGATAGAACTTTAAATTAGGGAAGTTCTGCTAAACCTGCATTGAACCTTCATTAGACCACACAGAGTACTGCATGCAATTCTGCTTGTTATATTATGAGAAGGATATAGAAGCATTGGAGAAGGTGTAGAGATTTACAAGAACGATACCAGAAATGTGTGGATATTTGTATCAGGAAAGGACTAACAGGCTGGGTCTCCTTCCTCTTGAGAAAAGGCTGATAACAGAGGTCCTTAAAATGATCAAAAGGTTTTGATCGAATGGATACAGAAAATGTTTCCTCTTGTGAGGAAGTCAGAACTAGAGACCATAAATATAAGATAGTCACCAAGGAATCCAACTGGGAAATCCGAAGAAACTTTTTTTTAAAACCAACAGTGTAATGAGAATGTGGAACTCATTGTCACAGGGAGTGTTTGAAGCTAATAGTATACATGCTTTTCAGGGGAAGCTAGACAAGCATATGAAGGGGAAGGAAATATAGAGGGTTACAATAATAAATTTGGATGAGGAAAGATGGGAGGAGGCTAAACACTGGCATGGATTGATTGGGCCAAAATGGCCTGTTTCAGTGCTTTATATCCTACATAATCCTATGTAAAGAAAAGAATGCTCAACCAAATACTAAATTCAAAAATCAAATATTAAAAATAATCCAACACCAATTGGATGATTTTCCATAACTTCATTTTTCTGACAAGAATGAATATTCTTACATCAAAATATTTACATCAAAAAATATAAATTTTGACAAAAAGGAATAATCTATACATTTTACCTCATCACTGGTTTAACATCAAAATTCAATACAGTTTATTAAATATTTGATAAACAAATTGCTTTTCCCAAAGTTTTACCTCATCCAAGTTTCTCTCCACCTCTGCTGATGGTGCGAACTCATGCACGAGCACAGTTCTACCAGTACCAGCCACTCTCCGGCAGTTATTTGAGTGTCAAGTAGCCTTGGGGCATCTCGCCTGACTTCTACATGCACACAATCCAGGAGTATGCACACAATCCAGGAGTTCATGGATGGCAATCAAGAGTGGGAAATCAACCAACTTTTCATTGCTAAGTTGGGGCACTAAGACCATGAGCAGGGTGTGATCAAGAGCACAAATAATATAATTAACATCTTAAAATTCACTAAGTATTCTGTCTATATTATACTAAGTGACACTTCAAAAGTATGTGCGAAATGTATTCGAGGATTAGTGTCAATACTCTCATGTTTACTTGTGATAAATGTCAGCTCGCCACATACATGCTAAAACTTTTCTCCACTATTCTTGTGGTGTAAATTCACAAAACCTGTTATCTCTTCACCACATCGCCACATTCTAAAATTTCATTTCATGATTTCATGGTTAGAGACCAATCATCTCAGCCCAAGGATATCAATGAAGGAGTTCCTCAGGATAATGTCCAAAATCCAAACATATTCAGCAGCTTCAATGATTTTCTCCCCGTAATGTAAGGTTAGAACTGAGATAGTCTCTGATGACTCCACGATGTTCAGTTCTATTTGTAACCTCTTAGATGAAGCAGTTCGTGCTTGCATGTAGCAAGACCTGGCAACATTTCAGGCCTGGACTGATGAATGGCAAGCAACAGAAATGCTAGGTTAATGATCATGTCCACCAAGAGAAAATTTATCCCAGCTCTGCTTGACATTCAAAGGCACTACCATTGATAAATCCCCTCCATTGTCAACATTCTGGTTGTTGGGGCTGGGGTATCACCATTGACCAGAAACCTAACTTGATTAGCCACATAAATAATATGGCTACAAGAACAGGTGAGAGGCTGGGAATTCTTCAGCAAGTAACCGGTCTCTCAACTCTCCAACCCAACCCAACGACATGCCAGAAATCAGGGCATGATGGAAAGCTCTCCACTTGCCAGAATGGGTGACGCTACAACAAAAAACTTAACACTATTCAGGACAAAGCGGTGTGTTAGACTGGCACCCCAACTGCCTTAAACATTTGCTCTCTTCATTATTGGCACAACATGGCTGTAATGTGGACATTCAACAGGATCCACGGCAGCACCTCACCAAGACTCCTTTGACAGCACCTTCCAAATCCATGACCTCTACTGTCTAGAAGGACAAAAGGAGCAGGCACACGAGAACGCCACCACCTGAAAGTTCTACTCCAAGTCGCACACCATCTTGGTTCAGGACAACATCATTATTCATCATCCCTGGGTCAAAATCCTGGAACTTCCTCCCTAATAGCACAGTGGGAGTACCTTCGCTGCTAACTGCAACATTTCAAGACAGCAGCTCATCAACACCTTCTCAAGGACATTTAGGATGGACAATAAATGCTGGAGGCCTGTATCCCAGATCAAATAAAAACCACAAAAATGTGCTAAATTGTCATTTGAGAATACTTCTTTTAGCTTCCATGTCCATACACTTGAGGGAAGTTGTTATAAAAGTTTGTAAACCTACTGTGACAAATTACTTTAAATTCCATATTTTTACCATGGATAGGTCAAGCATTCCACAAGAGGTGAAATATTAGATCACAGGTATGGCCTTCCTCATTTCTGGATTGCAGTCAACCTCCACATACAAATGAACAGTCATACAAGTGAGGCACAGACATTGGAATGACATTCCTGCCACATTTGGCATCAATATATAATCACACATGTAGTGGTACCTCTGATCACTTCCTTGCATCCCCCAACACTCAGATTCCCCCAACTTTTAACCTAATTTCCTTCTGCATTCACCTCGAAAAACACTTCAAGTCACTTGACAACTGCACTAACATGTAGCTTTTTATTCACCGTAACACTTCTAAGCTACCAATTCCTCAACTACATCCTTATCTCCAACAATGATGCACTTGTCCCTAGTTAAACTCAGTCTCACCAACTTGATAACTTCTTTAAATAAGGCCCTTATTGGCATTTCCTTTATGTCCAAAGAATGCAGATTTGAATGATTATAGAGCACAACTGGCCAAGCCATTCTTCGCCAGATCTAGCTGGACCACATCAAGCACTACCGAGCCTTGCTGTTATCTGCCAAAACTGTGCGCTTTGCAAGGAGCACCCTGGACTGTAAATATAGTGCCCAGTTGCTTTTCTCTACTAATAGACATCTTTTTAAATGGCTCTCCCTGCCCCTTCCACCCTCAAACTAAATGCAAGGACGTCATGAACTGCTTGGTCACTAACATGAAGTCCATGTGTTCAGCTGCCTCTGCCACAACTCTTCCTTCCAATTGCTTGCTAAGCCAAACTTCCTCCAAGGTTCCTCCTGCCCTTGCCCAGGACTCTTATCTTTCTCCCATCTCCCTTCATGCCCTCTCTGAGCTCATCTTGTCCATGAGACTGACCTCCACTCCTTTGGCCCTATTCCTACTAAACTGCTGACCACCCAACTTCCTTTCCTAACTCCCATGTTAGCACATATTGATAATTGTTCTCCCTCCTCAGAATCTGTCCTCTTCCTTTTAAATGTGCCATCAACAACCCACTTCAAAATACCCACCTTTGACCAGTCTGCCCTTGTAAACCATCACCCAATCTCAAATCTATTTCTTTGTTCTCCCAAAGTCCTTGAAAGAGTTGTCACCTCCCAAAATTTGTGACAAGCTTTCAACAATTCCATGTTTGAATCGTCAATTAGGTTTCTGCCCTCGCTACAATAAAGAAATGGTTCTCTCAAATGACTGTGATGCATTTTCCCTCTTCACCTTTCAACCCGTCTATAACCTTTGACACAGCTGATCAAACATTCACCTGTAATATCTTTCCTCCACTGTCCAGCAGGATGTACCTTTGCCTGGTCTATCCAGTCATAACAAGTGAATCTACAACAATAGTATTTCTTACTGCAATGCACTGTTACCTCTGGAGCTACCCAAGGATCTATCCTTGGACCAATCTATTTTTTATTTACATGCTGCCGCTCGGTGACAACATCCAAAAACAGTTTATAACTACACACATACACTGATGGCACCCAGTTCTAACTCTGACACCTGGTTCCTGACGTGAAATTTCCTTCAATTAAACACTGGGAAGACCAAAGCCATTGTTTTCAGTCCCTGCCACAAACTCTGCTCCCTGGCCACCAATTCCATGCCCCTTCCTGGTCAATGCTTCAGGCTGAAATTAAAACATTTGCAAGCTCAGCATCCTGTGACCCTGAGCTAAGTTTCTGACCACATACTCTCTTCATCACAAGGACAGCCTACTTCTACCTCCCTAGCTCTCCTGTTTCTGCCCCTGGATCAGGCCATCTGCTGCTGAAACTCTCATCTAAGCTTTCGTTACTTCTAGACTTGGCTATTCAAATGTTCTGCTAGCTGGCTCCCATGTTCCACCCTCCAAAAAACAAGCTGATTTAAAACTTTGCTGCCATATCTTAACTATCACCAAGTTCCATTCATCTACCACCATGTTGGCTCAGTCCAGCAAGGCTTCTATTTCAAAACCTTCATCCTCATGTTCAAGCCCTCCCTATTTCCAGGCCTACAACAACCCTCGAATTCTGGGCTCTTATGTATCCTCCACTTCTTTTGCCTCTTCTTTGGCAGATGTGCCTTCAGCTGTCTAGGCTCCAAGTTCTTTAATCCCTCCCTAAACTTCTCTGCCTGTCTATTCTCTTTTAGGGCATTCCCCAAATCCTACATCACCTGCCTTAATTCTTTCTCCTTTGGTTCAAGCTGTTGTTGTTGATACTGAGCTAAAACAAGTTCCTGTATTCAATTCTTGAATTAGTTGAACTCTGCTGAGGAAGTAGGTTTGAAGACAGGAGAGACTGTCTAATAGATGAAGATGAAAGCATCAGGGCACTCAGCACTCATGTGAAACTATGTGTGACCATTCAATGTTTACAGGATTGAGCTTGGCTGCAATGCTCCCAGTGAACAAATACTTCTTCTGCTACCCTTATAACTGGAACTCATTTTAGAAGTTTACCTCAGCTTTATGTGGCATGGTATCATGGAAACCAACTGAACAATGGCAGGATGTTAACTGTACAGAAAAATAGGAAGGCCAAAGATATAATTGGGTCATACAGAAAACTAAACGGCACGTGGAGGTTGAACTACATTCAAAGAATATGAAAAACCATACCCAAGACATCATAAATCCGCAAGCTGAAAAAGTTCCTATCATTTTATGCACAAACACTGGATTTATCCTCATGTTTAATTAAATGAGGTGACTCTACTAGAAAATGCAGTTTCCAAACTCTGCTGAAATAAATCCAAGTTCAGTAGCAGTCTTAAAAGAAAATTAAGGTCACAAGAAACAAATCAGTTCAAATAGATCTGATACAAGCTTGTGGTTTAACTTCTAGGCTTCTTTCATGTTCTTGAATATAAAACAATTGCTCCTGTCTATCCCCCATCTGTATTAGAGTTCAATAGCTTGGATAAAGGTAAACACTAAGACAAACTCCAGAATGTACTTGAAATGAAAGGACTTGATAGACCACATTATCCTTTCTCATTCTGTGTTTTGGGTTCTTAGTGAACTGGCAACAGCTCAGCAGAACATTGCATCACCAGGGGCTCTAGTTTTCTAGATTTTTTTTCCTAAATTATGAAGAGCTCCTGCTTTATCACATAATAAAAAATGTGTTATCCAGGAATAACCAGATTATCTGAAAGTCTTATGTAAGTGGTATTGATTTGATTACTCTATAGCTACAAGATGAGGAATTTGTCTGTATTATCACTAAATATTTAAACTTATCTTGAACAATTTTTGTCATGTTTTAGAACTTTTATCCAGGGGAGTGACAGAATATTACAGGTGGACAACTACAAGGCCTCAAATTCAGGTGTTCATGTTTTAGGTAGAACTCACTAAAAGCTGGAAGATTAGACCTGAAATTAGATTTCAGTCTCTGCATGTCAATACACAGTTACAGAGGACACTATGCAGAGGTTTGGTTCGAGTCCCCAATTAGACAAAAACATTAAATACAACCTACATAATCTGCTGTCAAATATGCACAGGTACAAACAAGAAAAGGAATGTTTACACTAGGTGACATATAATAGTTGGCAAAATGGTAAGAAATGAAAAACATGGGAGTAAATAACAACATGAATTAATTATAAAGATCGTGAAACACCAACACTATTTCAGTATAAGAGCCACAAAACAACTCCAAAACTAGTTTTTTGTAATTTAGCTGAAGCGAAGTCTTGTATGTTATCCTAGTCAGACAGTAGTTACCAATTTGTAAGAAATGAATTCCGTCTTCTCCTTCTCCCACCTCAGCTACAACATGTTAGGACGAGTGGGGTATTTGAGAAGGCAAGGCCAGAGGCCATAGCTTGCTGTAAGCTGTTGCATGTCTCCTGGTTCACGACTTTTATTATCAATCACTGACACACCACTTCATCTTCGCTCACCTTCTGATGCACACTCTAGTGTTCAATCAAACTTCCATCTGCTCACTCTAACTCACCCTCTCACATTCACCGCTTTATCTCATATACATTTATTGACTGTCTCACTTTCGCAATTTCTTCCCTTAAACTCAGTCCTTTACTTGCTCTTGTATGTACTGGCATCCTCACTTACTCAGTGACTCATCCCTTTACACACACTCATGCTGCCACATGCAATCATTTCCTTGTATTCACTCATAACTAGGTCCTTTTACCCGAGGGAGAAGGAACTATACATTCCAGAGATCCAGGGTAATGCTCTGGGGACCCAAGTTTGAATCCCACCACGGCAGATTCAATAAAAATTTGGAATTAAAACTTTTAATGATGACAACAAAACCGTTGCCGATGGTTGTGAAAATCCATCTGGTTCATTAAAGTCCCTTAAGGAAGGAAATCCTTACCTGTCTGGCCTACATGTGACTCCGGGCCCACAGCAATGTGGTTGACTCTCAAACGCCCTCTGGACAAGGGCAATAAACACTGGCATAGCCAGTGATGCCCACATCCCATGAGGGAATTTTAAAAAAATTTGAAAAGGCAAATCCTATCCTATATTCTAGAAGTTTGCATGACAGTGTTCTACTTCATAGTAGCTGTTAGCATGCTGTGCTTTAGAAAAGCTTCAGGAAAGAATACGTGAATTTAATGAAAGATTATTTCATGTCTATTCTGATGTCTTTGAATTTGGGTGGTTGTGAAGTTGATGGTAGTAAACCAAGTTTGAATCTAGTTTAGGTCATAGACAAATTTCTTCACCTCTTCACCTCCCTTCCAGTTAAGGCGGCCAAGTAAAATCAACTTGAGTAAGTTTAATTCAAGTTTGTATTGGACATGTATCCAAAACAAAGGGTCATATCAAAAGTGGGAAACTAAAATGTTACGCAAGTAATGTAGTATGTGTTATGATATTATTTAGATATATTGTTGAGACAGGATAGAAGGAGCTTTACTCTATGAGTTCTCAGCCCAGGAGCTCATAATTCAGCTGGGCCAGTCAAGAAAGCAAATACATTCCCTAGCACTGACCCAACAGGGAAACATTCAATTTGATGAGCATAAAATTTACCAATTGTTTTCAAAAAATTCCATGTGCAATGATTTATAATTGTGCAAGAGCCAAAATGTGCTTAAAGCTTAAGCTCTTAAAGTTTCACATGTGTTGCATTGGTTAATACCAGTCTGGTATTAATATAAATTTACTGTGATTAAAAAATCTGCTTAACAGCAAAACATTAAGGAATACAAAAGTAGGTCATTCCCAATTTACGACATAAGGGTTAATGGCTGTAACGCCAATTTACTTTTTCAGTATCTGAAAACAATTTTAATGACGATTTTATCTCCTCAATAGATCAGGCAGGAAAGAGAACTGGCAACTAAATATAGATCTATACTACCCAGAAATTTTATTTAAAATTTTATTTATTATGTCAAAAAAGCTTTTCATTGTAGCTTCTAGTGTCAGAACCCCAAACTCCAGTATTAAGCATTATTCCCTAGTAAAGTGGTTACCAGTTCTTGGCCTGCTAATAAATGAGGCTATGTGCTACTGCCAAAATAATTTTCTTTTGCTTACCTTAGTCCAAGGATGTGCCTTGATCTGTGGGAATTTGAACTCAGTGTAGTTGGGATTCATCTCTCTGATTTGCTCCCTTGTTGGCGTTCCCAGGACCTGGAAGCAAACATGTAATAAATCTCATGTATTGTATAATCTGATGAATTATTATACAAAAATACAATTCATTAGATGATACAATTAGCAACAAGTTGAACACTAATGTTCAACACGCCCTCAAGTCTTTTGCATCTAGTATATGAAGATTGGTCACTACGTTGTAATCATGTAGTTTTCAGTAAATGTCCATAAGGAAGTTAGATTACCAACCACAGGTATGGTCTCATTCTTTGAAACAAGTTCAACCATGTACAAACAGCAATATCAGAAGGCTGGGGTTATCTACTGTTTCACATTGCCATTTTGATCATAAGTAACTCACTCAAATGAATAAGAAGCTCAGTTCTCAACAGAAAGAGTTGCTTCCACATGGCACAATTGGATAGAAAATCATTTGGTTTAAACAACTTTCATGAAGTGCACATCCATGCATGTGAAGTAAATCACTGATTTTAAGGCATTGGAGAACTACCTCAAGGCTCCTAGTGTTAAGATAGGAAAAGCTGAATGAAGTGGTAGAAAATGTTTTTCACGGTGACGAGCGGTGAATTATTTTTATGCACCATCACTGTCAAACTGAATAATCAAACTTTTTGCAAACCAGGGCTGTATTAAGTTTAAAGCCATCCTTTCTTTGCTTGAAGCAACATAGTTGAGTAGGCTGTCGGAAAGAGAGAAAGCTTACAGAGAGGTAAAACGATCATAAAACAGGCTATTTAGAAATGAGTACACAAAAGGTTTAAGTACTTAGACAATTGGCATCCTACCTTAATAATTTCTACCAGCTGATCAACGCCACTGTCACCAGGGAAGATGGGCTGTCCTAGCAATAGCTCCGCTAACACACAACCAGCTGACCATACATCTACAAACATGAAACCAAGGTGCGCGGTTAATATTAAGAGCAGTGCAGTAGTATTATTTTTTTTCTTTTAAAAGTGATTTTAACTAGTATTAGGTTCACTTTGAAGCTATACCAGTGCTTAAACTGATTAATTGATATCACTTTATGTGGCTTCATAAATTTACTATTCCAGATTGTTTTAACAGTGGAAAACAGTTGAAGAATGATAAGCTAAGCTACTGTGGCCAAAATTTTAGTACAATAAAGACAAGGACTATAAGATCTAGGTGAAAAAAACTAAGTGATGCTGGTTAACTCATTTTTAAAGCCACAACAGAGCTCCACACTCAAAATCTCTCAATCTGAAAACGAGATCCAAAATAAATTACTGATCAAAAACTTTGTTCATTTACTGACCACGTAACATTTCAGATCTCTATCCTCCTCAGCCATGGTGTACAACTAATAGCAGGGGCTTCCCACTTTGCTGGAACCAGCTCTTCAAATCAGCTTGACACCTATCCAGAGCTGCCAAGCTGGTAAATGCTCTAGCTGTTAAAATTGCAGCAGTACCAGTTACCATGTTATTCTTGAAAAAAAAAAATGGATCAGCAGCACTGGGTTGAGATCCAGGCTTCTCTGACGTGCTTCTCCCATTGAATTGAATGGAGCCAGTCTGGCGCACAGCTGGCTCCTGTCTGTAGTTTGTAAATTTACAGTGCTAAATAACATTAAATGCTTGAAATTACTGGTTTGCCAGCCTTCTGGAGATTAAGGAAATTGTAGAATTTTAATTTCCAAAAAGTCTCAAACATTTATAAGAAGCAATACATCAGATCTTCAGAGGTGATATCTTGAGCTAAGACTGTAGATAAAAGCAAAATACTGCGGATGCTGGAAATCTGAAACAAAAGCTGCTGGAAAAACTCAGGTCTTACAGCATCTGTGGAGAGAAAGACAGAATTAATGTTTCGAGTCTGTATGACTCTTCTTCAGAATTAAAGAGAAGTAGCAATGTGGTGAAATATATACTGTTTAAGGGAGGTGGGACAGGTGAAGCTGGATAGAGGGCCAGTGATAGGTGGAGGCAAAAGGAGAGATTGCAAAAGATGTCATAAACAAAAGGTCAAAGGGGTGTTGATGGTGGTGATACTGGCTAATGTTCATGATCTGAAGTCGTTGAACACAATTTTAAGTCCGGAAGGCTGTAAAGTGCCGAATTGGAAGATGAGGTGCTGTTCTTCCAGTTTGTGTTGCGCTTCACTGGAACATTGCAGCAGGCCAAGGATGGACATGTGGGCATGAAAGCAGGGTGGTGTGTTGAAATGGCAAGTGGCAGGAAGGGCTGGGTCATGCTTGCGGGCAGACCAAAGTCTGCATTTGGTCTCTCCAATGTAGAGGAGACCGCATTGGGAGCAGCGAATGCAGTAGACCAAATTGAGGGAAGTGCAAGTGAAGTGCTGCTTCACTTGAAAGGAGCGTTTGGGCCCTTAGACGGTGAGGAGGGGGCAAGTAAAGGGGCAGGCGTTGCACCTTCTGCGGTTGCATGGGAAGGTGCCGTGGGAAGGGGTTGGAGATGGTAGAGGAGTGGACAGGTGTCCCGGAGGGAACTGTCCCTATGGAATGCCCAGTTCCAGTGAAGCTCAACGCAAACTGGAGGAACAGCACCTCATCTTCCAATTAGGCTCTTTACAGCCTTCTGGACTTACATTGAGTTCAACAACTTCAGATCATGAACTCTCTCCTCCATCCTCACCCCTTTTTTCAAATATTTATTTTTTAATTTATATATATATTTTCCTCCACCTATTTCTATTATTATTTTAAAAATTTATTTCCATTCATTGTTTTATCCCCACTGTTTAACCTATTTTGATCATTTCTCCCTCACTGTCCCCTCCCCCACCACACTAGGGCTATCTGTCACTTGCTCGTCCTGCTTTCTACTCTTAATGTCACCATTAGCACCTCCTTTAGCCAGTATCACCACCATCACCCCTTTGACCTTTTGTTTATGACATCTTTTGCAATCTCTCCTTTGCCTTCACCTATCACTGGCCTTCTATCCAGCTTCACCTGTCCCAGCCACCCCTTAAATTGTATATATTTTACCACATTTCTTCTATTCCTTAGTTCTAAGAAGAGTCATACGGACTCGAAACGTTAACTCTGTCTTTCTCTCCACAGATACTGTCAGACCTGCTGAGTTTTTCCAGCAATTTTTGTTTTTGTTTCAGTTAAACCTGTAGTTTGCTCCACTTTTGTGCCCAAAGAGTGACCTGGTATAAGGAAAATGCCTGGCTTGAAAGATAGCAGAACTTTGGCCATAATTGAGTCTCAAGTCTCCTTGATCTTCTACTTGCACCCATCATCAAACCCATCATCAGATTGAATTCCAACAATGCAACCAGATTTCCAGGCACAAAAGGAAAGGATCATTCTAATGATGCTTATTTGTAATTTTTTTTTTTAGCACTTCTTAAGTTTAGCTTCACTGAGTTCTGTTCTATATTTTGTGCTTCTTTGAATGAGTTTTATTGCATAATAAATCACATCCAAAATTGAAGTTAACCCAACTGCAGATTCATAAACAGGCAGCGCCCAATTAGGTGAGCTGAAAGTTAAAAATTTCCTACTTCAACAGGAAACATAATGGTCTGGATTCAGCACGTTCCTTGGGTTCAGATTGTTTACACTGATTTCCACCCATGTTAAGTTTGGGCATATCTTAACAAGATATGGGCATAACATGACTTTGGAAGAATGGGAAGACACTGGCATATTTTCAGATCCAGCTTCTAGGTTGTATCCAAAGGGACAGCTTTAGGCTTAAGTGTTCTTGGCAAGTCAGATTATATACTTTCACATAAAGCTTATTCTGTAGGTTTCAAAATGCTGCATATGATGAATATTCTTTGCCAAGTGGATATAACATCACAAGCTCTTCAGCATGTTACTACCCTCCATTTATTGCCTAAATTAGACCTGAACAAATAAAGATTCATGCCAGTGGCAAAACCGCAAAAGAGCGGAAAATTGGGTCAGAATCAAAGCTAAAGGTATTAAGGCCACATACTGAAATTAGCACCATTAATTCCCCAGCAAGAGCCTTGGATTCCCATAAATCAACTTCCGTCTTGGATCACAGCGGCCATTACTAAAGGAAAGTTGCTTTTTTAAAAAAATATAGTGAACAGGGCTCTTATGCAACTAAACTAGATTTTTAATGCCCATAACATTCAGGATTAAAAATATTAAGTGTCCTGACTGCTACCTTCCATAGTTGCTTGTTCAATGTTCATTGATGCAGTTACCCATTTAACTCCACCCTTGCTGTTTGCCAATAACTGGATGAATGGCTATCTAGTTACTACTGGTGTCTCATTCCACAGGCTCTTTGAACTGACACTCCCAAGAATGAATCAGTTTCAAAGGGTTGCAAAATGAGGTGTGAGTAACACAGGAAATACACAGCAATCATGCATAGGAAACTTTAAGATTACTTGTTGCAGAGGTTTGATTACACATTTAAGTCAACAAACACCCAAATACCGTAAAAACTAAAATAACAAAACTCACCTATACTGGAAGTATAATCCGTGGCACCAAAGATCAACTCCGGCGCCCTGTAGTACCGTGAGCAGATATAAGAAACATTTGGTTCACCACGCACCAATTGTTTTGCACTGAAATAAAAAGTAAAAATTATACACAAATGAATAAAATATTTTTTTTTAAAGTTGTCTAAAAACAAATTTAAAGTCTGATCTTAAGACATGAAAATCAAATTATTTATTACAGGAGCTATAAGTTAATGCATGGTGAATTCCACCATACACTTCTACAGCGTACATAAAAAACAAAAAAATAAAACCTTGAATGAGGTTTTGGGTCTCAATATTTCTGTAATGGCACCATTGTTCCAAACATGCAACTTTTAAGCTCTTATATTTTTTATATATCAGAGGTGGTAATGTGAACATTTTTGAACACCAGGTGGCATACTAAGTTGCAGGTGACTACCCATATAGGACAGAAAATGGCTATGTTTAAAGTGTTCAGACTGCAGCATGGTCCAACTCATTGTGGCAAATTATGGCTAACTTCTGCATCTGAATCAGAGAGAGGAATGTGTTTCACAGGCAGAAGCAATACAATGTAATGGTGTTTTCCGAAGTCTCATTGATTTGATATAAAACCTGGCCATCCGAATCTCAAAAAAAAAGCCCTTTATGAAAACTCTCTCAATTTAATCAAATTATTGCTACAAAAGGAATACAGGAAAAGATATATAAGAATCTCATTATGGGATTGATAAATAGCTTCCTTAGGGCTATCCTCTTGGACTCAGTAGGAGAGAGACGATGCTACGAGGAATCTATACCCAGGTAACAACTTCTGTCAAAGACGATATTAATTTTCTCATGCAGATTGTTCCTGCTCCTATTGAAGGTATGTGCAACTTTGTTTCTTGCTGGCTTATGTTTTGCTGACAATTGCACTGCACTTAGTCCATTGCAACCCATATCTATAGAGAATGAAGGCAAAAGTCAAAATACTGCAGATGCTGAAAATCTGATGCAGAAAATGCTAGGGATACCCAGCAGGCCAGGTTGAGAATCAAGGCACATGGCATTGAATTGAGTATCACCTAGGTTTGGGCATTGGATTAGAGTTGTCAGGTCCCATGTTCAGTCTTGCCACATCCAGTTGTGAATGGTGGCAATTAAACAAAAGGAAAAAGCTCCACAAACATCCCCATCGGTAATGATGATGAAGCCCAGCACATGAGCACAAGACGGGGCTGAAGTGTTTGCTATCATCTTCAGCCAGAAATGCTGAATGGATGATCCATCTTTACCTTCTTGAGATTTCCACAGCATCACAGATGCCACACTCCAGCCACTGAAATATCAAGAAACGGCTGTGCACACCTAATACAGCCAAGTTTATGGGTCCTGACAACAACAGCTGTAGCACTGAAGATTTGTGGTCTAGAACTAGCAGCACCCTTAGCCAAGATGTTCCAGTACAGCTTCTACCCGACAGTGGAAAATTTCCCAGCTATGCCCTGTCCATGCAAGATAGGACAAATCTGATAAGGCCGATTACTACCCCAGGTTAAAAGCAAAATACTGCAAGTGCTGGAAATCTGAAACAAAAACAGAAAATGTTGGAAAAACTCAGCAGGTCTAGCAGCATCTGTGGAGAGAAAGAGAGTTAAGATTGAGTCCATATGACCCTTCTTCAGTGGAAATGTGATGAAATTTATACTGCTTAAAGGGGGGGCAGTTGGCACTGGATAGAGGGCCAGTGATAGATGGGGTGAAACGAGGGATTGACAAAGATGCCATGAATGAAAGGACAAAGGGTATGTTAATGGTAGTAGCTAGTGCTAAAAAAGAGTGCTGATAGTGTCATCAAAGTAAGAAAACAGAATGTGATAATGTCAGAACAAGGGTAGCATTGTGTGAAAGAACAACATGGAACAAGTAACAGATGCCCTGTAGGGGATGAGGCGGAGGGGGGCAGTAGTGGGGAAAAAAAAGATAGAAGAAGTGAGAGAAGGGGGATAAAAAAAGGGGATAAAACTACAGATAAAATAAAAAAATAAATAAAAATAAGCGGATAAAAAATAAAAGTGAATGTAGAAAAAAGGGGATTGAAAAGAAAAAGGGGAGGAGGATGGAGGACAGAGTTCATGGTCTGAAGTTGTTGATCTCAACGTTAAGTCCAGGAGGCTGTAAAGTGCCTAATCGGAAAATGAGGTGCTGTTCCTCCAGTTTGCATTGGGCTTCACTGGAACACTGCAGCAGGCCAAGGGCGGACATGTGGGCATGAGAGCAGGATGGTGTGTTGAAATGGCAAGCGGGTCTGGGTCATACTTGCGGACAGACCGGAGGTGTTCCACAAAGCAGTCACACAGTCTGCTTTTGGTCTCCCAGATGTAGAGGAGGCCACATTGCAGTAGATGCAGTAGAATAATTGAAGGAGATGCAAGTGAAGCACTGCTTCACCTGAAAGGAGTGTTTGGATGGTGAGGAGGGAGAAGGTAAAGGGGGAGGTGTTGCAACTTCTGTAATTGCATGAGAAGGTGCTGTGGGAAGAGGATGAGGTGTTGGGGGTGAGAGGAGTGGACCGGGGGGGTCCCAGAGGGAATGGTCCCTATGGGATGCTGATAGGGGGGATGAGGGGGAGCTGTGTTTGGCGGTGGCATCATGCTGGAGTTGGCAGAAACAGCAGAGGATGATCCTTTGAATGGTGAGGCTGGTGGGGTGAAAAGTGAGGACAAGGGGGACACTATCATGGTTCTGTGAGGGAGGGAAGGCATGAGGGCAGAGGCAGGGGAGATGGGTCGGACACAACTAAGGGCCCTGACAACCACAGTGGGGGGAAACCTCAGTTAAGGGAGGAGGAAGACATGTCAGAAGCGCCGATTTGGAAAATAGCATCGTCAGAATAGGAATGACGGAGGCAAAGGAACTGAGAGAAAGGGATGGAGTCCTTACAGGAAGCAGGGTGTGAAGAGCTATAGCCGAGGTAGCTGTGGGAGTCAGTGGGCTTGTAATGAATATTTGTGGACAGTCTATCACCAGAAATGGAGGCAGAGAGGTCAAGAAAGGGAAGCTAAGTGTTGCAGATGGACCATGTGAAGGGATACAGGGGTGGACAATGGAAGCAAAATTGATCAATTTTTCCAGGTCCAGACGAGAACATGAAGCAGCACTGAAACAGTCATCGATGTGCTGAGAAAACGAGTTATGGGAGGGGGCCTGAGTAGAACTGCAACAAGGCATGTTCCACATACCCCATAAAGAGACAGGCATAACTGGGACCCATGTGGGTACCCATAACCACACCTTTTATTTGGATTACTACCCCATTGGTCTACTCTCAATCAACAACAAAATGATGGAAGCTGTTGTCATCATGTGGTACTTACACAGCAACAACCTGCTGACTGATGTTCACTTTGGCTTCTGCCAGGACAATACGACTCGAGACCTTGTTACAACTTTGGTTCAAATATGGAATAAAGAACAGTTCAAAAGGTGAGGTGAGAGTGCCTGCCCTTGAGCCCAAGGCAGTATTTGACTGGGTATCAAATTAAGGAGCTCTAGTAAAATAAATGTCAATGGGGGAAAGCTCTCCAGTAGCTGGAGTAATACCTAGCACAAAGGAAGATGGGTGTGGTTGTTGGAGGCCAATCATCTGAGCCCCAAAACATTGCTGCCGGAGTTCCTCTGGGCAGTGTTCGAGGCCCAACCATCTTCATTTGTTTGTGACATTCCTCCATTGTAAGGTCAGATATTCGCTGATGATAGTGGTGTTTAGTTCCATTCGCAACTCCTCAGATACTGAAGCAGCCTACGCCCGCATAAAGCAAGATCTGGACAACATTCGGCATGGGCTGGTAAGTGGCAAGTAACATCCGTGCCATGAGTGTCAGGAAGTAACCATCTCCAACAAGAGAGAATCTAACCACCTCCCAATGACATTTAACTCATTACCATTGCTGAATTCCCCTACCATCAAATTCATGGTTGCGGGTTTGCAGGGGTCACCATTGACTTAACTGGACCAACTATGTTAACCTAACCCAAAACTGTAAGTCAAGAGTTTTAAGAAGTACTCTCTATTTATCTGGATGAGTGCAGCTTCAATAACACTAGAAGCTCAACACCATCCAGGAGAGAGCAGCACTTTAAAAACGCCTGATTCACCAACTTAAACATTCACTTTCCCCACCATCAACGTATACCAACGAGATGCACAACAGCAACTCGCCAAGCTTCTTTTCAACAGCGCCTTCAAAGCTCATGGACCTCTACCACCCAGAAGAACAAGGGCAGCACATTCATGGGAATACCACTACCTGCAAGTTATCCTCCAAGTCACACACTATCCTGACTTGAAAATATATTACCATTTCTTCACTATCACTGGATCAAAATCCTGGAGTTCCCTCCTTCATAACACTGTGGGTATGCCTACACCACAGGGACTACCATAAGAATCACTACCATAAGAATATAAGAAATAGGAACAGGAGTAAACCATTTGGCCCCTGAAACCTCCAAGAGAGCAATAAATGTTGGCCTCGCCAGAGATGATCACATCCTAGAAACAAATTTACAAAAAAGAAACTGTGCACTATCAATGAAATATTTCGGAGCTAGACAAATTTCACTTAATTCAAGGCAGTTTATAATAACATGAGTTATGGAAACTATCACAACATCCTGTGCTACCTCTTAGCTGGGTTTCCTCTCTATCCAGAAAGTATTAACCACTAGCACCAATTCTGAAGATAGCAGCTGCAGCTATGCAAAGTCAAAACATTGATACTTTCCATTTACCACTGAAGAGCTCCAAAAGACCCTCTGTGATAAGACAATCTATAATGTTACTTAAGCAAGGCATTTTTCCTATCTAAATTAGGGGTTTTTAAAAAAACTTGCATTTATGCACCACCTTTCATGATCTCAGAGCATCCCAAAGCACTTTGTTTTTGAAGTGTAGTCATTGTTATAATGTTAGAAAACACAATGGCATATACGTGCACAAGGTCCCACAAGCAGTAATGAGATAATGACCAGATAATCCATTTATTAATGATGGTGGTTGAGGAATAAATACTGGCTAGTTCACCATGGAGAACTTCATGGGGAGATAAGAGAACACAGAGGGCAGAATGATTGTTTGGTTCAAAGTCTCATCAGAAAGATTGCACCCTCGACAGTGCAGCATCCTCTCAGTACTTCACTTGAGTGTCAGCCTAGATTATATGCTCAAATCACTGAAGTGTGACTTGAGCCCACAGAGTAAAAGCAAAATCGAGAATGCTGGAAATCTGAACAAAGAGAAAATATTGGAAAAACCCAGTTTTTTTTCTCTACATATGCTGCCTGACCTGGTAAATTGTTTCAGATCCATGACCTCTCATTAGAACTCTCAACATTCTGATTCAGAAACTAGAGTGCTACCACTGAACCAAGGCTGACGCCAAGCTTCAGCATATATTTCTTGGAAGAAGCATATGGCTGACACCTAATAAATTAGCAGAGCTAGGTTTGTGCATTCTTGTCAGAAAATGAAACACGCCTGTTGAGCTAGTACTTTGAAAATCTTATAGTATAGCAAAACAATGCAAGCAGTTATGAGTGTAGTCCTAGACTCAACTTAAACATTGGGAGTTCACGCACATTGGAAGCCAGAGGTATCAGCTAAAAATGTTCCACCAAATAGGCCTAGATTTATTCATACTGAAGCACAAAAAGCAAGCACCAACCAAGTCAACATTCTTATCCTAAATTTAAAATCAATGTTAGTTGATATTTTGACTTCTTGAAAATTTTGAAAAATGGAACAGAATCACTGAATGACCCTCCAAGTTCTATTATTTAGAGGTACAACAAATGTGAAAGATGGAAGTTGCAACTCTGCCTCTAAAGAGGGAAGTAACGTGGTTTACGTGTAGGCGGGATAACCAACAACGAACCACAGAATGCGGAGAAGGAAAGTTGCTAACCTGTTTTTAAGTGTTTCTATAATTAACTTGTGAATAATGATGTAATTCTCTATGCAAAGGGTCTAATCAGACACTAATAAATCAGGATCACAAATTGAAGACAATAATCATTCTGCAGATGAAACTCAACTGACATCAGGCTATGAGACCGTATGGGGGAGGCGGAGAGAGTCGAGGAAGAAATAAAATATCACTAGTTGCAAACCAACAGCATTGTAATTCAAAATGAAATTATGTAAAAATTGTAATTCCACCAGGCAACTTTGATATTTAGGTACAAATACTTTGGGATGTAATGTCAGTCATTGTGTCATCTTTGTATTTAAAACTGTCTAGGATTCTTGGTTTATAATTATTCACTAAAACTAAATGCAATAGCTCAAGCAAAATGTATGCAGTAAACCCACTTTAGCTTATACAGATGAATTTGAAAAGTTTGAGCTTAATTTAAGAAAGTCACCTTTTGATCACTGTTTAGGTGGTCAGATACATTATTACATGGAGAGGGAGGGAATTTTTGAGGGTTGGATTAAGATACTATTCAAGCACTGGAGAAAGCTTCACCGTGCATCTAGCCAAAGTTGTAACAAACCTGTTACCGCTTAATAAAAAAGTCTAAAGCAGCCCACTTGACATTGCCTATTAAGTTGAACAGAGAATTCATTTTGAAAAATAATTAAGTGCTTGTACAGTTCCAATCAATTTAAGTTTGGACTAAGTGGGGTTATTCTTGGTAAGCAGGAATAAGGAGGCTAAATATTTTCCAAGGAATAAGTGACACAAGTCCAAATGGAGCTGAGGGAGGGACAAAGTGACTTAGGTTACAGATCCACAAGCCATTAGAAGTAGCAACACAAGTTAACAAGACCATAAAAAATGTAAACAAAGCATTGATATTAATTTCTAGAGGAAGAAAATCAAATAAAAGCAAAAAGGTTGCATTTAACTTCGATAGAACCTTGGTTAGGCCATACTTAAAAAACTGTGCACAGTTCTGGTCTCCATACTACAAAAAGGATATAGAAGCATTGGAGATGGCACAAAAAGGATCGACAAAGATGATACCAGAAATATTGAACAGCTCTTATTATGAGAAAAGGGAAAGTTGCGGGGTGACCCAAAAGAGGTCTTTAAAGTTATGAGCAGCTTGAGGGAATAAAGGCAGAGATGTTTCCACTTGTTGGGAGCACAAAACTCGGAGTCATAAATATAAGATAGACATTAATCCAATTAGGAATTCAGAAGAAAGGGTTTGAACGTGGAACTTTGCAACCACATGGAGCAGTCGAGCTGAACAGCATAGATACACTTAAGGAAAGCTAGGCAAATACATAAGAGAAGGATAGTCATTTCGTATTACAGAACTCGAGTATTGTAATAAAAATAGAGACATGCCGTTGAAGCTTTTTATCTTGCGCTCATCATGACACTTGGCAAGAATACCAATAGTAAAAGGGAACAACAATTTATATTGCATGAGAAGAGAATGCTGATTGGTTGGCAAGTGGACTCTGATTGGTAGAGGTGTTGCCATGGAGAACGAACCAAGGGACAATTAATGGCCAAGCTTTTGTTCAAATTCAAACCAGGCAGGTTGACTCTGATTGGTCAAGGCAACACCATGGGGAATGAACCAGGGAAAGGCTGTCCTTCAAGTTTACACCTAGTTAAAAAGGTGCAATGCGTAGGCATGCTCCCTCTGTCTGCAAAGGACAGGGCCCTGTTTGTGACTATATGTAGCTTCTAACATGCGTAAAGTCAGTCACACTGCAAGCCCGACTAATAATCTTAAATTGGTTTTCAGTGCAATTCTTAGTCTAATCAGGATTGTGTAGCAAATGTTGTCCAATTGTGTAATCACATCTAACATTGGACATTATTCTTTGAGTTTTGCAAGCACGGGCTGGTTGGTTATGGTTTGTACTTTGCCTGTTGCGAACTGAAGGGATGCGCTATTTGATATGATTCGCCAATTGTTAGGGCGTACAGCCTACATATGTGGCATCACACTGACACGAAAATTCATTTAGCACATTAATCATTTGAGTGATAGGCAGAACGTTTTTTTGATTTGATGACAGCCAAGATTCTCATGCAGTGTAAAAAATGTTGTTCCCTTTGCTATGGGTATTCTCGCGAAGTGTCCTTACGAGTGCAGATGGAAAGCTTCGACAGCATGTGTCTTTTGTCAGTAATACTGAAGAGAAGGATTACGCTGATGGGGTTAGATGCAGAGTGGGAGGAGGCTTGTGCAGAGTATGAACACCAGCATATACCATTTGGGCTGAATGGCCTGTTCCTGTGCTGTGAATTTTATGTAATTCTTATGTAATCTTACACAAATCCAGCCAATCCAATTTTAAAGAAAAAACAGAATTTCACAGTAAAGTCACTGCTTATGTTCTTCAGGTTTTTTTTCCAATTGATAGAAATTTCTAATTTCTTTGGTCAAACAGCTTCAAACTTTGTATCTCAACTCCTGAATAGAACATTTTTCACCTCCATACACCTTCCCTTTTATTGTTCCCTATTCTGACCGTTGCTCCATACAGAATTCAGTTATACAGGTACCAGCGGGAATACATCACTTCACGCTGGTGTTTATTTTTATGTTTGAGCCTAGATATTGAATATCAACAGGTGAGTTGATTGTCTATGTTTGGGGTAGGAGAAAAAAGGTGGCACATGACATTACTGATCTTGCTGTCAGTAAAATCTACACATGTATATTTTCCAGAAAGAATCACTGGATAGCAAATCAGCTGGAAATCTGATCTAGTGGAAGAGAAGGGTTGGATCTGTAGAGATCTGCTCATCACATTAACTTGAAAGTGGGGCCCTCAAGATCTGTCTGCACCAATGACACACTAGCAGAGTAGCTGATGCATTTACTCATTAAGCACCAGGGAGGTAAAGCTAAATAAAGTCTAGGGCTTTGATTGCCATAAATCCCTTTTCTCATATAAGTAAAGTAGTACAACAAAGAGTGTTTCCATCACTCCAGACCTTATTACATAGACAGAGAACTGAATTTCAGAGGTGAAGTGAGGGTTGACAGCCCTTGACATCAAGGAAGCATTTGACAGTGTGACGAAGCAAAATTAAAATTGATGGGGGAAACTCTCCACTGGCTGGAGTCACACTTGGCACCAAAGGAAGATAGTTGTTGTTGTTAGATGCCAATTGTCTCAGCATAGCAAGAGTTCCTCAGGGTAGTGTCCTGGGCCCAACTATCTTCAATTGCTTCAATGGCCTTACTGCCATCATAAGGTCTGAAGTGGGGATGCTCATTGATGATTGCAGTGTTCAGTACCATTTGAGACTGCTCCAGTAGGCCGTGCCAGCATGCAGAAAGACTTGGACAACATTCAGACTTGGGCTTAAAAGTTGCAAGTAACATTCGTGCCATACAAGTTCAAGGCAATGACCATCTCCACTTAAAATTCAACAGCATTGCCACCACTGAATCCCCCCCATCAACAACATCTTGGGGAGGGTCGCCATTGACCAGAAACTGAACTGGAGCAACCATATAAATACTGTGGCTACAAGAGGTCAGGGGCTGGAAATCTGCAGAGAGTAACTCACTTCCTGACTCCCCAAAGCCTGTCCACCATCTACAAGGCACAAGACAGGAGGGTGATGGAATACTCTCCACTTGCCTAGATGAATACAGCTTCAACAACACTCAAGAAGCTCAACACAATCCAGGGCAAAAGCAGCCCACTTGATTGACGCCACATCCATTCACCATTAAACATTCACTCCTTCTACTACCAATGCACAGTGGTAGCAATGTGTACTATCTTCAAGACGCACTGCAGCAACTCACCAATCTTCCTTTGGCAGCACCTTCAAACCCACGACTTGTAGCATTTACAAGAGCAAGGGCAACAGAACACTATTACCTCCAAGTTCCCTTCCAAGCCACACAGCATCCTAACCTGGAACAATATCACTGGGTCAAAGCCTGGATCTCCATTCTTAACAGCACAGTGGGTGCACCTACATCTCATGGATTGCAATGGTTCAAGGCAGCAGCTCACCACCACATTCTCAGGGGCAATTAGGGGTGGACACTAAATGCTGGTCTTGCCAGCAACTTTCTTATCCAATGAAATGAAAAAAAACTCACCTTCCAAAGTCACAGAGTTTCAGGACAGCTGTTTCAGGATCAAGCAGCAGATTCTGTGGTTTGATATCCCGATGGCAAATTCCAAAGGAATGGATGTAAGCTAAACTCCGGAACAGCTGATACATATACAACTATTAAGAGAAGAATTTTCACCAATTATTTGAACAGAATTCTCTAGTTTTGATTAGACAAGTTAGAAAAACAAAGAATTGCATTTACATGGCATGTTATTTCCTCAGGACATCTCAAAATGCTTTGCAAACAAGTTATGAAGCCAATGTGGCATCCATTTTGTATAGGGCAATGTCCCACAAACAGTAAGTAACTGAACAGATTATCTGTTTTTGGTGGTGCTGGTTGAGGGAGGAATGCTGGCAGGGAAGCAACTTATGTTTTATTTCAACTTGCGAATATTTGATCACCTCAAACTGGCATCTCAAACTGTAATGAATAGCATTACCTGTCAAATTAAAGTACAGTTTTGCACACATTTGAACTAACCATTTTGGCCTAATTAGTACTTGCAACTCAGAGGTTTGTGGGTATGCCACTTCAAGGACTTGAGCAGTCATCACACTGCAGTGAGTGCTGCATTGTAACAAGTATTCTTGCAGTGAATATTTAAGAGGAGAGTCCCACCTGCCCATTCAGCTGAATCAGGTGGTCATTATAGGTCCCATTAATGCTAATAGAAAAAGGATAGGGAATTTTATCAGTGCCCTGGATAATATTCCTCCCTAAAAAACTACCGCAAATAAATTATTTGGTTATTCAACTCTTTGCTGTGTACAAATTTGCTGCTGAGCTTATCTACACAAGTATCACTGTACTTAAAAATAACTCACTATACATGAAGCATTTTGAGATGTGACAAGATGGAAACTTTATACAACTGGAAATGTATGAACAAGGCAATTGACACGTTTGTTTAGTGCCAAAGTGAATTTAGAAAAGTCGAAACTGCGCGCTTCTACACATGCTTATGTTGTGCAACGCTTTGCACGTCATACTGATGTCACCTTAAGCTAGGTAATAAATGTTTGACATGGGTCTGTTCCATTAATTGCCTGGCCTTGTTTTACAAATCTATTGTTACATGTTGAAGGCAGTGAACCGAATTACAGATCAAGTTCCAGGTTCAATTCTTGGTCTGTACTGAGTAGTTAGCTGAACTCAACACTATAGTTGATAAGAACATTATAAATCAGTCCATAAACAACCTGGATTAGAAAAGAGAGTATCACATCACTATCTAGTGCTGTAACTCCAACAGGAAGTGCAATACATAGGTTTTGGTAAAGGGCAGTATTAAATAGCCTGTCAATGCCCATTTAGTCATGTACAAAAAAACGGCCACTATGGCTAGTTGATAGTGGAGGCGCAGCTTCTAACCTCTGTTTACTCTCTAAAGACCTTAAAGACATCTAGAGACCTTCCAAACCAGTGGTTAACTTTCTTCACAACTCCAATCAGATTTCCACCTCTGCCGCAATGTCAACATGACACAGTTAACAAACCTTCGCTGTCTAGCTCAGTGGGGCTGCCTTCACTTGGTTCCACTCTTACCGATCAATCATCACAAGTAATGGCCACTGTACTATTACCCTGGCTTCCCCCAAACGTTTTTGCCCAGCCCCTCTTCTTCCTCGGCTACACCTAACCATATGGCTCTGCACCCACATGTATAATGCTGACATGCAGCTCTACCTCCACTACCTTTCGACCAGTCACTGTTTCTGTTGTGTTTGTCCAACATCCAATCGCCACAATTTCTCGCAGATGAAAACCGGGAAGACTGAGCCATTGTCCATGTCACAAACTCTGTACTCTTGCTATTGATTTCTAACAACCAGCCCCCTCCAACCTCCTTACCAATCTCTCAAAATGGTTACTTTTGAGACTTGAGGATGGCAGCAGTGTTAGGCTAGCAGATTGGGCAGTCAAGTGGCAGATGGAATATAATAGAGAAATGTGAGGTGATACAGTTTGGCAGAAGAGATATGGACAGGCAATAAATACTTAATAGCACATTTCTAAAGAGTGTGCAGGGACAGAGGGACTTGGGATTTATGCACATTGATTTTAAAGATGGCAGAACGTATTCAGAGTGTAGTCAGCAAAGCATATAGGATCGTACACCCTGAGCTTCATAAATACAGGTGTTGAGTACAAAGGCAGGGAAGTTATGCTTCAGTTTCATAAAGTTCTAGTTGTGCCTAGAGTATTAAATCCAGTTCACCATATTTTAAGAATGCGAGGGTCTTTCAGAGGGTGCAGAGAACATTTACTAGAATGGTTCCAGGGATGAGGGATGTTATAACAACTTACATTTATACAGCATTTTTATTGCAAGGGAATGCCCCAAGGTGCTTCATAGGAGCATTATAAAACAAAATAACACGCTGAGCTACATCAGAAGGTGTCAAGTCAAATAACCAAAAGCTCAGTCAATGAGGTAGGTTTTAGTGACAAGTTTACGGTTATACCTTCCAGTGCCTATTTATTTGGCTCAACATCCATTTATTATATTCATGAATCTATGAAAGCATCTTGCACATTTTTTATATTACAGGCACCATATAAATAAAAGTTACTGTTGTGTATTACAATTTAAGCCACTCACTCATACTTCCTTCTTTGACTAAAGAATCTGGTTTCGTAAGGAAACTTGTGCTTGCTATGTACCTCCTTGCCACTAAATATCTAGGATAGCAATGTTGCAGGACAAACAATTAACTCTTCTACTGTAGTGCACCTGAAATAACATGGACATATCCACCTTTCCCCCCACCCCCCCAAACATCTCTGAACAAATGGATTTAAGGGATGCATTTCTCAGGCTAAAAACAAACTCATATTACTAAGATGTAAAGATCTTGGTTGCCACCATTTCTTTTAAAACAGTTTTATCTGACTAAAATATCAAAAGAAGCTTGAAGGGTATTTTACGTAATTGCATAGTGTTGGACTCAGTCCTGCTTTACTGCAAGGACCTAGACATGCAAAGTGAATGAACATATGAACAAATGGATTAGAAGACGATCACTCAATCCCTTGAGCCTGCTCCGCCATTCAATAGGATCATGGCTGATCCGATTATGGCTTCAACTCCACAATCTACCTACCCCCAATAACCTTTGACTCCCTCATCAAGAATCTGTCTACCTCTGCCTTAAAAATATTCATTGACTCTGACTCCACCGCCCTTTGTGGAAGAGTTCCAAAGACTCACGACCCTCTAAAAGAAAAAAATTCTTCTCATCTCAGTCTTAAATGGGAGATTGCTTATTTTTAAACTGTGTACGCCAGTTCTGGTCTCTCTCAAAAGGGGAACGTCCTTCCAGCATCTACCCTGTCAAATCCTCTCAGGATCTTATAGATTTCAATAAGATCATCTCTCAATCTTCTAAACTCCAATAGATACAGGCCCAGACTGTCCAACCTTTCTTTGTAAGATAACACCCTCACCCGCCCCCCCAAACCAAAACTCTGCACTGTACTCTAGTGTAGTCTCACCAACACCCTGCACAACTGCAGCAAAACATCTCAACTTTTATATTCCATTCCCCTTGCAATAAACAACAACATTCCATTTACCTTCCTAAGCACTTGCTGTACCTGCATACTACCTTTCCCTGATTCATGTTATCAGGACACTCAGATACACTGTACCTCAAGGGTTCTGCAATCTTTCCCCATTTAAATAACATGCTGCTATTCTATTCTTCCTGCCAAAGTGGACAAGTTCACATTTTTCTACATTATTCTCCATCTGCCAAATATCTGCCCGCTCCAAAGGGACATAGGTTATGACCTCTTCACAACATATTTTTTTACCTATCTTTGTAACATCAGCAAATTTAGCAACCATACCTTCAGTCCCTTCATCCAAGTCTATGATGTAAATTGTAAATAGTTGAGGCGCCAGTACTGATCCTTGTGGCACTCCAATCATCACATCTTGCCAACCCAAAAAAGACCCATTTATCCTTACCTACTCTGTTTCATGTTAGCTAACTAATCCTGTATCCATGCTAATATGTTACCCCCTACACCAGGTGCTTTTATATTGCATAGTAACCTCTGATGTGGCACATTATCAAATGCCTTCTGGAAAGCTAATTACAGCATATCCATAGGCTTCCCTTTATCCATGTTGCTTGCTACAAAGAACTCCAATAAATTAGTCAAACATGATTTTCCCTTCACAAAACCATGTTGACTCTGCTACATTGCATTGAGATTTAAGCTCCCTGCTGTAACATCCTTAATAATAGATTCTAGCAAATTCCCACAACAGATATTAAACTAACTGGTCTTTAGTGTCCTTCCTTTCTTGAATAGAGTTGTCACGTTCGCTATTTACCAACTTGATAGGACTTCTCCTGGATCTAGGGAATTTTGGAAAATTAAAATTAATGCACCTACTCTCTCAGCCGCCACTTCTTACAAGATCCGAGGATGAAGGGGCTTGCAAGCTTTTAGTTCCAACAATTTTCTCAGGACCCTTAGCCTGGTGATTGTAATTGTTTTAAGTGCCTCCTTCCCTTTTGTCAGGAAGATATAATAATTCTCATAATGTTACGTGAACTTATTGTAGAGTAAAAGTGGGGTCTGTGTCTATGGATCAATGACTGTGCGTGTGTGCATGCTTGTGAGACTTAAATGAATTAAAGGCAGCTGGCCTGAAGGCTTTGACCTGTCAGAAGATAAACTAGTTTTGAAATGTTAAATAGGTAAACATGGGGGAATGTAAGAGGTAAAGGGAACATTTGCATTTTAAATAAACCAGACTAACTTGGGTTCAAAGAGAGGGAGTGAAATATTACACCTAACCAGGGGAAGTTAAGAAACAGTGTGTTTATTTTTCCCAAAGATTACTGGTGAACTTGATACTACGAGAGACTTTTATTATCAGAAAGGTAAAGTCCAAAAAGTAGTGAAACAATGGGAATTTGCATTCAAAGGGGAAAATACATATAAAGGAGTGAAGGTTGTGTAAGGGTAGACATTTTAAGATCTAACAAGTGTGAAATGCTTTCAGCATCTAAGCCTCAAGCTGCTGTGGACAAAGGACCAAAGTTAAGGAAACTCACTTTGAATTGGATTGTTCAGGGTATCCTGTTTCTTTGCCTGGGTCTTTTAAAATCTGCTTGTTTTACTGTTGCCTTAACGAAGGTCTAACTAGAAGTCAGGTTAATTAGGGGATTTGGAAGTTATTATAGTAATAATTTGTAGACATATGTACATGCTTAAAATCATTTCTCTTACTAGTAAGTGTTTAATCTAGTTTTGTAAAAAACCTGTAAGGCTCCTTGGTCTTATTAATACTGAATTCAAAGCCCACAACCCAAAACATACAAATTGCAAAAATAGTTGTGGCAGTTGTCTCAAGTTTCCCTCTGGGAATTGAACAACTCAACATTTACCATCTGCTGTGCCATAACATGGTTGGGGGATATATTTGAGATTCTTTGATTGGGTTGGAGTTGGTGAATCTTAAGGTTATGAGTACGAGAAGCACTTTGAATTCAGGATTTGGTGAGAATTTTTTTTTGAAGTGGTAAGACTGCAATAAGGCTTTGGCAGCTGAAATTATAACTTTGGCTAGTTTACAGAAGGTAACTAAAGTTAAGTAAATGGAATTGGCGGATAAATTACAATTGGGGTTACCCGCAGGGGCGAAGAAAGCAGACATAATTGAAGGCATAGCACAGCATTTAAAGTTGGAAGTGATGCCTGACACTAGTGAGTAACAGCTGGAGGTAGTGAGACTTCAGTTAGAGATAAAAAGGCTTGAATTTGAACAAGCAAAGGAACTGAGAAAACTTGCATTGGAGGCAAACAAAAAGGAAAAAGGATTGGAAATGAAAAGATTGGAACTAGGGGCAGCAGGAAAAGGGAAAAAGAGAGATTATTAAAAAAAAATGGAAATGCAAAAACTTGATCTCCAGAGGGAAAAGTTAGCAATGGAAGAGACAATGAAGGAAAGAGAAAGGGAGTAGTGGCTTATAAAGCTGGATTTTAAAAAGGACTCATCAGATGCTGAGGAAAGTTCAGATGATGAAAATATCTAAAACACAAGTGGGGAGATGTTTAAATTTGTACAAGCTCTTCCAAAGTTTGAGGAAAGAGATGTGGAAGCATTCTTTATTTCATTTAAGAAAATAGCTAAACAAATAAAATGGCTACAGGAAAACTGAGCATTGTTGTTACAATCTTGGTTGGTGGGTAGGGCGCAAGAGGTTTATGCTTCACTGTCAGAAGAAATGTTGGTGAACTATGATGTGGTAAACAAGGCTATTTTGAGTGCATTTAAGTTGGTTCCTGAGGCAGAGAGGCACAAGCAGAAGAGGAGTATGAGAAAACAGCCTGGACAAGCTTATATTGAGTTTGAAAGACTAAAACAAAGTCATTTTGACCAGTGGATATGGGCATTAAAGATGGGATCAACATATGGAGGCCTTGGAAAGGTAATTCTTTTGGAAGAATTTAAAGATTCAATTCCTTCAGTAGTGAGAACTCATATGGAGGAACGGGGTTAAAATGGTAAGACAAGCAGCAGAGATAGCTGAAGATAATGAGTTAGTTCATAGAGCTAACCCTTTTTTCATCACCCTTTTAAATCAGAGAAGGATAGAAAGTGGGAAAGTGAATGGGAGGTGGGTAGTCAGGGAAGAGTAGTAAGTGGAAATTCGCAGGAAGTTTCTCAGAATAAAAAGGAAGGTGCTAATGGTTGAAGTGACATTCAAAAATTGAGGTGTTTTCATTGTAATAAAGTTGGACATATGAACTCTGTGGAAATTGCAGAGAAAATCTGTTGGAATTATAGGGGTGCAGAAAAGTTCTGGAAGTAAAAGGACTGTGGGTTCGGAGGTTCAGGCACAGGAAAAAGGAATGGTTTGTGTACAAGTAAAATAGGGAGAATCAGTGATAGGTAAAGAAGTGGGAATGTGTTCACAATTAATCCAAGAGAATTCTGAGGAGCAGGCTGCAGAAATGCTTAAAGATTTTGTGTGTGAAGGGGAAGTATTTCCATGTGTACAGGGTGGTCTAGGTAAAGGTGTTAAAAGTTTAAGAGACACAGGGGCTAGTTAATTCTTAATGTTGTTGGATAGTGACATTTGTTGTTCAGAGGGAGTATTGCTGGAACAGGTGACAATAAGTGGGAGTCATAGAGATGCTACACCTATTCCATTGTGGAAGGTAAATTTAAAGAGTAAATGGAAAACAGGTGAGGTGATTGTTGGAGTAGTGGAAAAATTACCCATTGCAGGGGTTTAATTTATTCTGAGTAATGATATAGCTGGATCACAGATGTGGGTGATGCCTATGGTAGTTGAGCAGCCTTTAGAAGTGTTTTCAACAGAAATGTTGCAGAGAAAGCATCTTGGATTGTTTCCAGCTTGTGTGCTAATGAGATCTTGAAATAAGAACAGGAAGTTCAAAGGCAGGGAGAAGGCATGGAAATCCAATTAGCAGACACTGTTTGATAGGGTTGTTCAGGAAGAAAGACTGGAAGACAATTCAGCTGAAGTATTTAACTCAAGGAGGTTAATGGAGTTACAGATAAAGGATTTGCAAATAAAATATTTGTATCAGACAGCTTTTTCAAACAGAGGCAAATGTATTCCAGAATGTTATTACCTTAAGGATAATGTTTTAATGATAAAATGGAGGCCTAATCATGCTTCTGCAAATGAAAACTGGAGGGAGCTGCTTCAGATTGTAATAACCATTTGGATACAGAAATGAGATTCTGAGAATAGCTCATGAAATTCCAATTGGGGGGGGGAGAAGACATTTAGGAATTAGATAGACAGGTGCAGGTACAAAAACATTTTTTTGGGCCTGGATTGCATAATCAAATTCTGTAGAACGTGTCACATGTCAGGTGATTGGGAAACCACAAGCTATGATTAAGCAGGCACCTTTAATTCCAATTCCAGCATTTGAAGAACCTTTTACTAGGGTCATGACTGATTCTGTAGGACCGCTCCATAAGACTAAAATCAGTACTGGAAATCAGTACTTACTGACAATAATGGATGTGTCTACCAGGTTTCCTGAAGCAATATCTTTGAGAAATATTACAACAAAGAAAATTGTGGAAGAGTTAACTGTATTTTTTTTTTACAAGATATGGATTATCAAAAGAAATACAAATCAGATCAGGGTTCAAATTTCATGTCACAAACTGTTTAAAGAAGTATGAACAGTTTGGGAATAAAGCAGTTCAAATCAATAGCTTACCATCCTGAGTCACAAGAGGCTTTGGAAAGATGGCATCAAACTCTAAAACCTTTGACGAAGGCATATAGTTAGGATTATCCACAGGATTGGGATAAGGGAATTCCATTCTTGTTATTTACTATTAGGGGCACGCCTAATGTATCGACTGGTTTTAGTCCTTTTGAACTAGTTTATGGTCATGAGGCGAGAGGACTACTGAAATTGAATCATGAGTAATTGGTGGGTCAAAATTCAGAAACTACTCTCCTGGATTATGTACCAAATTTCAGAGATTGGACAAAGCATCTGAGTAAGCTAGGGAACATTTAAAGATATCACAGCAAGTGATGAAAATGAAAGCAGACAGGAAAACTACAGCTCGTAGTTTTGTTGCTGGGGAGAAAGTATTAGCTCTGTTACTAGTACTGGGTGACTCATTAAAGGCAAAGTTTAGTGGGCCTTACAGGATTGAAAAGAAGTTGAGTGAAGTGAAATATTTAATAAATATTCCAGTTGGAAGAAAGAAGCAGAGGGTGTGTCATGTAAATATGCTTAAAAAGTACTTTGACAGGGAAGAGGACCAAAAGGAGACGTTAGTGGTGGTAGATAATGAGAAAGAAGTAGTAATGCAGGATTCTGAAATTGATTTTCCTCTAATCAAATTGGATAATGAAGGGGTACTTGAAAATTTAAATGTGATATTGAGTTACCTTCCAGACAAGCGTCAACGTGTATTGGAGAAGCAATTGAGGTCACACAACTCTACTTGTGGAAATAAGTTGGGGAGGACAAATTTAGCTATACATGATGTGTCTGTAGAAGTTTCATCTTCACTAAGGCAACATCTTTATAGATTAAATCTGGCAAAGTTATAAGTACAGATAGAAATTGAATTCATGCTTCAAAATGATATCATGGAGTCTAGTTGCAGTAACTGGAGTAGCCCATTGTGCTGGTATTGAAACCAGATGGAACACAAAGACTGTGTGTGGACTACCAAAAGGTAAATGCGGTGACAAAAGCAGATTCATATTCTATTTCATGGCTGGAAGACTGTATTGAGGAAGTGGGACAATCAAAATTTACTAAAGATTGACTTGCTAAAAGGATATTGGCAAGTACCGTTATCGGAGAGAGCAAAGGAGATATCCGCTTTTGTGATGCCAGATGGACTATATCAGTTTAAAGTCATGCCGTTTGGTATGAAAAATGCACCTACAACATTTCATAGACAAAGTAATTGCAGGTCTGAGCAATTGTGCTGTTTATATTGACGACTTGATAGTTTTCAGTCAGATGTGGGAGGAGCATTTACAACATCTGGAAGAAGTACTTACTCGATTACAAGAAGCTAATTTGGTGGTGAACTTGGCTAAAAGTGAATTTGCAAAAGCGCAAGTTATGTATCTAGGTCATATTATTGGACATGGTATGATGGCTCCAAGAAATGTGAAAGTTAAGGCTATCATGGATTTCCCCGTGCCTACAACAAAACGAGAAGTTTTGATGTTCCTGGGCATGAGTGCATTTAATCGGAAATTTGCACTAAATTTTAGCACTGTGGTTGTTCTACTCATTGAACTATTAAAAGAGAACAAGAAGTTTCAATGGGCACAGGAGTGTCAGAAGGCATGTGACATTTTGAAAAACTGTATTAACCACCGTTTTGGCAGTACCCAATTACACCAAATAATTTCAGTTGGCCGTTGACGCAAGTGATATAGACATTGGGGTCGTACTGCTACAAGATGATGACATTGGAATTGAAAAACCAATAGGGTATTTTTCACAGAAGTTGAACGTACAACAGAAGATATTCAACAATCAAAAAGGAGACTTTGGGTTGGTGTTAGCATTGCAGCATTTTGAGATTTATGTTGCAAACAATTCATCAGAAACAATTGTTTATACAGGCCACAATCCTTTAAAGTTTCTAGACAAATTTCGATACAGAAGTGCAAGGCTATGTAGAGAGAGTTTATTACTGCAACCATTTAACCTACAGATTATACATGTAGCAGGATGAGAAAATCTGATTGCAGATGCGTCAAGAGTTTGAAGCTTGAAAGGAAAACTGGACATTTAAAAACCTGGACATTGGACTAGAATGATTTCTGTTGATACCAAGGATGTGTGTAAATATTGCGTTACTGCATGCATCTGGTAATGTAATAGCATAATAAGTATAACAGGTAATGTCAGAGGAGTTCAGAAAATGAAGCCGTCTGTTTAAATTATGGCGGTTCATTTTTTATAAGAAGGGGGATGTCAGGAATATAATTCTCAATGTTATTAGAATTTATTGTACAGTAGAGTAAAAGTGGGGTGTGTGTGGCTTAATTGAATTAAAGGCAGCTGGTCTGAAGGCTTTGATCTGTCAGAAGATAAGCTAGGTTTGAAGTGTTAAAGTAGGTAAACATGGGGGAAGTTGCAGAATGTAATAGGTAAAGGGCACATTTGCATTTTAAATAAACCAGACTAGCTTGGGTTCAAAGAGAGGGAGTGAAATATTACATCTAGCCAAGGGAAGTTAAGAAACAGTATGTTTATTTTTCCCAAAGATTACTGGTAAACTTGGTACTAGGAGAGATTTTTATTATTAGAAAGGTAAAGTCCAAAGAAGTAGTGAAACAATGGGAATTTGCATTCAAAGGGGAAAATGTGTAAAAAGGGGTGAAGGCTGTGTGTAAAGGTAGGTAGGCATTTTAAGCTCTTACAAGTGTGAAACATCTTCAGCATCTAAGCCTCAAGCTGCTGTGTACAAAGAACTGAAGTTAAGGAAACTCACTTTGAATTGGATTGTTCAGGGCATGTTTCTTTGCCTGGGTCTTTTAAAATCTATATGTTTTACCGTTGCTTTAACGGAGACGTAACTGGGAGTCAGATTAAATAGGGGATTTAGAAGTTATTATAGTAGCAATTTGTAGATAAATGTATGTGCTTAACGAACATTTCTCTTATTAATAAATGTTTAATTTAGTTTTGTAAAAACCTACAAGGCTCGGTGGTCTTATTACCACTGAATTCAAAGCCTGCTTCTCAAAACATACAAATTGCAAACATAGTTGTGACAGTTGTCTCAGGTTTCCCTCTAGGATTTGAGCAACTTAGCATTTACCATCGGCTGTGCCATAACACTTTCAACCTACATACGCAAACATACAGACATACGCATTTGAAGTAGTAGGCCACATGACCCCTCTAATCTGCTTCCCCATTCAATAAGATCATGGCTGATCTGATTGTAACCTCAACTCCACATTCCTACCTATCCCCGATAACCTTTCGCCCCCTTTCTTAACAAGGATCTATATAGTTCTGCCTTAAAAATATTCAAAGACTCTACATCCACTGCCTTTTGAGGAAGAGCTACAAAGGCTCACGACCCTCAGAAAAAAAAATTCTCCTCATCTGTCTTAAGTGAGCAACCCCTCATATTTAAACAGTGACCCCTAGTTTTAGGTTCTCCCAATAGAGGAAACATCCTCTCTACATCCACCCTATCAAGACCCCTCAGCAGCTTAAAGGTTTCAAAAGATTTCTTACTCCTATAAAGTCCGCCTAGCCTTTCCTCATAAGACAACCCACCCAATCTTGGTATTAGCCTAGTAAACCTTCTCTGAACTGCTTCCAATGCATTTACGTCTTTCCTTAAATAAGGAGACCAATACTATACTTCAGATGTGGTCTCACCAGTGTCATGTTCAACAGAAACATAACCTCCCTATTTTTGTATTCAATTCCCCTTGCAATGAATGATAACATTCTATTAGCTTTCCTAATTACTTTCACCTCCTGATGAGCAATTATTTCTGGGATGTTATTTGTATCCTCTACAGTGAAGACAGACACAAAAAATCTGTTCAATTCATCCGGCATATCTTTATTTTCCATTATTAATTCCCCATTCTCACTCTCTAGGGGACCAACATTCACTCTACTTACTTTTTTCCTTTTTAAATACCTGTAGAAGCCCTTCTATCTGTTTTTAGACATCTAGCTAGCTTTCTCTTGTGCTCTAATTTCTCCCTCCTTATTAACCTTTTAGACATTTTTTGCTGTTCTTTTATTCTGTCCAATCTTCTGACCTGCCACTCATCTTTGCAGAATTATTCCTTTTTCTTCCAGCTTGATACTATCTTTCTTTAGTTAGCCATGGATGGTGCATCCTTCCCCTAAGAGTCTCTCTCTCTCATAGAATGTATCTTATGAGTATTCTGAAATATCTCCTTAAATGTCTGCTGACCTATCTCTACTGACCTATCCCTTAACCTAATTCCCCAGCTCACATCAGCTTGCTGTCTTTATGCCCTCATAATTGCCCTTATTTAAATTCAAAACACTAGTCTTAGATTGACTCCTCTCTCCCTCAAACTGAATGTGAAATTCAATTACCTTATGATCACTGCTACCTAGGGGCACCTTCACTATAAGGTCATTAATTAATCCTGTCTCATTGTACATTATCAGATCTAATACAACTTGCTGTCTAGTTGGTGCTAAAATGTGCTGCTCCAAGAAACCATTCCAAAAACACTATGAACTCATCAGCCAGGCTACCTTTGCCATCTGATTTGTGCAATATGTAGATTAAAATCACCCATGATTATTGCTGTACCTTTTTCAGAAGTCCTCATTATTTCTTCCTCTATATCCTGTTCTATAGTGAGGACCTATAAACCACTCCACAAGTGACTTCTTACCTTACTATTTCTCATCTCTACCCAAACTGATTCTGCATCTTGATCTCCAGAACTAAGGTCATCTATCTTTCTCTTTATTGTAGCAATGTCATCTTTAATTAACACAGCTGCTTTTCCACCTTTTCCTAGCTTCCTGTCCTTCCTAAATATGTGCCTTGAATATTCAGGTCCCAGTCTTTGTCATCCTTAAACTACATCTCTGAAATGGCTAACATATCATACATTTCTATCTGTGCAATCAATTCATCTGTTATGTTACAAATACTACGTACATTCAGTTACAAAGCCTTTAGTTCTGCCTTTTTACTTTTATTGTAACTTTGAGCCTTATCTGCTGGTGCACTCTTAAGCTTTGTACACTGACCCTTCATCACTCATTCATGGGATGTGGGCATCGCTGGCTAAGCTAACATTCATTGCCCATCCCTAATTGCCCCTGAGAAGATGGTAGTGATTTATCTTCTTGAACTGCTGTAGTTCACGTGGTGTAGCTACACCCACAGTTCTGTTAGGGAGGGAGTTCAAGGATTTTGACTCAGCAACAGTGAAGGAACGGTGATATAGTTCCAAGTCAAGATGCTATGTGGCTTGGAGGGGATTTTCCAGGTGGTGCTGCTCATGTACCTGCTGCCTTCTAGATGGTAGTGGTTGTGGGTTTGGAAAGTGCTAAGAAGTCTTGATGAGTTCTTGCACTGCATCTTGTAGATAATACACACTGCTGCCTCTGCTTTGGTGGTGGAGGGAGTGAATGTTTGTGGATGGAGCGCCAATCAAGTGGGCCGTTTTTTCCTGGATGGTGTTGAGCTTCTTGAGTGTTGTTGGAGCTACACTCATCCAGGCAAGTGGAGAGTATTTCATCACACTCCTGACTTGTGCCTTGTAGATGGTGGACAGGCTTCGTGGAGTCAGTTGGTGAGTTACTCACTGCAGGATTCCTAGCCTCTGGCTTGCTCCTGCAGCCACAGTATTTATGTGGCTAGTCCAGTTCACTGGTCATTCTGGTCAATGGGGTAACCTTCTGGGTGTTGAGAGTGGGGGATTTAGTGATGGGGAGGTGATGGTGTAGTGGTATTGTCGCTGGACTCGTAATCCAGAAACCCAGGGTAACGTTCTAGGGACCAGGGTTCAAACACTGCCATGGCAGATGGTGGAATTTGAATTTAATAACAATCTGGAATTAAAAGTCTAATGACGACCATAAAACCATTGTCAACTGTTGTAAAAACCCAAGTCCTTTTGGGAAGGAAATCTGCTCTCCTTACCTGGTCTGGCCTAGATGTAACTCCAGGCCCACAGCAATGTGATTGACTCAAATGCCCTCTGAACTACAGCAACTAGGGATGGGTAATAAATGCTGGCCTGGCCAGTGATGCCCACATCCCATGACCAGAAAAAAAATTTAGTGATGGTAATGTCATCAAATATCAAGGGCAATGGTTAGATTCTCTCATTGGAGTTGGTCATTGTCTGTCACTTCTGCAGCGCAAATGCCACTTGACAGCCCAAACCTGGAAATTGTGCAGGCCTTGCTGCATTTTGACATGGACTGCTTCAGTATCCGAGGAATCGTGAATGGTGCTGAACACTGGCGTTTTGGCTGATGATTGCACAATCTGACCTTATGATGGAAGAAAGGTCATTGATGAAGCAGCCAAAGATGGTTAGGCCTAGGATACTATCCTGAGGAACTCCTGCAGTGATGTCCCACAACAGAGATGATAGACCGCCAACAGTCACAGTCATCTTCCTTTGTGCAAGGTATGACTCCAAACAGCAGTGTTTTCTCTCCCGATTCCCAATGACACCAGTTTTGCTAGGGCTCCTCAAGGCCATACTCAGTCAAATGCTGCCTTGATGTCAAAGGCAGTCACTCTCACCTCTGGAGTTCAATTCTTTTGTCCATTTTTTTGAACCAAGGCTGTTACGAGGTCAGGAGCTGAGAGATCCCATGGAACCCAAAACTGAGCATCAGTGAGGTTATTGCTAAGCACGTGCCGCTGGATAGCACTGTCGATGACCCCTTCCGTCGCTTTACTGATGATCGAGAGAAGACTGATGGAGACTGCTTTGTGCTTACAAGAAATACCTGGGCAATTTTCCACATTGCTGGGTAGGTCCCAGTGTTGTAGCTGTACTGGAACAGCTTGGCTAGGGGTGCTTCAAGTTCTGCAGCACAGGTCTTCAGTACAATGGCCAGATGGTTGCCAGGGCCCATAGCCTTTGCAGTATCCAGTGCCTTCAGCTTTTTCTTGGTATCATGTGGTGAGAATCGAATTGGCTGAAGACTGGCATCTGTGATGATGGGGGACATCGAGGGGAGGCAGAGATGGATCACCCACTTGGCACTTTTGGCTGAAGATAGTTGCAAATGCTTTTGCCTTATCTTTTGTACTGATGTGCTGGGCTCCTCCATCATCAAGGATGGGGATATTCATGGAAACTCCTCTTCCAGTGAATTGTTTGATTGTCCATCACTATACACAACTGGATGTGGCAGGACTACAGAGCTTCGATTTGATTCATTGATTGTGGGATTGCTTAGCTCTGTTTAATCACATGCTGCTTACACTGTTTAGCATGCAAGTAGTCCCGAGTCGTAGCTTCACCAGGTTGACACCTCATTTTTAGGTACACTTGGTGCTGCTCTTGGCATGCCCTCCTGCATTCCTCATTGAACCAGGGTTGATCCCCTGGCTTGGTAATGATACAGTGGGGGAGATGAGGTTAAAGATTATGGCTGAGTACAATTCTGCTGCTGCTGATGGCCCACGGCGCCTCACGGATGCCCAGTCAAGTTGCTAGATCTGTTCGAAATCTAAACCATTTAGCAGAGTGTTTGCGCCACAACATGATGGAGGGATCCTCTATGTGAAGATGGGACTTTGTCTCTACAAGGACTGTGCAGTGGTCACTCCTACCAATAAGATCACGGACTGAGGCATCCGCGGCAGGCAGGTTGGTGAGGATGAGGTCAAGTATGTTTTTCCCTCACCACCCGCCATGGACCTACTCTAGCAGCCTATGTCCTTTAGGAATTGGCCAGCTCGGTCAGTAATGGTACTAACGCTTCAGATGCTAATGATGGACATTGAAGTCCCCCACCCAGATTACATTCTGTGCCCTTGCAACCCTCACTGCTTCCTTCAGGTGGTGTTCAACATGGAGGAGTACTGATTCATCAGTGTGGGGTACATTGTAATAAGCAGGAGGTTTCTGTACCCACATTTGACCTGATACCATGAGACTTCATGGGGTCCACGGTCAAGGTTGAGTACTCCCAGGGCAACTCACTCCCGACTGTACATCACTGTGCTGCTGGATCTCTTCTGCTGGTGGGACTGACATGATTCCATAAGTTTGAGCAGTCTCTCCCAATTTTGGCACATACACACCGCCACCCTCCACATCCAAATGTTAGTAAGGACGACTTTGCAGCGGCATCAGGTTTGCCGTGTCGTTTCTGGTGCCTAGGCCGATGCAGTGGTCTATCTGGGTTCATTTCCAGTAGACTTGTAAGTTTGTAAGTGGTTTGCAAGGCTATTTCAGAGGGCATTTAGGAGTCAACCACATTGCTGTGGACCTGGAATCACATGTAGGCCAGACCAGGATGGCAGACTTCCTTCCCTAAAGGGGATTAGTGAACCAGGTAGGTTTTTACAACTAGAGTTTTAAGTCCATATTTTTACTGAATTCAAATTCCACTATCTGCCGTGGTGGGATTTGAACCTAGGTCCCCAGAGCTTTACTCTGGGTCTCTGGATTACTAGTCTAGTGACATTGCCATAACACTACCGTCTCCCCTTGTCATTTCCTTAATTATCTTTTGCATTGGCTTCTATATTTATTAAATTTTTCCAAACTTGATCCCTTGCCCCAAGTATATGGTTTAAAGCCCTCTCTACTGCTCTGGCTATATGACTCACCAGAACACTAGTCCCAGTATGTTCCAGGTAAATATCATCCCAATGGTACAGCCTCCCACTTTCCCTAGTACTGTTGCCAGTGCCCCATGAATCAAAACCTGTTTCTCCCACACCAATCTTTGAGCCACACATTTAACTCTCTAATCTGATTTATCTTGTGCCCATTTGCTCCTGGCTTAGGTAGTGATCCAGAGCCTATTACCTTTTAAAATTTTTAAATTTAGCCCCTAGCTGCTCATATTCTCAGTCGGCAGAACCTCTTTCCTGGTTCTACCTGCATCATTGGTACCTATGTGGACCATAACCACTGCATCTTCCTCCTCCCACTGCAAGTTCCTCTCCAACCCAGAACATGTTCCGAACCCTTGCATCAGGCAGGCAATACAGCCATCTGGATTCCAAGTTCTCGGCTGCAGAAAACTGTGTCTATTTCCCTGACTATACTGCTCCCAACTACCACTACATTCCTAGTAACTTCCCCCTGGTTGGGTGGCTTCCTGTTTCATGGTGCCATCTCATACTCATCCACCCTGCGGCCTCATCCATACAGGTTGCAAGAACGTCAAACCGGTTGACAATTGCAAAGGCTGAGGTCCCTCCACTTTTACATTCTAGGTCCCCATACTTGCCTCATTCGCAGTCACACCTTCCTGTCCCTGATTATGTCAGAAAACCCTGTCCTAAGAGATGTGACTGCCTCCTGATACAAAGTGTCCAGGTAACTTTCTCTCTCCCTGATGCATTGCAGTTTCTGCGCCTCAGCCTCCAGGTCAATGGCTCTGAGCTGAGGTTCCTCAGGCTGCAGGCGCGTTTGCCCTGGATTTGAAGAATTAGGCAAATCTTGCCATGCTAATCTCCGATTCAAAAACTTTCTGTTGTAGAGCTGTCAAATCAAGATAGAATCCAAATGTATAATTGCAATATCCAAGATATGACTGAAGTACTCTTATCGTCAGAGCAAAAGTGAAATATAGAAGGACCCCACCCTAGTTTAACATATTGGTTCATTTCCAAAGACTGCAGATAATATGAGATTGCAAGCCTGGGACAATTATGACATCAACAGACTAAAGCATAGGCAATTTAGAGCCTTTGGTAAAATATAACAACAATTTTAGACGGGGAGCTGGCAGAGTCCTAAATGACAGTTGCTAGACTGGGTCTGTGGAAGGTGGTGAGGGAACTAACTAGAGGGAAAAACATACTTGACCTCATCCTTACCAACCTGCCTGCTGCAGATGCATCTGTCCATGAGTGTCAGTAGGCGCGGCCACTGCACAGTTTTTGTGCAGACAAAGTCCCACCTTCACACTGAAGATATCCCCCATGGTGTTGTCTGGCACTATCAATGTGTTAAATGGGGTAGATATCGAACACATCTAGTAACTCAAGACTGAGCATCCATGAGATGCTGTGGGCCATCAACACTGTTCTCAAACATAATCTGTAACCTCATAGCTTGGCATATCCCCCACTTTACAATTACCATCAAGCCAGGGGATCAACCCTGGTTCCATGAAGAGTGCAGGAGGGAATGCCAGGCATACCTAAAAATGAGGTATCAACCTGGTGAAGCTATAACACAGGACTACTTGTTTGCCAAACAGCATAAGCAGCAAGTGGCGGACAGAGTAAGCGATTCCACAATCAATGGATCAGATCTAAGTTCTGCAGTCCTGCCACATCCAGTTGTGAATGGTAGTGGGCAATTAAACAACTCACTGGAGGAAGAGGCTCCACAAATATCCCTATCCGCAATGATGGAGGAGCCCAGCACATCAGTGCAACAGATAAGGTGGAAACATTTGCGACAATCTTCAGCCAAAAGTGCCGTGAGGATGATCCATTTCGGCCTCCTCTGGCATCACAGATGCCAGTCTTCGCCAATTTGATTCACTCCACATGATATCAAGATACGGCTGAAGGCACTGGTTACTGCAAAGGCTAAGGGCCCTGACAACATTCCAGCAATATAACTGATGACTTGCGCTCCAGAATTTGCCGCGCCCCTAGTCCAGCTGTTCCAGTATAGCTACAGCTCAGACATCTACTAGGCTATGTGGAAAATTGCCCAGGTATGTCTTGTACACAAAAAGCAGGACAAATTCAACTACTTCCACAAACATTGACTCCCTCCACCACCGACACACAGTAGCAGCAGTGTGTACCATCTACAAGATGCACTGCAAGAACTCACCAAGGTTCCTTAAACAGCACCTTCCAAACCCATCTAGAAGGATAAGGGCAGCAGATGGATGGGAACACCACCACCTGGAAATTTCCCTCCAAATCACTCACCATCCTGACTTGGAAATATAAAGTTGTTCCTTCACTGTCGCTGGGCCAAAATCCTGGAACTCTCTTCCTAACAGCACTGTGGGTGTACCTACACTACATGAACTTCAGCAGTTCAAGGTGGCAGCTCACCACCACCTTCTTAAGGGATGGGCAATAAATGCTGGCCCAGCCAGTGAAGCCACATCCCATGAACGAGTAAAAGCCTAACATTTGATGGCTAATAAAAACTGCTCGATTTTAAACAGCCTTATACATTTGATACTACAGATTAACCCATCTGCCATTCTATAAATCATTCATAATTTATCAGAGTCCAAAGGGTTTTTGGAGCAATTGGAAGGTTTCACAGCCTGAAACAAACTCCTAATGTAACAGCTCTCAGAAAAACAGCAACAAACCACTCACAGTTCACAGAAACTGATGACCATTATGACCTACTGTTAATCATGAGACATACTTCAACAATATTAAAGGGAGAAGAATCAGAATTTTAAAAAATAAAATTCAATTAATTTAATGCATGTATATTCATATGTTACACAGGTCCTTTAAAAAAAAACCGTAAAAGTAGTTTGCGGAGTATATAATGTGCCCTTCCTGAACATTGCTGTTCACTTATGAAACATAGAAAATAGGAGGTGGCAGCCATTCGGTCCTGAGAGCTTGCTCCGCCATTCATTATTATCATGACTGATCATCCAACTCAAAAGCCTGCTCCCACTTTCTCCCCATATCCTTTGATCCCTTTTGCCCCAAGAGCTTATATCTAACTCCTTCTTGAAAACATACAATGTTTTGGCCTCAACTACTTTCTGTGGCAGCGAATTCCACAGGTTCACCACTCTCTGGGTGAAAAAATTTCTCATCTCAGTTCTAAATGGTCCACCCAGTATCCTCAGACCATGACCCCTGGTTCTGTACTCCCCCACCATCAGGAACATCCTTCCTGCATCCACAGCCCTTTATTGCTGACATATCCTATTGTCAGTGTTGTGAAAATGTCTAGCTTCATGATTTGTTTGTTTTGGGAGTATAACTTTTAGTTTTGGGATTGCTTTATTAAATACAAAGTAAATGGGAAAAAGCCTGAGTTTAAGAAGTTGATAAACAGACCTAAAGAAATCATATTCAAAGGGTGGCCAATGTTTATTTAAGAAGGTCACATTTAGAAGTGGGAAAACAGTAAACAATGGATGGCCCCTTTCCGAGTTCCTTTGTGGTGATGAGATATCTACAGTTGTCTCCGTAACGTTTAAATTATTCATGTATTTCCCCAGATTAAAGAAAGGTTGGAAAGCAACTGATAAACAAGGGAAGGTCTTCAAGTATTCATATACTTTTCAGATCAAAGGACATGGTTTACATCTGGCGCTGGAATAGCTTGGAAACCAGTAGAGAGAGAAAGCTGCCAGCAGTGTAGAACACTAAGAAAGAAGGCAGTGAGTCCCATGCTTAAATTGGAGTGTCCACAATCATTAGGTGCTTGAGAGTTGGAAGGTCACCCAGCGAATGCTAGTGGAAGGACCCCAAGAAATCTCATACCTTGGAGAATAGCAGAGGCACTGAGGACAATCAAAGTGAATTCCTAAGAGCTGTGGCACACCTTGGTTTGGACCCAGGAGAAATGAAGGCACCTTCCAGATCCTGGAAAGCATTGGGGCATTCTTCGGTGGAAATAAAAATAGAACAGGGAGTCACCCATTGGAATTTTTGGGCTTAAAGGATAAGGGTTTATGAAATAGTGTTGTTAGTAGTACTTGCTTTGCTTAATTTGTGTAAAGTAAAAGTTCTGTTTGAAATGTGAAATCTTGTGGTTTAATTCTCTCAGTTAATAACTGGGGAGTTAGAATTTTCTTTTAAAAGTTAATGGTCTCCCTCGAGATCATAACATGAAGGACTGAGCTCACAAGTTCATTAGATAAGTAATTTTAAAAATACAGGTTTAAAATGGAAGTGTGTTGACAAATTGCAAAAAAATGCAACCATTTGCAAAGAATCTTAAAAGTTATCGTTTGTTTCAGAACTGCAATTTAGTGCATATCATTAAGAATAACAAAATACTATGAATACTGGAAAACTGAAACAACAGATAATGCTGGAAATACTTAGCAGTTCAGCCAGCATCTGAGGAGAGAGAAACAGAATTAACGTTTCCAATTGATGACCTTGCAAAACCTGCCCTATCTCCTCTCACTCCTTCCAGATGAAACAGCAATTTAGTTGATTTTTTTTCAATTTAGTACACTGCATTCACTGCTCATAATATAGACTGCTCTACATTGGGTGACCACTTTGTGGAACACTCCATTCATTCTGTAAGCATGACCCTAAGCTTCTGGTAGTCTGTCATTTTAAGCCATCAACGCTGATGGATTAAAATTGGATTAATACAATTGGAAATTTACTAACAATCTTATTCTTATAGACTAAGAACTCCAAAAAGAGGCACACTGTTCTGCCTACCCACAGTAACCATTAAAAAGCAACTAAAATTGGGATAAAAACAAAAAAACTGCGGATGCTGGAAATCCAAAACAAAAACAGAATTACCTGGAAAAACTCAGCAGGTCTGGCAGCATCAGCGGAGAAGAGTTGATGTTTCGAATCCTCATGACCCTTCGACAGAACTGTTCTGTCGAAGGGTCATGAGGACTCGAAACATCAACTCTTCTTCTCCGCTGATGCTGCCAGACCTGCTGAGTTTTTCCAACTAAAATTGGGAGTCTAATTTAAGTTAACAAGACATACCTTTGGATCCTCAAATCTACATGTCTCAGAATTTCAATTACAGCTTCAGCCATCAATAAAATTTACAGCTATCAAATGGGACATCAGTTCCTGTTGGTCATCCAGATGGATTGCTGTGTGACTGAATATGCTATCTTGCTGCCAAACCTGACAACTAAATTAATCCATCACCTCAGAAATGCACCTGTTTTCCAACATAATTAGGGACATACAAGTAGGTGTTAGACAAAGCATGGAGCAAAGCACAAATGAAACAATGAAGTAAAACATTAAAATAGGGGATTTGATGCAAAAAAGTACACATTAAATTCCTTACTTTTACATAAATCATCGGGAGTGTCTGCTTGGCTCGGCTGTAATGTCTGGCAACTCTGTACACAGTTTCCGGAACATAGTCTAGCACCAAGTTGAGGTACACTTCATCTTTCTAGGAGGAGAAAAAAGTTTGCAATTATTATATATAAATATATAACCACACAGACCCTTCTAATCTATTTGATATGTTTGTTTCAGGCACCCAGCATCTATAGCTAGCAGTCCCTGATCAGGCTACATAGGCCATGATTTGAGGCATTGTGAAGCACTGCTCCAAAAATGCACCAATCACAATTTCTGACTAGAGATGTTGTATGAGTATCAAATTACAGGAAGCAATTTAGATTTTATAGTTAAATGATTTATTATTTGAGATTGGGAGAAGAAACAATAACGTGGTATAAAAAATCCTCCATAAGATTCATGCCCTTATTCACTCTCCACAAATGCCATCTGGAAGAATATGCGTGAGTGGCAATGAGCACAAGTTTGTGCTCAGTTATGGCATACTGCATAGTTGGGTGTCCCACAGATACTCATTTAAAATCCTACACGTAAATAGTCTTCTGAACAAGGTCACTGCTTCCAAAACATAAGACTAATCAAGTCAACAAAAAATGTTATTTACAAAGAATGGTAAGAGACACTTCCTTGCAATAAACGAAAGATGAGGAAAAGAAACAGGGTTGTGTTTTGCCTGACACGAAACTGGAATGCAGTAGTCTACAAACTGAATTCCTTCCGAAAAACTTATTTGTTTCCAGGAAGATGTTGTAAATCCCAAAGCAAAGCTACAGTTTAAAACCAAATTGAAACCTAAGTGCCTTACAGCATAATACAAGTTGCATGGAGTTCAGTGCAGTGGAGTTGAAGCAAGGTGAGGCGGGAACCAGATTGTGTAAAACAAATACAGGTTAATACAATACTTGTTTTAAAGCTAAAAAAGTGATGTGCCAAATACTTTGCAACAGAATTAGTGGTTGAAAACTGTCAACTTTATGCTTAATTCTATAAATTAATTTCAAAATCAACTGGAATCTTTAACGCAGTAAAATGCTTATGCTACAGAGAACTATGTTAGTACAAACGACTAAACAATGGTCAAAGAGGTACGTTTTAAGCAGTATCTTAAAGCAAGAAAGTTAGATTGGTTGTGAAGTGGGGAGTAAGGGAGGGTGGGGGGTGATGGGGAATTCCAGAGCTTCAAGCCAAGATGGGAGCCAATCTCCAGATGAAGCAAGTGGGGAAGTATGAGGACAGGGTTGGATGAAGAGTTCTCAGGGGTTGCAGGAGGTTACAGAGATAGGGGGAGGGGAGGTCGTAAGGAATTTCAAAACAAGTGAGAATTTTAAAATTGAGGCATACCCAAATGAACCTCAGCCACTGAAAATGGGTGAATAGTACTTGGTACAAGGTAGGGTACAAACAGCAGAGTTTTGCATGAGCATAAGTCAATGGAGGCTGCAAGTTGAAAGGCTGATCAGTGGTGCACTGTTATCTTCAGAGTTGACTATTCCAAAGGCATGGATGAGCTGAAGCAAGGCTGATGTTAAAAACACATAAGGTATGGAGTTGGAAGCTTGGCTTCGGGTCAAATAAGATGCCTTGAATGTTATGATGTGCCAAGTGCTCATCCAGGTACTTTTTAAAAGGATGTGAGGCAACACAGCTCCACCACCCTCCCAGGCAGTGCATTCCAGACCATTACCACCCTCTGGGTATAAAAGGTTTTCCTCACATCCCCCCTAAACCTCCGCCTGGTTCAGCCCAAGAACTAGACAAGCTAAAGTTTTAAGAATGGTGAATGATTCATTTCCTCTCAAGTATTGAAACATCAAATTCCTGTTGGTGGTGCTATTGAGAACCAATAATGTTTAACAGTAAGAACCCAAGGTTCAAAATGAGGTGATAAATGTTAAAATGATATTAAGAGCTAAATGTAATTTTATGCCCAGAATATGTGGCAGAAATATGAATGACAGCAAGTCATTGTGTAACTTAAACCTTTAGGGTTTTCTTGAGAAAGAAATGAAAAGATTTAGTGCTTTTGAGCAGTTCTGGAATCTTACAAATTTCTTCATTCAAATGTTGCTTTTTACTGGATTGTTACACTTTTTGAATATGTGGACATTTAATTCTATGCATTAGGTTTAAAATTTACATTTTTACAGCTTATTAAGTTTGTTTAAGCATTCAATATAAGTTGAAATAGGTGATAACAGAATCACAGAGCAGAAGAGGCCCTTCGGCCCATCGAGTCTGAACTGACACATGAGAAACACTTGACCTACCTACCTAATCCCATTTACCAGCACTTGGCCCATAACCTTGAATGTTATGACGCGCCAAGTGCTCATCCAGGTACTTTTTAAAGAATGTGAGGCAACACAGCTCCACCACCCTCCCAGGCAGTGCATTCCAGACCGTCACCACCCTCTGGGTAAAAAAGTGTTTCCTCACATCCCCTCTAAACCTCCTGCCCCTCACCTTGAACTTATGCCCCCTTGTGACTGACCCTTCAACTAAGGGGAACAGCTACTCCCTATTCACCCTGTCCATGCCCCTCATAATCTTGTACACCTCGATCAGGTCGCCCCTCAGTCTTCGCTGCTCCAACGAAAACAACCCAAGTCTATCCAACCTCTCTTCATAACTTAAATGTTCCATCCCAGGCAACATCCTGGTAAATCTCCTCTGCACCCCTTCCAGTGCAATCACATCCTTCCTATAATGTGGCAACCAGAACTGCACACAGTACTCCAGCTTTGGCCTCACCAAGGTTCTATATAACTCTAACATGACCTCCCTACTTTTGTATTCTATGCCTCAATTGATAAAGGCAAGTGTCCCATATGCCTTATTCACCACCCCACTAACACGACCCTCTGCCTTCAGAGATCTATGGCCAAGGTCCCTTTGTTCCTCAGAACTTTCTAGTGTCATGCCGTTCATTGAATACTTCCTTGTCAAATTACTCCTTCCAAAGTGTATCACCTCACACTTTTCAGGGTTAAATTCCACCTGCCACTTATCTGCCCATTTGACCATCCCATCTATATCTTCCTTTGGCCCAAGACCTCACTGTTAACCACCCGGCCAATCTTTGTGTCATCTGCAAACTTACAAATCCTACCCCCCACATAGTCATCTATGTTGTTTATATAACATGGAGTGGGGGGAGAGAATATACCGGTCTTGGTTAGAATCCTTATCAAGTGAAACTTCAATAACCCACTGTAGACAGAGAACTGGCAACCAAGGTAAATGGCCAGTATATATATAGCACAGACACAACATTTTCTTCCGAACATATACGTTCAGTTCAGAGCTCTCCACCATCTGGGAAAGTCTACATGCAGATTGTTAAAATGACAAATATAATTTTGCTTTAGCTGCTACACAAACGTTAAGAAAACTGTGTTACCTCATGGGACAGGGAAGGAGGAGGATTTACTAAATTGAGTGGTGAATGAAAAAAAATGACCGGATTAAGTTGGATAATTTTATTTAAATATTTGTGCACACTTTTGACAATATAAACCATCATTTCCATTTATTTAAAAATTTTCCATCATTTTACAGTCAGAATTCGAAGCAATCTGTACATGTAAATGTGACAGATAAATAGCTGCAATGCAGTACAATTTTAAAACCACAGAAATATTAAATAGGGTAGGAAAATAAAAGAAGTCTCTGTAATGAACACTTCTCTTTCAGCTTATCGGAGAGAATAGTTACTCAATTAAATTTTGTATTACTGAAAATTTCCACTGTCAGAATTTCAAATATCCTGCATAATCAAAAATTGCCTGACTTTAAGGGTTTCATTCTTGTGTTGAAATCCCTCCATGGCCTCACTCTCCCTACCTCTGTAACCACCTAAAGATCTCAGAGGGTTGTGGGGTTCAATGTTAATCCAGTTCTGGCTTCGTGTGCATTCCTGATTTTCATCACTTCACCATTAGCAGCTGTGTCTTCAGCTGCCCATGCCCCAAGCTCTGGAATTCCCTCCCTGAATCTCCGTCACACTACCACTCTCACCATCTATAAATTTCTATCTTTACGTTGATGTGGCTCGTGTCAAATTCCATCCCAACATGCTCATGTGAGACACAGACATTTTAACCACATGAAAGGCACTGTATAAATGAAGTTGTCATTGTTGCATAGGCACATAACGAAAATGTTCAGAAGAGAATTCCAAAACTAAAAGATTTACAGAAAGTTAGGGTCCACCACAGTAATACTTCAGTTAGCAACAAATGAGATTTTAAGAAACCTTTAAGCTGGAGACAAAAAAATTCCCACATTTTCTACATCTTTTGTCTTTTATTCCCACCCAAACAATGTACACGTTCCTCAATTTCACCTTGACCCTTTCCCTCCTTTCTTCACCCCAGCCATCTCGTTTTGAGAAATGTAAACTATAATTTTAGATATATTATTCAAGAAAATTCAACTGTTTATACCAGGCTTGCCCAAGGTATGGGCTCCCAAGGCATGTTCATCCAGTCCAACATGTTCTTGGAGTCAACCGTCTAAGTCTCTAAAACTTCCTGGACAGAATTTTTAAGAATGCTCAAAGTGTGCTCATCCAATCACAGGCTGGTTTCTTCATGCATTGGCTACTGATTGGCTGTTGAAAGGCTCACCATTGAGCCTATGGAGGGTGAAACCAGCCTATGATTGGACGTGTCACATCATTGGGCAGCCTCAATTTCAATTTGGTCAGGGTACCTGAAACGCGTGCTTGGGGCAGGTGAGCTGGGGAATGGCTGCATTGGGTGCTCAGAGGTGGGCGGGGGTTGGCTGCTCAAGGCTGGTGGGGGATATTGGGTGTTTGGGGCTGGTGTGGGGATAAAAGACAAAGGATGTAGAAAATGTGTGCGTGTGTGAAGCTGTGGGCATTGGTGGATGTTTGGAGCCGGGGGAGACTGGTGGGTGCTCAGAGCTGGGTGGGGATGGCTGCTGCTGGCAGGTGCTCAGAGCTGGCAGGGGGAGCTCGACCTCAGCAGTCCCAGAGCTAAGGGGGCCTCAAGGAACCAAAGACCTGTATACTTTCCCCCTCCATGTCATCATCTATTTTGACTGGGTCAATGCTCAGGGCTTATGTGCCAGTGTGGGTGTGGTACGGACGCCCAGACCTCAGGAGGCCTCAATTTTTATTTTCATTGGAGGGGGTGCCCAGCAGCAGTGATGCCAGGAACAGGGGCTCAGACTTCCAGAGTGGAGCACGAGGCAGAAACAGGGCCCAAAAGCATCCGACTGGTGACTGGGGCAGGGGTAGGGCACACGCGAGAGAGAGAGAGAGGGGGCACCAGAGAGAGAGAGGGGGGGGGGCGGCGCCAGAGAGAGAGAGAGGGGGGGGGGCGCCAGAGAGAGACAGAGGGCGCGAGAGAGAGAGAGAGAGGGCGCGAGGAGAGAGAGAGAGCGCGCGCGCGGAGAGAGAGAGAGCGCGCGCGCGGAGAGAGAGAGAGCGCGCGCGCGGAGAGAGAGAGAGCGCGCGCGCGGAGAGAGAGAGAGAGCGCGCGCGCGGAGAGAGAGAGAGAGCGCGCGCGCGGAGAGAGAGAGAGCGCGCGCGCGGAGAGAGAGAGAGCGCGCGCGCGGAGAGAGAGAGAGCGCGCGCGAGAGAGAGCGCGCGCGCGCGAGAGAGAGAGAGAGCGCGCGCGCGCGAGAGAGAGAGAGAGAGAGAGCGCGCGCGCGCGAGAGAGAGAGAGCGCGCGCGAGAGAGAGAGCGCGCGCGAGAGAGAGAGCGCGCGCGAGAGAGAGAGCGCGCGCGAGAGAGAGAGCGCGCGCGAGAGAGAGAGAGAGAGAGCGCGCGCGAGAGAGAGAGCGAGAGAGAGAGGGCGAGAGAGAGAGAGGGCGAGAGAGAGAGAGGGCGAGAGAGAGAGAGGGCGAGAGAGAGAGAGGGGCGAGAGAGAGAGAGGGCGAGAGAGAGAGAGGGCGAGAGAGAGAGAGGGCGAGAGAGAGAGAGAGAGGGCGAGAGAGAGAGAGAGAGGGCGAGAGAGAGAGAGGGCGAGAGAGAGAGAGAGGGCGAGAGAGAGAGAGAGGGCGAGAGAGAGAGAGAGAGAGGGCGAGAGAGAGAGAGAGAGAGGGCGAGAGAGAGAGAGAGAGAGGGCGAGAGAGAGAGAGCGCGCGCGAGAGAGAGAGCGAGAGAGAGAGGGCGAGAGAGAGAGAGGGCGAGAGAGAGAGAGGGCGAGAGAGAGAGAGGGCGAGAGAGAGAGAGGGCGAGAGAGAGAGAGGGCGAGAGAGAGAGAGGGCGAGAGAGAGAGAGAGAGGGCGAGAGAGAGAGAGAGAGGGCGAGAGAGAGAGAGGGCGAGAGAGAGAGAGAGAGAGGGCGAGAGAGAGAGAGAGAGAGCGAGAGAGAGAGAGAGAGAGTGAGAGAGAGAGAGAGAGAGAGGGCGAGAGAGAGAGAGAGAGAGGGCGAGAGAGAGAGAGAGAGAGGGCGAGAGAGAGAGAGAGAGAGGGCGAGAGAGAGAGAGAGAGAGGGCGAGAGAGAGAGAGAGAGAGGGCGAGAGAGAGAGAGAGAGGGCGAGCGAGAGAGAGAGAGAGGGCGCGAGAGAGAGAGAGAGAGGGCGCGCGAGAGAGAGAGAGAGGGCGCGAGAGAGAGAGAGAGGGCGCGCGAGAGAGAGAGAGAGGGCGCGCGAGAGAGAGAGAGAGGGCGCGTGAGAGAGAGAGAGAGGGCGCGCGAGAGAGAGAGAGAGGGCGCGCGAGAGAGAGAGAGAGGGCGCGCGAGAGAGAGAGAGAGGGCGCGTGAGAGAGAGAGAGAGGGCGCGCGAGAGAGAGAGAGAGGGCGCGCGAGAGAGAGAGAGAGGGCGCGCGAGAGAGAGAGAGAGGGCGCGCGAGAGAGAGAGAGAGGGCGCGCGAGAGAGAGAGAGAGGGCGCGCGAGAGAGAGAGAGAGGGCGCGCGAGAGAGAGAGAGAGGGCGCGCGAGAGAGAGAGAGAGGGCGCGCGAGAGAGAGAGAGAGGGCGCGCGAGAGAGAGAGAGAGGGCGCGCGAGAGAGAGAGAGAGGGGCGCGCGAGAGAGAGAGAGAGGGCGCGCGAGAGAGAGAGAGAGGGCGCGCGAGAGAGAGAGAGAGGGCGCGCGCGAGAGAGAGAGAGGGCGCGCGCGAGAGAGAGAGAGGGCGCGCGCGAGAGAGAGAGAGGGCGCGCGCGAGAGAGAGAGAGGGCGCGCGCGAGAGAGAGAGAGGGCGCGCGCGAGAGAGAGAGAGGGCGCGCGCGAGAGAGAGAGAGGGCGCGCGCGAGAGAGAGAGAGGGCGCGCGCGAGAGAGAGAGAGGGCGCGCGCGAGAGAGAGAGAGGGCGCGCGCGAGAGAGAGAGAGGGCGCGCGCGAGAGAGAGAGAGGGCGCGCGCGAGAGAGAGAGAGGGCGCGCGCGAGAGAGAGAGAGGGGCGCGCGAGAGAGAGAGAGAGGGCGCGCGAGAGAGAGAGAGAGGGCGCGCGAGAGAGAGAGAGAGGGCGCGCGAGAGAGAGAGAGAGGGCGCGCGAGAGAGAGAGAGAGGGCGCGCGAGAGAGAGAGAGAGGGCGCGCGCGAGAGAGAGAGAGGGCGCGCGCGAGAGAGAGAGAGGGCGCGCGCGAGAGAGAGAGAGAGGGCGCGCGCGAGAGAGAGAGAGGGCGCGCGAGAGAGAGAGAGAGGGCGCGCGCGAGAGAGAGAGAGGGGCGCGCGCGAGAGAGAGAGAGGGCGCGCGCGAGAGAGAGAGAGGGCGCGCGCGAGAGAGAGAGAGGGCGCGCGCGAGAGAGAGAGAGGGCGCGCGCGAGAGAGAGAGAGGGCGCGCGCGAGACAGAGAGAGGGCGCGCGAGAGAGAGAGAGAGGGCGCGCGCGAGAGAGAGAGAGGGCGCGCGCGAGAGAGAGAGAGGGCGCGCGAGAGAGAGAGAGAGGGCGCGCGCGAGAGAGAGAGAGGGCGCGCGCGAGAGAGAGAGAGGGGCGCGCGCGAGAGAGAGAGAGGGCGCGCGCGAGAGAGAGAGAGGGCGCGCGCGAGAGAGAGAGAGGGCGCGCGCGAGAGAGAGAGAGGGCGCGCGCGAGAGAGAGAGAGGGCGCGCGCGAGAGAGAGAGAGGGCGCGCGCGAGAGAGAGAGAGGGCGCGCGCGAGAGAGAGAGAGAGGGCGCGCGCGAGAGAGAGAGAGGGCGCGCGCGAGAGAGAGAGAGGGGCGCGCGCGAGAGAGAGAGAGGGCGCGCGCGAGAGAGAGAGAGGGCGCGCGCGAGAGAGAGAGAGGGCGCGCGCGAGAGAGAGAGAGGGCGCGCGAGAGAGAGAGAGAGGGGCGCGCGAGAGAGAGAGAGAGGGCGCGCGCGAGAGAGAGAGAGGGCGCGCGCGAGAGAGAGAGAGGGCGCGCGAGAGAGAGAGAGAGGGGCGCGCGCGAGAGAGAGAGAGGGGCGCGCGCGAGAGAGAGAGAGGGCGCGCGCGAGAGAGAGAGAGAGGGCGCGCGCGAGAGAGAGAGAGGGCGCGCGCGAGAGAGAGAGAGGGCGCGCGCGAGAGAGAGAGAGGGCGCGCGCGAGAGAGAGAGAGGGCGCGCGCGAGAGAGAGAGAGGGCGCGCGCGAGAGAGAGAGAGGGCGCGCGCGAGAGAGAGAGAGGGCGCGCGCGAGAGAGAGAGAGGGCGCGCGCGAGAGAGAGAGAGGGCGCGCGCGAGAGAGAGAGAGAGGGCGCGCGCGAGAGAGAGAGAGGGCGCGCGCGAGAGAGAGAGAGAGGGGCGCGCGCGAGAGAGAGAGAGGGCGCGCGCGAGAGAGAGAGAGGGGCGCGCGCGAGAGAGAGAGAGGGGCGCGCGCGAGAGAGAGAGAGGGCGCGCGCGAGAGAGAGAGAGGGCGCGCGCGAGAGAGAGAGAGGGGCGCGCGCGAGAGAGAGAGAGGGGCGCGCGCGAGAGAGAGAGAGGGGCGCGCGCGAGAGAGAGAGAGGGCGCGCGCGAGAGAGAGAGAGGGCGCGCGCGAGAGAGAGAGAGGGCGCGCGCGAGAGAGAGAGAGGGCGCGCGCGAGAGAGAGAGAGGGGCGCGCGCGAGAGAGAGAGAGGGGCGCGCGCGAGAGAGAGAGAGGGCGCGCGCGAGAGAGAGAGAGGGCGCGCGCGAGAGAGAGAGAGGGCGCGCGCGAGAGAGAGAGAGGGGCGCGCGCGAGAGAGAGAGAGGGCGCGCGCGAGAGAGAGAGAGGGCGCGCGCGAGAGAGAGAGAGGGCGCGCGCGAGAGAGAGAGAGGGCGCGCGCGAGAGAGAGAGAGGGCGCGCGCGAGAGAGAGAGAGGGCGCGCGTGAGAGAGGGCGCGCGCGAGAGAGAGAGAGGGCGCGCGCGAGAGAGAGAGAGGGCGCGCGCGAGAGAGAGAGAGGGCGCGCGCGAGAGAGAGAGAGGGAGAGCGCGCGAGAGAGAGAGAGGGCGCGCGCGAGAGAGAGAGAGGGCGCGCGCGAGAGAGAGAGAGGGAGCGCGCGAGAGAGACAGAGGGCGCGCGAGAGAGAGAGAGGGAGCGAGCGAGAGTCAGAGGGCGCGCGAGAGAGAGAGAGGGAGCGCGCGAGAGAGAGACAGAGGGCGCGCGAGAGAGAGACAGAGGGCACGCGAGAGAGAGAGAGAGAGGGCGCGCGCGCGAGAGAGAGAGAGGGCGCGCGCGCGCGAGAGAGAGGGCGCGCGCGAGAGAGAGAGAGGGCGCGCGCGAGAGAGAGAGAGGGCGCGCGCGAGAGAGAGAGAGGGCGCGCGCGAGAGAGAGAGAGGGCGCGCGCGAGAGAGAGAGAGGGCGCGCGCGAGAGAGAGAGAGGGCGCGCGCGAGAGAGAGAGAGGGGCGCGCGAGAGAGAGAGAGGGCGCGCGCGAGAGAGAGAGAGGGCGCGCGCGAGAGAGAGAGAGGGCGCGCGAGAGAGAGAGAGGGCGCGCGCGAGAGAGAGAGAGGGCGCGCGCGAGAGAGAGAGAGGGCGCGCGAGAGAGAGAGAGAGGGCGCGCGAGAGAGAGAGAGAGGGCGCGCGAGAGAGAGAGAGAGGGCGCGCGAGAGAGAGAGAGAGGGCGCGCGAGAGAGAGAGAGAGGGCGCGCGAGAGAGAGAGAGAGGGCGCGCGAGAGAGAGAGAGAGGGCGCGCGAGAGAGAGAGAGAGGGCGCGCGAGAGAGAGAGAGGGCGCGCGAGAGAGAGAGAGAGGGCGCGCGAGAGAGAGAGAGAGGGCGCGCGAGAGAGAGAGAGAGGGCGCGCGAGAGAGAGAGAGAGGGCGCGCGAGAGAGAGAGAGAGGGCGCGCGAGAGAGAGAGAGAGGGCGCGCGAGAGAGAGAGAGAGGGCGCGCAAGAGAGAGAGAGAGGGCGCGCGAGAGAGAGACAGAGGGCGCGCGAGAGAGAGAGAGGGGCGCGCGAGAGAGAGACAGAGGGCGCGCGAGAGAGAGACAGAGGGCGCGCGAGAGAGAGAGAGGGAGTGTGCGAGAGTCAGAGGGCGCGCGAGAGAGAGAGAGGGAGCGCGCGAGAGAGAGACAGAGGGTGCGCGAGAGAGAGACAGAGGGCACGCGAGAGAGAGAGAGAGAGAGGGCGCGCGCGAGAGAGAGAGGGCGCGCGCGAGAGAGAGAGGGCGCGCGCGCGAGAGAGAGGGCGCGCGCGCGAGAGAGAGGGCGCGCGCGCGCGAGAGAGAGGGCGCGCGCGCGAGAGAGAGGGCGCGCGCGCGAGAGAGAGGGCGCGCCGCGGAGAGAGAGAGGGCGCGCGCGCGAGAGAGAGAGAGGGCGCGCGCGAGAGAGAGAGGGGCAGCGCGCGAGGAGAGAGAGGGCGCGCGCGAGAGAGAGAGGGGCGCGCGCGAGAGAGAGAGAGGGCGCGCGCGAGAGAGAGAGGGCGCGCGCGAGAGAGAGAGGGCGCGCGCGGAGAGAGAGAGGGCGCGCGCGAGAGAGAGAGGGCGCGCGCGCAGAGAGAGAGGCCGAGAGAGGCGGCGCGCGAGAGAGAGGAGGGCGCGCGCGAGAGAGAGAGGGCGCGCGCGCGAGAGAGAGGGCGCGCGCGCGAGAGAGAGGGCGCGCGCGCGAGAGAGAGGGCGCGCGCGCGAGAGAGAGAGGGCGCGCGCGAGAGAGAGAGGGCCGCCGAGAGAGAGAGAGGGCGCGCGAGAGAGGAGAGAGGCGAGAGAGAGAGAGAGGGGCGAGAGAGAGAGAGAGAGGGCGAGAGAGAGAGAGAGGGCGAGAGAGAGAGAGAGGGCGAGAGAGAGAGAGAGGGCGTGAGAGAGAGAGAGGGCGAGAGAGAGAGAGAGGGCGTGAGAGAGAGAGAGAGGGGCGAGAGAGAGAGAGGAGGGGCGAGAGAGAGAGAGAGAGGGCGAGAGAGAGAGAGAGGGCGTGCGAGAGAGAGGGCGTGCGAGAGAGAGGGCGTGCGAGAGAGAGGGCGTGCGAGAGAGAGGGCGAGAGAGAGAGAGGGCGAGAGAGAGAGAGGGCGAGCGAGAGAGAGAGAGAGGGCGAGCGAGAGAGAGAGAGAGGGCGAGCGAGAGAGAGAGAGGGCGCGCGAGAGAGAGAGAGGGCGCGCGAGAGAGAGAGAGAGGGCGCGCGAGAGAGAGAGAGGGCGCGCGAGAGAGAGAGAGGGCGCGCGAGAGAGAGAGAGGGCGCGCGAGAGAGAGAGAGGGCGCGCGAGAGAGAGAGAGAGGGCGCGCGAGAGAGAGAGAGGGCGCGCGAGAGAGAGAGAGGGCGCGCGAGAGAGAGAGAGGGCGCGCGCGAGAGAGAGAGAGGGCGCGCGCGAGAGAGAGAGAGGGCGCGCGCGAGAGAGAGAGAGGGCGCGCGCGAGAGAGAGAGGGCGCGCGCGAGAGAGAGAGGGGCGCGCGCGAGAGAGAGAGGGCGCGCGCGAGAGAGAGAGGGCGCGCGCGAGAGAGAGAGGGCGCGCGCGAGAGAGAGAGGGCGCGCGCGAGAGAGAGAGGGCGCGCGCGAGAGAGAGAGGGCGCGCGCGAGAGAGAGAGGGCGAGAGAGAGAGCGCGAGAGAGAGAGGGCGAGAGAGAGAGGGCGAGAGAGAGAGCGCGAGAGAGAGAGCGCGAGAGAGAGAGCGCGAGAGAGAGAGCGCGAGAGAGAGAGCGCGCGAGAGAGAGAGCGCGAGAGAGAGAGCGCGAGAGAGAGAGCGCGCGAGAGAGAGCGCGCGAGAGAGAGCGCGCGAGAGAGAGCGCGCGAGAGAGAGAGAGAGCGCGCGAGAGAGAGAGAGAGCGCGAGAGAGAGAGCGCGCGAGAGAGAGCGCGAGAGAGAGAGCGCGAGAGAGAGAGAGCGCGAGAGAGAGAGAGCGCGAGAGAGAGAGAGCGCGAGAGAGAGAGAGCGCGAGAGAGAGAGCGCGAGCGAGAGAGAGGGCGAGCGAGAGAGAGAGGGCGAGCGAGAGAGAGAGAGGGCGCGCGAGAGAGAGAGAGGGCGCGCGAGAGAGAGAGAGGGCGCGCGAGAGAGAGAGAGGGCGCGCGAGAGAGAGAGAGGGCGCGCGAGAGAGAGAGAGGGCGCGCGAGAGAGAGAGGGCGCGCGAGAGAGAGAGAGGGCGCGCGAGAGAGAGAGAGGGCGCGCGAGAGAGAGAGAGGGCGCGCGAGAGAGAGAGAGGGCGCGCGAGAGAGAGAGAGGGCGCGCGAGAGAGAGAGAGGGCGCGCGAGAGAGAGAGAGGGCGCGCGAGAGAGAGAGAGGGCGCGCGCGAGAGAGAGAGAGGGCGCGCGCGAGAGAGAGAGGGCGCGCGCGAGAGAGAGAGGGCGCGCGCGAGAGAGAGAGGGCGCGCGCGAGAGAGAGAGGGCGCGCGCGAGAGAGAGAGGGCGCGCGCGAGAGAGAGAGGGCGCGCGCGAGAGAGAGAGGGCGCGCGCGAGAGAGAGAGGGCGCGCGCGAGAGAGAGAGGGCGCGCGCGAGAGAGAGAGGGCGCGCGCGAGAGAGAGAGGGCGCGCGAGAGAGAGAGAGGGCGCGCGAGAGAGGGCGAGAGAGAGAGAGAGGGCGAGAGAGAGAGAGAGGGCGAGAGAGAGAGAGAGGGCGAGAGAGAGAGAGAGGGCGAGAGAGAGAGAGAGGGCGAGAGAGAGAGAGAGGGCGAGAGAGAGAGAGAGGGCGAGAGAGAGAGAGAGGGCGAGCGAGAGAGAGGGCGAGCGAGAGAGAGGGCGAGCGAGAGAGAGGGCGAGCGAGAGAGAGGGCGAGCGAGAGAGAGGGCGAGCGAGAGAGTGGGTGAGGGAGAGAGAGAGGGCGAGCGAGAGAGAGGTCGAACGAGAAAGAGGGCGAGCGAGAGAGAGGGCGAGCGAGAGAGAGGGCGAATGAGAGAGAGGGCGAGCGAGAGAGAGGGTGAATGAGAGAGAGGGCGAGCGAGAGAGAGGGCGAGCGAGAGAGAGGGCGAGCGAGAGAGAGGGCGAGCGAGAGAGAGGGCGAGCGAGAGAGAGGGCGAGCGAGAGAGAGGGCGAGCGAGAGAGAGGGCGAGCGAGAGAGAGGGCGAGCGAGAGAGAGGGCGAGCGAGAGAGAGAGAGAGGGCGAGCGAGAGAGAGAGACGAGGGCGAGCGAGAGAGAGAGAGAGGGCGAGCGAGAGAGAGAGAGAGGGCGAGCGAGAGAGAGAGAGAGGGCGAGCGAGAGAGAGAGAGAGGGCGAGCGAGAGAGAGAGAGAGGGCGAGCGAGAGAGAGAGAGAGGGCGAGCGAGAGAGAGAGAGAGGGCGAGCGAGAGAGAGAGAGAGGGCGAGCGAGAGAGAGAGAGAGGGCGAGCGAGAGAGAGAGAGAGGGCGAGCGAGAGAGAGAGAGAGGGCGAGCGAGAGAGAGAGAGAGGGCGAGCGAGAGAGAGAGAGAGGGCGCGCGAGAGAGAGAGAGGGCGCGCGAGAGAGAGAGAGGGCGCGCGAGAGAGAGAGAGGGCGCGCGAGAGAGAGAGAGGGCGCGCGAGAGAGAGAGAGGGCGCGCGAGAGAGAGAGAGGGCGCGCGCGAGAGAGAGAGGGCGCGCGCGAGAGAGAGAGGGCGCGCGCGAGAGAGAGAGGGCGCGCGCGAGAGAGAGAGGGCGCGCGCGAGAGAGAGAGGGCGCGCGCGAGAGAGAGAGGGCGCGCGCGAGAGAGAGAGGGCGCGCGCGAGAGAGAGAGGGCGCGCGCGAGAGAGAGAGGGCGCGCTAGAGAGAGAGAGGGCGCGCGAGAGAGAGAGGGCGCGCTAGAGAGAGAGCGCGCGAGAGAGAGAGAGCGCGCGAGAGAGAGAGAGCGCGCGAGAGAGAGAGAGCGCGCGAGAGAGAGAGAGCGCGCGAGAGAGAGAGAGCGCGAGAGAGAGAGCGCGAGAGAGAGAGCGCGAGAGAGAGAGCGCGAGAGAGAGAGCGCGAGAGAGAGAGCGCGAGAGAGAGAGCGCGAGAGAGAGAGCGCGAGAGAGAGAGCGCGAGAGAGAGAGCGCGAGAGAGAGAGCGCGAGAGAGAGAGCGCGAGAGAGAGAGCGCGAGAGAGAGAGCGCGAGAGAGAGAGCGCGAGAGAGAGAGCGCGAGAGAGAGAGCGCGAGAGAGAGAGCGCGAGAGAGAGAGAGAGCGCGAGAGAGAGAGAGAGCGCGAGAGAGAGAGAGAGAGCGCGAGAGAGAGAGAGAGAGCGCGAGAGAGAGAGAGAGAGCGCGAGAGAGAGAGAGAGAGCGCGAGAGAGAGAGAGAGAGCGCGAGAGAGAGAGAGAGAGCGCGAGAGAGAGAGAGAGAGAGCGCGAGAGGGAGAGAGAGAGCGCGAGAGGGAGAGCGCGCGAGAGGGAGAGCGCGCGAGAGGGAGAGCGCGCGAGAGGGAGAGCGCGCGAGAGGGAGAGCGCGCGAGAGGGAGAGAGCGCGAGAGGGAGAGAGCGCGAGAGGGAGAGAGCGCGAGAGGGAGAGCGCGCGAGAGGGAGAGCGCGCGAGAGGGAGAGCGCGCGAGAGGGAGAGCGCGCGAGAGGGAGAGCGCGCGAGAGGGAGAGCGCGCGAGAGGGAGAGCGCGCGAGAGGGAGAGCGCGCGAGAGGGAGAGCGCGCGAGAGGGAGAGCGCGCGAGAGGGAGAGCGCGCGAGAGGGAGAGCGCGCGAGAGGGAGAGCGCGCGAGAGGGAGAGCGCGCGAGAGGGAGAGCGCGCGAGAGGGAGAGCGCGCGAGAGGGAGAGCGCGCGAGAGGGAGAGCGCGCGAGAGGGAGAGCGCGCGAGAGGGAGAGCGCGCGAGAGGGAGAGCGCGCGAGAGGGAGAGCGCGCGCGAGGGAGAGCGCGCGCGAGGGAGAGCGAGCGCGAGAGAGAGCGAGCGCGAGAGAGAGCGAGCGCGAGAGAGAGCGAGCGCGAGAGAGAGCGAGCGCGAGAGAGAGCGAGCGCGAGAGAGAGCGAGCGCGAGAGAGAGCGAGCGCGAGAGAGAGCGAGCGCGAGAGAGAGCGAGCGCGAGAGAGAGCGAGCGCGAGAGAGAGCGAGCGCGAGAGAGAGCGAGCGCGAGAGAGAGCGAGCGCGAGAGAGAGAGAGCGCGAGAGAGAGAGAGCGCGAGAGAGAGCGCGAGAGAGAGAGAGCGCGAGAGAGAGAGAGCGCGAGAGAGAGAGCGCGAGAGAGAGAGAGCACAAGAGAGGATGGATGGCATGAGAGGGGGAGAGGATGGAGGGTGCAAGAGGAGAGTGCTTGTGGGGATAGAGGGAGGGAGGATGTGCGTGGGGGAGAGACAGAGGGGGAGCAGGGGCCCGGGGAAGAAAGGGAGAGAGAGCGCGGGAGGGAGGGGGAGAACGAGAGAGAGGGGGTCGTGGGGGCTGAGAGAGGGCGGACAGAGTGTGTCTAATCTGGTGCACTCCCAGGCTCAGGACTCTCTTTCACCCTCACCCACATCATCAAGCACTCCCATCCACTCTCACAGGGGATGGGGGTGTGTTAGTTAACACCCTGAGCACTGAGACTGGGCGTGAACCGGAGACGCACACATTCTCACCCTATTATACGTGTACACGTTGGTACCAATGACATTGATAGGGTTAGATTGATAGGGCTAGAAAAGGAGGTTCTGCTGAAAGAATTTGAACAATTAGGAGCTTAATTAAAAAGCAGAACTTCCAGGGTAATAATCTTGGGATTACCATCTGAGCCACAGGCAAACTGGCATAGGGTAAGCAAAGTCAAGGAATTAAATGCGTGGCTCAAAGGTTGTTGTGGGAGGAACGGGTTTCAGTTCATGGGGCACTGGCATCAGTACTGGGGTAGAAGGGAGCTGTTCCGGTGGGAAAGGCTTTACTTGAACTGTGCTAGGACCAGTGTCCTGAATAACTAAGGCTGTAGAGGGGGCTTTAAACTAAATAGATGAGGGTTGTGTGGCCTGGTGGGGGGGGGGGGGGGCTGATTCTGGAAATGGGATATGTAGGCTTACAAGGCAAAAGGATATGGCAGCCTTGCAGGGCAGCTATTTAGGTAATGATGCCCAAAGTGTGACAAGAAGTGAGAGTGTACAAATGTAAAAAAAAGGACAAATAGGGTCAAATGGTAAAATGGTAAAAAGATTAAAAGAAAAGACATACAAAGGGGCAAAGATTAGTGGTAAGCCAGAGGAATGGGAAAGTTTAAAAGCCAACAAAAGATGGCCAAAAAAAAAAAGAAAATAAACTTTGAGGGTAAACGAGCAAGTAATATAAAAATGGACAGTTAGAGCTTCTTTAAATACATAAAAAGGAAGAGAGAGACCAAAGCGAACATAGTCCCCTTACAGAATGAGGCTGGGGAAATAATAATGGGAAACCAGGAAACGGCAGAGGAGTTGGATAAATACTTTGCATCAGTCTTCATGGTAGAAGACACTAATAGCATTCCAATACTAAATAATCAAGGGCCAAAAGAGGGGGAGGAAATAAATACAATAACTATCACTAGAGAAAAAGTACCAGGGAAACTAATGGGTCTAAAGGCTGATAAGTCCCCTGGACCTGATGGGTTGCATCCTAGGATATTAATGGAAGTAGCTACAGAGATAGTGGATGCACTGGTAGTAATCTTCGAAGAATCCTTAGATCCTGAAAAAGCCCCAGAAGACTGGAAAATTGTCAAAGTAACACCCTTATTTAAAAAGGGAGGGAGGCAAAAAATGAGTTAACTACAGGCCAGTTAGCTTAACATCTGTCACTGGGAAAATGTTAGAGTCTATTGTAAAGGATGTAATAGCAGAGCATTTAAAATTAATCTAATCAAGCAGAGTCAGTATGGCTTCATGAAGAGGAAATTGTGCCTGACAAATTTGTCAGAATTCTTTGAGGAGGTAACTAACAGGATAGGTACAGGGGAACCAGTAGACGTCATATATTTGGATTTCCAAAAGGCATTCAATATGGTACCACACATAAGGCTACTTAAGATAAGAGCCCATGGTCTTGGAAGTAGTATATTAGCATGGATGGAGGATTGGCTAACTAATAGAAGACAGAGTTGGGATAAGGTGGGGGGGGGGGGGGGGGGATTTCCAGATGGCAACCTGTAACTAGTGGCCACAGGGTTTAGTGCTGGGCCCTCAATTATTTACAGTAAACATTAATGAATTGAATGAGGGAAGTGAATGTACTATCACCAAGTTTGCAGATCTCTCAAAAATAGATGGGAAGGCAAATAGTGAGGATGTCACAAAGATTCTACAGAGGGATAGACAGGTTAAGTGAGTGGGCGAAAATGTGGCAGCTGGAATATATGTGGGAAAATGTGAGGTTATGCACTTTGGCAGAGGGAATAGAGAAACTGAATATTATTTAAATGGAGAAAGACTGCAGGAGAGTGCAGCACAGATGGATTTGGGGATCCTCGTGCATGAATCACAAAAAGCTAGCAGTTCTGCAGGTAATAGGGAAGGCATCTGGGATGTTGGCCTTTATTTCAAAGGGAATGGAGTATGAAAATAGGGAAGTCTTGCTAAAACTAGACCACACCTAGAATACCGTGAACAGTTTTGGTCCCTTTATCTAGGGAAAGGTATACTGGCTTTGGAGGCAGTCCGGAGAAGGTTCACTAGGTTGATCCTGGGTTTGGAGGGATTTTCTTATGAGGAGAGGTTGGGCCTGTACTCATTGGGGTTTAGAAGAATGAGAAGCGATCTTATTGAAACATGAGATTCTTAGGGGGCTTGACAGGGTAGAAGCTGAGAGGTTGTTTCCCCTCGAAGGAGAGTCTAGGACCAGAGGGCATAATCTCAGAGTAAGGGGTTGCCCATTTAAGACCGAGATGAGGAGGAATTTCTTTTCTCAGAGGGTAGTTAATCTGTGGAATTCTTGACCACAGAGAGCTGTAGACGCTGGGTCATTAAGTATATTCAAGGCGGAGATAGATAGATTTTTAATCAGTAAGGGAATCAAGGGTTATGGGGAAAAGGCAAGAAAGTAGAGTTCAGTGTTATCAGATCTGCCATGATCTCATTGAATGGCAGGGCAGACTCAATGGGTCGAAAGGCCTGCTTCATCTACTACGTCTTTTGGTCTCATCTGTTTTTAAATTCATGTGCAATGTTGCACCGAACTTTATCTTTCCAAAATTTGCTCATTGACCCTTTGAGAAAAACGTGAAATCTGGCCCCCCAAGGCAAACAGGTTTAAACTGTTCAACTGTTTAAAGCAGCTCTACAATTCAATGGCAACTCTTGCAGCACCACTGGCAAAGTATCAAACTAGCCAAAGCTATTCAATACAATCACAAATCTGAAGTTAAAACTGTAGCTACTATTGTACAAGTTACAGTATTTGTTGCCTTAAGGTGGAAGAGTTGGAAGATTTTGATTGCATGACAGACAGGGGAAACTTGATCCAAAACTTTTTGATGGGATCCGATAGATTGAGGAGTTCAAAACTGTTCTGCTCAACAACACTGTAGCACTAAAGAGCTTGTTAAACAAATGCCTAATCCATAGTTGTGAACATATTAAGGAATTCTTGACATTTCCTTTCACTAAGACTATATAAACTGTAAAGCTTGAAATTACTCCTACTTATGTAAGGGTTGCAATGAATTCCATTGGAGATCAATCTTGGACAATGATCTTTTGAGGCCGTGTGCACCGATTCTCTCCACTCTACCTCAGACTCTGTTTAAGGCAGAACTACAATCTAATCCCCATAGTAAACCGGAAATCTGGCCGAGTAGCCTTCAGATTTTTTTTTATTTAACTCACTTATGTAGCTCTTAACTAAACAGGTAGCAACTTTCTATACTCAAAAATGAGGTCAACAAACCCAAATGAAGTCTGAACATGTAAGTATTCAATTTATTAGCAAGTTTTTTTTTTTATTATTTCATGCCTGACTAACCCAGTGTTGAATATATTCAATGAGCCAGTCTCCACTTTTTGGGGAAGGAAATTCCAAAGGCTAACAACCCTAAGAAAGTCCTCCTCATCTCCGTTTTAAATGGGAAGACACTATTTTTAAACTGTGCCCCCTAGTTCTAGATTCATCACCAAGGGAATCTTCCACTCAGCATCTACCTCACCAAACCACCTCAGAATCTTATATCATTCAATGAGATGACCTTTCGTTTTTCTAAATTCCAATGAGTACTGACCCATCCTTTCCTCAACAACCCCTTCATCTCAGGAATCAGCTGAGTGAACCTTTTCTGAACAGCTTCCAATGCAAGCATACTCTTCTCTAAATAAGACGACAAAATTGTATACAGTACTGCAGATGCAGCCTCATCAACGCCCTGTACAATTGTAGGAAGACTTCCCCACTTTTATACTCCAGCCACCTTGCAATAAAGAACAACATTCCATGTACCTTCCTAATTACTTGCTGTGCCTGTCCAGGTGTCCGGAAAGCACCTCCCCTGCCAGGCCCTCAAATCTCAAATGGCCAGCATTCCAGGGGAGCACAAAAGAAAACACTACGAAGACGCACTAGAGCTCTCCTTGAAGTGCAGCAGCATTGACAATGATTGGGAGGAGCTTGCCACCAATTATTCAAAATGGCAACTTGTCTATCAAGCTGCATCATGCTTTGAGTCCAAATGCCCTAATGATGAGGCAGAGAAGAAAAAGGAAGCAAACCCTGCAATCCAGGCTGCACTCTCATGGGATGCATTGCCCCAAGATCTGCAGGTCAAGAATTGGCCTGCAGTCACATGAAGATCAGTGGTAGAAACGCACAACCCCGAGCAGACATCAGCCTCAAATTGAGTGACAGCAGATGGCAAATTGCATGCTAACTTTGAGATTAATGTACAAGGACATCCAAATCCTCTGTAACACAGCATTATGCAGTCTCTCGCCATTTATTTTCTTCTCTATTGTTCCTGCAACTGTGGAGAACCTCATTTTCCCACATTTCCTCCCTAACAGCACTATGGGTGTACCTGCACCACATGTACTGCAGCAGTTCAAGGCGGCAGTCACGGCCACCTTCTCAAGGGTAATTAGGGTGGGCAATAAATACTGGCCTTGCCAGCAATGCCCACATCCCATAAATAAAAACTCCAAACTTTTGCCCTCTCATTTAACCTTTCCCTATCCCCATGCAGACTCTTTGTATCCTCCTCAAAACTTGCTTTCCTATGTTTGTAGCATTAGCAAATTTGGCTACAATACTGTTGGTCTTTTCATCCAAGTCATTATTATAGATTGTAAATAGATGAGGCCTAAGCTCTGATCCCTGTGGCACCCCACGAATTAACAATATGCCAGCCTGAAAATGACCCATTTGTCCTAACTCTCTTTCCTGTTAGCCAATACTATATCCATGCTAATATTTCACCAACATCACAAACTCTTATCTTGTGTAGTAACCTTTTATGTAACACCTTATTGAATGTTTTTTGGAAATCCAAATATATTAGGGCTACTGGTGGTTCTTGATCTACCCTGCTTGATACATCCTCAAAATAACTAATAAATTTGTCAAACATGATTTCCCTTTCACAGAATCATGCTAATGCTACCTGATTGTATTATGATTTGCCCTGCCACTACTTCCTTAATAATGGATTTTAACATTTTCCCAATGACACGTTAGGATAACTGGCCTATAGTTTTCTGCTTTCTGTCTCACTCTTTCTTGAATAGTGGTATTACATTTACTGCTTTCCAGTCCACTGGGTCCTTTCCAGGACTAAAGGGAATTTTGGATGATTGCAACCAATGCATCCACTAACACTGCAGCCACTTCTTTTAAGGCCCTAGGATACAGGCTATCAGGTCGAGGGGACCTGTCAGCCTTTGTCCCATTAGGTTTCGTAGTATTTTTTCTCTAGTGACAATGCTTGGTTTAAGTTCCTCAATCTCTTTTGCCCCTACTTTTCTACTCTTCTTGAAATGGTTTGTGTGACATCTACTGTGAAGACAGTTACAACGTACTCCTTCAAAGTCTCTGCCATTTTATTGTTTTCCATTGATTCCTCAGTTTCATCATCTAAGAGGTGAATGCATGAACGCTTACTTTAGCAATCTTCCATTTTATATACTAAAAGCTTTTATTGTTTGTTCTTATAATTCTTGTTAGTTTTCTCTCATATGCTTGCTTTTCCATCTTTACTATATTTTCGTCATCCTTTGTTGATTTCTAAAGTTCTCCTAACCTTCTGGTCTATCACTAATCTTTGCAGCATTGTACCCCTTTTCTTCCAAACTGATACCATCTTTAACTTCCTTAGTTATTGTGCAAGCTTCTCAGTTTCTCTTTCTCAATGCAATACATCTTTGTTGAAAGTTATGAAATATCTGCTTAAATATCTGCCAGTTTCTCTAAAGTCTTTTCTTTTAACCTCTTTTTCCAGTCCACTTTAGCCAACTCTGCCTTCATACCCTGAGTAATTGCCTTTATTTAGGACTTTAGTTTCAGATCCACATTTTTGACCCTCAAACTGAATGCAAAATTCTATCATGTTATGATCACTCTTGCCAAGTGGATCGTTCACTCTGAGGTAATTAATCAATCATGTCTCATTACATATTAATAGGTCCAAAATAGCCTACTCCCTGATTGTTTTAAGATGCTACCCCAATTACACGCAAGTTCCTTTTCCTGGCTATCTTTGCCAAATTGATTCATCCAATCTACAAGGTGATTAAAATCGCCTGTTATTGCAGTACCTTTCTTATATGTCCCCATAATTTCTTCATTTATACTCCATCCTAAATGGGTAGTTACTGTTAAGGGCCTAAGCGCCCTTCAGTAACTTCTTTCCTTTGCCATTTCTTATCTCCATCCAACTGATTCTACATCGCTATCTTCCAAGCCAAGATCATTTCTCACTACTGTACTAATCTTTATTCATTCATGGGACGTGGGCATCCCTGGCAAGGCCAGTATTTATTGCCCAACCCTAATTGCCCTTGAGAAGGTGGTGTCGAGCTACCTTCCTGAACCACTGCAATCCATGTGGTATAGATACACCCACAGTGCTGTTAGGGAGGGAGTTCCAGGGTTTTGACCATGCAGCAGTGAAGGAAGGGCAATATAGTTCCAAGTCAGTTTGGTGTGTGCTTGGAGGGGAGCTTCCAGGTGGTGGTGTTTCCATGCATCTGCTGCCCTTATCCTTCTAGACGGTAGGGGTCGTGGGTTTGGAAAATGATAAGGAGCCTTGGTTGAACTCCTGCAATGCATCTTGTAAATGGTGTGCACCACTGACAGTGTGTCAATGGTAGAGTGAGTGAATGTTTGTGGATAGGGTGCCAATCAAGAGGGCTGCTTTGTCCTGGATGGTGTTGAGCTTTGAGTGTTATTGGAGCTGCACACATCCAGGCAAGTGGAGAGTATTCCATCACACTCCTGACTTGTGCCTTGTAGATGCTCGACAGACTTTGGGGAGTCAGATGGTGAGTTACTCGCTGCAGAATTCCTAGCCTCTGACCTGGTCTTGTGGTCAAAGTATTTATGTGGCTAGTCCAGTTAAGTTTCTGATCAATGGTGACCCTCAGGATGTTGATAGTGGGGGAATTCAGTGATGGTAATGCCATTGAATGTCATGGGGAGATGGTTAAATTCTTTGTTGGAGGTGGCCATTGCCTGGCACTTGTGTGGCACCAACATTACTCGTTAGCTCAAGCTTGGATATTGTCCAGGTCTTGCTGTATCTGGACATAGACTGCTTAAGTATCTGATGAATCATGAATGGTGCTGAACATTGTGCAATCATCAGCAAACATCCCCACTTCTGACCTTATGATGGAAGTAAAGGTCATTGATGAAGCAGCCAAAGATGGTTAGGCCTAGGACATTATCCTGAGTAATTCCTGCAGTGATGTCTTGGAACTGAGATGACTGACAACCACAACCATCTTCCTTTGTGCCAGTTATGATTCCAACCAGCAGGGAGTTTTCCCCCGACTCCCAACGACTCCAGTTTTGCTAGGGCCCTGATGCCATACTCAGTCAAATGCTGCATTGATGTCCAAGCGCAGTCACTCTCATCTCACCCCTGGAGTCCAACACTTTTGTCTATGTTTGAACCAAGCTTGTAAAGGGGTCAGGAGCTGAGTGATCCTGATGGAACCCAAATTTAGTGTCAGTGAGCAGGTTGCGTCAGTGAGCAGGTTATTACTAAGCAAGGACTACTTGGCACTGTTGATGACCCCTTCCATCGCTTTACTGATGATTGAGAGTAGACTGATGGGGTGGTAATTGGCAGGTTGGATTTGTCCTGCTTTGTTCCACATTGCCGGGTAGATGTCAGTGTTGTAGCTGTACCGGAACAGCTTGGCTAGGGGCGCAGCAAGTTCTGGAGCACAAGTCTTCAGTACTTTTGCTGGAATATTGTTAGGGCCCACAACCTTTACAGTATCCAGTACCTTGTCCTTTATTGACAAAGCTATCCAACTTCCTTTTACTTATTTCTTGTTCTTCTGAAATGGCAAATACTCTGGAATATTCAAGTCCCAGCCTTTGGTCACTTTTCAACCAGGCTGCTTTAATTACTATGTCATCAAATTCATTCATTTTTATTTGCAGCATGAATTCATCCATCCAGTTATGAATGCTGTGTGCATTCAGATAAAGAGCCTTTAATTCTGTCTTTTTACCATATTTCCCTAATCTGACCTTATTTGTTGGTGCACTCTTATGTTTGGACAGTGTTCCTTCCCATCACACACAGCTCATCATGTCACAATAATGACAAAAATCATAAAAATAAAAGAAAAATAAACTTTCCTGCTATAATAAAATGCTATTGCGCTAACAATTTTATTTCTTTTAGTTCTTTAAAATGTTGTTCATCCATAATTTCTTCCAGTGCTGACATGGACTCCAATCCTAAAATGTTAACTTGTTTATACTACAGATGCTGTCTGGCCCAATTTAAATATGGTTGAGAAAATGTTACTTAAAACAGTCACTACCTAATAATGATTTTTCCAAAAAGTTATACAATAATTTCAAATGAACATCAATAAAAGTTTAAACCAGAGATTCAAATCAAAATACTTTGACATAACTAGAAACTGTACATTTAATGCCCCTTGTGACCCCGCTGTTGACAGTAACCAGCAGCAAAATGTTGTATGTGGACTTTTTTTGTTGCAGTGTCAATAAAACACCCACATAGCCTAGTAGGGCAACCAGTAGAATCTCTTTGGCTTGAAGAATAATGTGTACAAACAATATCAGTTAATGCAAGATGATTTTGGGCTTGAATTTCCAAAGTATAGGATTTCAATACCAATTGATTTCACTCAGTAGTAACCATATGAAATGTTACAACTTTAAACAATTCTTTATATCTTTGTTGTTGCTGATATGACAATTGTGTGCTGCAAGATCTGAAAATCAATTGTGTGTCAAAATAGCAACTTTAAATTAAAGACAGATTGTACAGGTGCCCTCAACTCTGCAGGACTTCAGCTCCTTTAATCAACAATGAACCACTGATGCAGTGCAATGTTGCTCTGTCAGATGTCTTTATGTACTGTTCTAACAAGCTCTAATCAATGTGCTTTTACTCCTAGTTGGATTGTGCTGAGCTGGTGCCCGTTGGAGCTTTACCTTACTGGGCAGGTTCTTTTTTCCCCTAGATGAAAAACAGTTACCTGATCATCTCACTGCAAGAGCTCTCCAAAAGCTGCACAGTGACTGTCAGCAAAAGGGTAAAACCTTGTTAAAAACACATCTGATCCAAGCAGCAAACTTCAATATACAGTACACACCAAATTAGAATGAACAAAAGCCAGAGATAGTTCGTAAAATTAGGGAATGGCAGTATATAGGGAGCCAGAGCTTTACTGAAAGCATAGCATGGGCAAGAGGGGGGAGTGCATGGGGATGGGTGGCAGAGGGAGAAGTTGAAAGAAAAAAATAACTGGGCAGAGACATATTTGGTGGTATTAAAAAGCTAATATTTATGTCCATTACAATGGTAGAAAAGTTCTTATTTTTAAAATCCAGAGATTCAACTGTTCATATCATGTTTTACAAAATGTATTTATTTGAATTTACAAAGCAGGGTAGTGCACAAACATACTAAGCACAAAGGTTTCAGTTACAGGTGTGCTGCAGTAGTATTTCAAAAAATTAAGTCCACCTAATAGGTCTTTGACCTCATGTCTAAAGGAAGTAGATGAGGAGGAAATACAAGTCATTCAGCTCAACCCAGCCTAATCACAGGAACAAGAATAGGTTTGTTAGCTCCTTGAGCCTGTTCTACCATTCAATTAGATCATGGCTAATCTGTACCTTAGCTATATTTATCTACTTTTGCTCCATATTCATCAATACCCTTATTTAAAAATCTAATTTTCTCAGAACTGGAAGTTTTAATTGGCTCAGCATCCACAGCCCTTTTGAGAGTGTGTTCTACTACACTTTTTGTGAAGCAATGTTTCATGATTTTACTCCTGAATGGCTTGGCTCCAATATTATTATACCCCCTTGTTCTAAATTTCTCTACCAGAGGAAATATTTTCTGTATCTACCTTAAAATACCTCGATTCTGTCAAATAGATCCAAGCCAGATGGTGAAGTATGAAACAAGACAATTCTTCTCATTGACAGCAAGTTTATTTATAGAATGCAGTCTTGCATATCTCAGTCTCCTAACCACAACCCCAGTGTCCCAACTGACTCCCTTTATATGCTCTTTTTGAAACCAATAAAACAAATAAACTAATGAAATTGACAGCACTTTAAGAGGGGCACTGTAACACAAAACAAAACTTTCAAAGGAAATTTACTGAATCAAATCAAAATGGTGTTTCCAGGGCTGATGATGCACTCCAGCCCCTGTGGTGCCCACTGGTCAAGGAAAACCTCAAGCATACCAGTGGACACCTTGTGCTCCCTCTCCAAGACACGCAGACGCGAACATAACCACAGAAGAGGAGCAGAGAGTCGGACCTAACAACCCCTTCCATGACCTGTTCACGGTCACCTTGGCCAGGCTCAGGAGCAGGCCTATGAGGGGTCCTCCACACGCTTGAGCTGCCTTGAATGCAGTTGCGGCCATGCACCACCATTTTGAGGCTGTGGATGGCTTTGGCCATGAGCTGGGCATCAACAGGTGCCTGATGCTTGGTTGCTGCGGAATCATCCAGCTCAATACTCCGCCATCCAACACGTCCCCAACTCTGGTTGCCCCAGCAGCCTGAGCTCTCACTTCCACATGAACCCGCAAAAGGGGAGGTGCAGATTCCTGAGCAGCGGCTCTCGAACAATAGCTGCTACTCCAGGCAGAAGAGAACTCTGTGAGGCAACCACGTTCTAGGCTTTGATCAGTTCCTGGTGAAAGACAGTCAATTTCCACAATGAAACGTGGAGACCTCCCGGGTCTATAAACAGGAGCTGCAGGTCATAATTGAGGCCGTGCACCTGGCTGAGGAGATATGTTGGCAGTGCACACCATCAGAGAGTGGGCTAGCCAAAGTGTGTCGCTGCAGCGTCTGAAAGCGGAAAGTTGCCCCGAGTGCACGCCAACGCCTAACCGCCCTCCCTAAGTGGGAGATTCAATATCTCAGCAGCGACTCAGTGCATCCTTTCATTCCAGAAGTCAATGAGCTACTTCTGTATCTTAGTAACAAACTCCAGGGAGGGATCAGAGTGACCAACAGATACCACAACATTGTGGCGATTGGTTGGCTTATGTTTAGTGCTTGACCCCCTGTAGGATAGCACTTGGAGCAGTCCAGCATCCTGAGTGATGGTGATTTTAACCTCCAACTCTTGCCAGCCTGAATCTCTCAGCAGGGCTAAGACAGACGACCAAATAAAGGGGATAGGTGGTGCTTAAGGCAAAAGGTCCAAGATCCTCCAGCAGAGAGTCTATCCATCAATGACCGGCCGGGGATCTGGAACATTTTCCCGTTGATCCTGGCAGAGGGCATCGCGGAGTGGATTCTGACTCCTTTTATACTCTTTTGATGAAACAAACAAATAAATATCAATAAATCAGACAGAGAAAACAGGCCCTGGTGGGCACTGTAACTAAAAAACATCAAATGAAATTTACAAAAGCAAATCAAAATATCACTTCCAGGGGTAATGATGCACACAGCCCCCGCAGCGCCCACAGTTTGCAGAAGGCCTCCAGCGTACCGGTGGACACCACATGCTCCCTTTTATGGGCCATCCAGCTGTGAACATAGCCGTGGAAGAGGGACAGTGTGCCCTGACAGTGGACGAAGGCAAGGAAGTGCAGGGCATGCAGCAGCAGGCTATACAGAAACCCGCCTGCACCAAATGAAAAGGCATAGAGGGAATATCTGCAAGACAGCTCAAATTAATCGGTTTGCAGCTCCTGAGGGAGGTGCTAGGATGCAGGACCAATGTGCAATTCCATCCAACCTGGGGATCAGTTTGGACAGAAGTCTACTGCACACTTGAGCTGCCTCATTGGGCCTGAGCACCACTGCTTTCAGGCGGTGGATGGCTTTGGACTTGAGCTGGACATCAACAGATACACACCTCCCAAGTTGTTGTTGCAGCATCATCCAGCCTGCTCCTCCACCATCCAGCACGACCCCCAACTCTGGTCACCCCAGCAGTCTGAGCCCTCTCTTCTGCCAGCCATCAAAATCCGTACTAATGGAAGTGCAGATTCTTGAGCAGCGACTCTGATGATAGCTGCTGCTCCTGACAGGTGAACATTCAGGCATGAGGCAACCATGTTCCAGACCTTGATCAGTCCCCTATAGAAGACAGGCAACTCCGCAAGGAGGCATGGAGACCTCCCAGGTCTATAAACAGGTCATACTTGAGGATGTGCACCTGATAGAATTATGTTGCCAGGGCACACCATCAGGGAGGGGGCTCAACATAGAGGAATTGTTGCAAGGTCTGGAGATTGAAAGTCACCAATTGGGTGCGAAGGCACACTAGCGATTGCCCGCCCTCCTTAAGCAGGAGCTACAGAATCTCAGCAGCGACCCAGTGCATCCTTTTGTCCCAGAAGTCATTGAGCGTCTTCTGCATTTTTGTGCCAAAGTGCAGGGGAGGGATCAAAGTGACAATCCAGTCCCACAGCATTGTGGCAATCAGCTAGTTTATGACCAACACTCTGCCCCTCTACGACAGCACTCGAGCAGTCCTGTCCAGCACTTTAGGCAAGTGGTGACTTTGCCAGCCAGGATCTCTCAACAGGGCTAAGAAAGACATTCAAATAAAGGAGATGGGTGGTGCTCCAGGTGAAAGGCCTGAGATCCTCCAGCAGTGAGTCTATCCGTCAATGACTGACCAGGAGTCCAGAACATTTTCCCCACTTGATCCTGGCAGAGGGCATCGCGAAGTGGATTTTGACTCCTTTTGCATTTGATCCCAGTCATTAAATCAAACAATAAGATAAAGGCAAAATAATGTGGATGATGGAAATCTGAAACAAAAACTAAAAATGCTGGAAAAACCTCAGCAGGTCTGACAGCATCTGTGGAGAGAAAGACAGAGTCAACATTTTGAGTCTGCATGACTTCTTCAGAGCTCTGAAGAGTCAAACGGACTCAAAACGTTGACTCTGTCTTTCTCTCCACAGATGCTGTCAGACCTGATTAAACAAACATTGCCAGTCACCCAATAACTTAAATCAACAATCCATTTACAGATTAACCTTTCTTCAAAGTAAAAAAACTTATATATTTAAACATACTTAACATACAAAGCAATCAAGAAATTGTTTTCAATAATTCTTATAACTCATCAAAACAAGTTGTCCCTCTTCTAGGAAAGCCAATAATTTCTTGGAAGCACACATTTCTCTTTGTAAAACAGTCTGATAATTGGCGACTTCCGCAACCCATTTTATTTTCAAAATCTTTTTGCCCCCAACATATGCTTTATACTAACAAACTTTTTTCAGTTGGATGTTTTACTGAATGAACATTATCCCAAAGAGAATGGTAACCACATAGGATGCAGTGGGAAAACTTTTCTCAGATTGCCTGCTGTATACGATATCCTTCAGAATGTCAGGTAAATACAAATCCATATCTATCCCTCTTACTAGTGTCTGTGTTTCTGCAGCTAGGGTACTTTTAACCATCTTTCATTTTCTTGGCTTCCCAGGTCAAGAGACAATACTTGTTCATTTTCCCCACCAAGAACATGATAAACCCAGCCATATTTGAATATCCACCTGGAAGATTAGCATGGGAAGCATCATTAGAAAAGACTAACTTCGTAACTTTCAGGTATCCCAAGGCTGGAAACTAGAGTGCGTATTTCTCAGAATTTACTTTAAAAGTTTTATTTGCCCTCAGAACCTTAACTGTAGCATGTTACATCATGGTACTCAGTTCCAAAATGTCAGAACTGACACCAGGTCTTGTCCAAGCGCACAGCCAGTTCAACTGCCCAAACAAACATAACTGGTATGTTTCTTCCTTGGACGCAAGATCTTCCTGCAAGTACCTGGCCCGGTTTATTGGGATATGATTAACATTTCCCAGATATGATTGTCGAGTCAAGGTTATTCTTAGTCTAGTCCGATTAATACATAGGGCTTCCAAAGTCTGACTTCCAATCTTAAATTCCCTTTTATTCTACCTATAATAAATTTCTCAAAATCCACAGAACCTCCCCTTAGAAAATCATCAAAGGGCATCATAAAGAAGCCTGGGAGTTTCTCTTTGAGATACTAGAACATTACTGGGTCAGCTTTCAGCTGATCACAAACTCCTTTCAGCAAGATAGGCCTAACTGAGAAATACCATACCCTCAACACATCATTTAATCATTTAATCCATAGCTTTTTCAATTTCGACAGTTTTTCTTCTACATCACCTGCTTCTTTTTGTGGTTTCAAAAACACTTCTCTTTGAAACTTTTCACCACACAAAAATGCAGCTTTTAGGTCATCAACTTACATTCCCAAGAATATGTGGCTACGAGAGCCAAGAAAATCTTCAACATAGTTTTAGTCCATTCGAACTTCTTGATTACCAAGACTCTCTTCAAAACCCCAAGCCACTAGTCCTGCTTTAGCCTTATAGGTGCTATTAGGAAGCAGTTTTTCTGTACATATCCACCTGTGTGATAAGGCCAGCTGTCCCCGATCAGAAACTTCAGAGTATACACCAAGTTCTTTCCAACTATTCAACTCTTCTTGTTTCGCATCTCTTATTATCTTCTAATTTTTTTCTAGCCATCAAAACTTCCTGATCATAGAGACTTCTGCTGCTCATGGCATTTCTAGTTTTATAGTCCTTGTTTGAGTCAAACTAAGGCCTTTACCTGCCCAATGTGTTCTGCACTACTACCACATGATTTCTCCCTCCCACGATCAGAGATTCTGTTGTCAGTATGTGATCTTTAACTAAGGTCAGAGTCATTTCCAGATCCACTTTGGGAACTTGTGCTGTGTTTTCTAATGTTACACATATACACCAAGTTTTGCCAGTCTATAAATCTTGTCCATTATCTTGAACAATTAGCCTATATTTGAATGTGCCAGTGGCTTTCCCTGCTCTCCCTACATGGTTGCATTCCTCCATTCATTGACCTCTTATGGAATGTATGCTACCCTAGTGCAGACTTTTTCTATCGTCATCCTGCCCCATATCTACCGTATTCTGCTCCTCAAACCTGTCAAACATATGAATGAGAGAAAAATCAAGGTGTCTTATCACCCAATTGCTCAGATTCTGCCGTTTAACCTAAACGAACGTACCCTAATCGTCTATCGTATTGGAGAATTACTGTCTTCCCATCACACCTTATCATTTACTGGGACTTTTCCCACTCTTTCTGACCTTCTCTTTTATAGTATACTAAATCCTCAGGGTTAATATTTATTTCTGACAGTCTTATGCAATGCTGTAAGGCTCACCAAATTTTCTGACTTCTGTCTTGATGAAGGCCCTTGTCCCTGCATGTAGGGCATTCAAGTAAGTTGTAAAGGTGGAAATTAATTGTAGTTCCTTCCAAGATTGGGGGACGTCACACATCACTGAAGATATTTTTAAGATTCAGACATTTGATCGAAAAGTGTATGTCCTTCTGAAACTCTAACTCCAGGTAAGATCAGGTACCTGTCCATGTGCAAAACTTCTGTACAATCCAACAATCTGAAAGCAAGCGCCTGAATTAGGAATTTCCAAATAGAATTTCTGCAATCTTATATATAGTGTTAAATTCCATGATATATTCTTCTATGGAGCAACCGCCAATCTTTCTAAATTTATCAAAGTCTGACAAAGCCTCATATGGATTTAATAATCTTTCAAATTTTGTCCATAAATTTTAATAGCATATCCAAACCTTCCTCAGTGTCCAACTGATGAGCATCTAGCTCTGAAAATACTTTGCACTGATCCTGCTTTTGGTAGGAAGCAACAGTGCCAAGACCATATCTTGGTTCTTCTTTGGTAAGGATGTAATCAGTGTCCACTTATTTACTTCATTTTTCCATTGATCCTAAGGTTCAGATTCAGAGAACATCCTTGGGAAATCATATCCTAACAATTTACACTTGGTTTCAGCCATTCTTCTCAAAGGTAACTCCAATTAAGTCTTCTGTAAAAAAAATCTTAGCTTCCAATCTTCACTGTAGGCAACCATCCTCTACTAACATGTCAAATGGATCCAAGCCATTTAGAGAAGTATGAAAGAGAATGCTTTTCCTGGAGTAGCTTTATTCACAGGTTGCAGCCTCACAGATCTCTCCCTCCTAACCACTTTCCCAGTATCCCAGTTGACTCACTTTATAGATTATCCCAATCCTTAATCAAATAATTCAAATCACCTGTGTATCTTTAACAACTTAATCAACAAGTCATTAACAGATTCAATCATCCTCACAACAACTTGTATTTACATAGCACTTGTAATGTAATAGAACATCTCCACCTCAACATCCTATAAACAAGGGAGTAGAAGACAGGCTTATGCAACCATTCTGTATTATTTAACCTATTAAACCCCAATTTCATTTTGGTGAATTAAATGATCAGTTTGTAAAATGATGTAAAATAGTTTTCAATTCTATATAATTGTTACTGGACCATAATATTTCTTTAAAGTCATACAGGTTTGTTTGCAAATATGAACCAGTTAAACCAGTTTCAAATGCCAATTTTACAACTATGAAATAGCACCAAGAACAAGATTGTTTTTAGTTGTTTCTGCAAATGAACATTGATATAAGAACCTAAAAAAAGAGTAGGCCATTCAGACCTTCAAGGCCACTCTGTCACCTTCTACTTCAACTCCATTATCCTGCACTATCCCCATATCCCTTGGTGTTTTTAATATGGAGAAATCTATCAATCTCAGTCTTGAACATACTTGACCGAGCCTCCACAGACCTCTCGGGCAGAGGATTCCAAAGGTTCACCATCCTCTGGCTGAAGAAATTCCTTCTCATCTCAGTCCTAAATGGCCTACACCTTATTCTGAGACCGTATCCCCTGGTTCTAGACCACTCCCGCACCTAGCCCCAGCCAAAGGAAACAATCTTCCTGCATCTACTCCATGAAGCCCTGTAAGAATTTTTTACGTTTGGATGAGATCTTATTCTTCTAAACTATAGAGAATAAAGGCCCAGTGTATTTCACCTTGCCTCATAGGACAACCCATTCACTCCAGGAATTAATTTGGTGAACCTTTGTTGCATTCCCTCTATGCAAGTATATTTTTCCTTAGATAAGAACAACAAAACTCTATACAATACTTCAGATGCAGTCTCACCAAGGCTCTATACAATTGTGATAAGACCTCTTCACTTGTACACTCAAATCCTCTTGCAATAAAGGCCAATATACTATTTGCCTTAATTGCTTGCAGTAGCCACATGTTGGGTGTCCTCCTGCATGAGTCACTGAAAGCCAAGTCTCTTTGAAGTTCAACAATTCCCAGCCCCTTACCATTTAAAATATACTGTATTTCTATTTTCCTACTGTTATGATCCCCACATGAGGTTGCCACTGGATGAGCCCGATCCTAGGGTGGAACCCAGCTTGATAATTCTTTAACAAAAACAAAAATAGCTGTAAAAACTCAGCAGGTCTGAAAGCATCTGCGGAGAGGAATAGAGTTAACATTTCGAGTCCGTATGACTCTTCATCAGAACCCTGAAGAGTCATACGGACTTGAAACATTAATTGTATTCCTCCCTACAGATGCTGTCAGACCTGCTGAGTTTTTCCAGCTATTTTTGTTTTTGTTTCAAATTTCCAGCATCCGCACTATTTCCTTTTATTTGATAATTATTTAATTTGTTTGTTTAGATACATGGAGAGGTGCTGCTGAACAGAGTCACAGAAGTCAGCTAATGAACTTCTAACAAAAGCATAAAACAATTATTAAACAAAAAAAGATGAACTATATTACAATACTCCTTCACTGACAACTGTAGCTTTACAGATATATACAGATTAGTAAGGATAACACAACTTACAAAAGCTCTCTGATACTCTGAACATTAGTGTAAGTACAGTCCATGTAAACCAAAAGGTAACCTGTGCTCAGGCACATACACTCTGACACCAAGGGCTGAATTTGGCCCGAATGGGAGTAAAATAGTGTGCGATGACGTCAGGCGAGTGTCCCAACGTTATTGCGCACTCTTGTAATATTTCATTAGGCAGGCGTGCACGCCAACAATTAAGCGGCCTTTTAAGGCCCTTAATTAATTAATTGATTTGAATTTTTCACTGCCCACCCAACTGTTCAGTTGGTGGCGGGCGAGAAAGCCAAGTGGCCTTTGCATTTTTGGTGAAACCTCATGCACCAGTGATTAAAAAAAACTTTTAAAACTTATATTTAACATGTCCCTGCTCATGTGGCAGAGTCACATGAAGGGACGTTTTTATTCTTTTTAGTATATCTTTATTTTTACAGTTCAAAACCTTCAGCTCCAAGGCAGCTCTGTGCCTCAGGAAGCTTTCATTAGGCGAACCTGTGCGCATGCGCGAACTTCAGCATTCGCGCCACTCCCGCTGCACTGTAGCATGCCTTTCACACTGGCTGTCCATTAATTGGCCAGCCAACATGAAATGTTGGGGGCCGTTCAAGGTCAGCAGTTGGCTTTGCAACTGCTCCCGGGCCCGCCCAACAAGGGCAAAATGCTGCCCCGAGTGACAGATGCCACCTCAGACAGATGCTATGGATCTCTCCTCAGCTCCCTCTAGACGCTTGTCACACCGTGAGCCAAGTGGTCTCACTGAAGTCCATCTTTCACACAAGGGTTTCCAATCTCCACTCTCCAAGAACTTGCTTTGGATCTTCTCCCAAACCAACGTTTTCTCTCAGATGACTTCCGCAAGGGTTCACCTCCAGTGTTTCGAGCTCTCCTTCTGATGTTCCTCTTCCCTGGGTCACCACATGCATTCAAGCTGTCTTCCATGCACTGTCTCACTGACTCAGCTGTCAACAATACACCACTGCTACACATGAAGAGTTACAGGCCTTCAGTTGTCTCTTTGGGTCTTCTGCCTTCGCAAGCCTTTATCTCTTTAAGCTTGAAGCTTTAAATTTGAAACTTGGAGCCTTTCTCTGCTCCTCACTCTTAGCTTCACTTAACAGGACCTTTTCCCAGGTTCCCATCATTCCTTTGACTAGAAGGACTTCTTGGGACACTCTCCTGTTCCACACCCCTGGATTTTCAGGTCTTTTTTTTAGTTTGGGACTATTTGTCCCCTTTGCACCAGTCTCTCCTGGCAGCTACTTTCAAAACTAACTGAACTCAAACAGCTTCCAAATCAAACTACTGTTTCTAGTTTGTGTTTGTGTCTGTGGGAGGGACCTGCCTTTCTGGACCTCTGTTGCTAGGCAACAGCCCAGTTTTTCTACTCGTTTGCTTAACTTAGCGGCAGTCGTAAAACTCTCATTAAAAATGCAGGCATCTTTTAAAGCAAAACTAAAACTTAATTTGACCTTTTTATAACACAAATCAAACTTAAATATTAAAGCTAAAACTCATTCCTAACACCCACAAATACAAATAAGTTAACTGTCTATTTCCTAACACTACCAAGTGGATAACTTCACATTTCTCTCCAAATTGTATTCCATCTGCCAAATTTTTTCTCACTCCCTTAGCCTCTCTAAATCCCCTTCCAGCGTCTTTGCATCCTCATCACAACTTCTACTTCCACCTAGTTTTATGTCATCTGCAAACTTGGAAATATTACATTTAATCCCCACATCCAAATCATTGATATAGATTGTGAATAGCTAAGGCCCAAGCACAGATCCTTGCAGTATTCCACAAGTCACAACTCTGGTTTTCTGTCTTTTAACCAGTTCTCAATCCATGCCAATATATTCCTCCCAATCCCATGTGGTCTAATTTTGTTTACTAACCTCTCGTGTGGGATCTTATCAAGAGCTTTCTGAAAAGCTAAATACACCACATCCACCAGTTCCCCCTTATTTACTCTGCGAGTTACATCCTCAAAAAACTCCAAGTTTGTCAAGCATGATTTCCCTTTCATAAATCCATGTTAATTCTGCCCAATCCTACCATTATTTTCTAAGTGTCCAGTTATCACATCCTTTATTACAGATTCTAGCATTTTCCCTACCAGTATGCCAGGCTAACAGGTCTGTAGTTCTGTTTCCTCTCTCCTTGCCTCCTTAAATAGCAGGGTTACATTTGCCACCTTCCAATCTATAGGAACCATTTCAGAGTCTACAGAACTTTGAAAAATGACCAATGCATCTATTATCTCTGCAGCCACCTCGTTCAACACTCTGGGGTGTAGATTATCAGGTCCAGCAGATTTACCAAATTTCAGTCCCATTAATTTCTCTAGTACTTTTAACACCTTCAGTTCCTCATTTATACTAGTCCCTTGATTCTCCATTATTTCTGGGAGGTTTTAGTGTTTTCCCCCATGAAGACAGACAGAAAATATCTGTTTAATTTCTTCTGTAATTTCCTAATTCTCTGGACTCTGCTTGTAATGACCCACATCTGTTTTTGCTAACCTTTTCCTTTTTATAAACTTAGAAACTTTTACAGTCCCCATTTTATGATTCTTGCCAGTTTACTCTCATATTCTATTTTCCCTTTCTTAAGCTCTCTCTTGGTCCTCCTTTGTAGAATTTTAAAATGTTCCCAATTCTCAGGCTTACCATTTTTTGGTCATTTTATACACCTCTTTTGACCTAATGCAGTCCTCTATTTCTCTCGTTAGTCACGGTTGGAATGTTTTCCTTGCTGGGTTTTTGTGCATTAAAGGGATATTTTTGTTGTAAACTGTGTGTTAGTTCTTTAAATGTTAGCCATTGCCTGTCTACCATCGTACCTTTTAATATAGTTTCCCAATATACCATAGCCAATTTGCCCTCATACCTTCATAGATTCCTTGGTTTAGATTTAAGACCCTAGTCTCTGATAGAATTTTACATTAAGCTTGAAAGTTCAATCATATTATGGTTACTCTTTCCTAACGAGTCCTTTACAACAAGATTAATTGACCCTTTTTCATTGCACATACTAGACCTAAAATAGCCCACTCCCTAATGTACTGCTCTGGAAAACCATCTTGCATACATTCCAAGAATTGGTCCCCCACAACATTACTACCCAGTTTACCCAGCCTGTATGTAGATAGAAATGCCCCAGGATTAGGATATTACCCTTGTTACATGCAGGCCTAATTTCGTGATTTATACTGTGATTTATATTACCACTGTTGTTTAATGGCCTATAAACAAATCCCACCAATGTTTTCTGCCTCTTGCTGTTTCTTAGTTCCACCCAAACTAATTTGACATTTTGATCTTTCTCTCACTATAGCACCAATGCCCTCTTCAATTAACAGAGCTACCCCACCACCTTTTCCCAGTTTCCTGTCCTTCCTGAATGTCTCATATCCTTGGATATTCAGGTCTCAGCTTTGGTTTCCTTGCAGCCACATTTCTGTAATGGCTTTCAAGTCATAAGAATTTCTATGCAAACTAACAATACATCCGTTTTATTGCGAATGCTGCAGACATTCGGATACAGAGCTCTCAATTCAGATTTTATTTTTAAAACTGTTTTTGTAAACTCTGGCCCTATCTGTCACACTCTTATGTTTGCAATCATTGTCCCTTCCTGCCATACTCTTATCATTAATGCTACCTTGATCTATTGCCTTGTCATTTCCTTTTAATCTACTCACTCCATCCCTACATGATCCCTTCCCCCTCTAATTAGTTTAAAGCCTTCTCTATCTCCCTAGTTGTATGACTGATTAGAACACTGGCCCCAGCACGGTTCAAGTGTAGACAGTCCCAAAGATAGAGCATCCACGTGGCACAGTACTGGTGCCAATGCCCCATAAATCAAAACCCATTTCTCCCACACCAATCTTTAAGCCATGCATTCACCTTTCTAATCTTATTTACCCTATGCCAATTTACACGTGACTCAGGTAATAATCCAGAAATCATTACCTTTGAGGTTTTGCTTTTTAATTTAGTGCCTAGCTCCTCATACTCTCTGTGCAGAACCTCTTTCCTAGTCTTACCTATTGCTATTATCTTTGGTATCTATATGGACCATGACCACTGAATCTTCCCACTCCAAGTTCCTCTCCAGTATTGAACAGATACACCAAAACCTGGCACCAGGCAGGCAACACAGCCCTCTAGACTGAAGCTCTCGATCGCAGAGAACAGTATTGATCACATTTATTTGATAAGTATTTACAAAATAGTAATATTTCATACTAGAAAAATGGTACAATATGAAGAGCAAAACCAGTCCATTGCTGGTCCAAGCAGAAATGCACTGCCGTAATTGCAAATGCAGGTGATTAATTTGCAGTGTCAAAATCAGCTAGTTTAGCCTGATTCTTTTTATTATTTGCAGTTGTGTGCGATTTTCACCCAATTATGAATCATAGTACACTATATATGCAAGCCTATTTAGATGCACCTCCTGCACCAAATCACAAGGTTGCATCCATTAGGATTATGAATGGGAATTCAGGCTTCATTCATGTATTTTATGCTTGAAGTGATGCGCAGGGTTGCAAGCTATTAGGATGACAACATTGTAATAGTAGAGTCTAAGATAGGGGCAGAAATGGGTGACACTAGAAGAGATGATCTTTGTGATGGAGAGCATATGAGGTCAGAATCTCAGCTCTAGGTCAAGTAAAATATAAGGTTTTGGACAGTATTGTTCAATCTGAAATGCTAGCCAGGGAGGATGATAGAATTTCTGGCTAGGGAGTGAGGTTTGTCGTGGGGACTAAAGGCAATGGCTTCAGTTTCCTAGTGTCTAATTAGAAGAAATTTCAATTAATCTAAGATAGTATGTTGGACAAGCAGTATAACTTGTGTAAGGAACCTATCATTTTATTTCTGTTGGACTGTAGACTAGAATTACAATGGCTGCAGTTTAAAGGACATGTCTACTGGAACAGGATGAGATATATATAATGTTGCAGTCCTGGAACAGAGTGTGTCATGAAAAACAGGATAGTGCCAGAAAGGAGCCCTGGACCATGGGAGCTGCCTGACAACAGCATTTTAATTGGCTCCTGACCAGGTGACCAGGGTTTTGTGTGACAATAACGCAGCAGAAACCTCCTGGCCTACAAAGAGAAAACATCTAAAATCTCTTTTCCTCGTATCTCTCCCCCTCTCTCTCTGTCTCTCTGAGGAAATCCTTGTAAAAAGGAAAAGGGGAAAACCACTGTTAGAGACATTGAAAAGCAAATTCTCAACCAGTGAACTAAATATTGAAAGTGCTGGAAGACCACCTCATGTCATCAACGAGAACCTAACGGAATTTGGATCAAAAGCAACTCATCGAATCCTGTACTCCAGATTGGTGCTATTGAACTGTTTTATCCCACCCTTAAAATCGATGCTTTGAGAGTCTTGTGTGTTGTCTGTGTGTGTCATGCGTGTGTATAGGGATTTAAGAAGGGGGTAGAGTTTAAGTTATAGTGTTAGAAGTTTGCAGTTCATATTTCTTTCTCTTGCTACTGGTTAACAACAGTCTGTTCAATGAACAGTTATTTACTTATTAACTTCACAAACCTGGTGCTCATATTCAGTTAACCTAAATTAAACAGTTAGGTAGAATTGGGGTAATCTGGTAAGTTTGGTCAAACTTTTCACATTTGTCATGGCTTAGGGAACAGTGGGGCTTGATATTACAGCATACTATCCCCAGTGAGATTTGGCACATCAGTTGTATCAATGGCAATGAAAATATCACAGCAGATTAATCCCTCCAATCCTTTCAAAGGCAGGCCAAGTTGAACACCAGGCAGGGTTTGCTTGGTTCAGTTTGTATGCATTTTCATTCCACAATAGGTCAAAATTAGAGAATATGGAGTTGTTTAACAAAGTAAGTTTATGATAAATACAAAAATAGGAATAAATTTATACTAACTCACTTCAATAATTTCTTTAATTAATGTAAAAATTCAAACTCCATCTGAACAGGAGAGAAGTTCCACATTTTCCACCCATTTTGCTGCCTCGAAAGATTTCTGGTGTCTGTGCTGATCCTTAAAATACCCCCCATCAAAAGACTCTAATCAATGTGTCAACACCAGAATGCTAAACATCTCCTGAATGACCAGACATTACTAACAGATCAGCGATTGTTTGGATTAGTGCCAAACAGCTGCCCATCCCACACTTCTCTTGTGTGTCTATGGAAGACTAACCCAGTAAGAGTTTGGTTGTGGAAACTACTTCAAGGGAAACACCTGCTCAAAATATGTCCAAATATCTTCCTGTGGAAATAATAGTAATCTCAAACTTTGACAACCTGCATTTCTGTTAATATATTACTGGCTACGCGCTTTCCATTGATTTTATATCACACTTATATTCTACTTTTGAAGATACAAAATGAAGCATCCCACTGTCAACTTCACCAATCTACATATCATGGTTCCTCTACTTCATTTGAAGTCTTACCACTTCGTGTTGGCTTCAAATCTTTATTCTGGATTCCAAAAAGAATCAACTCACATTTCTCTAGTGAACTGCATTTGCCACCCGCCAGCCCATCCAGCTAGCTTTTCAGTATCCCCGTGATCCTTCATAATCAAATGGTCTGTTAATTTGGTGTCACCAGCAAATTTATATATTGTTTCCTTATTTCTCAAGCCCAGATAATTTTTGTAATAAATGTAAAAGCAGCTCAAAAGCAGAATTTTAAATATCACTCACCATTTTTCCAGTCAAGTTCTCTTTGCCTCTATTGCTTTCTTTCCTTCAGCTATGCCTACATAGGCAGCCATATTTGTCTTAAGTCCATGCACCATAAATCTCTTACACAGTACCTTAGCAAATGCTTTTTGAAAATCCAAAAATCCCATCCACTGCATTTCCTTTATCTTTCATCTCTCATTTCAACACAGAATTCCATTCAATTGCTCAAGCATAACCTTTGCTTTAGAAATCAATGCTGAATAGCTATGATGAACAGTTTCTTCAAGTGGTTAGTAATTTAACTTCTGTATTTATAGACTCTAATAGTTTACCAAGAGTCCCATGGTTTTTTCACTTACCCTAGTCTTTTTTGAGAAGGGGCATCTCATATCCCACCCTCAAATCCTCTGGCATAATTTTCCTTTCATTACTTGAACTGTTCTCCTGTAAATTATTGCTATCATCCATCATTCTACATACACAGCAGTTTAAAACTTTTAACTACTGTTTGGACACATCTATTTATACATTAGAAAAAAGCCTTACATCAACACTGCAGAAAAAAAATGACGATCATACTTCAAGACATTTGCAAAGTGTTTGTGTTTGGTTCACATATGTTAAAATGGCCATTCTGATCCTCAAATAAACAAATCACAAACTTGCACAAAACCAAAAACCTTATTATTTCCAATTACCAAAACAGGAACAGTGAAAAGTGCTTTAAAAAAAAAGTTGATGACTCCAGTAGTATGGAATATTAGATTTTCTGAAATCCTTTGCTCATGGTCCAAGAGGCATAAAATTTTTGAATGTGAAACTGCTTGAATTTATACTTGAACGTGAAATCATTTACAAGAGCAACTGTTGAAAAGAATCCATAAATTAAGACAATTCAATAAAAAGTCACTAAGTGGAAGGGGGCATGTGGAGAATAAAAAATCCAGTAGATTTGATGGCCAAATGACTTGTTTCTATGCTGCTGCATTCTCTGATTCTTGCCAACAGGAATTTTTCTTTTCAAGTAAAATCTTTCCCTTGTTCAAATTCAATCATTATAGAATTGTCTTTTCATATTTATAATAGGCATCTCAACTTTACAGGAATGTAGTTGTCAATAGGTTTGGGCCCTCTCTCTACTGGCTGCACTTCAAAATATAAAACAGCAGAACTTGGGAGAAACTGCAGAGCTGACCCACAATAACGTCATCCACTTTTTCCTGTGGGTAATAATCCTGAGTTATCTGCACTCTGGATTTTAAACTGGAAAGCTCAGCGAACAGCAGAGACTAGCACCTAATACAGAAAGAGCCACACACATGCGGCAACATAAGGGCCGGACTTGTGTACACAGACTTCAAGTGCTGCCTGGTTGTCTGGCTTACAGGAAACATTGATCAGGTGGGCAGAAAAGCAGAAAATAGAATACAATCCAGAGAAATGTTAGGTAATACATTTGAGGATGACAAACAAGGCAAGGGAATACAGGATAAATGACAGGGTACAGAGAAGTGTGGAAAAAGAGGGACCTTGAAGTGCATACCCACAGATCTCTGAACACAGCAGGTAAGTAGATGAGGTTAATACAGCACATGGGATACTTTCCCTTATTAGCCGAGGCATCAAATGTAAGAGCAGGGAGGTTATGCTAAAACTGTTAAGCCACAGCTTGGGTATTTCATACTGTTCTGATTACTGCATTATAGAAAGTGTATAAAGGAGGTATATGAGGATGTTGCCAGGATTGGAGAATTTTAGCTATGAAGACTGGATAAGCTGAATTTGTTTTATTGGGAACAGGGGAAACAAAGGGGAGACTTAATTGAAGTGTATAAAATTAAGGAGCCTTAATGGGTAAGAAGGACACATTTATCTTAGCAGAGAGGGAACAACAGCCAGACAGCATAGATTTAATGTAATTAGAAGAGGATTAGAAGGGAGTTGAGAAGTTTTACCATCCAGAAATCATGTGGGGGTCTGGAACTCATTGCCCAAAAGGGTGGTAGAGGAAGAAACCATTGTATTTAAAAAAGAAATACTTGGAGATGCACCAGAAGCTTTGTACCTAGGAGGCTAAGAATCAAGAGCTGGAAAGTGAGATAGATTAAGCTGGATAGTACTTCACAGCCAACACAGGCATGACAGGCTGAATGGCCTCCTTCTGTGCTACAAATTTTCTATGTTTCAATGGGGGTTGAGACAGGGGCTTTAAAAAAGAATCAGAACACAGCTACCAAGAAGTCAAATTGCAGAAGGCTGCAGAACCATCATTGAGCAGTAGAACTGGATACAGAAAGATTGGGTTTTTAAGTGAAGTAGATAATTCACTTGAGTAGGCTAATGTTAGCATGCTTCTCCTTTTGTGACAATGCTCCAAACAGAAGTTGGATAGATACAATGTAATTCAATCTCATTGCATTTCACATTCTGTAAAGCAGCTGGCTGTTCAAGCAGACTGCCTCACCTAAGTGTTATAATAGCACTAAGATAAAAATAAAATACTGCAGATGCTGGAAATCTGAAACAGAAACACAAAATGCTGGAAAATCTCAGCAGGTCTAAGAGCATCTGTGGACAAAAAAAGTTAACATTTCAAGTCCTTATGACTTCTTCAGAGATAAAGAGAAATAAAATGTAATGACATTTATACTGTTTAAGATGGGGTGGAGCGGGTGAAGCTGGATAGAAGACCAGTGATAGATGGAGGCAAAGGAGAGATTGCCAAAGAGATCATGGTCAAAAGGACAAAGGGTTGTTAATGATAGTGATACTGGCTAAAGGAGGTGCTAGTGGTGGCTAGTGGTTTTTCCTCCAGCATTCGCATTTGCTTTTATCTTAGTGCTTAATTCACTGCCACTTCTCTTCCAGGAATGCCTAACTCGAAGAAGTACTGCTCTTCTCTCCGACAGAATTTCCATTTGTCTCTTCTGCCCTGTTCATCTTCATTGCTTTCCATTTCTCCTGGTGTTGGACAAGGTGTTTACCAAAACTCACTTTCACAGCCATATTTCCTTCCTCAGTGACTGTCTCCGCCTCCAACTCCCCCCACATGGATTCCAACTGAAGTTCCATCCCTCATGTTTCCAATCCACCCAGGATTACAGGTATCTCCGGGCCACACAATGCTTCTTGGACTGCTTTTCTCGTCACATCCTGAGATCCACACATATGAACACAATCGACTTCTCCCTCCAGCAGCACCGACTCACCCTACCTCAAAGATGTCCTTGCCCCCAGTTTCATTTTATTCTTCGCCTCATCCGACGCCTTAACAAGAAACTCTCTCTCCCTTTCAGGTGCTAAGGAATGCAAGCTCCAACAACTCATTGATACCAACACCCATCCAGGGCCATCCACTCCTTCCTGTCCCTATGACCCCACCCCATCTTCTAATCACAGCCCTTGCCCTGTATTCACCATACCCCCTGACTTTCCCCACTCTGATGCTAAACGATCAGTACTCAAAGGGCTCAGTTTCAAATCCTTACGCCCTCACTTCAATGAATTCTGGGCTCAGCACGATGCTGAACTCTTCTTCCGCCGTCTCCATTTCCGTGCTCACTTCTTTGGCCAGGAGTACCCCCCCCCGCCCCCCAGATCTACTGATCCTTTTACCTGCCTCCGGTATTCTCCCTCCACCTGGACCCCTCCCTCTGCATCTTTTCATTGAGAACTGTCACCGTGACATCAGCCATCTCAATTTCTCTGCTGCTCTCAACCACTCTAACTTGTCTCTTTCTGAACTTGTCGCACTCCGTTCTGTCAGGTTCAACCCTACCTTTGTCATCAAACCTGCCCACAAGGGTGGTGCTGTTGTCATCTGGCGCACTGACCTCTACCTCACAGAGGCTGAGCGCCAACTCGCAGACATGTCCTCCTACCTCTACCTGGACCATGACCCCACCACTGAACATCAAGCCATTGTTTCCAGGACTGTTACTAACCTTTTCTCTGCTGGAGATCTTCCCTCCACAGCTTCTAACCTCAGTCTCCCAGCCCTGGACAGCTTCTACCTCCTTCCCAAAATCCATAAACAGAACTGTCCTGGTAGACTGATCGTGCCTGCCTGTTCCTGCCCCACAGAACTCAATTCTTCCTAAAAACTCCATTCGCTCTCCCCTTATCCAGTCTCTTCCCAACGACATCAGTGATTCCTCTGATGCCCTAACGTCATATCAACAATTTCCAGTTCCTTGGTGGCAGCATGCTGGAGTTGGCAGAAATGGCAGAGGATGATCCTTTGAATGCGGAGGCTGGTGGGGTGAAAAGTGAGGACAAGGGGGACCCTATCATGATTCTGGGAGGGAGAGGAAGGTATGAGGGCAGAGGCATGGGAGATGGGTCGGACACGGTTGAGGGCCCCGTCAACCACAGTGGATGGGAAAGCTCGGTTAAGGAGGACATGTCAAAAGCACCATTTTGGAAAGTGGCATCATTGGAACAGAAGCAACGGAGGCAAAGCAACTGAAGCCCTAACCACCTCCTCTTCACCATGGATGTCCAATCCCTCTACACCTCCAACACTCACCAGGATGGTCTGAGAGCTCTTCGCTCCTTCCTTGAAGAGGCCCGAACAATCCCCATCCACCACCACTCTCATCCGCCTGGCTAAACTTGTTCTCTCACTGAACAATTTCTCCTTCAACTCCTCTCACTTTCTCCAAATAAAAGGTGCAACTATGGGAACCCGCATGGGCCCCAGTTACGCCTGTCTCTTCATGGGGTATAGTGAACAGTCCTTGTTCCAGTCTTACTCATGCCCCCTCCCACAACTCTTTTTTCGGTACATTGATGACTGTTTCGGTGCCACTTCATAATCCCATCTGGGCCTGGAAAAATTTATATATTTTGCTTCCAATTTCCACCCTTCCATCACCTTCAAATGGTTCATCTCTGAACTTCCCTTCCTCGACCTCTGTCTCAATTTCTGGTGATAGACTGTCCACCAATATTCACTACAAGCCCAACAACTCCCAAAGCTACCTCGACTACAGCTCCTCACACCCCGCTTCCTGTAAGGACTCCACCCCATTCTCTTAGTTCCTTCGCCTCCGTTGCACCTGTTCCGGTGATGCCACTTTCCAAAACAGTGCTGCTGACATCTCTTCCTTAACCGAAGTTTCCCATCCATTGTGGTTGACAGGACCTTCAACCATGTCTGAGCCGTCTCTCGGGCCTCTGCCCTCACACCTTCCTCTCCCTCCCAGAACCATGACAAAGTCCCCCCTGTCCTCACTTTTCACCCCACCAGCCTCCGCATTCAAAAGATCATCCTCCGCCATTTCCGCCAACTCCAGCATGATGCCACCACCAAGCACATCTTCCCTTCATCCCCGTCGGCATTCCGTAGGGACCGTTCCCTCCAGGACACCCTGGACCACTCCTCCATCACCCCAACACCTTGCCTCCCTCCCGCGGTACCTTCCCATGCAACTGTAGAAGGTGTAACACCTGTCCGTTCACCTCCTCCCTTCTCACCAGCCAAGGGCCCAAACATTCCTTTCAGGTGAAGCAGCGCTTCACTTGCACCTCTTTCAATTTAGTCTACTGCATTCGCTGCTCCCAATGTGGTCTCCTTTAAATTGGAGGCACCAAGCGCAGACTGGGTGACAGCTTCGGTCTGTCCGCAAGTATGACCCAGGCCTTCCTGTCACTTGCCATTTCAACACCCCATCCTGCTCTCATGCCCACATGTCCGTCCTTGGCCTGCTGCAATGTTCCAGTGAAGCCCAACACAAACTGGAGGAACAGTACCTCATCTTCCGATTAGGCAATTTACAGCCTTCTGGATTTAACATTGAGTTCAACAACTTTAGATTATGAACTCTCTCCTCCATCCTCACCCCCTTTATAACCCCTTTTTTCAATATTCATTCTCATTTCTTAATTTTTATTTAAATTCATTTTTATTCATGTTTTATCCTATTTTCAATATTTTTCCCACCACCATCCCCTCCCCCCTCCCATTAGGGTCATCTGTCACTTGTTCATGTTGTTCTTTCCAGAGTGCTTACCCTTGTCCTGCCATTATCACATTCTGCTCTCCGACCTTAATGCCACCAGTAACACCTTCTTTAGCTAGTATCACTATCATTAACACCCCATTGTTCTTTTGTCCATGACACCTCTCCTTTGCCTCCATCTATCACTGGCCTTCTATCCAGCTTCACCCATTCCACCTCCCCCCCCCCGCCCTTAAACAGTATAAATTTCATTACATTTTACTTCTCTTTAGCTCTGAAGAATTGTAAGGATTTGAAATATTAACTCTGTTTTTTCTCTCCACAGATGCTGTTAGATCTGCTGAGTTTTTGCAGCATTTTCTGTTTTTGTTTTAGTGTTCTAACAGTCTGCCTTAGGACAGGTCAAAGGAATGCACATGCCCAGGACAAGAAATTCTGCTCCAAATCATAAGCAGTTTCACTGTTCCACTCCTGGGTCCTGCCACCACATAATTTGATTCAAAGCAGCTTCCATAAAAAGTAGGCACTCAGACTACTGAGCAACTGAGACTACTGTACAGCACCTGTAACATTATCTAAGGAAATCAAAAATTTGTGACAATCAGGTGTAAAGATTTCATGTGCTTTTATATTGAAATTTATTGTATGTAAGCAAATGTAGTCTTCATTCTGAAGATGGCAAAATGCACAAACATTATCAATTAATCTATTTGGTTGATACATTTCAAGATGTTGTTCAGAGAAATGTGGGCCAGTGCACTTTAAGAACTTTCTACATAGTTCCATATATATTTCTATAGGAATAGTGTGATAGAATTATTAAGATTCACTGGTACAGGTGGATAAGGTCCCAACTCCCCATGTTCTCCGAAGAACAGCGCCTCCAATAATGCAACAGTATTTCATTATATTGGAATGGCAGCCTAGAATGCCAGTAACTAATTCAAGCTGACAATGGGTCCAAGATAGCTATTTCTGTTAAGTTCATTAAGTATACTGTAATATTGCCATGTTAAAATAAATACTGTTCCTCCTGTGTACCAAAGTATATTTGTCTTAACGTAACATTAGAAAAATGGATCAATATTATGTTAACCCCCAAATAAAAAGGTTTTCAAATCTTCGAATATTGAGGATTTGGGTAAGAGTTAAGCTTTGCTTGCACCTGTAAAAGTGAATAGCAAAGCTTGATTGAACTGTTAATTAGAGTGGTTGAAATGTTAGTGGTTAAGTTACTGGACTATTGCCAGTCACCCAGATCCCATGAATGAATAAAAGAAATATACACACAAAAGTACCTTTTCTCCACTGGAGTAAAAGAAGTATCGTAATCGAACGATATTACAATGATCCAGTTTTCGCATTATCTGCAGCTCACGATTCTGTGGGAAGAAAAGAAATCAGAAACTATTTATCTATATATCAAACAGCATCTAATCATGATTGACAGCTATACACCAGGGCAAGACTCCTGACAACAACTCTACTTAAAATATGGCCAGATTGAAGTCACAGAAGGTGTCCTCTCCTACTTAACTTGCTCCAAACAATTACTTATCACTGACAGGTTGCCTTTACATGGAAGCAGACACCATGCAGAAATAGGTGGCCAAAACCTAGGTCAAAAAGGTAAATTTAGTGGCTTTCAAAAGGAGTAGGAAGAAGCAGTCCACTTGCAAGGGATTTTGAGAAATTAAGGCCACAGGACTATAGGTTCTGGCACAACAAGAAAGAAATGCAGTGCTTGCACAATAGACTGGAGTCCAAGATTTCAAGACAGTTGTGGGGGAAGGGACTAAGTCTAGAGGAGGTTGCAGAGATAGGATGATGCAAGGCCATGGGCAGATTTGAAAATGACAAATTTAAATTTAATATGTTTTGGGAGCAGGTAGCCAGTGTAGGTTAGTCAATATAGGAGTGAAGTGTGACCAGGGCTCTATGCAGGACAAGATACAGGCAGCTGCATTTTGGAAAAATTGGAAGTTGGGAGGCTATGAAGGAGACCATTGGGGTAGAGTCCAGAGTTGACTATATCATGGGCAAGGTTTTCAGCAGGGATGGACTGAGACAGGTGGAAGCAAAACATTTAGACATTATATATTGCACTTGGATTCAGTGCCACAAGCAGTCTTCATGTCTGCCAAGCTCCAGAGTGCTTCTTTGCCTGCTCAATTTCTAAGTAAACTACAGTGTGGCCCAAGGATCAAACTGAACTTTCTTGGCATGGTACTTCAGAGTACTGTAATGCATCATGGACTACCATTCTCCTCTTAATGTGCTCTCATCAGACCAAAACTCAGACAATAAATCAATTGACAATTTGGTCAAAAGACAGATAGTGAATGGCAATCAGTGACATACAATGGGATTAATTTTCTCCCCACCTCCATTCTCCTCACAATTTCAAAATAATGCTTCCCTCAAGTTTCCTTTCAAATAGGAAAGAAGCTTTGAGATAATGGAAGAAAAAAACATTGTCGTAGAGTGGGTAATAGCTATCAAAAAATTAAATAAGAACACAAGGAAAAACAGTAAGGGTCAACATCCTGAAAATTGAAATCAGAATTTGATGGTATATATAGAAATGAACAAAACATTCAGAATGTTTTAAAGAGAATTATTAGAGAGATTGTTAGGATGAGAGAGATTATTAACTATAGCTGGATGTAATATAGTAACAACAATAGTGCCTTGCCTTACATGTTTAAATAGGGCTAAGAACTTAATATTTGCAGAAAAGACAGGTTGGGGTAAAAAAAAAAATGCGAGTTGACTTATTAGTCAAGGATTCTATATCACCATGCTAGAACACAATATGTTCTTCACTCTCTAAATTGTCACACTGCTTGCCCCGCATGCAATACAGGATGAGCAGAAATTTCCTCCAACTAAATACTGGGTCTGAAGCCAATATCTTCAGTCCCTGTCACAAACTCTGTTCCCTTGCCAGGAACTCTTTACCTCTCCTTGACAACCATCTGATACTGAACCATTTTTGTTCACAACCTTGGTGGCATATTTGATCCCAAGATGAGTTTCTGACCACATACCTGCACCATCGACAAGGCCTCCCTACTAACACCTGGGAGCATCATCACGCAAACCCACATCTGCCTCAGCTGACCATGACTGAAACTCTCATCCACACCTTGGCCACTTCTAGACTTGACTGTTGGCTAATCTCTCAATTTCCACCTTCTATAAATGTGTCATCCAAAACTTTGCTGCCCATGTGCTAACTCAAACCCAGTCCTGTTCACCCATCAGCCCTTTGCTCAACAATCTACTCCCAGCCCAGCAAGTTCTTCATTTTAAAATTTGCACTCTTGTTTTCCAATCCCACCATGGCCTCACCCCTCCCCATCTTTGTGACCTTCTCCAGCCTTACCAAGGCTCTAAAATCTCTGCACTCCCCGAACTCTGGCCTCTTGCACATCCCCTATTTGAAACCATTCCACCATTGGTTGTCATGTTTTCAGTTTGCCTAGGTCCCATGTTCTGTAATCCCCCACACGCCCCCCCATCCCACCCTTTGACTCTCCTCAGAATCCAACTTTTGACCAACATTTGGTTGTGGCCTAATATCACCTTGTGTAGCTCAGTGTCAAATTTTGATAACACTCCTCTGAAACGTCTTAGGATATTTTACTAAGTTAACAGCGCAGCATTAATGTACGTCTTCGTCATTGCCTTAGGAAGTTAAAAGACAGAATTCATATCCATACAATTTAGAGACAGGAAATGAAGTGTTACAATTCTTAGCAAGCATTACTGGCCATCATACAGTGGTGGTAAGATAGAGGTGAAGGCAGCTGAGAGAGCGGTGCAAAAACAGCAGGGGAGTAATATAGGATAACTTTAACTATCTCAAGATAACCGAATAAAGTTCATGCTTAGAGTCAAAGTGGAAAACATTTAGGCTGTTTTTGCTTCCTAGATCAGCATTCCTCTAATCCAACAAGGAAAACACTTGATTTGGTTCTGTGAAATGAAGTAGGGCAAACTTTGATGAGACTAAGTCAACAATTGGGAAATAGTGTCCACATTAAATATTCAGTGAAAGCACAGGAAAGGATATGAGTCAAAGATAAGTGTGATGGATTAGAAAAAGGCAAAGTTCAGTAGATAAGAAGGGATCTGTCCCAAATTAACTGGGGGAAAATAGCAAATAGGTTTATGGATCAGCGATGGGAAACCTTCAAAATTGGATCATGACCACAGCACAAAATATATTCCTATACAGGCAAAAACACAAAATATATTATATAGGCAGAAGGGAGGTTTACCAAAAGAACAGAGCTCTTGGGGTAAATAAAGAGCTTAAAAATAAAAGATTGTAATGGAGGCAAAAGATAAAAATCACAGAAAAGGAAACCATGAATCAAGTGTGGTAGGGAACGTGAAAAAGGCCAGCAGGTATTATATAATGGAAATATTAAGAATTTTTATAAGCATCTAAAAAGTAAAAGAATAGTCAAGAGGGCAGGACCACTGAGGGATAAAGGAGTTATCTAGTTACAAAGGACAAAGGTATGGTTCAGATCCTAAAATAAATACTGTGCAACAAATTTTATAAATGACAGTGTGAATGTAGTTTACTAAAAAAGTTAGAAAAGGAATAGGTTCTGACAACCTAACTCCATGCATTCTAGACTATTGCAAGAAGTCAGAGAATAGCAAAAGCTCTAACCATGATTTTTCATTTCTCTTTAAACATGCAAATCATGTTATGGGACTAGAACAAACAATGCAATACCTGTGCTCAAGAAGAGAATGCAGCCAATATAACCCATAGGGGTTTCCAGGTGGTGTTCAATAAGGTATCTAAAGTCCCACAGAAAAATTTGTATGAATGGTATAAAAGGAAATGCAGCAGTGTGAACAGAAACTTAGTTGATAAACAGAAACAAAGTTGGGATTAACAAGCGTTACTCAAATTGGAGAAAGATTGAAAGTGGCATACCTCCAGGGCTCAGGTATTGGGTCTATTTTCGTTTGCGACATAGAGGTGATAATTTAGTCTTGGGTATAGGCTGCACTCTTAAAATTTACTAATGAAACAGAAGAGGAACTTTTGGCAAACTGTAATAAATCTACTCTAGGGTGACAAAAAAAAACTCTAAAACGTGCCTGGGTGACAAATGCAATTTACTTTTGCTAAGTATACTTTGGAGGAAAACAAGCAGTGGGAGTATACACTCAATGGAAAGACACTAAGGGTGTGGGTGAAAAAGGCTGAGGAGTTCAAATACACAATTTATTTAACGTCGAGGGCAGGTAGATAAAGACGACAACTGCATGTGTGTTTTATAAAAGTAAAGAAATAATGATAATTATGTATAAAGTGTTGGTTAGGCACAGTAAAAAAGAAAGTGCCTTGCAAGTTTTGGGTGCCTCATTAAGCAAAGACATTGGTGGTAGAGGCTGCAGGGAAGGAAATGGTGCCTAAGTAAGCTTGGCGAGTTGTTGCCATGCATCCTAGTGTAGACTGCAACCACAGTGCATTGACAATGGAGGAACCGGCCGGAGGAACCGGCCGGAGGAACCGGCCGGAGGAACCGGCCGGAGGAACCGGCCGGAGGAACCGGCCGGAGGAACCGGCCGGAGGAACCGGCCGGAGGAACCGGCCGGAGGAACCGGCCGGAGGAACCGGCCGGAGGAACCGGCCGGAGGAACCGGCCGGAGGAACCGGCCGGAGGAACCGGCCGGAGGAACCGGCCGGAGGAACCGGCCGGAGGAACCGGCCGGAGGAACCGGCCGGAGGAACCGGCCGGAGGAACCGGCCGGAGGAACCGGCCGGAGGAACCGGCCGGAGGAACCGGCCGGAGGAACCGGCCGGAGGAACCGGCCGGAGGAACCGGCCGGAGGAACCGGCCGGAGGAACCGGCCGGAGGAACCGGCCGGAGGAACCGGCCGGAGGAACCGGCCGGAGGAACCGGCCGGAGGAACCGGCCGGAGGAACCGGCCGGAGGAACCGGCCGGAGGAACCGGCCGGAGGAACCGGCTGGAGGAACCGGCTGGAGGAACCGGCTGGAGGAACCGGCTGGAGGAGAGGCCGGTACCTCCTTCAAAGGGAAAATTTGATAAATATCTGGAGCAGAGGAAGATACATGGCTAAGGGGAGATTGTGAGGGAGAGAGGTGTGTTTTGGATCACTCCAGGAATGATGGGCTGAATAGCCTCTTTCTATGTTGTAAGATTCTATGGCTCAACTGACACCGAATCTTCAAAGTAGGTGTTCACTTAGGTGGGGAGTTGCAATCAGTCGGATTAACCTGTGCCTTTTATCACCTAAAAACCTTAGCTGGTCTCAGTCAGCCATTGTTAAACTCCCAATTGGAGGAATTAGGCCAGAGTTCTCAAAGTCTGTAACCAAACTACTGACCTTGAGCCCCCACCCTTTAAGAGAACTGAAATGCCACCAGTGAAAACCCTACAGCTTTCCCTTCTTTCCCCCTTCCAACTTTGGATCAGCGACAGAAGTCTTACCAGTTCAACACCCTTTTAGGGCAGAAGATCTAATCCTTAGACCTCTTAAGGCTGAGCCATTATTCTGAGTCAATTAGAATCTAAAACAGTATAGAACTTCCAACACTAAATTAACATTTGAAATTATCAAAGGAAAGTTACAGAATTTCAACCACTCATTTATACAATTAATTGCGACTATGTTTTGAAGTTCATGACTTGAGACAGGGTTTTGATGCAGCTGATCAATATAGTGAAAATTGGAGTAGTTAACAGGTAAACACCAAAAGTGAATTTTCAGTTATAAAAAGCTTTCCACATTTGCTTTTTTTTTTAATGGCAGTCTAAATAAATAATTTTTAGATGCTTGATCTTAAATTTATTTGTCCGGTTAATCAATTTCTTAGGAGAGGGCTGCCTACCATTACTCCCTCAATCACATGATGAGAAGGAAAGACTGCTGTGTAAAGCATTTAATTTTGTTTTGAAAGAATCCACTTATTGCAGAACCCATGTGCCTAAAAATAATTAGGGCAATATTTTACTATTCCTGTGCAAACAGTCTAAGGGAGTAAGTTCTGGCAGGAAGAGACATTTATATACATCTGTATGTGGTTCTTCCAGCAATTAGAATGATTTCAACTAAGTTTTGGAATGGTTTTAAAGAACTACTGCAATTAAAATCTATGCACTGCGCCCATTCACCATAGATGAGAATGCTACTGCACACAGCAGTTTCAACAGGTTGAGGAATATCAGCACCGACCTCAACTCAGGCTTAAGTACCAGTCTCCAGGAAACTTGGCAGAATAGGACTGAAAATTATACATCCAGTATCAAAAGTCTACTGCTCCTGTGCGAGTATTCAACTGATATACAGCAAGCAATATATATGCTTTAGTGAAACAACCAGTATATATGGCATCTTAAAAATACAAGTTTGCAAGATGCCTCTTTTAATGATAAGGCTCTCGGTGGCCAACAATTCCAATACATTTTACAAGTACATACCACATACTGTTACTGCTCAATGTAGGCATGTCAAAATTTATAAAATGAAAGGTTTTATTTAACAAAGTTTTAATTTTCTAAGTATTTAGTTTAGTGGGAAATCTAGTTGAGAGGAGGGATCAAATTTTGACACTTGCTATAACTTAGAGGACATGAGTTAAATGTGACAAGATACTATGAATGCAAATCATTAAAGTGTTTGAATTTGGTAACATTGCATGATGAAGGACTTCAACTTGATTTTAAGCCGAAATACTTTGGCAGATTAAAAAAATAACAAGTACAGATACGATGCACAGCTTAAGGTAATGAAAGCTACAATCTGAGCAGACAAAGGATAGTAGAAAAGAAAGTTAGTTATTTTGCATCAGCATTTACTCCTGTGTCCCATGTGGAGTTACAATTAAAAAGTATTTTGAAAGATGACATGATGTGTGGCAATATTTGAATATATAAAGTACCTTTAACGTAGTAAAGCATTCAGGGTGCTTCACTAGAAATAAATCAAGGGGGAAAACTTATTGGATTTAGTATGTTAAAAAAATGGTAATGGAGTAAATAATGGAACTTAAACTAAAGGAACTTAAAAATGAAGAAAATCTCTAGTGCCTGAAGGTTTCCATTTAAAGGTTTTAAAGGGTAAGGAAATTACAGATGTCATAATCTTCCAAAATTCTTACTTTTGAAATTATCATTGCAGTGGGAAATTGCATATAAGTAAATGAGAGAAACCAGGTAACTGCAGACCTGTCAGTCTAATACCAGTTGTGCGAAACTTACTACAATCTGGAATTATGTAGGGTGATGTCAGACGATGTGTGAAGAGCAAGCCATGTCTAACTAGTTTAATTTCTTGTGGGAATTCGTTAACATAATAGGTAAAGAAGTGACTATGGATGTTATCTATATGGACACCCAGAAGGCATTTGATTAGGCTTGTAACTAAAGAAGTGTATGGAATTGAAGACAACTTTGTAACATGGTCTGGAAATTGGATGGAAGAAAGGATAAAAGATGTGTACTGACAATTGGCACAATGTGATAAATTCTCAGAGATCTGTACGGGGGCCTTAGCTTTTCACCATGTATACTAATAGCTTGGATGAAGGACTGAAAAGTTGGGAGCCCAAGTTTACAGTTGACACTGCAGATGGGAGGAGGTAGTTACAAAGGGATACAGATTAAGTGGGGCAAATTATGTTCAATGTGGGGAAAAGTACAAGGTACAGCATTTAGATTGAAGATACAAAAATCAGTGTATTTTCTAAATAGACAGAAACTAGAAGTTTCAGGGAAACAAAAATTATTTCCAAGAGATGAGAATGAATTCCCTTATCAGGACAGAATTTGATAATATAGTATCAAGGAGCAAGAGTATTAAGTCAATAGTAATTTGGGGAAACTCTGGTGGGTTGGAGTAATTCCTAGCACAAAGGTCATCACTGCAGGAGTTTCACTGGACAGTGTCCTTGGCCCAACCATCGTCAGCTGTTTCTTCAATGACCTCTCCTCTGTCCTAAGGTCAGAAGTGGGAATGTTTGCTGATGATTGTAGCTCACCACCAGCTTCTCAAAAGCAATTAGGGATGGCCAATAAATGCAACATCTATATCCCATGAATGAATAAGTCAGTCCATATACACAATCACTCAAAGCTAGTAGCTGGATACAAAGATCAATTAGAAAGGTGAATAGAATATTAGCCTTTATCTTATGGGGAAGTTATGCCTACCCCATCTGAAGTGCAGTGTTCAGTTCTAGGCACCACATTCCAGTAAGGATACATTAACTTTGGAGGAGATACAACGCATATTCACCAGAATGATATGAGGGCTTCAAATTAGGAGAACAGGTTACATAAATTTGGCATTTATTCTGAGTATAGAAGATTGAGGGTATTACATAGTTATGTACAGAATAGAAAAAAGCCATTTGGCCCAAGTGGTCCACATGAGAACTCCCTCAGGGCAATTTATCAATATGTTTAAAATTATAAAAGGACTGAATAGGATAGACAGAGAAACTATTTCCCCTGTTGGGGAATCCAGATCAGTGGGCTAAACATAAAATTAGAGCCAAGCTAATTAAGAGCAAGGTCAGGAAGCAAGCACTTTTTTCCCACGCATAGGCAGCAGAAATTTCAAAATCTCTCCCCAAACAAATTGGAAACTTTTAAGGACAGAAACTGATTGATATTTCTTGGGGAAGGATATAAGGGATCTGGAGCTAAAGTAAATAAATAGCATTAGAATACTGTCAACCGTAATTTAACTAAACGGCAGAATAGGCTTCAGGGGCTGAATCTAGGCTGGTATCTGTCATGCTCCTAATTGGAACATTGCAGTCAGCACATAGGCTTTGAGGGGTCCAGAGGAGAGCTGCTTGTTGCAATGTGCCTAGTCTCTAACCTGCTCTAGTAGTAAAGGTGCTGATATGTTTTAGTTACATTTCTGGCAATGGAGTCAAACGGTTTGAGACATCCACCAAAAAAGGTTATTGAGCAAAGCACCATTTTATATTCTAACCTACATTATCTAGCCCCAACTGATTGCACTGGAGAGGACATTCCACATTCTCTACAGCAAAGGAACTAGAGTTATTTAGATTATATTTCATTTTATATCCTTCAGTTTAATTCTTAAGTTTTTATTTATCCACATTTCAGGAGTTGATACAGCACTTACTAATGGTGACGAGAGAATATTGCATACATGATAAAGAATTGCTTCTCTTATCTCCAATTTGCTTAAATCTACACATGGGCCTTGTTCTTGTTCTTTGCTCTTAATTTTTAAATACCATTGCCTTTCAAGATTAAAAAATACCTGAATCATGGCTCCTCCAAAATCTATGCAAGTCTAAACTGGCCGAGACATTACAATTCCTTCAATAAAATTCAATTGTATTCTAACTTGTTAGGGCAATGCAAGTCCTGGAAATTCTAAGCTGATGCAGCAATTAAATGTATGGCTACAGATTAAATACTACAGCCTATTTTAATGCATGGAAAGGGTTGTGCTTAAATAAATGCAAACTTATCATTAAAATAGCAAACCATAAATATGAATGTTTGTGCACACCTGCTGACGATACTTCAGCTCAGTTAATTTCAGTTTTGAAAACACATCCTGTGTTTTCCTTTCTCATCCTGCCGATGCTACGTACCATATATGATCATTCAAAACTGCTATCAGGGAAAAACAATAGTGCTAAATCACTCATTAAATAACTGATTTGGGGTCAACTCACTGAAATGCTACACAAAGAAAGACTTTTCACAAACTCCATGGGCAGGATTTTCTCTTTGTCAGATGGGTGTGGTGAGCAGGCCTGAAGCAGCTGCAAAACGGACCACCACCCGCGATCAGGCCCTGACCGCGATTTCATCTGGCTGGCCAATTAATGGCCAGCCAGTGTGAAAGGTACACTGAAAGGCTCAGCGCTACTGGGGTGGGGTTAGGAGAAGGGTGGGCACAGAAGTCTGCGCATGCAAGGGGGAGCGCACACTGACAGCTCCTGAGGGCACAGAGCTGCCACAGGGAGCTGAAGGTTTGGACAAAGGAAAAATAAAAATTTAATAAATGATTATAAATATGTCCCCACGTGACTCAGTCACACGAAGAGGGGCATGTTTGAAATGAAGTGGAAATTCTTTTTTGAATTTTTTTTTACCTACTTTGGAAACCTCATCCTGCCCGTGGATGATGTTTCGTAAAAAATGAAAATGGAATTGCAAAGTCCACCTGGCCTATTCGCCCGCCCTTCAACCGGTTGAGCAGGCAGCAATAATACAACTTAATTAATGCTTTAAGGGCCTTAATAGGCCTATTAATTGTCGGCAGGCACTACTGGCTCTCGCATGCGTCCACTGACTGAAAGATCGTGCGAAATTTTACGCCCAATCGGGTCAGGCGCGCACCTGCCCGATGGATGTAAAATCCTGCCCCCTGATTTGTTCTCTATCACCACCATTCTGTTGATTGCAATTTTTTTTTTCATTTAAGACTGGAGATTTTACATTTTATTTCTCTGTAAATACCTTTTCTTTATCCTTCAGTTGATATGATGGACCCATAAGCCTAGAAAAAGGTTTAGACCAGTGCTCAGCCACAGAATGACAACTACAAACCAGAGGCTAAAGTGAAATTGAACCTCAACATATTTGGCAATTCAGGAGTGCCTGTTAGGCTGCCAGCTTGCCAGTCTCTGCAGCCTTCATATGGGACAAGTTGGAAGTGGCAAGGAAGGAGAATGGAAATGGGCACCAGCATAGGCCATTAGCTGTTCACAGTTGCACTGCATATTCAGGTAAACTAAGAACAACAAAAAAGGACTTTGGTGGTGGCCTTTAAGACTTAGACTGCTCAATGTTAACTAATGTCCCCAAGGGTTCCTTGGATAGGTGTTAGACCACCATTAGCATATCAAAAGGAGTTGAAAGCATGTTTAAAGTGTCACAAGCTGAATGTCACCAGAGTAAATAGTGTCAGATGCATTTTAGGTACCCTTCCTACATTACAACAGTCACTACAATTCAAAAATATTTCAGCTGTAAAGTGCTCAGATGCCTGGTCGTTGCAAAAAGCGCTATACAAATGCAAGGCTTTTTTGAATGCTCTTGGGATGTGACACCTAGCCCCATGAAATTGCATTTTTTTGTCCACATTTCACATTAACACTTCTGATTTTTGAATCAAAACAATGAAGAAAATCCCAAGGAACTGAATCTCATCTTGGTTTGCTGGACTGAAACTGAATGTTATCTGGTCAGTGCAATGTTGGACCACTGATACCTAAAGGACTAACAATGGAAAATAGCTCAAGACAGCACTAATCAGTATCAAGGTGCCTAAAAGTGAGCACTTTTCCTATTTCATGCTATTTTGCTGCTTCAACTTTATCAAAATTATTTTTTCAGCTTTTAAACTCAAAACTAAGATTGCAGGAGATATTAAAAAAATACAGACTTGCCCCTTTTTCACAATCACCCAATGTCTCAATGTGCTTTACAGCCAATGAAGTATATTTCAAGTATAATCACTGCTGTAATGTTGCAAACATGGCAGCCAATTTGCACACTGCAAACTTCCTCAAACAGCAATGTCATAGTGGCCACATAATCTATTATTGTAATTTTGATTAAAGGATAAATATTGGCCAGGACACCAGGGTCAACTCCCTTGCTCCCCTTCAAAACAGTGCCACCCAAGGAGGCAGATGGGGGCCTCAAAACGTCTCATCCGAATGAAGTCACCTCTGACAATACAGCACTCAGTACTGCTTTGAGTGACAGCCTTGATTTGTGTGTTCAAGCCCTGGAGATATCGGAACGTTGGGACCCAGGGTGAGAGTTCTACCAACAGAGCCATGACTGAAACATATTGGAACGTATTCATCAATGGTGGAAGAGCTGAGATAAACTGATTTAGCAGAAACACGGTAAAATGCTACTGATCTTACATTCAATCTCAATTTCAAGTTATGCAAATAGTCTGTTAACAGAACTGATTGCTACAAATATAACTATTTCAGACTGCCAGACAAAACTATTTTGTGGATGTCTAAAATTCTACTGAAACACGATTCAAGATCTACTTCTTAAGAGTCCAACCACAAAATATTTCAATTCCATACAATCTGACACTTAGATGCCCTGAAACTGAATTAGAACATCCAAATCCCCAAAGCTATTAAGTTGAGAAATAGCTTGCATTAGCTCCTGTTACTTTAGCCATAAGTACTTCTTTTCCCACCCAATATTTCCCAAAGGGGGAAAAGATGTAACTTTTGTCAACTGCTTTCTGAAATTTCCAGTTAAAATGAATTATGTCCCTTACCTTAAATCTCTTGTCTTGCAAAACCTTTTTGATGGCCACCAGCTCCCCTGTATCACATAGTTTCGCCTGGTAAACGACTCCAAAAGAACCATTACCAATCACCTTGGTGTCACTGTAGCTGACCTCCTGCGGCCGGTCTGGGCCCTGTCCAGGTGTTGCCACCACTGTTGTCACCTTACCGCCATCTTTGTCTCCTAATCATAAAGAAAATCAGTTTATCAGGACCAGTGTTCAAACCAAAACACAATGACTTACAGGAGATACAGATCAGCAACCAATTGTTTACTAAAAATAAATCAAGTGATTCTGGGCACATAACACACTGCTGTTTTCCACTGCTATATGTTGGCCACAAAACAAGCAATTTTCCATAAACGAATATTCCTCAAATGTATTGCTATTTAAACACATGCAACTTTAGGTATTTGTATTCAGTGCATTTCAGTTTCTCCCAGTTCCTGGTTTACAATCCCGAATAAAAAATTAACTTTGCAATGCATATTGTTAAACAAATGTCAAAGATGGAGTTGAATAACTTCACAAAGATTTTTTTTAAGCGAAAACAGTATGGTATAATTTTATTATTCCATGACATTTCTTTTCATTTTGCAATCCTATGGCTTGTTACTGTACATCTGCACTGCAGGAACTCACCAAGGCTCCTTAGTCATCATCTTCCAAACCTACAACCACTATCTAGAAGGACAAGGGCAGCAGTCACACGGGAACACCACAACCTCCAAGTTCCCCTCCAAGCTACTCACCATCCTGACTTAGAACTATATTGCTATTTTTTCTCTGTTGTTGTGTCAAAATCCTGGAATTCCCTTCCTAAAAACTGTGGATGTACCTACACCATATGGGACTGTAGCAGTTCAAGGTGGCAACTCATCTTCTCAAGGGCAATTAGGAATAGGCAATAAATGCTGGCCTAGCCAGCGACGCCCACAGCCAGTGACTCTAAATTAACAAATTTTTTACAACTCCAATTGTGCTGCAGTTGGACCAGTGCACAAATGTACTCAGATTGTGCTCTACTCTACTGTCTGTACAGTCCAAGATCTTATTTACTTTCTTTACTACTGCTGCACACAGCGGTAATGGACGGAGTAACCTATCCGTCAATACTCTTGAATCTCTCTGTTCCACCTTTTAGAATAATATTCCTCAACTGATATTGTTATAGCATATTCCCTTTTCTCAGTCTCATGACTTGGCATTAAACGATATCTGCCACTTGTCCAGCTAGCTTCCGAATCTATCCAGTTCCTTCTATGTTTGATCAGTTCCTCATTGTTTGTGGTCTCTCCAAATTTAGTAAATATCATTTGCAACCTTGAGTAAATTTTGTTTCTATTTCCACTTTCAATCATTCTAAATTAAGATTGTGTCTGTATTCATGGAGGAAATCACAAAGCCTTTCTATTGTCGGGGTAGAATTGTTAGGGCAAATTGAGATTTATGAAAGATGGATGTAACTGAGAATTAATTGCTTCCATCCCAGTGAACCAATTTAAATCAATGTTCTATGCTCTCTCTTAGCAAGGGGCTTGAAAGAAGTTGCTAGTGAGATAGTGGATACAGAATCACAGGACATTTACATTGCAGGAGGCTATTTGGCCCATCAAGTCTGCACTGGCTCTCTGAAACAGCATTCTACCTAGTCCCATTCCCCTGCCTCATCCTTATAACCTTGCACATTCATTATTTTCAAATAGCAATCCAGTTCCTTTTAAATACCTCGATCGAAACAGCCTCCACCACCCTCTCAGGAAGTTCGTTCCAGACTCAAAACATCCTCTAGGTGAAAAAAATTTTCCTCTCATCACTTTTACTCCTTTTGCCAATTATGCCAGTTCTTGATGCCCTTGAGTGGGAACATTTTCTCACTAATTACCCAGTCCATGCCCCTCAGGATCTGGAATACCTCTTAACAAGGTTCCTCTCAGCCTTTTCTTCAAGGAAAGCAGTTCCAAACTCTTCAATCTATCCTCATAGCTACAGTTCTTTATCCCTGGAACCAATCTTGTGAATTGCCTCTGTACTCTCTCCAATGCCTTCACATCCTTTCTCAAGTATGGTGCCCAGAACTGCTCGCAGTAATGCAGATGAGGCCGAACTAATATGTCTTATATAAATTCAACATGACCTCCTTACTCTTGCACCTAATGCCCCTATTAATAAAGCCTAAGATACTATATACTGAATTAACTGCTCTCTTTCAACATGTTCTGCCATCTTCAATGACTTATGTACATATACACGAAGGTCCCACTGTTCCTGCAACCCTTTTAGAGCTTCTCCCTTTATTTTATACCATCTCTCCTTATTCTTCCTGCCAAAATGAATCATGCTGGTTTTAGTTTTCTAAAATTGCCTAGATTTGGGAAAAGTTCCAGTAGATTGGAAAATAGCAAATGTAAATTCTTTATTCAAAAAGTGAGAGACAAAGCAGGAAACTACATGCCAGTTAACTTAACACCTGTCATAAGGAAAATGTTAGAAGCTATTACTAAAGACTTTACAGCAGGGCACTTGGAAGAATTCAAGGTAATCAGGCAAAGTCAACGTGGTTTTCTGAAAAGGAAATCAGTTTTGATCAAGTTATTGGAGTTCTTTGAAGGGGCAACATGTGCTGTGGATAAAGGGGAACCAGTGGATGTGCTGTACTTAGATTTCCAGAAGGCATTTGATAAGATGCCACATCAAAGGTTTCTATGAAAAATAAAAGCTCATGGTGTAGGGGTTAACATATTGGCATGGATAGAAGATTGGCTAGCTAACAGGAAACAGAGGGTAAGCATAAACAAGTACGATAGCAAGAATTAATCTTAGCTTGGAAGATGTGGAATCCATATGGGTGGAGGTAAGAAATAACAAGGGGAAGACAACACTGGTGGGAGTAATCCATAGACCCCCTAACAGTAGCTATATTGTAGGGCAGAGAATAAATCAGGAGATAATGAGGGCATGTAAAAAAAGTAAGTATATTAATCATGGGTGAATTTAATCTTCATGCAGATTGGGAAAATCAAATTGGCAGATAGTCAAGAGCAACAATTCATAGTGTATTCGGAACAGTTGCCTAGGCAATATGTTGTGCATCCAACCAGGGATCAGGCTATTTTGGATCTGGTAAAATGTAATGAGACAGCTTTAATAAATGGTCTAAGAGTAAGAGATACCCTAGGAAACAGTGACCATAACATGGTGGAATTTAGCATTCTATTTGAGAGTGAGAAACTTAGTTCGGAAACAACTGAGCTAAACTTAAATAAGGGTAACTGAAAAGGAATGAAGGCAGAATTGGTTGGAGTGGACTGGGAAAGGAGTTTAGCAGAAAAAATGGTTGATGAACAATGGCAGATGTTTAAGAGAATAGGTTATCACTCACAACAAAGATATATCCCAGTGAGGAAAGAGGATTGTAGGAAGGGGATAAACCAACCATGGTTAACCAAGGAAGTTAAGGATAGCATCAAAGTGAAAGAAAAAACTTACAATATGGCAAAGATTAGTGGCAAGCCAGAGGATTGGGAAAGTTTAAAAAAACAAAAGATGACCAAAAAATATTAAAAGAGGGAGAAAATAAACTCTGAGGGTAAACTAGCAAATAATATAAAAACGGACAGTTAGAGCTTCTTTAAATATATAAAATGGAAGAGAGACACCAAAGCGAACATAGGCTCCTTATAGAATGAGGCTGGGGAAATAATAATGGGAAACCAGGAAATGGCAGAGGAGTTGAATAAATACTTTGCTTCAGTCTTCACTGTAGAAGACACTAATAGCATTCCAAAAATACTGAATAATCATAGGGCAAAGGCAGGGGAGAGGGGTAGGAAATAAGTACAATAACTATTACTAGAGCAAAAATGCTAGGGAAACTAATGGGGCTAAAGGCCAATAAGTCACCTGGACCTGATGGGTTGCATCCTAGGAAATTAAAGGAAATAGCTACAGAGATAGTGGGTGCACTGGTAGTAATCTTCCAAGAATCCTTAGATTCTGGAAAAGTCCCAGGGGATTGGAAAACTGCCAATGTAACACCTTTATTCAAAAAGGGAGGGAGACAAAACAAAGGTAACTGTAGGCCAGTTAGCTTAACATCTGGCATTGCGAAAATGTTAAAGTCTATTATAAAGGATGTAACAGCAGAGGACTTAGAAATGCATAATATAATCAAGCAGAGTCAGCATGACTTCATGAAGGGGAAATCATGCCTGACAAATTTATTAGAATTCTTTGAGGTGCTAACAAACAGGATAGATAAAGGGGAACCAGTAGACATAATATATTTGGATTGCCAAAAGGCTTTCGATAAGCTACCACACACTTAAGAGCCCATTGCATTGGGGATAGTACATTAGCATGGATAGAGGTCTGGCTAACTAATAGAAGACAGAGTTGGGATACGGAGTGCATATTCAGGGTGGCAACATATAACTGGTGAAGTGCCACAGGGATCAGTGCTGGGGCAACAATTATTTACAATATATATTAATGACTTGGATGAGGGAAATGAATGTACTATCACCAAGTTTGCGAATGACACAAAAATAGGTGGGAAGGCAAGTGGTGAGGATGACAGTGAGTCTACAGAGGGATATAGCCAGGTTAAGTGAGTGGGCAAAAACGTGGCAGATGGAATATTATATGGACTATATGGATTATAGACTTTGGCAGGAAGAACAGAGGAGCTGAATATTACTTAAATGGGAAAGACTGAAGAAAGCTGCAGCACAGGGGGATTTGGGGGCCCTCGTGCATGAATCCCAAAAAGCTAGCATACAAGTTCAGCAGGCAATAGGTAAGGCAAATGGAATGCTGGCCTTTATTTTAAAGGGAATCGAGTATAAAAATAGGGAAGTCTTGCTAAAACTATACAAGGCACTAGTTAGACCATACCTAGAATATAGTGAATAGTTTTGGTCCCCTAATCTAAGGAAAGATATACTGTGGCATTGAAGGCAGTCCAGAGAAAGTTCACCAGGTTGTTCCAGGGTATAGAGAGATTTTCTTACGAGGAGACCTTGAATAGGTTGGGCCTGTACTTATTGGCGTTTAGAAGAACAAGAGGCAACCTTATTCAAACATATAAGATTCTTGGGGGCTTAACAGGGTAGATGCTGAGAGGTTGTTTCCCCTTGTGGTTGAGTCTAGGACCAGACGGCATAATCTCAGGGGCTGCCCATTTAAGACAGAGATGAGGAGGAATTTCTTTTCTGAGGGTAGTTAATCTGTGGAATTCTTGACCACAGAGGGCTGTAGAGGCTGGTATGTTCAAGGCTAAGATAGGCAGACTTTTAATCAGTAATGGAATCAAGAATTATGGGGAACAGGCAGGAAATGGGTTGAGGGTTATCAGATCTGTCATGATCTCATTGAATGGCAGAGCAGACCCAATGATCCGATAGACTGCTTCTGTTCCTATGGCTTATGGCCTTAAATAAGGTGACCAATACTGTACACAGTACTCCAGATGTCATCTCACCAATGATCTGTGTGAGTGAAGCACAATCTCCCTAATCTTGTATTTAATTCCCCTTGCAATAAACATTACATTAACTTAGCTAATTATTTGCTGTATCTGCATACTAGTCTTTTGCGATTCATGCACTAGGACACCCAGACTCCTCTGCATCTCAGAGCTTTGCAATCTCTCTCCATTTAGATAATAAGCCTCCTTTTATTCGTCCTGCCAAAATGGACAACCTCACATTTGCCCACATTATACGGTGGTTGCCAGGTCTTTGCCAATTCACTTAACCTATCTATATCCTTTTGTGTCCTCTCCACAACTTACTTCCCTATCTATCTTTGCGTCATCATCAAATTTAGCAACCACACATACCATTGATCCCTTCATCCAAATCATTTATATTCTTTTTATTCATTCATAGATGTGGGTTTCGATGGCTGGGCCAGCATTTATTGCCCACCCCTAGTTGCCTTCGAGAAGGTGGTGGCGGTGAGCTGCGTTATTGAACCTCTGCAGTCGATGTGCTGTTAGGAAGGGAGTTCCAGAATTTTGACCCAGCAACAGTGAAGGAACGGCAATATATTTCCAAATCAGGATGGTGAGTGACTTGGAGGGGAACTTCCAGGTGATGGTGTCCCTACCTGTCTGCTGCCTGTCCTTCTGGATGGTAGTGGTCGTGGGTTTGGAAGGTGCTGTCTAAGGAGTCTTGGTGAATTCCTGCTGTGCATCATGTAGATGGTACACTCTGCTGCTACTGTGCATTGGTGGTGGAGAGAGCAAATATTTGTGGATGGAGTGCCAATCAAGCAGGCTGCTCTGTCCTGGACAGTGTCAAGCTTCCTGAGCATTGTGGGAGCTGCACTCATCCAGGCAAGTGGCGAGTATTCCCTCACACTCCTGACTTGTGCCTTGTAGACAGTGAACAGGCTTTGGGGTGTCAGGAGGTGGGTTACTCATCGCACGATTCCTAGCCTCTGGCCTGCTCTTGTAGCCACAGTATTTATATGGCTAGCCAGTTCAGTTTCTAATCAATGGTGACCCCCCCCAGGTTGTTGATAGTGGGGAAATCAGTGATGGTAATGCCACTGAACATCAATATAAATTGTAAAGTGTTGCGGCCCCAGCACTGATGCCTGTGGCACACCACTCGTCATATACTGCCAACCAGAAAATAAGCCATATATGCCTACTCTGATTCCTGGTAGCTATACAATCTTATATTCATGACAATATTTACCCCCTACACCATGAGCTTTTATTTTTCACAATAACCTTTGATGTGGCATCTTATCAAATGCGTTCTGAAAATCTAAGTACAGCACATTCACCCATTCCCCTTCATCCACAGCACCCGTTACTTCTCCAAAGAAAGCCAGTAAATTGATTAAACATGATTTCTTTTTCACAAAACCATGTTGACTCAAATTGATTACCTTGAATTTATCTAAGTGCCTTGATGTAACGTCTTTAATAATAGCTTCTAACATTTTCCCTATGACACGTTAACCGGCCTAGAGTTTCCTGCTTTTTGTCTCGCTCCCTTTTTGAATAAAGGAGTTACATTAGCTATTTTCCAAATTAATGGAACCTTCCCCAAATCTAGTGAATTTTAGGAAATTAAAACCAATACATCAACTATCTCACTAGCCACTTATTTTAAGACCCTTGGATGAAATCTATCAGGACCCGGGGTCTTGTCAACCCGCAGTTCCAACAATTTGCTAAATATCGCTTTCCTGGTGATTGTAATTCTCGAGTTCCTCCCTCCCAATTCCTGATTTACAGCTATTTCTGGGCTACATGCATCGTCCATCGTGAAGACCGATGCAAAAACCTATTCAATTCATCTGCCGTCTCCTTATTTCCCATTATTAATTCCCCAGACATACTTTCTATAGGATGAACATTCACTTTGCTAACTCTTTTAAGAGATTTTATAGATATTTACTGTCTTTTATATTTTTAGCTAGCTTTCTGTCCTTATTAATTTCTTAATCATTCTTGTTTTTTTTTATATTCTGTCCAATCTTCTGACCTGCCACCATCTTTGCTCAACTATGTACTTTTTCTTTAAGTTTGATAATATCTTTAATTTTTTTTAGTTAATCACAGATGGTAGAGAAAATCCAAGGGTCGGATCCTTGTTGGAATGTATCTATTCTACCTATGTATTCCAAAATATCCCCTTAAATGCCTGCCACTGCATCTCTATTGACCGATCCCTTAACCTAAATTGCCAGTTCACTTTGGTAGCTTTGCTTTCATGCCCTCGGAACTGCCCTTATTTATGTTTAAAATACTCATCTTACATCCAGTCTTCTCTCTCTCAAACTGAATGTAAAATTCAATCTTATTATAATCACTGCTACCTAGGGTGCCTTCATTATGAGGCAATTAATTAATCCTACCTCATTGCACAATACCAGGTCTGGTATAGCCTGCTCCCTGGTTGGCTCCAGAACGCGGCAATCTAAGAAATTATCCCAAAAATATTCAATGAATTCATCATCTAAGCTACCTTTGCCCATCTGGTTGTTCTAGTCGATATGTAGATTAAAATCCCCCATGATAATCGCCATACCTTTCTGACAAGCTCCCACTATTTCTTAAACAAAGACAGAATTACCTGGAAAAACTCAGCAGGTCTGGCAGCATCGGCGGAGAAGAAAAGAGTTGACGTTTCGAGTCCTCATGACCCTTCGACAGAACTATTTCTTCTTTGATATCCTGTCTTGTGTGATTACTGTTAGGAGACCTGTACACCACTCCCACAAGTGACTCCTTGCCTTTATCATTCCTCATCTCTATCTAAACAGCTTCTATATCCTGGTATCGTGAACTTAGGCCATCTCTCTCTATTGTATTAATGTCGCCTTTAATTAACTGAGCCATCCTCCACTTTTTCTATCTTCCTGTCCTTCCTAAAAGTCACAGGCCCTTCAATGTGCGGGTCCCAATCGATCCCATCCTGTAGCCATGTCTTTGTAATGGCTATTACATTGTACTTATTTATCTCTATTTGCACTATTAATTCATCTGTTTTGTTTCAAATGCATTCAGATACAGAGACTTGAGCTTTGTCCTTTTATTACTTTGGTAACCTCCAGCCTTATCTGCTGGTTTATTCTTAGACTTGTGTATCCTGTCTTTTCTCGTCTTGGTCTGTTTCTCATTTCTCGTGTTAATACCTTCCACTCTTACCTTCTCTCTACTCTTTTGATAAGAGAGGAAAGCTAATAGAATGCTGTCGGTTATTGCGAAAGGAATTGAATACAAAAGTAAGAAGGTTATGCTTCAGTTATACAGGGGATTGGAGAGACCACATCGGGAATACTGTGTACAGTATTAGTCTCCTTATTTAAAGGAAGGATCTAAATGCATTGAAAGCAGTTCAGAGAAGGTTTACAGACTATTACCTGGAATGGGAGGGTTGTCTTATGAAGAAAGGTTGGATAGGCTAGGCTTATATCTGAAGTTTAGAGCTAGAGTAAGAGGTGACTTAAATTAAACCTTTAAGATCCTCAAGGGTCTTGACAGAGGTCACTGTCTCAAAATAAGCGGTAGCTCATTTAAGACAGAGGTGAGGAGAATTTTTCCCTCCAAGGGTTGAATGTCTTTGGAACACTCCCTCAAAAGGTGGTGGAAGCAGAGTCTGAATATCTTAAGGCAGAGCTAGATAGATTCTTGATAAAGCAAGGTGAAAGGTTGAGGATAGATGGGAACGTGGAGTTGAGGTTACAATCAGGCCAGCTATGGTCTTACTGAATGGAGCAGGTTCGAAGGGCTGAGTTGCCTACTCCTGCTCTTAATTCGTATGCTCGTATGGTAACTGTGCACTTGAGGTCTCTGATACCATCTTCCCCCAATGTGCTAGAAATCTGAACCCTTCCCTCCAACATCGATCCCCAATCTATGCATTCCTGTACTTCATCTGCCTTGCAACACCTCATGTAGTAGGTGAAACTGGTAGCAATTCAGATAGGACTACCAACAAGATCTTGCTCCTTTATTTACTCCCTAGCCCTCAAAGACCACCTTGCAAAACCCTCAACTGGGTCCTAGGACATGGGTTCCAACATGATCTATAATCATCCCCTTCCAAGAGCATTTCTAACTGTCTCATAACTGCACCCTAGCACTTGGAAAGCAACATACCATAAAATTCTCCCAGTCACAAATACAGAAAGGTAATTTATCTTCTACCTATACTCTATACTTTATACCTTTCCTCCAGCAATCCCTTCCTGTGTGACAGCACTGAATAATTTCAGATCATCCTCTCAAGTCACAATCATTGCTCGCTTTTAAGCTATCAAGAATCATATCTCCATTAGCCAACTGGAGGCGCTTGGGGGTCTTCTCTTTTTAGCTCTCATCTCTCCTGACTTCCCACGTAAGCTGGTCACCAACGTACTTTGTCTCATTTCACTATCCATAAGTCTCTCAAACTGTGGGATAACCACCAATGGAAATGTACTTCCAAAATACTCTCCTTATCCTGAAATTTTATGTAGTGTTACGAACTATTCCCCAAGCTTGGCAGTGTTAAACTCAAAATTCACATATGTCTGATATTTCATTTGTGTGTATCTTGTCATCAGTGTAGGTTCTTTCATAGTGGGATCAAATTACTCTTTAATTACTCCAGGTAATGTTGCCCAGGCAGTTCAACAGCATTCTCAGTACCAAACTGCTATTCAATTTCTGTTCCATTTGCATGGATATGCTTTTAATGTAGTAAAATGCCCCAAGGGACACCACAGAAGCATAAGACAAAATTTGACACTGAGCCACAGAGATACTAGGACAGGTGACCAAAAAGCTTGGACAAAGAAATCAGTTTTAAGGAACAGTACAGGAGACAGTATGAGGCGCAGAAAGTTTAGCAAGGGAGCTCCAAAGCTTAGGGCCTAGGCAGCCGAGGGCATGGCCACCAAAAAAAGAAAATCTGAATGACTCAATCTCAGTGGAATCGCAGATTAACATTTCTTGTGCAATGTTATCTTTATCTATTGCTGTTTGTTCCTATGCACAAATTAGCTGCTGCATTTTCCTATTTATGTTACAGATTAATAAATTTCAAAATTACTTAATGACTGTGCAGTACTCGGAACATTCTGAAGTCACGTAAGTTCTATAACAAGTACATTCAACAGTGGAATTTAGCAAATTGTTTCCCTTGAAATCTTTCCCACCAGCATTCATGGTTGTTCAATCACCAATCAACATCTAGCTGTTTCTACTTGAACTAACATTAAATGATGGTCACTCCGTAACATCTGTAAAAGTCTTCGATTTTCTAAATTAACATTGTGATTTTGTTTATAAAAAACATAATATACGTGGCTTATACACACCACTGAACTCTCTTTAAAAACTAGAACTCTCTTTTAGGTCACACTGTCCATTGCCGAGTCCCTCAAGTTCCCTTTCATCAAAAATAAATGGAGCAACTTTTCAAAAAAAAGTGAATGAGATTTTAAAAAAAAATCAGTGTTCGAGCTTTATCCAAAGAAAAAGAAAGCATTACAGATTTCCATCCAGCATGGATAATTCCTCAGATTCAGTGGCATGGGTTGCTCCTGTAACAGTCTAAATGCCTTACTTTTATGGAGTTTGGATAAAAGGTCATCAACCTGAAACATTACCTCTGGTTACGTAGGATATACAGCACAGAAACAGGTTAATTAGCCCAACCAGTTCATGCTGGTGTTTATGCTCCCCCTCGAATCTTCTCCTACCTTTTATGATGTAAATCTACTATTGTAACCATCTATTCTGCTCTCAAATACTTTTCTAGTTTCCCCTAAATATGCACCTATACTATTTGCTTCAACTACCACCTGCGGTCGCAAGCTTCACATTATCACCATTCTTTGGGTGAACATCTTCTGAATTCCTTATTGGGTTTCTTAATGACTATCTTGTATTGAAAACCTCTAGTTATGCTCTTCCACACAGCAGGAGACATTCTTTCTGCATCCACTCTATTAAAACCTTTCATAATTTTAAAAACCTCTATTAGGTCACCTCGCAGCCTTTTTACACTCTCTATAGATGTTCCCTGACATTTTGAGTATGTCCAGCATTTTGTTTTTATTTCATTTTCTGGCAGTTGACTTGTAACATCCTATATCTATTTGTGCAATAGTGTAATCCAGGGGTGCAACAGTAGTATCCCGATATGATCTGTGCTGGGTATTCATGTCTTTTGCAAGTGTATTGCTTCCATCCCTCTGTAGGCAAACCAAACGAATACCCCTGAGACAAAATTTAACAAATACTTTATTGTGCAACAGGTAATTTAACAGAGTTATAATTGAAATTATAGAATCGCTCAGCACAGAAGGAAGCATTTCAGCCTTGCTGTTTGAAAGAACTAACCAATTAGTCCCAGACCCCTGCTCTTTCCCCAAAGCCCTGAAATTTTCTCTTTTCAAGTATTTGTCCAATTCTCTTTTGAATGATTCAGTTGGATTTACTTCACCTACCCTTACAGGCAGCGCATCCCAAAGCATAATAATTCGCCCTGTAAAACAAAATTCTCATTTCACCTCCAGCTCTTTTGCCAATTAACTTAAATCCATGTCCTACCAGAGAAAATAGTTTCCTCCTTATTCGCCATGAAAACCCTTCATGATTTAGAACACTAAGATAAAAACAGAATACTGCAGATGCTGGAAATCTGAAACAATGCAAAAATTGCTGGAAAAACTCAGGTCTGACAGCATCTGTGGATGGGAAGACAGAGTTAACATTTTGAGTTCGTATGACTTTTCATCAGAACTAAAGAGAAATAGAAATATGGTGAAATATAAGCTGTTTAAGGGGGGTGGGGCAGGTGGAGCTGGATAAAGGGTCAGTGATAGGTGGAGGCAAAGGAGAGATTGCAAAAGATGTCATAAACAAAAAGGTCAAAGGGGGTGCTGACGGTAGTGATATTAGCTAAAGGATGTGCTAATGGTGACATTAAGGGTAGAAAGCAGGATGAGTAAGTGACAGATGGCCCTAGTGGGGGTGGGGTGGGGATCAAAATAAGCTAAAAGGTGGAGATAGCACAATATGGAAATAAATTGTGTGTGTGTGTATATTATATATATTTTGGTCTCTCCAATGTAGAGGAAACCGCATTGGGAGCAGCGAATGCCAAAGACTAAACTGAGGGAAGTGCAAATGAAATGTTGCTTCACTTGAAAGGAGTGTTTGGGCCCTTGGATAGTGAGGAGGGGGGGGAAGGGGCAGGTGTTGTACCTTCTGCGGTTGCATAGGAAGGGGGTTGAGATGTAGGGGGTGATGGAGGAGTGGACCAGGGTGTCCCGGAGGGAATGGTCCCTACGGAATGCCGATGTGTGTGGTGGTGGTGGTGGTAGCATCACGCTGGAGTTGGCAGAACACCTCTACTACATATCTCCTTAACCTCTTCTGTTCTTGAGTAGAATACTCCCAGGTTCCTTGGCCTCTCCAAAATCTTGCATTTAAATTAACACATTTAGCATAGTAAAACATCCCAAGCCACTTCACAGGATCATCATCAGAACAAAATTTGACATTCATCCACATAAGGAGATATTAGGACAGTTTAACTGAAGTTCCTTGTCCCTGGTAACATTTTAGGAAATGTCCACAGCCTTTCCCTGGCCTGAACATTTTTTCTGAAGTGTAGGACCCATAGCTGAACACGATACTCCAACTGAAGCCTTACCAGCTTTTTACAAAAGTTTAGAGTAGCTTCCTTTCTTTTGCACGCTATGAGAAAAAGGTTATGCTGCATTACTGCACACTGGGCGATTTATTTATTCTATTTATAAAGCCAAGGATTCCATTTTTTTTTTCTTAAAAAGCTTTTTAAACCTGTCGCGTCTCCTTCAAAGATTTGTGTACATACACCCCAGATCTTCCTGTTCCTGCAGCCCTTCTAAATTCTACAATTTAGTTTATATTGCTTCTTTCCATTCCACGTTACAATAGTGCTTTTCAACTTGAAGTCTCTCAAATTTAGTTAACAATACTGTTTTCTATCCATGGTCTTCTAAGACAGTACACTCTACATTCTCTCAAGTCCTTGTGTAGATTTCCTAGAATCACTTTTAAACCACTTAGCTCAAATTGAAAGATAAACTTTTCTGGACAGTCCTGTTCTATAAATAACTTGTAAGTCCCTTCATTATTTCAAACATCTGATTTAAATCATCCCTTATCCTTCTGACCAGCAGGCAGTACAATTCAAACTTACCCAGACACTAAAGTTAACAAGCAAGAAAACTGTATTAGACAAAAACATCCCAAATAGGTTGTCAATGGCAATCCAAGGTTGAGAATACTGTTTCATAAGGAGCACTTTGCAGACTACATGACAAAACTAATGGTATAGCAGTGCTGTGTTGGGCAGCATAAATAGTATGATTATGCCTTAGGCTAAGTGCAGATAAATAAGTGGATGAAATGCTTATCCATCTCCAAAAGGAAACCTCTACTATTGGCAATTAAGCAACAGAAAATTAATTTATTGAAATATTGGCAAATTCTAGGAAATACCATGTAATACTGAAATCAATAAAACAGAATCCAAGGCTGAAATGCACATATTTATGGATCCTGTAAGAGAGCTGGATGACAGAGAATTTAATAAGGAACCGATGATTTCGAAATGCATGGAAACAAAACCAGGTGGTTTCCTATGTATATAAGCATTCTCTAAAGAAGAAGAGTCCGCTGATCAGGTAGTAGTGAAGAAAAAATGTTTCAGGAATAACCTTTTGTCAAAAAAAATGCTGCTTCTTTGACAAAGGGTTGTTACCTTTATTCTTTTCCCCTTAGATGCTGCTTGATGTACTGAGTGCTTGCAGCATTTTCTATTTCAATTTCAGATTTTCAGCATTGGTAAATCTAAGCTATTAATGCACTTACGGTAACACTAACTCGCTGAGTGTAAGTCATTGGTTTGGATGTATACAAAACAAAGCTATGGTGATTTGTGAAACAAGTACCGCAACTGACTACACTATAACATGAGATCAATGAACCACATACAGCAATGTCAACTGCTTCAGTGGGCACTGGATGGATGGCAGGCCAAACCGGATTGCATATGAAGGCTGAAAAAAATTATGACTCTCCAACATGGATAGAATGTTGCAATATGATTACATGATACACAGAGTAGTGTCCCAAAGACTAGGGAAATTAGGTATTGCTGTATTTAATTGTGGAAAATGAAGCATGGCAAATAGGTGAAGCAAGGATAAGAGGATAATTAGCAGGTACCAATGACATATACGTCAGATGCAAAAATTGAGAAGTAGAGGGAAACAGCCAAAAGATAAAAGTGCTGACTTGGAAAATAAGAAATTGGGAAGAAAATCTTGCACTTAAGACAGTGGACAAACAATAGAAAACTAATGAATGTTAGGGCTCAAACTAGACACCTTCCCACACAAGAAGTCAAAGAAGGTGCAACTGAAACTAGAGTTCCTTCGCGGAGAGAAAATAAAATGAGAGTTAGTGCCATGTATCAAATTTCGGGCTAAAAATAATCCAAGACAAACAAGCAGTTTAGGGTTGAAGAAAATTAGAAATATGAAGGATATTTAAAACACTTAACAGGGAATATAAAAAGGAAAAAAGTGAAGGACTGCATCTGCACATAAGGTGTAATAAAAAGTTTCCAGCAGAGAAAAGGGCTGGCTGCTTGAAATATTAAGGGAGTACTCTGCCCTCATTTTCACAGAAGCAAAAACAATAAGTTAAAAGTGAAGTAGTAATAAAACTGTTAGCTGAACTCAAAAAAGGAAAAGAATGGGCAAGGATCCTAGAATATACAAATACAGATCCACACACACATATACACAGATAAAAGCCCAACAAGTAAACAGTCTAAGCTCTTCTCGCATACTTGGATTTGTGTAAGAGTTTGTTCACATGCATCAACGGTACGTGTTACTGACTTAACAAATGTGAATGCTTGTTTCACCAAGTTAGCAAGCACACATCTATTCACAACTCTGCCCAATGTTGCACATCATTTTATCCACCTGAGCAATTAGTATAGTTGATATTAGCTTTCCCGCTTCCATACTATTATACTTTTAACTACTTCATTAAACTAAAGCCAACACTCCTCTGTAGCTCAAGTTAAATAAATATAACTTCCACAAGAAAATGGATGTATCTGTGGATTTTAAAAAAGACTTACAGTATAAAACAAAATTATATACAATGATCAGAATCTAAATTTTTGTGGCTCTCAATTGAGTAATTCAAGGATCAACCTTTGAGACAGTTGGCTCAGAAGTTATATCTCTAGAAACGGAAATATTTGATTAAAGATGTTAATTTAACCTTACTATTCGTTTTAGAAATATATCAATTATGAAGTGTTTTTAAGCCACTCTCAATGCACGAATTTCTTTCCTGATCCAACAGCAAGGATGCCCACAATTTTGAGGGCCTCGAGTTCCACTAACCCTTGCGGAGCTGTCTGACATCTTCCACCAGTTCTCCTGAAACAAATTCCCAGACTGAATGTGCTGACTGTTTAATTTCAGAGTGTGTTCTTAGCCATTCTGGAGAACGACTATGTGCATGAACAGGCAAGGCAACCAAAGGGATGAACCTGGCACTGCAAGATAGTCATTGCCTTGCCGTCTAAGAAAGTCGTTATCTGAAAAACTAGTGTGCATTCTCAGCACAGATTACAAAGTCTTGGCCAGGATAATGCCCACCTGTGTTAGAGCTGTGTTTCCCATGCAAAGCATCCTGATTGCTGCATATGATAGCTATCTGGTGTGGAATTTGATCCACCATTCAAAAAAGGCAGATCTGTGGAAAACTTTCTTCTCCCCAAACTAGGAGAAGACATTCAATCGGGTGGATAGCAAATATTGATTCCGAACTGCGTGGATTTGGAATGCATTTCGTCATAGGAATCCAGCTTCCATATGTTGCTGCAGACTCTCTGATTAAGGTTAAGCTTAACATACCTTAAATGCTTCCCCTTTGCTTTGAAAGAGCAGCAAGTCAAGGGGTGACGTATGTCCAACCTGTTATTCAATTTACATACAGCCTTTCTTGCATATCTTGCAAGAGGCTGTTGGGACTAATTCTGTGCAAGCCAGGTCTGGAGTTCATCCTTCCCCAGCTTATGCTGACAAAATGCTACTCACAGAGACACAAGGTATCTTCTGGGACAGAGAGTCATCGGATATTTGCTAAAAAGTTATGAGTCTTCCAATTGAGGAGCGTGATCAGTCACTAATGTGTGCTGCAGCCAGATTGTAACTTCCCACCTTCAGACACTGCAGAGATGTTTAAGGATTTTCAATGTTGTGAAGTGCCAACCTTGGTTCAGTGGTAGCACGCCTACCATTTAGTCAGAACTTTGTGGGTTCAAGTTTCACTCTTTAGACTTGAGCACAATCTAAGCTGACACTTCAGTCACATACTGAGGGAACACCATATTGTTGGAAGTACTGACTTGCAGATAAGGCACTGACAGAGGTCCCATACACATAAGACCATAAGACAAAGGAGCAGAAATTAGACAGTTCAGCCCATCGAGTCTGCTCCACTATTCAATCATGGCTGATAAGTTTCTCAACCCCATTCTCCCCGTAACCTTTGATCCCCTTACCAATCAAGAACCTATCTATCTCGGTCTTAAATACACTCAATGACCTGGCCTCCACAGCCTTCTGTGGCAATGAATTCCATAGATTCGCCACTCTGGCTAAAGAAGTTTCTCTTCATCTCTTTTCTAAAAGGTCTTCCCTTTACTCTGAGGCTGTGCCCTCGGGTCCTAGTCTCTCCTACTAACGGAAGCATCTTCCCCACATGCACTCTATCCAGGCCTTGCAGTATTCTGTAAGTTTCAATCAGATCCCCTCTCATCCTTCTAAACTCCATCGAGTATAGACCCAGAGTCCTCAAATGTTCCTCATATGTTAAGCCCTTCATTCCTGGGATCATTCTCGTGAACCTCCTCTGGACCCTCTCCAAGGCCAGCACATCCTTCCCAAGATACGGGGCCCAAAATTGCTCACAATATTCTAAATGTGGTCTGACCAGATCCTTATAAAGCCTCAGCAGCACATCCCTGCTTTTATATTCTAGTACTCTCTCACACTCAGGGAAACAAAGACCTCAAGGCACGATTCAAAGAAGGGCAAAGGATTTACATCAGTGTCTTGGTCAACATTTATCCATCAAACAACAAATAGGTTATTTGGTTCTGTTATCTTATTGCTTTTTGTGGGACCCTGCTGTAAGTAAATTGCCAGTCAGGGAATAGACTCAGGAGCTGAAAGGTCCACTCCTCTTCCTATGTTTCTGTGCTGGAACATCAGGAAAACTTTCTTGTTCTTCTTCGAATAGTGCTATGGGATCTTTTCTATTCGCTTAACAGGCAAACAAAATCTTGGTTAAACATCTCATTCTAAGACACTACCTCCAACAACACAGCACGCCTTCCACACTGCAGTGAACTGCCAGTTTACAAAATGTCAATGTCCTGCTGCAGGGCTTGAATTCTCAAATTCCAGGTTTAAAGACACAGCACAGGCATGATGGTTGTGACTTTCTTCTGTGCTGTCAAATTCAGACTTTGGGGCACTGGAGGAAATGTAAAAATTTGGCAGCACTTCTATTCAAATAGAATAATTGAAAGGAAGCCGGCAAGTGGAAAAACATCTTGAATATGTGATGGAAATTCCATCACAACATCTGACTTCCTTAAAAAAAAACACAACCCACTGCTATCAGTTTTACACAAAATATACAAGAAGTATTAATAAGGTTTCTGCATTTGTCAATTGCAGATCTACAGACTTTAAAATACATGCCCAAATTATGCATAGAATCCTAGTCATATCATTGTTTTTCCCTCTCTAAAGCTACAGAATACCTAATAGTGTATGGAGTCCGACATGGAGGTCTTAAGGTTCTAAGGCTCCTAATTGTGAACTTTGTATTTTCAAAGGCCTACAAATATTAATGACATGCTTCAAGCTTGCAATGGGGAAAAAAATAAAGAAAATAGGCAATCAATAGAAAATATGCTGCCCATATTCCCTCCAGAAAAGCAGCCTTTGCATATGTACTAACCAAATTAATCACCTAGGCTGGGGAACAAATCTGTTGTTTTGCATCCGAGAATACCACCACCTTTCGGAAAGAGGGGAAATTTGAGGGGGAAAAAATGGAGCTTGCTATTATATTGATCTAGCATATATTCCATGAGTTAGTTCCCGACCTCTAATCATGAACCACAGCACAGAATTAGAATGTTCAGCCCATCATACCCATGTTGGTGATAATTCTTGAACCATAGCTATTTATTCTAATCCCATTTCCTTACCCTTACCCCATATCTTTGAAAGGATACAGGCATTTCTGCTCAATAACCAATAGCGACAAGGATTCTATGTTTTAAAAACCTGTTTAAAAATTCTAAATTCCTCTCTGATAATCTTTGAGTCTACATCCATTTTATACCATTTGTTAACCAATGAAAACACTGGTTTGGATTTTGTTATACTAATAATGTCTGTTGGCGATCAACATTACAGGGTAAAAAACATCAACTTTTAGCATCCACACATGCACAATTAACCAGAGAAATTTGGAAGCTGGAAGTATGTGATGAACACTAACAGCCTGTGGAAGAGTAGTTTGTCAACTTTTTGGTATTCATTCAAGGGGTGTGGACGTCGCTGGCTGGACCAACATTTATTGCCCATCCTTAACTGCCCTCAAGAAGGTGGTGGTGAGCTGCCTTCTTGAACCACTGCAGCCCACGTGGTGTAGGTACATCCACAGCAATGTTAGGGAAGCAGTTCCAGGATTTTGATCCAGCGACAGTGTAGGTATGTCAATATAGTTCCAAGCCACACTCCTGATTTGTGCTTTGTAGATATAGTGGACAGGCTCTGGGGAGTCAGGTGGAGAGTTACTTGCCGCAGGATTCCAGAATCTCATCTGTTGTTGTAGCCACAGCATTTATATAGCTAGTCAAATTCAGTTTCTAGTCAATATCTTTGAAAGGGTATAGGCATTTCTGCTCAATAACAATAGCGACAAGGATTCCAAGTTTTAAAAACCTGTTTAAAAATTCTAAATTTTTCTATGATAATCTTTGAGTCTGCATCCATTTTATATCATTTGTTAACCAATGAAAACACTGGTTTGGATTTTATTATACTAATAGTCTGTTGGCGATCAACATTACAGGGTAGAGTGGGATTCAGTAATGGTAAGGCCACTGAATGTCAAAGGGCGATGGTCAGATTCTTTGTTGGAAATGGTCATTGCCTGGCACTTGTGTGGCATGAATGCTACTTGTCACTTGTCAGCCCAAGCCTGGATATTGTCCAGATCTTGCTGCATTTGTGCATGTACTGGCTCAGTATCCAAGGAGTCATGAATGGTGAATATTGTGCAGTCATCAGCAAACATCCTCACTTCTGACCTTATGATGGAAGGAAGATCGTTGATGAAGCAGCTGAAGATGGTTGGGCCAAGGACACTAACCTGAGGAACTCCTGCAGTGACTTTTGACCTCCAACAACCACAGCCATCTTACTTTGTGCTGGGTGTGACTCCAACCAGAGAGTTTTCCCCCCCACTTCCCAGTGACTCCAGTTTTTCTAGGGCTCCTTGATGTCATTCAGTCAAATGCTACCTTGGTGTCAAGGGCAGTTACTCTCACCTCTGGAGTTCAGCTCTTTTTGAACCAAGGCTGGAATGAGGGCAGGAGCTGAGTGGCCTTGGTGGAATCCAAACTGAACATCAGTGAGCAGATTATTGCTAAGTGCTGCTTGATAGCACTGTTGATGACCCCTTCCATCACTTTACTGATGATTGAGTGTAGACTGATGGGGCAGTAATTGACCAGGTTGGATCTGACCTGCTTTTTCTGTACAGGGCATACCTAGGCAATTTTCTACATTGCCAAGTAGATGCCAGTGCGATTGCTGTGCAAGAATAGCTTGCTAGGGACATGTCAAGTTCTGCGGTACAAGTCTTCGGTACTGTTGCTGGAATAGTGTCAGGGCCCATAGCCTTTGCACTATCCAGTGCCTTCAGCCATTTCCTGATATGTGAAGTGAACTGAATTGGCTGAAGACTGGCATTTGTGATGCTGGGGATCTCAGGAGGCCACGATGGGTCATCTACTTGCACTTCTGGTTGAAGATTGTTACAAATGCTTCAGCCTTATCTTTCGCACTAATGTGCTGGGCTCCCCCATCATTAAGGATGGGGGTATCTGTGGGGTCTCCTCTAGTGAGTTGTTTAATTGTCCACCACCATTCACACTGGATGTGGCAGGACTGCAGAGCTTAGGTATGATCCGTTGGTTGTGAAATCGCTTAGCTCTGCTATTGCTTGCTGCTTATGCTGTTTGGCACGCAAGTAGTCCTGTGTTGTAGCTTCACCAAGTTGACACTTCATTTTTAGGTATCCCGGTGCTGCTTCTGGCATGCCCTCCTGCACTCACTGAACCAGGATTGATCCCCTGGCTTGGTCATATTCAAAATCTATCCCAGTTAGTATGGTAGTAGTGGAACACAAAATTGAGGCAATCCTCAATGCAAAGCAGTATGTTGTTTCTTTGCCCACGTTTGACCTGATGCCATGAGAATTTATGGGGTCCAGAGTCAATCTTGAGGATGCCCAGGGCAACTTCCTCCCAACTGTATACCACTACGCCACCACCTCTGCTAGGTCTATCCTGCCAGCGGGACAGCAGTGATGGTAGCGTCGGAGACCTTATTTGTAAGGTATGATTCCGTGAGGATGACTATGTCGGGCTGTTGCATGACTAGTCTGAGAGACAACTCTCCCAATTTTGGCATTAGTCCCCAGGTATTAGTAAGGAGGACTTTGCAGGGTTGACAGGGCTGAGTTTGCCGTTGTCTATTCTGGTGCTTTGGTCAATGTTGGGTGGTCCATCCAGTTTTGTTCCTTTTTTTATGACTTTGCCGCAGTTTAATACAACTGAGTGGCTCGCTAGGTCATTTCAGAGGGCATTTAAGAGTCAACCACATGGAGTCACATGTATGCCAGACCAGGTAAGGGCAAATTTCCTTCCCTCGAAGACACTAGTGAACCAGATGGGTTTTTACAACAATCGACAGTGATTTCATGGTCATCATTAGACTTGTTATTCCAGATTTTCATTGAATTCAAATTTCATCATCTGGCGTGGTGGGATTCGTACCCTGGGTCTCTAGATTACTAGTCCAATAACAATACCACTATGCCACCGCCTCTGCATAAAGATCACTGCAAATAACACAATCTCTCTCACTACTGGTTATATAACTTGGGGTAATTGCCCACTATGCTCACTCTGAAGACAGATGAAAAGGTTAAGGCTTGTACAATCAGGAGTAACTGAGTTTTCTTTGAAGTTCGGCAAGTTAAAATTATTGAACAATCTCTGTGGCCCTGAAAAATTAATTTTATAAATGTGGAGTCTCATTCCCTCAAAAGCAAACCAATATCAGGGTTTAAAAGAAACTTTTTTGTTTTTCTTTTCATACTTCTCAATCCCATATGTATGTACAATCTTTATTCTGCACAATAACAAATGAAATAATCATTTTCTGCTTTACAATCTGCATGTCTGTTAAGATTTTCAATCTGATTGATTGAAGAGGCTTCCTGCTGCTTATCCTACATTCAGATCCCCTGCAGAGTACTGCATTGGGTCAGGTGCCCAAAAATGAGATCTCTCCACCGACAGGCCCACAAGTCGTCCCTAGGAAATTGTACATGATGTCAGAGTCACAGGATCCATTACAGCACAGAAGTTGGTAATTTGGCCCATAAAGTCCATGCCAGCTCTCTGCAATTGAGCCACTTCCATTCCCCAGCTCTATCCCCAAAGGCATGCCGTTTGGTTCCCTGAAGTGCCTATCTAATTTCCTACTGAAATAATTGGTCATCTCCACTTCTACCACCCAATGGGAGGCAGCTGGGGGTGGGGGGTGGTTTGCTTGCCTCCCCATTGCAAGAGTCAGCCACAGCTAATGCACCTGAAAAGATGCACACCCCGATCTGATAGGCTCTAGCACACTCAGCAGCACCAGAATTCAATAGTGGGTGCTGCTGGGATTGGAGGGGGGGGGGTGGTGGAGAGACAGGTTTTGGGGGCCATAAAAGGGCAAAACACATGGCTGGGGGGCTGCCCCCGATGCACTTAGGGCATGCAAAGGCTGTATCCTCCTTCCTTCTCACCTTTCAAGTAGTTTCAATAAAAAGCTGCCTGCCCACTCCCATTCTCCTGACTACACCAACTCTTTCATGGCATGGGCATCATATTATTCTAGTCAACTGGCTTGGTGACAAACTCAACTGACCATTAATTATTTTAAAATAGGAGGCAGCCTGCCAATTTCTGCGCCTGCCCACCTACCTACCATCTTATGGGGGACAGCTCGGGGTGGGGGGTGGGGGGGGGGGGTGCGCCAGATGGTGGGCTGTATACCCATTGTATTTTAGGTGCCCCCTGCCAAAAATACACCCACTTGGGAGGGGGGGGCATAAATGCCAAAAAGCATAAGTCCCAGCGCAGGTACCTGAATGAGACCATTACCCCTTTCCTACCAACCCAAATCATATCTAATCTGGGCCATGACCCCACCACTGAACATCAAGTCATTGTTTTCAGGACTGTTACTGCCCTCATCTCCTCTGGAGATCTTCCTTCCACAGCTTCCAACCTCAGTCGGCCCACTTCTACCGCCTATCCAAATTCCGCAAACAGGTCTGTCCTGGCAGACCAATCGTGTCAGTCTGTTCCTGCCCCACAGAACTCATTTCTTGCTATCTTGACTCCATTCTCTCCCCCCTTGTCCAGTCCTTTCCCGCCTACATCTGTGATTCCTCTGACATCCTACATCATATCAACAATTTCAAGTTCCCTGGACCCAACCGCCTCCTCTTCACCATGGATGTCCAATCCCTCTACACATCCATCCCCCACCGGGATGGTCTGATCGCTCTCCATTTCTTCTTCGAACAGAGGCCTGAACAATTCCCATCCACCACTACTCTCCTCCGCCTGGCTGAACTTGTTCTCACACTGAACAATTTCTCCTTAAACTCCTCTCACTTCGTCCAAACAAAAGGTGTGGCTATGGGTAACTGCATGGGCCCAAGTTATGCCTATCTCTTTATGGGGTACGTGGAACATTCCTTGTTCCAGTCCTACTCTGGCCCCCTCCCACAACTCTTTCTCCAGTACATCAATGATTGCTTCGGTGCTGCTTCATGCTCTCGTCTGGACCTGGAAAATTTTATTAATTTTGCTTCCAATTTCCACCCCTCCAACATTTTCACATGGTCCATCTCTGACACTTCCCTTCCCTTCCTTCAGCTCTCTATCTCAATTTCTGGTGATAGATTGTCCACCAATATTCATTACAAGCCTACCGACTCCCACAGCTACCTCGACTACAGCTCCTCACACCCTGCTTCCTGTAAGGACGCCATCCCATTTTCTCAGTTTCTCCGCCTCTGTCGCATCTGTTCTGATGATGCCACTTTCAAAAACAGTTCCTCTGACATGTCTTCCTTGACTGAGGTTTTCCACCAACGATGGTTGACAGGGCCCTCAACCGTGCCCAGTCCATCTCTCACGCATCCGCCCTCACACCTTCCTCTCCCTCCCAGAACCATGATAGGGTCCTCGTTGTCCTCACTTATCACCCCACCAGCCTCCGCATTCAAAGGATCATCCTCCGCCATCTCCGCCAACTCCAGCATGATGCCACCACCAAACACATTTTCCCTTCAGCCCCCTGGCTGCATTCCACAGGGATTGTTCCCTCCAGGACACCCTGGTCCACTCCTCCATCACCCCCTACTCCTCAACCTCCTCCCAAGGCACCTTCCCAAGCAACCGCAGAAGGTGCAACACCTGCCCCTTTACTTCCCCTCTCCCCACCGCCCTAGGGCCCAAACACTCCTTTCAAGTGAAGCAGCATTTCATTTGCACTTCCCTCAATTTAGTCTACTGCATTTGCTGCTCCCAATGCGGTTTCCTCTACACTGGGGAGACCAAATGCAGACTGGGTGTTCGCTTTGCGGAACACCTTCGGTCTGTCTGCAAGCATGACCCAGATCTCCCTGTTGCTTGCCATTTCAACACTCCACCCTGCTCTCATGCCCAAATGTCCGTCTTTGGCCTGCTGCATTGTCAAAGTGAAGCTCAATGCAAACTGGAGGAACAGCACCTCATCTTCCGACTAGGCACCTTAGAGCCTTCCGGACTGAATACTGAGTTCAACAATTTTAGATCATGAACTCTCTCCTTCATCCCCACCCTCTTTCCGATCCCCTTTTAGATTTTTCTTTTCCCACCTATTTCCATTATTTTTAAATGTATTTCCATCCATTGTTTTATCTCTGCCTTTTAGCCTATTTCGATCCCTTTCCCCCCACCCCACCCAGGCTATCTGTACCTTTATTATCACATTCCTTAGATAATATCACCAGCTTCAACAACTCTTTGTCCTTTTGTCTATGACATCTTTTGGTTATCTCCACCTATCACTGGCCCTCTATCCAGCTCTACCTGTCCCATCCCCATTTAAACCATCTTATATTTCACCTCTTTTCTATTTTTCCTTAGTTCTGTTGAAGAGTCATACGGACTCAAAAAGTTAACTGTGCTCCTCTCCGCAGATGCTGTCAGACCTACTGAGATTTTCCAGGTATTTTTGTTTTTGTTTTGGATTTCCAGCATACAGAGTTTTTTGCTTTTATCATACCTAATCTATCTCATCTCTGTTCTTTGGCCCAAAACCCATTTTTATTTTCATGCAACTATATTCTCTTCTGTACCACAGCCAGCACCTTCAACTCTGGTGAGAGAATCAGATTGGTTGTCCATTACCAACCTCACACTGACTGCATAACAGGCAACCGATTTGATACCAGTTTTATCCTTCCACTGAGTCTGAATATTCTGCTCGTTACAAAAATTAAGAAACAAGTCCCTTATATGGTAGTAAAACAAATAGGAGTATCAACAACAATACTGGAGATACAATTAGGCCATGACAGCATTCGAGACCGAATAACACTTTGCTAAATCATAAAGGAAAAGAAAAACAAATTTTTTTGAACAAAATCGAAGCTCCACACCAATGCGGCACTGAGTGAGTGCTAAGTTGCCAGAGTGATCTGATTCTTCAGATACCACATTAAACCAAGGGCTTGAATGCTTTAATCTGGCAGATGTTAAAGATCTCATAGTAATATGTCAAAAGAAGTAGGAAGATGCTCCAGTATCTGTGGCAACACTGATCTTTCAATTGCCAAAGACAGATCAAAAGATCGTTCATGTCAGTGCTGTTTGTGGGAACCTACTGTGCCCAAAATGAGTGCTACATCTGCCGACATAACAACCACTGTGCCTTGAAGTAATTAATAGTGCATGCAGCGCTTTGAGAGATACAAGGCACTAAGTACAAGCCTTTATGTTTCACCAATCTAAGCATTCTAAGGAGTCACAATAAAAATGTCTTTCCAACAGATTAACACAGACTTCACAACCAAAATTCTCATGAAACAACTACAGAAAATAGAAGTTGCGGCCATTAGGAACAAGGGAGAGAAGTTCTAAACCTCTCCTAGAAATCAACAGTTTCAGACCAATGTTGTGGTAAGATTTTGTCTAGTGTTGAGATCCTATCAATACCCCAAATTTAAAGAGTTAAGAAGGCCAACAGACACTAATATACTTAATTAAGACAAGTCCAAATGTTTTATTAAATTAGCTGAAGAAATAAGTTGAAGCTGAAGAAATAAGTTGAAGCTTAAATGCTGCTTCAAAGAAACACTTAAAATCAGAGCTACCTCCTTATGTTTGCTCAAGCGTCAGAGCAGCTTACAAGGAGGATACATGGATCTAAAGCAGCATTGAGGAATGGGCAAGAAAGAGGCAAAAAGGTGGCGTTGAAAGGAAGGTTTTCAAAGGCTTATAAGGCAGAGAGAGGTAACAAGGCAAAGCAGTTTGAGAAGAGCATTCCAGAGGAAAGGACCATTCTAGTTGAAAAATCAGCTTCCAGTGGCAGAAGACAAGCAGTAATCTTAAATTAGAGGAATGGAAGATGCAAACTGGAATAGATTGGAGACTATCCAAATAGTGTGGAATGAGTTTGTGGAAGCATCTGAAACCAATGATGAGAATCTTGGAGAACAGAGTCACCTTTATAGGTCAAGGAATGGCTAATTCATAGTTGGGTATCAACAGCAATTTAAGGACCAATGGAAGAAAAGGATGAACATAAACAGGAGGAGTGGGCCATTCGGCTCTTCAAGCTCACACAACCATTTAATGAGATCACCCATTTTCCTGCACTATCCTCATATCTTATCCCTTGATGATTTTAACACTTAGAAATATTTTGATGTGAGTCTTGAACATACTTATGACTGAGCCGCCACAGCCCTCTGGGGCACTGAATTCCAAATATTCACCACCCTCTGAACAAATTTCACCTTATCTCAGTCTTAAGTGGCCTGCCCTTTAATCTGAGAGTGTGTCCCCTGATTCTAGAAATCCCAGCCAGGGGAAAACATCCTTCCTAAATCTACCCTGTAAGAATTTTTTATTTTTTAATTAAATCTTCTCATTCTTCTAAACTTTAGAGAATAAAGGCCGAGTCTAGGGTGGAGAAAATATGTTGAGAAATTACAGGCTCTGGGTGGCGGCACCTGGTTTTGGGGCAGGGTTAGAAGGGTACATAGTAGTGGATGTAATTTTGCAAACTGAAGTCTGTGAGCTCCTCAAACCTAGAAACAACAGACAAGATGGAGGAAGGACACCTAAACAACTCCCTACCAGGGAGCAAAGTAATGCAGGTAATTAAAAAAAAATTCATTCATGGGATGTGGGCTTCATTGGCTGGGCCAGCATTTATTGCCCATCACTATTTGCCCTTGAGAAGGTGATGGTGAGCTGCCTTCTTGAACCCGCTGCAATCCATGTGCTATACCCAGGGTGCTGTCAGGAAAGGAGTTCCAGGATTTTGACCCAGCAACAGTGAAGGAACAGCGATATAGTTCCAAGTCACAGTGGTGAGTGACTTGGAGGGGAACTTCTAGGTGGTGGTGTTCCCATCTACCTGCTGCCCTTTTCCTTCTAGATGGTAGTGGTAGTGGGTTTGGAAGGTGCTGTTTAAAGGGCCTTGGTGAATTCCTGCAGTGCATCTTGTAGATGGTACACACTGCTACTACTGTGCATTAGAGGGAGTGAATGTTTGTAGATGTGATGCCAATCAAGTGGGCTGTTTTGTTCTAGGTGGACTTAATGAGGGATAAACTTGCATTGGAAGCAGTTCAGAGCAAGTTTCACTAGACTGACTTCTGGGATGAAATAACTGTCTTGAGAGGAAAGGTTGAACAGGTTAAGCCTATATTCATTGGAGTTTTGAAGATAGATGCAGAAAGGATGTTATCTCTCAGAGGCAATCTAGGACTGGGGACACTGTTTAAAGGTAAGGGGTCCCCCAATTTAGACAAAGATGAGGTGGAATTTCTTCTCTTAAGGGTCTTAATCTTTGGAATTCTCTTCCACAGAGAGCAGTGGAGGCTGAGTCACTGAATACATTTAAGGCTGAGTTAAACAGTTTTTGATTGACAAGGAATCAGGCAGGAAAGTGGAGTTAAGGCCACAATCCATTCAGCCAATGATTTTATTGAATGGCAGAGCAGGCTTGATGAGCCAAATGACCTACTCCTGCTCCTATTTCTTACAGCCATATGAAGTCTTTGGAAGTAATCAGTGGTGGCAAAGTTATTATTTTCCCTTCCAGAACTGGAGCAATGGATTTGGTTGCAGGGTTGGACAAAAAGCTCAACTAAAGATGCGCAAACTAGATAACAGAATATGGTTAAGTGTGTTCACCCACGTACTTGAGATCATGGGTAACAAGGAGTAGCGGGGTGGGAGTCTGCCAGGATCTGGTGGTGGGTAAAGGAATCAAAAGCAAAGGCAAATCTATTGTTGACTGATTGAGTATGCAGTTTGATGGGGTTGTCAATGTCAGTGCAAGCAGCTGACCAGTGGTATTGATACAGGGTGAGGGAGAAAAGAAAAAAAGTTGACCGCAAGCTGGTTGACACAAGAATTAGGAGCTGTCGGCCATTCAACTCCGAGGCTGCTGGGTCATTCGATAAGATCTGATGGGATTGTGGCCTCAACTTCACTTTCCCGCCTGCCTTATAACCCTTGACTCCCTTGTCGATCAAAAATCTACCTAACTCAACCTTGAATATATTCAATGACCCAGCCTCCATTGTTCTCTAAAACTAATAGACTATCGACACTCAAAAACAATTTTCCTCACCTGAGTCTTAAATAGGAAGCCTTTAATTTTTAAACTGCGTCCCCTAGTTCTAGTATCTCCTATAAGGGGGAAGCATCCTCTTAGCTTCCACCTGTCAAGTCTCCTTCGGATCTTGCGTGTTTAAATAAGATCACTTCTTATTCTTCTAAATTCTAATGGCTATAGGGTCAATGTGCTCAACCTTACCTCAAAACCTATCACCCTTCATTCCAGGAATTAGTCAAGAAAACCTTCTCCGAATTACTTCTAATGCAATTATATCCTCTCTTAAGGAAGGAGGCCAAAACTATACACAGTACTCCAGATGGGGTTTCACTAAGGTCCTGTACAGCTGTAACTTATATACTCCATTCCCCTTGCAATAAATGCCAACATTCCATTTGCCTTTCAAATCATTTGCTGTACCTTTTATGGTTCATATACCAGGACACCCAGATCCCTCTGTACTGTAGAGCCATGCAGTCTCTTCCAATTTAAATATGCTGCTCTTCTATTCTTCCTGCCAAAGTTCTAATATATATGGTTAAAATCAGCCATATGGATAGTTAAGTCCAGCAGAGTCTAAACTCAGATGGAGGAAGAAAAGAAGGAAGAAAGAGTAAGAGGAAGGCTAAGGAAGTTGACAGCTAAGGAGTTGAGTTAATGGAATAAACAATGGGGGAAGCAAATAAAAAAAAAAGCCCAGCAGCAGCTCAGGGAGAGTAAGCACCATGTACTACAGCGAGTACAATAAAGAACAACCAACTTAAAAGGCCATATTGTCTCCTATGAAGACATAGGTTTGGTCAATCAACAAGATTGATTAGTAGGGGGAGTGGCAATGGATACATTAGATTATTGGGGTAATAGGGTACACATATTATAGATATTTAGGTAGTAGGAGGGAGAAGAGAAGCACGAATGGAAAAGGCTGATGATGTGAGGGAAGAAAGCAAGATAGTGATAGAGAGAGAAGGACACATACAGTGGGGGAGTGAGGAGGTGGAGGGGGGAGAGAGTGAGGAAGAAAAAGGAAGAGAGAGAGGGAGGGAGGGAGGGAGAGAGGAAGGAAGGGAGGGAGGGAGGGAAGGGGGAAGAGGGGGATGCAGTAGCTCAGGTGTCGATCAGGAATCAGGACCTGCACTTGAGCTGATGAGGGATCATGATAGCAACAACATTAAAACAGGAGACAAAAATCAGAGTGGGGTTGAACTATCAGCTAAAAACTACACAAGAATTTGGGATGAAGTAAACTAAATTACAACATGCAGCATGCTGTCAGGCAGGGATCTCTCTAATTTCATAGGAGGTATTGGGTAGAATTTATAACAGAAATAAGTCACTCAGCCCAATGAGATTATGCTAGTGTTTGCAGTCTACACAAACCTCTTCACACTTTATATCATATATCATCCTGTTTTTAATTAAATATATTTGAAAAAGATAACATCAAATTTTCTTTCTAACTCAGGTAACTTGCCGTCAAATCTTTCAGCCATTGCAATTGGGATCTCAACTTCAAACTATTAGGAGCTACTTTGAAGCTGCCTTGTAAAGACCACTAGTGTTTGGATACTTCCGGGGATGATGAGGTTTTGATATTTTATTGCATCAAACATAATGATAAGCTGCTCATTGGCAAAATGTCCTACATTCTTCTGTCCAATTCAGTCTGTTGAGAAAAATTCTACCCAAATTATTATGAGCAATGTGGTTCATTGGTTATACTAACACACTCAAATCTCATTTAGAGAATCTATATTAAAACATCATCCTTTGTTAAAATGAATTATGATTTCAAGGGATGGACATCAATACATCAATGGCACAGTCCATTATACATTGTGAAGAATATTTTATTTCATGGAAAGGAAACTCTAAGAGGAGCTTTAATCCTAGTCTGGAGTATTATATATCAGCCAGGCCATCTGCAGCGCACTCAAATGTGTATTCTGATGGATCCAGAGGATAGGAATGAACAGTAATTATGCAAATGTTCATAGTGTGGAAGATGAAGATGGAAGCTGAAGGTAGGAGGTAATTAGACTTTAAAAAAAAACACTTCACTACAAGAAATAATTCCAAGATCATTAAATACCCCCTTCCATTTGGAAAAAAATATTCCATCCTCTAGCAAAGTCATCCTTCACTTGTAACCCAAAATGAGCCACTGACTTCATGGATAAGGTTTTAAAAACTGGAGGGCAGCAAACAGACATTTTGAGGAAAATCCTCTGAATTAATAAACATAATAGGAAGATTGTGCTTATGTTAAGAATGCTTAGATGATAACAACCTCCAACAAATGAGAGGAACTTGTGGGCTTCTAAGATTGGCACTATCCAATCAGCTGCTTCCCTTCCTACCCAGCCTTTGTATCTTCCTCTGGTTTCTCTTCCATATCCCTTCATGCCGTGTCTGAACTCACCTTTTCAATGAGATTCACCTTCTGTTTTCTCCACTGTTATTTCCACTAAACTGACCACTCAACTCTCCCTTTATGGCTTCCTGATTATCTGTTCCCTCTTTAGTAACACCCCCTTCCTCTTCAAATCTTCTGTCATCAACCCCTCAAAAAAATCTTTGACCTGTCTCCTTGCAATGACCCCATCTGCAATCTCACTTTTCTCTCCAAAGTCCTCGAATGTGCTGTTATTGCCCGAATTCACACCCATCGCCCCAAAATTCCATGTTTGAATCCCTCCAGCCAAGCTTCCACCCTCGTCACTTTTTACGATTTACATCAATGACTTAGATGAGGGGAGTGAAGACATGGTAGCTAAAATTGCTAGTGACACAAAGGTAGGTAAGAAAGTATGTTGCGAGGAGGGCATGAAGAGGTTGCAGATGGATATAGTAAGGTTCAGTGAGTGGGCAAAGATCTGGCAAATGGAGTTTATTGTGGGAAAATGTGAAGCTGCTCATTTTGGCAGGAAGAACAAAAAAGCAGAGTTTTACTTAAATGGAAAAGAGCTGCATAATTCTGAAGTGTAGAGGGATCTTGGTGTTCTAGTGCATAAGTCACAAAATGTTAGTATGTTGGTATAGCAAGAAATTAAGGAGGCTAATGGAATGCTATCCTATATTACGAGGGGGATTGAAGATAAAAGTAAGCATGTTAAGCTTCAGTTATACAGGGCATTGGTGATCACCGTGTGCAGTTTTGATCTAGTTATTTAAGGATGTAAATGCATTGGAGGCGGTGCAAAGGAAGTTTACTAGATTGACACCTGGAATGAGTGGATTGTCATGAGGAAAGGTTGGACAGACTGGGCTTGTTTCCACAGGAGTTTAAAAGAGTGAGGGATGATTTGATTGAAGTATACCATGTCCTGAATGGCCTTGAGAAGGTAGACATCGAAAGGATGTTTACTATGGTGGGTGAGTCCAGAACCAGGAGATACTGTTTTAAAATTAGGTGTCGCCCTTTTAAGGCAGAGATGAAGAGAAATTTTTTCTGAGGGTTGTGCGACTTTGCAACTCTTGGCCTCAGAAGGTGGTGGAGGCAGGGTCACTGAATATTTTTAAGGGGTCATTGAATATTTTTAAGACAGCGGTAGATAGATTCTTGTTAGGCAAGGAAATATAAGGTTATCGGGGTTAGATGGGAATGTGGAAATTGAAACATAAGATGCCATGATCTTATTGAATGGCGAAGCAGGCTCGAGGGGCCAAATGGTCTCCTCCTGTTCCTATTTCTCATGTTCTTATGCCACAGTACCAAAACAGATGCCATTTATGCGTTTGCAATATCCCTCCTCATCCTGCCTGTAACCTTTGACACTGTTGACGACACAAATTTCCTCCAATGTCTCTCCACTATTACCCAGATAGGTAGAGATGCACTCACCTGGTTCCATTCTTATCCATCTAGTCATAGCCAAAGAATTACCTGCAACAGATGCTCTTCCTAGTTCCACAACATTCCTTTTTATGACCTTAAAAGGATCTATGCTTGGTCTTTCCTATTTCTCATCTACATACAGCCCCTCGGCAACATCATGGCAACATCCAAAAACAGTGTCAGTTTCCCAGCTCTGACGACACTCAGCTCTACCTCATCGCCATCTCTCTACACTCCTACAATGGTGGAGTTTGTCAAACATACAGTAGATGATGAGAAATTTCCTCCAATTAAATATTGGAGAAGCTGAAGTCAGTGTCTTTGGTAACCACCACAAACTCTATCCTTCTTCCTGGCAACTGCCCAAAGCTGGACCAGACTGTTTGCAACCTGGGTGTCATATTTGACCCAGAGACATACTTCAGGCCAATTGCAGCATTACTAAGACAGTCTGTTTTCACCTCCATGATATTGCTAGTATGAATGAATAGTCCTTGCCTCAGCTCATCTGCTGCCGAAACCTTCAATCATTCTTTCACTACCTCTAGACTCCAATGCAAGCTTGGCTGGTTGCTTAGAACTCCGATGCTGTCCAATGCCTAAGTCCTAACTCACGCCACGTCCCATTCACCCATCATTCCGTGTACTCAATGGCTTACATTTGCTCCCAGTTAGGCAATGGTGTGATTTTAAAATTCGCATTGCTGTTTTCAAATCTTTTTCAAATGATTTTCAAATCAGGTCTTTCCTCTGCCTTTCTGTAGCTTCCTCCAGCCCTATATTTACACGTTATCCCAATTTCAATTGCTCCAAGACTGGCGGTTGTCCTTTCAGCTTCCTAAGTCCTAAACTCTGGAATTCCCTCCCCGAACCTTCAAGACACTCCTTAAAACCTACCTCTTTGACCAAGCTTTTGGTCATCTTCCCTGATATCTTTCATGGTTTGGTGTCAAATTTTTTTGATAAGGCTTCTATGGAGTGCCACAGGGCTTTATACTACATTAGTGGAGCTACATAAATATGTTGTTGCAAACAGGCCTGCTGGAATTATTTGGAATTCTGAACAATGCTTTGGACTTTGCATTGAGCTTAAATAATCTCAGTCATTACCATTCCGGACCAAGAGTTTTCTTAAACTGTATTATCCAACTGCGTTATCCAAATTACTGTTATTTAATTGTTCTGCATGACTATATTACCAATATTTGCCTAAAATTCTTTTGAAAAAAAAGGAACTTAGAATTGTGATGGGCACCTACACCACATGGATTGCAGCGGTTCAAAAAGGCACTGCCATGTTCTCAAAGGCAACTAGGGATTGGCAATAAAAATGCTGGCCCAGCCAGCGAAGCCCACATCCCATGCATGAAAAAAAAAAGACTTTATTAGCTTTCCTATCATAAAAACTTGCAAAACGAACAAGAGTCCACTAAAGACATATGATCATTCTGCATGATAGCTGCTGTCTGAGACTGGGAATATGAATACTGATCCCTGTAATAATGAGTGCCCTAAATCCTCATTGAAACAAACTTTTTTATATAACTGAATCAAATAAACTCAAATTTAGTCTTGGGTTGCAAAGTCAGGATGAAATTTTTATGATGGGAAGAGACTTTATTGGCTCTCGTATCATAATTCTAAGTTCCTTTCCTTTCAAAAGTTTCCAATTAACTCTTAAGCTGACCCACAGCATGTATGTCAATAAACCACCAACCCCCTGTTACTTATAACTAAACGGTTTTCTTTTCACTTGGTTTTCAAGATTAGTCTTTTGCATCAGCAACAGACACAACAATGATACAACTTCGATCAAGGTATCAAATAAACAAGTTGTCTTAGTCGACTTTAAATTTCTGTATGAAAGTTCTTCTGTAAATTGAAAACAGCTTCTTAGTAAACTTGATTACACTGAGATTTCTACTATATCTAAGATCATGCATTCCAAATTCACCTTTGTAGGCTTATGTTCAAGGATCTGTCGATCTTCATTGTAGATCAATAATTCCTTCTTGGAGCTCATTCTCAGCAGCTACTGTCAGTACTGCAATTTTGGTAAGGTGCTCACAGATAGGCAGGGGAGGTTGGTCAGGCAGGTCAGTTAGCTGACAACACTGGATAAATGATGTCAAGATAAAGGAGTGCTTCATTATACTCAAAAGGTTACAAAGAGGAATTCTTGCATGTTGGTTTAGAAATATGAGAAAACTTTGATTTACTGCAAAATTGCAAGAAACCCTCTCAATGCCTTCAGGATCACTTCCAAGACGGAGCCAAGAGAGTCGAGCCTACTGAATCCAATAATATACAACAAGCATTACTAAGAAAATAAGGCTTGCTATCAAAAACCAGGGGCTCCTGCAAATAAGAGATCTGCTCATTTTAGTTACTGAATAAAAACTCCTCCAGCACAGAAAATACTTTTTTGTGGGATAAATCAAACTCAAATTGATCAACAACCAACTTATTTTCCCAACATTTTTTCTTTAAAATGGGTATCATGAATAACAATAAAAAACATTCAAGACAGTAACAATTCACACATTTTTCCCTCCCAGTATGTGGAAACATAATTGCTATCTTGGGATACTTTTTAAAAATCTCACCCCTGCAAAATGAATCAAACATGGCATACTTCCTAAATTTGGTCATTAATACAACACACTGCTCACAGCTAAACAATCAGCATAAAATTTGGGACAATATATGCAGGTAGCAGGATATTGCTGCATATCCATTCATTAAAATTAGATAGCTGCAACATGGAAGACTTTAAATATGGATCACACGCACTTGTGCAATACCACACTGCACATCTGTAAGAAAAAACAAAAACATTATTCAGAAGGGGTGAATTGGGCTGCACTATACTACTGTATCACTTTTGGGTGCAAAGCTGATAGAACAACAATTATTTCGAACAATTGCAAAATCTACATGAAACCTTTTTTGATTGTTTTCACCTAGGTTTTCAGGCATGTTGTTGCTGCACAGTAGATGGAAGCAGGAAATTACTGTACCAAAAAATTAAAAATGGGTTCCTTTACTCTGCACTAACTCTGTTCATCTTGATGAACATAATTAAAATAAAAGCTTTAGGATAGAATTCATGATTCCTGGACTTTGTAGAGGAGGGATACATAAAACTAATAAAAATATATCATATTGGGGATATATTACACATATGCCTGCCTTTCTACACTGCAATGCTTTCCATGACTTGTTTTTATATAGCACCTTTAAATGTAACAAACATCCCAAGGCTTCACAGGAGCATTATAAATCAAAAATAGACACCAAGCCACAAAAGGCGGTATTAGGGCCGATGGCCAAAAGTTTGATGGAAGAGGTGGGTTTTAAGGAGCGTCTTAGAAGGAGGAGAGAAAGAGGGGTAAAGAGAATTTCAGACATTAGGGCCCATGCAGCTGAAGACAGTGTCACCAAATGATTCAGCAATTTACATTGGGTGGAGGGGAGGGTGCTCTAAAGGCAGAGGAGTGCAGATATCTGAGGTTTGTGGGATTGAAGGACTTGAATGCATGGAAGAGAATCTTGTAACTCAGTGAGAGTAAAGACACTGTTAGTAGCGTTTTAGGTGATTTCAGTTGAGGGTAGAATACAGGAGGCTGGTTAGGAGTGCATTGGACAAGCCCAGTATGGAGGAGAAGGGTCTCAGCAGCAGTAAGAAGAGGCAAAGGCATAGTAAGCCAATGTTACAATGATGAAAATAGGTGTTCACAGCAGATAAGTTGTCTGAAGTTCATGTGTGAAATATGACATCCAGGTTACGAACAGTCTGGTTCAGCTTCACAGTCGCCAGGAAAGGGATACAGCTTGCATTGGGAACTGAAGACCATGTCTTTGGTCTTCCCAATATTTAAAGTAGAAATTTTCGTTTGACATTCAGTACTGGATGAGAAGCAGTCTGATAAATTTAGCAACATTTGAGGAGTCAAGAGAGGCAGAACTGGATGTCATCAGTGTATACAAAACCAGTGCTGGGTTTTTAAATAATGTTGCTAAGTGACAGCATGTAGATAAGTAGTTAGATGGGGCCCCAGGATATATCCTTGACGGACACCAGAAATAACAATACAGAAATAAGAGAAGTCAATGCAAGTGATACACTGGCTACAATTAGACAGATAAGAGAAGCAGGCGAGTGAAATCCCACCCAGCTGGGTCACAATGGAGGGGCATTGGGGGATGATGTGATCAACTGTGTCAAAGCCTGCAAGCCAGGTCAAGTAGGATAAGGAGAGAAAGTTTAACTTTGTCACAGTCACATGGGATATAATTTATGACTTTTATAAGAACCATTTCATTACTTTGGCAGGAGCAAAAACCTGATTGGCGGAATTCAAATATGGAGTTCTAGGAAAAACGGACATAGATTTGGGAGCTGACAACACAATCAAGGGCTTTGGGGAGGAAAGGGAGGTTGGAGATGGAGCAGCAGGTTGAAGGAACAGCGGACTCAAGGGTTGGTTTTTTGAGATGGTGATGGTGGCAGTTTTAAAAAGGAGAGAGGGAGAGTACTTGAAGAGCGAGAATTGTTGACAATATCAGCTGACGTGATAACCAGGAAGGAAAATTGGGCGACCAACAGTTTGTGGGAATAGGGTGAAAGTGATAGTGTAGTGGTACTGTCGCTGGACTTGTAATCCAGAGACCTAAGGTAATACCCTTCGAATCCCGGATTTGAATTCAATAAAAATGTGGAATTAAAATTCTAATGATGACCATGAAACCACTTTTTTTTTTAAAACCCATCGGTTTCACGAATATCCTTTAGGGGAGAAAATCTGCCGTCGTTACCTGGTCTGGCCTACATGTGACTCCAGACCCACAGCAATGTGGTTGACTCCTAAATGCCCTCTGAAGGGCAAACAGGGATGCGCAATAAATGCCAGCCTAGCCAGCAACACCCACATCCAATGAATGAAAAAGAAAGGGAGCAGGAAGAAGTTGGTCTCATGGACAAGGTAAACTTGGAGAGGACATGAGGGGAGGTAGAAGAGAGATGAGAGAAAGAGTTCTGAGTTCAGGACTATGACAGGGGAAACCTTAGAGAAAGTTTGACTTGGTGGGCTAGAAGAGAGGGAAGTGACAGAGGCAGTTGGCTGGATAGTCTTCATGATAGAAACCCATGAGGTTCTCTCACTTACTGTTTCTCACACTTATTGCTGGAGGCGAGGATGGAGGTGACAGGGGAGAGAAGTGCATATGAAATAGCAGAAGTAGGCCATTCGGCTCCTCGAGCCTGCTCTGCCTTTCATTAAGATAACGGCCGATCTGTTTGCATTTTGAATTCTACATTCCCATCTACCTCCGATGACCTTTGATTCCCTTGCCTAACAAGGTGGTATCTACCTCCGCCTTAAAAATATTCAATGATCCCACCTCCACCACCTTCTGAGGCAGACAGTTCCAAAGTCGCAACTTCCTCAAAAAATTTCTTCTCATCTCTGCCATAAAAGGACAATCCCTAATTATACAACAGTGCCCCCTAGTTCTGGACTCACCCACCATAGGAAACATCCTTTCCACATCTACCTTGTCAATACCATCCAGGGTCTTATATACTTCAATCAAGTCAACCCTCACTCTTCTAAGCTCCAGTGGAAATGAGCCCAATCTGTCTAATCTTTCCTCATAAGACATACCTGGAATGAGCAGATTCAATCTAGTAAACTTCCTCTGAACCGACTCCAATGCATTTACATACTTAAATAAAGGAGACCAAAACTGCACACAATATTCAAGATGTGATCTCACCAATGCCCTCTTTAACTGAAGCATAACATTCTTATTTTTATGCTCAATTCCTCATGCAATAAAGGATAGCATTCCATTAGTCTTAATTACTTGCTGTACCTGCATTCTAACTCATTGTGACTCATGCACGAGAACACCTAGATTCCTCCATAGCTCGGATTGCAGCCGCTCTCTGTTTAAGTAAAACTCTGCTTTTTTATTCCTCTTACCAAAGTGAACAACTTCACATTTTCCCACATTATATTCCATCTGCCAGACTTTTGCCCACTCACTCAACCTATCTATATCCGTCTGCAACCCCGTTATGTCCTCTTCACAACATACTTTCCTACCCATCTTTGTCACCTGCAAACTTAGCTATCGTGTCTTCATTCCCCTCATCAAAGTCATTGATGTAAATTGTAAAAAGTTCATGTCTCAGCAGACTCCTGCAGGACTCTACTAGTCACATCCTGCCATCAGAAAAAGACCCATTTATGCATACTTGGTTTTCTGCCAGCCAGCCAATCGTCTATCCATTGTCATGGCTCACTGGGGTTAGTGCACTGTAGCATCAAGCCCCACTGCTCTCCGAGATATGACAAATGTGAGAAGTTTAATCAGACCACCAAATTGCCCCAGTTCTACTCAACTGTTTAATTTAGGTTAAAAGAATAAGAGCACTAGGTTTGTAAACTTAACAAGTAAATAACTGTTTAATAAACAAATTGTCTACAACCAGTGGCAAAAGAAATATGAACTGCTAACTTTTAACTCTAACTTAACTCTAGCCTTCTATACACAAACACACAAAACATGGACTTTTAAGAGTGAAATAAAACAGTTCAATAGTACCAATCTGGATTTCAGGATTAGATGGGTTGGCTTTGATTGCTTTCTTCCAAATTCCTAGCAGGTTGCTGTGGCTGACACGAAGTGGTCTCCCAGCACTTGCAGTCTGTGGTTCTCTGGTTAAAACTTGCTTTAAGTGTCTCCACTGGTGATTTTTCCCCTTTTCCTCCTGACAGGGGTTTCGCAAAGACAGCAGGATACAACGATGTGACAAATAGCCAGCCAGCTACTGTGACAGGATTACTGGAGTCTTATAAAACACAGGAGGGGGGTTTCAGGTCTTTCCTCTTTTCAGGCTAGGAGCTGATCTCTGCACTATCCTCACACAGAAACTGGCCACTTGGTCAGGAGTCAATCAAAACCTATTTGCTAGGCAGTTTCCTCTTAAACCAGGTCTCCTTTCCAGCACCATTCTGTCCAACCTGGCACACAATGTTCCAGGAGATAGCAACATTGCAGATTTTCTTCTTCCTGCTCCAGTGAACATCTCTTTTAAGAAGCAGCTCTGGTAGTTTTTAAAGCCACAGTCCAAAAAATATATAAAAATGTGTTCTTTACACCATGCTAACACATTATCCCCTACACCATGAGCTTTTATTTTTTGCAATAACCTTTGATGTGACACCTTATCAAATGCCTTCTGGAAATCCAAGTACAGGGTATCTGCAGGCTCCACTTTACCCACAGCGCATGTCACTCTAAGAACTCCAATAATTTGGTTAAACGTGATTTCCCTGTCACAAAATCATGCTGGCTCTGCCCGATTACCTTGAGTTCCTCTAAGTGCCCAACTATGACCTCCTTAATGATCAATTCAAACACCTTCCCCATAACAGATGCCAAGCTAACTGGCCCACAGTTTCCTGCCTCCCTCTCTTCTTGAATAGAGGGGTTATATTTGCTACTTTCTAGATTGATGGAGCCTTTCCAAAATGTAGGGAATTTTGAAAAATTAACACCAACGCATCTACTACCTCATTAGCCACCGCTTTTAAGACCCTAGGATGAAGTCCATCTGGGCCCAGAGATTTGTCAGCCCGCAGTTCCAACAGTTTGCTCAGTACCACTCGTCCTAGTGATTGTAATTTCACCATGTATCCTTGTCCCTTCCACCTCCTGATTTACAACTATTACTGTAATGTTTTTTGTATCCTCTACAATGAAGACAGAAGCAAAATATTTGTTTATTTCATCCGCCATTTTATTATCTATCAATCTCCATTGTTGGTCCTCTAGAGAGTGACACTCACTTTACTTACTTGTCCTTTTTAAATACTTGTAGAAACTCTTGTTTTTACATTTCTAGCTAGCTTCCTCTCATACTCTAATTTCTTATTCCTGATTAACCTTTTAGTCATTCTCTGCCATTCTTTATATTCGGATCAATCATCTATCCTGCCACTCATCTTTGCACAGTTATATGCTTATTTCTTAAGTTTGATGTTTTCCTTAACTTCTTTAGTTAACCACAGATGGTGGGTCCTCCCTTTAGAATTTTTCTTTATAGTGGGACTATAGTGGGAATATACTTATTTGGAGTATTCTGAAATATCCCTTTAAAAGTCTGCTACTGCTTCTCTATTAATCTATCCCCTTGCCTAGTATCCCAGTTCACTTCAGTTAGCTCAGCTTTCAAGCCCACATAGTTGCACTTATTTAAGTTTAAAATACAAGTCTTAGACCCACTCTTCTCCCTTTCAAACTGGATGCAAAATTCAATCATATTATGGTCGCCCATACCTAGGGTTGCTTTCACTGAGGTCATTACACAATACCAAGCTTAATATAACCTGCTCTCTGGTTGGTTCCTGAACGTGCTGCTCTAAAGAAACACTCTCAGAAGCATTCTATGAATTCCTCACCCAGGCTACACCTGCCAATCTGATTTTTCCAGTTTATACGTAGATTAAAATCACCCATGATTATTGCCGCTCTTTATCGCAAACATCCAATATTTCTTCTTGCATTTAGTCTTAAATTGTGGTTACTGTTAGGGGCCCTGTAGACCACTCCCACTAGTGACTTCAACAAGAGCAGGCCCCAAGTGATGTGCCGCACCCAGATCTTGCAATCAATGGCTAAACTAGTTGTCTGCCATAGCCTGTCAAGTCTGTATCCTTTGAACTTAAGGGAGCAGAGCTGAGGGCAGTACCAAGGGAAACAGCCAGGTTAAGAGTAATTGTTTTAATGGGGACTAGGGCAAAGGCAGAGATGAGGGTATAACTGGGAAAATGAGTATCTGCTGAAATATTATGGTAAACTGAGGGTCAAATGTTAAATAGTTCGGATTTGTGCAGTTGGAGAATTGGGGGCAGGTTGTCCCCCACCCCCCAACCTCAAAAATGGGTATAGAAGGTAGGGTTGGAGCATGGAAGGGAAGTTTACATGGAGGAACAGATTAAGGGAGGACAAAAGGGCAGTGAACCCACAAAAAAGTGCATGACGAATTAAGATGGAGGTTGGTGCAGAAGCTGAGGGAGAAACTCAGTGAGGATATCTCAGTAAGAAAACTTTTACTATACATGGGTGGACAGTAGAGAATGATGATTTTAAATGACAGGCAACAGTGATAAAGCGAGGCAAGATGCTCAAAGGAAGAGAGAGTGCCAGAGGAGGGGGGAGTTAGGACTAGGTGTGATGTGCTAATAAGAGCCAAACCACCACCACAACTGTCTTGGTTGAGCAAGTCGTGAAAGGTATACCCAGTCAGGGAGGCTTAATTTAGGGAGAAAGACATCGCCACCCATCAGCCAAGTTTATCTCAAGGCCATGAATTTGATGCAATCATCCACAATAATTGTCTGGATGGTAAAGGCCTTGTTCACAAGTGAATGGTCATTCTGGAGGGAGACATGTGTAAAGGCTGCAAGAGACTGTGCACTGGTGGAGTCCACAGGGTCAACAGTCAGGGTGGTGAGTTGGACAGGAAGGATATTGGAAAGATTAGTCCCAAGCAAGGTCTGGGCAGAAAGTTCAGCAAGAGGATAAGGCAACTGGGATTACTGCTTGTATTAAGCCAGTGCTGAGTGCTTCAATGAGCCATTTAGATGAAACCAAAGAGGCAAAGGGAAACTGCAGATTTATCTACAAAGGAGAAGAGTCAAGGAATACTGAAAGGTTAGGTCTGGGAAGGGCAGAATACCCAAGAGGGGAGAAGTGAAAGGAGCCATGGCCATTTTAGAAAGGTGTAAAGGGAAATTAAGTTTTTGAAAAGGAAGAAAAAGTGTAAAAAAAGTAACATGATTATCCCTCTGCCAATTTCCATGCACACCCACACACCTGTATCTGACAGATGAACATACATGCGAACAGGGAGCAGTAGGCCATTTGGCCCCTCGAGCCTGCTCTTCCATTTAATAAGATCATGGCTGATCTGATAGTAACCTCAAATTTGCATCCCGACTATCCCCGATAACCTATCACCCCTTTGCTTACCAAGAATCTATCTACCTCAGCCTTAAAAATATTCAAAGGCTCTGCTTCCACCACCTTTTCAGGAAGAGAGTTCCAAAGACTCACAACCCTCAGTGAAAAAAAAAATTCTCCTCATCTCTGCCTTAAATGGGCAACCTCTTATTTTTAAGCAGTGATCTCTAGTTCCAGATTCTCCCACAAGAAGAAACACCCTCTCCACATCCACCTGTCAAGGCCCCTCAGGATCTGAAACAAAAACAAAAATTGCTGGAAAAACTCAGCAGGTCTGACAGCATCTGTGGAAAGGAAGACAGAGTTAACGTTTCGAGTCCATATGACTCTTCATCAGAACTAAAGAGAAATAGAAATGTGGTGAAATATAAGCTGTTTAAGGGGGGTGGGACTGATGGAGCTGGATAGAGACCATAAGACATAGGAGCAGAAATTAGGCCAATCGGCCCACCGAGTCTGCTCCGCCATTCAATCATGGCTGATAAGTTTCTCAACCCCATTCTCCCACCTTCTTCCCATAACCTCTTATTTTTAAGCAGTGAGGGCCAGTGATAGGTGGAGGCAAAGGAGAGATTGCCAAAGACGTCATAAAAGGTCAAAGGGGTGGTGATATTAGCTAAAGGATGTGCTAATGGTGACATTAAGGGTAGAAAGCAGGAAGAGCAAGTGACAGATGGCCCTAGTGGGGGAAGGGATCAAAATAGGCTAAATGGTGGAGATAAAACAACGGATGGAAATAAATTTTAAAAATAATAATATAAATAGGTGGGATCCCCTTAGGATCTTATAGGTTTCAATCAAGTAACATTCCCCAAACAATATGTAGGGACTGAAACCCATTCAATGTAATGCCTTTGCATTCCATCTACACGTTTTTTAATAAATGGTGGGAGAATGCTGAGCTAAAGAGTTTGGATATCAATGCATATGTGCTACTTATGCTGAATTCATTACAACATGAAAATACAAATGGTCAAACAAAATATTAATGCTTTTACATACTTTCGATGAAGATCAAAATATTAACAGCATAACTTGCTTTCAAAAATATAAAGCTAATTATAACAGTATCATGGGACCTATCACCTTAATGGAAGCAGGTGCTTGTTTATAGCAAATTTGAATTTCAAGCATTTTACAGAACAGATGACCATTCAAATCATCAACCTGTCCTGTCCTTCACTCATACCCTTATAATTATTTAACTTTTCACATATTTATCTACTTCCCTTATAAAAGTTATATAGATTGTCATTCTACCAGTTTCTCATGGGTTATTCAATACTATACCTTAAAAAAAAGTTTAAAAAATAATTAATTTGCCTTTAATCACTGAGGCTAATCATTGAGTCTCTTACCTTCACGCTCTTTAAGCACCAACTCACTGACCTGTGGCATCAAAATCCTTCACAATTTTGAACAGATTTTTGAAATCCCCTGTTAAGCTTCTTTGATTTAATTAAAAGAGATCCAGTTTCTCTAGGTTCTCCTCATAAATAAAAGCTCTCATTCTTAGTATCACCTTCACGAAACATTTCTGCAGCTTCATGAATTTGACATCCTCCCAAGATACCCCCAAAAAATGGACACAACAGTCTAATTGCAACCTAACCAGTTTTATATAAATTTAGCATTTGTCCAGCATTATTATTCAAATCCCCTCATTAAAAAACCCAATTTCCCATCATTTTATCAACTTATAAAAATCTGTGTATTCAAACCTTTATGCTTCTGCTCCCCTACTCCTTTCTAAGTTTTAACATTTAGCCTCATTCTTCAAACCAAAACATCACCTCCATTTTGGAGGCCAAACAGATTGTTGAACACCTCCATTCAATCTGCAAGCTTGTCTGTGCTTCTAATCACTTACCATTTTAATTATTTGTCTCATTGATCTCTGCCCTGTGCCTCCTGCACTCTTCCAATAAAGCCCAATGGAAGCTCAAGGAACAGCACCTCAACTTTTGATTAGGCTTTTTTACAATCTCCCAGACTCAGAGTTGAACAATTTCAGGTCATAACCACTGCTCCCATTTCTCCAAGGACTAGCAGCAGTTCTGGTACTGCCATTTAGAACTCTTCTAGACTCAATTTTTGTTTCTTTATTTATCCCATTAAGGCCCAATTGTACCATAATCCCTTTATCACGTGAGCACTCCTGCATTTTACCCTGTGACAGGTCTTATGTTCTTTCCTCCTTACCTTTCGGTGCCTCTATACTTGCTTCCAAGCTGACTTCTGTAATGTCTTCCAATTCTGAGGAATGGTCATCAACCTGAAATATTAACTGTTTCTCTCTTCATAGATGGTAACAAATCTGCCAAGTGTTTCCAGCATTTTGTTTTCATTTCAGATATTCCAATTCTGCAGTATTATGCTTTTGTCTGGAGTCTGATCAACAAGGGAGTTGAGGGCTATGAGGGGCAGGCAGGAAAGTGGAGTTAAAGCAACAATCAGCCGTGATTTTATCAAATGGTGGAGCAGTGTCGAAGGCCCGAATGGCCTGCTCCTCCTCCTATTTCTTATGATTTTACAAGGATTGGTCAGCTAACAATACAGGTAATAGATAAGCATTAGTCTGGTAACATTTGTGAAGTGTCAGCAGTTGATGCAGCATAGGCAGCTTTGAATGCGGCATGTTAGAAACTAAAGTCATCTAATTAAACCATAAGTAGAGCCCAAATTTCAGTATCATATAGTGTCAGCAGACTGACAGCATAAAAGATTTAAAGCTTTAATCTGCAAGTAATCGTTCTACTGCAACAAAGGTACGGCTGATGGATGGGCATGACAAATGCAACAAGACCAATTCTTTAGTTCATTTCTACAGTAATGCCATCAAGAGTGGATGTTGCTACCAAAGCAGGTAAACTATTCTACAGTTGGTGTTATTTCAGCCAAGCACCTGATGAACATAAATTTTAAATGCTTGCATCCTAGAGTGCAATTAATCATCCCAATCTTGTTTATTTCTTTGGATGGAGGATGTGACTTTATTTTCACTAAAAGCAACCACTTAAGTAACACTATGGGATTAGTAAAGTTATCAAGTAATTTTCAGTCACTTAACCATTACAACTGCAAACCAAAGTCAGCCAGCAGAAGCAAGGCCTCAGTTGACAGAATCTAAGGCTTTTCAAGATTAACGAAAGAAAAATATGTTTGGACCCCATCACAAACCTGCCATGACTCCCATCCTTATTTCTGGCAACGTGTGAGGCAGAACCAGAGTGCTACTAACCTTTGTGTCATATTTGAGCCCGAAATAAGCTACTGACCACATATCGGTGCCATTAGCAAGATTGCCTCCAGCTCCCTAATATCACCTGATTCCACTCCTGTCTCTGCTCACCTGCTGCTGAAACACCCATCCATATGTTTGTTACCTTTAGACAATCAATCCAATGCACTTCTGACCAGGCTCCCATGTTCTACCCTCTGTAATCTTGATCATCCAAAATGCTACTGTGCCCTTACACACACCAGGTCTCATTCACCCCTGTGCTCATTGACCTACACTGGCTCCCAGTTAAGCAAGGTCTTAATTTTAAAATCTCATCCTTGCTTTCAAATCCCTCCATGATCTCACCTTCATCTTTGTAATCTGCTCCAGCATTACAACCCTCCGGGATACCTACACTCCTCCAATTTTAGCCTCTTGAGCATTCCCCAATTTAATTGCTCTGCTTTTGGCAGCCATGCCTATGCTGCAAAGACCCTGAGCTCTGGAATTCCTCTCCCTAAACTTCATCACCTCTCTTTCCTCTTTTGAGTTCCTTAAAACATACTTCTTGGACCAAGGTTATTGTCCCAATATCTCATGTGTCAAATTTTGTTTGACAATGCTCCCATGAAGCACTTTGAGACATTTTGCTACATTAAAGGGCACAAAATGGGGGAGGTGGTGGCATAGTGGTATCGTCACTAGATTAGTAATCCAGAGACCCCAGGGTAATACTCTGGGGACCCAGGTTCAAATCCCACCAAGGCAGGTGATGAAATCTGAATTAAAAGTCTGATGTTGACCACAAAACCATTGCTGATTGTCATTAAAACCCATCTGCTTCACTAATGTCCTTTAGGGAAGGAAATCTGCTGTCCTTACCTGGTCTGCCCTACGGGTGACTCCAGGCCCACAGCAATGTGGCTGACTCTGAAATGCCCTCTGAACAAGTTCAATTAGGGATGGGCAATAAATGCTGGCTTAGCTAGCGATGACCACATTCCATGAACAAATTTAAAAAAATACAAATTACTATTGTAGTAAAATAGTCTAATGGAGCTCCCTGATTCTTGGTTGTGGTTGGATTACTAAAGACATTTTGATCGCAGAAGCAACTTCATGAAGCCAAACTGCTATTGCAAACTGTAAACAGAAGACCTGTACGTTTCTAATCAGGAGATGAAGACTATGTTGAGGATTAACTGTAGTCAAGTTCTATGATACATAGAACAAAATCAAAGCAACTGCCTTTCTACTTCCAAATAATTATTGGCACCAAAGTGTTATTGTTATAATTGGCAGCAATGTAGAAGTTCCTCCAACTCTCACACTGAATTAAAAGGGAGAATTATTAGGAGCCACTTATAATGACAACATTGGCATTACTCAAACACTTAATGACCACTGCAGCATGGCACACTGAAAAAAAATATAATCTACAGTCAACTAAACCAATTAAATAACACCCTAAACACCATGGGCCAGATTTTGCTGTAGTACAGCATTTAACAGCATCTTCCATTAGTCAAACAAGCCCCACATCCTTCAGCTCAAAATAGTTATGCCCACTATGATGCTAAAAATGTGAATTAATATTGATGCAGTGAAGTAAACAGGGCAACTTGGACCCAGGTAAACAGGGTAACCAATAGGTTGAGATTTTTTAAATCTTCCAAAAAAATTCACAACCTGAAGAAATGAAATTGCACATTTATAACCATTAATTTTCAGTGCCAGAGAAGTGAATTGGCACTTACGTCATTAAAAAGAGCCCATACACTTGTAATTACCAGCCCTATACACTTTAATTACCAGCCCTAAATACCTGTGCTGGGTTTAGTACCTATCAACAGCACAAATACCGCAACTTCATGGCATTCAATGATTAGTCAGAGATCAAAATAACTTTTTGCAAAGCTCATGGAAGGGTGGATGCAGCAACTTCTAGACACTCACATCTGCCCCTCACCTGCAGCCTTACCACTATTTTGACGGCAAAATCTGGCCCCATAAATTGGCGGGAAATAGTTTTCAGACAATGTCTTCTCACTTTTGGTTCAAATGATACCAACACACACTAAATTTCCCCGTGATTTACACTGGCATTCAGGATTACTTATAGTCACTCCTTCCTATGAAATGAGATAGGTCTTCTGGAATAGCTGCCCAGTGTGCTCATTCTCAAGCAATGCTGAAGTGACCATTGAATAGGAGAATCTAATATCTTTCTGCGTAAATGACATTTAGCGGATAGCGCAAATAAATTTCCAGCATGCTTATTTTTTTGAAAGGGATCCAGTTTGATGAAGGGATGCCAATTAGGTTAATAACAATATAATTGTTAAATTTTCAAAATCAACAAAACATAAAACCCACTATTAGTGTTACGCTGAGAACTTAAAGTAGACTCACAGTAGAGATGTTATGATTCAAAATTTGTCAAAATATCAGCCACTTTCAGAAAAAAATTGCTGAAAGAACAAATTAAAGTATAATTGCAGCTCTGTTACTGCTTAGTGTATCGTAATAGTACACTGAGGTCATCAACAGTGCTATCAAGCTGCACTTGCTCAGCAATAGCCTGCTCACTGACGCTCAGCTTGGGTTCTGCCAGGGCCACTCAGCTCCTGACCTCATCACAGCCTTGGTTCAAACATGGGCCAAAGAGCTGAACTCCAGAGGGGAGGTAACAGCGAATGACCTTGACATCAAGGCAGCATTCGACAGAGTGCAGCATCAAGGCATCCCAGCAAAACTGGAGTCAAAGGGAATCAAGGGAAAACGCTCCGCTGGTTGGAATCATAACTAGCACAAAGGAAGATGGTTCTGGTTATTGGAGGTCAATCATCTCAGTTCCAGGACATCATTGCAAAAATTCCTCAGGGTAGTGTCCTAGGCCCAATCATCTACAGCTGATTCATCAATGACCTTCCTTCCATCATAAGGTCAGAAGTGGGGATATTCGCCGATGACTGCACAATGTTCAGCACTATTCACGACTCCTCAGATACTGAAGCAGTCCATGTCCAAATGCCGCAAGACCTGGACAATATCCAGGCTTGGGCTGACAAGTGGCAAGTAACATGTGCGCCACATAAGTGCCAGGCAATGACCATTCCCAACGAGAGAATCTACCAATTCCCCCCTTGAAATTCAATGGCATTACCATTGCTGAAACACCCTCTATCAACATCCTGGGGGTTACCACTGACCAGAAACTGAACTGGCCTAGCCATATAAATACTGTGGCTACAACAGCAGGCCAGAGGCTAGGAATCCTGTGGCAAGCAACTCGCCTTCCGACTCCCCAAAGCCTGTCCACCATCTACAAGGCTGACGTTATGAGTGTGATGAAATACTCTCTACTTGCCTGAATGAGTGCAGCTCCTACAACACTCAAAAAAGCTTGACACCATCCAAGACAAAGCAGCTCACTTGATTGTTTGTGGACGGGGTGCCATTCACTCCCTCCACTGCCAACAGAGAGTTGCAGGAGTGTGTGCCATCTACAAGATGCACTGTAGGAGCTCACCAAGCCTCCTTAGGCAGCACCTTCCAACCCACAACCATCTCAATGAACAAGGGCAGCAGACACATGGGAACACCACTACCTGGAAGTTCCCCTCGAAGCCACTCACCATCCTGACCTGGAAATATATCACCATGTCTTCACTGTCATTGGGTCAAAACCATAGAGCTCCCTGCCCAACAGCACTGTGGGTGCACCTACGCCACATGAACTGCAGCGGCCTACCACCACCTTCTCAAGAGCAATAAGGGATGGGCAATAAATGCTTGCCTAGCCAGTGATATCCACATCCCATGAATGGATAAAAAAAACATGAATCTAAAGAAGTTAAGCACTCGAAGTACCCAAGGACATTTTTGTATATTCAAGTTGTGATATAAATGCAGGCTAATGATCGATCAAGGTTTTCAGTGCAAAGCAGGGAATTTTACTTTCTAGAAATTTTTCTTTCCCTGGAGTGGAACTTGAAGCCACTAACTTTTGACTAAGAAATAAGTGTGCTACCCAACTGACTCACTGTTGATACAAAGTACCCATGATGGCCATCAGCCAGCTTAAAATCGACACCAGTGGTTCTGTTACAATAGCTCTAGAAATTCTACAGCTATCTTCAATTATATAAAACACCTGGGATCATCTGTATGCCATTAGAGCACCCCTCTCCCAATAACTAATTCCTGTTAACTCTGATTCACCCTCTTCCCCACCGTGCCCATTAAATTCTAATAAGAATTTAAAATTAAAAATACATAGGAGGAGCCAACCTTGGAAGAACAACACAGTGGGCCACTCAGCCCTCAAGCCTGTTCTGCCATTCAATGAGATCATGGCTGATCTGTATCTTCGTCTACCAAGCTTCACCACACTTTTATTTTATATCCTTGTCCAACAAAAATCTATTAATGCCAGACTTGAAATTAATTGATTTAATGCCTATGCCTTCTGTGGGAGAAAATTCTACACTTCTAACATCCCTTGCATCAATGGCCTGGCTCTGATTTTAAGGTTATGTCACCTTGTTCTAAATGTCCCCATCAGTGAAAATGTTTCTACCTAACCCTTTTGAAATCCTAAAAAACTCAATCAAATCTCCCATTAGCCTTCAATGTTCCAGAGAATACAGCCTATTTGTGTAATCTCTCATTACCATCTAACCCGAGGAGCCTTGGTGACATTCTGGTGAATCTTCAGTGCACTACTTCCAAGACAAATATATCCTGTAGTGCAGTACCAACCTCCAACTTAAATACAGGTTGATTTCTCAGATGAAGATCTTCTGACAGAAACCAATCACCTTTTAAATGTAGGTGCGAAAGACATGACCTTATTTAAAAAAACAATTTAACAATTCCTATCTAATTAAATAGTATAGATACAAAATTGGAATAATGTCTAAGGAATAGTGTGCATGCTGTAGCTATTCAAGAATGGCTGATCTTCATGGGATGAGAAATACAATCAAATGCTTAAATGGCAGACTTAGCCCACATAATCCCGTGTTCAAAATCACCCAGCCTATTCAATCGCCTACATTTTGATTGTCACCAGTCTAACACTATTATCTTACCCAGTAAGCTAATCCAAAAAAAAAATCACTGAGTGAGGAATTATTTGCAATATCTGTTTCAGATTCACTTTACGTTCTACTCTGAAGTAACATTCCAGGTTTGCTCTGCATGTAACTTTTAAAATTTTATATGCTTCACTGAGGCTGCCTTTAACCATCTTTCCAAACTTGGGCTGGTCAAATTTCCTCATAGCTAGGGCAAATAATTTGGCACATTTCAACATCCAACTAACTTCTACTTACTGCGTGCAGTGGAATTTGTTGCCTGAGCAGCCGGAGTGAAAATGTTTGCCATCGTTACAAGTCACCTGCATTACACTTTTTGTTGTTCTATGCACCCAATGTATCCATTTGTCTTTGAAGTGTGGCAGCCAAAGTGTACATAGTAGTGTAAGCCTGGTCTGACCTGTAAATTCCAAAGCACTTGGCAATTCTCTAGATTTGTTCTACTATCAATTTGCTCTTATAATTATTTCTCCATATTTCCTGAACTGAGAAAGTGACAAGCTTACATTTATTCCCATTTGGATTCCTTTGGTTTTGAATCTACATCCAATCAAAATTCCAAACTAATCTTTTGTACATCACGAAGGGTGTCAAGTCTTTCTCTGACGGAATAGATGGAACGCTGATTCATCAGTGGCAATCAGCTATGGGGTTAGTCCAAAATGGGGTTCTTTTAAAGGATTAAGAGACTATTTCCATGATATTCAAGCACCAGCAGCCACCTTTATGGTTTCTAGGTATTTTTTCGCAATGAATAACGAAATAGAAGGCATCATGCTTTTCTGTCTGGAGACTATGGCTAAGAAAGCTGTGGATCAAAGCATATGTCAAACAGTCTTGGATTAAAGCATAGCCAAGTTCAAAGTAATTTGGCCCTCTTTTGGGATTACTGGAGATAGTGGGGCATGAAGCCAAGATTCCTATTCTTGCAGCAAGGATCTGACATGTGGAGCGCTGTGCACTTTTCACAGGGGTGGGATAAGTCAGGGTGGAAGACAGAAGAGGTATGTGGTCACTGTGCAACCTCAGCATTTTTTCTGGAGACAAAAGTACATTTAACATGCATTGGCCAGATCCTCAATTAGAAATGATTGTAAGAAACCATTTTACGCTGAGCATTTGTTCATTGAGAAACAGGGTAGGAAACTGCACCAACTGCCCCACCATAAGGCTACCATATTATCCTGTGCCTTGCTCCCATCATTTTACATTTTCTACCTGAACACTTCTGACGCTTCACATCTTATGTTTCTGCAAGTCCCTTCTTAGCCATTTCTTTAACCAAGTCTTCTATTTGACCCCTGCCTTCCATGTAATATCTTTTGTTCAGTATCTGTTCACATTGTTGCAGAGGGACTGGAGGCTACACAAATGCAAGTTGATGGCTAAAGGGCTAATGTTTACAAAGTTTGGCACAACTACAAAGAAACTTGTTCTTCCAAACTCTGTTTAAAAGAATTATTGAAACCTTCCTCTAATCTTTTGGTTCAATGAGATTTTACTGTACTGCTTAGTATTATGGCAGGAACTCTGAAGACCATGAATAGGGGTGCCTCCTTTCAATTACAACAGTAAAGGTGCTACCTGGGTTGACAGTATGCTAAGAGCAAGGACACACAAAACTGGTCATTGAAGACTTACAACCATTAGAATACATCAATGCTTTCTCTTCTGTGTTTAATGAAAAGGGATCCAAAGAAAACAGAATGCAAAAACAAGGCAACGTATTACTTGAATCAACCGGAGAATGGAATAGATATTTTGTCACATTGTAAAAGGGTGTCCACAATGCAATGAGCAACTTAATTCCTTGCCTTGGAGGACTAGCAAAAGGTGATGGATACAACATTATTTTAACAGTTAGTTATGTTTGGCACTACAATGATCTTCTCAGAATCAATCAGCACATTTCAGAAACACTAGCTTACTACTGACCCATCAGTTCCTCAAGCATGTTCCACCATTCAATTACATCCTAGTTCATATGTATTTCATCTTCACCCATCTTGGTTCCATATCCCTTAATACTTCACTCTAATAAAATTCTACAACTCTGGTTTTGAAATTTTCAATTGAGCTAGCCTCTACAGTGTTTTTGGGGAGGGGGGTACCTTTTCTGTAAAGAAATGCTTCCTGATTCACCCCCAGATGGTCTAGCAATAAATAATTTTAAGGTTATTATACTCTTTTTGTTCCAGACTCCAACAGGGAAAACAGTTCCTTGCTTTCTACATCTTTAAATCATTTAAAATTCCTCAATTAGATTATTCCGTAATCTTCCATACTTAAGGGAATGAACAAACTTAGTCTGATCCTTTTAGTCCCAGCATCATTCTGACAAGTCTGGGCCAATATATCTTTTGAAGGTGCAGTGCCCAGAACTGAACACTGTACTGCACTCCAGATGCAGTCTGACCAGAGCTTTATACAATTGCTTTCACCTCTTTGCATTTCAGCCCCCTTGAAATAAAGGCTAACATCCCACTGTTATTTTCTTTGTACCTGCTCACTAGCTGTCAGCAATTTCTGTACATGGACCACTAAATCTCTCTGCTCCTCACCGTTTAGAAAATATTCCAATCTATCTTAAATTCAAAATGGATGACCGCACATTTTAAATTTAAAGACAACATGTAGTTGATACTTAATAGGTAGTTAAAGGAATACCACATCAAAAATCATAGGATCAGAGGGAAATTATTTGCACTGATCAATACCTATGAATATATAAAAATGCATAAAGCTACAACATAGAAACAGAACATTTGACACAAGATGGCATTTTACCCAATGCACGGACGAATAGTGTTATGATCTCAGTTGGGCCCAGTAACTTATTTTAAAAAAAAAAATCCAAAATCCCAGATATTTACTGAAAGAATGAACCCACAAGATTCAAGGTTTAAATAATAAGAATGTTTTACCATACAAGTGTCAAACAAAGCAAACACCAAATACTATCTTAGGTGACCACCTATACTCTAAAACCCAGAATCAACATGAGTTGAACATGAACAAACAGGCAAATTATGGTCAATTATAAACAAATACAACCAAGACAGGTCTAACAAATTGGCTCAGTAGTCCAATCAACACATGTTCTTCAAAACTCTGTCTTTCACATGAAGAATTTCACCTCCTCTTCTAGGATTTAGCCTGATCCCCAGCCAACAGCAGTGCATGACCAACCACTGTGTCATGGACACTGCCTTCACCAAAAATGGCAAACATCTGTAGAACCTCTTCAACTATGATTATGATGGTCTGGATGGCATAGATCCATCAATGTTATCTTCAAGTAATGGAAACAGTTGCAGCAACCGTATATTTGCCTATTCTCAGCTGCTGGATCTAGCCTACATCTTCTTCAGCCTGCCTGAACTGCACCACTGAGATCATCATCTGAGCTCTGATGGGGATGTGTCCTTTTATATGGTTTCAACCAGGCTCAGTCTCCCCAGAAGCTTTGATTTCCAATCTCAGTTTCAGTCTTACGTTTCCTTAAAAACTGGAAGGGTCAGTTTCCTTTCTCAGGTTTCCCTTTTCAATTTGGGTCTGTCTCAAAAAAATACAAGGTTTGAAATTACAGATTCCATCACAATAGTTCTAATCATATTTACCTAAACAGTCCCATATCCCATCAATGTATTTTCCTGCATTCACCTATCCAATCCAATCTCGTGTGCTGACAACGTTTCTGGACTACAGTCTTGTAATCATTCCGAAGTATCTCCATACAGGTTTAGCTAAACTAGATAGTAGAGTCTATTTTTGTGCAGCAATGGCCATAATGGACAGGATTCACAAAAGATCAATGAAAATACAAGAAATGTTCAGTTAACCTTCAGTTGAGCAGTAAATTGTAAAGGATTCAATTTCTTACCTCTTATTGAAACTTTGCTTAAATTTTTGCAATGCTTCAACAAATGACAACTGTTTATTATTTATAGCATTTAATAATAATGAAAATTTATAATTATAAATGAACTGACAAAAACTGGTTAAATCATTTTGTCAGCACCGATCTGAATGCTACACGGCATCCAATAGGTTGTAGGGTTGCTCAAATCTTCGTATTTTTCTCTTCTCAAATCTACTACTGTCTAAATACCATTAGTATAAGATAACAATTTAAATTATTGTTGAAGTATTTTATCTTTCAGCCCCATTCACCTTTCCATTCACTTCCTATGTTCAGTTTACATCCAACTGTACAAATCACCATTACAAATGGTCACAAGAACAGTCCAAGTTCCATAGGCCAGGCTTGTATTTCCCTTGAGAATAGAAGATTAAGGGATGATATAATTGAGGTGTTTATGATTACAGGAGTTCATAGAGAAAAACTACCTACCTACCCTACTTCCTCTGGTGTGTAAGTCCAGAACAATGGAGCTTAACCTTAAAATTTGAGGTAAGCTATTCAGGGGGACGTCAGGAATCATTTGTTCATCCAATGGGGTACTGCAAATCTGGAGCACTCTCCCAAAGATTGTTGAGGCTAGGTCGACTGAAAACTTCAAAACCAGAATTGATAGATTTTTGTTAGGCAACAGTATTAAAGGTATGAAGAAAGAAAAACTTGGATTTATATAGCACTACCGGGCATCTCAAAGTGCTTTACAGCCAATGAAATACTTTTGACATGTAATCACTGTTGTAATGTAGGGTACACAGTGGTCAAATTGTATGTAGCAAACTCCCACAAACAGCAATGTGAAATAATCTGCTTTTGTGATGCCTAGGGATAAATATTAACCAGAGCACAAATGGAGTTATGATACAAATGAGCCACGATCTAACTGAACAGTGGAGGAGGCTAAATGGCCTACATGCTTGATTTTCAAATCTCATTGTTGCATGTAGGTAAAATGACCATCAACTCACCAATCAAGTTGCAGCAAAAACCATATCCTTTCACTTATTAGTAAATCAACACAAGACATCTCTGTGATTCCACTATCAGGGCATATTTAAAATTTTAAGACCTGTGGCTCACAATTCTGCAATTTTTACAATTCCAATGTTTTGTGTTGTAGGCTCACTGCTAAATGTCAGTAATAGGGAAGTATTCATGTGTCAAGTTAACAATTACTTTCCACATCCAACCAATGTACAACTGAAGTGAAGAGTTTGCCATAGTGGTTAGCACACTGCCAATATTGAAAAGAGTCATACTGGACTTGAAACATTTACTCTCTTTCTCTCTCCATGGATGTTGCCAGATCTGCTGAGCTTTTCCAGCACTTCGTTTTTATTATAACTGAAATGCACTGAAAATGTTGGTAACCTTTTTATTGCTAAGTACAAATATACCCCCCAACATGTGTACAGGGGGCTTGAATTTCACTGCCCATTTTTAAGCAGTCATGGAGCTAAAAAGCAAAAAGGCCCCACAGCAAATTACCAATATCAGGGAAGTCCTAGGTAGAAACTAAATATTACTAGAGTGAAGTGAAAACAACTTCACATAAATATAACAAAATTAAAACATGTTTGAATAGCCCCAATACACATTTTACATCTTACTTCTGCATTAACTAATTAAAACTGAGTTCTGAATATACATAGAGAGAGAATGTCATTTACACGACTTCATTTTTGAAACTAAATTCACTAATTAAATTGAACAACGTCAGTATTATAGAATAGAACATTTTTCGTTTTATTAAGCAGTCATAGGCTATTTAAAACCGGATAGATGCACGGTGAAATTGTCTTTCCAGTACTCCAACCAACAGTCAAGAAAAGTTTCTTCCCACTCCATGCAATGACATATCCAACAGTAAGAGAAGGGTGACTTCATAAAATTAAGTTCATATTTTTCATTTTAAATCCATTTAGTGTATATCCATTACTTGAACTATTGCACTTAATTTTGGTGAATGATTTTAAACAAAAGAAAACCTTGAGGTTTTAAATACAAAGATGACACATGATATAGTTGATTCACAAGTGCCTAAATGTCAAAAATTGTTTTAAAATACTGAACATAAGCCAAAGGATTCAGATCAGACTCATATATAAGCAGCATTCTGATTTCAATCAGTTTTCTGCTCTTGATGAAATATGAAATGCACAAAATTTCTTTAAAAAATCAGTTCATTGTATGCTTTGCTTCTGCAACAAGTTTTATTTTAAAATAAAAATGTGCACATTATCTGCATAATGTTAAGCCACACACAGCCTGTCATTTGAATGGGGTGAAAATTTATTCTAGTCAGGCCTCCTTTCATTGCTCCTCCCAATTAAGCTGGCATTCCATATATAAAAAATATGAAAAGCTTTAGCAAAGTGTACTTTCCCTTTGATATCACTTTAATGCGATTGTACATGTGGGACTAAACAATTATTTTTGGAGTTGTACCAGTAAGGTTTTTTCCCATTTCTCTCTTTACTTGAAAATGAAAATATTGAGTTATGCTAAGGTTCCATGGTGCCAGCAATCTTTCACCATATCATCCAAGTGTCTAGGCAATAATGAACACCAGCGAACTATTTAACCATAGAGGACATCACTTGATCTTCTCACCCAACATCCATGTACATGCAACTTTTAATAAGAGCCACACAAGTCAGGCTTTCAACATCTGTCTATTTTTTTCTGTTCCCGAGACCAGAAGCACTGAGGCCAACTGGAATGCCCAATCACTGCCCCAGCATAATGGTATTAACTTTTATTTAATAGAGTGAATGGTAATTTAAGTTTCAGCTGAAACTGGTTAGCAATAACCCCCAATGACAATAACCAATTAACTGGCTATTGTTGGACAATTAAAGTATAATTTAGAAACATTAGAAATGATATGTGGTTATCTCTTTTAAGTATCAATCATTTCTACACTCCCTATTCTCCACCCCACACCCCACTTCCATGACCCACAGTCAACTTTCTCCTCTTCTGTTGCTAGGGTAGCAGCAGCCATTTAAAAATCAAACGCTGGTAGACTTTTCAACCACTGAGGCAGCAAAGCTGAGCCCAATTCACTCTTTACATGCACGTCCATGCAGTGATTAGGATCTCTGGACAATGATTAAGAGCTAGAATCCGGGTCAATTTCCCCTTCCCTAACTTAGGAGTATCGAGGGCAATTGCAATGTCCAAATTGCTGTGCCAACTGAGAACAGCTAACTCAGAACAAATCAACAAACAACCTTAGGACCCTCGTAATGCTATTGGATATCATAACTTGATTAACTTTAGAAGAACTGTCCTTACAAAGGTTTACCTATTCTGACATTCTAATATGCATCATATAATTCAATTATATTTTAACCTAATGATAATTCAATGTTCATTTGGTAGACAACATAAGAGATGAGCCAAGAAAGCTCATCCAACTGAGTTTTTTTTTAGCACTCGGAGGGATTAATCATGGGCACTGCAACAATGCACATGTACAAAATGCATTAAATGAGTTAAGTTGTGCCTCCTATACAATTTAAACTTTAAAAAAAATCTTAGCAGGACTACTGCATTCTCACTTAAGTTCCACTCAAGGGTAGAGGCCACATATTACTAAATTGTTTGGCTATATAAAACTTTGTTAATTCTTTTTGCCAACCTCCACTTGCTTGTAACTTGGTTATTAATATTAAAACTTCAAGCCTCATCTGAAAAATTAAAATTGAGAAATACAAGAATGGGCACTAAAACTCCTAGATTACTCTTCCATGCTATCTAAAAGTAAGGTAACAAAACATTTGCATTATTTATGGCTACTTAACTAATAGCAAGGCAAGAGAATTGAGTAGTAGCTTAGTATTTTAGTAAACACACTGTCACTAAAGACACAAAAAAAACAAGTGAGAAGCCACCTGCACATCCAGCTCAGTAGATAGCACCACAAGTGGTCCAGCATTGCAGCATTTTTGCCATCAACACATAATACTATAGCAAGCTGCATTTAGGGCCATACATTCCACCTGGGCAATTCTTAATCTCTGCTGAGTTATTAGGCAGGCAGAGCACTCAACCAATGGAAAACAAAAGAGAAAAAGTGGAGAAAAGAGGGCAAAATCACCTTGTCAATCTTGCAACATACTCACAAGAGGAAAATGGTCATTTGCCAACAGTCATACGGCAACAGTCTTTTAAAAAAAATTCTTGATTCAAATGTTAAGATTCGATGACAGAATTTGGTAATCATTGATATCAGATTTGTTACGTGAGTTTCAGTGGTGACAAATGACCATAGAATAAACTTAGCAAGGTCTATAATGCCATCTTCACTCAGCATACAAGCACTAACAACTGAGGTAGGAAAGCTATCAATGGCAGAAAGCCTGGCCAATTTCCCCCTCCAACTTGACCACACTGAAGCCAACAGTAGCACAGCAACTACTGCCTCAGTCAAGGTTAATTAACTAGTAGAGACTATGGATCAAACTTTCAATATCCTTGGCTAATTTAGCTCAACTAAATGCCATGTGGCAACTTTACCTAATAAACCATGCAATTACCTTTTTCCAAGCATAAAAAGGCAGACGAGATGTAGTCTTAGCAGGGCTCTCTGTGCTGAAAACATCAAACAGTATTGTCTTTCCACTACTGGCCCCCTTTCCCTCTCCCTAATAAGTATAAGAAATAATGCCTTCTGTTCACAGAGGTCCAAAAAACAATCTGATTAAATATGAATTTACACAGTGATTTTTTTCCCCGACAAAATAGCCTTACAAAAGTAAAGTTACAGTATGCCAATTTACCCAATATGTTTTTGGAAGTTTAGACAGTTTCTCAGGAGTTATTGTCTAAGTTTCTGAAAAAGTTTGAAAATAGTTAATTAAAATTATGCAAAAATTGATTATAATATCCATTTCTAGATATATGAATGGAAATTAGACTTCAGGCCTTTCATAAAGAGGTAAATATTGCAAAACAGTACAGAATGTGAAAAATTCTAAATTTCCAACTTTAAAGTTAGTTTCATCAAAATTCTTTCAAGCCCCATCTCCCAAAAAGTTCTCAATGTTCACATTCATTATTGATGGTGACTAGTTTAGGGGTAGCATGTCTCCAGCAGAGATGTCATAGTACCACTATTCATTCATCACTTCTGTTTTTCAACATTCTTAGCTCCACTTTTACTCAATTGTTTAAAGAGTGAAATACTTGTGAATTGCAGAAAATCGTTGTACTTTTTGAAGTAAGCTAGATCCTGCTTGTATGCTGCCACACAGATCTACTTACATTTTTAAAACTATATACAACACACTGTAATTTCGGAACCAAGAAATCCAGAATACCCCCATAATGAATAGATAAGTTTTACATCATTAAAAACGTAACTCATCTATTTGCTAGAACCACCATTCATCAAGAATGGTAAATGTTACTACAGCTTAAAAAGTATATAATGCTTGAATAAGCCAAAATCAAATAATAGACATGTTAAAAACCCAAATGACACACCATTACAACATGCCGAATTCCTAACAACACCACACCTCTAATCAACCTGGTGGACACGCAGACACAAGGAAGGCTAGAGATGGGACATCATAAAGAATGAAGTCAATATTCACTGGCTGTACAATAAACTTATTCTAATATCTGCACCCTTCAGGAATTGAAAAATCCCATGCCAACTTAGGAGAATTAGAAATATGAATGCGATGTTAATAAGTAATCACTAAGTTAAAAGAAACAGAGTCAAACACTATTAGTTTAAATACATTTCTAAGCAGATTAAAGTTTTCCGTCTTTTTTCGATTTTAAGTGGTGGTTTGTGAACAGGAATCCTTACGGCCATAAGCAGACGATCAGACGAATCATTTCAGTCTGGTCTATATTTTTCATATTAACACAGGATGTTAATTAACGAACACTATAGATCATGAAATCGATTATTCGCTCGATTAATAATGTTTTCGGGTGGGAGAAGATTCTAAATAAAGAAAAATGATTTGGGTAAAATGTACTTACTGCTGACTTTCATGCTCCCAAAAGCAGACGGCTGCTGCACAGGTTTGCAGCTCTCAGCAAAAGACGTTGTCCTGGGTCGACCACTCATGATTACTTTAAAGCGACATCTAATTTTTCAAACATATATTTTTTTTAAAAAGACACTTTTATATTCCTTTATTTTCTTTCCCCTCTTTCTTAATTTTAATCCTGTCCACCTGGTTTCATCGCGTAAATTTCTCCCAAATTAGTTGTGTTTTTAAAAAAAAAAATTCTTTTTATAATAATCGCCAGAAATAAATCTGAAATGATTTCGGAGCTCTACATTGATCTTGACTGAGCTCAATGCAGGATGGTGGTGGTGATGATGATGGTGGTGGTGGTGGTGGTTCCTGCCATGGCGGCTCCTTCAGTTCAATTCAATCCTGAGGTATTTTTTTTTCTTTTTAATTTCTCGACTTATTTTTTTCAGACCTTAGAAGCCCATTCACATCTCTTTTCACAGACGATAAAAAATTAAGACGATATCTGAGGGAAAACCCGTGTTTTTACCCCAATTAAAACGGTTAAAACCCCTCCCTAATTCACTCGGCTGTCTTTGTACTATTTTTTTTTGCCTATCTCTTTCTCCCTCTTACTGCAGCTGTAACCTCTTGGTCAATCTAACTTGATGCCGGGGCGCTTTGATTGACGTGAGAAAGGAACCATTCACACAACGCGTCGAAGACGTCAGCGTCGCATGGAGCGGTACGTAACCAATCGGAGAGGGGGTGTTGCTTAAGGTGCTTATCAAGTTAGGTTGACTGACAGCGACAGGGAAACTGGCCGACAGCCTCGGACTGCCCTTCCCCCTCTTCGTTTGTCTTCGCCAACCAATGAAACCGCGTCATCAGTCGTAAGGAGTCGCGACGGAAAGGCACGAGCTCCGCGAAGTGCAGTGACGTTAACCAATCGGAATCCGAGAAAAGACAAATCCGCCCTGACGACGAGCTTTGCCTATGATTGGAGGTCTTCGAATGTTGTGTTGGGTAACGGACAGCGGCCTCTAGGCTTGGAGGAGCTGGGTGGTGCGGCTTTATGGACAGGTGCAACCTACATCACTTACAAGATCATTTATTTATATTGGGAGCGTATCAATAACGAAAACTAGAACGGCAAGAAAGGAGAAGAGAGTAGAAGCAGGTAAGATATAGAAAATCCAATATTGTGTTCGTGTTAATATATGAATATATATGTAAAAGAGCTACTGAACTCTGCAATCATGATAAACCTGTGACACACCAGAAAACTATTATTGCACACACCATTTTTTAAAAAGTCTGATAATGAATGTCGGTCAGTGATTGGGATGGACCTTGTCCTCTGTTGAAGTTAACCAGAAATGCCTGGTGATTACTGAGCTATTCCACCAGTCATAAATTAAAAGGAACTGACTTGTTGGACAAGATGTACTTGGCCCTAAAGCTGATTACTATTGATTTCCAAGTAACTTATTAGCTGAAGAACTGATTGTGATGTAACTGTAGAATTGGCTTTGCTGCAAACTAGTTACAAAAGTACTTTCAAATTTGTAACATTTATTATTTCATATTAAGTCTTACATTTATTAAACTTTGGGCATCAATGCAACATATATCTTCAGTAACATTCCTATCACCTATCATTAGGTTATTAGATAGGAAAATGGTGAACACTATTTGAAAGAGGAGTTAGAATAGGTTACCAAAAGCCTGGTTGATTTTCTGAGATTGAGGCATGGCAAAGGCAGTTGATGTTACAAAAATAGCAAGTCTTGTCAATAGATTAGATATGGGGTTTGAATTTCGGCTCAGGGTCAAACACACCACCAGGTTCAATTTGAATCAACGGCTCAATAAACCACTTGTGTTCTTGGTAGAGGGGGGTGAAACAGCATTAGCAACTGAAGTTTCTGGCTGGAGCTAAACAAGGTGCTTAAGATCTTTTTGATATTGAACTGAAGACAATTGTGGTTTATATAGAACTTGGTTCGGATAGTTGTGAATTTGAGACTGGTGATAAAATTATACAGTTGGGTGTCATCAGTGTACATATAGCCGGTTTATGGTTTATATGATTTGTGTGCAGCATGTAGATGAAGAACAGAAAGGGGCCAACAATAGATCCTTGGAGTATATTGAAATTATAATTTGGAGACCAATTTCAAAGCTGTTATAGGAACATAGGAGAGATATAGGCAATTTAGCATCTCAAGCCTATTCCTATTGCAGGAGATAGACTGATGAGTTGGTATAGATAGGAATGGGACCAGGAAAGATTGAAACTGTAGAGGTATATAATAGAAGAGACAAGTGAAATGGTTGGCTGTGCCAAAGGCTGGCTGCATAGCAGATTAATCACCACCTGAGAGAGAAAGGTTAATCTATATCTTAAGATATTTGGTTAAAAACTGTTAAGCGAGTATGAGAAAATAAGAGCTGGTGCATAAGGAAGGCTTAAAAGGAGCATGAGGGATTTAAAAGAAATTAAAATTGTCAAACAAAATAGTCAGGTACTTTACAAATATATCAGTAAAGAAAATGATTAAAAGTAAGGTAGGATCCCTAAGAGGAGAGGATTTTAAGAGGATGATTAAAAATGTCAGAGGTATTTAAGAAATATTTTGCACCTGACTTAACTAAAAAGAAAAGGACATTGAAGAGGAGGTGAATCCTGAAGTGATCGAGAGCAAGATGAATAATACTATGTAGGATTATAGAAAATTTTAGATAAATTAGTTAAGCTAAAGGAGATAAAGACATGCCTTCAAGAACAAGCTGTGTCCTTTGACTCTATGAGACAAGGTGAAGTTGCTTACAAAGAATTTACTGCATAGTAACAGGCCAGTCGGCCCAACAGATTATTTCTGTTAGTGTTTTTGTTCCACGTGAGCCCCCACCCACCCTAATATACTTCTCTAGCTTCTCTTTAAATGCTTCTGTACTATTTGTCTTAGACACTCCATATGATTGTTTCACATTCACACTACGCTCTGAGTAAAGGAGTTTCTCCTGAATTCCTTAATGGACTTATTAATAACTGTCTTGTATTTATAGCCCTTAGTTTTAGATTTGCCCACAATGGAAATATCTGCTCTACACCTATCCTATTGTACCCCTTCATTATTCTAAAGACGTATATCAGGTTCAACTTTCAGTCTTCTATTTTCTTTCTTGAATACCTAAGGTTTAAAAAAAAATCGAGATACTGCAGGCTGATAAAGAGCCTCATGTTTCAAGCAACGAAGAACTGATTTGGTGTATTCCACAAACCATTCCAAACAATGGTGCAAATATATCCCTAGTCTGGATTTTGTGCCTGGATAAAATAAAGCATGAAACCTAAGATCAGCTAGATTAATTTTAAAACTCAAGTACTGTACACAAACCACAAAACAGATAGTTACTTCACTATAACATTTTACATCTGCTATAAAAATATTCAACTGTATTCAGAAAGCAGCAGAGACTGGACAGTGATTCTTTTCTTCCGCTCCCCAGCTAAGGGGCCCTTAAGCAGGTTGTGCAGCAATTATTGAGTCCAACTCAGCACCCCATCCCATCCTCTGCCTCCCCACTCAGAGCACCTAACTTGGCACAGACCAGAGATAGAACCTGTATTAGTTTTGTTTAAAAAAAATGAATTGACAGATCTACAAGAGGAGGAATTGGGTGGTACAATGGGCTGGAAGACTGTTATTTCACCTCTATGGGCAGAAGAGCTTTGAAAAGTTCAAGTTTTTGGAGGGTTGAAGGTAGATGGGCAGTATTGGGATAGTTGTATCTGAACACCAGGTACTGTCAGGTACTGCCTCTTTGTGTCATTAAATCACTTTCAGAAATCTAGTCAAGTCCTGCATCTAATCTATTCAGTATCCAAAAAACAGCAATCATTATCCTCTCTCAACGTTCTCTTTTCCAGAGAACATGCCCAATTTACACACTTGTTCCTCATAATCCAATGCTTTCCATCCCCTCTCATTCAGGTTAATTTCTTCTGTATTCTTTCAATAGCTGCAATATTCTTTTTATACTGTGGCAAACAGAATGGTGCACAGCATTCTAAGTACAATCATACCAATGATTTATAGTGTAGCAGGATTACCTCACTATTTTACCTCTATATTGACCCTTTAATATACCACAAATCAGATTTCCTTCACTCACTGCTACCCAGCATTGTTGCAATAGCTTCAATTTACTGTCATTCAGGCCCCTCAAATCTTTTTCAACTGTTACAACTGGGATGAAAGGAGTGCACAGTTGATCTAGCCCCACTACCTCCACAGGTCATACCATTAGTTTAAAAGTTTAATTTACTCACCAATGTGGCCACTTGTTTACCTTCACTACCGGTACCCAGAATAAAAGAAGCTTCTTTCAATAAACAAACTTATTAGTTTATTTTAAAACCAGTTTTGTCAAATAGAAAGGCAAAGCTTATCAACGTACAGTATGGAATATGAAATTATACTAATTACTCTTTCGAGATACCCTAAGGCCAGGATTTTACGGCCCCTCCCGCCTGGCTGAACTGAATGCAGATTTAAATGGCTTCCCGCATCCACTGGGAAGGTTAGGGGGGTGGGGAGACGCTATGGCGAGGCTGTAAAATTCTGGCCAAAGTCTCACATACACATGCACGAAAAACAATGAAAATGAAATATATATGGTGGAATTCGGCTAACGGTTAAAGTCAGTGGTTCAAAGGCAAATGATAGATGGTGGAGTTCTTGAAATGGCATCTTGGTCATGCAGTTGGTCTCTCAGTACTGATCCATGAAACAATCAATGACTCTTGTGCTGCATTTCAGACGGACTCTTGGAATACTCGAGGGTACTCTATTCCAGCATGTAGAGCATCTCAGGAGTAGCTTACATTCACTTCCAGCTGTGGAGTGGCTCTGAACTGCAAAAGGTTGCTGTCTTCCTTCTCAATCAGTTGGTCCTTCTCTTCCCACTTTTAAAACAATCTTCCAGGCATGGTCTTTTTTTCAGAGCCATAAAACCCATGTGACCCACTTTGTAAATAGTTCACCCAGGTCAAGAGGTTGACGGTTTTTTTCCAACTGCTTAATTGGCCTTTCTTGTAAAAGGTTGCTTTTCCATGAATAGCAAGCAGAGTCCTTCATTAATCCTTTAGAGACAGTGTTTAAAAAAAAAGTTCTACAGAATGTCCTAAGTCCTTGAAGGTGAACCATTTTCTGTGATTAAAGTGTACATGAGACAACAACAACTTTTATTGATAAGTTCCTTTAACATAAAACATCTTGAGCCACTTCACTGGAGGATTATAAAGCAAATTTAACACAGAGACACGTAAGATAGATGGGAAAAAACCTTGGTCAAACAGAGAAGTTTTAAGAAGCATGTTAAAGGGGAAAAGTGAGGTGGAGAGGCTTTGGAAGGGATTTCCAGATCTTAGGGCTTGGGTAACTGAGCATAACCATTGGTTATATTTGAGACGCCAGAATTAGAGGAGTGCAGAAATTTGAGGTTTGTGGGGATGGAAGAGATTACAGACATGGGAAAGGGTGACGCCCTGGAGCAATTTGAAAACAAGGATGAGAAGTTTAAAAGCGATGCATTGCTTAACCAGGAGCCATATTTCAACGGCACCTACACACACATTCACTCACTGCAGGTCAGGTGTAGGCTGAACGATTACACGAGCATGACACCCAAATAAACAAAATGCTGCACTCCATTGTTCAATGAGGCCTCCCTGGAGAATCTCTTCCAGGCTATCCAGGAAAGGTGGGAGATCCTCTTTCTTCGGGATAGGAGCAAGAGGTCCACCAACTTAACCATGTTGGCATGGGAGGAGGTCGCAAGGGATGTCAGTGCCTGTGGGCAACAAAAAAGGACCGCCCTGCAGTACCAAAAAAAGATGAATGATCGGATCTGGTCCACCAGGGTAACTAAACCTTCTCCTCACTCCAAACCCATACTGTCTTGGGTGCATCAGGCAGTCTAAGAGTTAGTGTACACAGGGATGTCACACACTCTCAGCACTGATTGTCTGCCAGCCACTTTAAGATCTCCATCTCATGTAAGATCCTACACAAACGGCATCTTCATCACTTATTGTGGAGGGCTCGGCACACAGCAAGTATGTGAGCTTCTGAACTGCTCTTTCATCAATAGTGCTCACTGTCAACCCATCTGTCTTTATCCAGAACAAGATTTCCTACAACAAAAGGGAGAGAGCTAAGACCGGAGGGGGACCCTGAGTTGAAGACACTCTCCCTATATGAGGAGCACACCACAGAGCTGGCTGGAAAGGATAGAGGTTGTTCCTGCATGGAAGGCGAGATTGGCTTCCCCCCAACATGCTAGTTAGGTCCAACCAGTATACTTCGGCCACACGCAGACAATGAATGTGATTGACCTATAGTGTAGGAACCCTCCTTGCAAATGATCTCTTTTGTCTATTCCAGCCACGAGCAAGAAAAGGAGGACTACTCAGCCCCAGCCCCCAGGCCATCTCGGATTAGGAAGCAGGCATCCCATCTGATGAAGAACCATCACTGCATTCACCTACACCCACCTCCAGCAAAGATATACATGCCTCGTTGGGACCTAGTTCTAGAGTAGGCTTGGGTTCATAATCTGGTAATCACCTCACAGATTTAGGTCCACAGCCGGTAGAGGCAGTGGCAGCTGAGGTCTCTGACACTCAGAGGACTGCTTGAGACCAGGTCCCTGTAGAATCTAAGTCTAATGATGAATCTCTGCAATTGGCCCTAAGAGAAATGGAGATGCAAAGAGAAGGAGGGGAACACCCGGCAGGGTTGTCACAGGCTATCAACAGACTGAAATGAAGGATGGACGAGTCTGTCCACATGCGAGCACATCGAGTCTCCATGGTAAGGGTGATGGCCACCTTGGACTCAGGTCCAGCAGCACACACAGTTTCTGCCGGATTTGTGCTTGGACCTGAACTCCATCACTCTAGCCATGTGTGCATTCCAGCAGTGGCTAGGCAAGACAGGGACAGGGCTCTTCGACCTCCCTCCAGGTGCCCCTTCTCCTCAAGGAGTCAGGGCGGTGCCCTTGGGCCCCAAGGGAGTAAGGTCAGCCAGACACCCTGCGGCATCCACCCAGGAGTGTCCAAGGGTGTCCTGCTGCTCAAAGTCCCCTCTGCCTGTGACCCCTTCAACTCCAGATAGTCAGGCCAACGAGGGTGCACCTGCCTCTGAGCAGGGGACCTTAGCAAGCCAGGGTCCTCCAGGCTTCAGGCCTCCAGAGGTTGCCCGCCAAAGTCATCTCAGACAACAGGACATAGGAGTCAGCAGGCTGCCTCCACCTCTGCTATGGATGTTGGGGCTGCACCTAGATGTAGCGGTAGAGAAGGAAAATTAAGAAGTCCTGTATGCACAATGGTGGCACGGGTGCTCAATCACTGTATATAGCTTTCACTTTTGTAAATATATTTTGCTTTGATGTGATGCAATATCCCACATTCATTCAAGGGTACCAAATGCACACCCCCCCCACCATTATCTTCCATCTTGTCCCTCAATTCCATGATGACTCACTCAATCTCATCATAGTCACTCACCATCAGTTCCACATCAGCGACATGAACAAAGGCACTTCCTATTAAACTAACGGTTTACATCAGCGACATATAAACTAAGGAACTCCCTATTTGAAAATTATGGTTGCGCAATGCACATGTAAGCCTTGCTTCTGAGACTTGCTTATGTGACCTCATGAGAACTGTTCATGGAAGATCTGTGATTATCCTGATGCTGCCGCACTGAGGTCTGTTCTTTATGGATGTTGTAAGTGTTTATCGCACCCCACGTTGGAGTTTTTTCACCCAAGTGCACTTTGCAGTGGCCTCTATTTTATGACTATGAGTTTTTGGTAAAAGTATTGTTCATCTTTGAGCACCATTGCCTTTTATGCCTCCCTGCAGCATTATTCTGTCTCCACTTTTAACGCTGAACGTTATTCCTTTATCAGTTTCCACTCTCCCCATGCATGAGTGATGGAAGTTGGTTCCACCCAGTGGTATCCTGGGGCTCAGTATCAAGATGCAGCCTCTGCATTAGACATGCATAAGAGCTGGAGTTTGGAAAGATGGTGCTGCCCAGTTGTAGCTCCATCTTCAGACAGTCAGTTGATAACCATTGACTGATATTTTTCCTCTTAGAGCTGCCTTGCTAAGCTCCTGTCTCACTGTCATGAGTGCATAGATGTGTGCAATAGCATTTCTGCTTCTTGAAGGCTGCCATGGCTACTGAAATGTTCATGCCATGGTTGAAAGGACTGTATGATGTGCAGTTGCTTAAGGATGAGCTCTAGTGGAATGCTTATCCCATTACACAATGGCCACATGCTCCCTAGGCTACTCCGCCTTCCAAGCATATCCCCATCGTTAGGGCTGAAGGTGACTTATGCTTCCTCCGTTATCATTTTGAGATAGATTGATCTTTCATGAGATTTGAAGATGACAATGAAAATCATGTTGTCTCCCCTGCAATTGAAGCATGAGGATAACTGACAGCTCTTGTATCAGCTTGTTCCTCTGGGGTGGGGGGGCAGCCATTAAGACCAACTGGATCCCCTCCCAGTCTGTGTGGCATGAGATCCTCATGGAGAATGTGACAAAAAGAGCTACCACTTCCCTAGACAAGCAAAGGCGGGTGCAGCACTGTCTTTCGCTCATCCCCATATATGAGCTGTGTGTTCTGTAGACCCTTGGATTGCCAAATGTCTTTGTGGGTTTGCTCCTGCCTCGTTAACATCTGGGTCTTCCTGGCTGGCTCCTGATCCTCAGGGCAACAATCTTCTGAGCTGTGTCAAACAGCAACAGGGCCTTCTCCTCATTCGCATCAAGAAGGCAGCATTGTCTGCAGCCTGCATTCTCAATGCCTCCTTGTTTCTGTGAACTGATACAATTGAGCAATCAATGTTAGATCCTGTTGATTTGCGTTTCTCCATATTCAAGGCACCTTTGCATTCACCAGCTCTTGATTTTCCCTTGGTCTGCACATCGCATGCCAAGGCTACCCCTTGCAGGATGACATTATCCTGGAGGATGACAGGTGGCTGATCTTTCCCTTCAGATGTGAATGTGCATTCACAACAAGGGTATTCATGAGGATCAAAAGACCCAAGTCCTAGGAGCCACAATCAGCTTTGTGCTGGCTGCCCTCCTGGGGTCTTTACAAGAACTAGGGATACCCAGTCCTTGCACTTCTGTCCTAACTGCAACCATGGTGCTTTCAATGCCATGCCCAGTGCACTGGGAAATTGGAGGCTTGTAAGGCCCATGCTGCCTCTGCGCAGCAGATGTGGCCATTGATTCTTGGAGCTTGCATCCATTTTGACATGCCTCTGTGAGGATCAGATGCCATTTAAGATCATATACAGCGCAGCACCTAAAATTAATGGATTGTTACCTGAATGCACACCATTAGAAAAGGAGCCAAGCTCACTTACTGTGCATGAGACCCCTGAGTCCAGCACTCAGCAGAGCCATGCTCTCCATGGTTTGAGCAAGACAGATATAGGGTGCCCCTTCAATCGGCCCAAAATAGTGGTGCACAACTCCTCCCACACACATTCAGACCCCTCACGCATCATTTTTTTTTTTCAAGATTGTTTTTCCAACCGCTTCATTGGTTACTGAAAGTGGACATGGTGCTGATTATGTTTGTGAATGCGACCAGCTTCCAACCTCTTTCTATTACCCACTAAGTCCATCCTCCTCCACGATCACTTCCTCCCAATTCCCATTCCTCCTGTTACTATCCACCCTCCCACTGTTACCCTTGACCCTATAATTTTTCATGTAGATATTCCTGCCCTCCTCCCTGAACCCTTTAATGTTGATGCCCCCATGCCCTTTGTCAACCTGGCCCCTCTCCTTCTTGAGGCCACATGCAGCCAGACTTTTCGGGGACTCCCCACCATCCCATGAGACCATACATTGCCGTCCACCCCAGGACTTTTCAACTACTGACATACAGGATGTAGATGCCCCCCTGACCATGACTGTGCCATTTGCCTCACAGTACCATGCCTCTAACCCCAAGAATCCAATCCTTAGATGACTGACCATGTCCTGCACACAATGCTGTGCAGAACAGTCACTGCCCAGAGAGGCCTTCCCCTGCACAAGACCGGGACCAAGACATGAATGGAATGCAGAGCCCCCTAACATGGCCTGCGCAGCCCCAGGATAGTATGCTCCGAATGCAGGGCCTCAGCCCCAGGACAATCTGTTCAATATGCCCCTGATAGTTTGGCCTAAGCCCCAGGGCAGTCTCTGACTCCTCCTTGGACAGTCTTATAACTCTTTCCCCAAGACAGTCTTTCACTACCCCTCTCTTTTTCTTGACCACCCCCCAACCCCTAGTCCTGCCCCTGCCTTTCCCCTTCCCTCCCGTGCTCCACCACCCTCCTGTCCACATTCCGGCATCCACTTCCCCCCCTGCCCTGTTGGTATTGCCTCCCGTGCCCAGCCTTGGCGCAGCTTGTGATACAGGCACCCAAAATCTCAAATCAACACTCTTAAAGGTGGGCAAAAGCAGCATCTATGTATCTTGAAGTCATTGATGAAGTGAAGCTCACCAGGTGCATGCCAATTATATACATTCAGGAAACAGACCTTTCTAATTATCCACTGGCGGGGTGCTTAATATTGGGGGGGGCATGTAATTACGGTGAATTGGCCTTTTAATGGGCATTCATGAAATGCAAATTAATGCAAGTGTGGTTCCTGACATGGATCAGCGGGAAACTCAACTGTCTTTAACTCACCATCAAATTCAGGAAAACAAAATTCAAACTAATTTCCTGCTGGTAGGAAGCTGACTTTTTCCATCACACCAAATTTAGTGCCCCTGCCCAACATGATTCCTGCCACTAGTGAGGCTGGAAATTTCCACCCAATGTCTTTGGTCTTCCCAATATTCAATTGGAAGAAATTTATGCTCATCCAGTCTGATAATTTAGTGATAGTGGAAGAGTCAAGGGAGATATCGACAGTGTGAAAACTGATGCTGTGTTTTTGTATGTCACTGAGGGGCAGCATGTACATCAGAAACAGGAGGTGGCCAAGAGTAGATCCTTGAGAGACACCAGGGATAACAATGTGGGAATGGGAAGAAAAGCCATTGCAGGTGATTCTCTGGCTACAATTAGATAGAACAGAACCAGGCTCACTCAGCTAGACAACAGTGGAGAGGCATTGGAGGAGGATGGTGTGGACAACTGTGTCAAAGGCTGCAGACAGGTTGAGAAGGACTTGTTACAATCACAATCACATAGGACGTCGAATGTGACTATGATAAGAGCTATTTCAGTTCTGTGGCAGGTGCGGAAACCTGATCTGAGGGATTCAAACAGAATTCTGGGAAAGGTGGGAATAGATTTAGGAGACAACAGCATGTTCCAGGACTTTGGAGAGAAAAGGGTGGTTGGAGATGGGACAGTAGTTTGCAAAGACTTTCATTTTCGTTTTCATTCCCACTATTTTCTTTCTATTTAAATAATACACCCTTCCTAGAATTTTTGTCCCTGTGTGAAGCTGCTTGCATTTCTATACATTAAGTTTCATCTGCCACCCGACTGTCCAATTTCCAAGTATATTCAAATCTTTGATGTTTATCCTGTTCCTATTTGGAATTGAGCACTATCATTAGCTTTGGATCACATGCAAACTTAACCACTGTATTTGTGACTCCTAGGGGAAAATTTTACACCAGCGGGATTTTACGGTCCAGCCATAGACAATGGCCAGGATTTTTCAGTCAGCGTGCAGGGGCGGGCCCGCCATGCCGGCATGTAAAATGACACGCTATGACGTCAGGCATGCATCCCGACGACATCGCGATGTTTCGTTCAGCGGGTGCGCACCAGAGTTGGCTGCATGCCCGCCGATAATTAAAAGGCCTTTAAGGCCATTAAGGAACTAATTAACTTCAAATTTACGCTGCCCATCCAACCTTACGGTTGGCAGGCAGGCAAAAAAGCCAAACGGCCTTTACATTTTTTTTAGAAATTCTCATCAAGTGGAATAAGGTTTTCTAAAGCGTTTACGAATTAAATTTTTTAAATTTCTGAAAAATAAAAACATGTCCCATCTCATGTGACATAGTCACATGAGGGGACATATTTCATTAAATTTTTATTCCATTTCTTAATTTTTTTAAAAGCGCTTCAATCTCCCTGAGACCGCTTCGAGTGGACCCGACTCTCCCTCTTCCCCCACCCGCGCCGGTAGCGCTCAGCACTACCGCTCGAGTATTATGCTGGGATGGCCTTAAATGGCCCGCCTGCGTAAAATGGCAGTGCAGAGCCGATCAAGGGTGGTGGTCAGCTCCGCTACCGCTGAGTCCGCCCAACACAGGAAAAATTCAGGCCAATGGAATTTGGAATGACTCGCCGCATTTTATGCGGACAGGGCTAAAAAATTCCGTCCCTAGGTATATATCTTTAAATATATTAAATAAAAGAGGAGCAAAAACAGACCTCTTTGGAACGTTCTCCCAGGCTGACGCTAGTCACGATACCAAAGCTGTGCCTGTGCCAATCCCTGCAACAACTGGTTCTTTCAGTCAGCCAATTATTAATCAATTTTAATGTACTTCTACTGATTCCCGCTTTCCTTATTTTTAGTACTAGCCTTTTTAGAGGAAATGTATCAAAGGAGTCACTGAAGTTCATGTACATCATATCCATTGCCTTACCCCTATCAAGCTTTTTTGCTCTCACAGAAAGCTACTAAGTTAGTTCAGCAAAAGCTCCCTTCATAAACCTATAATACTTTTATAGCCGGATCTGAAATGATAAAGATCGACTGAGTTCTGTGGTCTATTCTTGGAAGCATATCTTGCTATATTTTAAAGAAAGGAGGAGTAGGCAAATGTTCCATGAGGCTTTCCTGTTTATTTTGTTCACAATGCCATAAGAAAGGTGATGGTGCTGAGCCTGTATATAGCCTAGGAAGCAGGAAGAAATTGGGAAGGTGAAAGGTCACACAGGAGTTTGATCCTGCAGTATTATTTTGCCTGGGAGGCATTTCCACTACTTTGAAGCTGCTGTGTCTGAACATTTAAAGGAATTTTGTGAAACTGACCGAGAATTTAAGGGGGCCTCTAGAGATTCCATTGTTCCTCTGCTTTCAGAGCAAGATGAGATGGAATTGGAAAGAATGGAAGCTAGGAGAATGCAATATCATGTCCAGGGGCAAAACCTGAATCACAGGATCTCCACACTACTGAGGATCTGAATTTTTAGTACAGGCAATATCTGAATAGGCTGCAGTTTCCCTCTGACCCAATGACAAAAGTCTGCCAGCTATTGTAACCTGACTTTCAGTTTCTTTGTGGCTATGAAGGTGATAGCTACACTTAATATTTGTGTATCCAGTTGCTTCCAGACGCCTCTGGCAACAGTCAGATCAGTCAGTCAGCAGTTCATTGTTGCATTAGGGAAATTGAAGATGTCCTTTCAGGCAAGCCTGAGCTCATTTAATTCCACATGGATCCAGCATCAGAAAGAGAACACCTTCATCTTATTCCAAAATGCTGGATGCTGCAATTGGTACTCACATGACCGTCATAAAAGTCTTGCCTGACAATCCCAACAACTTCTTGAACAAGAACAGATTTCTTTCCCCTAACATGCAAAGATGCTCCTCACTTAATTTTGCAGGGTAATATCCATTTTTTGAAAAATTCTCAACCAATCCCGAGTACCTGCATTGCTGAGCTTACAGCCGAAAGGACATGATCAACAAGTGAGGATCACCTGATTAAACCATGGCTGATGACCATTTTGCTAAAAGCAGGTTTGGCCTAGGGAGTTAAAAGAATCATTGTGGAGCAGGCCTTTGGAATTCTCAAGTCTTTTTCTGGTTAGAATCATAGAATAGAATCAGATGCGCTGCCTTACATTGCAGCAATGGTTTCCAGAATTTTGCAGCTTGATGCATCCTCCATAATTTAGTCATTGCTATGAGATTAGACCTTTCAAATAAAAAAGGTGAAGAGAAAGAATTTGCTAAAAACTGCTAGCAAAGGATTATCATCAACTTTTTAGTGTATTTTTATGAAATTCCATGAGGATCCATTGTCTTGCTCTCATTACACAATTTAGGAAATTTGTAATACTGCTAATATCCTCTCTAGAAGAGAACATCAATCATATGAGAGAAATAATAGGTGCCCCTGGAAAACAACAACATGCTAAATGGCCAGAAATGTATATGTTTACTGCCATCACATCCCTTCATTATGTCCTATTATTACTATTGTAACTAAAAAACGTTTCACTTGTGACCCAAACTACTTCCTTGTGATGCTACCTCAGCTTTGGAGAATTGTGAAGGTTTTGACTGAAACGGTATCCGTGGTACCCTCAAACACTTGGGTGGCACTTGCTTTAGTGGTGCCAAAGGACTTGCTTCTGATGTCATGTCACTCGCATGTCCAATGATCTGAAACTTCAACTTGTCCAGGCTTTGGAGGGATCTATATTGATGCAGGAAGTATGTCACAGCCATGAGAAGCCACGACATATGTGACTACTTGTGCTAGGCCATTGTGAGGAACATAAAGGCTATTAATTTTAGAAGGTAGATTTAGACTTGTGAATCAGAAGATCTGACTGACCAGTTACAGGAGACTTTTCAAATCATCAGAATGTCTTCAGACTGCAGCAAGTAACAGTTCTATAAGTGTTCCATTCCATTAGTAGTCTGAACCTGACAGCTCTCCTCTAATTTTTTCATCTCCTACTGACTGGCCAAAAGTTGCAGAGCTTCCTCATGTCTACTGAGAATGCTGATGTTTGCAATTCGTCCATCCATGACAATCCCATTGCCCCTGGTTGTGTGTTTATTCTCTTTTTGTGTAAGTAACAGACAAATTTACATAAGAATTTAAGAAATAGGATTAGGCAGTTGGCTCCTCAAGCCTGCTCCACCATTCAATAAGATCATGAATGGGGTCTTATCTCCACTCTTCTGCCTGTCCCCTCATAATCCTAGACTCCATTGTAGATCAAAAATCTGTCCAACTCTGCCTTCAATGGCCCAGCCTCCACTGCTTTCCGGGGTAGAGAATTCCAATAATTAATGACTCTTTGAGTGAAGAAATTCCTCCTCATCTTCATCTTAAATGGGAGACCACTTATTTTGAAATTGTACCCCCTAGTTCTAGATTGCCCCAAAAGGGTAAATATCCTCTCAGCATCTACCCTGTCAAGCCCCCTCAGAATCTCTTAAGTTTCAGTAAGATTACCTCTCATTCTCTGAATCTCCAAAACATACAAAAATATTTCAACAGCTTTGAATTACAAGGGAAACTCTTACAAAATGAGAAAAAAATTGCTAATCATTATGGCAAATTCAGGCATTTTTCAAATCCGTTTTGTATAGGCCCAACCTGCTCAACCTTTCCTCATAAAATAATCCCTTCATCCCAGGAAACAACCTAGAGACTCTTCTCTGAACTGCCTCCAATGCAAGTATCCTCCTCAAATAAGGAGACCAAAACTGTATGTAGTACTCTAGGTGTGGTCTCACCAATGCACAATAACCAATTTAGACACGCTACAGATGACACACTGAAGCAAATCCTGGGCCATTGTCTTTTCATTTCCTTGTGAAAATGTTATCAGGTGAAGGCAATGCAGCAGTCTCTTCACTTCTCATGCAAAACATTGTAGAGAATGCAATATGGAGTAGTGGAATGATAGAAAAAGATGTGTACCCAGAAAAGGGATGGTATAGATCCCTGTTGCTAATCAAGGGTCTCATTAATTTCATTTTTTGCACTATGTGGGCCTGAATGGTGTGGATGTGCATAATACAGCTGTATTTCAACATCTGTAAGTAGATGACCATAAGTAGTGGATTAATTTGCCTTTTGTAATATTTACTGTCAATCAGGAACTTGATTGAATAAAATAGAACAATGTTTATGGTAATCTACTTACTTATAAGCTAGCACATACACACACAGGAGCTTTAATGATTAATTTTACTATCAAGCATTATGAATGTATAGTATTAACACTTATATACGTTTAGTCATTGTTTAAAAAAGGTCATGGAAACATAGAAAATAGGAGCAGGAGTAGGCCATTCAGCCCTTCGAGCCTGCTCCGCCATTCATTATGATCATAGCTGATCATCCAACTCAATAGCCTGCTCCTGCTTTCTCCCCATATCCTTTGATCCCTTTTGCCCCAAGAGCTATACCTAACTCCTTCTTGAAAACATACAATGTTTTGGCCTCAACTACTGTCTGTGGTAGCGAATTCCACAGGCTCACCACTCTCTGAGTGAAGTAATTTCTCCTCATCTCAGTCCTAAATGGTCTACCCTGTATCCTCAGGCTGTGACCTCTGGTTCTGGACTCCCCCACCATCGGGAACATCCTTCTTGCATCTACCCTGTCTACTCCTGTTAGAACTTTATCGTTTCTATGAGATCCCTACTCATTCTTCTGAACTCCAGCGAATATAATCCTAACCGACTCAATCTCCCCTCATATGTCAGTCCCGCCATCCCAGGAATCAGTCTGGTAAACCTTCACTGCATTCCCTCTATAGCAAGAACATCCTTCCTCAGATAAGGAGGCCAAAACTGCACACAATATCCCAGGTATGGCCTTGTTTATTTGCAGCAAGACATCCCTGCTCCTGTACTCTAATCCTCTCGCTGTGAAGGCCAACATACCATTTGCCTTCTTTACCACCTGCTGCACCTGCATGCTTACCTTCAGCAACTGGTGTACGAGGGCACCCAGTAGTACATTCCCCTCTCTCAATTTCTAGCCATTCAGATAATCTGCCTTCCTGTTTTTGCCACCAAAGTGGATAACCTCACATTTATCCACATTATACTGCAGCTGCCATGTATTTGCCCACTCAGCTTGTCCAAATCACACTGAAGTATCTCTGCATCCTCCTCACAGCTCACCCTCCCATCCAGCTTTTTGTCATCTGCAGATTTGGAGATATTACATTTAGTTCCCTCATCTAAATCATGAATATATATTGTGAATAGCTGGGATCCCAGCACTGATCCCTGCGATACCCCATTAGTCACTGCCTGCCATTCGGAAAAAGACCTGTTTATTCCTACTCTTTGTTTCCTGTCTGCAAACCAGTTTTCTTTCCATCTCAATACACTACCCCCAATCCCATGCGCTTTAATTTTACATCTGAAAGTCAAAATAAACCACATCCTCTGGCTCCCCCTCATCAACTCTGCTAGTTACATCCTCGAAAAATTCCAGATTTGTCGAGCATGATTTCCCTTTTGTAAATTCACGCTGACTCTGTCTAATTCTGCCACTGTTTTCAAAGTGCTCAGCTATTAAATCTTTGATAATGGACTCTAGAATTTCCCCCACTACTGATGTCAGGCTAACTGGTCTATAATTCCCTGTTTTCTCTCTACCTCCCTTTTTAAATAGCGGGGTTACATTAGCTACGCTCCAATCTGTAGGAACTGTTCCAGAGTCTCTAGAATCTCGGAAGATGACCACCAATGCATCCACTATTTCTAGGGCCACTTCCTTAAGTACTCCGGAATGTAGATTATCAGGCCCTGGGGATTTATCGGCCTTCAATCCCATCAATTTCTCCAATACCATTTCCCTAATAATACTAATTTCTTTCAGTTCCTTCCTCTCACTAAACCCTGTGTTCCCCAACATTTCTGGTATGTTATTTGTGTCCTCCTATGTGAAGACAGAACCAAAGTATGTATTTAGTTGGTCAGCCATTTCTTTGTTACCCATTATAAATTCCTCTGTTTCAGACTGTAAGGGACCTACATTTGTCTTCTCCAATCTTTTTCTCTTCACATACCTATAGAAACTTTTACAGTCAGTTTTTATGTTCCCCGCAAGCTTACTCTCAAATTCTATTTTCCCCTTCTTAAACAATAACTTGGTCTTCCTTTGCTGAATTCTAAAGTGCTCCCACTCCTCAGGTCTGTTGTTTTTTCTAGCCAATTTGTATGCCTCTTCCTTGGATCGATTGCTATATCTAATTTCCCTTGTAAGCTATGGTTTGGCCACCTCTCCTATTTTACTTTTGCGCCAGACAGGAATAAACAATTGTTGCCATTCATCCACGCGCTCTTTGAACGTTTGCCATTACCTATCCACCTTTAAGTAATATTTCCCAGTCCGTCATTGCCAACTCACACCTCATACTATCGCAGTTACCTTTATTAAGATTCAGGACCCTAGTCTCAGAATCAACTACGTCACTCTCCATCTTGATGAAGAATTCTATCATGTTATGGTTGCTCACCCCCAAGGGGCCTCACAACTAGATTGCCAATTATTCCTTTCTCATTACACAATACCCAATCTAGGATGGCATATTCTCTAGTTGGTTCCTCAACATATTGGTCCAGAAAACCATCCTGTATACACTCCAGGAATTCATCCTCAATGGTATTGTTACTAATTTGATTTGTCCAATCTATATGCAGATTAAAGTCACCCATAATTACAGATGTTCCTTTATTGTATGTGTGTCTAATTTTCTGTTTAATGCCATTCCCAACATCACCACTACAGTTTGGGGGTCTATATACAATCCCCACTAAAGTTTTTTGCCCCTTAGTGTTTCTCAGCTCTGCCCATACAGATTCCACATTGTCGGAGCTAATATCTTTCCTCACTATTGCGTTAATTTCCTCTTTAACCAGCAATGCAACTCCACCGCCTTTTCCATTTTGTCTGTCCTTCCTAAACACTGAATACCCCTGGATGTTCAGTTCCCATCCCTGGTCACCCTGCAGCCATGTCTCCGTAATCCCGACTATATTGTTTACATCTACTTGCGCGGTTAATTCATCCACTTTATTGCGAATGCTCCTCGCGTTAAGGCACAAAGCCTTAAGGCTTGTCTCTTTAACATTACTTGTCCCATTCCCACTATTTGTCACTGAGGCCCTGTTTGATTCTTGCTCTTGATTTCTCTGCCTATCACTTTTCTTATTCCCCTTTCTTTCTTTTGTTCTTGTCCTTGATTCCCCTCACTCCTCTGACTCCTTGTATGGTTCCCATCCCCCTGCCATTTTAGTTTGAACCCTCCCGAACCACTCTAGCAAATATTTCCCCTAGGACATTGGTCCCGGTCCTGCCCAGGTGTAACCCATCCAGTTTGTACTGGTCCCACCTCCCACAGAACCGGAACCAATGACCCAGAATCTGAAACACTCCCCCTACACCATCTCTTCAACCACGTATTCATCTGATATATCCTGCTATTTCTACTCTGACTATCATGTGGCACTGGTAGTAATCCTGAGATCACTACCTTTTGAGGTCCTACTTTTCAACTTACTTCCTAACTCCTTATATTCTACTTTTGGGACCTCATCCCTTTTTTTACCTATGTTGTTTGTACCAATGTGTACCACGACCACTGGCTGTTCACCCTCCCCCTTCAGAATGTCCTGTGGCCACTCTGAGATATCCTTGACCCTAGCACCAGGGAGGCAACATACCACCCTGGAGTCTCGTTTGCAGCCACAGAAATGCCTATCTATTCCCCTTATAATTGAATCCCCTATAACTATTGTATTCCCACACTTTATACTCACACCCTGTGCAGCAGAGCCAATCGTGGTGCAACAAATTTTGCTGTTGCTGCTTTCCCTTGAGAGGCCATTCTCCCCCAATAGTATCCAAAGTGGTATATCTGTTTTGTGGGGAATAGCCACAGGAGATTCCTGCACTGCTTGCCTGGTCCTCTTGCTTTGCCTGGTGGTCACCCATTCCCTTCCTGCCTGTGGACTCTTAGCCTGCGGTGTGACCACCTCTCTATACATGCTATCCACAATACTCTCCACCTCGCAGATGCTCCACAGTGTCTCCAGTCGCTACTCCAGCTACCAAAGCCCGGGCTTCCTGGACGTGCAGCTGGAGACACTTCCTGAACACATGCTGGCCATGGGAACTGGAAATGTTCCTGGCTTCCCACATAGAGCAGGAGGAGCGCACCACGGTCTTGAGCTCTCCTGCCATGACTTACCCCTTTATATTAAATCTTTTGGAAGATACTTAATATCAAATAATATCAATTAATATAAATTACTCTAGGGCCCTTCTTCCCTGCTCCTCGTTGTTACAGAACATAGCCCTTACAAACGATGAACCACATAAAAAATCTTAAAAACTATAAGTGATAAAAGTAGTAAATACTTACCTGACCATGCTCACGGTACTCAAAGGATCACCTTGTTCTCTCCTCACCTCTTTCCTCAGTCACCAGACTCCAACTTAAGCACTCTACTGAAGACCAAAGCACACCCCAGTGCGGACAAAGCCAGCACTATAAGGTGGCCTGTTTTTATACTCTCTGAATCTAGTCTCTGAAAACCTGTTTAAGCCAGTTATCTAATTAACTAGTTGTAGCTGCAAGCAGAGCCTGTCTTAACCCTGTTTTAAAGCTGGCCTAAAACTTACCTTCCAATCCAAACAGCAACTTATAGTTAATTAAACTAAAGAAAGACTAGATTTTAGATAGAAATTAACCCTTAAATTCCCTCAGTCACCAAACTCCAACATAAGTACTCTACTGCAGCCCAAAGCAGCACTCCAGTGCAAGCAAAGTCAATAAGGCAATGTTATTGACACTAGTGCATTAGCGTTTGATCTCAAGTACCCTTGCAGATGTTGCATTCTGTTTTACAGAAGACTTAATTCTGGACCAACTAAGCTCCTGCATCATGTTGTTCTGAAAATTTCCACCATTGTTACATTCAAAATTAACATATCATAATGTTAAAGCATGTTTTATTTGTCTGTGGCTTCTTTTCTGATGCTAAGCTTGTATAATAATTTGCTAGACTAATTTTTTTAGAGAAGATTTCTCCCATACCCTCTCTCTTCTGAAAGCTTTTTTTTAAACCAGTGCACAATTTTATGGGTACCAGACATCCTCTTGAGTACCTCACCCAAGTGAGCTCAGACAATGAATGTTGCCAAGCTATTCTACAATGGAGTATTTCAGCAAAACCTAAACTGTCCTCACCTCACTGACTGTCCACACACTTGACATTCCAATAGGAGCAAGAGTTGATTTTCTGTTGTCTAATCCAGGGGCAACTGGATCAAACGTAGCTGCTCTGGATGAGATAAAGAAACTCGGCACAAGTTGTGGATCTATATGATTCAACTGATCCACCAGGATTCTGAGTAACAAGTTCTTCACTTTAAGGTTTCACTAATTTTCTCCAATAAATTATCTAAAAGTATTCCAGATAAGATTTTTTAAATCAGTTTTACCTAATAATAAAAGTATATTTAACCAGTAAATGAGATTTCCTAAAATCACAATGTTTGGTTCTGTGTACCTCTTTCTGCATTATATAGAAAAAGAATATTGAAATGTCTACAATTTTTTCTTCTCTGTTCTCCAGTGTGATTATAGCTAGGTTTACATTTATACCTATCTCTTTTGCTGCCTGTGTGATGAACAGCTGCCAGATTTCTCCCTGGAATTTCCATTCAATCCACACAATCTCCTCAGTTTCTCCCTGTAGCTTATGATTTTTTTTGTCTTTTTTCTTTCCTTCTTCACTGTCTCCTAAACTCTTTATACCTCAGTTGCTCTAATCTCAATGTTGTATCCACACACTGTCTAGCATTAGCTCCATCTAATTAAAAGCTAAAGCTCATGAGACTGGGTTAAATTCCTTTACCATTAGGGGAGCCTTAAATAAGTAAGCAGCAGTGACAGCTCAGATTATATAGTGTGATTGTGATCATGGTGAACTCTCTCCTTGTTCCCCCAACATTTTTGTGCTATACAGTACAGTTGCCCTGACATCCTCCTCCAGCATCGGAGGAAGTCATTTGGGGTTATCCTTGCCTTCCAGTTGATTCTGGAGTACCTGACTTTTTTGGCACAATTATGCTTTGGTCAAACCAGAAGTGATGAGTGACAAAATAACCTGTTCATTTTAAGTAAAATAATTTTGACTTTTTTTGTTTTAAAGTCAAATATAAGGGCTGAGCTAGTACTCATCTGCAGCAATGTCAGTGGAAATTCCATGTAAATGGCAGTTACACACTTTTCCAGTAATGTTATAGGAAGTTTTTGGGAGAACCTCCATTGGAGTGTATGTAACAGGCTATATAATTAGACAAAATAATTAACTGATTAAGTGTGCTGAAAAATTTGCTAAGTATTTTGTCCCTTCCTCTCCCACAATCCAGTTTCTACACACATTTATTTTTTAAATGAGTGAAAAATAGCTGGAAGAGTTAAGATGGGGAGAAATCGCACGTGTTGAAATGGGGAGGTGATGGCGTAGTAGTATTGTCGCTGGACTAGACCCAGGGTAATGCCCTGGGGACCTGAGTTCAAATCCCGCCACAGCAAATGGTGGAATTTGAATTCAATAAAATTCTGGAATTAAAAGTCTAATGATGACCAATGATTGTCAATTGTTGTAAAAACTCATTTGGTTCACTAATGTTCTTTAGGGAAGGAAATCGGCTGTCCTTACTTGGTCTGGCCTACATGTGACTCCAGACCCACGGCAATGTGGTTGACTCTTAAATACCCCCCGAACTAGGACAGCAAGGAATGGGTCATAAATGCTGGCCAGTGACACCCACAACCCATGAACAAATATAAAAAATAACATATTTTCATACCTACAACTGAGCCAGCCTATGGTTAAGTACTGTCTTATGCAAAGGGAGCAAAGATTATATGTCAAAGCAAACCAGGCTACTTTCAGACATTGAGCGAGCAAGTTATAGGAACCTTGGTATATATCACCTGCCCGAGAACTAGGGTTGGAAACTATTTAGCTTGGAGATAGATCCTTAAAAAGAGTAAATTAACCCTGAAGAAGAGTGGAAACAAAAGCATGTTTTAACATAGAATTTGAAGCAAGAGTTTCAGATAGTTCTTGACAACATCGGGTGTGAATACATCTAAATTGGCTCTTTTACGGTGTTACTGTGCTTGTAAAAAAAATATTGGAAATCCTTGTCATCCTGATAAGATTTATATAATGCACATGTTCAAACCATCTCATACTTATGAATCTATGTTTTAATTGTTTTCAAATATATATTCATTTGGAACTAAAACTGCAGATATCCTTCCTGTATTTTAGGTGGGGTAGAAGGAAAGTCATGTCTGGCTATAATTCCTCCTGCAGCTAAATTTTGCAGACACTGATGCATCAGAATAATACTCCACACCCATCATGAAAATAGTTTTCCAAGCAGTCCCGTCAATACATATTTAATATTGTACGTAATTGATGCTTTCACCATAGATGTGAAAGCCTGAACAATCCACTCCACCCTTGTGTGTAAAAAGGGGATTTCCCAGTGGATATAGAGGGTCAATCAGGAGTGTTTAATTCTGTTTTCTGCTGCAGCCATTGCCTTTGATATAATCCATAGTAAAATCAAACAATCCTTTACAATGTCAGTTTATTTTGTTACTTGTATTTTTCCTGCATTAATAAGTGAAAATATCAATTTTAGTGGAAGATTGCTATTAAACTGAATTCAAAAATGAAAGTATTATGAAAGATTCAGTGCAGAGGGGAAGAGGTGCTCTTTGTATTTTTTCTTTGCTATCCAACTTCTTAAATCTTCAGAGAGTGGTCTTGCCCTGCTGCAGCAGTAAAGGCTACAAGGGAGAGGAATGACTGGTAAGTAGTGGGTAAGGTCGGGTAAGTATTTACTACTTTTATCATTTATAGTTTAAATATTCTGTAGTAACGAGGATCAGGAAAGAAGGGCCCTAGAGTAATTGATTTAAAAGGTTTACTTTAAAGGGATAAGTCATGGCAGGGGAGCTCAAAGCCGTCATGTGCTCCTCATGCTCCATGTGGGAAGCCGGGAATACTTCCAGTGCCTGGGACCAGCATGTGTGCAGGAAGTGTGTCCAGCCGCAGCTCCTGAAAGCTCGGGTTTCAGAGCTGGAACGGCAGCTGGGGACACTGTGGAGCATCTGCGAGTCTGAGAACATCGTGGATAGTACATTTAATGAGGTGGTCACACCGCAGCTGAAGAAACTTGAGGAAGGAAGGGAATGGGTGACCATCAGCAATCCAAGAGAAACAGACAGGGAGTTCAGGAGTCCCCTGGGGTCCCACTCGCAGATCATTATTCCATTTTGGAGGCTGATGAGGGTGCTGGTTCCTCCAGGGAGTGCAGACAGAGCCAAGCTTCTGGCACCACAAGCAGCTTGTCTGTACAGGAAGGGAGGAAGAGAGGAAGAGCAATATTAATAGGGGATTCTATTGTCAGGGGAACAGATAGGCGCTACTGTGGCCGTCAACGCGACTCCAGGATGGTGTGTTGCCTCCCTGGTGCCAGGCTCCAGGATGTCACTGAATGGCTGCAGGGCATCCTGAAGGGGGAGGGTGATAAGGTAGAGGTCATGGTACATGTTGGTACCAATGTCATAGGTAGGAAGAGGGATGAGGTCTTGCATCAAGGATTCAAGGCGTTAGGCAATAGACTAAAAAGCAGGACCAATTGGGTTGTAATCTCTGGATTACACCCAGTGCCACGTGCTAGCAAGCACAGAAATAGGAGAATAGCACAGATGAATACGTGGCTTAAGAGTTGGTGCAGGAGGGAGGGTTTTAGATCCCTGGTTCACTGGGACTGTTTCTGGGGAAGGTGGAACCTGTACAAGTGGGACGGTCTACATCTGAACCAGAGCGGGACTAACATCCTTGCGGGCGGGTTTGCTAGTGCAGTTGGGAGGAGTTTAAACTAATTCGGCGGGGGGGGGGGACACGGAACGTTAGCAGAATAGGGTCACATCATAATACAGCAAAACAATCAAGTTAGAGGGAGTACAGCTGCATTAAGTTTCAAGGGAGTAAGGCAAGTCTGGATGGCCTCTACTTTAATGCCAGGAGTATAACAGGTAAAATGGATGAGTTAAGGGTGAGGATTGACATGTGGAATTGTGATATAATAGCCATCACAGATATGTGGTTGAGGGAGGGGCAGGATTGACAGCTCAACATTCTGGGATATAGAAACTTCAGACGAGACAGGGGAGGGAGGTAAAAGAGGAAGAGGCTTTGCATTATTAGTTAAAGAGTCAGTTACTGCGGTAAGGAGAAATGATATCTTGGAGGGGGCATCAAATGAGCTTTGTGATTGGAGCTTAGGAATAAAAAAGGGGCAGCCACACTGTTAGGTGTTTATTATAGACCCCCAGATAGACAGTGGGAAATTGAGCAAATATGTGCACAATTTGTGGGGGTGCGTAAAAACAATAACAATGGGGTAATTATTTTAGGTGATTTCAACTTTCCCAACATTAGTTGGGATAGACGTAGTGTTAAGGGCTTGGATGGAGTGGATTTCTTGAAATGTGTACAGGAGAACTTTTTAGGTCAATATGTAGAGGGTCCAACCAGGGACAGCGCACGCTGGGCCTAATTCTGGGGAATGAAGCCGGACAGGTGGCTGAGGTGGTGGTAGGAGAGCATTTTAGTGATCGCAGCCACAACATGATACAATTTAAGCTTGTTATGGACAAAGAAATAGACAAGTTGCAAAATAACATTTCGGACTGGAGGAGAGCAGATTTTAGTAAAATAAGGCAGGATCTGGCCAAGGTAGACAGGGAACAGTTACTTGTCGGGAAATCTACAGAGGAGCATTGGGAGGCATTCAAAAAGGAAATGGGAAAGGTACAGGCTCAACATGTTCCTTCTAGGGTGATGGGAAGGAGTAACAAGCCCAGAGAACCATGGATGACCAGAGATATTCAGGATACGATGAGAAGGAAAAGAGAGGCTTTTAGCAGGTACAAGGGGAGCAAATCAGCAGAGGCATTGTGGAGTACAGAAAGTGCAGGCTGGAGCTTAATAAAAGAATTAGGAGAGCAAAGAGGAGATGTGAGAAAGCTGTGGCTGGTAAAAGTGGGGAAAATCCCAAGATATTCTCTAAGTATATCGTTAGGAAGAGGATAACCAGGGAAAGAGTAGGGCCCATTAGGGACCAAGGGGGTAATCTATGGGTGGAGCCAGAGGACATCTGTAGAGTGTTGAACGAACACTTCACATCTGTCTTCACCCAGGAGAATGAGGATGAAGGAATGGAACTTGGGTAGAGAGACTGCGAGGTTCTTGAGCAAATTGATGTAGGGAGTGACAAGGTATTGGAGGTGTTGGCAGGCTTAAACGTGGACAAATCTCCAGGTCTTTTTGATTTGTGTCCCAGACTGCTGACGGAGGCAAGGGAGGAGATCGCAGGGGCTCTGATCCAAATTTTTAATTCCTCTTTGGTCACAGGGGAGGTGCCAGAGCACTGGAGAACAGCTAATGTGGTTCCGCTATTTAAGAAAGCTTGTAGAGATAAGCCAGGGAACTACAGACCAGTGAGTCTCACATCAGTGGTAGGGAAACTATTGGAAAACATTCTGAAGGAGAGAATCTACCTCCACTTGGAGAGGCAAGGTTTGATCAGGGATAGTCAGCATGGCTTTGTCAGAGGGAGGTTATGCCTAACAAATTTGATTGAATTTTTTGAGGAGGTGACCAGGTGTGTACGTGAGGGTAGTGCAGTTGATGTAGTTTATATAGATTTCAGCAAAGCCTTTGACAAGGTCCCACATGGTAGACTTTTAAAGAAGACAAATGCACATGGGATACAGGGTAATTTGATAAGGTGGATACAAAATTGGCTTAGTTGTAGGAGACAGAGGGTGATAACAGAAGGCTGCTTTAGTGACTGGAAGCCAGTATCTAGTGGCGTACCACAGGGATCTGTGCTAGGTCCCCTATTAGTCATCTATGTCATTTATATAAATGATGAATAATAGGGGGGTAGGATTAGTAAGTTTGTGGATGACACAAAGATTGGCTAGGTGATTAACAGTGAGGTTGAGTGTTTTGGGCTACAGGAAGATATAGACGGGATGGTCAAATGGGCAGATAAGTGGCCGGTGGAATTTAACCCTAAAAAGTGTGAGATGATACACTTTGGAAGGAATAATTTGACAAGGAAGTATTCAATGAATGGCATGACACTAGGAAGTTCTGAGGAACAAAGGGACTTTGGCCTGTGTGTCCATAGATCTCTGAAGGCGGAGGTGCATGTTAATGGGGTGGTGAAAAAGTCATATGGGACACTTGCCTTTATCAATCGAGGCATAGATTACAAAAGTAGGGAGGTCATGTTGGAGTTGTATAGAACCTTGGTGAGGCCAAAGCTGGAATACTGTGTGTAGTTCTGGTTGCCACATTTTAGGAAGGATGTGATTGCACTGGAGGGGGTTCAGAGGAGATTCACCAGGATGTTGCCTGGGATGAAACATTTAAGTTATGAAGAGAGGTTGGATAGACTTGGGTTGTTTTCGTTGGAAGCAGAGAAGACTGAGGGGCAACCTGATCGAGGTGTACAAGATTATGAGGGGCATGGACAGGGTGGATAGGGAGCAGCTGTTCCCCTTAGTTGAAGGGTCAGCCTTGAGGGGACACAAGTTCAAGGTGAGGGGCAGGAGGTTTAGAGGGGATGTGAGGAAAAACTTATTTACGCTGAGGGTGGTGACGGTCTGGAATGCGCTGCCTGTGAGGGCGGTGGAGCTGTGTTGCCTCACATCCTTTAAAAAGTACTGGATGAGCACTTGGCACGTCATAACATTCAAGGCTATGGGCCAAGTGCTGGTAAATGGGATTAGGTAAGTAGGTCAGGTGTTTCTCATGTGTTGGTGCAGACTTGATGGGCCTCTTCTGCACTGGTGTGATTCTGTGAAGATAAATGTGGAAAATTAGTGAATTAAGACAAAAGGTTCAGAGTTGGGTTTAGATTTACAGAGAAACCCTAGTTTCTGCTGAATAAGGTGAAGCATGTGCTGAATAACTCATTACACAATACTTGGTTAATGTTTAATTCCCCCTGACGTGGCCTAACAAGCTACTCAGTTGTCAGGGCATGTAGTGATGGCCAATATAGTCTTTTCAGTGGCATCCAAATCCATGAGAACAAGTTAATGGAAGAAGTAACAAAATCATAGGAACCTGCTGCTTTGCAATGCTGATTTCTGGTCTATTAGATTTTATTAGTGATTGGTTGATTATGAAGAAAAATTTTCAACACAAGCATAATTTTAGCTCCTCTTAAATCACCTGCCACCAAATGTTTCCTGAAGGTGCTTCCCAATGGCCTGTTCATTTTAAGGTACAATTGAATGGTTATCAATTTGGTAATTAACTTAATCAACATTTTATTCTGTTCAGTATACTGAACATTATGTCCTATTTCTGACCAACAGAATGCAGAATGAACATAAAGCAGACACTGGAAATCTAAAAGAAAACATAAGTTTTCAGAAACTGCCAGCAGTTTAGTAAGTATCTGTAGAGAGAAGAAATAAGTTAACTTTTCAGGTGTGGCCCCTTCATTAGTACTGGGAGCAGATCCATGAGCTATTCCTAGATCTCTGCCTGGCCTGTGATGATGCTGCAAACTTTTTCCCCCTTCAATAAGCTCATTAATAACATGCATGGCCCGAAGTAAAATACTTCTAAATTTGACTGTACAGTTGTAGAATACGGAATAATTTCCCATTAATAACCTCAGCAAACAAAACTTGACTTTTGTTTTATTAACTATTGTTTCTGTTCACTAATTCATTTTTGAAGGGCAGTCAGCTTTTTACCCTACATTCCAGCACTTTTTATTTCTGTTTTTTTGTTAAAGTGAATGGAGGAAGGAATGTTGGCTTTTAAAATGATAAATGTGGATGCTGTTATCAACCTGTTGGTAATGGTGCATCTTCTGCATAATCTTAGGGATTTGACTGCAGCTTCAGACCACAGCATCTAATTGCTGCTAAGAAAAGACTGGCAGTAACTAAAAAGAATGCAGAAACCACGACACCAAAGGCTGTTGGTTAATACCTTATTTTGCTGCCAACCAATCAATAAATTATTTGCCTAATACAGATTCAGCAAGGATTAATGAGCAATGGGTGCTACTAGAGTAATGGGCACATATCATGATGATATTCCTGGCACTAGATTATATCCCTGCATTCATTGAATAGAAAATATTCCTCTTAATGTAAACATGCACATCCTTGGCAACTCATAGATGGTTGTTTGGTATGGCCAGTGACACTATATGTAATAGCAATAGTAAAAAATGTTGCTGTGGCTGTGGACACACAGGGAAGCTGATTTAATAAGATGTCCACTAAGACAAAGTAGTAGTGACATGAGAAGTTATTTTAGACATTGTTGACCACCAGGAGCTCACAGAGTTCTATTGGGAATTTTAAGTCTAGCAGGTGAGTGCAGTGGTTACCTTAGCGACAGGCCTTAATTAGCATATACCTGACAAATTGTACAATGACACACTATTTGCATATTAAATCTAAATCTTAAAAACCTGGAATGTCATGCTAATTAATATAACCAATGCAACATCTCTAAATTTTAATGACTATCCGTTTTTCCTGAAATGCTACCATACATGTAATTTCGCTAGCTGTCACCGATTTTGAAATTTTCAAAATGCAATATCAGCAGCCATTTTATACTCTGTGTTGTCATCAACGTAATTGTAGAAATTTAGAACAAGAAATTTGTGAATTTAAAACCAGTTTCTTTTCAAAGAACAGCAATCTGTATCAAAATGTCTCATTTACACTGGGGGTTGGGAGGATAGATTTTAACCCCTGACAATGGGTGGGTTTGGTTCAGGTGAGATTTAAATATTAAACATCTGAAACAGGAACCCAGCTGGCCTCAAACCATCTACCTAGATTCAATAGAGGTGGATTGGAGCGGCGGCGGGGGGTGTGCAGATGACCAATCTGCTCGCAGGAGGCATGTTAGACATTTAATGAGGTTATAATCCTTTATTGCAACTTTGCTTTTATTTTTAACTAATGAAGGCTGGGTTTTCAAGGCCTCGAGAAACCCAGCAGGTGAAAGGAGTCAAGAAGGATTGAATCCATAAGATAATGCTTTTTCAGCACTGCTTGTGGACCAGGACAAGCAGGAACGATTCCTGCAGGCTTAACAATCTGCCCAGTAATCTGCCCCATACCCCCAAAATCTAGCTGATTCGCCCTTCCCTATGATTGGCCTTGATCACCATCTGCCCTGTGCCCTCTCCACTAACCACCACCCTCAACTAGACCTACCTGCTCTCAGCCTAGCTTGGCTGTGGCCTTGTTCTGCAGGATTTCCCAATCAATAGGTAGCCCACCTGTCAATTAAGCTGGCTTGTTGATTGTAGATGGGAAACTGAGGGTTACTATGCATGTATGTTAATGCACGGTGTATAGTAAATAAGATTGGGGAGTTACAGGTGCAGATTGCCATGTGGAAATATGATGTTGTGGCAATATCAGAGACTTGTCTCAAGGAAGGGCAGAACTGGGTGTTAAGTATTCTCAGGTACAAGGTGTTCAGAAGAGATAGGAAAGGAAGGAAAGGAAGAGGGGAGGCGGTATTGGTTAAGGAGAGCATTGCAGTGCTGGAGGAAGAGCACGTCCCAGAGGGGTTCAAGGACAGAATCAATTTGGCTACAGCTAAGGAACAAAAAGGGTGCAATTGCATTGCTCGGTGTCGTCTATAGACCGCCAATTAGTGAGGAGGACGTCGAAGAACAAATCTGTAGGAAAATTACAGAGACATGCAGGCATTATAGAGTAGATATAATGGGGGACTTTAATTATCATAATGTAGACTGGGACTGTGGTGGTGTAAAGGAGAGAGAGGGGCACACGTTCCTAGATTTTGTTAAGGGTATTTTCTACATCAGTATGTGCCCAATCCAACAAGAAAAGACACACTGTTGGACCTGGTTCTTGGAAATGAAGTGGGCCAAGTAGATCAATTGTCAGTGGGGGAACATTTAGGAGACAGTGATCATTGTATTGTACATCTTAGGATGATGGTAGAAAAGGACGATAGGCCATCCATAATAAAAATAATTATCTGGACAAGAGCCGACTTCGATGGGGCAAGAACAGAGCTGGGCCAGATGGACTGGAACGAAAGATTGGCAGGAAAAGCTGTAGCTGAACAATAAGCTACCTTCAAAAAATAATTGGCTTGGGCACAGTCAAGGTATATTCCATCAAAAGGGAAAGGTAGGGCAAACAAGTCCACAGCTCCCTGGATGAAAATGGAGATTGAAATTAAGATAAAGAAGAAAAAGTGTGCTTATGACAAATGTCAGGTAGAATTGAGAACCAAGAGGAACACAGAAGGTTCAGAGGGGAGGTGAAAAAGCACATTACAAAAGCAAAAAGGGATTATGAGAAAAGACTGGCAGCCAACATAAAGGGACATCCCAAAGTCTTCTATAGTTGTATAAATAGTAAAAGGGTGGTAAAAGGAGGAGTAGGGCCGTTAGGGACCTAAAAGGGAATTTACACGTGGACGAAGGGGCCATGTCTGAGGTTTTAAATGAATACTTTGCATCCATCTGTACCAAGGAGGTAGATGCCAATCAGGCCATAGTGACAGATGAGGAAACTTGGTCACTAGAAGGGTTCAAAATTGATAAGGAGAAAGTGTTGAATAGACTGTCGGTACTTAAAGTTGACAAGGCACCGGGACCGGATGAGATGCATCTGAGAATATTGAAGGAAGTGAAAGTAGAAATTGTAGGGGCACTGGCCATAATCTTTCAGTCTTCCCTAGACTCAGGGGTGGTGCCAGAGGACTGCAGAATTGCAAACTTTATGCCCTTGTTCAAAAAAGGTTGCAAGTGTAAGCCCAGCAATTACAGACCAGTCAGTTTAACTTAAGTGGTGAGCAAGATTACTCAGGATAGAATTAGTGGAAAAATATGGGTTAATAATGAAGAGCCAGCATGGATTTCTAAAGGGGAAATCGAGTTTAACTAACTTGCTGGAATTTTTTCTGATGTGGTGTACGTGGACTTTGAGAAGGCATTTAACACAGTGCCATACAACCGACTTGTGAGAAAAGTTATTGCTCATGGAATAAAAGGGACAGTAGCAAATGGATACAAAATTGGCTGAAAAATAGGAAGCAGAGAGTCATGGTAAATGGATGTTTTTTGGGCTGGAGGAAGGTTTGTAGTGGAGTTTCCCAGGGATTGATATTGGGACCCTTGCTTTTCCTGATATATAATAATGATCTAGATCTTGGTGTGCAGGGGACAATTTCAAAATTTGCAGATGATATGAAGCTTGGGAGTGTTGTGAACAGTGATGAGGATGGTGTGGAACTTCAAGAGGACATAGACAAGTTGGTGGAGTGGGTAGATAGGTGGCAGATGAAGTTCAATGTGGTGAAGTATGAGGTGATGCATTTTGATGGAAAGAACATGGACAGACAATATAAATTAAGGGGTGGAATTTTGAAATGGGTGCAGGAGCAGAAAGACATGGATGTATATGTGCATAGATCATTAAAGGTGGCAGGACAGGTGGAGAGAGCAATTAATAAAACATAAAACTGGGCTTTATTAATATGGGCACAGAGTACAAGAGCAAGGAGGTTATGCTGAATTTATATAAGATCCTCATTAGACCTCAGCTGGAATATTGTGTACAGTTCTGGGCACCACATTATAAGAAGGATGTGAACACATTGGAGAGAGTGCAGAAGAGGTTTACAAGAATGCGCCCAGGGATGAGAAACTTCAGCTATGAGGGTAGATAGGAGAAGTTGGGACTGTTTTCCTTGGAGAGGAGAAGGCTGAGAGACTGTTAGAAGTTTTCAAAATCATGAGGGGGCTGAACAGAGCAGGGAGAAGCTGTTCCCACGTGTAAAAGAACCAAGAACAAGAGGGCACAGATTTAAAGTGATTGTCAAAAGAAGCAAATGTGATGTAAGAAAAAACTTTTTCACACAATGAGTGGTTTGGGTCTGGAATGCACTGTCTGGAAGTGTGGTGGAGGCAGGTTCAATCGAGGCAACTAAGTGGGCATTAGATGATTATTTGAATAGAAACAATGTACGGGGAAAAGGCAGGGCAGTGGCACTAGGTCATAATGCTCATTTGAGAGCCAGTGCAGACACGATAGGCCACGAATGGCCTCTTTCTGTGGCGCGAGGTGGGGGGGGAAGAGAGAGAGGGCGCGAAGGGGGGGAGGAAAGAGAGAGAGGGCGCGAGGGGGGGAGGGAAGAGAGAGAGGGCGCGAGGGGGGGAGGGAAGAGAGAGAGGGCGCGACGGGGGGAAGAGAGAGAGGGCGCGAGGGTGGGGGAAGAGAGAGAGGGCGCGAGGGTGGGGGAAGAGAGAGAGGGCGCGAGGGGGGGGAAGAAAGAGAGGACGCGAGGGGGGGGAAGAAAGAGAGGGCGCGAGGGGGGGGAAGAGAGAGAGGGCACCCACTCTCCCTTCCCCCCCCCTTGCACCCTCTTGCTCTTCACCCCGCCTCGCCCCCTCCCTCTCTTCGACCCCCCCTTGCTTCCGACCCCCTCCCTCGCATCCGACCCCTCCCCGCCCCCTCCCTCGCATCCGACCCCTCCCCGCCCCCTCCCTCGCATCTGACACCCCCCCGCCACCTCCCTCGCTTCCGACACCCCCCCGCCCCCTCCCTCTCTTCCCACAACCCCGCCCCCTCCCTCTCTTCCCTCGCCCCTCCCTCTCTTCCCACCCGCCCTCGCCCACTCCCTCTCTACCCACCCCCCCTCGCCCACTCCCTCTCTACCCACCCCCCCTCGCCCTCTCCCTCTCTACCCATCCCCCTCGCCCCTTCCCTCTCTACCCACACCCCCTCGCCCTCTCCCTCTCGACCCACCCCCCTCGCGCTCGCCCTCTCTTCTCCCCCCCTCGCGCTCGCCCTTTCTTCTCCCCCCCTCGCGCCCTCTCTCTCTTCCCCCCCTCGCGCCCTCTCTCTCTTCCCCCCCTCGCGCCCTCTCTCTCTTCCCCCCCTCGCGCCCTCTCTCTCTTCCCCCCCTCGCGCCCTCTCTCTCTTCCCCCCCTCGCGCCCTCTCTCTCTTCCCCCCCTCGCGCCCTCTCTCTCTTCCCCCCCTCGCGCCCTCTCTCTCTTCCCCCCCTCGCGCCCTCTCTCTCTTCCCCCCCTCGCGCCCTCTCTCTCTTCCCCCCCTCGCGCCCTCTCTCTCTTCCCCCCCTCGCGCCCTCTCTCTCTTCCCCCCCTCGCGCCCTCTCTCTCTTCCCCCCCTCGCGCCCTCTCTCTCTTCCCCCCCTCGCGCCCTCTCTCTCTTCCCCCCCTCGCGCCCTCTCTCTCTTCCCCCCCTCGCGCCCTCTCTCTCTTCCCCCCCTCGCGCCCTCTCTCTCTTCCCCCCCTCGCGCCCTCTCTCTCTTCCCCCCCTCGCGCCCTCTCTCTCTTCCCCCCCTCGCGCCCTCTCTCTCTTCCCCCCCTCGCGCCCTCTCTCTCTTCCCCCCCTCGCGCCCTCTCTCTCTTCCCCCCCTCGCGCCCTCTCTCTCTTCCCCCCCTCGCGCCCTCTCTCTCTTCCCCCCCTCGCGCCCTCTCTCTCTTCCCCCCCTCGCGCCCTCTCTCTCTTCCCCCCCTCGCGCCCTCTCTCTCTTCCCCCCCTCGCGCCCTCTCTCTCTTCCCCCCCTCGCGCCCTCTCTCTCTTCCCCCCCTCGCGCCCTCTCTCTCTTCCCCCCCTCGCGCCCTCTCTCTCTTCCCCCCCTCGCGCCCTCTCTCTCTTCCCCCCCTCGCGCCCTCTCTCTCTTCCCCCCCTCGCGCCCTCTCTCTCTTCCCCCCCTCGCGCCCTCTCTCTCTTCCCCCCCTCGCGCCCTCTCTCTCTTCCCCCCCTCGCGCCCTCTCTCTCTTCCCCCCCTCGCGCCCTCTCTCTCTTCCCCCCCTCGCGCCCTCTCTCTCTTCCCCCCCTCGCGCCCTCTCTCTCTTCCCCCCCTCGCGCCCTCTCTCTCTTCCCCCCCTCGCGCCCTCTCTCTCTTCCCCCCCTCGCGCCCTCTCTCTCTTCCCCCCCTCGCGCCCTCTCTCTCTTCCCCCCCTCGCGCCCTCTCTCTCTTCCCCCCCTCGCGCCCTCTCTCTCTTCCCCCCCTCGCGCCCTCTCTCTCTTCCCCCCCTCGCGCCCTCTCTCTCTTCCCCCCCTCGCGCCCTCTCTCTCTTCCCCCCCTCGCGCCCTCTCTCTCTTCCCCCCCTCGCGCCCTCTCTCTCTTCCCCCCCTCGCGCCCTCTCTCTCTTCCCCCCCTCGCGCCCTCTCTCTCTTCCCCCCCTCGCGCCCTCTCTCTCTTCCCCCCCTCGCGCCCTCTCTCTCTTCCCCCCCTCGCGCCCTCTCTCTCTTCCCCCCCTCGCGCCCTCTCTCTCTTCCCCCCCTCGCGCCCTCTCTCTCTTCCCCCCCTCGCGCCCTCTCTCTCTTCCCCCCCTCGCGCCCTCTCTCTCTTCCCCCCCTCGCGCCCTCTCTCTCTTCCCCCCCTCGCGCCCTCTCTCTCTTCCCCCCCTCGCGCCCTCTCTCTCTTCCCCCCCTCGCGCCCTCTCTCTCTTCCCCCCCTCGCGCCCTCTCTCTCTTCCCCCCCTCGCGCCCTCTCTCTCTTCCCCCCCTCGCGCCCTCTCTCTCTTCCCCCCCTCGCGCCCTCTCTCTCTTCCCCCCCTCGCGCCCTCTCTCTCTTCCCCCCCTCGCGCCCTCTCTCTCTTCCCCCCCTCGCGCCCTCTCTCTCTTCCCCCCCTCGCGCCCTCTCTCTCTTCCCCCCCTCGCGCCCTCTCTCTCTTCCCCCCCTCGCGCCCTCTCTCTCTTCCCCCCCTCGCGCCCTCTCTCTCTTCCCCCCCTCGCGCCCTCTCTCTCTTCCCCCCCTCGCGCCCTCTCTCTCTTCCCCCCCTCGCGCCCTCTCTCTCTTCCCCCCCTCGCGCCCTCTCTCTCTTCCCCCCCTCGCGCCCTCTCTCTCTTCCCCCCCTCGCGCCCTCTCTCTCTTCCCCCCCTCGCGCCCTCTCTCTCTTCCCCCCCTCGCGCCCTCTCTCTCTTCCCCCCCTCGCGCCCTCTCTCTCTTCCCCCCCTCGCGCCCTCTCTCTCTTCCCCCCCTCGCGCCCTCTCTCTCTTCCCCCCCTCGCGCCCTCTCTCTCTTCCCCCCCTCGCGCCCTCTCTCTCTTCCCCCCCTCGCGCCCTCTCTCTCTTCCCCCCCTCGCGCCCTCTCTCTCTTCCCCCCCTCGCGCCCTCTCTCTCTTCCCCCCCTCGCGCCCTCTCTCTCTTCCCCCCCTCGCGCCCTCTCTCTCTTCCCCCCCTCGCGCCCTCTCTCTCTTCCCCCCCTCGCGCCCTCTCTCTCTTCCCCCCCTCGCGCCCTCTCTCTCTTCCCCCCCTCGCGCCCTCTCTCTCTTCCCCCCCTCGCGCCCTCTCTCTCTTCCCCCCCTCGCGCCCTCTCTCTCTTCCCCCCCTCGCGCCCTCTCTCTCTTCCCCCCCTCGCGCCCTCTCTCTCTTCCCCCCCTCGCGCCCTCTCTCTCTTCCCCCCCTCGCGCCCTCTCTCTCTTCCCCCCCTCGCGCCCTCTCTCTCTTCCCCCCCTCGCGCCCTCTCTCTCTTCCCCCCCTCGCGCCCTCTCTCTCTTCCCCCCCTCGCGCCCTCTCTCTCTTCCCCCCCTCGCGCCCTCTCTCTCTTCCCCCCCTCGCGCCCTCTCTCTCTTCCCCCCCTCGCGCCCTCTCTCTCTTCCCCCCCTCGCGCCCTCTCTCTCTTCCCCCCCTCGCGCCCTCTCTCTCTTCCCCCCCTCGCGCCCTCTCTCTCTTCCCCCCCTCGCGCCCTCTCTCTCTTCCCCCCCTCGCGCCCTCTCTCTCTTCCCCCCCTCGCGCCCTCTCTCTCTTCCCCCCCTCGCGCCCTCTCTCTCTTCCCCCCCTCGCGCCCTCTCTCTCTTCCCCCCCTCGCGCCCTCTCTCTCTTCCCCCCCTCGCGCCCTCTCTCTCTTCCCCCCCTCGCGCCCTCTCTCTCTTCCCCCCCTCGCGCCCTCTCTCTCTTCCCCCCCTCGCGCCCTCTCTCTCTTCCCCCCCTCGCGCCCTCTCTCTCTTCCCCCCCTCGCGCCCTCTCTCTCTTCCCCCCCTCGCGCCCTCTCTCTCTTCCCCCCCTCGCGCCCTCTCTCTCTTCCCCCCCTCGCGCCCTCTCTCTCTTCCCCCCCTCGCGCCCTCTCTCTCTTCCCCCCCTCGCGCCCTCTCTCTCTTCCCCCCCTCGCGCCCTCTCTCTCTTCCCCCCCTCGCGCCCTCTCTCTCTTCCCCCCCCTCGCGCCCTCTCTCTCTTCCCCCCCTCGCGCCCTCTCTCTCTTCCCCCCCCTCGCGCCCTCTCTCTCTTCCCCCCCTCGCGCCCTCTCTCTCTTCCCCCCCTCGCGCCCTCTCTCTCTTCCCCCCCTCGCGCCCTCTCTCTCTTCCCCCCCTCGCGCCCTCTCTCTCTTCCCCCCCTCGCGCCCTCTCTCTCTTCCCCCCCTCGCGCCCTCTCTCTCTTCCCCCCCTCGCGCCCTCTCTCTCTTCCCCCCCTCGCGCCCTCTCTCTCTTCCCCCCCTCGCGCCCTCTCTCTCTTCCCCCCCTCGCGCCCTCTCTCTCTTCCCCCCCTCGCGCCCTCTCTCTCTTCCCCCCCTCGCGCCCTCTCTCTCTTCCCCCCCTCGCGCCCTCTCTCTCTTCCCCCCCTCGCGCCCTCTCTCTCTTCCCCCCCTCGCGCCCTCTCTCTCTTCCCCCCCTCGCGCCCTCTCTCTCTTCCCCCCCTCGCGCCCTCTCTCTCTTCCCCCCCTCGCGCCCTCTCTCTCTTCCCCCCCTCGCGCCCTCTCTCTCTTCCCCCCCTCGCGCCCTCTCTCTCTTCCCCCCCTCGCGCCCTCTCTCTCTTCCCCCCCTCGCGCCCTCTCTCTCTTCCCCCCCTCGCGCCCTCTCTCTCTTCCCCCCCTCGCGCCCTCTCTCTCTTCCCCCCCTCGCGCCCTCTCTCTCTTCCCCCCCTCGCGCCCTCTCTCTCTTCCCCCCCTCGCGCCCTCTCTCTCTTCCCCCCCTCGCGCCCTCTCTCTCTTCCCCCCCTCGCGCCCTCTCTCTCTTCCCCCCCTCGCGCCCTCTCTCTCTTCCCCCCCTCGCGCCCTCTCTCTCTTCCCCCCCTCGCGCCCTCTCTCTCTTCCCCCCCTCGCGCCCTCTCTCTCTTCCCCCCCTCGCGCCCTCTCTCTCTTCCCCCCCTCGCGCCCTCTCTCTCTTCCCCCCCTCGCGCCCTCTCTCTCTTCCCCCCCTCGCGCCCTCTCTCTCTTCCCCCCCTCGCGCCCTCTCTCTCTTCCCCCCCTCGCGCCCTCTCTCTCTTCCCCCCCTCGCGCCCTCTCTCTCTTCCCCCCCTCGCGCCCTCTCTCTCTTCCCCCCCTCGCGCCCTCTCTCTCTTCCCCCCCTCGCGCCCTCTCTCTCTTCCCCCCCTCGCGCCCTCTCTCTCTTCCCCCCCTCGCGCCCTCTCTCTCTTCCCCCCCTCGCGCCCTCTCTCTCTTCCCCCCCTCGCGCCCTCTCTCTCTTCCCCCCCTCGCGCCCTCTCTCTCTTCCCCCCCTCGCGCCCTCTCTCTCTTCCCCCCCTCGCGCCCTCTCTCTCTTCCCCCCCTCGCGCCCTCTCTCTCTTCCCCCCCTCGCGCCCTCTCTCTCTTCCCCCCCTCGCGCCCTCTCTCTCTTCCCCCCCTCGCGCCCTCTCTCTCTTCCCCCCCCTCGCGCCCTCTCTCTCTTCCCCCCCCTCGCGCCCTCTCTCTCTTCCCCCCCTCGCGCCCTCTCTCTCTTCCCCCCCTCGCGCCCTCTCTCTCTTCCCCCCCTCGCGCCCTCTCTCTCTTCCCCCCCTCGCGCCCTCTCTCTCTTCCCCCCCTCGCGCCCTCTCTCTCTTCCCCCCCTCGCGCCCTCTCTCTCTTCCCCCCCTCGGCGCCCTCTCTCTCTTCCCCCCCTCGCGCCCTCTCTCTCTTCCCCCCCTCGCGCCCTCTCTCTCTTCCCCCCCTCGCGCCCTCTCTCTCTTCCCCCCCTCGCGCCCTCTCTCTCTTCCCCCCCCTCGCGCCCTCTCTCTCTTCCCCCCCTCGCGCCCTCTCTCTCTTCCCCCCCTCGCGCCCTCTCTCTCTTCCCCCCCCTCGCGCCCTCTCTCTCTTCCCCCCCTCGCGCCCTCTCTCTCTTCCCCCCCTCGCGCCCTCTCTCTCTTCCCCCCCTCGCGCCCTCTCTCTCTTCCCCCCCTCGCGCCCTCTCTCTCTTCCCCCCCTCGCGCCCTCTCTCTCTTCCCCCCCTCGCGCCCTCTCTCTCTTCCCCCCCTCGCGCCCTCTCTCTCTTCCCCCCCTCGCGCCCTCTCTCTCTTCCCCCCCTCGCGCCCTCTCTCTCTTCCCCCCCTCGCGCCCTCTCTCTCTTCCCCCCCTCGCGCCCTCTCTCTCTTCCCCCCCTCGCGCCCTCTCTCTCTTTCCCCCCCCTCGCGCCCTCTCTCTCTTTCCCCCCCCTCGCGCCCTCTCTCTCTTTCCCCCCCTCGCGCCCTCTCTCTCTTCCCCCCCTCGCGCCCTCTCTCTCTTCCCCCCCCTCGCGCCCTCTCTCTCTTCCCCCCCCTCGCGCCCTCTCTCTCTTCCCCCCCTCGCGCCCTCTCTCTCTTTCCCCCCCCTCGCGCCCTCTCTCTCTTCCCCCCCCTCGCGCCCTCTCTCTCTTCCCCCCCTCGCGCCCTCTCTCTCTTCCCCCCCTCGCGCCCTCTCTCTCTTCCCCCCCTCGCGCCCTCTCTCTCTTCCCCCCCTCGCGCCCTCTCTCTCTTCCCCCCCTCGCGCCCTCTCTCTCTTCCCCCCCCTCGCGCCCTCTCTCTCTTCCCCCCCTCGCGCCCTCTCTCTCTTCCCCCCCTCGCGCCCTCTCTCTCTTCCCCCCCTCGCGCCCTCTCTCTCTTCCCCCCCCTCGCGCCCTCTCTCTCTTCCCCCCCTCGCGCCCTCTCTCTCTTCCCCCCCCTCGCGCCCTCTCTCTCTTCCCCCCCTCGCGCCCTCTCTCTCTTCCCCCCCCTCGCGCCCTCTCTCTCTTCCCCCCCCTCGCGCCCTCTCTCTCTTCCCCCCCCTCGCGCCCTCTCTCTCTTTCCCCCCCCTCGCGCCCTCTCTCTCTTTCCCCCCCTCGCGCCCTCTCTCTCTTCCCCCCCTCGCGCCCTCTCTCTCTTCCCCCCCCTCGCGCCCTCTCTCTCTTCCCCCCCTCGCGCCCTCTCTCTCTTCCCCCCCTCGCGCCCTCTCTCTCTTTCCCCCCCCTCGCGCCCTCTCTCTCTTCCCCCCCCTCGCGCCCTCTCTCTCTTTCCCCCCCCTCGCGCCCTCTCTCTCTTCCCCCCCCTCGCGCCCTCTCTCTCTTCCCCCCCCTCGCGCCCTCTCTCTCTTTCCCCCCCCTCGCGCCCTCTCTCTCTTCCCCCCCCTCGCGCCCTCTCTCTCTTTCCCCCCCCTCGCGCCCTCTCTCTCTTTCCCCCCCCTCGCGCCCTCTCTCTCTTCCCCCCCTCGCGCCCTCTCTCTCTTCCCCCCCTCGCGCCCTCTCTCTCTTTCCCCCCCCTCGCGCCCTCTCTCTCTTCCCCCCCCTCGCGCCCTCTCTCTCTTTCCCCCCCCTCGCGCCCTCTCTCTCTTTCCCCCCCCTCGCGCCCTCTCTCTCTTTCCCCCCCCTCGCGCCCTCTCTCTCTTTCCCCCCCCTCGCGCCCTCTCTCTCTTTCCCCCCCCTCGCGCCCTCTCTCTCTTTCCCCCCCTCGCGCCCTCTCTCTCTTTCCCCCCCTCGCGCCCTCTCTCTCTTTCCCCCCCCTCGCGCCCTCTCTCTCTTTCCCCCCCCTCGCGCCCTCTCTCTCTTTCCCCCCCCTCGCGCCCTCTCTCTCTTTCCCCCCCCTCGCGCCCTCTCTCTCTTCCCCCCCTCGCGCCCTCTCTCTCTTCCCCCCCCTCGCGCCCTCTCTCTCTTTCCCCCCCTCGCGCCCTCTCTCTCTTTCCCCCCCCTCGCGCCCTCTCTCTCTTTCCCCCCCTCGCGCCCTCTCTCTCTTCCCCCCCCTCGCGCCCTCTCTCTCTTCCCCCCCCTCGCGCCCTCTCTCTCTTTCCCCCCCTCGCGCCCTCTCTCTCTTCCCCCCCCTCGCGCCCTCTCTCTCTTCCCCCCCTCGCGCCCTCTCTCTCTTTCCCCCCCCTCGCGCCCTCTCTCTCTTTCCCCCCCCTCGCGCCCTCTCTCTCTTCCCCCCCTCGCGCCCTCTCTCTCTTTCCCCCCCCTCGCGCCCTCTCTCTCTTCCCCCCCCTCGCGCCCTCTCTCTCTTTCCCCCCCCTCGCGCCCTCTCTCTCTTTCCCCCCCCTCGCGCCCTCTCTCTCTTTCCCCCCCCTCGCGCCCTCTCTCTCTTTCCCCCCCCTCGCGCCCTCTCTCTCTTCCCCCCCCTCGCGCCCTCTCTCTCTTTCCCCCCCCTCGCGCCCTCTCTCTCTTTCCCCCCCCTCGCGCCCTCTCTCTCTTTCCCCCCCTCGCGCCCTCTCTCTCTTCCCCCCCCTCGCGCCCTCTCTCTCTTTCCCCCCCTCGCGCCCTCTCTCTCTTTCCCCCCCCTCGCGCCCTCTCTCTCTTCCCCCCCCTCGCGCCCTCTCTCTCTTTCCCCCCCTCGCGCCCTCTCTCTCTTCCCCCCCCTCGCGCCCTCTCTCTCTTTCCCCCCCCTCGCGCCCTCTCTCTCTTTCCCCCCCCTCGCGCCCTCTCTCTCTTTCCCCCCCCTCGCGCCCTCTCTCTCTTTCCCCCCCCTCGCGCCCTCTCTCTCTTTCCCCCCCCTCGCGCCCTCTCTCTCTTTCCCCCCCCTCGCGCCCTCTCTCTCTTTCCCCCCCCTCGCGCCCTCTCTCTCTTTCCCCCCCCTCGCGCCCTCTCTCTCTTTCCCCCCCCTCGCGCCCTCTCTCTCTTTCCCCCCCCTCGCGCCCTCTCTCTCTTTCCCCCCCCTCGCGCCCTCTCTCTCTTTCCCCCCCCTCGCGCCCTCTCTCTCTTCCCCCCCCTCGCGCCCTCTCTCTCTTTCCCCCCCCTCGCGCCCTCTCTCTCTTTCCCCCCCCTCGCGCCCTCTCTCTCTTTCCCCCCCCTCGCGCCCTCTCTCTCTTTCCCCCCCCTCGCGCCCTCTCTCTCTTTCCCCCCCCTCGCGCCCTCTCTCTCTTTCCCCCCCCTCGCGCCCTCTCTCTCTTTCCCCCCCCTCGCGCCCTCTCTCTCTTTCCCCCCCCTCGCGCCCTCTCTCTCTTTCCCCCCCCTCGCGCCCTCTCTCTCTTCCCCCCCCTCGCGCCCTCTCTCTCTTTCCCCCCCCTCGCGCCCTCTCTCTCTTTCCCCCCCCTCGCGCCCTCTCTCTCTTTCCCCCCCCTCGCGCCCTCTCTCTCTTTCCCCCCCCTCGCGCCCTCTCTCTCTTTCCCCCCCCTCGCGCCCTCTCTCTCTTTCCCCCCCTCGCGCCCTCTCTCTCTTTCCCCCCCCTCGCGCCCTCTCTCTCTTTCCCCCCCCTCGCGCCCTCTCTCTCTTTCCCCCCCCTCGCGCCCTCTCTCTCTTTCCCCCCCTCGCGCCCTCTCTCTCTTTCCCCCCCCTCGCGCCCTCTCTCTCTTTCCCCCCCCTCGCGCCCTCTCTCTCTTTCCCCCCCCTCGCGCCCTCTCTCTCTTTCCCCCCCCTCGCGCCCTCTCTCTCTTTCCCCCCCTCGCGCCCTCTCTCTCTTTCCCCCCCCTCGCGCCCTCTCTCTCTTTCCCCCCCCTCGCGCCCTCTCTCTCTTTCCCCCCCCTCGCGCCCTCTCTCTCTTTCCCCCCCCTCGCGCCCTCTCTCTCTTTCCCCCCCTCGCGCCCTCTCTCTCTTTCCCCCCCCTCGCGCCCTCTCTCTCTTTCCCCCCCCTCGCGCCCTCTCTCTCTTTCCCCCCCCTCGCGCCCTCTCTCTCTTTCCCCCCCTCGCGCCCTCTCTCTCTTTCCCCCCCTCGCGCCCTCTCTCTCTTTCCCCCCCCTCGCGCCCTCTCTCTCTTTCCCCCCCCTCGCGCCCTCTCTCTCTTTCCCCCCCTCGCGCCCTCTCTCTCTTTCCCCCCCCTCGCGCCCTCTCTCTCTTTCCCCCCCCTCGCGCCCTCTCTCTCTTTCCCCCCCCTCGCGCCCTCTCTCTCTTTCCCCCCCCTCGCGCCCTCTCTCTCTTTCCCCCCCCTCGCGCCCTCTCTCTCTTTCCCCCCCCTCGCGCCCTCTCTCTCTTTCCCCCCCCTCGCGCCCTCTCTCTCTTTCCCCCCCCTCGCGCCCTCTCTCTCTTTCCCCCCCCTCGCGCCCTCTCTCTCTTTCCCCCCCCTCGCGCCCTCTCTCTCTTTCCCCCCCCTCGCGCCCTCTCTCTCTTTCCCCCCCCTCGCGCCCTCTCTCTCTTTCCCCCCCCTCGCGCCCTCTCTCTCTTTCCCCCCCCTCGCGCCCTCTCTCTCTTTCCCCCCCCTCGCGCCCTCTCTCTCTTTCCCCCCCCTCGCGCCCTCTCTCTCTTTCCCCCCCCTCGCGCCCTCTCTCTCTTTCCCCCCCCTCGCGCCCTCTCTCTCTTTCCCCCCCCTCGCGCCCTCTCTCTCTTTCCCCCCCCTCGCGCCCTCTCTCTCTTTCCCCCCCCCTCGCGCCCTCTCTCTCTTTCCCCCCCCCTCGCGCCCTCTCTCTCTTTCCCCCCCCCTCGCGCCCTCTCTCTCTTTCCCCCCCCCTCGCGCCCTCTCTCTCTTTCCCCCCCCTCGCGCCCTCTCTCTCTTTCCCCCCCCTCGCGCCCTCTCTCTCTTTCCCCCCCCTCGCGCCCTCTCTCTCTTTCCCCCCCCCTCGCGCCCTCTCTCTCTTTCCCCCCCCTCGCGCCCTCTCTCTCTTTCCCCCCCCTCGCGCCCTCTCTCTCTTTCCCCCCCCTCGCGCCCTCTCTCTCTTTCCCCCCCCTCGCGCCCTCTCTCTCTTTCCCCCCCCTCGCGCCCTCTCTCTCTTTCCCCCCCCTCGCGCCCTCTCTCTCTTTCCCCCCCCTCGCGCCCTCTCTCTCTTTCCCCCCCCTCGCGCCCTCTCTCTCTTTCCCCCCCCTCGCGCCCTCTCTCTCTTTCCCCCCCCTCGCGCCCTCTCTCTCTTTCCCCCCCTCGCGCCCTCTCTCTCTTTCCCCCCCCTCGCGCCCTCTCTCTCTTTCCCCCCCCCTCGCGCCCTCTCTCTCTTTCCCCCCCCTCGCGCCCTCTCTCTCTTTCCCCCCCCTCGCGCCCTCTCTCTCTTTCCCCCCCTCGCGCCCTCTCTCTCTTTCCCCCCCCTCGCGCCCTCTCTCTCTTTCCCCCCCCCTCGCGCCCTCTCTCTCTTTCCCCCCCCTCGCGCCCTCTCTCTCTTTCCCCCCCCTCGCGCCCTCTCTCTCTTTCCCCCCCCTCGCGCCCTCTCTCTCTTTCCCCCCCCTCGCGCCCTCTCTCTCTTTCCCCCCCCTCGCGCCCTCTCTCTCTTTCCCCCCCCTCGCGCCCTCTCTCTCTTTCCCCCCCCTCGCGCCCTCTCTCTCTTTCCCCCCCCTCGCGCCCTCTCTCTCTTTCCCCCCCCCATCGCGCCCTCTCTCTCTTTCCCCCCCATCGCGCCCTCTCTCTCTTTCCCCCCCATCGCGCCCTCTCTCTCTTTCCCCCCCCCATCGCGCCCTCTCTCTCTTTCCCCCCCCTCGCGCCCTCTGCTACACTCACTTCCTCCTACCCGTTCCCATCACATTCTCTTCCATTTGCCAGGTGTACTACCCCTCCACTCCCCATGGCGGGACCGCTCCTCCGCTCCCCAGTTTCCCAGGGGCACCCTCCCCAGCTTCCCTGCCCTTGGGGCCCCAGCCATCGGCTTCCCGAGTCCTGCTCTCTTGCTCCCCAGCCCTCGGCTCACCAGGTCCCAAATTCACTGGCACCAGTGTTTGCTGCTCCTCCAATCATAGATTGTTTTTCTTCCCCATTTGCTGCTGGTAGACTCACATTGAACCAATCAGCATCAAACGATTGGATGAGTAGCTCCATGCAGAATCTTCAATTCAAACTTAACTGTTTGACTGGCGTTTTGAAAACTGGCTCTGGGGGCCACAAAGGTGCTTTGCGGGTCACATCTGGCCCAGGGGCCGTTATTGGACAAGCCTGTATTAAGGCCTTATTAAAACAGAACCAATCAAAGCATTTTTGTCTATCATTTTTCGCAGTGACTGAAAATTCTAATGTCCAAATTAAGGTCTGTAACCTAAAAAGACATTGAAAGATTTCAGCAACAACCTTTTAAATTGGAATGGGAATATTATGGACCTCTGTTGGAGAAATGCTATGTGTGATATGTTCAGATTCCGTCTTGTATTAGGAACATAAGAACAGGAGAAGGCCAATTCAGCCCATCAAGCCTGTTCCACCACTCAATACGATCATGGCTGAATGAACATTTCAATGCCTTTTATCCACATTATCCCATAACTCTTTACGTTATTGTTAACCAGAGATCTATCAATCTCTACCTTAAACATACTCAATGGCTGAGCTTTCACGTCCCTCTGGGGTAGAGAATTCCAAAGATTCGTAACCCTCTCAGTAAAGAAATTTCTCCTCATCTCGATCCTAAGCGGCTTCCCCCTTATTTTGAAATTGTGTGCCCTGGTTCTAGACTCCCCAACCAGGGGAAACATCTTATCTGCATCTACCCTGTCTATTCCTTTAAGTATTTTGTGGGTTTCAATGAGATCACTTCTCATTCTTTGAAACTCTAGAGAATACAGGCCTAGTTTCTCCAATCTCCCTTCATCCCGTCATCCACAGAACAAGTCTGGTCAACCTTTGTTACACTCCCTCTATGGCAATAATATCCTTTCTGAGGTAAGGAGACAAAAACTGTACACGCTACTCCAGGTGCGGTCTTTTTCTTTATTCATTAGCGGGATGTAATCATCGCTGGCTGGGCCAGCATTTATTGCCCATCCCTAGTTGCGCTTGAGAAGGTGGTGGTGAGCTGCCTTCTTGAACCGCTGCAGTCCAAGTCCAAGTAAAAAAAGACTGCACTTGGAGTACTGTGTGCTGTATTTCTATACAATTTGGTATATGTTAACCTGCATCAGTTCAGCCTTCCAGGGATCTTCTATACAATTGAAGTAAGACTTCACTATCCCTGTACTCAAATCCTCTTGCGATAAAGGCTAATATTCCATTAGCCTTCCTAATTGCCTTTTACACCTGCATGTTAGCTTTCAGTGACTTACATACCAGCATACCCAGGTCCCTTTGTACATCTACATTTTCTAATCTCTTACCATTTAGGAAATACTCTGCACTTCTGTTCCTTCTACCAAAATGGATAACCTCACATTTTTCCACATTATATTCCATCTGTCATAGTGCAGTACCCCACTAGCCACAGCTTGCCAACGCGAGAATGACCTGTTTATCCATACTCTCTGTTTTCTGCCTGTTAGCTAATCCTTAATCCATTGCCAGTATATTGCCTCCTATCCTATGTGCTTTTATTTTGCTAATCAACCTGCTGTGAGGGACCTTATCAAAAGCATTCTGAAAATCCAAGTATACTGCATTCATTGACTTCCCTTTATCAATTTTGTTAGTAACATCCTCAAAAAGCTCCAACAAGTTCGTCAAACATGATTTCCCATTCGCAAATCCATGCTGACTATGCCCAATTAGAACATGATTATCCAAGTATCCATTTATCACATCCTTTATAATGGATTCTAGAATTTTCCCTATTACTGATGTAAGGATAACAGTTTTCTCTCTCCCTCCTTTCTTTAATAGTGGGGCTACCCTCCAATCTTCAGGAACCATTCCAGAATCTATAGAATTTTAAAGATTTCATTGAAAAGATAAAGTATCCGCAGAAACCTGTTGCAACACACAGTATCAGGTATGTGTCAGCTCAGCAAGACCACTCCATGGCTGACACAAGGTGTCGTCATAAAGATATTTTTCAGCTCTTGCGTGGTTATGGTCTAGTAAATAAATCTACCTGTTTTGCAATCATATTTTTACCTTTTTCTGTAAATATATGTAGTCAGACAGCTTCTGTTATGAGTTAAGCCACTTACATGGATGGCTGTGGAGTTATCACCTACTTGTATCACTGGGACAGTAGGTCTCTGGAAGGCTGAGTTGATGTAGGTTAATGTATACCAAGATTTATGGTAATGGGAGAGGTATGATCTAATGTCCTATGGCTGCTTATAACTGTACATGCAATGTGAATTTAGGGAGAGAGAAGGTAAGTATTGAGGGATAGCCACCCTCCAACTGTTCTCAGAACTCTACTATGAGGACATCCGCAGCATCTGTATCATTATGTGTGTTATCTGTATCGTTTTCTCTAACAAATATTTGGTGAAATACTCTGCATCTAGAACTTTCATTCCTGGCACAACAACTAGAAGCCTGTCCCTTTTTAATATTTTGTTACAAAATCATTCCCTGGGAAATACATGTACTGATTGCAGAGAAACCTACATCACAAACACTCAACTGTAAGTTTTTCCTGATATGATTACCTGGGCTATATACTAAAGCAACCACTTGCACCAAAACCATAAACCTGCATAGAAATAGCAAGCTATATCAATCCTTGAATCTGCTTGTCCTGGTGTTTTTCTCTCTCTGTCTGCTCCAATGTGAATGTTAAAAGATCACAACTGGACCTTCAGTCTTCCTTCCACTCATTTCTGGGTCGAGCTGCACAGGGCAAGGACAGGAATTTGAATGGGTAAGCAGTTTCTGTGAAACTAGTCTATTATCTCATCCATGAAATTTCTGGGACCTTCAATATTTGGACAGGTGTACTTTTAATAATAGGTAAATTAAGAAAATGTGTCATTTGGTGTGTTCCCTTACATTTGCCAGTTCATTCTTGATGTCCATCATTTATAGCGCATTAGAGAGGAAGGAATTTATTTTTACAATTCAGCCTTAAAACCACAGACCAGAAAAGCACACCAATTTTACTGAAGAAGGAAGTCTTTGCCATCATACCTTCTTTGAAGAAGAGAATGAAGTCATCCAGTGCTGCAACAATCATTTCTTCCTAAACCAACATCAAACATTTAATGGATCCTCCTATAATTTTTAAGATTCTGATGTGTGCAAAATTGCTACAACTTTTGGCATTGAAACAGTTACTGTACATAGTAATGTGCAATAGCAATAATATACATTTATATAGCACCATTAGTCTCAAATATCTCAAAGAAGTTTACATTGCACTAACAAGAGTAACAGAACACTGAGTTACCCAGATAGATGGGAATAGAATCGCACAGGGACAGTCCTACAGAGCTTGACAATGGAGGAAAGGAAGATAACACAATCAACTGTGTTAAATGCTGTTATATATAAAGTCATTCATTATATGTGAAGCACTTTGAAATGGTTCTCAGAAACAAATAGAAGTTACAATACAGTAACAGGCCATTTGCCAAAGCAATGCATAAGGTATCATAGGGAGCTGTTTCTTTCAATGATCTTTTTCTTGCCCAATCTTCCTTTAGGTGCCGTGCTAATCTTGATTTAATTGCCTAATGGACAGGAGATACTGAAAAAGCATGATGAGCACTGATTAGTCCCTGTATCTTGAGACGTGAGGTGGAATTTAATGCCCGTCCCCGCTGGGCGCTAGCTGGGAGGCCAAGTTGGGGAGATTGGGGGGTGCATATGATCTGGTGGGAAGGCATAGGGTGGAGAGCCATGTAGAAACATGCTCTGGGAGGCTTCTTAGTCAAACAAAACAAACTTTATTTTTAAGCAGCTTCCCTGGCTGCTTGTATCCAGCCAGTCCTTCCCTTCATACAGCCATCTTTCCCTAGGGAACCCCTCCCTAGAATCTTTTCCCCCATGCTAGCCACACATTGGTTGAACAAATCACATGCCCCCTACTCAGTTGAACTGATCTTAAAGCGACAGCCATCACATCCCCTCCCCACGTAACTCCTTTGTGCATCTTTTCAGTTAACAATTGTTTCATACAATTGAACCAAAAATTTTCCGAATAATACACTCCATAGATATAAATTAAGCCTTTGGGGTGGTTTTCGAATTTGTGTCGAGTGACATAGTTCGGCAAGTTGTGAGGCTTCCACTGGATCAACATTTCCTGGAAATGTACTAACGGGTACCTCCTGGAGGACCACCAGCTCCTGCTCAGTCCTGATTCTTTTGAGTAGGCCTGCGGGCTCTGCTCCCGCTGCACAGAGCCCCTCCTTTTGCGGGCCCAGGGACAACTCGCCTCCTGCCCCCTGGCAGTCCTCCACTCCAGCCGCCTTCGTCTCTCAGCCACATTTGGTGCAGACAATTCATTGTCATTAACTTCCACACTGATGTCCTTGACGTTTATTACAGGTCAACCAGAACCTGTGTACACAGGTTCACCAACACTCGGTGGTAACACCAACAGCAAGAATGCCTCTCTACCTCTCAAATGGTCAACATGCTTCCAAACAATCCGTCTCTCTATCCTTATTTGATATGAAAGAGGTCCGGTCTGAGAGACTACCGTTCCAGGGATCTGCCTGGGACCGCTACTGAAGTTTTTCACGTACATGTTTTCATTAGCCGAGAACTTCCTAGCTCTACTGTGAGAATCATGATTTGCCTTCTGGTTGCACTGATTTGACTCTACCCTCCCCTGAAAATTTGAAAACACAAGACTTAACCTCGTCCTGAGACAACGTTTCATTAACAGTTCAGCAGGAGGAACACCTGTCGTTGCGTGTGGGATGGTATGTAAACTCAGCCAGAAAATGTGAGACTCTTTGTTGCTAAAGATCCACCTGATAGTATTTTCATGCCAGATTTAAAAGTTTGGATGGTTCTCTCGGCTATGCTGAGGGGTTGGGCTCTGTCTTTGTTTTTTATACCATTGAGAGTGGTGAAGTTTTCAAACTCCGCACTTGTGAGCACTGCCCCATTATCAAATACGATTACTTCAGGCAAACCACGAGTTGCAAAACAGTGCCGCAAGCTTTTTGATGGTCGCCATCGATGTCGGTGTTTTCACCTCAAAAATTTCTATCCACCTAGAGTTTGCATCAATTACGAGGAGAAACATCGTATCCATAAATAGTCCTACATAATCAACATGGATGTGTACCCATGACTGCTCAGGCCATTGCCAAGCTTAGTGGAGCTGTGGCTAGCAGGTTTTGCTGCAACTGGCACTGTTAGTAGTACCGTACAATGTTCTCAATATCAGTGTTGATTCCAGGCCACCATACATAACTCCTGGATAACATTTTCATTTTCGAGATACCAGGGTGGCCACTGTGTAGTTGCACCAGGAGTAGCTTCCGGCCCAGCACAGGAATGACCGCTCACACTCCTCATAGCACAATACCATCTTGACAACTAAGTTCATGTTTACGGATGGAGTAGGGTTTGATGTCTTCTGAAACTGCCTCCTTTCCCCATCCTGTAAGGATTTTACCTTGTACTCCAGATAACGGTGGATCCCAACTGGTCCAGGTTTTGATTTGTTTCGCACAGAATGGTAGCGTATCCAAAATGTTTAAGGCCAAGGCAATTTCTTGAGGAATAGGTGTACATGTAATACTTTCTCTCAAGGGCAGGCAACTCAGGGCATCCACATTCGCAATATGTACCCTGGTTGGTGTTTAAAGATGTATTTGTATGTGGCCAGGATCAATGCCCACCTCTGGATCCTCGCAGTACTGGTGGAATAGCCTTGTTCGCCTTAAAAAGGCCCAACAGCAGCTTGTGGTCTGAAGCAATTGTGAAGTGTCTTCCGTGTAGATATTGATGGAACTTTTTGACACCGAAAACTATTGATAGGCCCTCTTTTTCGATTTGTGAATACCCTCTTTCAGCTAATGAAAGTATTCTTGACACATATCCTATTGGCCTTTCCAAGCCATCAGCTATTTCGTAGGACAACACTGCCCAATACCATATGGAGAGGCGTCACACGTCAGTGTTAGTTCCATCGATGGGTCAAAATGTACAAATAGGCTTGAAGAATGCAGCAATTGCTTCACCTTGTTGAAAGTCTGTCCAGCCTTTCCTCATAAGACAACCGCCCATTCCAGGTATTAGTCTGGCAAACCTTCTCTGAAATGCTTCCAATGCATTTACATCCTTCCTTAAATAAGGTGATCAAAAGTGTACACAGTACTCGAGATGTGGTCTCACTACAGCCCTGTACAACTGAAGCATAACCTCCCTACTTTTGTATTCAATCTCCCTCACAATAAATGATAACATTCTGTTAGCTTTCCTAATTACTTGCTGTATCTGCATATTAGCCTTTTGCAATTCATGTACTAAGACACCCAGCTCCCTCTGCATCTCATACCCCTGCAATCTCTCACCATTTAGATATGATTCTTTTTTATTGTTCCTGTCAAAATGCACAATTTCACATTTTCCCACATTATACTCCATTTGTCAGATCTTTTCCCACTCACTTAACCTATCTATATCTTTTTGTAGCCTCCTTATGTCCGCTTCACAACTTAATTTCCTACCTATCTTTGTATCATTAGCAAATTTGGCAACCATCCCATCCATCCCTTCACCCAAGTCATTTATATAAATTGTAAACAATTGCGGACCCAACAGTGATCCCTGTGACACACCATTCATTACACCTTGCCAACCATCTTGATCACTCACCTTTGGGAAGAGCAGTCAGAGAGACAGACCTGCAGGAGATCCACAGAGTGGGGAGAGAATCAATACAGCCGGGGAGTGTGGCCTACATCACTCACCTTCAGGAAGAGTGGTTGGAGAGGCAGACCTGTCAGCTGCTCGGAACTGGCCTGTGCTGAGTTCTAAAGGAGAGTAGAAAAGAAACCAAATTGTGACATCACAGGAAAGAGGCAATTTGATTGATTGTGGAAGAAGTTAGCAGTTTGGTGAGTATATGGTAAGTATCTAGTAAGTGTTTAAGGCTTCTTCTATTCCTAAGGTTTAAAATAAAGTAGGAACTGTACTTCTGTAAGGTTTATTAGGTAGTGCGAAGTAATCTAAAGTTAATAGAAGTAAACCAAAGTAAAATAAAGTAAGCATAAAACAAGTAAATTGAAGCCATGGCAGGATAGCTCAGTCATGTGGAATGCATGTCCTGTAATATGTGGGAAGTCATGGATGCTTCCGATGTCCTAGACGACCACATGCAGGAAGTGTCACCAGCTGTAGAACTTTGAGCTCCAGATTTCAGAGCTAGAGTGGTGGCTGGAGTCACTGTGGTGCCTCTGCAAGGCTGAGAGCTACATGGATAGCATGTTCAGAGAGGTGGTCACACCGCAGCTTAGGAGCCTGGAGGTGGAAAGGAAATGGGTGACTGCCAGGCAATCCAAGAAAACTAGGCAGGTAGTGCAGGAATCCCCTGGGGTCCCGCTCACAAATCTGTTTTCTGTTTTGAAAGCTGATGAGAGTGCTGGTTCCTCAGAGGAGTGCAGTCAGAGCCAAGTTTGTGGCACCACGAGCAGCTCAGCTGTACTGGAGAGGAGGAAGAAGAAAGGAAAAGCTATAGTGATAGGAGATTTGTTAGTTAGGGGAACAGACAGGCGCTTCTGTGGCAGTAGACATGACTGCAGGGTGGTTTGTTGCCTCCCTGGTGCCAGGTTCAAGGATGTCACGGAGCTGCTGCAGGACATTCTTCTGGGGGAGGGTGATCAGCCAGAGGTCGTGGTCCTTGTTGGTACCAATGACTTAGGTAGAAAAGGGAATGAAGTCCTGAAAGCAGACTTTAGGAAGTTAGGAAGGAGATTGAAAAGCAGGACCTCTAAAGCAGTAATCTCTGGATTACCCCCAGTCCCACATGGTGTAGAAGGGAGGGCATCAGATTTCTGGGGCATTGGGACCAGTTCTGGGGAAGGTGGGACCTGTACAAGCTGGACAGTTCACATCTGAACAGGACTGGGATGAATATCCTCGCAGGGATGTTTGCTCATGCTATTCGGGGGCGGGGGGGGGAGGTTTTAAACTAGATCGGCAGGGGGATGGGAACATGAGGGCAAAGTCAGAGCGGGAACGGGGGATGGAGAATTAGTGAGTGACTCTGAAAGACAGAAGCACAGGTTAAAAAGTGTACAGCACAGGAAATTGGCAGTATTAAAAGATATATATGTGAACAAAAGAAGCATAGCAAATAAAGCCAATGAGCTGAGGGCACACATAGACACATGGCAACATGATATCATTGCTATAACTCAAATTTGGCTTAAGGAGGGGCAAAAATGGCAGCTCAACAGCCCTGGATATAAAGTTTTAGACAGGATAGGGGGATAAAAAAGGGGGGGACGTAGCATTATTGTTTAAAGAATCAATTACAGCTTTGAGGAGGGGATATACTAAATGAGACATCATATGAGGCCATATGGATTGAGCTCATAAATAAAAAAGGGGCAGCCACACTACTAGGAGTGTACTATAGACCTCCCCAATATTGGAAGAGAGTTAGAAGAGCAAATATGTAGGCAGATTTCTGAGTGCAAAAACAATAGGGCGGAATAGTTGGGGATTTCAACTACCCTAATATCAATTGGGGTACAAACAGTGTGAAGGGCACAGTGGGTGCAAAATTCTTGAACTGCATTCAAGAGAAATTTTTTAGTCAACACGTAACAAGCCCAATGAGAGGGGGCACAATTCTAAATTTAGTCTTAGGAAATTAAGCTGGGCAAGTGGATGAAGTAGCAGTGGGGGACCATTTTGGTGATAGTGACCATAATCCAATTAGATTTAGCATCATACTGGAAAAGGACAAATCTAGAACAGGCGTGAAAGTTCTCAATTGGGGGAAAAAAGTTTTTACGAAGCTCAGAGGTGAGATGGTGAGAGTGGACTGGGTACAGCTATTAGAAGGAAAAACAGCGTCACATCAGTGGGAGGCATTCAAAAGCGAGATTCTACAGGCACAGTGTAGACATGTCCCCACAAAGAAAAAGGTGGTACTTCCAAATCTAGAGCCCCCTGGTTATCCAGAAGCATACAGGTCAAGATTAAAGCAGAAAAAGAAAGTTTATGACAGACACAAAAGACTTAATACTGTAGAAAGCCTAGAGGAGGATAGAAAGTACAGGGGTGAAGTAAAAATGGAAATTAGGAAAGCAAAGAGTGGATACGAAAAAATATTGGCAGGTAAAATCCAAGAAAATCCAAAGATGTTTTACCAGTACATTAAGAGCAAGAGAATAACTAAGGAAAGGGTAGGGCCTATCAGAGATGGACATGGTAACTTGTGCGTTGATGCTGAAGATGTGGGCAGGGTTCTCAATGAGTACTTTGTCTCAGTCTTCACTAAGGAGAGGGATAATGCAGACATTCTAGTTAAAGAAAAGGAATGTGAAGTATTAGATACAATAAGCATAATGATAGAGGAAATACTGGAGCGACTGACATCCTTGAAGGTGGGTAAGTCACCAGGGCCGGATGGATTGTATCCCAGGCTGTTAAAGGAAGCCAGGGAGGAAATAGTGGATGCTCTGAGGATCATTTTCCAATCCTCACTAGATACAGGTGAGGTACCAGAGGATTGGAGGTCTGCAAATGTACCATTATTTAAAAAGGGTGCAAGGGATAGGCCAGAAAATTATAGACCAGTCGGTCTTACTTCAGTGGTGGGAAAATTATTGGAATCAATTCTGAGAGACAGGATACACTGTCACTTAGAAGGGTCACTTGATCAAAGACAGTCAGCATGGTTTTAGGGGAAGATCGTGTCTTACTAATTTAATAGAATTTTTTGAGGAAGTAAGAAGCAGGATTGATGAGGGTAGTAGAGTGGATGTCGTCCACATGGATTTTAGTGAAGCATTTGACAAGGTCCCACATGGCAGACTGTTCAGAAAAGTGAGATCTCACGGGATACAGGGGAAGGTGGCAAGTTGGATCCAGTGACAGGAAATAAAGGGTAATGGTCAATGGATGTTTTTGTGAATGGAAGACAGTTTCCAGTGGTGTTCCACAGGATTGGGGCCCTTGCTGTTTGTTGTACATATTAATGATTTGGACATAAATGTAGGAGGTATGATTGGGAAATTTGCAGATGACACAAAAATTGGCCGTGTAGTTGGTAGTGAAGAGGAAAGCTGTAGTCTCCAGAATGATATCAATGGTTTGGTTGATTGGGCAGAAAAATGGCAAATGGAATTCAATCCATAAAAGTGAGGCTGTGCATTTGGGGAGGGCAAACAAAGCAAGGGAATAGTCAATAAAAGGGAGGATATTGAGAGAGGTTGAGGAAATGAGAGACGTTGGGGCGCATGTCCACAGATCCCTGAGGTGGCAGGACAGGTGGATAAGGTGGTAAAGAAAGCATATGGAATGCTTTCCTTTGGACGAGGTATTGAATATAAAAGCAGGGATGTAATGATGGCACAGTATAAAATGCTGGTTAGGCCACAACTGGAATTTTGTGTACAGTTCTGGTCACCACATTACAGGAAGGACATAGTAGCTCTGGAGAGAGTACAGAGAAGATGTACAAAAATACTGTCAGGGCTTAAAAATTGCAGCTATGAGAAAAGATTGGCTAGGGTTGTTTTCCTTAGAACAGAGGAGGCTGAGGGGTGACCTAACTGAGGTGTACAAAATTATGAGGGGCCTAGATAAGGTAGACAGTTAAAACTTGTTTCTTCTAGTTGAGGGGTCAGTTACCAGGGGGCATAGATTTAAGGTGATTGGTAGAAGGATTAGAGGGGACATGAGGAAAAACTTTTTCACGCAGAGGGTGGTGGGCTTCTGGAATTCACTGTCTAAATCAATGGTTCAATGTGTTGAAACGCTCAACACATTTAAAAGGTACCTGGATCTGCATCTGAAGCGCTGTAACCTGCAAGGCTATGGACCAGGTGCTGGAAAGTGGGATTAAAATGAGCGGCTAGTTTCTTTTTCATCTTTTTCTGACCAGCACAGACATGATGTTCTGAATGGCCTCTTCTTGCACCATAACTTTTCCTGGTTCTATGATTCTACCTGAAAAAGACCCATTTATGCCTACTTTCTGCTTCATGTTAACCAGCCAATCTTCTACCCTTACCTATATGTTACCCCCTAGACCATGAGCTTTTATTTTATGCAATAACCTCTGATGTGGTACTTTATCAAATGCCTTCAGGAAATCTAAGTACAGTACATCCACTGGTTCCCTTTTATTCATAGCTCATGTTACTTCCTCAAAGAACTTCAATAAGTTAATTAAATACGATTTCCCTTTCACAAAACCATGTTGACTCTGCCTGAGGACCTTGAGCTTATCCAAGTGCTCTGCTGTAATGTCTTTAATAATAGTTTCTAACATTTTCCCTATGACAGATGTTAAGCTAACTGACCTTCAGTTTCCTGCTTTCTCTCTCCCTCCCTTTTTGAATAATGGAGTTACATTTGCTACCATCCAATTTTCTGGGACCTTCCCTGAATCTAGGGAATTTTGGAAAATTAAAATCAATGCATCAACTATCTCACTAGCCATTTCTTTTAAGATCCTAGGATGAAGTCCATCCGGACCCAGGCACTTGTCAGCCTGCAGCTCCAATAATTTATTCAGTACCACTTCTCCAGACTCACTTTCTATAGGAGCAAAGCTTACTTTGTTAACATTTCTTTTTTAAATATTTATAGAAACTCTTACTATCTGTTTTTATATTTCTGGCCAACTTTCTCTCGTACCCTAATTTTTCCCTCCTTATTAATCTTTTAGTCATTCTTTGCTGTTGCTTATATTCTGTCTAATCTTCTGATCTTCCACCTTTGTACAATTATATGCTTTTTCTTTAAATTTGATACTATCTTTAACCTTTTAAGTTAACCACGGATGGAGTGTTCACCCCTTGGACGACGACACTCATTGGAATGTATCTTTCTGTGTATTCTGAAATACCCCTTAAATATTAGTCACTGCATCTCTATTGACCTATCCCTTAAGCTGATTTTCCAATTCACTTTAGCCACCTCTGCTTTCATGCCCTCATAATTTCCTTTATTTAAGTTTAAGAACATGATCTCAGACCCAGTCCTCTCTCCCAGAAACTGAATGTAAAATTCGATCATATTATGGTCGCTGCTACCTAGGGGTGCCTTCACTATGAGATCTTCAATTAAACCTACCTTGTTGTACAATAACAGGCCTAATACAGCCTGCCCTCTGGCTCCAGAACCTGCTGTTCTAAGAAACTATCCCAAAAACATTCTATGAACTCCTCATCTAGGCTATCTTTACCCATCTGACTTTCCCAGTCTATATGTAGATTAAAATCTTCCATGATTGTTGCCGTGCCTTTCTGACAAGCTCCCATTATTTCTTCCTTTATGCTCCATCCTACCATGTGGTTACTATTAGGGGGCCTGTACTCCCACAAGTGACTTCTTGCCTTAACCATTTCTCATCTCTACCCAAATTATTTCCATATCTTGGTTTCCTGAACTTATGTCATCCCTCTCATTGTTCTAATACCATCATTAACTAACAGAGCCACCCCTCCATCTTTTCCTCACTTCCTATCCTCCCTAAATGTCCTCTTTCCATTAATATTCAGGTTCCAATCCATGTCCTCCTGCAGCCATATCTCTGTAATGGCTATCAAATAGTACTTAATTATTTCCATGTGCACTCTCACATCATCTGTTTTGTATGAAATGCTTCGTACGTTCAGATACAGAGCCTTTAGTTTTATCCTTTTATTCTTTTTATAACCTCTAGTCTCATCTGTTGATTTACGGTTAGATTTGTACACTCTATTCCTTGCTGTCACAGTCTGTTTTTAATTTCCCGTAATAATACCTTTCTCTTTTGCTTTGTCTCTACTCTTTGATTTACCACATCTTCCCAAATTTGGTCCTTTGCCCCCATTACTTAGCTTAAAAGCCTCTCTACTTCTCTAATTATGCAGCTCGCAGTAACACTGGTCCCAGCACGGTTCAGGTGTAGACCATGCCAGCAGCACAGATCCCACTTTCCCCAGTACTGGTGCCAGTGCCCCACGATCCAAAACCCATTTCTCCCACACCAGTCTTTGAGCCACACATTCATCTCCCTAATCTGATTTGTCCTATTCAAATTTGCACATGGCTCAGGTAATAATCCAGAGATTATAACCTTGGAGGTTCTGCTTCTTAATTTGGTGCCAAGCTGCTCATACTGACTAAGCCAGGACAAAGAAGGAAGTTCTGCAATGTCGTTGGTACCTACCTGGACTACGACGACTAGGTTCTCCCCCTCCCACTGCAAGTTCCTCTCCAGCCCTGAGGAGATGTCCCAAACCCTGGCACTGGGCGGGCAACACAGCTGTCTGGACTCATGCACTTTGCTGCAGAGAACAGTGTCAATCCCTCTGACTATACTGTCCCATACTACCACTACATTTTTTGTAATGCCCCTTGCTTGAATGGCTTCCTGGACCACAGTGCCATGACCAGTTAGCTCATCCACCTGGCAGCCCCCAAACTCATCCAAATAAGCTGAAAAAGCTTCAGACCTGTTGGACAATTGCAAAGGCCGAAGTTTCTGTACTGCTGCTCTCCAGGTCCCCTTACCTGCCTCACATGCAGTCACACCCTCTTGTCCCTGACCACTGACCAAATCAGAAGACCCTATCCAGAGAGGTATGACCGTCTCCTAGAATAAAGTGCCCAGGTAACTTTCCCCCTCCCTGATGTGCCTCAGACTCTGCAGCTCGGCCTCCAGCTCAATAACTCTGAGCCGAAACTCCTGCAGCCACAAACACTTACTGCAGATGTGTTTGCCCTGGATCACACCGATATCCAGAAGCTCCCACATACTGCAATTGCAGCACATCACCTGCCTTGCCATCTCCAATATGTGTTAATTAATTAATAATTGCTAATTAATTTATATTTAAAGCCTCTACCTCCCAATAGGTTGTGGCACTACCGGTAAACTTTAACAATAGTGATAAAACTTACAGTTTCTAATAATACCAGTTACTGATTTACTTCTACTGCACCGAAGTGGAAATCAAATACTGGAGGCTAAAAAAGAGTAGAAGAAAATAGCACCTCCTCCCCGCCCTTCACTGTACTTCCCACTCAGCATACTTCTTGCAATAAACCTTACCTAAAGCACCTCTTTTCTCATATGCACCAAATTCCCAATCATAGGGTGGAATTTTCCCAGATTTGTACTAAGTGCGTTAGCGGGTGGGTAAAATGACATTTTACCCGCCGGCCGCAATGACGGGTTTTCATGCTGTCTTGTCCCAAACTTGTCTCATTATTTATACATTTACGGGAAACACGCTCTCACGCACCCTCCTGCCATCACCCCACCATTGCATCACGCTGGCCACCATGTTCAAAAGGCAGTTGCCAGCACACCGCTCATCACTACCAGCTCACCACCGCTGCGTGGCAGACATGGCCAGGAAAGGAAAAATGACCACAACCCCCAGGTTTAATGACAGGTCCTTCGAGCGACTGCTGGAAGCTTTGGAGGCCTGCCAGGATGTCCTGTACCCCCGTTCTGGCCACAGGATGGGCAGCAACAAATCCAATCCAGCTTGGGAGGTGGTGGTCAGTGCGAACACCCTTCAGAAGAGGACAGCCACCCAGTGCCGCAAAAGGATGAATGATCTCCTCCGTTCTGCCAGGGTAAGTCACTCTTTTCATCACTTTCTCAACGTACACACTCACAAGCCCAGCATACATCCACGGGACCCCCATTCACTGCCAGTTCAAGGGACAGCACCATTCACACACACTTTCATTGTCCTCAGCCCTTCCATGGGACCACTCTGCACCCGCACAGGCCAGGCACATCTTTCATCTGGCCTGGCAGGCATCCTGCTTACACTTTCTCCATCTCTGTCCATGCAGGACAAGCTAGTACACATCAAGGGAGAGAGGTCGCAGACCAGTGGTGGAATGCTCGAATTCAAGGTCCTCACCCACTTTGAAAACAAAGCCATCCAGCTGGCCAGCTATAATCTGGATGGGTCCTATGTTGACGGTGAGGTCGGCGCTGCTCTATCAAGTGAGGATCCAGCAATGCAACATCCATCAGACAACCATGCTGTGAGTGATGTGTCCTCTTTCACAGGCCACTGCCGTGCACTCTTTGCTTTCGCAGGAACTTCTGCCACACAGCCAACAGAGTCCATGACCCAGGGCCTCCACTCAAGCCCCAAAGAAACCTCCGAAGAGGAATCTGAAGGCACCCTTTTCAAAGTTCCGTCACAGCATTCACCCACACACTCTACCCGCGCAGAGACACACACCTTGGTGGGACCTAGCTCCAGAATAGGCATGGGATCAAATAACGGTGAGCACAGTGCACGGTCTGATCCACAGCAGGCAATAACAACAGCATTCGGAGGGCTGCACGAGGCCAGGAACCTATTGAGTCCGAGTCAGATGATGAGCCTCTGGACTTGGTCATGTCACGGTTGCTGGAGCTGCAAAGGCAAGCTCGGGAACATCAGGAAGGAATGTCCACTGCATGCCTCAGATTGAAAGGCAAGGTGAAGGAGTCTGTCCATCTTCAGTCTGAGGTGATAGCGCCGGCATTGCAATGCATCGGGGTCAACAGGATGACGGCTGCCATGGAGACCTTGGTCCAGGACGTCACTCCTGCGCTGCTGCATGGGTTTAGCTCCATCACTGATGCCATAGTTGGCCTCCAACAATTTTTACGCAAGAGGGATGCCGGGCAGCTTGATCTCACTCTAGCTACCTCTTCCCCTTGTGGAGTCAGCCAGGGACCCTTGAGCACCCAGGTGACTCCAGGAGCGACTGGCCCATCCGAATCCCCTCTTCCTGTGACCTCTGCAGCTCCAGGAGGGTGCCACTGCCACACAGCAGGACCCCGAAAGCAGGCTGGGGCCCTCCAAGTCTCAGCCCTCCAGAGGACACCTGCCAAGGTCATCACAGACAGGGCGTCGCAGTCAGTAGGCTGCCTCCACCTCCGCTGTGGATGTCTGGGGAGCACCAAGACGTACAGGCAGGGTTAGGGTAGTTAAGGAAAAGTAGTTGCACAGCCTGGGCATGGGTTTTGGTCACTTGTACATCCTGTTCACTATTGTCAATAAACTCCTAAGAATGTCTCCCTGCCTATGGCTCCTTGTTCTGATGAGCACTGTTCTTGTCACTCAGATGTGAAACCTTTCTGCACAAGATAAAAGGCAGGTATCTCTGTCCAGAGCCTCTTCCCTGTGCCTTCAGACCACAGTAATGATCCGGCCTTACACTCCCTGGAAATGTTACTGATGCCTGCTCCTCGGCAGAGCCGGTCATTGCTGCTAGAATGTAGTGGGCAGATGCCACAGAGTTCTCGCATTCCCTCTGTGCGCTCTCAGGATATTTAAGGTGGGGCTGGCCCCCATTGCACCAGTGTCAGCAACCATTGATGCTGTGCACCAGCTCCTGAAGGCCTCGGGTGGTGAAGACAGACACAGCAACAGATGAGTCTAAAATTTCATGGCTGCATCTCTGTGAGATGGCCCTGATCACAGAGTGCAAGTGAGTTGCACTCGACCAGACAGGAGTCAGACATTCACAGGGGCTATGTGAAGATTCATGGAGTGTCCTCACTGCATGTTGCCATGCAGGCAATTGCGTAGTGGTATTGTTGCTGGACTAGTAATCCAGAGACCCAGGGTAATCTGAAGGCATACCTAAAATTGAGGTGTCAACGTGGTGAAGCTATGGTGGGTTCGAATCCTGCCATGGCAGATGGTGGAATTTGAACTCAATAAAAAATCTACAGTTAAAAGTCTGAAGATGACCATGAAACCATTGTCGATTGTTGTAAAAACCCATCTGGTTCATTAATGTCCTTTAGGGAAGGAAATCTATCATCCTTACCTGGTCTACACATGACCCAAAACCCACAGCAATGTGGTTGACTCTTAAATGCCCTCTGAAATGGCCTAGCAAGCCATTCAGTTGTAACAAACCGCTACAAAGACACAAAAAAGGAATGAAACTAGACGGACCATCCGGCATTGACCTAGGCACCAGAAGCAACAACGGCAATCTTAGCCCCGTCAACCCTGCAAAGTCCTCCTTGCTAACATTTGGGGTCTAGTGTCAAAATTGGGAGAACTGTCTCACAAACTAGTCAAACAACAGCCTGACATAATCATCCTCACAGAATCATACCTTACAGATAATGTCCCAGACACCACAATCACCATCCCTGGGTATGTCCTGTCCCACCGGCTGGTCTGGCCCAGCAGAGTTGACGGCACAATGGTATACAGTCGGAAGGGAGTTGCCCTGGGAGTCCTCAATATCGACTCCGGACCCCATGAAGTCTCATGGCATCAGGTCAAACGTGGGCAAGGAAACCTCCTGCTAATTACCACGTACCGCCTACCCTCAAGCTGATGAATCAGTGCTTCGCCATGTTGAACACCACTTGGAGGAAGCACTGAGGGTGGAAAGGGTGCAGAATGTACTCTGGGTGGGGGACTTCAATGTCCATCACCAAGAATGGCTCAGTAGCACCACTACTGACCAAGCTGGCAGAGTCCTAAATGACATAGCTGGGTCTGCGGCAGGTGGTGAGGAAACCAACAAGAGGGAAAAACATATTTGACCTCATCTTCATCAACCTGCCTGCCGCAGATCCATCTGTCCATGACAGTATCAGTAGGAGTGACCACCGCACAGTCATTGTGGAGACAAAGTCCTGCCTTCACATTGAGGATACCCTTCATTGTGTTGTGTGGCACTACCATCATGCTAAATGGGATAGATTTCAAACAGATCTAGCAACTCAAGACTGTACATTCATGAGGCACTGTGGGCCATTGGCAGCAGCAGATTGTACTTGAACACAATCTGTAACCTCATGGCCCAGCATATCCCCCACTCTATCATTACCATCAAGCCAGGGGATCAACCCTGGTTCAATAGAGAGTGCAGGAGGGCATGCCAGGAGCAGCACCAAGCATACCTAAAAATGAGGTGTCAACCTGGTGAAGCTACAACACAGGACTACCTGCGTGCCAAACAGCATAAGACGAAGTCTCCCTTACTGACCATGCACCTTTACTGACTGGAACTCCAAAAGCAGGCAGTTAACTACATGATTGGCGTTTTATTTTGTCAGAGCTCCCAGAATGGAAAAGAATATCGCGTTGAGCACTGGAAGAGAGGATTGACTTAAGCAGAGATTGAAAGAAGAGTGCCTGATTGAAATGAACAAGCAGGAGCAGTGTGCCAGTATGAACTAAGAGGGTTGGAAGAGGAGAAAGCCTCTTTGTTAAAAAGAGGAAAGTTGGATTGTATACAGTGTTCTGTAAACTGGGCAGGAATTGAGTGTGGGAGAATGATTATAGAGCTAAGTTTTGGCGGTGAGTGCTGAAAATATAAATGTCAGTTTTTATTTTTTTAGATTAAAATCCAAGCATTGTGAATTTTAAATGATTAAAATGATCAAGATTCCTTCATTTTTTCCAGCAATTACAGCCCATAGCAGTGGGAAAGCTTTGAGATGATAATCCAGGACAGGTATTACGTACGAACATGCAAATTCAGAGCAGGACTAGGCCATTTGGCCCTTCAAGCCCACTCCGCCATTCAGTAAGATCATGACTAGTCTGATTTCAACCTCAGCTCCACATTCCCGCCTACCCCCAATCACTTTTCACTCCCTTGCTTATCAAGAATCCATCAACCTCTGCCTTACAAATATCTAAGGACTCTGCTTCAAGAAGAGAGTTCCAAAGACTCTCAATCCTCAGAGAAAAAAATTCTCCTCATCTCTGTCATAAATGAACGACCTTTTATTTTTAAACAGTGACATCTAGTTTAGATTCTCCCACAAAAGGAAATATCCTTTCCACATTGACCCTGTCAAGACCCCTCAGGACCTTGTATGTTTCAATCTAGTCACTTCTTACTCTTCTAAACTCCAACAGATACAAGCCTCGCTTGGCCAAGCTTTCTTCATAAGACAACCCATTCATTTCAGGTAATAGTCTATAAACCTTCTCTGAACTGCTTCCAACGCATTTATATCCTCCTTTAAATAAGGAGACCAATACTGTACATAGTACCCACAGCCACACATGGGAAATCTAATCTCAATACTTTAGCATCTCACTATAAGCCCTACTCGCCGGAATCATTCCCTCATGCTGGATCATCCACGCACATCACGCAGACATGTTTCACAACTGTACATAAGCGATGTGCACCTGGTGAGCTGCATTTCGCTTGGGACTTTGAGGCTTGTTTGCCTACATTGCTTCAGGCAGCGCTCGCGGTCATCAGCACCAGGCTTTGCAGACAGCACATCACTTTTAGGGGGGGATCATGGGCAGGTCTCTACTTACGAGACCAACCGTAAGATGGGTGGCTTTTCAATGGCTGCAGGGCTAGGGCTCGCTTGGGGATGGAGGAGAAATGGCCTCAGACAAGGGAAGAGGCTGCAGGGCTGCGGCATTACTGGGTATGCGTGAGGACACATGTTTACTTTGCAATTGGCCTCAAGAGGGTGAGGGCTGAGGAGGCCAGATGTGAGGGTGCATGTGAGAGTGAGTACTGATGTCCCTTGAGCTGGCAGTTAGTGAGTGCCAGTGAATGTGTGATGGGATTGTGAGTTTGAGAGTTTAGAGTGATGAGATGGTTGCCTTTCCCTGGCAGCACTGGATGGCCAACCTCTTCTGTGCAACAGTGGCACTGCTGACTACCACTGTCACCATCTCCCAAGTTGGAGTGATGAGATTGCTGGGCCTCCTTATGGCCAAAGAGGGGTGAAAGACACCACAGCAAGCCTTCAAAAGGCATTCCAGTGATGGGTCACAACCTTTCTTGGCTTTAGCAGTGCTGGGCTGCAAACATTGAGAACTGTGCGCGGCTGCAGTTTAGATATGGCACCCTAAGTGAGGAAACAGTGAAATAACGGCGTGGTGGACGATTCAGAGGCTACCTGCCAGTGAGACGGCATATTTCCTGTGGCTGCATAATTAATGAGGCGGGAAGTGGATACTGTGCGAAAATCCACCGTTGTGGCCAGCAAATAAAACGTCTTTTTTCATAGCCACTACTGCACTTAGTGCAATTCTGCGAATATCCCGTCCTCAGCAAATTTAGCAACCATACCTTCAGTCCCTTCATCCAAGTCATTGTATATAAATTGTAAAAAGTTAGGGCCCCGGCACCAATCCCTGTGACACACCACTTGTTACATCTTGTCAACCAGAAAATGACCCATTTACGCCTACCCTCTGTTTCCTATTAGCTAGCCAATCTTCTCTCCATGTCAATATGTTAACCCCTACACCTTGAGCTTTTATTTTTCACAACAGCCTTGATGTGGCACCTCATCAAAATGCCCTTTGAAGTCGAAATACAGTACATCCACTAGTTCCCTTTATCCACAGCATATCCTACTTCTTCAAAGAACTTCAATAAATTAGTTGAAAATGATTTCCCTTTCACAAAACCATGTTGACTCTGCCTGATAACCCTGAATTTTTCCAAGTGCCCTGCTATAAAGTCTTGAATAATAGCTTCTAACATTTTCCCTATAACAGATGTTAAGTGGCCTGTAGTTTTCTGCTTCCTGTCTCCCTCCCTTTTTGAATAAATCACCTTGATTTGTCACCTGAATATTAATTAAGGAAAGCAGCAGAGATTTGTTGAAAGCAACTTGTGTTTACTAACTTGATTTAAGTTTTTGATGAGGCAATAGAGAAGGTTGATGAAGGTAATACAGTTGATGTGGTTTATATGGACTTCCAAAATCACTTGATAAAGTACCACATAATAGGCTTGCAACAGTTGTTTTTCAAACTGGAGGAAGGTAAACAGTGGAATTCCCTAGAGGTCAGTACGAGCACCATTGTTTTTCTTGATCAATATTAATGATCTAGACTTGGGTGTGCAGGACATAGTTTCAAAATTTGCAGATAGCATAAATCTTGGAAGTATTGTGAACTGTGAGAAGGATAGTGATAGACTACCAGAGGACATAAGCAGGCTATTGGAATTGGTGGTCACATGGCAGAGAGGTGTAAAGTGACACAATCTGGTACGAAGAATGAGGAGTGGCAATATAAAATAAAGGGCATAATTCTGAAGAAGTTGCAGGAACAGAGATACTTAGGAATATATCTGCACAAATCATTGAAGGTAGCAGAGCAGGTGGAGAAAATGGTTTAAAAAGGCACATGGAATGCTGAGCTTCATAAATAGAGGCATAGAGGACAAAAGCAAGGAAGTTACATTTATAAAATGGTAGTTCAGCCTCAACTGGAGTATTGTGTCCAATTTGAGGCACCATACTTAAGAAAGGATGTGAAGATTTTAAAGAGGATGCAGAAAAGCTTTACAAGAATGGTTCTAAAAATGAGGGACTTAAGTTGAATGGATAGACTGGAGAAGCTGTGGTTGTTCTGCTTGGAGAAGTTTGAGAGGAGATTTGATAGTATTCAAAATAATGAGGGATCTAGATAGAGTAGATAGAAAAAAAACCTGTTCCTATTGGCAGACAAGCTGAGAACCAGAGGAATCAGGTTTAAAGTGGTTGGCAAAAGAAGCAACAATGACGTGAGAAAAAGCTTTTACACAGTGAGTGGTTAGGATCTGAAGCGTACTGCCTTAGAGTGGAGACAGATACAGTCGGGGCTTTCAAAAGGGAATTGGATAAGTACCTGAAGTGAAGAAATTTGCAGGGCTACAGGGAAAGAACAGGGAAGCCGAACAAGCTGAGTTGCTCTTGCAGAGAGCTAGTATGGACACAACAAGCCGAATGGCAGCCTTCTGTGCTGTAATCATTCTATGATTTTGTGTGGTCCCCCAGTTTCTCCTAGAAGTGCATCATCAATTTTCAAGATTTGTACATTACCCTTCAGAGTTCCCTAATTTTTCCCTCTAACAGTAGTGAAAAAATGTTGCAAGTAACATGTAATTCCTTTTATTTGATTATAAATAAGGCAGTTCTTAAGTTGGTTAGCTTTTGCCAATCTTTCTAGGTTGGCCGTCATGTCTAATTTCACAAATTAAATCCAACATGCAGCCGCAGTAACATATGATCCCAATTGGAGGAGCTGTTGGAATAAGAAGACTCACCATTGGAACAGTGCCCACCAGTAGGCACTTTATTAAGATAAGAATAGAATTAGATTGAATTTTATAGAACAAAGGTTTCTTTTTAATTGTCTTTTTCATCTGTTCCTGATCTTAGAGTAATGGCTTTCTTGTTTAAAAACTCAAAAGATCTTGTCAGTATTGTGGCTCTGGTTAATCTCATTTATATTACCTCCAGGGCAAAAAGCTTGTCTACTTTTACATTCCGTTTATCTTCTTGGTAAATCAAGAGAGTTTTACAATTCTTTCCACTAAACATTTTGTTTTTCGGAGATATGCAGAGATGATGTACCGGTTTCCTGTATCCAAACAGAAGTTTTATTCAGTGCTTTAAAATGTCTGCTCTCTCATGCTTACAGTTTCTTGCTTCAGTTTCTCTTTCTCAGTAACTACACTCAGGCTTCACTATCAGCACACAGAACAGACAGTGAAGAGCCAGAAGTTCAGCGAGAGCAGGACCAGTGAAAAGCCGGGAGTTTAGCGAGAGTGGGACTGGCGAAAAGCCGGGAGTTCAGCAAAAACGGGGCTGGTTATTACTCAGTATGTGGGTTCAGAGCCACATTCAGAAACAAAAATCAACATGTGACATTACATGATGATCATCAACTGATTGGCTGGGAGCGAAGAGGAACCCAGACCTGCGTGGAAACAATTAAAATTGAGAGCGGATAAATAAATGGCAAGGCTCAGGGCCTTCACTTCACTCACCTTCAGGGAGCGGAGAGGAACCTGGACCTGAATTGCAGCCGGGAATATTGGGAGACTTTGGGAGCTGAGTGTATTTGAAAAAGATTCAAGTAGTGACATTACAAGTTCGGTTGGTGTGTAACTGCTGTTTAGGAGTGTCTGTAAATAGGTAAAAATTATAATAAGACATAAAAAAATTAAATAAACCTTAAATAGCTACCTTTAAACTAAGAGACACGAGCAGGAGAGAAGTAAGAAGCTGCTGAATCTGCAGTTTTATCTTACTTTTAAGTGGTAAGGTTTATTGTATTACTAAGGTTTAAAGTAGTACATTAATTGATGGTCAAAAGAGGCATTACTTGTTTTTTTAATAATTTGTAATGAATTAGCTAATTGGAGAGCAGCGGGATGGAGTGAGTGCTGAGTGGGGCATAAAATGTGGCCTGTGAGAGCAGAGCACAGGTAGAGCTCGAAAATGATGTCAGGAATAAAAAGCGACATTGCACAGAGGAAGGAGCTGATTGGTGAGTAGCTGGTAGTAATTCTACTTTCTAGTGTCTAGTTTATAATAAATAGTCCGTAAAGCCAAGTAAAGTTTAGGCATGGCAGGGCAGCTCGGCCATGTGGAATGCAGCTCCTGTGACATGTAAGAAGTCATTGACGCTTCCTGTGGCTTAGATAACCATATGAGCAGGAAGTGTCACCAGCTGCAGAAACTTGAGCTGTAGGTTTCAGAACTGGAGCAATGGCTGGAGTCACTGTGGTGCACCCGCGAAGCTGAGAACTACATGGATAGCACATTTAAGGAGGTCACACCGCAGATTGAGAGAGTACCAGTAAAGAGGGAACGGCTGCCCACCAGACAGCCCAGAAGGATCAATGCAGGAGTCCCCTGAGTCCATCTCACTCACTAACCGCTTTTCCATTTTGAATACTGGTGAGAGGGATGGTCGCTCAAAGGAGCACAGCCTCAACTAGATCCATGGCACTGTGGGCAGCTTAGATGCAAAGACTAAGGACAAAGAGTGGAAGAGCAATAGTGGGAGGGGATTCAATAACTAGGGGAGTAGACAGGTGTTTCTGTGGCCGTAGATGTGACTCCAGGATGCTATGTTGCCTCCCTAGTGCTAGGGATATCACTGAACAGCTGCAGAACATTCTTATGGAGGAGGGTAAACAGCCAGAGGTCATGGTCCACATCGGTACCACGACATAGGTAGAAAGAGGGACGAGGTCCTGAAAGCAGATTTTAGAGAGCTAGGAAAGAGATTAAAAAGCAGGACCTCAAAGGCAGTAATCTCAGGATTACTCTCAGTGCCATGTGCTAGTGAGTGCAGAAATAGGAGGATCGAGCAAATGAACGTGTAGCTGGAGAGGTGGTACAAGAAGGAGGGCTTTAGATTTCTGAGGCACTGGGACCTGTATAAGGAGGATAGTTTACACCTTAGTAGGTACCATTAGCCTCACAGAGAGATTTGTTAGTACTGTTGGGGAGGGTTTACACTAGTTTGGCAGGGGGATGAGAACCTGAGAGGGAATTTAGAAAAGAGAGAAACAAAGCTGGTTATGGTAGGAAGAAAAGTAGTGAGCGAAATTGGAAGGCAGTGGAAACAAAGGCCAACATCAAATAGGGTCAAAATATGAAAAAATGTTAAAAAGGCAAAAGTAAAAATGCATGCAAAGTAGATGGATTGACAGCACAAATGGAAATAAATGGGTATAAGCTAATTGCCATTATGGAAACGTGGCTACAGGGTAACTGAGGCTGGGAACTGAATATTTAAGGGTATTCGGCATTTTAGAAGGAAAGGTAAAAAGGAAAAGGAAGTGGAGTAGTGCTGCTAGTAAAGGATGAGATCAGTACATGAGTGAGAGAAGATCTTAGCTGGGAAGATGAAGATCTGGAATCAGTTTGTGTGGAACTAAGAAACAGCAAGGGGCAATAGACATTGGTGGAAATGCTTTATAGGCTTCCAAACTGTAGTGGCAATATAGGGAATGGTATAAATCAGGAAATTAGAACTGCATGTAACAAGGGTGATACACTAATGGGCGACTTCAATCTACATATAGACTGGGTAAGCCTAATTAGCACTAATGCTGCGGAGGATGAATTCCTTGAATGTATACAAGATGGATTCCTAGAACAGTATGTTGAGAAACTAACAAGCGAATGGGCTATTTTAGATCTAGTATTGTGCAATGAGAAAGGGCTAATTAATAATTTCTTTGTAAAGGAGCCTTTAAGGAAGAGTGACCATAATATGATGAAACTTTACATTAAGTTTGAAAGTGATGTAGTTCAAGCTGAAACAAAGGAAACTACGAAGGAATTAGGGGCAAACTTAAAAATATTACATTTGGTCCCCATATCCAAATCATTGGTATAGATTGTGAATAGCTGGCGCTTAAGCACTGATCCTTGCAGTACCCCTAGTCAAAGCTTGCCATCCTGGTATGCGAGGCACGTTAACTGTGGTAGATTGGGAAACTACATTAAAAGATTTTTCGGCAGACAGACATACATATATACTCCCCTGAGGCACAAAAACCCAACACAAAAAGTGATCCAACCATGGTTAACAAAAGAAGTGAAAGATTATATTAGATCAAAGGAAGAAGATTATAAAGTTGCCAAAAAAAAGTAGTAAGCCTAAGGATTGGGAGCATTTTAGAATTCAGCGAAGGAGGATGAAGAAACTGAAAGAAAGGGAAATTAGAACATGAAAGTCAACCAGCAAGAAACATAAAAAAAGGACTGTAAAAGCTTCTACAGATATGTAAAAAGGAAAAGATTGGCAAATACAAATGTGGGCCCATTACAGGCAAAGACAGGAGAATTTATAATGAGAAATCAGGAAATGGCAGAACAACTAAACAAATCCTTTATGTCTCACTTCATGGAGGAAGGTACAAGAAACCTACCTGAGATAACGGAGAATCAAGGGACTAGCAAGAATCAGGAACTGAAAGAAATTAGTATTAGTAAAAAAGGAGTATTAGAGATATTAGTGGGACCGAAATTTAGTAAATCCCCTGGGCCTGATGATCCACATCTCAGAGCGTTGAAAGAGGTAGCTGCAGAGATAGAGGATGCATTAGCGGTCATCTTCCAAAATTCTATAGATTCTAGAATGGTTCCTGCAGATTGGAAGGTACCAAATGTAATCCCACTATTTAAGAAAGGAGGGATAGAGGAAACGAGGAATTACAGACCTGTTAACCTGACATCAGTAGTAGGGAAAAGGCTATAATCTATTTTAAAGGATGTGACACTTAGAAAATAATGGTAGGATTGGGCAGTCAACATAAATTTTAAAAGGGAACTCATGTTTGACAAACCTGTTGGGAGTTTTTTGAGGATGTAATTAGCAGAATAGATAAGGGAGAACCAGATGACATGGTGGATTTGGATTTTCAGAAGGCTTTTGATTATGTCCCACATGAGGAGTTAGTAAACAAAACTAGACCACATGGGATTGTGGGTAATATACTGGCATGGTTTGAGAATTGATTAATGGACAGAAAACAGAGATTAGGAATAAATAGGTCATTCTGAGGATGGCAGGCTGTGATTAGTGGAGTACTACAAGGATCAGTGCTTGAGCTCCAGCTATTCACAATCTATATCAATGGTTTGGATATGAGGACCAAATGTAATAATTCCAAGTTTGCTGATCACATAAAACTGTGTGGGAATATGAGTTGTGAGAAGGATACAAAGATGCTTCAAGGGAATTTAGACAAGCCAACTGAGTGGGCAAGAACGTGGCAGTTGGAATATAATATGGAAAATATTTGGTTGGGAAAACAGAAACGCAGGGTATTCCTTAAATAGTGACCGATTGGCAAGCATTGATGTCCAAAGATACCTGGTTGTCCTTGTTCATAAGTCACTGAAAGCTAAGCATGAAGGTGCAGCAAGCGATTAGGAAGGCAAATGGTATGTTCGCCTTTATTGCAAGAGGATTTGAGTACAAGGAGTAAAGATGTCTTGCTGCAATTGTGTAGAGCCTTGGTGAGATGGCCCCTGGAGTATTGTCTACAATTTTGGTCTCCTTACCTAAGGAAGAACGGCATTTGCCATAGAGGGATTGAAATGAAGGTTCACCAACTTGATTCCTTCGATGGTGATTTGTCCTGTGAGGAGATATTGAGGAAACTGGGCCTGTATTCACTAGAATTTTGAAGAACCGAGAGGTGATCTCATTGAAACATTCAACATTTTTTACAGGGCTCAACAGGGTAGATGCAGGAAGGATGTTTCCCCTGGCTGGGGTGTCTAGACCCAGGAGACAGAGTCTCAGAATAAGAGGTAGACCATTTAGGACTAAGAATTTCTTCACTAAGAGGGTAGTGAATCTTTGGAATTCCCTACAACAAAGGGCTGTGGAAGTTCAGTCGCTGAGTATGTTCAAGTAAGAAATCAATAGATTTCTACATATTAAAGACATAAAGGGATATGGGGATAGTGCAGGAAAATGGCTTTGAAGTAGATGAGCCAGGAGGTGGGAGGCATTGGCGTACTGGTAATGTCACTGAACTAATAATCCAGAAACCTAGGCTAAGACTGTGGGCACACGGATTCAAATCCCAGCACGACACTGTTGGGATTTAAAGTCAATACATAAAGCTGAAATTTTAAAAAAAAGCTAGGCACCATAAAACCATTATCAATTGTCATAAAAACCCATCTGGTTCCCTAATGTCCTTTAAGGAAGGAAATTTGTCACCCTTACCTGGTTTGGCCTATCTGTGACTCCAGACTCACAAAAATGTGGTTGACTCTTAACTGCCCTCCGAAATGGCCAGGCACGCCACTTAGTTGTATCAAACTGCTACAAAGTCTAAAAGGAATGAAACCGACAGACCACCAGGCATCAACCTAGGCCCCTGCAACGAGTTCCTCAGGGTAGTGTCCTTGGCCCAACCATCTTCAGCTGCTTCTTCAATGATCTTCCTTCCATCATAAGGTCAAAAGTAGGGATGTTCACTGATGACTGCACAATGTTCAGCTCCGTTCACAACTTGTCAGATACTGAAGCAGTCCATGTCCAAATGCAGCAAGAACTGGACAATATCCAGGTTTGGGCTGATGAGTGGCATGTAACATTCGCGTCACACAAATGCCAGACAATGATCATCTCCAACAAGAGAGAATCTAATCATCACCCCATGGCATTCAATGGCTGAATCGCTGAATCCCCCACTATCAACATCTTAGGGGTTTCCATTGACCAGAAACTGAACTGGACTAGCCATATAAATACTGTGGCTACAACAGCAGGTGAGAGGCTAGGAATCCTGCAGCAAGTAACTCACTTCCTGAATCCACAAAGTCTGTCCACCATCTACAATGCACAAGTCAGGAGTGTGATGGAAGACTCTCCACTGGCCTGGATGAGTGCAGCACCAACAACGCTGGAGGAGCTTGACACCATCCAGGACAAAGCAGCCTGCTTGATTGGCACCCCACCCACAAACATCACTTACCACCCCTGATGCACTGCAGGAACTCACCAAGCCTCATTAGACAGCACATTCCAAATCCACGACCACTGCCATCTAGAAGGACAAGGGCAGCAGACAGATGGGAACACCAGCACCTGGAAGCTCCCCTCCAAGCCACTCACCATCCCGACTTGGAAATATATCACTCTTCCTTCACTGTCATTGGGTCAAAATCCTGGAACTCCCTCTCTAACAGCTCTATGGGTGTACCCACACCACGTGGACTGCAACAGCTCAAGAAGGCAGGATATGAATAGATTCTTCAAACATTTTTCCCTCTGACATATTAGTTCTCAGTCTGCCCTTTATCATCCAATTGAATCATTCTGTACCACCATTTGATTGTGGGTTTTTATCATAACCTTAGACAGTGGTGAATTCTGTAGCTTGCTGGGAAAACCGTGAACTGACTGGAAACAAACTGTGGTGCAATGTCCAAAATGAAAGCCTCCAGCAAGGTCCATTTTGTAAAACTTTTCTAAAATGTCAATTACTGGGTGATTACGGAATTTGTTGTAGTGATTTCTGGCCACTCACTGCGGTCATGTTTGCCATGGATCACACTGGCATCCACCAGATCCCACATACTGCAGCTGCAACTCATCATTAGCCCAGCCATATCTGTGTTTTAATTAAGAAAATAATTAATTAATTGGTTAATTTCAATTAATGCCTCTCATCTTGCTTGTGCTTATATTTTTATTATTTCAGTTAATGTTCTCCTCACCCTGCTTAAAATTCCCTAGTTTCGATAGGATAAATAGGAAAAATTCTCAGCCGATTACCTACCTGTTTTCCTGTGATGTCACATCTTGATGTTTGTTTCCAAACACGGATAGTCAACAAGTTAGCCCCACTGTCCTTGAGCTCTCGCTGTTTTAAAGAGTACAATTCTAAAAGGGGTGCAGGAGTGGAGGTACCTGGTATATGTGTGCGTAAACCTTTGAAGATGGCAGGGCATGTTCAAAGCCTACAGCATCCTGGGCTTTATCAATAGGGGCATAGAGTACAAAATCAAGGAAGTTACGTTAAATTTGTATAAATCATTTGAGGCCGAACCACTTAAGTATTGCATCCAGTTCTGGGCACCACTCTTTAGGAAGGATGTGTAGGCATTAGAGGGTGCAGAAAAGATCCATGAGAATGGTTCCAAAGATGAAGAACGACAGTTACATAGAAGGATTGGAGAAGTTGGGACTGTTCTTTGAGAAGTTTAAGAGGAGATTTGATAAAGGTATTCAAAATCATGAGGGTTCTGAACAGAGTAGATAGGGAGAAAAAAAAATCCCCCTTCCACAACTCTTTCTCCGGTACATCGATGATTACTTCAGTGCCGCTTCATGCTCTCGTCGGGACTTGGAAAAATTTATTAATTTTGCTTCCAATCTCCACCCCTCCATCATTTTCACATGGTCCATCTCTGACACCTCCCTTCCCTTCCTTGACCTCTCTGTCTCAATCTCTGGTGATAGACTGTCCACCAATATCCATTACAAACCCACCGACTCCCACAGCTATCTCGACTACAGCTCCTCACACCCCGCTTCCTGTAAGGACTCCATCCCATTCTCTCAGTTCCTTCACCTCCGTCGCATCTGTTCCGATGATGCTACCTTCAAAAACAGTTCCTCTGACATGTCCTCTTCTTCCTTAACCGAGGTTTTCCACCCACAGTCGTTGACAGGGCCCTCAACCGTGTCCGGCCCATCTCCCGCGCATCCGCCCTCACTCCTTCTCCTCCCTCCCAGAAACATGATAGGGTCCCCCTTGTCCTCACTTATCACCCCACCAGCCTCCACATTCAAAGGATCATCCTCCGCCATTTCCGCCAACTCCAGCATGATGCCACCACCAAACACATCTTCCCTTCACCCCCCTTATCGGCATTCCGTAGGGATCACTCCCTCCGGGACACCCTGGTCCACTCCTCCATCACCCCCTACTCCTCAACCCCCTCCTATGGCACCACCCCATGCCCACGCAAAAGATGCAACACCTGCCCCTTCACTTCCTCTCTCCTCACCGTCCAAGGACCCAAACACTCCTTTCAAGTGAAGCAGCATTTCACTTGCATTTCCCCCAACTTAGTCTACTGCATTCGTTGCTCCCAATGTGGTCTCCTCTACATTGGAGAGACCAAACGTAAACTGGGCGACCACTTTGCAGAACACCTGCGGTCTGTCCGCAAGAATGACCCAAACCTCCCTGTCGCTTGCCATTTTAACACTCCACCCTGCTCTCTTGCCTATATGTCTGTCCTTGGCTTGCTGCATTGTTCCAGTGAAGCCCAACGCAAACTGGAGGAACAACACCTCATCTTCCGACTAGGCACCTTACAGCCTTCCGGACTGAATATTGAATTCAACAACTTTAGGTTGTGAGCTCCCTCCCCCATCCCCACCCCCTTTCTGTTTCCCCCTTCCTTTTTTTTTCCAATAAATTATAAAGATTTTCCTTTTCCCACCTATTTCCATTATTTAAAAAAAAATAAAAAAAACCCCCCACTAGAACTATACCTTGAGTGCCCTACCATCCATTCTTAATTAGCACATTCGTTTAGATAATATCACCAACTTTAACTTTAACACCTATGTGTTCTATTGTACTATTGTCGTTGACATCTTTTGATGATCTGCTTCTATCACTGTTTGTTTGTCCCTACAACCACACCGCCCCCCTCCACCTCTCTCTCTCTCTATCTCTCTGCCCCCCACACACACACCTTAAACCAGCTTATATTTCAACTCTTTCTTGGACTCGAACTCAAGTTCTGTCGAAGGATCATGAGGACTCGAAACGTCAACTCTTTTCTTCTCCGCCGATGCTGCCAGACCTGCTGAGTTTTTCCAGGTAATTCTGTTTTTGTTTTAGATAGGGAGAAACTGTTTTTGTAAATTCTTTCACAGATCATTGACATTGCTGGCTAGGCCAGCATTTATTGCCCCTCCCTAATTGCCCTTGAGAAGTTGGTGGTGAGCCGCCGCCTTGAACTGCTGCAATCCATGTGGTGTAGGTACACCCACAGTGCTGTTAGGAAGGGAGTTTAAGAATTTTGACTCAGTGACAATGAAGGAATGGCAATATAGTTCCAAGTCAGGATGCTGTGTGACTTGTAGGGGAATTTGCAGGTGATAGTGTTTCCAAACATCTGCTATTCATGTCCTAGGTGGTAGAGGTTGAAGGTTTGAAAGATGCCTTGGTGAGTTGCTAAAGTTCATTTTGTAGATGGTACACACTGCTGACACTGTGCGTTGCTGGTTGAGGGAGTGAATGTTTAAGGTAATGGATGTAGTGCCAATCAAGTATGCTGCTGTGTCCTGGATAATGTTGTTGGAGTGGCACTCATCCAGGCAAGTGTTCCTATTGGTGGAACTTGGATTGAGAACCTGAGGGCACAGATTTAAGGTAACTGGAAAAAGAGGCAATGGCAACATGAGAGAAAACTTTTTCATGCAGCGTGGTTAAAATCTGGACTGCACTGCATGAGAACGTGGTGGAAGTAGTGTCAATTGAGGCTTTTAAAAGGGAATTGAATCATTTTCTGAAAAGGAAAACTTTACAGTGCTACATGGAAAAGGCACTCGATGAATTGCTCCTTCAGAGGGCCAGTACAGACACATGGCCAAATGGCCTCCTTCTGTGCTGTAACCATTCTATGATTCTATATAATATTGACCATTCTTCCAGCCTTTAAAACATGATACAGGTCTCTGTTATCCCTTCTAATCTACCCTGTGCCATCTGGTGCTACATATTGAAACATCATAACTAACCAAAATATACAGAGGCATTCAATTGATCCCTGGAGAACAAACACTTTTAGTTTGTGTGGGTGTGTTTATGTATGGTTTTATTTTGGTTTTCTGTCCTTACTGAATATCTCCTATGGCTGAGGGAGCACAGCTGGTAGTCCTAAGCCGCACCAGTGCTATTTTTGGCCAACAGTCAACAGGGATATGAGTGAACCAGTAAAAGATAAACTGCATTTGAATTTGCCTTTCCAATAGTGCAGCTGAGCTCCCCAAAACAGCGCAGCTGGGATCAAGAGCTCAGTGGAATAAGGTCTGGAACCTGACCCAAGCAGATATCAGTCACTTCATTGAACAGTGTGTTAGTTCTTTTCACTATATCTGCATTCTTATTAATAAACCAATAATTTTACTAGGTAAGAATAAATAACACCAAAAATAAAGGTAAGGAGAGCTGAGCTGAATTGCCTAAAAGATGACAAAATAGCTTTTCAAAGTATACTCCCAAACCAGTGTAAATCATTGCTGTGGATTCTAAAAGGACCATGGACTGTACTCACATCATATGCTGTCAGAACAAACAATTTCCGATGAGAAGGGATATAATTATCCCATATTGGCAAAGGTGCAAAGTAAATACTTCTGGATTTAATTTTCATTTGAGTTTATTACAGTTCCTGATCAAGCTGGTGGGTTTTATTAAATGCAGTTTCACATGGTTCATCCCTGACTCTTCCCTTCCCTTCCTTGACTTGTGTCTCCATTTCTGACGATAGGCTATCAACTAATATTTATTATAAGCCAACTGTCTCCCACTGTTACCTCAACCACACTTCCTCACACCCTGTAAGGATTCCATTACATTTCCCCAGCTCCTCCATCTCCGTTGTATCTATTCTGATGATCGAAACACCATTGTGGAAGGTTGTGAGAATCCTCAATTGAGGATTCCAACCCCACCATGCTTGACAGGGCCTTTGATTGTGTCTGTCATATTGCCCGCACTCCTGCTCTCACAGCATCCCCACCTTCCCAAAAGCACGATAGGGTTCCCCTTGTCCTCACTTTCCATTTCACCAGCCTCCATATTTCAATGGATCATTTTCCGCCACCTCCAATGTATTACCAACACCAAACATATCTTCCTGTCCCCTTTCAGTATTCCGAAGGAACCTTTCCCTCTGTGATATCCTGGTCCACTTCTCAGTCACCCTCAATGCCCCATCCCTTCCCATGGCACCTATCCATGCAAACACATTAGGTGTAACACCTGCCCTTTTACCCTCCTCTCCTTATCGTCCAAGGCCCCAAACACTCCTTTCAGGTGAAACAGCAATTTATCTGGACTTCTTTCAATCTAGTCTACAATATTCGGTGCTCATATTGTGGTCTCTTCGACATGGGGTAGATCAAATGCAGATTGGGTGACCGCTTTGCAGAACATCTCTGTTCTGTTCACAAACATGACCCTGAGCTTCTGGCAGTCTATCATTTTATTCTCCACCTTGCTCTCACACTGACGTTTCTGTCCCCAACACAAAAACAGAATTACCTGGAAAAACTCAGCAAGTCTGGCAGCATCGGCGGAGAAGAAAAGAGTTGATGTTTCGAGTCCTCATGACCCTTCAACAGAACTGAGTAATATTAGGAGAGGGGTGAAATATAAGCTGGTTTAAGGTGGGTGGGGGGGGGGGGGTGTGGTTGTAGGGACAAGCAAGCAGTGATAGGAGCAGATAATCAAAAGATGTCACAGACAAAAGAACAGAGAGGTGTTGAAGGTGGTGATATTATCTAAATGAATATGCTAATTAAGAATGGATGGCAGGACACACAAGGTACAGCTCTTGTTGGGGATGGGGTGGAAAGACTAACAGGGCATAAAAGGTATAGATTTAAAAATAATGGAAATAGGTGGGAAAAGAAAAATCTATATAAATTATTGGAAAAAACAAAAGGAAGGGGGAAGAAACGGAAAGGGGGTGGGGATGAAGGAGGGAGTTCAAGATCTAAAGTTGTTGAATTCAATATTCAGTCCGGAAGGCTGTAAAGTGCCTAGTTGGAAGATGAGGTGCTGTTCCTCCAGTTTGCGTTGGGCTTCACTGGAACAATGCAGCAAGCCAAGGACAGACATATGGGCAAGAGAGCAGGGTGGAGTGTTAAAATGGCAAGCGACAGGGAGGTTTGGCTCTTTCTTGTGGACAGACCGCAGGTGTTCTGCAAAGCGATCGCCCAGTTTACGTTTGGTCTCTCCAATGTAGAGGAGACAGCGTTAGGAGCAATGTATGCAGTAGAATGCAGGTTTCTGTCCCCAGTCTACTGCACTGTTCCATGAAGCTCAACTAAGCTTGAGGAATAGCACCTTGTCTTCCAAGAAGGCCCTAGACAGCTTTTTGGACAACATTGAGTTCGACAATTTCAGACCATAACCTTAATGCCCATTTTGTTTCCTTTTCTTTGCATGTTGCAGTTCTTCTCTTATTTTTTGCTTGCAGTCAGCAGCACACCTACTCTAGGCACTTCTTTGGTTTCTTTGTTTCTTTTCATGTTTCAACACATTCTGTAGATCTTCCTTTTGCCCTTGTACCACCCACCCGTTGCTCAAATCCTATTACATTTCTAACTTTTCCCGGTTCTGATGAAAGGTCATTGGCTGAAGCGTTAACTCTGTTTTTCTTCACAGCTGCTGCCACAGTTGCTGAGTATTTCCATTATTTTCTGTTTTTAGTTCAGATTCCAGCATCTACAGTATTCTGCTTTTTGATAAATCATCACTAGCCAGTTTCTATATGTAAGGTTTACTGATCAATCATCTGTTTTCAGACTTTGCTCACTTAAATTTGGTATAAGCATAAAGTAAGAAAATAATTCTTTGCCATTATTCATTAAATCAAGGAGCCCCACTTTTGGTTTACATGTTCATTCAACATTGTTAAATATGAGGAATGGGAAAGTTGTGGTTAAATTCCATCATGTCACAAACAGTATTAGCAACCACATAGGTCAGAGACGAGTCATTGCTTTGTAAAAGTTATTCTCCACATAGTGTGACAGTGAACTTATTGTTGAGTACCAGGACCTAGTAAACAGCATTGAAAAGAGTTGGAATTTTTCTGATACTGCAGTAGTCCCTCCAGTGAGGCTGAAAGCAGGAGGAGACCCTGCTTTAGCAGCCGCCCCCAAGAGTTGTTCCTTGGTTAGAGGGCCGGCAGCACAGCAGCCTCCGCAGCATCACCACTAGCAATGGCCAGTACGAAGACTGCAGCTGAGGATGAGGGTGATCAATGACCAATGCCCTCAAAGAAGAGTAAGTGGGGTTGGCAGGTAGGCCTTGGTGATTGGAGTGGGGAGAGGTTGGAGGGAGGAGCGGGGGTCTCGGTAGACAGGCAGCGCCGTGACCAAAGACTGTCGAGAAAGGAGGCCCTCCCCCACTGGAGCATGCTGGGAGGCCTCCAGATTTCACTGGACATGTGGCAATGGACCCCCCTCCCATCAGCCCCCCAACCCTGCCAGTGGGAAAAATGCCAGGAAGGCAGGAAGCAGTCCTTAATTTGCTACTCAAATGGCTCAACTAGGCTGTGGGTGGGTGCTACCTGCCAGCTTTTCTGACGCTGTCAAAATGGCATGGTGGTGGGAAGGTGTCAGGCAGGCCACCTGATGCCTGAGTGCGCCATTTTGACAGTCCTCCTGCCTCCTAGCCAGTTCCCAAAGGGCTGGTAAAATTTCAGCCCTTGGCGTCTTATTATTGGGTGAGTGAAGTGTTCACTGCGCATGAAACAGGAAGCAGCCTTCCACTCACTTTTAAAATTTGATTTTAAAAATTATTTTTTTAAAGCCAAAAAATTTACTCCAATGCACTGACTTATTAACCTTAATATTAACCTTAAATCTGGGTTAGTATCTGACACCTTTTTCATGTTCCCAGTGAAATCATTGGTTAATTAGTATGGTTAAGTTGCTTAACACATCCTACCCTGACCCCAACCAGCAGAATTTCTCCACTTCCTCAATCTCCATTTCTATTAACACAAGCGATGGCAAAAAATGTTTGTACTATTGCACCAAGGAAAATGTGGAGTTGAGATATTTGTTGCCTATTAAGCAGGGGTATTCAAATTTTGAGAAGGCTTGCTTCAGATACTACTCTGCTTCTCTCCAGCTATTGCTATAAAATTCCTTACTGAAGAAGTTTGTAGCTGCACACTGTCATGCTTTTCATTACGAAATATTTTCATACTGAGCTGCAACATTTTAATGGTCAATTGCAACAAAGCATAGAAATCTGGCCAATAATACTGCCATAACTTTCAACTTCAGCAGAGGCCCAAAATGGGTGATAGAAGATCAGCCATCCAATACAAACCCACTTGACTTCTTTTTCCTTTAAAATCAAAGAAAAATCAGATGGTATGTATAATGCATGGCCAATTCACCTCAGCCCATTTTACACTCCCTGCCAAACTTGACACTTCTTCCCCTACATTTGTAAATATCACAACTTTTCAAACAGCTTAAATGAAAATTATATTGAACTATAACAGTCCAAGAAATGATAGGGATATTCTTGTTAAGATTGGTTTCTAAGACTGTCATGGGTCAATAGAGCATTTTAGCAATAGCTCAATACAGATTGACTCACAAGACTGTTTTAGATACTCGGTGGAATTAAACTTTTTGTATTCATTTTTTCATAAATTTGTTATTCAGCATTTTACTAGAACAAAAGAGTACAATACTGAATATATAATCATGGTTTCACAAACTATGATCTGACTGTTGGAAACACATTTCATTTTATCACTTTATCTCTATCAAACCTGTTAAGACAAGGCAACGCTAGTTTCAATTTTGATGTTGTGGTGCAAAAACAAGAAAACTGCTTAAAAAAACTAATGTTAATTTTTACTGTAAATTCATGAAAATGGCCATAGAAGTATTTTTATTTTGCTGACAGAACAAATCGCAAGAGAGAAACTGCAATTCATTTTTAGAATTTCATTTTTCAATAAGGTGGGCCGTTTGTTGTGGTGTACTCCTTTGACCTGTGCTGGGACCATTGTTTCCGATATATTTAAATGATTTGTACACAGATGCAAGAAGGATTACATCAAGATTTTCTGATGATACCAAATTTGGGGACAAGGCAAGTTATGAGGAAAAATTCAAAAATTCATAGAGAGGTTAGTAGAGTGGACAGAAAAAGAAACAAGTGACTGATGAAATTTAATGCCAGAAAACATGAAGTAGCCCTTTTGGGGAAAGAAAATAGTGAAAATAGATTCAAGATTGTAAAATTCTGCAGAATGGGCAAAGAGAGATGTGTAGGAATGATGTATCTTTAAAGATGAGAAATAAGATAGAAAATGTAGTAAAAAGGCAGATGGTATGGGTTTTATAAGATAGTGGATAGGAAGTGAAATTCAACTGTAGCAGGATGTAAAATGGACGGCAGCGGATTAGCTGCCCATTATATCCTCTACCCAAATTGCCTTTCCATTACGTCATTCTCTTTCTGCCATTTCACTTTCATCAAATGTAAAAGCAAGAAAACAATGTTGAATTTGTACAAGATATTGTTTAGGCTACATCGTGGCTACTAGCGCAATTGTAGGCATCACTCTCCATGTAGCTTCTCATTGTCTGAGGGTTGCTAATAATTGCTCCATGATCCCATGATATCACAATGGGGCAAGGAAAAGAGACTGGCCCCAAAAACTACCTCAGCTGGGATTGAACCTGCACCATTGGTGTTATTAAGCACACACTAATCAATTAAGCTAAGCAAACTGGCTCCATTCTGGGCATCAAGTTATGAAAAGGAAGGATTCAATAAAGCTTCACTGGAAATATACCAGGAATGGGTTGATTGTGGTTCTGAAGAAAGCTCTGAATAGTTGGGGCTTTTGTAATTGGAAAACAGAGGTTACATGGAAGGGGAGTCTATTCAAAGTTATTTTTAAAAATAGATAAACAGTGAAAACGTGTTTATGCTACTTGACAGATCAGCATCAAGGGGCAGAGATTTAGCTTTTATCAATTGAAGAACAAAGGAAAAAGTTGGAGGAATTATTTTGCTTAGCCATATTTAAAACAAATTACGTAAGTATTTGAAATGGAACAATATAAAAGAGAACATGGGGAAATGTCAGAGAAATGGGGTTAGAATAGATAATTCCAGACAAGCACCTTGTACCTGTACAATAGAATTTCTAGATTTATGGCCAATAAATCAAGAACAACCTTATCTGTATGAATGTTTGTATGTATGTACATAACCTGGAGAATATGATTTTGGACTTGGTAGTGTGTAATGGGACAGGATTAATTAATGACCTCCTAGAAAAGGAGCCGCAAGGCAAGAGTGATCATAACATGATAGCTTTTCACAGTTTGAGAGTGAGAACTGTTTTTTTTAATTCTTTCACGGGATGTGGGCATCGCTGGTCAGGCCATCATTTATTCCTCATCCCTATTTGTTGTTGAGAAGGTAGTGGTCAGCCACCTTCTTGAACTGCTGCAGTCCATGTGGTATATGTACACCCACAGTGCTACTAGGAAGGGAGTTCCAGGATTTTGACCCAGCAACAGTGAAGGTACGGCAATATAGTTCCAAGTCAGGATGTTGTAAGGCTTGGAGGGGATTTTGAAGGTGGTGGTGTTCCCATGCCTCTCCTGCCCTTGCCCTTCTAGGTGGTAAAAATTGTGGATTTGGACTTGCCAACCAATTAACACTCTCTTCTCATGCAGTATAAATTGTTGTACCCTTTACAAATTAGTATTCTTGCAAATTTGTCATGATGAGTGACAGGCTTTGACTGAATGCCTCTTTTCTTCAGCAATACTCAAGTTCTGTACTACCAAACAACTATTTGTATCATCTCTGCCAAAGAAAGGAAAGAGAAAGCAGGAAATTATTGGCCTGTTAGCCTACCATCTGTCATTGTGGAAAATGCTAGAATCCATTATTAAAGAGGTAGTACCAGGACATTTAGAAAATCATAATACCATCAGGCAGAATCAACTTGGTTTTGTGAAAGGGAAATCATATTTGACAAATTTGTTAAAGCTCTTTGGGGATGTAATGAGCAAGGTGGATAAAGGAGATCCAGTAGACATAGTGTTTTTGGATTTCCAAAAGGCATTTAATAAGATGCCACATAAAAGGTTACTACACAAGGTAAGAGCTTATAATGTTGGGGTGATATATTAGCATGAATAGAGGACTGACTAACAAATAGGAAACATAGAAACATGATAAATGGGTAATTTTCAGGATGGCAAACTGTAAGTAGAGTGCCATAGGTCAGTGCTGGAGCCTCAACAATTTAAGATCTATGTTAATGATTTGGATGAAGGGCCTGATTGTATTGTAATTAAATTTGCTGACGATATGAAAATAGGTTGGAAAGCATGTTTTAAAGAGGATAGAAAGAGTTTGCAAAGGAATATAGATAGGTTAAATGAGTGATGGTGTATAATGTGGGAAAATGTAAGGTTGTCCATATTGGCAGAAAGAATAGAAATAATAATAGAATTATAAAGAATAGCAATAGATATTATTTAAATCACAAGAGACTACAGAATGCTGCAGTGTAGACGGATCTACGTGTCCTTGTACACGAATCACATGGGCCAGAATCTTCGGGTCGGCGAGCGGGGGCGGGGCGTAAAATGATGTGCTGTGACGTCGGGCATGCATCCCAACATCACCACGCGCATTCAGATCTTGAGTTCGGCGGGCACACAGCGGAGTCGGCTGCACACCCATCGAACTGTCAAAGGCCTATTAAGGCCATTTAAACAGCAATTAAAAGAATTAATGGAGCTGCCCGTCCAACCTTAAGGTTGGCAGACAGGCAAAGAGCCCAGGTGGCCTTCGCATTTATCATGACACCTCATCCACAGGCGGGATGAGGTTTCATGAAGGATTTATGAATCAAATAAATTTTTTAATTAAAATTCATTGACATGTCCCAGCTCATGTGACACTGTCACATGGGGGGTCATGTCTGAAAAAACTTTTTCTCTTTTATTTAAATTTTTCATAATGAAATTAAACTCCCTGAGGCAGCTCTGTGCCTCAGGGAGATTGCTACATTCTCTTGCGCATGCACGAAAGAGCACAGGCCCCAACTCAGCCTCCTCCCCCCCTCTGCATAGGGAGCGCTCACCGCTTCCGGGTGTGCACCACGCTGGGTGGGCCTTAATTTGCCCGCCCACGTAAAATGGTGGCGTGCAGCCGATCGTGGGCAGCAATCGACTGCACGCCTGCTTTCGCTTAGCTCCCACCCCCCACAACGGGGAAAAAATTCTCCCCAAAGTTTTTAAAATCAGGAGAAAACGTCCAAGCATCACAATCAAATTATAAAAATGCTGTCCACAGATTTCTATTTTTTATTTTATTTAATAACAGAAACCTCATCCCACCCTTGGATGAGGTTTCATGAAAAATGTAAAGGCCACCTGGCTGATTTGCCCATCCGCCCGTCAGGTTGGACGGGCTACATAAAATGACAGGCAATTGCACCATTAATGGGCTTAATTGCCCTCTCAATTGTTGGTGGGCACGCTTCTGACTTTTGCACGCACCCACCAAACAAAATAGCGTGCGGGCGTGGGATGACATTGGGACGCTCACCCAACATCATCTCGTGCGATTTCAGGCCTGATTGTGTTGGTGCACACACGCCCGATCAGCTTAAAATTCAGCCCTGTATATGTAAAGAGTCATTGTGATTACCCATCTTAAAACATCTGAGGTTTATATAATTTAGTATTTATGTTGCAGTCCTTTTTGATTTGTCAATAACCAAATTAATGCTGGCAAAGGCTCACAGTAGAGGTCTGACACCTGACAACAGAAACAAAAACAGAATTACCTGGGAAAACTCAGCAGGTCTGGCAGCATCGGCGGAGAAGAAAAGAGTTGACGTTTCGACTCCTCATGACCCGACAGAACTAGGTGAATCCAAGGAAGGGGTGAAATATAAGCTGCTTTAAGGTGGGTTGGGTGGGGGGAGAGAAGTGGAGGGGTGTGGTGTGGTTGGAGGGACAAACAAACAGTGATAGAAGCAGATCATCAAAAGATGTCACAGACAACAGAATAAAAGAACACATAGGTGTCGAAGTTGGTGATATTATCTAAATGAATGTGCTAATTAAGAATGGAAGGTAGGGCACTCAAGGTATAGCTCTAGTGGGGGTAGGGGGAGCATAAAAGATTTAAAAATATTTAAAAATAATGGAAATAGGTGGGAAAAAGAAAAATCTATATAATTTATTGGAAAAAAAAATAAAAGGAAGGGGGAAGAAACAGAAAGGGGGTGGGGATGGAGGAGGGAGGTCAAGACCTAAAGTTGTTGAATTCAATATTCAGTCTGGAAGGCTGTAAAGTGCCTAGTCGGAAGATGAGGTGTTGTTCCTCCAGTTTGCATTGGGCTTCACTGGAACAATGCAGCAAGTCAAGGACAGAAATGTGGGCAAGAGAGCAGGGTGGAGTGTTGAAATGGCAAGCGACAGAGAGGTTTGGGTCATTCTTGCGGACAGACCGCAGGTGTTCTGCAAAGCTGTCGCCCAGTTTACGTTTGGTCTCTCCAATGTAGAGGAGACTGCATTGGGAGCAACGAATGCAGTAGATTAAGTTGGGGGAAATGTAAGTGAAATGTTGCTTCACTTGAAAGGAGTGTTTGGGCCCTTGGACGGTGAGGAGAGAGGAAGTGAAGGGGCAGGTGTTACATCTTTTGCGTGGGCATGGGGTGGTGCCATAGGTGGGGGTTGAGGAGTAAGGGGTGATGGAGGAGTGGACCAGGGTGTCCTGGAGTGAACGATCCCTACGGAATGCCGACAGTGGGGGTGAAGGGAAGATGTGTTTGATAGTGGCATCATGCTGGAGTTGGCGGAAATGGCGGAGGATGATCCTTTGAATGCGGAGGCTGGTGGGGTGATAAGTGAGGACAAGGGGGACCCTATCATGTTTCTGGGAGGGAGGAGAAGGCATGAGGGCAGATGCGCAGGAAATGGGCCGGACACGGTTGAGGGCCCTGTCAACGACCGTGGGTGGAAACCTCGGTTAAGGAAGAAGGAGGACATGTCAGAGGAACTGTTTTTGAAGGTAGCATCATCGGAACAGATGCGACGGAGGCGAAGGAACTGAGAGAATGGGATGGAGTCTTTACAGGAAGCGGGGTGTGAGGAGCTGTAGTCAAGGTAGCTGTGGGAGTCGGTAGGCTTGTAATGGATATTGGTGGACAGTCTATCACCAGAGATTGAGACAGTGAGGTCAAGGAAGGGAAGGGAAGTGTCAGAGATGGACCACGTGAAAATGATGAAGGGGTGGAGATTGGAAGCAAAATTAATAAATTTTTCCAAGTCCCGACGAGAGCACGAAGCAGCACCGAAGTAATCATCGATGTACCGGAGAAAGAGTTGTGGACGGGGGCCAGAGTAGGACTGGAACAAGGAATGTTCCACATACCCCATAAAGAGACAGGCATAGCTGGGGCCCATGCGGGTACCCATAGCCACACCTTTTATTTGGAGGAAGTGAGGGGAGTTGAAGGAGAAATTGTTCAGTGTGAGAACAAGTTCAGCCAGACGGAGGAGACCCAACCCACCCCCCCCCCCCCCCCCCCACCTTAAACCAGCTTATATTTCACCCCTTCCTTTGATTCACCTAGTTCTGTCGAAGGGTCGTGAGGACTCGAAACGTCAACTCTTTTCTTCTCCGCCGATGCTGCCAGATCTGCTGAGTTTTTCCAGGTAATTCTGTTTTTGTTTGGGATTTCCAGCATCCGCAGTTTTTTGTTTTTACCTGACAACAAATGGTGGTTCTCCTTTCAAGTTAAATGAGATTTCCTTTTCAAATTTAAAACAATTACATTCCACGTATCTGAGTATAGAATTGCAGGTGGCAAGTGTCTTTGAGCTGTAGGATAAATTCATACTTGCTTTATCGAGAGATCCTATGGTTTAAGCTTACATTCAAGTATTATTTTTGAGGGATATTATAAAAAAGCAAGCATGCAATTAGAAAAGGACACTCTAGTAATAGAGTTATTCATTCTGCTTCATTACATAAAGGACATTATGCCACTATCCATGTAGAAAAGATTGTCTTACTGAAAGGCAATTGACAAAGGAGAATTTATGTGGTGCATTTGAAAATGTTCCAAGCTCTTTGAATTGATCATACAAATGTAGGTTTTAAGTCCTCTTTAAAATTAACAATTGGGTGGTTACGAAAATGTTTTTGTGACCAATTGAATGACGGATTACATTGCTCACTATCTGTAGTTTCAGAAGTACTGGAATTGTATGAACCCCGACAGCATCCTTCACAACATGACCTGTGGTAACAGCAAAAAGTTTCATCTGAGCTACTCGATTCAGAGTCTGAATAATCATACTGGTATGTTTGAAAAGGTCCGTCTTTACCAGCTACTTCAATTTCTTCGGAGGATAGGTGTGCTTTCTTAAAGTACAGGCCTGAATAGGGCTTCATAATATATTTTCCTTCTAAAGCAGGACAGTAGACATAACTATTGCTTTGGTCTGTTTTGCCAGATGGTTGATAGCTGTCAGACAGTACATTCATTTTCTTCATTGAGCTTGAAGTTGCTGAGAGACTGGTAGACCCATTTTCATCTGTTAATCTTTTGTGGTGATTGCTCTGCAGTTGACTAGTGTCAGTAGTTATTGTATCCCTGTTTAAGTCTTTATTAACCATACACTTGGTATGTCGAGTTGTTGAGTGTAGAAAATAATAGGGAGGAGGTGTACCCCTTTTTGAATAAAAAGGTGGCCTCCTTCGTCTCATCATATATGGAGAAATACTATGATAGTAATGTTTTAATTGCTCTGCTGTCCTAGTACACTGTTCAAGCGGAGAATTCTGTGGGATTCGTCTTGGTCTGCCTGGTGAACTGATTGAGCTGACAGCATTAACATTTAGCTCCTGTAGAATCTCTTGCAGTTTCTCACTGCTCACATAATTGTTTTTGATCACTTTTGTTTGATCTCTGACAGAAGGACATTCAACTGACCTGGATCTAATTGATGGATGGATTGCAGAAGAGACCAGGATTTCACCTGTGGATTGCTGTGTCATTTTCACACAGTCATCTATGTTGATCTGAATTTCTGGGGCCGTTTCCAAGGTATCACATGATTTTGGGAAAAATTCAATACTATTCTCAGGGTTTTCTGGCAGTCCTAAATGGTTTGGATTGTCTCTATGAAAACTTTGATAATCTATGTCATATTCTGGCCCCTTCTGAGAATGCAGAGCTCTGTCTGAGGCATTCTTAGCATCCCCTATGATTTGTTGTAAATTACTCTGTATCGACAGAAGGTTAAGATCTTGATGTGAACCAAGGGTCTGATCTAGATTGTCCTGTACGTCTGATAAAAGCTTCTCGCTTGCTGGATCTTCTGTTGCTATGTTGTGACATTTGACCTCAGAATTAATCAAAGGGTGGTGTGCTGTCCTGGATTCTGATGTGGAAATGTGACCCATCAGCTCTTCAGGGCAATCTGGTGCCATTAAATGCATCAACTTATCCTTTACGTTATTAACCTGTTCCTGTAGACTTTCAATTACTGCATTTTTCTATAGGAGGGAGAAAAAAAAATCAATCCACATTATAGTTTGAGACATACTTTATTTTCATGTTTAATAATTGAATTTCCTTTTCCTTCCCATAGGGGTTGTTCATCAACATGCTTCAACAATTAAAGTAATGCAATCTAACAAACAGATTCCTCCATATTTTACGACAGCTGAACCGGGAAACAATGAAAGACATAGCAATCTCAGATTTCCCTTTCTTCACATTAGTGCATTCTCTATTTTCAGAGAATAATGATTTTAACCAGTACTGTGTTTCTTAGCAGGAAGGAAAAAAATCTGTGGTTGACACATGTGACAGAAACCTTCACGCTGATGCAATGTGAATCCCATGACAGGGTGCATGTTAAGAAGTAGATTTCAGTATCAGTGTTCTCCATTTCAAATTTATTTTTTGTCTGGGCATCCTGTGCCATCCACTATTCCCTGTCCATCTTGTACCATCTGCTTCACTAGGATGCTCAGCCTATCCAGGGCTGCTCAGACCTTGGGATCAAATTTAGCCCTTAAAAAGCCTTTCACACAATAGCTACACAAACTTCATGCACTCCCCTATCACATTGCTATGTGCATCAAGCAGAGTAGGCTTCATTGCTGGGTAGAACAGCAAAGTGCTGCTATTTGGGTGCATCCAATTGCATTATCAGCCCCACTATATAAGGACAGTTTTTACAGACTCACGTTTTACCAATCCTCAGCAACTATTTCATACATTTACAATGACAATGTTGGCATTATACATTAATGTACTACCTCAGTAAGGAGTCGCTTCATGGAGTTATTTTCTCCAAGCAGGTAATAGATCTGGTCATCGCTGTACATGGAACGAAAGCTCTTGCTTGGACTGTTGAAATATTTGGCCATCTGATTTGGAGTGTGGCTCAATTCTTCCTCCAATTGCTTCCACTGTCTGACCTGTAAACAGCACTCTGAAGAATTAATTTGGATTTTCTGTAATTTATTGAAAGTTCTGTATGAAGCAAAAATATTCTATGTTCAGTGGTTAACTGTGCATGTATGGACTGCAGAAGTTGTTGTTAGTTTCAGGGGAGTAATGATGGTACCAATGTTTCTCTGTCATTGGCACCACAAAATCCAGGCGATCCATTTAGCCCGCTTCTGTTGATACAGTTACCAGATTGTTCCATTGTGAATGCTCGGCTGAACTCCAAGACTGACTAATGGAAACAGCCTGGTAGTGGTTTGTTTACACTGTTGAAAAGGGGACTGCTAACTTTGTTTGATTAACAGCTTTATTACCTTGTAATAACTTGATCTTTCTTTGAAGTGGTTTTTCAATACTTGCTTGTTTATTTGAACAAGATTAAAGGTTTCTTCAACGGGAATTTTACTGGCTGTTTTTTACTGACAGTTTTATGAGTAGGTAAGAGGGGAAATTTTCTTCAAAGGGACTGTTGAATGCCTCATTGAAATGATCATGAATTTTAAAAAAAGACTTGCCAGTGTTATGATATGGCTTATTGGTTCTGCACCTAGTGGATACTGGAAGAGTAGATGTCAGGACATTAAATCAATGTGAAATTCAAACCGCTGTATTGAAAACATACTTAAATCATTGTAAACCATTACATTATGACAATTGAAGTTGACAAGAGCTTTAAAACTTATCTGTCAAAAATTTCCTAACTCCATTGCAGGCTTCTCCCCAAGGTTCACAAACTGATTTACCTTGCATGGTTCCCACAGCCTTGAGAAACCCACCCACCTACATGAAAATAGCAATGACAGGGAAGCTTTATTTTGGAAGAGGCATTGAAGTAGCAAACCCAATGCTATTTTATGTGAGCGTCGGTTAGGGACCAGCCACATCTTTCCACCTGACAAAAATGATAAAGAGAATCGTCAGAAGGGAAATCACAAAATGCAGCTCTGCACTCCTGTTTCTTCCTCCCGATGTGGTTTGCTCAGCGTCAGGAAATGAAAATTCAGCCCTGTGTCTCAAATGACTTAAAAATCAAAGTATAATTATATAATTGCCTCTCTCATTCCTGTCATAGTGCCACAAATCTTTCAGCCTCTCAGAGGGTACAAAAGTAGTGTAACCTTTTGGCGGATGTTCCTTTTTTTAATTACAGTACAGTTCTACTGGCTTCACATTCAGCTACAACTTCTTTATTATGTTCATATTCAACACAATGCCTGAATATCACTTCAGCAAAAATGAATGGAATGTTCAGTTTCTACAGTTCAGTTTCCCTGTCATTGATACAAAATTACAAACTTGCAAAACCACAATTGACCAATTACATATAAAACAGATGAAGAAAATTGATGTTCTTATGATGGTGTGAAAGAAATTAATTTGTGGCCCTTTGTGTCTTTCGAAGGGTCGTGTATACTCAGCTGGTCAGTGATAAGACATATCTAGTGTGTATCTGGATACCAGCCACGAGCCATACTGCCACCACGAGCAGCTGAATGCTAATAAGCCTGTGTAAGCACAGACAGGCAAACCTGCCAGGGTACTGAGCATCAATTCCAGACAATAACAACTTAGTAAAAATTAAAATCCTCTTTATGCAACAAAACTATCCTGCTAACCTAATGAATGTGCATGTAATCAAATACCATGGATCGTAGCATATAAGTTGACCTTTGAAGCCTCAAACAATCCTTCCAAAGACAGGGGTTGACTTAGACACTGAACACCACCATGTTGGTGTAGGCAGTTGCTTTTTGTAAATATTGAAAAAGCACTAGTAATTCAAATTAAATCAATGTGCTACATTTTATTGAATGCATTAATTATACAAGGATACCTTTAACCACTATCAAAACATTTTAAAGCCATCAGATTCATTGGACAGAATTTTCTGACTGCCAGGCTGGCGTGCCTGACCCAATCTCCGACGGGCGGTGAGCCGATCCCCGCCAGAGAAGCGGGCCCCGCCGCCATTTTAAGTGGGCGGGCCAATTAAGGTACTTCCTGTGCGGGCAGGTGGGGTGGGGTGGGGGGGGTGGGGGGGGGGGAGAGATTCCCCAAAAGCGAGAGTGCGCCCTGTTGTGCATGCGCACGAAAGAGCACACATCTCTCTGAGGCTAAGTGCTGCCTCAGGGAGATCGCTGACAGTTGTATAAACATGAAAATTAGAAAAAAATCCTAAACATTTCCCCCTCATGTGACAATATCACATGAGATGGGACATGTTAATAAATTTCATTAAAACTTTATTCAACCTTTTAAATCCCTTAAGGTTGGACGGGCAGATCCTTTAATTGTTTTAATGATCCTGTAAATGGCCTCAATTGGCCATTGACAGGTCAGTGGGTGGACAGCTGATCTCACTGTGTCCCCGCTTTCCTGAAAATTTAAATGGGGCGGGATGATATTGGAGGTTCCCCCCGACATCATCCCGCGTCATTTTGTGCGTCGGCGAGCAGGCCCCGCCTCCTGCTCGCTGACGGCAAAATTCAGCCCATTGTCTTCGGCATCCAACACAAAGAGTTCATCAAATTTGGTCTGAGTCACTTTGGCTATGGCAACATTGTAAGGATCCCACTCTGGATCAGATTTGGCACTTTCAGTTTCAGCATGATCGTTCCACAACAAATCATCTCTTTCTCTCCATCCTTCGAATTGGATATTCTGCATCTTTTGAACTATCTGATAACAATTTGTGCAATAATAGCTCCTATGATTTGATGACACAACCACACGAACTATGAAGCGGTGCAGCACCCATATTTCCACTCTTTGTGAAGACGTTTTCTCCAACCATCCACTTATTCCATTTGGCATGAACTTGATCATTGAATGGCTTGTTGAAGCACACATGCAAAGGCTGAACTATGGACAATAGACCCCCTCACTGGTATAACTGCGATGTTGGTTATTTCTTTGCAGGCACCTCTTGATCTCATCGGTAATATGGGATCTGAGCATGTCCCACACGAATATGCTGCATTCTTTGTGTAGGCCACCAGGACACCTATTCCACAACTTCACTCCATCCTTATCTATCCAACCGTTGTCATGGATGTGCACAAAATCTCCTGAGGAGAACTGATTTTCAGCATGATTTTACATTTGAAAATTACCATAGGCTTTAATTTTGTTCCATTGGCCATGCAGGCTAGTACCATCATGAATCATGTCTTCTCATGTCCTGTGGTTTCCACTAGAACTGTTTTTGAACCTTTCCATTCCACAGTTCAGTTGTTGGGCGTATCAAAATTCATGGGTGCTTCATCTATGTTGCCGATGTGACGTAATGGTTACTTGTGTTTTTGCTGTTGTCCAATGAATCGTTGGAAACAGGTAATTTTGGCATTAAGATTTTTGATAGTCTCGGTGGTATTGTTCCTCTGCCGCAACACTAGACATGTCCATTCCAGAAAGTGAGTACAGCAAGTAACTGTTGCTCTGAAACCTTTGCTGGACTCAGTTTGATTTTGTGAACTTAAGTGCGTATTTACGCATTGCATTTCTGGTGATGACGTAACCATTCTGACAATTTTTGAGGACCCATTCCAATACATGTTTCTCAAGACCAGTGGCTGGTCCCTGGTTCTCATGGCGCATTTGGTCTTGGGTATCTTCCTTCTTATTCCATTCTCTCATCAGTTTTTCACTAACACCCTCACGCAGTACAGTTATTTGACAAGTTAGCAAATGTTACCATTTTTAGCCTGAAAACAGTTTCGTTCTTCTTTTTTCATGCCAGAGCACCCATTTCTGTTTGTCGTTCACCACATGAGGGCTGCTCTGTGTGGATGTGTCTCAAATCCCCACACATCTTCTTGGCAACCCTGCCTGTATTGCCTGCCTGATCACATGTGCTGACTTATAAGGTGAGTAAAACATGCATTACTGTGGTGAAAACTTGAGGCCAACTCTTAATTCAAGTATAACATTTCTTCAAAGACGATTGGCCTAGACCCTAAATGTAACTTTTGGCACTGAAGAAATGGGGTCTCCTTGTATGTCAGGTCAACTAATATGCTGCAATCTACAATATATGAAATGAGGGCCATTCTACAAATGCATGTAGTAAGAAGGGGAATTCTGTATGCCCAAAACAGAAGTGCTGGACAGTATAAAACTTTATTTGAATATCTGAAAAAGTTAGCAAATTACATGTTGATAATTGTGACATTCTGGATACAGAGATCGATAAAATTCAATCCAGATAACATTGATTTCTAGGGCAGAATTTTGGGGAGGTGATGGTGATCTCTGCTGCAGGTTGGAGAGCCAGCGAGACCCCCCAGCATCATCTCTTTTTGAGAAGGCCTGCTGCATCATGTGCCATTCAGGCAATTAATATGCCAGCAGCAGGCGTTCCCCTGGGTTTAAGGACTCCCAGGGCAGAAGTCTTGTCTGCCATGAGCTGCTAGCTAATTAGAGGCCGTCAGCTCTGTTGAACAGCAGCGCCGCCACTACGAGCTGCTGATGCCACTACGACACACAACCAAGGCCCAGGATCATCGCTGGATCCCAGGCCAGAGGTGAGTGATGGCGGGAGGAAGGAGGTGAGGGTGGTCATGGGGTGGCAGTTGTGGGGTGTGATGGAGAAGGGGGTTGGCAGCAAGGGCAGGGAAGTGATCTCAGCTGGCTCCCCCATCTTCCTGATACCGGGTCCCTTGATCAGGTAATAAATGTTTTTGAACAAGGGACCCCTAACCCCATGGGTTTGCTTGTTGTGTTCCCTGCATGGCGAGTCACCCACCCATGGCTAGGTTAATACTAGCAGCAGCAGGATGAGGCTTTTAAGTGACCATTAACTGACCATTTAAAGACCTCAGCTGGCGGCAGGGTGGAAAGGCCGATAACGGTCCCGCTCCATGGGCTTTGCCACCACAGATTTAAGCAGGGTGGAGGCAGGAATGTGATGGCGTCCCCACCCACCACACTTCCGCTCAATTAGATGCCCCACTGCCAACAAACCTACCACAGGAAGGGCACAAGATTCTGCCCCTAGATTTAACATACTTACACTGTTTGAGTTCCACTTTTGTTTTGTAACTGATAGACATCAGTTTGACTAATGCCTAGAAAATCTTTAAAATTGGATTGGTAAATTTTTAGGTGTGGTTATTTTCCTCACACTTCAAGTTCCAGAAGCTGAGAAAGCAGGCAGATTGCTGCTAGGACCACATACATTATCACTATGGAGGATATCCTGATCCAATCTGCTCTCATACCTCTAGAGAAACTGTAGCCTATGTTTAGCATGGCTCAGATTGGGAACTAACGTTAGCAGAGGAACTAATCTTTGTTCTCCTTGGCACAACATCTGTGTACAGCATGAGCAGAGGTACAGAACAACTGGAAAATGTGTATGGCATCCATGCATTCTATCCTTCTAAAACCACAGAAGCTGAAAGAGAGGGTGGGGGTTGGAGACCTAGCATAAAGGGATGGGGGTGAAAATTCCTTTTGGGCCTGCTTTGATAGAATGTGTACTTTGAGCCTCTGCTCTGAGTCAAACAGTATGTTAAGATTTGCACTAGCTGGTTCAGGCTTCAGGAAAGGGGGATGTAGACAGTAGCGAGGGTTATAGTTTGAGGAGAAGGAAAATAATATATTTAGTTAGCTCTGTGTTCAGTTGGAAGAAATTGTCTATTACTTCATGTCAGACAGCTCTGAAGTGGTCATGGAGTTGAAGGATGTGAGAACCGGATGTCATCAGCATAAATATAAATGGAAACCCCAAAGCTATGGATGACATTCTCAACAGGTAGCATGTAGTTGAGGAAGAGAAGGGAGGTCAAGAAAGATCCTGGAAGGAACTTTTGCTGGGATGGGAAGAGATATTGTTGGAAATATTCTGTCTTTATTCAGAGTCTTGTAGGAGTAGGTCCAAGCAAGTTCAGTTCTATTACCTGGACAATGTAGGAGAGGCAATGAAGGAAGGCAGCATAGTCAATCATATCAAATGTTATATATAGGTTAAGGAGATAATAATGCATCATTTTCCACTCATCTATTAGTTAATTAACTACATCTTCCTAAATATGTTGGAATTGTTCATTTTCTCTTACCTGTGGGAGGAAGATGAGACAGTTGATGGTTGAGGTACATACAAAGATTCCCCCAGAGGTGATACCATACGAAAGATTGGGCCAGGAACTCAAGAATCTGGTAATGGGAATAATTATTCCTGCAGTGAACATGTTCAAATAAACTCCCACCATGATGGTGACAGTCTGGTTTACAGGGGGAGAGCTGACATTGCTGGTTAAACCAGCTAGATATGTGCCATATAGTAGAAGACTTCCCTGAGTTTAGAAAAAAAGAAACAAGCTGTCAGTAGCAAGTGAACACCTCAGAGCTCATCAATAGAAACCTAAAAAAAATCAAAACTTGTTAAAAATAGATTCAAATGAGTGAGACAATGAAGTTTGCATCTGAGTGAGGCAGTTAAGAAATCATCTAAGTAGAAAGGTGATGACTTTCTCATATTGTCAACTGCAAGTAATAGAGAGAAAATGAATGGCTGAGCAACAAAGCAGAGAGACAGAGCAGAGTAGGACAAAAGTTGATAGGGAGTATAGGGACAAGAGATGCAGATATGAGAAAAGATGAAGTGAAGCACAAAGCAGCATGAGATGACAAGAAAGACAGAGCGGTAACTTGAGACATGCCAACTGGAATGAGAGATTGAATTCTGATTTTGCTTAATGATACAACATCATGCATTTATATAGCACCTTTAATCTAAAACAATTTGCCAAGTTCCTTCAGATGCGTAATCAGAAATAAATGGGTGCAGAGCTAAAGGAGGAAATATTAAGGAGAGCTTTAATATAGGAGAGGTAGGCTGAGTAGCTTGCCAGGTACTTCCAGTGCTAAAGGCACAGCCATCAATGGTGAAGTGAAGGGAGGGAGAGGAAACACAAAGCCAGAACCGGAGTAGCTAAGAGTTCAAAGGATGAGATTGTAGGAGGTACAGGAGGAGAAGAGACTATGAAGGGAGTTAAACATGACAATGAGGGTTGGAGGTGTTAGACTGGGAACCAATGTCAGCCTGAAGGTGTATAAGGTATGGACAAGGGTTTCAACAGTAGATGGGCTAAGGTTATGAAGGTGGATGTAGGTGACTTTTTGCGAGAAAGAGCACAAGGATCAGTAGTTTAACTCAGGTTAAATATGATGCCAAAGTTGCAAAGAGACCATTAAGCATGAAACAGCAGCCAGAGACAGGGTTGGAATGTGTGGAACTGTATAGAAATTATGGCAGTGGATTTTGTCTTCCCAGTGGTTATGTTGAGGAAATTGTGGTTCATTCATGAGTGGATGTCGGACAAGCAGTCTGACAATGCAGGGTCAACAAACACACAGTGGAGAGACAGAACTAGGGTGCAGCCTGGACAACAGAATGCATAGCCATCAATGTTGGGGCAAATGGCAGGGTGCAGGTGTAGGGATAGAGGTGATCACAAAATTAGGAAGGGGTGAGTCCATGAAAGGATTTAAAGAGGATAGAAATTTTTAAATTTGAAGCACGTGAAAGATGAAACTGCCATGATTGGATCCTTGGGGAACTTGAGGTAAAGCCGCTGGCACAGGAACAGAAATCATTGTTTTGATGTTTTGGCTATGATCCTATTGGTAAGAACAGAACCAGGCAAGGGTCATTTCACTGAGCCGAGAAATGGAAGATAGTGTAGTTCGCCATGTCAAAGACTTCAGAAAGTTTAAGGAAGGAATACGCACTGCAGTCAAGTGACTGACACTTGCGACTTTGGTTAGAGCTGTTTCAGTGATGGGGCAGGGCCAGAAAATTGATTGGAGAAATCTGAACATGGACTTGTGGCAAAAAAGAGTGTATATTTTGGAAGCCGCCTGTGTAAAGGATTTTGGAGAGGCAAGGAAGGCTGGAGATGGGCAATGGGCTGCAAGGAGAAAGATTTCAAGAAAGGGGTGGTGATGATGGGGGATAATGACCAAGAAGCATGACTAATCTACTTTGTCAGCTGACATAGGGGCCAAAGAGGGAGGCTGGATAGTCATCTGTTTAGTAGGATGTGGTCAAGTGGGCAAGACCTGGGTCTCTTGTTCAAGATTAACTCAGATGACATGAAGATAGAGAGAAACAGAAGAAAGATGCAAGTTCAGGGTAAGGCAGGTGGAAGGTTGTGAAGCCTAGGGGGATGTTTGGCTTGTGCACAAAGAGAAAGGGGATTGGGGGCAGAGAGACAGCAAAGACAGTTGAATGGATAGTCCCAATCTTAGTGACAAAAGTCCATAAGCTCCTTGCAACTGTTGGAAAAAATGAGTGGAGGAAAGAATAGTTTAAGGACACATTTGGTAATGGAGAAAATAAGCTTCAATCTCAAATGTTCCTGTTTGGCAGAAGAGAGAACATTGACATGGTCCAGTTAGATATGGTTATGAGAGAGGCAGTGCAAGGGAATTTTTCCCAGTCGGCAGAATTCTAGATCCAGCACTGTACAAGTTGCTTTAACATGAATTTTTACTTTAAAAACCACAGGTAACATTTTTTAAAAAATCATGGGATGTGAGTATCACTGGCAAGACCAGCATTTATTGCCTATCCTAATTTATATTGAGTAGTCAAGATGGAGGGTCACAAGGGCCATCAAAGTTGAAAAGAGTAAGTCATGTAGGAGTTATAGAACCAGACTAGCAGCGAGTGCTGATGAGTGAAATTGAACAAACTGGGGATCACAGCCTGGAACCAGAAAAATGAATTACCAAAAAAGTTGCCAAGTCACCAAAGAGTGACTGGTTCACTAATATCGTTCAAAGGAGAGAAACTGCCACCTCAGCCTGATTTGGCTTCCAATATGACCCAATATACTACATGCTCAACTGTCAATGTTATAGGAAGTCAAATACTAAGGTGGCCCAATAAATGCAGTCTTGCCAGAATTATCATAACACCAGCCCCACCAAGAACAAAAAAAGGTGCTACCAAGCTTTTAGTCTTTAAAAACAAAAAAAAAATGCTAAGAGAGAAGTAAGAATTCTTACCTTTAGGAGTGAAATAAGAATGATCCAGATGTCTGTGTAACGAGAAACGCAACATTTCATGATTGTGATAGAGTAGGAAAGATCTTTTTCAATTGCCTAAGGAATGAGAAAATACCAAAAATCTTGTGCAATTATATAGGTGATTCACTAATAGTAAATAAAAATTGTTTTGCATTAGAAAATCTGTAACTTTTCACAAAAAGGAAAAAAAGCATCAAAATTAAAAATTTTTGTTTACCCTCATTCCTGCATTTAAAGATTGCATACACTGAAGTGGGTCAGCAATGCCCCACGTCACCAGAATCAGAATATCCAACCCAATCACTCCAGCTACCAGCCCCAATAACTGAATGTCTTTGATAATCTGAAAAAGAAAGCAAATTTGGATCACTGCATCATGGAAATAAACGAATCACCAATTACTTGGCTCAGATAAGAAACAGCAATATGAAATTATAATGAGATTGTTTAATTCATGAGTAGTGTGAGTTAAAGCTTTTTCAGTGCTTCTCCAATTTAACCAATTCCAGACCAACTAAACTTAAAATGAAATTCAGAGAACTATCCTCTTTAGTGGCTACAGAAGAAAGAACACTACAGATATTGAAACATCTGCAGTTGCAATCAGCAAATTTAAGGCCTGTGGTCTATAAAGCTCATAACCTTCACTCTTTTTGCCTTTCTGAAATTGTTGTTGAGAACTAGAGGCAAGCAATTACAATACGTGAATCAAAGTTCTGGTATTGCTAAATTTTGGAAGTAACACTATTAGGACAGTGACTTCTCTCAGTTTTACAGCACCATCATTGGAGTCCTAATGGTAGTGCAGCTGCTGCAAAAATATACTTTGAAAAGTAATTCCTGTCATAAAATAGACATTTAATGACTACAAAAATGAACTTAATTACAAATGAAAGGATAATTTTTCAAGAGCACTAGGGTGATACTGAACGTATTGAAGTTCTATGTTATAGAAATCCCTTGACAACTATATCAAGCTGGAATCACTAACTAGAAGATACCTCTGGAAGTACAAATATTATCTAAAAAAAAACAGTCAGTCGTGGTAGTCTTCTTGAGGGCTAAAAGAGCTCAGTCTGACTGCTGCAAAAATTTGACTAATATTTCAGTGGAAAGAGCTGATTTTTTGACTATTAGACATGAGCGTAATTGAATCACCAAATCTAGACTGAATCTAATGAATAGTTATCTAGTATTTGTTAAATCTTGTACATGTACACACATTTCAGAGAAAATTTATTAATGTACAAGTACTATCAGTACCTGTTACTCTTCTAGGCAACACTGTGATAGGCTTTACAGTGCTAAAGGCGTAACACTGTGGCACAAAATGATTGGCTATTATCAATCTGCGATTGCACAGTTTGGCTGTGGATTTCCCACAAATCCCTCAAAAACTTTCTAGGATATTTTACACATAATTTTTCTTATGTCTACAAATTTCACAACTTATTTAAATGTATGCATTGATTTGTCCGGAGGTTTTTTAAATTTCTTCATTAAAGACTTTAACTAAAGCCTCTCCCAAAAGTCTGTGCTCAGACTTGATATTTTGCCTAGAGCTTGAATGTGAGCTAAATTTGGATTATTCAATGTGCCTAACTTCCAAGGGTATTTCAGTACCAGCAAGCTATACTATTGAAATAGTTTCTTTGGGTTTGAACAGTCACGGAGCTTTTCTTCATAGTTAAAAAAAAGACAAATTTCAAAAGCTTTAATAATAATTCATGTGAAGCGATAAAGGTATAAGCGTGAAAGAAAGTGGGAAGCTAGTGAATTGAGGTGATTATATATCGGTTATATATTTAGTGTTCTATAATTATCAAGGTACATTAAGCTGGGGAAGGGAGAGAGATGGAGAACTTAGCAATGTTCATTCAACTTTCAGAAGTAAACCATCAGTTGATTTTCAATGTCAATTAGTTATTCTCCTGTGTTTTGTTAACAGATACTAATTCCTTACACCTCTGAGACAAAGTTTCAAATTGCTAACCCCTAAGAGATAGAATTTACTGAAGTAAACATTGTAGTGGATGTTTGTTTTTTTTAAATATAAGGTTGTGAGCAAGAATGACTAAGAATAAAATGACAGTCTTCTGATTACTTGCCTGTTGAAGCTTTTGTTTTGTAATCTCTAAATTTTTAAACAGTGCAGTAAACTGAAGAAGTGGGGAGAGGTTTTCGTTTAATATTAGTTTGATTTTTCAAAATCACATCACTTATATTTGAACTAATTACCTCCACCCATGTTTTGCTGACAGAAACACTCAAAAAACCTCTGGACAACTGGTGTTTCTGAATAATAAATTTCTGGATTGAAGAGGTTACAGTGTATAATGGGACAAAATTAAGAGGGCGTTTGGCCACCTGCCCTTGGGGAGGGGTGCAGGATATTAGCATTGAGCAGGTAGCTCAAAAATGGGAAGAGACAGAATTAATGATGTAAATGAGAGGAAGAATGAGTAACTTGTGGGGAACTCACTGAAGACCACATTGTACCCTTGGTCCCAAACACCAAATGCAGCCTTCAGCTGTTGGAGGCCACCCATCTGAAAGGAAGGGAGGAAAGGCAGATGAAAATTCAAGGGGAAAGAAACCCAATGGGGACAGAGAAATAGTTACACAAAGACAGCAGAAACAGGTAAGAGAGTGATGTTATTCACTAACTTATGCCTCAGAAGATTATCTTATTTATAAAACTCATTAATTTTTATATGCACACTGATGTTTCAAAGAGGTCATGAATAAATTTTCAAGCAAGAGTCATATGTCTTCTTTCCTTTAAGGGTCAGTAAATGACACATGCCACAATGTGCATATATTAATCATAATTGGTGCTTCTTTAACAATCAAGTAATTTATCTTTCCTATTACTAATGAACAAATCATTTCTAGCCAAGAATATTTTAGATAAAATTGATAGTGATAGTTTTATATTGTTTTAGAAGCACAGGAATATATGGAATTGTGGTCATTTTGGTAGGAAAGTCCCAATTGAGTTTGGAAAATGCAATACATCACTCTATTTTCCTACATCTTTCTATTGCTTTCCCCGCCAAATAGCTACCCAGTACCCCCTTGAGTTTACTGACAGTGTCCACTGCCAATGTTATATAAAGTCTTTAAGTCTAAATGGCTCATTTCCCTTTCTTTTGAGCTTGCCTCCTTGTAAAGTTCAGGAAAGTAGAGGGAGCTTGGGTGAGGTAAAGGTCATGAAGATTTACTTGTTGGCTTACCACTCTCTTCTCTGGGACACGCTGAACGAAAACTTTATACAGTCGCCACGTCTTTCCCAATATGGGGCCAAATATCAATGAGGTTCCTATGCAGAGCATCCATATGCGAATCTGTAATTCAAAATTAAGGATTGTGATTAAACAAAATATACTGAAATAATTTCTGGCAATGCTAAAACCACTTTAATCCATGGCCAGGGAGATCTGAAATAAATGCTTTAGGCGTGAATTTTCGTATAGAGAGAGGGGGTCTCCAGCATTGCCAAAATGACGCTGGAGCCCCGATTCCAGAAATCCCGAGCCTGGTACCCATCATTTTCACTGGAGGGGGGTGGGGAAAGAGGGGGGAGTTGGTGTGGAAATGGCGGCAGGTTGTAGTTTGCTCATCTGTAGCTCATAGAGGCAACTGCACATGTAAAAGTACAGCTGCTTTCAAATAGATCCAATTTTCACTGGTGGGATATCTTACAGAAACAAATTGGCATAGGGCAATAAGTTGAGAGTTAAACGCGTGGTTGGTGTGGGGGAAATGGATTGCGATTCATGGAGCACTGACATCAGTACTGGGAAAAGTGGGAGCTGTACCATTAGGATGGTCTTCACCTGAACCATGCTGGCATCGGTGTTCTGGTGAGTCATATAAAAAAGGCAGTAGAGAGGGCTTTAAATTAAATAATGGAGGCAAGGGAAGATGTGATAAATTAAAAGGAGGAGACAAGGCAAGAGATAAAGGTAGTAATAAAGGGAATGATGATCAGAGTGTGGTAGGAAGGGACAGAGTGTACAAAGCTGAGAGTGGCTAGATATAAGGCTAGAGGTTACAAAACTAGTAAAAAGACAGAACTGAAGGTTCTGTATCTGAATACATGAAGTATTCATAACAAAACAGATAAATTGACAGCGCAAATAGAAATAAATATGTGATCTGACAGCCATTACAGAAACGTGGCTGCAAGATGACAAAGACTGGGACCTGAGTATTTAAGGGTTCATGACATTTAGGAAGGACAGGAAGACAGGAAATGGTTCTCTGTTAATTAAGGGTGGCATTGGTACAATAGAGAGAGATGACCTTAGTTCTAGAGATCAAGATGTAGAATCAGTTTGGGTAGAGATGAGAAATGATAAATATAAGAAGTCACTTGGGGGAGTGGTTTATAGGCCTCCAACACTAATCACATTGTAGGATGGGGTATGCAGGAAAAATTAATGGGGGCTTGTGAAAAAGGTACAGCAATAATCATGGGTGATTTTAATCTACATATAGATTGGATGAATCAGATTGGCAACGGTAGCCTAGATGATGAGTTCATAGTGTTTTTGGGACAGTTTCTTACAGCAGCACATTCTAGAGGCAACCAGAGAGCAGGCTACACTAGTTCTGGTAATGTGCAATGAGACAGGATTAATTAATGAACTTATAGTGAAGGCACCCATAGGTAGTAGTGATCATAATATGATTGAATTTCACATTCAGTTTGAGGGAGAGAAAGAGTGGATCTAAGACTAGTGTTTTAAACATGAATAAGGGCAATTGTGTGGGCATGAAGACAGAGCTGGCTAATGTGAACTGGGAAATTAGATTAAGGGACAGGCCAGTAGAGATGCAGTGACAGACATTTAAGGAACTATTTCAGAATACTCTGAAAAGTTACATTCCAATGAGAAAGAAATACTATGAGGGAAGGACGCACCAGCTATGGCTAGCTATTAACTAAGGAGGTCAAAGATAGTATCAAATTAAAAGAAAAAGCTATAATTCCACAAAGATGAGTGGCAGGTCAGAAAATTGAACAGAAGATAAAGAACAACAAAAGATAACTAAATGATTAATAAAGAGGGAGAAATTAGAGTATAAGAGAAAGCCAGCTAGAAACATAATAACAGATAGTAACAGTTACTACAGGTATTTACAAAGGAAAAGAGTAAGTAAAGTGAGTGTTGGTCCCCTAGAGAATGAGAATGGGGAATTAAATATTGGAAAATAAGGAAATGGTGGATGAACTGAATAGATATTTTGCTTCTGTTTTCACTATAGAGGATACTATAACATCCCAGAAAAAGTTGTGAAACGAGGTGAAAGGGAGGAACTTAAAATAATTACAATCACCAGGGAAAGGGTACTGAGAAAATTATTAGAACTAATAGCTGACAAGTCCTGATGGACTTCATCCGTCTTAGAAAAAACAGTTGCTGAAATAGTAATTGGTTTTTAATTTTCCAAAATTCCCTAGATTCTGGAAAGAATTCAGATTGGAAAATAGTGAATATGACACCTCTTTTCAAGAAATGAGAAAGACAGAAAACAGGAAGCTACAGGCCAATTAGCTTAACATCTGTCATAAGGAAATGCTAGAATTTATTATTAAGGTGGTTATAGCAGGGTGCTTAGAAAATCTCAATGCAATCAGGAAGAGTCAACATGGTTTTGTGAAAAGGAAATCATGTTTGACTAATTTATTGGAGTTTCTTTGAGGAGGTAACACACAACATGGATAGAATGGGACCTGTGAATGTGCTGTATTTAGGTTTCCAGGAGGCATTTGATAAGGAGCCACATTGAAGATTACTACGCAAAAAAGGAGCTTATGGTGTAGCGGGTAACATATTAGCCTGGATAGAGAGGATTGGTTAGCTAACAGGAAACAGTCAGGATAAATTGGTCGTTTTTGGGTTGGTAAGGTGTGATGAGTGGAGGGCCACAGGGATCAGTGCTGAGGCCTCAACTGTTTACAGTTTATATAAATGACTTGATAGAAGGGACCAAATGTACACTAATTATGATACGGCAGATTATGTGTGCCAGGCAGATCAAATCCATGAGGGAAGCTTAATCATGCTATCACAATGGTTTTGCAATTTGTATTTATTTTGAAATGTGTGCCCTAAATTCAGAAGTAATAAGTCCACCAAGACTTCAGAGATTTTTTTGAAAATTAAATTAAACACTTATTAATAAAAGATTTTAAGCACACACATAGGTCTACAAATTACTACTATAATAACTCCTAAAACCCCTAATTAATCTGGTTTCCAGTTACACCCCTGTTAAGGCAACAGTAAAAAAAAATTGGATTTTAAACAGGTTCAGGCAAGTCAACACAACACCCTGGACGTAGAACTCATAGTAGCTTTTCTCAGCTTCAGTTTCTGTAGACAACAGGCTTAAATGCACAAATACTGGAGGCTTCTCACACTTCTGTTAGATCTTACAATGCCTTCCCTGACACATAGCCTCATTCTCCTTTATACATGTTTCTCCCTTTTAACGTAAATTCCATTGTTCCCATGTGTATTTGGAACTTTACCTTTCTCATAATATAGATCTTTTCATGGTGCTAACATTATCAGTAACCTTTGGGAAAAATAAACACATTGCTTGGCCTAGCTTCTCTTTGAGATTCAAACTACCCTGATTTATCTAACAATGCTTCCACCTTACATTCTAGGACAGCCATGTTTACGTATTTAGAATTTCAAACCTAGCTTCTTTTGATATATCAAACCCTCCAGACCAGTTAAATCCCATATTCACACACACACGCACACAACCCTACTATTAACCTATTTTTACAATAAATCACAATAATATTTTGAGAATTATTATACTCTTGTGACAATGCTTGCTAAATTTTCAGATGACACTAAGATAAATAGGAAAGCAGAGGGACATAACCAGGTCAAGTGAGTGAGCAAAAATTTGGCAGAGGGAATATAACATGGGAAAATGTGAACTTGTCCACTTTGTCAGGAAGAACAGAAAAGCAGCATATTATTTAAATGGAGAGAGATTGCAGAACTCTGGAGGTACAGAGGGATCTGGGTGTCCTGGTACATGAATCACAAAAAGTTAGTATGCAGGTACAGCAAGTAATCAGGAAAACAAATGGAATGTTGTTGTTTATTGCAAGGGGATTGGAATATAAAAGTAGAGATGTTTGGACAGTTGTACAGGATATTAGTGAGACCACATTTACAGTACTGTGTACAGTTTTGGTGTTCTTATTTAAGGATATAAATGCATGAAGCAGTTCAGAGAAGGTTTACTCAATTGGTACCTGGGATGGGGTGGTTACCTTATGAGGAAAGGTTGTATAGGCGGGGCCTGTGTCAATGGGAGTTTAGAAGAATGAGAGGTGATCTTAGTGAAATATATAAAGTCCTGAGGGGACTTGATGGAGTGGATGCTGAAAGGATATTTCCCCTTGTAAGAGAGAATAGAACCAGGGAACACAGTTTAAAAATAAGAGGTCTCCCAGTTAAGACAGAGATTAGGAGAATTTTTTTCTCTCGGAGGGTTGTGAGTCTTTGGAACTCTCTTCCCCAGAGAGCAGTGGAGGAAAGGTCACTGAATATTTTTAAGGCATAGGTAGATAGATTCTTGACTAATAAGGGAGTCCAAGGCTTTAGGAGGTAGGCAGGAATGTGGAGTTGGGCCACAAACATGTCAGCCATGATCTTATTGAATGGCAGAGCAGGCTCCAGGGGCCAAATGACCTACTCCTGCTCCTAATTCATATGTTTGTATGTGTTCGTATGATGCCCAAAATACACTTTTTAGGAGAAGCTCTAAAGCTGCCGGAGTTCGTTGAAGAGGTAGAGCGACCTTTTGGATAGGTCCAGTGACACCTTGAAGAGAGGTCAGGCGCCTTTTGGGATTTTTAAAATTAGACACGACCATGTATAAAAAGTTGATAAACTTTTTGGAGTTTATCACTCTGTCTGTTGACATAAGCCCAAGGGATACAATTGTACGATTTGTGCTGCATTATTGAACTGATATCACCCCACTGCGATGATAGGTCATGAAATCAGAGTTTGATTGACAGCTCCAAGTGTTTATAAAGTATTTGATGTGGGGCTATGAATACAAATGCTTATATCTGTAAGAGAGTAAGCACTTGAATGACATGTTTGCTTTTATATGGGAATTAAACCACTGAATAAAATGTTGGTTTTTATAAAGGATTACGTAGTTGAAGAAATGTAAATGTAGTGAATGGGTTTTTAATGAATGAATGTTTTTTTTTAAAATAAAGTCTGCAATATACACTTAGAACTTTATTTAATTTCATCTTAGCATGGGTCCTGAGGTCTGCTCATGGTAGATACTGCATGAGTTGGCAAGGAAGGTGTAAGAACAAAGGGTGGTGGATGGTGAGGGGAGCATGAGTTGTCATTAAGATGGCATAGGAGCTATAAAGGGCCACAGGGTGGTTAGAGTGGTATACATTGGCATGGAGGGTAAGAGGGACCATGGGGATTGGTAGGGGGGCATGAGTTGGCATTGGTGCAGCAAGGGGAGTGTGTGTGTGTGGGGTGTGAGTTTCTTTTTTTTTTAGCTGGGACAAAGTCTGGGATCACCAAGGCAGGCCTTTCACATAACACAACTCTGCACCTGGCAGCCCCTGTGGCTGGTTCCAAACTCCTTGCAACTCTGCATTACTGTCTCGGGAGTGAAAATTCAGGCCTTAATGTCTCTACTATTAAGCTACCTTTCTCTTCATGTTGGAGAGCTGAAAGAAAAACGAATGTATACAAGAAAGAAAAATCCAATAATTTCACTACAAAACAGTACTTCATTGGCACACAAAATATAATTAATATCATGTAGTTGGATGTCTCAAGTGCTTGTAACATGCACTGGCTCATGTCAGTTACTTCAATATTTTACAGTGGTTTTCAAGCCATCAGGAATTTACAACCTTTATGAATATAAAGTCAGAACAATAATAACTATAAAGAATGATAGGATGTATTGGGTTTAAAGAATGTCAGAATATTTGGAGTTACATCAGATGTGATTAAAGCACCTCAATGCTGGTCATGTTGGCTGTTGAACCTCCTTTCTTGTCAGAGGATTTTGCAAAGGTACCGCTGATGTTACTTCTCCGTCCTGAGATGCCTCCTGTAGGTTGTCCGAGTCTCTGAAGCATATAGGAGCAGAGAGTCACTGTTGCCCGGTAAACCATTACCTTAGTCTCGGGTTTGACATCCTGGTCCCCAAATATTTTTCCTCAGTCAGCCAAAGGCTGAGCTGGCACATTGTAGGCACTGATGAAATTTGTCGTCTGTGTCTGCTTTAATCGAAAGGAGATTCTCAAAATATGGAAGATAGTCCGCATTTTCCAGGATCTCGCTGTTGATCTTAATCGACTCTGGGGAGGTGTTGTGCTGTGTGCTGTGGGAGCTAATTGTATGAGGACCTTAGTCTTTTTGAGTGTTAAGTGAAAGGCTGATTTTCTCATGTGCTTCAGCGGAGAAGATCACAATGATCTGGAGCCCAGTTTCTGAGTGAGTGCACACACAGTATACTAAAACTCTATGACTAAGATTTTGATTTTGATTTTAAATTTGAGGCAATGTATTAAAAAGTTTCCCATTTGTTCTGAAGATTACCTCCATGCCTGTGGGTAATTTGCTGGAGGTGAAGTGTTGTATTGTAGCGAGGAAAATATAGAAGAGGACTGGAGCAATGACAACCTTGTTTGATCCCAGTCTTCACTGCGATTGAGTCTGTGCTGATTCTGTTGGTGAGAATCACAGCTTGCATCTCATCATGGAGCAGACGGAGGATGGTGACAAATTTCTGGGGGCAGCCAAATTTGAGGAGGATATTCCATAAGGCTTTGTGCTTAACAGAGTGAAATGTTTTTGGGAAGTTGAAAAGGCCATGTACAGCAGCTGTTGCTGTTTCATGCATTTTTCTTGGATTTGTTGTGCAACGAATATCGTGTCTGTGGTGCCACTTGGATGAAAACAACACTGTGACTCTGCAAGGAGCTATTTGGCCACTGGAAGGAGTTGATTGAGGATGATCCTTGCAATGACTTTCCCAGTGGCAGACAGCTGGGAGTATCCTCTGTAGTTACCACAATCAGACTTATCCCCCTTCTTGAATATAGTCACAGCATCCCTGAGATCCCCGGCATGCACTCCTCTTCCCAGATAAGAAATAGGAGTTTGTGCAGCCGGGCATCTCCACCATGTTTCAGAATTTTTGGCAAGGATTCCATCTCTGTAGAGGCCTCGATTTTCAGCTGCTCCAGACTGGGGTGGTGCAGAGACTAAGCTGAATGGGGTATTGAGGAATGGATTTGAGAATGTTCAAGTTGAAGAAAGGGTCTCTGTTGAGTTCTTCAAAACATTCTCTCCAGTGACGACTGACTGCCTCCCTGTCCTTGAAGAGCTCCCCTTCAAACTTGGCTCTCAACATGGTGGGCCCCATGTGTGTTTGAGCCAAAGATCACTGAAGAAACCATGCATGTCGTTGGTCTCTGCAAGTTGTTGGATCTCCTGCATTTTTTCTACCCACCATCTTTTTTTGTTTAATCACATTCGCACAAATAGGCTAACATATTTTAATTTTTTCAAAACTCCTATTCCCTTATTCGGAAACCACTTCAATGCATATATTAAAAGATTTGGTATATAGCATATACTTTTTGGCCACAAATCTTAGTACCTTTTATTTATTCGAGAGGACTAGAATATAAAAGCAGGGATGGGCTGCTGAGGCTTTATAAGGCTCTGGTCAGACCACATTTAGTATATTATGAGCAATTTTGGGTCCCATATCTCAGGAAGGATGTGTTGGCCCTGGAGGGTGTCCAAAGGAGGTTCACAAGAATGATTCCAGGAACGAAGGGCTTAACAGATGAGGAATGTTTGAGGACTCTGGGTCTATACTCGATAGAGTTTAGAAGGATGAGGGGGGATCTGATTGAAACTTACAAAATACTGAAAAGCCTGGATAGAGTGGACTTGGGGAAGATGTTTCCATTAGTAGGAGAGACTAGGACCCAAGGGCACAGCCTCAAAGTAAAGGGAAGGCCTTTTAGAACAGAGATGAGAAGAAACTTCTTTAGCCAGAGAGTGGTGAATCTATGGAATTCATTGCCACAGAAGGCTGTGAAGGCCAGGTCATTGTGTGTATTTAAGACAGAGATAGATAGGTTCTCGATTGGTAAGGGGATCAAAGGTTACGCGGAGAAGGTGGGAGAATGGGGTTGAGAAACTTATCAGCCATGATTGAATGGCAGAGCAGACTTGATGGGCCGAATGGCCTAATTTCTGCTCCTATGTCTTATGGTCTACCTGTTGTTACAATTTTGTCACTTTTTACCTAAACATTTATAATGGAAGAGTCCATCTCAATAGACCTACTACATTTTATAATGGGAAATTAATGTCAGCATGTGGTCATGCTGTAATTACAGCATTCTGCTCACTAGGTGGTGATATTGCACTAGCCATTGACTGAACTGAAAATACATTCCACTGGAAAAAGCTCCTCGGGCTCCAAACCACTTCACAGAAACAACACTAAAAACTAATTGTATAAACTATTTTGTAACCATTTTAAAATCGCTGCCCAAAAATTTTAAATGCTGCGATTACAGCCCCAACGTTTCAAAAGGTCTGAACAAATTTAGGGCTTTGCCACTCTGACCATCTTGTTCTTCCCACCAAAAGTGCCCTGCTTCCAACCCGGAGGAACCAATTTAAGCTGGCATTTTGAATGCCCCCACCCTCTGTTCCCATTGCAAGTGCCAGCTCAGAAAATGTCATTTCAGATTGGACTTGATGCTGTCCTTGTCTGAACACTACCTATTTGCAGAGTTTGAACTCCTCTCTTCTCAGCTCTCCAACCCAAGCCAGTGTCCAATGAAAATGCTGAGGCCTTGAAAGAGAGTCCAGCTGATCTAGCACATGCATAATGCAAAATACCCAGTGACATATCTGATTTTCACATGCAGTGTGAATGTCTGATGGCATTTTGAGGCCTCAAGGCCAACCCAGACATATATATTTGCAATAAAACTAAGCAGGTCTGACAGCGTCTGTGGAGCGAGAAACAGAATTAACGTTTCGAGTCTGTATGACTCTTCTTCAGAGCTAAAGAGATGTAGAAATGTGATAACATTTTTACTGTTGGGGGGGTGGGGGGGTGGGGGAGAGAAGGGGGCTGAACAGGTGAAGCTGGATAGAAGGTCAGCAAGGTGGGGGCTAAGGAGAGATTGACAAAGATGTCATGGACAAAATGACAAAGTGAGTGTTAATAGTTGTAGTAAGGGCTAAAGAAGGTGCTGATAGCGGCATAAAGGTAAGAAAGCAGAATGTGTTAATAGCAGAACGAGGGTCAGCACTCTGTGAAAGGACAACAAGGAACAAGTAATGGGTGGTCCTTTTGGGGATGGGGTGGGGGAGGGGGAGGGGACAGTGGTTGGGGAAAAAGGGTATAAAAATGGATAAAATGGAGATAAAACAATGAATAAATGAATAAAAATAAAAATTTTTTTTAAAAAGGGATTAAAAAAGGGGTCAAGATAGAGGAGTTAGTTCATGGTCTGAAGATGTTGAACTCAATGTTAAATCCGGAAGGCTGTAAAGTGCCTAATCGGAAGATGAGGTGCTGTTCCTCCAGTTTGCATTGGGCTTCACTGGAACAAGGACCACAGGCCAAGGATGGACATGTGGGCATGAGAGCAGGGTGGTGTGTTGAAAAGGCAAGCATCAGGAAGTGCTGGGTCATGCTTGCAGACTGAATGAAAATGTTCTGCAAAGTGGTCAGCCAGTCTGTGTTTGGTCTCCCCAGTGTAGAGGAGACCACATTGGGAGCAGAAAATGCAGTAGACCAAATTGAAGGAGGTGCAAGTCACCTGAAAAGAATGCCCTTGGATGGTGGGGAGGGAGGAGGTAAAGGGGCAGATGTTACACCTTCTGCGGTTGCATGGGAAGGTGCCGTGGGAAGGGGATGAGGTGTTGGGGGTGATGGAAGAGTGTACCAGGGTGTCACAGAGGGAACTGTCTCTACTGAATGCTGACAGGGTGGATGAGGGGAAGATGTGTTTGGTGGTGGCACCATGCTGGAGTTGGTGGAAGTGGTGGAGGATGATCCTTTGAATGCGGAGACTGGATGGGTGAAAAGTGAGGACAAGGGGGACTCTATCATGGTTCTGGGAGGGAGGGGAAGGTGCAAGGGCAGAGGCGCAGGAGATAGGTCGGGCATGGTTGAGGGCCCTGTCAACCGCAGTGGGTGGGAAACCTCGGTTAAGGAAGAAGGAAGACATGTCAGAAGCTCCATTTTGGAAAGTGGCATCATCGGAACAGATGTGACGGAGGTAAAGGAACTGAGAGAATGGGTTGGAGTCCTTACAGTAAGCTGGGTGTGATGAGCTGTAGTCAAGGTAGCTGTGGGAATTGGTGGGCTTGTAATGAATATTGGTGGGCAATCTATCACCAAAAATGGAGACAGAGATGTCAAGGAAGGGAACGGAAATGTTGGAGATGGACCAGGTGATGGTGATAGAGGGGTGAAAATTGGAAGCAAAATTAATTTTTTCCAGGTCCAGCCAATTAAGCACAGAGATAAAAACAAAAAAACTGCGGATGCTGGAAATCCAAAACAAAAACAGAATTACCTGGAAAAACTCAGCAGGTCTGGCAGCATCGGCGGAGAAGAAAAGAGTTGACATTTCGAGTCCTCATGACCCTTCGACAGAACTTGAGTTCGAGTCCAGGAAAGAGCTGAAATATAAGCTGGTTTAAGGTGTGTGTGTGGGGGGCGGAGAGATAGAGAGACAGAGAGATGGAGGGGGTTGGTGTGGTTGTAGGGACAAACAAGCAGTGATAGAAGCAGATCATCAAAAGATGTCAACGACAATAGTACAATAGAACACATAGGTGTTAAAGTTAAAGTTGGTGATATTATCTAAACGAATGTGCTAATTAAGAATGGATGGTAGGGCACTCAAGGTATAGCTCTAGTGGGTTTTTTATTTAATTAATTTATTTTTTTTATATATAATGGAAATAGGTGGGAAAAGGAAAATCTTTATAATTTATTGGGAAAAAAAAAAAGAAGGGGGAAACAGAAAGGGGGTGGGGATGGGGGAGGGAGCTCACGACCTAAAGTTGTTGAATTCAATATTCAGTCCGGAAGGCTGTAAAGTCCCTAGTCGGAAGATGAGGTGTTGTTCCTCCAGTTTGCGTTGGGCTTCACTGGAACAATGCAGCAAGCCAAGGACAGACATGTGGGCAAGAGAGCAGGGTGGAGTGTTAAAATGGCAAGCGACAGGGAGGTTTGGGTCATTCTTGCGGACAGACCGCAGGTGTTCTCTACATTGGAGAGACCAAACGTAAACTGGGCGACCGCTTTGCAGAACACCTGCGGTCTGTCCGCAAGAATGACCCAAACCTCCCTGTCGCTTGCCATTTTAACACTCCACCCTGCTCTCTTGCCCACATGTCTGTCCTTGGCTTGCTGCATTGTTCCAGTGAAGCCCAACGCAAACTGGAGGAACAACACCTCATCTTCCGACTAGGGACTTTACAGCCTTCCGGACTGAATATTGAATTCAACAACTTTAGGTCGTGAGCTCCCTCCCCCATCCCCACCCCCTTTCTGTTTCCCCCTTTTTTTTCCCAATAAATTATAAAGATTTTCCTTTTCCCACCTATTTCCATTATATATAAAAAAATAATTAAATAAATAAAAAAAAACCACTACAGCTATACCTTGAGTGCCCTACCATCCATTCTTAATTAGCACATTCGTTTAGATAATATCACCAACTTTAACTTTAACACCTATGTGTTCTATTGTACTATTGTGGTTGACATCTTTTGATGATCTGCTTCTATCACTGCTTGTTTGTCCCTACAACCACACCAACCCCCTCCATCTCTCTGTCTCTCTATCTCTCCGCCCCCCACACACACACCTTAAACCAGCTTATATTTCAGCTCTTTCCTGGACTCGAACTCAAGTTCTGTCGAAGGGTCATGAGGACTCGAAACGTCAACTCTTTTCTTCTCCGCCGATGCTGCCAGACCTGCTGAGTTTTTCCAGGTAATTCTGTTTTTGTTTTGGATTTCCAGCATCCGCAGTTTTTTTGTTTTTATCTCTGTGTTTAATTGACTGCCACTGCTCTTCAAGAAATGCCTACCTCCTTGAAGAAGTTCTGTTCCTCTCTGCGACAAGATTTCCGGATCTCTCTGTTGCCTTGTTCACCTTCATTGCTTTCCATTTCTCTCCTAGTGTTTGACAAGGTGTTTACTAAAACCCGCTTTCACAGCCATATCTCCTTTCTCAGTGACTGTCTCCGTCTCCGACTTACCCCACATGGATTTCAACTGAAATTCCACCCCTCATGTTTCGAACCCACCCAGGATTACAGGTATCTCCGGGACATAAAACGTTTCTCGGACTGCTGTTCCCGTCACATTCTGAAATCCACTCTCAGTGCCATGCGCCGCCATATGAACACACTCGACCTCTCCCTCCAGCAGCACCGCCGTACCCTTTTTCAAAGCTGCGCGTGCCCCCAGTTTCATTTTATCCTTCGGCTCATCCGACGCCTCAACAAGAAACTTTTTCTCTTTCTCTCAAGTGCTAAGGAACGCAAGCTCCAACAACTCATCGACACCAACACCCATCTAGGACCCTCCACCCCTGCCTGTCCCTCCGTCCCCACCCTTTCTTCCAGTCCCAACCCCAGCCGTGTATTCACTATACCCCCTGACCTTCCCCTCTCCGATGCTGAACGTTCAGTGCTCAGCAAAGGACTTAGTTTCATACCCTTACGCCCTCACCTCAATGAATTTCGGGCTCGGCATGATGCTGAACTCTTCTTCCGCCGTCTTCGTCTCCGGGCTCACTTCTTTGGGCAGGAGTCCTCTCCCAGTTCAACGGATCCTTTTACCCATCTTCAATATTCTCCCTCCACCTGGACCCCTCCCTCTGGATTCTTACCTTCTCTCGATCTTTTCATTGAGAACTGTCGGTGCGACATTAGTCGTCTCAATTTCTCTGCTCCTCTCACCCATTCTAACCTGTCTCTCTCTGAACTTACTGCATTCCATTCTCTCAGGTCCAACCCTGACATTGTCATCAAACCCGCTGACAAGGGTGGTGCTGTTGTTGTCTGGCGCACTGACCTCTACCACGCGGAGGCTGAGCGTCAACTCGCAGACACTTCCTCCTACCTCTCCCTGGACCATGACCCCACCACTGAACATCAAGCCACTGTTTCCAGGACTGTCACTGACCTCATCTCCTCTGGGGATCTCCCTCCCACAGCTTCCAACCTGATAGTCGCCCAACCTCGGACGGCCCGCTTCTATCTCCTACCCAAAATCCACAAACAGAACAGCCCCGGTAGACCGATCGTCTCAGCTTGCTCCTGCCCCACAGAACTCATTTCTCGTTATCTTGACTCCCTTCTCTCTCCCCTTGTCCAGTCCCTTCCCACCTACATCCGTGATTCCTCTGACACCTTACGTCACATCAACAATTTCCAGTTCCCTGGCCCCTACCGCTTCCTCTTCACCATGGACGTACAATCCCTCTACACCTCCATCCCCCACCAGGATGGTCTGAGGGCCCTTAGCTTCTTCCTCGAACAGAGGCCCGAACAATCCCCATCCACCACTACTCTCCTCCGTCTGGCTGAACTTGTTCTCACGCTGAACAATTTCTCCTTCAACTCCTCTCACTTCCTCCAAATAAAAGGTGTGGCTATGGGTACCCGCATGGGCCCCAGCTATGCCTGTCTCTTTATGGGGTATGTGGAACATTCCTTGTTGCAGTCCTACTCCGGCCCCCTTCCACAACTCTTTCTCCGGTACATCGATGATTACTTTGGTGCTGCTTCATGCTCTCGTCAGGACTTGGAAAAATTTATTAATTTTGCTTCCAATCTCCACCCCTCCATCATTTTCACGTGGTCCATCTCTGACACTTCCCTTCCCTTCCTTGACCTCTCTGTCTCAATCTCTGGTGATAGACTGTCCACCAATATCCATTACAAACCCACTGACTCCCACAGCTATCTCGACTACAGCTCCTCACACCCCACTTCCTGTAAGGACTCCATCCCATTCTCTCAGTTCCTTCGCCTCCGTCGCATCTGTTCCGATGATGCTACATTCAAAAACAGTTCCTCTGACATGTCCTCCTTCTTCCTTAACCGAGGTTTTCCACCCACGGTCGTTGACAGGGCCCTCAACCGTGTCCGGCCCATCTCCCGCGCATCCGCCCTCACGCCTTCTCCTCCCTCCCAGAAACATGATAGGGTCCCCCTTGTCCTCACTTATCACCCCACCAGCCTCCGCATTCAAAGGATCATCCTCCGCCATTTCCGCCAACTTCAGCATGATGCCACCACCAAACACATCTTCCCTTCACCCCCCTTATCGGCATTCCGTAGGGATCGCTCCCTCCGGGACACCCTGGTCCACTCCTCCATCACCCCCTACTCCTCAACCCCCTCCTATGGCACAACCCCTTGCCCACGCAAAAGATGCAACACCTGCCCCTTCACTTCCTCTCTCCTCACCGTCCAAGGACCCAAACACTCCTTTCAAGTGAAGCAGCATTTCACTTGCATTTCCCCCAACTTAGTCTACTGCATTCGTTGCTCCCAATGTGGTCTCCTCTACATTGGAGAGACCAAACGTAAACTGGGCGACCGCTTTGCAGAACACCTGCGGTCTGTCCGCAAGAATAACCCAAACCTCCCTGTCGCTTGCCATTTTAACACTCCACCCTGCTCTCTTGCCCACATGTCTGTCCTTGGCTTGCTGCATTGTTCCAGTGAAGCCCAACGCAAACTGGAGGAAAAACACCTCATCTTCCGACTAGGGACTTTACAGCCTTCCGGACTGAATATTGAATTCAACAACTTTAGGTCGTGAGCTCCCTGCCCCATCCCCACCCCCTTTCTGTTTCCCCCTTCCTCTTTTTTTCTTTTCCCAATAAATTATAAAGATTTTCCTTTTCCCACCTATTTCCATTATATAAAAAAAAAATAAAAAAAAAATAAAAAAAAATTAAAAAAAAACCCACTAGAGCTATACCTTGAGTGCCCTACCATCCATTCTTAATTAGCACATTCGTTTAGATAATATCACCAACTTTAACTTTAACACCTATGTGTTCTATTGTACTATTGTGGTTGACATCTTTTGATGATCTGCTTCTATCACTGCTTGTTTGTCCCTACAACCACACCAACCCCCTCCACCTCTCTGTCTCTCTATCTCTCCGCCCCCCACACACACACCTTAAACCAGCTTATATTTCAGCTCTTTCCTGGACTCGAACTCAAGTTCTGTCGAAGGGTCATGAGGACTCGAAACGTCAACTCTTTTCTTCTCCGCCGATGCTGCCAGACCTGCTGAGTTTTTCCAGGTAATTCTGTTTTTGTTAAGGCCATTAACAATCCGATTGATTTAAATGTTTCACTACCCATCCAACCTTATGGTTGACGCAGTCAAAAAGGCCAGGTGGCATATGCACTTTTTGCGAAACCTCATCCACGGGAGGGCTGAGGTTTCGATCCGTCATTTAAAAAAAAGAAAAAAAGTTTCATCCTAATTTCTCAACAGCGTTACATGAGGGGACATGTTTTTTTTAAACACCTTAAAATTCTTTATTTTCTATTTTCAAAACTGTTCAACTCTCCCTGAGTTGTCTCAGGGAGCTTTTGCAGCACGCACCCACAAGCATGCGTGAAGTTCATGCTCACCATCCTCCTCGCCTGCTCACACAGGCGGCGCTGAGCACGTGATTCACACTGGGTGGGTCTTAATTGGCCTGCCAGCTTGAAATCGGGGTCTGGCCCCAATTGTTCACAGGCAGTCGGCTTCCCAACTGCCCTTACCTGACGAGGGCTAAATTCTGCCCTAGGTTTTTTGAACTTTACTCTTCTAACAATAAAACCCTTAAGTAACACCAATTTTATTAGTAAACTTTAGAAAAAATGAACACATTGTTTGGCTTTTTTGGCTAGGTGTGATATTTCACCCATTCTTTTGAATGGTTTATTTAAAAATGCTAATTTTCCCTCTTTACATTTCACCTTGTAATTTACCAGATTAACATTTCAAACTTGCTTCTCTTCTATACATCAAAGCCTCTACCAGCTGGCTTTAATCCAATTAAGACACAGACACAAGACACAGACATGCACATAGACACCACTAGAACTCTATTTTAAAATAATTTCCAATAACATTACAGACATTATTAAATCTTCTTGACAATTTATTAATTTACTATTGACTTGTGCTCTATTAATTCACTGCCAATTTCTGATCTATGCACTGATTAGTTTGTTTGTGCCCACTGTTCTGTTACTTCCTGTTCCATTACTGGGGCTGATTGCTGGTTTTGTGTTATGTGCAGTTGTCCTGCAACACTTATCAGTAATGTTTCATTGTGTGAATGATTGGTCATACGTAAGGTGAAATGACTGATGAAATTTAATATAAAATGATATATTATGTGATCAAATTTGGGAGGATGAGGAGAAGCAATATAAACGAAATGCTCCAATCTTAAAAAGGTTCCAGAAATAGAGAAACATGAGAGTTTACAGTCACAAATCTTTGAAGATGGCAAGTTTATAAAAGCTATTTCAAAATACATACCGAAACTTTGGCTTTATAAATTGAAACATATGCTTGCCTTTATAAATATAGACATACAGTACAAAAGGAAGTTGTGTTTTTTTATAAATTATATCACTGGCTAGGTTACAGCTAATATAAAAAAAAATATATATAAGATAAAAACAAAAACAGAATTACCTGGAAAAACTCAGCAGGTCTGGCAGCATCAGCGGAGAAGAAAAGAGTTGACGTTTCGAGTCCTCATGACCCTTCGACAGAACTTGAGTTCGAGTCCAAGAAAGAGTTGAAATATGAGCTGGTTTAAGGTGTGTTGTGGGGGGGGGGCAGGGGGTGCGCGCGGAGATAGAGAGAGAGAGAGAGAGAGAGAGAAGTGGAGGGGGTTGGTGTGGTTGTAGGGACAAACAAGCAGTGATAGAAGCAGATCATCAAAAGATGTCACCAACAATAGAACAAAAGAACACATAGGTGTTATAGTTGGTGATATTATCTAAACGAATGTGCTAATTAAGAATGGATGGTAGGGCACTCAAGGTATAGCTCTAGTGGGGGTGGGGAGAGCACAAAAGATTTTAAAATATTTAAAAATAATGGATATAGGTGGGAAAAGAAAAATCTATATAATGTATTGGGAAAAAAAAACAAAAGGAAGGGGGAAACAGAAAGGGGGTGGGGATGGAGGAGGGAGCTCAAGATCTAAAGTTGTTGAATTCAATATTCAGTTCGGAAGGCTGTAAAGTGCCTAGTCGGGAGATGAGGTGTTGTTCCTCCAGTTTGCGTTGGGCTTCACTGGAACAATGCAGCAAGCCAAGGACAGGCATGTGGGCAAGACAGCAGGGTGGAGTGTTAAAATGGCAAGCGATAGGGAGGTTTGGGTCATTCTTGCGGACAGACCGCAGGTGTCCTGCAAAGCGGTCACCCAGTTTACGTTTGGTCTCTCCAATGTAGAGGAGACCACATGGGGAGCAACGAATGCAGTAGACTAAGTTGGGGGAAATGCAAGTGAAATGCTGCTTCACTTGAAAGGAGTGTTTGGGCCCTTGGACAGTGAGGAGAGAGGAAGTGAAGGGGCAGGTGTTGCATCTTTTGCGTGGGCATGGGGTGGAGCCATAGGAGGGGGTTGAGGAGTAGGGGGTGATGGAGGAGTGGACCAGGGTGTCCCGGAGAGAGCAATCCCTACGGAATGCCGATAGTGGGGGGTGAAGGGAAGATGTGTTTGGTGGTGGCATCATGCTGGAGTTGGCGGAAATGACGGAGGATGATCCTTTGAATGCGGAGGCTGGTGGGGTGATAAGTGAGGACAAGGGGGACCCTATCATGTTTCTGGGAGGGAGGAGCAGGCGTGATGGCGGATGCGCGGGAGATGGGCCGGACACGGTTGAGGGCCCTGTCAACGACCGTGGGTGGAAAACCTCGGTTAAGGAAGAAGGAGGAGGACATGTCAGAGGAAATATTTTTGAAGGTAGCATCATCGGAACAGATGCGACGGAGGTGAAGGAACTGAGAGAATGGGATGGAGTCCTTACAAGAAGCGGAGTGTGAGGAGCTGTAGTCGAGATAGCTGTGGGAGTTGGTAGGCTTGTAATGGATATTGGTGGACAGTCTATCACCAGAGATTGAGACAGAGAGGTCAAGGAAGGGAAGGGAAGTGTCAGAGATGTACCACGTGAAAATGATGGAGCGGTGGAGATTGGAAGCAAAATTAATAAATTTTTCCAAGTCCTGATGAGAGCATGAAGCAGCACCAAAGTAATCATCGATGTACTGGAGAAAGAGTTGTGGAAGGGGGCCGGAGTAGGACTGGAACAAGGAATGTTCCACATACCCCATAAAGAGACAGGCATTGCTGGGGCCCATGCGGGTACCCATAGCCACACCTTTTATTTGGAGCAAGTGAGAGGAGTTGAAGGATAAATTGTTCAGCGTGATAACAGGTTCAGTCAGACGGAGGAGAGTTGTGGTGGATGGGGATTGTTCGGGCCTCTGTTAGAGGAAGAAGCTAAGGGCCCTCAGACCATCCTGGTGGGGGATGGAGGTGTAGAGGGATTGGACATCCATGGTGAAGAGGAAGTGGTTGGGGCCAGGGAACTGGAAATTGTTGATGTGACGTAAGGTGTCAGAGGAATCACGGATGTAGGTGGGAAGGGACTGGACAAGGGGAGAGAGAAGGGAATCAAGATAACGAGAAATGAGTTCTGTGGGGCAGGAGCAAGCTGAGACGATCGGTCTACCGGGGCAGTTCTGTTTGTGGATTTTGGGTAGGAGATAGAAGCGGGCCGTCCAAGGTTGGGCGACTATCAGGTTGGAAGCTGTGGGAGGAAGATCCCCAGAGTAGATGAGGTCAGTGACAGTCCTGGAAACAATGGCTTGATGTTCAATGGTGGGGTCATGGTCCAGGGAGAGGTAGGAGGAAGTCTCTGCGAGTTGACGCTCAGCCTCGTCCCCACCCCATCTTCCAATCCCAGCCCCAGCCGTGTATTCACTATATCCCCTGACCTTCCCCTCTCCGATGCTGAACGTTCAGTGCTCAGCAAAGGACTTAGTTTCATACCCTTACGCCCTCACCTCAATGAATTTCGGGCTCGGCATGATGCTGAACTCTTCTTCCGCCGTCTTCGTCTCCGGGCTCACTTCTGTGGGCAGGAGTTCTCTCCCCATTCAACGGATCCTTTCACCCACCTCCAATATTCTCCCTCCACCTGGACCCCTCCCTCTGGATTCTTACCTTCTCTTGATCTTTTCCTTGAGAACTGTCAGCGCGACATTAGTCGTCTCAATTTCTCTGCTCCTCTCACCCATTCTAACCTGTCTCTCTCTGAACTTACTGCACTCCATTCTCTCAGGTCCGACCCTGACATTGTCATCAAACCCGCTGACAAGGGTGGTGCTGTTGTTGTCTGGCGCACTGACCTCTACCTCGCGGACACTGAGCGTCAACTCGCAGACACTTCCTCCTACCTCTCCCTGGACCATGACTCCACCACTGAACATCAAGCCATTGTTTCCAGGATTATCACTGACCTCATCTCCTCTGGGGATCTTCCTCCCACAGCTTCCAACCTGATAGTCGCCCAACCTCGGACGGCCCGCTTCTATCTCCTACCCAAAATCCACAAACAGAACTGCCCCGGTAGACCGATCGTCTCAGCATGCTCCTGCCCCACAGAACTCATTTCTCGTTATCCTGACTCCCTTCTCTCTCCCCTTGTCCAGTCCCTTCCCACCTACATCTGTGATTCCTCTGACACCTTAGGTCACATCAACAATTTCCAGTTCCCTGGCCCCAACCACTTCCTCTTCACCATGGACGTCCAATCCCTCTACACCTCCATCCCCCACCAGGATGGTCTGAGGGCCCTCAGCTTCTTCCTCGAACAGAGGCCCGAACAATCCCCATCCACCACAACTCTCCTCCGTCTGGCTGAACCTGTTCTCACGCTGAACAATTTCTCCTTCAACTCCTCTCACTTCCTCCAAATAAAAGGTGTGGCTATGGGTACCCGCATGGGCCCCAGCTATGCCTGTCTCTTTATGGGGTACGTGGAACATTCCTTGTTCCAGTCCTACTCCGGCCCCCTTCCACAACTCTTTCTCCGGTATATCGATGATTACTTCGGTGCTGCTTCATGCTCTCGTCAGGACTTGGAAAAATTTATTAATTTTGCTTCCAATCTCCACCCCTCCATCATTTTCACGTGGTCCATCTCTGACACTTCCCTTCCCTTCCTTGACCTCTCTGTCTCAATCTCTGGTGATAGACTGTCCACCAATATCCATTACAAACCCACTGACTCCCACAGCTACCTCGACTACAGCTCCTCACACCCCGCTTCCTGTAAGGACTCCATCCCATTCTCTCAGTTCCTTCGCCTCCGTCGCATCTGTTCCGATGATGCTACCTTCAAAAACAGTTCCTCTGACATGTCCTCCTTCTTCCTTAACCGAGGTTTTCCACCCACGGTCGTTGACAGGGCCCTCAACCGTGTCCGGCCCATCTCCCGCGCATCCGCCCTCACGCCTTCTCCTCCCTCCCAGAAACATGATAAGGTCCCCCTTGTCCTCACTTATCACCCCACCAGCCTCCGCATTCAAAGGATCATCCTCCGCCATTTCCGCCAACTCCAGCATGATGCCACCACCAAACACATCTTCCCTTCACCCCCCCATCGACATTCCGTAGGGATCGCTCCCTCCGGGACACCCTGGTCCACTCCTCCGTCACCCCCTACTCCTCAACCCCCTCCTATGGCTCCACCCCATGCCAACGCAAAAGATGCAACAGCTGCACCTTCACTTCCTCTCTCCTCACCGTCCAAGGACCCAAACACTCCTTTCAAGTGAAGCAGCATTTCACTTGCATTTCCCCCAACTTAGTCTACTGCATTCGTTGCTCCCAATGTGGTCTCCTCTACATTGGAGAGACCAAACGTAAACTTGGCGACCGCTTTGCAGAACACCTGCAGTCTGTCTGCAAGGATGACCCAAACCTCCCTGTCACTTGCCATTTTAACACTCCACCCTGCTCTCTTGCCCACATGTCTGTCCTTGGCTTGCTGCATTGTTCCAGTGAAGCCCAACGCAAACTGGAGGAACAACACCTCATCTTCCGACTAGGCACTTTACAGCCTTCCGGACTGAATATTGAATTCAACAACTTTAGATCTTGAGCTCCCTCCTCCATCCCCACCCCCTTTCTGTTTCCCCCTTCCTTTTGTTTTTTTTTCCCAATAAATTATATAGATTTTTCTTTTCCCACCTATTTCCATTATTTTTTAAATATTTTAAAATCTTTTGTGCTCTCCCCACCCCCACTAGAGCTATACCTTGAGTGCCCTACCATCCATTCTTAATTAGCACATTTGTTTAGATAATATCACCAACTTTAACACCTATGTGTTCTTTTGTTCTATTGTTGGTGACATCTTTTGATGATCTGCTTCTATCACTGCTTGTTTGTCCCTACAACCACACCAACCCCCTTCACTTCTCTCTCTCTCTCTCTCTCTCCGCCCCCCCCCCCCCACACACACACCTTAAACCAGCTTATATTTCAACTCTTTCTTGGACTCAAACTCAAGTTCTGTCGAAGGGTCATGAGGACTCGAAACGTCAACTCTTTTCTTCTCCACTGATGCTGCCAGACCTGCTGAGTTTTTCCAGGTAATTCTGTTTTTGTTTTGCAGCTAATATATTGTGTTTAATTCTGAGCATCACATTTCAGGAAGGGTCAAGGCCATGGAACGAACGTAGGGAAAGTTTCCCAGCATAATACCAAAAACGACAGACTTGAATTGTGCGGATAGATTAGAGAAGCTGAGATTGTTCTCTTAAAGCAGAGCAGGAAAAGGGGGATATAAAAGATATTCAAAAAATTGAGGTTTTGATACAGTAAATAAGGAAAAATTGTTTTCACTAGCGGGATAGTTGGTAACTAGAGAAGAGATGCAAGATAATTAGCAAAGGAGTCAGAAAGGAGTTGAGGAGATTTTTTTTGTTACGTAGCAAGTTATGATGATCTGGAATACACTGCCTGAAAGGGTGGTAGATTAAACAGCGACTTTCAAAGGGAATTGGGATAGATACTTGAAAAATAACAACACTTGCAGGGCTTTGGGGAGCAGGGAAGTTGGACTAATCAGATGGCTTTTCAGAGCTGATACATGCATGATGTGCCAAATGGCCTTCTTCTGGGCTCTAAGTCTCAATGAATGGTTTGAGGGGATGAATTTTCCTGTTGTGACTGAAATATTAAACAAAGTCAGCCAGATCTTTTGTTGTAATTTAAATTCTGTTTTAATCCATTGATGTTTTATAGTGACAGGCTCTGCTGTTGGAGGGTGTGTTTATTTATAAATGTTTATTCTGTCGGCACGTTACATTGAAACTTTAAAGAATGTACAGACCTTTATTTCCTATTCACACTACTGGATTCCAACTGGCTGTAGAGACAACTTGTGCTGCACAATTTAATTTCACCTTGAATTAAATTCATCTTTCAATTTTTATAAAAGGTTTTCTCTACCATTTACTATGTTTTACATTTTTTATATTTTCAAAATAACTTTCCTTTATTTCCAACACCTAAAATATACAACTACATCAAAATTTTCTCCATTAAACCATATAATCCTTCTCTCAAATATCAGATTTTAACTACAATTATCTGCATGGAATTATAGCCTGAAAATATTAACACTCGCACAATACTGCATGATAAAAGAAATTGACTTAATCATTATAAAATCGGACGGCTTCATACCATACTCTACTTCTGGGATAAAAGGGTTTATCCCTCAACTCTATGTGAGATATTCTTGTACATATTAAAGTTTCTCTATTCTTTGTTTCCATTTTATGTCCCATAGACAAAAGATTATTTGTTTCATGCTCCTAAAATAGTTGAGAGAATGATGCTCATGCTGAAGACTTGCACAGCAGTTAGCAGCTTTGCCAGTGTTGCTGTACGACTGGTTGATGGGTGAGATTAAATTAAGGCAAGTGTTTTTCTTACTCGCATAAATATTGTGCACTGATAAAACTGAGTCACAGAGTAATCATACATACATCACTGCATAGTTCCTCATGTTTCCTCACCTGGAAAATCAGCTCGACTGATATTTCCACTGCAGCTGTTTTTCCTTCCACAATCCCGAACATGTATCCACTGACATAAGTGAAAACACTTCCAATAATTGTTACAATGTTGAGGTTTGGACTGGACATTTTCACAATCCTGGTAGAAATAATTAGCAAAAGCAAAGCCTTGGTGAAATCTTCATATCATAGAACAGAATTGTAAGTATTAGCATGACAAGTTCTTGAACAGCAACATTTTTTATTAACATGCACTGCATTTTTAATATTACTACTAAAATCTAGTTTCCTTAATCTGAAGGCCAAATTCCAGAACCAGGTTTTCTCTGTGGGCTTATGATTCTGCTGGCAGATTATAGGAGCACAATTTAGAAGTATAAATCGAGACTTGGTTCATGACATTGTATTTTTGATATATATTAATGACCTGGACTCGGATGTACAGGGTATAATTTCAAAGTTTGTAGATAAAACAAAACTGAAATGCAATAAACAGTGATGAGAATGGTAACAGGCTTCAGGAGGAAATAGACTGGTGAAATGTGGAGGCACATGCCAGATGAAATTTAATGCAAACAAGCACAAAATTATTCATTTTTATAGGGATAACAAGGAGAGGCAATACAAATCAACTTATACAAACACCCGCTTTGAAATTGTTACTCGAGTCTTTGAAAGCGGCAGAAAAAGTTGAGAAGGCTGTTTGTTAAAAAGGCAACCTCGGATTTATAGTTGGAGGCAGGGAGCCCAAAAGCAACAAAGTTTTTCTGAACTTTACTCCACTGGGGCCTAACCAGTGCTTCATTTTGTGTCCAGTCCTGGGCACCACACTGTGGGAAGTATGCTAAAGTCTTCTGAACAGTGCAGGGAAGATTTACCAGAATGGTACCAGTGATGAAAGAGTTCAATTGTGTGGAGAGACCAGGGTAACTGGGACTGTTCTCCTTCCAGCACAGCAGATTAACAGGGGTATTCAAAATCATGAAGTGTTTTGATAAAGTAAATCAGGGGAACTGTTTGCACTGGCAGAAGGGTCAGTAACTGGAGGGCACAGACTTAAAGTCAAAAAAGGTCAAAAGAAGCAGAAGCGTCATGAGGTAAAAAGAAGCTTGTGCAGGGAGTTATGAAGATCTGGAATGTACTACCTGAAAAGGTGGTGGAAGCAGATTCAATAATAACTTTTAAAGGGAATTTGGAGAAGCATTTGGCGGAAAAAAGTACAGGACTACAGGGAGAGTACAGGGAAGTGGGATTTAATGGACATTTCTTTTAAAGGTCTCCTTTGGCGCTGCATCAATCCACTGAAGTCAGTTTTCTGCCCAATGGTAAAAGTACAAATGCACCCCTAGGAGTGTGTTCTTCAGAACAGTAAGGGTACAGCAGTGCAGTGGCCTTGGTTCTGAGTTTATGAGTTCACAGCGTTCTGAAATTCAAATCAAGGTCATTTTTGACCATGGAATCCCTAAATTATTCACTAATGTTCTTCAGGGAATGGAATGAGACACCCCTACACAATCTGATTAGCAAGGGACTCCAGTAGTTGAATGAATCCTAATGCCTTAATTTGTTTAAAGAAAAAGCATTCAAGGCAGTGCCAATCACCACTTTCTCAGGGCAATCAGTGCTACTTTGCTAGAGTCGCCCACATCCCAAAAACATTTTTTTTTTAAAACTGTGGCTGTAATGATTAGTATTTTACACACGCATTGTAATATTATTTACCAGAAAATCCAGTCCATTGTCATCATCATACAATTTTTTAATGAAAGCTAGAGCCATTATTACCAGACTAATGTAACAAATCTTATGTAGTCCTATCCATCGGAAACCTAAGTTAGTCAATAGATAGCTCATAGAAAAATAATAGAAAAAGTAAAATGACAATTTCTAAATTTCAACTTTCTCTACATTCATTTACTATTTGTTACTATTTGAAAAACAGGTCATTTAAGGATATATTTCACCTCTCTTCTATTTTTACTTAGTCCTGTTGAAGGGTCATTCAGACTTGACACATTAACTGTGCTCCTCTCCACAGATGCTGCCAGACCTGCTGAGTTTCCAGGTATTTTTGTTTTCGTTTTGGATTTCCAGCATCCGCAAGTTTTTTGCTTTTATCATTTAAGGATAGACTGCTTTAAATGTGACATTAGTTCTATTCTAAGATTTTCGTCTTAATATGGAGAGAAGGGAGGCTTTTTTGTTGATTTATGAAAGATGTTGACATAACTGAGTTTGAGATAAATGGGTGAGACTGTACTGGGTCTTACAGCATCAATCTAAAGTTTAAAAACTGTACAGTAGTTGATTTTTTCTGATTTATTAAAGGAAGGGTTTTGCCTTAATTAAGAAATCATATAAATTTTGGAAAGAAACAAAAGCAAAATAATACACAAATGGTGTAAGAGATTAGAGATAAGAGAGGAAAAAGGAAAAATTTAAAAAATAGTTTTTCACCATGTCCTTTTTAAAGCACTTACTAAACAAAAATCAGATCATTTTGATGTCATTCTGTCCATAACAGTCCATTCTATTATTTTACCTGATAGTATCAACACTGTGAGAGTTTTCCTTTTAGAACAATTTTTTCTTTGGGCTAGCATTTCTTATCTCTAAGGCACACCAGCAGAAAAACCAGCAACCAACCCAAAGTGGCAGTCAGAAGATCAGCAATTCTAGATCCAAATTGAAACAGGCTAACATTGGGCTAATTCAGTAAAAGAAATCAGACATTTTGTTTATAGCTAAACTGTGTTTCTCCTTGCAAGAAAATAGTGCCTTGTGCAATCAGTGGAACCCTGCCTTTTCTAGATGTCATTTTGTACATGCTTGATGCAATTTTGTGAGTAGAATATGATGCAATAGTGTTATTCAGGGCTCCTGGGATGTGGATTTCAATTTATTTTCAATGTTGCCTTGTAATCTTCCCAATCTGTCTCATGTCCATGGTGGCCAGTAGCTATAGCTATAGGTGCAATCGTCCATTTAATCATATTAGTGACACTGGTCACATACACATCCATCCCAAAAGCAAACAAAATTGTTGAGAATAAATTTAAACAAATTATGTGATTACATGGTTCTGGAATTTTTTCAGGTCAAGTCAGATTGAAAAACCTTCATCCCCCTCATACTAAACATAAAATCGTAAAGTGACAAAAAGACTAAATGAAATCTCTTAGTTCCTTCTAGTCAAAAATTTATGTTCACTTAATTTTAATGCTAATATTAACGTGTTTGTAATAATGCTAATTGAAAACCTCCAAACCTACCTCTGTTTCTGTTTCTCTTGCTTGTGTCTCTAATTCTATTTTTCCTTTGTGCCTTACTCCTCTCTCTCTTTTCCTTTCCACTATCTTCTTCATATGTACTAATAGACAGAATAAGTAGCTGACCATGCAACTCTAGATGTCTGACCCTGCCTTTATTCAAATTACAAAGATACTTTATGATCTGCCTAATCTGAGGGCATTAAAGTTAATTGCTCAAATCAGCACAGGCCAGCAACTGAACCTTGATCTTTTCTAATCAATATAATTCACTGTCAATTAACTCACTTACCTAATGAATTAGCTAAGGTGGGGGTGGGGAAGAATTAGATCTCAAATTTAAAACAGGTGTTAGAAATGCATTATTTTACAAATAGTACCTGTTGTTTTTGAATTTGATGGTGAAGATAAGAAAGAAAAGTGCTAACAGAATCCCACATGATAATAAGGTGCACATGATTCCAAATAATACAGGGGAGATAGTTTTGACTTCAGACATTACATTCTGTCAAAAGAAAATCATAGATGTTATTAAATACAAACATTGTGATCACAAAAAGCACTTACTCATTACTACAAATATTAAAGATATTTGAGAAGTACTCATGTAGCAAAATTATTCTGAGCGAGCAAACAAACACCATCAAAAATTTTAATATAAAAGTTTATGGATTTGAGGCAATTTTTTTGTTATTACCAACTGGAATGTGGCAGTAGCAGAGACTAAATATATTTCCTCCGTTGAAATTCAGCATCAAACGCTTCAGATCAGATCCAGTCCCTCTAGTCTATCTGGGAAATACAACTTAATCTTTGCTAACAAGGAATTTAATAATTTGTTTGCAGTATCTCGGTCACATTTCCTCCTTTATTTCAGACAAGTTACAGTGTTAAATCATTCCTTTACCCTGTAGTGCACATCATGTACCAATCCAACATGGTACAAGGCACAAGTTTCGATACCACATTTAAGCATTACTTAGTGACTTGGTTGATGATAAAGAGCTCACAGCAGATGTGCTGGAGCTCTCATCCCATTAGCGGCCTTCACATTTCCATTCTGGCAGATTAAGATAAACACAAGAAAGTTTGTGCACTGGTGGCACTGTCATGATCAGATAACCATGTGGTTGCCTTTCTGAGAGTTAGCACAGGGATTCTGTCAAGTCCTGCGAGTCAGACCTTTGGGTACAAGCCAGCATCCTCCCATTTAATGGGCTGGCATCATGAGGCTAGAGACACACCTCAAATCTCGCATAGTCATGGCTGTCTAGGAAATCAAGTTCTAGCTAGCTGCATCATACAGGTGGAGAGTGGAACTATTACAAGGGTAATATTTAGCCATAAGCATGGTCACAATGTCACGCTGCAGGCTGGCATGAATAGCTAAGGTCCCCGACTATTTCTTAAACTGTAACTCACACCTAAACCTGACAGACATTTCATGGAGGCCATTGAAAAATGCACCGGCTTGGAATGACAACAATGAGGCTCACCATTAAAATCTATAACATCCACAGAGAACAGACCTCAGTGCAGCAGCATCAGGAGAATAAACAAAACTGCAAAATCGATACTCATGAGGCCACATGATATAATCCTTTGATGTAAGTCTAACATGTGAATTGCCCAACCATCATGTTGATAGAGCAACTGGCTTTGTTCATGTTGCTTCTGTGGACATAAAGGCAGCTTACTGACTGAGGTTGGGTGAAATACCATAGACCTGAGGGACATGACAGAAGATAAGTGAGGAGGGAGGGGGCATTTGTTACACTTGGATGACATTGGAGCATTGCATCACATAGAAGAGCCATTCACTAGATGAGACTATTAGAAAAGCAAAATATATTTACAAACGTACAAAGTATATACAGTGAGTGAACACCCATGCTACCCTTATGCTCTCAGTACTTCTTCATTTTCCTTATTTTACCACTACGTCTGACTGCATCCCCAATCTCTGCAGCAGAGGTGCAGACAGTCTGCTGACTGCTATGCCCTGGTGTCTGAGATTACCTTGGGGGATGTCCTCTAGAAGCCCGAGGCCTGGAGGGCCCAGGCCTACTTTGGACCTCCTGCAGTGAGGCAGGTGCACCCTCCTCAGCCTAAGCAGCTGGAGTTGCTGGGGTCACAGGCAGAGGAGCAGCTGGACAGCCTTGGGGAGTCCTGGGTGGATTGCCCCAGGGTGTCTGGCTGATAGTCCTCCTGTGGATGCCTGAGGGCCCCTTCCTAACTCCTTGAGGAGAAAGGGCTCCTGGAGGGAGGTCGAGGTGCCCCATCCCACTTTGCCTAGCCACTGATGGATCCCACTCATGGCTAGAGTGATGATGTGCAGGTCTGAATGCTTTTCCAGCACAGATTGCTGGACCCGGGTCTCCATGGCAGATGCCACCCCTCCAATGGTGACCTTGATGCACTTGCATTTGGTGCCATAACATCAGACAGAATGTGGACAGACTCCTCCATCCTCTTCTAATCTAGTTACGGCCTCTGACAACCCTGCCTGCTGTACCCTTGCCCATCTTTGGAGCCTCAAAATCTCTGAGGGCCAATTCCAGAGGCTCATCATCAAACTCAGACTCAGCAGGGGACTGGCCTCCAGTAGTCCTCAAGAGTGTCGGTGACCTTGGCTGTCACTGCCTCCACCTGCTGTGCTCACGAGATGGTGACCCTGAGCCTGCTCTAGAACTAGGTCCCTCCGAGGGGGGTGTGTATCTGTACTGGCGGAGGATGCAGGTGCTGAACTCCCTGGCAACCTCCTGCCAAGCCTGTTTGGTGAGAATGGTGGATCTCGGCTCCCATCATGAGTCTCTCCAGGCACCTGTCGCTGAACTTTAGTGTGGAGCACTTGTCTCTTCATGGGGTGGCCATTATTTGCCACAACAAGTCCTATGTCATGAAATTAACATTTTTTTTCATTATATTATTGTGGTTTATTGTAAAGTAGGTTTATGGGTGTGAGTGTGGATGGGTCTGTCTTATGATTTAATTGAACTGGGGTCAGATAGACTGCAAACTTGAAAGTATCAAAAGAAGTAAGAAGTAAAAGGCATTTGAAGTGCTAATGAGTAAACATGGTTGAGGTCTTAGCATGTAGGGTGTGAAGGAAATTTGCATTTTTAAATAAGTGAAGAGTTGTTTGGGTTTCAGTGGGATGATAGGATGTTTACAACTAACAAGATAAGCAAGGCCAAGGCTTATGTTTATTTTTCCCAAAGATACTGACCATATTGGCAACATGAAAGATTTTTATATTATGGGAAAAGTAAATTTCAAAAGACATATAGAACAATGAAATTTACAGATTAGAGAGCAAGAAATATATATAAAGAGAATGGAAGGCTATGTTGTGGGGCCATGTAAGATCTAAAAGGGCCATGTAAAACAGCCTTGGGGAAACCTGCAGCACTTTTGAAGAAGTCTGTTCTGTCCAGTAACCAAAGGTGGAGGAAAATCTTTGGAATTTCACTGTCGAGTGGGTGCTGTGGTAAATTTGCTGGTTTGCTATTTAAATTTAAAATTTAATTTGGTCTGTTGCCTTAAAGAGGGTGTAGTTGGGAGTCTGGTTAAAGAGGGATTTTGGGATTTGTTATAATTTTAAGTAACAGTAATCTTATGCATGCGCTTGAAATCTTTTCTTTTGTTAATAAAAATTTTAATTTAGCTTCTCAAATCACTAAAGGTGTTAGAGTGGACTCATTACATTTGAATTCAGTGCACACATCTTCTTGTGATAAATACAAATTGCAAAACCGTTGAGATAGCATGGCCAAGTTTCCCTCATGGATTTGGTCCACCTGGCACACATCACTTGCCATGTCATAATACCTGGCCTGTAGAGAGTGAATGTGTGTATGGGTGCCTTTTAAATATGGCACCCAGAACTTTGATCTGATGAGGTAACGGTGAAGTGGACAAATCCTAGCCCGCCCCACCATGCGATACGATAAGCCACTTGTTTATGCACATATAATGAGATGAAAAGCAGACAATCTGTGCAGCACACTGGCTTTCCTGCCCGCCACTGCATTTGTTTCTGGAGCGAAAAAATCTTCCCTATAGCTTATAAAGACTTATGCTATAAATTCAATTCTACTAGTTCCCATATTTTACAAAATCTTGAAGGTTCATTCATTCTTCCTGAAATGAGCCCAAGGGTATGCCACAGACTTCTGGAATTCACTTTAATTCTCCTTAGCGTTTCAGCTATCCACCGGGGGAAGATCTCCTGGGGGTCTTTCCTATGCCTTTTTGACCTCATGACCCCCCCCTCCCCAATCTTTTCTTTACAGACCTTGGGACTGGATACCTCAGCTGCTTGTCCGGATTGCCGGCAGATACCCAACTCCCCTCCCACATCTTTCCAGGCAAACTCTGCTGACTCCTTTCTGCCACAAAGCTCTGTGAGGAGCAATGTAGATTTCTTCCACCAGCTGCAAGCTAGAACAAATCTTCCAGCTGCTTTTCCCTCATGAAATCCAAACTGAGATAGAGCCCCATCCACATTCCACACAGTGAATGATGGAGTTAGTATTTTCTCTGCTTAAAGCACAGACCTAACTGACAAATATTTATTTTCTTTGGCTCTCAGTGAACTACAGCCTGCACCTAGATCAAAACTGCAACTGCCTCCTCTGTTTGTTCTCAAACTGAAATGCTTACTTTTGTCAGAAAACGCACACACAAATTAAACAAAAGAACCTTCTAGTCCCACATCCCATTTCCATGTCAATGTGGCATGCTCTCAAACAGAAATATAAGCAAATCATTTTACCTCTAATACAAATCTTTGATTCTGCAACCCATATAAATAATTTCTATCTCTAATGAAGTTTTACAACCCTCTTTCCCAGGATTTCAAGTTTTTAGCTTCTTCTATGGAGATAATGATAGACACCCTGGCTCTACCAAGAGTTCCAGAAGTAGGTCATCCAGTGTTTACACTTCCAACTCTGACCTTGTAAGATAAACAAAGGTTAATTAAACCTAGGCTCTATGGATTTGCCTTTACATTAGGGTAGATTGTCAATCACAGAGTCAAAATCCTGGAACTTTGTTCCTAACAGCACCCTGGGTGTAACTACACCAGATGGACTGTAGCAGTTCATGAAGGTGGCTCGCCACCAGCTTCTCAAGGGCAATCAGGGATGGGCAATAAATGCTGGCCCTTTCAGTGACACCCACATCCTGTGAAAGAATCTTTTTAAAAAAAGTTTCTTGACCAAGCTTTTTCTCATTTATCTATAGTTTTAGACTTTAATTCCTAAAACCATTGTTATATTCTAAAAATGTGAATTAAGAACACATTTTTGTCACATCTGTATATGTGGGGGTTAATTAAGGAAAACCAGCACAGATTTGTTATGGGCAAATTGTGTTTAAGCAACTTGACTGAGTTATTTGTTGAGGCGATACAGGGCTGTTGAGGCTAATGCAGTTAATATGCTGTATACGGACTTCCAAACAGCATTTGAAAAAGTGCCACCATAGTGATAGCAAGTGTGAAACCCATGGAATTTAAAGCACAGTGGCAACATGAAAATGAAATTGGCTATGTGAGAGGAAACAAAGTAATAGTAAATGTTTGTTTTTCAGACTGGAGAAGGGCATACAGTGCGGATCCCCCAGGGTCAGTACTATTAATCTATATGGATGGTACAGAGTTGGTACAGAGCACAATTTCAAAATTTGTAGATGACATAAAACTTGGAAGTATTATGAACTATGAGAAGGATAGTGATAGACTTCAAGAAGACGTGCTGGTGGAATGGGCAGACAAGTGGCAGATTAAATTTAATGCAGAGAAGTGTGAAGTGATACATTATGATATGAAGAATGAGAAGCAATACAAATGAAGGGCTACAATTCTAAAAGGGTTGCAGAAACAGAGAAACCTGGGAGTTTTATAGTCTGAAATTGTTGAAGGTGGCAGGGAAGGTTGAGAAAATGCTTAAAAACACATACTGGATCTTGAGCTCTATATATAGAGGCATATAGTGCAAAAGCAAGGAAGTTACGATGGATCTTGATAAAATGCTGGGGGAAGGTTACTGGACACTTTGTTCCAGGAGGCAGTCACACCCCTTAGGCCGGGTACTTCAGATTTGATCCATGGTCAGGGACAGGAGCGTGTGACCATAAGAGGGGCAGGTATGGGTTCCAGAAGGTAGCAATGAAATAGCCTCAGCTGTTGTAATAATCCAACAGGTTCAGTGTTCTTGCAGCTCATGTGGATGAGAGTAGGGACTGCAGAGACAATGAGCAAACTGACCACAGCACTGTTGCGCAGGGGGAGTAAAAAGGAATGTATTTATAATAGGAGCAACATAATTAGGGGGGTAAATATATTCTCTGCAGCCAAGAGTGCAAGTCCCAAAGACTGTGTTGCCTGCCCGATGCCAGGATTAAAGACATCTCCTCAGAGCTGGAGAGGAACTTGGAGTGGAAGGAAAAGGATCCAGTTGTCGTGGTCCACATGGGTATGACATAGGTAGGACTAAGGAAGAACTTTTGAAGGAGTATAAGCAGCAAGGGGCTAAATTAAAAAGCAGAACCAAAGAGTTAATCATCTCTGGATTACTCCAGAGCAATGAGCAAATTAGCATAGGGTAACTAAGATCATAGAATTGAACACTTGGCTCAAAGATTGGTGTGGGAGAAATGAGTTTTAATGCATGACACATTGGCACCAGTACTGGGGAAAGAGGGAGGCATACCATTGCGACAGCCATCACCTGAACCTTGCCTGGACCAGTGTCCTGGCAAATCATATGGCTGTAGAGAGGGCTTTAAACTAAATAGTTTAAACTAAATTGTTTAGACTAAATGGGAGGTCGCGGGGGTACGGTTCATAGTGAGATGAAATTTAGAAAGTTGAAGAGAAAGGACAAGGCAATAGTGCAGGTGTAACAATACGGGTAATGATAACCAGAGTGACAGGAAGGGACAGAGCGTACAAACATAAGAGTAAACAAACAAATAAGGTCAGAGAAGGGAAAAATGGTGAAAAGACAGAACTAAAAGTTCTTTATCTTAATTCATGCAGCATTCATAATGAGGTGGATGAATTGATAGCACAAATAAAAATAAACAAGTGTGACATGATAGCCATTAAAAAGAGGTGGTTCAAAAGTGACCCATGTCTGGGACCTGAAAATTCAAAGGTATTCAACATTTCGGAAGGACATGTCAATGAAAGATGAGATCAAAACAGTAGTGAGAAATTATCTTGATTCGAAGGATCAAGATATCAAATCAGTTTTGATTGAGATAAGGAATAGAAAAGGAAAGAAGTCATTGGTGGGAGTAGTTTATAGGGTCTCTGACATTAGTTACACTGTAGAGCAGAATATAAGTCAAGAGATAATGAGGGTTTATAAGAAAGGTACTGCAATAATGGTGGGAGATTTTAACCTTCATATAGATTGAATGAATCAAATTGGCAAAGGTAGCCTGGAGGATGAATTCATAAAGTCTAATCAAGACAGTTTCTTAGAACAATATGTTAGGAACCAACCAGGGCACAGGCCATTTTAGATCTGGTAACATGTAATGAGACAGGATTAATTAATGACTTCAAAGTAAAGGATCCTCTAGGTAAGAGTGATCACAACATGCTATAATTTCACATTCAATTTGAGGGTGAGACATTGGGTCTGAAAATAGAGTCTTAAATTTAAATAAAGGCAATGACAAGGGTACGAAGATGGAGTTGGCTAAATTAGAATAGGAAAACAGGTTAAAAGGTAAAACTGTAAAGAAGCAGTGGCAGACATTTAAGGAGATGTTTCATAACTCTCAATAAAGATATATTCCATTCAGAAAGAAAGACTTTACAAGAATGCACCATCCATGGCTAACTAAGGAAGTTAATGATGGTATGAAATGGAAAGAAAAGATGTACAATGTTGCAAAAATTAGTAGGTAAGCCAGAAGGTTGGGAACATTTTAGAAACCAGCAGAGGATGACTAAAGAAAAATAAAGAGAGAGTATGAAATAAAACTAGCAAGAAATATAAAAATAGACTGTAAAAGCTTCTGCAAGTATATAAAAAGGAAGAGAGTAGCTAAAGCGAGCATTGGTCGCTTAGAGGGCGAGACTGGGGAATTAATAATAGCTAACAAGGTAATTGCAGAGACTTTTAACAAGTATTTTGTATTTATTTTCACAATAGAAAACACAAAAAGCATCTCAATGAATAGTAGAAAAGCAGGGGGAAAGGAGGAAGGGAGGGAGGAACTTAAAACAATCATGATCACTAGAGATAAAGTACTAGGAAAACTAATAGGGCTAAAGGCTGACAGGTTACGCTGGACTTGATAGCCTGCATCCTGGCATCTTAAAATAAGTGAATGTATTGGCTGTGTTTTTCCAAAATTCAGTAGGTTCTGGAAAGGTCACATTTGTGGTTTTCCAATCCACTGGAAAACCACAAATGTAACACTTCTATTCAAGAAAGGAGGGAGACAGAAAGCAGAAAACTATAGGCCAGTTAGCTCAAGATCTATCTTAGGCTAAAAAAATGCTAGAATCCAATATTAAGGAACTAGTAGTAGCAGGGCATTGAGAAAATCTTAATGTAATCAGGCAGAGTCCACATGGTTTTGTGAAAGGGAAATTGTGTTTGAAAAATTTGTTAGAGTTCCTTGCGGATGTAGCAAGTAGGCTGGATGAAGGGGTAGCAGTTGTTGTAGTGTATTTGGATTTCCAAAGGGCATTTGATAAAGTGCCACATAAAAATGTTACTGCACAAGATAAGAACTCAGTGTTGGGATGATATTTTAACATGGATAGAGGATTTGCTAACTAACAGGAAACAGAGTTGGTATAAATGGGTAATTTTCAGGTTGGCAAATTGTAATTAGTGGAGTGACAATGATCAGTGCTGGGACCTCAACTGTTTACAATCAATATTAAGAACATAGATGAAGGAACCGACTGCATTGTAGCCAAATTTGCTGATGATACAAAGATAAGTAGAAAAGCAAATTGTGAGGAGCATATAAAGAGCCTGCAAAGAGGAATAGCTAGGCTAAGCGAGTGGGCAAAATGTGGGAAATTGAGGTTTTCCACTTTGGCAGGAAGGATAGAAAAACCAATATTATTTAAATGGAGAAAGACTGCAGATTGTTGTAGTACAGACAGATCTGGGTGTCATTATACATGAAGCACAAAAAGTTGGCATGCAGGTCCAGCAAGTAAGTAGCAAGGCAAATTGAATGTTGGTCCTTATTGCAAGGGAGATAGAGTATAATAGTAATAAAGTCTTGCTATAACTGTACAGGGGACTAGTGAGACCACATCTGGAGGACTGTGCACAGTTTAGGTCTCCTTCCTTAAGGTGGGATATACTTGCATTGGAAGCAGTTCAGAGAAGGTTCACTAGACTAATTCATGGGATGAAGGGGTTTTCTTATGTGGAAAGATTGAGCAAGTTGGGCCTGTATGCATTGGAGTTTAGAAGAATGAAAGGTGATCTTATTTAAATATATAAAATCCTGAGGGAGCATGACATGATAGATGCTGAAAGGAGGGAATCTAGAAATAGGGGAGCACAGTTTCAAAATAAGGGGTCTCCCATTTAAGACAGAATGAGGAGGAATTTCTTCTCTCAAAGGGTCATTAGTCTTTAGAATTCTTTACTCCACAGAGCAATGAAGGCTGAATCATTGAACATATTCGAGGCTGGGTTGGACAGATTTTTGAGTCAAGGATTTTGGGGGGCAAGTAGGAAAGTGGAGTTAAGGCCGCAATCAGATCAGCCATGATCTCACTGAACAGTGGAGCAGGCTGAGGGGGTCAAAAGGCCTTCTCCAGATACTACTTCTTGTGATCTTATACAGTAAAGTCCCACCTTTTGCGACTTCCTTGTTTGCGATTTCACTTACCCGCACTTTGCAGTTTGTACATTGCATATCACGTGAGCAATGCTCACTTATCCACATTTGTCTGAATCTCTGTACTGACTCTTTGACAAGTACACTGACTTAAAACTGCCCAGAATCATCTTCCTGACTTTAGACCCGTCTGCCCAAGTTTGGATCCTCCCACCAGACTTTAGAACCACCAATGTAATTTTAGACCCACCCATCCAAGTTTAGAGACGTCCAACTGTCTTCAGAACAGCCCACATTCATTTAGAAAAGCCCATTCAACTTTAGAACCAGATACCTCACTTTGGACCCATCCACCCGACTTTAGTCTCACCAACATGACTTTAGAAGCTCCCACCCGTCTTTACAAGTGAAGACAAACACAGCATTTTGTAGAGTACTGTAACCGCCCAAACCAATGCTGCCCCTCACGTGGCTGGAACCTATCCAATTGAGTCCCATTCAAAAGCATGTTTCTCCTTCACGATTTTGCTGTTCATGAGATATCATGTGAATGGAACCCCTGTGAATGGCAGGACTTTACTGTAATAAAAATAGAAAATGTTGGAAATATTCAATAGGTCTGGCAGCATCTGAGAAGGGAGAAACAAGGTTAATTTTTCAGGTCTGTGAAACAGTTCTGTTTCTCTCTCCACAGGTATTGCCAGACCTGCTGAGTATTTCCAGCATTTCCTGTTTTTAGTTCAGATTTCCAGCATTCACAGTATTTCACTTTTATAAATATGATTTTGAAACTGTATTGTAAGCAGTCAGGTTCACTGACTGCAGAAGCAACCAGGGAGGGGATGGAAATTGTTCCAAAAGTTTGGAGTTTGTGGCAGGGGCCAAAGATTATATTTTGTCCTTCCCAGCTTTTAGGAGAAGTTAGAGCTCATCCAAAATTGAAATTTGGACAAGCAGTCTGTTTGCACAAATGCAGTGGACAAATTAAAATACATGGCGGAGAGGCATAATTTGTGGACCATTAGTTGGCCCCGTCTGTAGAAGATTTTGTTGAGGGGCAGGATATAACAAAAGAAGAGGATGGGCCAACAATGGCTCCTTGAAAGGCCACAGAGATAATGATGTAGGAGTGGAAAGAAAAGCCATTGATAGAGATGCTTGCAGGTGCAATTGGATAGTTAAGGACTGGTCAACCAAGGACATTCCCTCAGGAGGATGGTGTAATCGACCATGTTGCAAAGGTTGAGGAGAAGATGATGGTCATGACTTTAGATAGGGATGTTTTGATTCTGTGTGAAGGATAGAAAACTGAGCAGAGGGTTTCAACAGAGCTGGAGAGATGGACATCAATGTTTTTTTAAAAAGAAATCAAGATCACTTGATTTTAGCTATTGTAGTAAATAGGGTACAAATGGTCTCAATGCACTTGGATTAGTGATGAGGCAAAAAGACACAAACTGCTATTGTTTCTACTCCTGATTTTTATGCTGGAAAGTACATCTGTGAGATATCAGTTGAAGTTCAGGGTCAGTTTCAGTGTAGGCTAGATATATAATGATACTACTATCCCCTACCATAATGGAGGTGACTGAGTAATTCCCCCATCAATCATGCCTGGAAACCCCACCACTACAGTAACTGAGCTTGGTTCTATGCATATAACTTGTATATAACTACCCTTCAGTCACTTAATTCTGCTATAGAAATCACCCCGCTTTTATTGAGAGATGTTGTTGTGTTTCTGTCATGAGCTCTGCTTGTTGTGGTCCATGGGGATTTTTAAAAAATAGACACTGCAGACTGTTTGCTGTAATGTGCTGTTTAAATAGACTCTGTTTGCCGCTTGAATAGACTTTGTTTGTGAAGTAATCTGTTGCAAGTTCTACTGCAAGTCCTGTCCTGTTTCCAACTCATTGGTCAATAGATACTCTGGTCAAGGTCTACAAGTGGACATATCCACTTAAGCATCAGAAGGTTCTCAGTGCCAGTGGAATTTTATCCCAGCCACATTATATTCTGGCACAAATCAGGACTTTCAGGAACAGAAGGGGAAAAACTCGAGAACAAAAACGTGAAATGATTTATGAAATGTCATTAGAACATTTGCATTCCTCTTATTCATATTTTACTTACTACTTGGATATTACATAGCTGTTGTAGGAGTCGCTGCCCATCTTCTGTGTTCATGGCTGGATCGATGGTACAGTCCACAGAGCTGCACAGAGCACTGCAGTTCAACGTTGTCTCCATAATGTAAATTACACACCCCAGAGTCCTTCACAGTTTGTCGTACAGTGTGCTGAGATGCTGCAGCTTCATCACAGGAGGGCAGCCTATACCCCATTCTGCAAAGTAGAATGTATAAAACTCTAAAATTGAACATACAAGAATTGATGTGGAATTTTTATTTGCTTTCGAAGCTCTTCTCTGTCTCTGCTATTTTCCTAAAGGCTAGTTATTTGCTGGAGCACAGGTTGAGACACTACCAATGCTTCAAATCTGTGAGGTTATTTCAGCATGAGGAACATTACAGCCCAGCCTGATCCTGTTCTCACATAAACTCCCATACAGCTTTCCAACCGAAAAGTGATCAAAAATAGTTGTGTTTCTCTCTCCCTAGACCAGAGATGATGAGTCTAATAATAATGTCTTTACTTGGCCTAGCTGAGATCAGCTAACTCTGAACAGACCAGTTTACGAAACGTGCTAACTTCTTGTTTATGTGCCAAAAAAATCTATGCTTACCAGCCATAAATAAGTGAATTCAAAGCCAAGTTTCAGGTGTTGTTGACAAAAGTGAACTTGAATTTACCAGACTTTGTACAATTGAGAGAAAATTGGAGTTCATAATGATCTGTATTTCAGCTACTGCTCATAGCATCTATTTCTATCAAAAAAGTTTATAAATGGTATCCACCAGCAGTGGTACTTTGTAATACAAGCACTGGGGAGTGTGAGTAAAAGAAAACACAATGCTAGTAAAACTAAAAGAAAAAGAAATACTGGAAGCAGGATTTAAAAACAAATCGGAGAGTCGTCCTTGAAAACAAAAACTTTGGGGCAAATCTACAAAACACTTGGGTGAATAACAAAAAAGAATGAATAGAGCAGAACTGTAGTCCTTAAAAAGAGATTGGAAATAGGAGTCAAAAGGAAACAGAAGTATATTTAAAAATAGCAATAAATAGATGTACTAAATTAACAGGAGAATAAAAACAGAAGCTAGACTTAAAAATAACCAGAAAGTTGAGAAATGGGCCTTAGCAAAAAAAAAAAATTGGAAATGTTAACAGGAGTAGAAAATTTTGTGGTGTATGTGGTATCTGCAAGCAGGGCTGCAGATGGATTTAGAGTGGGTTGAAGAGGGATCCGGCTGCAGTTTGAGGGAGGTGCATGAATCCTCTATTGCTTATGCGATCAAAATATGTCCTTGATCACTTGAATGTATGAATATGTATGCCCTATATCTTACTTGCTCCTTATATCTACATCGTTTCCGTAGCATAATTTCTTCCATGTTACTTCATGATTCCGGTATATCTCATCCTGCTCTCCTTGTTGCTTATGTGTTGCTTATACATCGATGCTGTTATCTTTGCTACAATTGCCACCACTGCTTTCAACACAGAATCAATTGGATGACATTTCTTTTGCAGCATACCATCGTCAGGTTCTGCTCCTCACCTCCACTTCCTGGTCATCATGGCACCAAACCCATATATGCTTCCCATTTGCCAGACACTCATGAATGCTTTACCTTGTGTATTTTTTCCTCTCTGGCAGACTTACAATCTCTTCCTGACTCATTCAATCATTAAATTCCCCTTATCCTAAATTTGGTGATCTAGCATGCTTCCTCTCTTTCTCATTTATACCTCTCTTCAGCTGGCCAACCCTAATGCTATTACCCTCTTCTGTCTCTGAATATTTCTTGATTCCACTATAATGGGAGATTCCCACATTTCTGTCTCCTCTGGGTTTTCTCCTTCACATAGAAACAAATAAGTTTTCCCCAAGATAAGACAGTGAGCACCACACCCAAAAATTTCTCCTCCATAAATACATCTAGACCCTAAAATACATTACTTATCACCTCCCATAAACACTGACATATTATAACAAGATCAACTTTAGCAAAGATCGAAAGAGTACATAGAAATATTAGCTTTACATAAAAAAAACTTAGTTAACATTAACACTTAATGTTTATAAAAATATATTACTGTTACACAAGCAGCCATTAACAAAAAATATTACTCTATGAAAATGTGAAGAGCCAGTATATAATCTTACACCCACATAGAGTTAACATATAAAAATATTTATATTGAACGAACAAGTAGCAAAGAAAAATCAACATTTTACCCTTAAATAGATATTAATCCATCATATATAAAATTTGGCATCTGGGTGTGCATTTCATTGAAATTACCCAGCAGTAACTATTACTTCTGTATATATGTACACTTGTTGCCAGAGGTGAGGGTAGCAAGTGGGTTAACCTTGCTCTCCAAAATGATCAAGGGGAAGGGAGGATTTCCTTTCTTCGGTGTGTACCAAAATTTTAAACTTATTCTTTATTGGTGTTTACATTTTGTTACAACCAATTGAGAGAGAAAATCCTCCCTTTTTTCAAAAAAATGGTGTATGTTTCTATGTTACTTTGTATATCTGAGAAAGGTTTGACTAAAATGCTCACATCACCAGCCTGCATGCACATGTTTGCTTCCATCCCTGGTCGACCAACACCCAAATGTGCGATTCAACTAGGTGAGAAAAGAAAACAGATTTCAGCTATAATACTAAAATAAATGATTGTCAGATGTTATCACTAAAATTAATAAACTATAGCAACATTTGGCCAGCACAGATCAGGCGTTTTAATCTGAAATGGAAGAACATCAAGAACACAAAGTACCCAGAGATGTGTTTATTCTAGATTTAGTTTTGGGAGAGCTACGTATGTTTTGAGTGTCGATTCTGCTCTGCAATGGTCTCAGAAATAATGCTGAAAGCCACCATATCCAGCGTGAAGAACAAACTGTGCTAATCCAGCTGTTGTAATTAAAAAGAAATACACTAGCTGTGTCCTTAGACCAGGCTTGTGCCACCATTTACCATTTTCTGAAGCTATCAATGTTTGCATGTTAGAAGCAATGAAAAAGATATTTATCAGATATTTTAGTTTTATCATGTAAAAGTCAGGTTTCTAAGACTAAGTTTTTAGTCAAAAAATAAGGGGTAGACTTTTACATGAGTAAACGTTTTGAGGGGTTGAAACCCACCATCTCACTGTCAGAGTTGCCAGGTCAGAATCTGTTCTGACAGCTGCCTCAGGGAAATGAAGTTTTCAAAAAAAAATTAAGCTTTTAAAAATGTTATAAAACATGTCCGCTCATGTCATATGAGCAGGGACATGTTATAAATGAAACGTAAAATGTTTTATTTTATTTGCTGTTGGAAACTTCATCCCGCCCATGGATGAGGTTTCCTAAAAAGTGCAAAGGCTTCTTGGCCTTTTCGCCTGCCCTTCAACCGTAAGGTTGGATAGGCAGTGAAAAAATTTAAATTAATCATCTTTTTAACGGCCTTAACAGGCCTTTTAATTGTCAGTGGGCGCACTGCTGATTCCCACGTGTGCCCGACTGAAATATCTCGTGACTGCGCGTTGAAATAGGGATCCTTATCCAACATCAATGCACATCATTTTACACGCCCACCCACTGAGATAAAAATTCTGCCCATAGAAACACAGAAAATAGGAGCAGGAGTAGGACATTCGGCCCTTCGAGCCTGCTCCGCCATTCAATTGATCATGGCTGATCTTCTATTTCAACGCCATATTCCCGCTTTCTCTCCATACCCCTTGATGCCTTTAGAATCCAGAACTCTATCTATTTCTTTCTTAAGTATATTCAGTGACTTGGCGTTCACAGTCTTCTGTGGTAGAGAATTCCACAGGTTCACCGCCCTCTGAATGAAGAGGTATCTCCTCAGCCCAGTCCTAAATGGCCTACCCCATATCCTGAGACTGTGACCTCATGTTCTAGACCTCCCCCCTTCAAGCAGAGGAAACATCATCCCTGCTTCTTGTTTGTCCTTTGTGGCGAAGATGACCATGTTCATCATCTGGGATATTTGGTGGGCTTCCAGTGGGTACATAGGTGACTGCTAAGGGTCATCTGTGCCAAGAAAGTTCAGCTGCAAATAGGACAGAATACCCCAGAAGATTGAGTTGTGGAAGAGATGCTGGCTCAGGATTTCCTCTCCTTGCTTTTTCTCTCTGTCTCCGATATGCACTCTCTTTTGAAAGAAGCCACACTGTTTTTTATTTGGTTGTGCCCGGTGCAGTGGTCCTGGATGAGTTTCTCCCAGGACTCAAAGTCAAAATCAAAATTCCTAAGTGAAGCCTTCAGAGTGTTCAAGCTCTCCATAGAAGATTCAATTTGGTGAGCAAGTGTCAGGCTACATGACCAGCCCAATTCAGTTCTGACTGTCTGATGTGGTTGTTTGGTATGCCAGATTGGATGAGCACCTCAGTGTCTGGCATTTTGTCCTGCCACCTGGACTTCAGAAGCTTCTAAAGGCAGCTCAGGTGAAAATAGTTGAAGTGCTTGGCATGATGCTGGTACACACTACAAAGCTGGGATTTTCCGGTCCTGCCAAGTTCCTGCTGAAAGCCAATGGGCATTTTGCTGGGTCGCCAAATTTTCCGTCCCATCCGCCACACGTCCCGCCCAAAATACCAGTCCAAGTGTCACACGTACAGCAGAGTGGGCAGGTCTATTGTGACTCTTCGGCTGGGGAAGAGAGACTCTTTGTTTCCAGACTGATGAAGAGGAGTGAGAGACTAGAGAAAGACAAGCTTAGGGGTAGGGCAGGAGGAGCAGTGGAGGCAGTTGAATAGATGGTTTCAATCTTAATAATGAAAGTCCATGAGCACCTTGCAGTTGTTGGAGATGAGAGTAGAAGAGACAAGGGATAGAAATTCATGGGGAAGTTGGTAGCGAGGAAAAAGAAACTGGGATTATCTGAACTCTCCAATTTGATCCAGGATTAAATGAACAATTTTAGCAGAGTCAGCTGTGATAATGCTTGATGAGATCCAGTAAAATCTGGAGATGGATGGGCAAAACCAGTTACACTCAAGTCTGCACTCTTGGACTTGAGGGAGCAAAGACAGGGACCATATCAAAGGGTAGAGCAAGGGTAGGAAAGAGTAAGGTTGTACTGGGAACAAAGCAGTTAAGCAAACTACCAGCTACAGAAGTATCGTGGCATGACCATGGAAGGGCTGCACAGGGGAGGTGGGAATGAATAGATAATGGGAGTTTGAAAGTCCAATGTTGAAGAACTTGACAAAATGGAGATTGAATAGGAGATGAGACATTTACCTTTTATAAAAAAAATGCAGCATTAAAAGTTAAATGTTTTATTACCCGCAACCCCATGCTTATGAAACCAATTTGGCACACTAGTCTTGAACAGGGAGACAGAATCCAAAAGTAAACTTGTCATAACTCACTCAAAGTTGGAGGGTCGGTGGCAAGCAACATCTGGGAAATTGAGTCTTCCTAACAGAAGTCTTAGTACAATATAAGAATCAGATAAAGGTATTCGGGAATATGGCATAACTAAACAACTAAAGTGTTGCAGTCTTAACACAACTTCCTGATCAGTCAGCAAACTAGGAAGGACACTAGAACAGATTCAAGATACAAAAGGAATATGTCAAAAGAAAAAGAAACTGCTTCGGTAGGAAAGTGTGAAGTGCAGCTCCATCTTTTGACCTCTTTGTTATTCATTGAAGTCATTGAAATCTATTGTGATGACTACATGGAGACCTAGTGCATAATATTAATTCTTTGAAAGTGTGGAGGAGTGAAGTAACCCAGATCTACTGCTGATTCTTCTCAATGTAGCTCCATAATTGAAACACATATATATATCACCAGCCCAGGGGAATACGGCCATGTACACTTGTGAATGAGGAATTTGTTCTGAGTTGCCATAAGGTTTTACTGGCATGTGTTCCAATAGCAACAGCATGAAACTGATCTCCAAGGCATGTCCTGTTTAAATTGATAATGCTTTAATAAATAATTAATCATCCCAAATATATTAGATTGCACAAGTTAAATTTCATCTAAATTTCAACTCCTCTAAGGCATGAGAACCATGCTATATGCTTGCTGTAGAATATAAAATCTATTACACATTTTCAGATTTAAACTAAACGTACAGTACTTTTACATTGAATTAAACAATGTCATACCAGGTCAAACAGAAAGTGATGTTTAAGAAACTTTAGTAATAAGGTACAAAAACAAAAAGTGCAGGAAAAACTCAGCAGGTCTGACAGCATCAGTGGAGAGAAAGACAGAGTTAATGTTTCGAGTCCGTATGACTCTTCTTCAGAACTAAAGGGAAGTAAAAATGGTGAAATATATACTGTTTAAGGTGGGGTGGGACAGGTGGAGCTGGATAGAAGGTCCGTGGTAGGTGGAGGCAAAGGAGAGATTGCAAAAGGTGTCATAAACAAAAGGTCGAAGGAGTGTTGATGGTGGAGATACTGGCTAAAGGAGGTGCTAATGGTGACATTAAGAGTGGAAAGCAGGATGAGCAAGCGACAGATGGCTCTAGTGGGGGTGGGGTTGGGGGATGGGATCGAAATAGGCTGAAAGGTAGGGATAAAATGATGAATAAAAATGGAAATAAATTTAAAAATAATAACAAGTGGGAAAATATATATATAAATTAAAAAATAAATATTTGAAAAAAGGGGATCAAAAAGGGTTGAGGATAGAGGAGACAGTTCATGGTCTGACGTTGTTGAACTCAATATTCAGTCCGGAAGGCTGTAAAGTGCCTAATCGGAAGATGAGGTGCTGTTTCTCCAGTTTGCGTTGGGCTTTACTGGAACAGGCCAAGGATGGACACGTAGGCATGAGAGCAGGGTGATGACCAGTGAAGCCCAATGCAAACTGGAGGAACAGCACCTCATCTTCCGATTAGGTACTTTACAGCCTTCCGGACTTAACGCTGAGTTCAACAACTTCAGACCATGAACTCTCTCCTCTATCCTCAATCCTTTTTGATCCCCTTTTTTCAAAAATTTATTTTTTAATTTTTATATATAAATTTTTCCCCACCTATTTTCAATATTATTAAAATTTATTTCCATTTTTATTCATCATTTTATCCCCAGCTTTCAGCCTATTTCGATCCCCTCCCCCAACCCCACCCCCACTAGGGCCATCTGTCACTTGGCTCATTCTACTTTCTACTCTTAATGTCACCATTAGCACCTCCTTTAGCCAGTATCACTACCATCAACACTCATTCAACCTTTTGTTTATGACATCTTTTGCAATCTCTCCTTTGCCTCCACCTATCACTGGCTTTCTATGCATCTTCACCTGTCCCACCCCCCTTAAACTGTACATATTTCACCATTTTTACTTCTCTTAATTCTGAAGAAGTCATACGGACTCGCAATGTCTTTCTCTCCACAGACGCTGTTGGACCTGCTGAGTTTTTCCAGCATGTTTTGTTTTTGTTTCAAATTTCCAGCATCCGCAGTATTTTGCCTTTGTCTTATTGTAGTAATAGGGTGCAAGGCTAGCATCTGGGGGATCATGAGCTTTAATCCTAGGCTCAAACTCACCTACAGCACAGAAACAGGCCATTCAGCCCAGCCAGGCCATGCTGATATTTATGCTCCACTCCAGCCTCCTCCTATCCTTCCTCATCCAACTCTTATCAGCGTAACCGTGTATTCCCTTCTCCTTTATATGCTTACTTTGCAACCCTTTACATCCCTCTGCACTATATACCTCAAGCACTCCCCATTGGTAGAGTTTCACATTTTCACTACTTAAAGGAGTTTCTAAATTCCCTATTTGATTTCGTGTATCAATTCTCATATTGATTGCCTCTTGTTTTGCTCTTCCCCACATGCAGAAACACACTCTCTCTGTCTAATCTTTCAAAGCCTTTCATAATTTTAAAGACTTGCACAATATTCCAAAGTTGGTCTAATCACGGTTAGCATAATGTCTTTATTTTTCAGATCTATCCCTCTAGAGATAAACCTTTGTGTTTTTTGCTTTTTAACCTTCATTAACCTTTGTTGCTACTTGGTGATTTTTGTGTTTGTACCCCCCAGACCTCCTTTTCCCCTCTAGCCCATTTAGATCCTTATTTTCCAAATAATACTGTATGAGACCTTATTTTTCTTAACAAAAATGTAATACCTTACACTTATAATTGGCAAATGAACTACATGTTCATTCTACAAATGTATTAATACCTTTTGTAATTTGTTGCAATCCTCCACAGTATTGACTATCCCCTCCAATTCGGTGTCATCCACAAATTTAAAAATTGTTTTTTTGATTCCAAGGTCTAAATTGTTAATATAAGTTGTGTCTCAACACTGAGCTTGTGGAACACCACTTTTTTTTCTTATTCATTCATGGGATGTGGGCATTGCTGGCTAGGCCAGCATTATTTATTGCCCATCCCAAATTGCCCTTATTCGGAGGGCATTTAAGAGTCAACCACATTGCTGTGGGTCTGGAGTCACATGTAGGCCAGACCAGTTAAGGACAGCAGATTTCCTTCCCTAAAGGACATTAATGAACCGGATGGGTTTTTACAACAATCGACAAAAGATTTCATGGTCATCATCAGACTTTTAATTCTAGATTTTCTTTTACTGAACTCATATTCCACCATCTGCTGCAGCAGGATTCGAACCTGGGTCCCCAGAACATTACCCTGGGTCTCTAAATTACTAGTCCAGCGACATTACAACTATGCCATTGCCTCCCCCAAATGCAGCATTATAAAGCCAGTTTTTTTTCCACAGGCATTTGATTCTGCTGCCAAGATAAGTGCCAAATTAGGTTGGGTAACTCTAGGAACCGGCCCATGAACACCATTCTGCAAGAATCTGAATTTAGTAACACCTCTAGTGTGAAAGCAGTAAAAGGACAGCTTTTATGGCAGCTGTGGAGAAGATGGTTCAATTCAGCCTGATTACAGGAGGAAATCTACAGGCACGTGTGATAAAAAGGACAATCAAGGGATTTACATACATTGCAGCATTGAAAGCTAGGAAAAGTTGACCAACAACTTCAAATAGAAAGGCTATTAACACACCCTGATTATTGCGAAACTAGCTACACACCTGTAACTTAATCTGTAGATATAGCCAACATTGCACTTTTTTTATTGGAACTATAATCTATTTGCCATTGGAGAATGAAGTACTAAAATGGGATCTACCATTCTGCCTTTAGAATAAAGGAGGCAGATTAAGTGGTATAACTGTGGGAATAGGTGAAACAGAGCCTTCAAATCCAACCTAAATGACATAAAATAAGCTTCTAGGATAGATCGCACCCTTGTTTGTTGATAAGATTTTTAAAGAAAAATGTACTTTATTCATAAAACTTGTAAAAGTATATTCCAAAAAATTTCAAATTGAATATTACAGAAAGGGAAATAAAATTCAACTTTTCTCCATACAGCATGTTGCACTCTGAAGTGCTTCACAACAATTGCAATATTCTTAACAATTACAATATATATTCCAAGTCAAGCATACAGCCTGAGGGGTTCTACACAGTTTTCAGCCCCTTGGTACACTATGGCTGAAAGGCCTAATACTGTGGCCTTTCCCCCATTGCACTTCTGCAATGGCTGCCCCACTTAGCAGCATCACTTAGCATGAAGTCCTGGACCATGGAAGGTGCCTGTCTGCAACAGTCAGTCATGGAAAACTCTTTGCACTGGAAGACCAACGGGTTTTGGGCAGGCTAAAGAGTGTCTTTCACCAAGGTGATGGTCCTCCAGCCGCAGTTGATATTTATCTCGATGTACGTCCCTGGGAACAGCCTGTAGACATAGAGTCCTTTGTCATGGAGCTGCTGGGGATGAACCTCGATAAATACCACTGCATCTCTTTCCAGATCTTTGCAAAGGCACATTCAAGAAGGAATGGTCAACAGTCTCTTCCCTACCACAGCCACCTCAAGGGCAACATGAAACTTTGGCATGCAGGACGGATCTGTTGAGGAGAGCCTTTCTCACCACCAGTCAAGCTACATGTCAGGGTTTGTTTGAAAGTTCTGGTGAGGACGCATTCTGTCAAATGACTTTGACAGTCTGCTCAAGGAATCATCCAACAGGATTTACCATCTCCTTTTTCCGCAAGGTCTCAAGAATGTTACACACAGATCACTGCCTGATGGATTTTTGGTCAAAGGTTTTTTTCTGCATAAGCTTTTCCACAAAGGATAGGTGGTATGGTATGGTCCAACTAAATGGAGGGTTCCTTGGCAACTTGACCAGACCCATCCTTCGTAACATCAGGGACAGGTAGAACCTCAACACGTGGTGACACTGTGTTTGCATGCCAAGGATCTACACACAGCCTGATGCAGCCACACACAAACGTGGCCATCAGGATGAGGGGGATGTTGGGTATATTTTTCCACCCTTAGAGATTTGTATGTTGTGCCACTTTGAACACAGTACATTTTCGACCTTCAGATAAAGCGGAAGATGGCTCAGGTGATTGCCATGGCACAGGAGTGGGGTATGGGCCATACCTGCGCCATGTACAACACCACCAAATGTGTCTCAGGGTCCTGTCAGTCAGAAATACCAAGCAAGCTCTCCTACAGGCTCCCTACCAATCCCATTCTCAACAACCATTTTAGTTGCATTAGCTACATTCAACAGCCTTTGCTTTCTCCACTTTTTGCAATCAGGAGTGCAATCCGTCTCTCATTTCCACCTCTTTAAAATTGGATAATTGCTTTCCTGACATGGGACATGCCAGAAATTAAGCCTTAGTCCATTTTGTCTTAATGCTTCAGTTGTATGTTGTCTCTATCATGCAAAGCAGGAAGGGCTCAGGTTTTAATCCCAGTCTGTCAAGGGTTATTTGATCTCAGTCAGTGCAGTGGCATAGAGGATAATTGACCTCGGCTACCAGCATCTACATAGACTCTGTCACACAATTAAATTGTGAATAATTGAATAGAAAACACAGAATCATTATCTCTTAAAAGTTACTAATCGTCAGATCAAAGTTGCATTAATCCCCTCTGTATTGTGCTTGAGTATATATTAAAACAAAAGGTAAAAAAGGAAAGGTAAAGTGGATTGTATCCTAAAACGTGGAATTAATTATTTTACCAACTGACTTTGCTGCTAGGGTTGGCTATGACTCCCCCACAAACAGACAGCTCAGACTAATGGAACAGGCCAACATAAATGTTACTTGGTGTAGTAAATAAAAGCAGCTAACCCTACCAAAAAGTGGGGAAAAACAATGGAAAATATTACGAGTCTCAGAATAGATAACCAAAAAAGAATGTGGAATCTAGAACTAGGGGTCACTGTTTAAAAATAAGGGGTTGCTTATTTAAGACAGAGATGAGGAGAAATTTTTTTCTCTCAGAGAGTTGAGAGTCTTTGGAACTCTCTTCCTCAAAAAGCAATGGAAGCCAAGTGATTGAATATTTTTAAGGCAGAGCTAGATAGATTCTTGATAAGCAAGGGGGTGAATGGTTATCGGAGGTAGGCGGGAATATGGAGTTGAGGTTACAATCAGATCAGCCATGATCTTATTGTATGGCTGAGCAGACTCGAGAGGCTGAGAGACCTACTCCTGCTCCTGCTCCTAATTTGTATATTCATAAGAAAAGATGAATTACCCAAGTTCATAATAACTTTGACAAAAACAAAAATACCTGGAAAAACTCAGCAGGTCTGGCAGCATCTGTGGAGAGGAGCACAGTTAACATTTCGAGTCCGAATGACCCTTCAATAGAACTTCATAATAACTTTGACAAGACAACACAGACCACAGCTCTTAATAAGAAAAGCTGCTATCATAGTGGTGCTAGCAGTACAAGGAGGTAACAGTCTTTGGATTCCAAAGCTCACCGATGAGCAGTGGTCTGGTTGAGCAGATGTGGCTGAATAGAAGGTTCAAACAAACTCCTTCGAAAACTGGAAGCAAGCATTAGTGGAATGTAAAACCTTCAGCTATGAAGTTTCATTATTTGTTAATTAGCTTCCCTATGAGGATCCTTTAAAGGAGTACTCTTGCAGACTTGGCAAATCCATGCAAAGCTTGAGAAATATTTGTTAAAGCCCACTGAAAAGTAGCAACGTTGTTCAGTTGTAGATAAACGTCTGCTCAGAAATGCCTATCCCTGCAGAGAAAGGATTAATATTTCAAGCAAATTAAGTCCCTTTTACTGCCAATGACCTGTCATCAGAAGAATCTTATCTGGAGCAGAGGTTCACAAAATTCTTTCCTGAACATCCACTTAGAGATTCATGTCCAATTCACAAACACACACAGTCCAAAATCTCCCTTTCTCCCACACTTCCCTTGCCCCATTTATCCAATCTCCATTCCTAAATCTCCCATCCTCCCTCAACCCTCATTCCTATCTCCCTCTCGCTCCCATCAACCATACCCCAGTCTCTCCCCACCCTAAGGGTGGGCCCTTAGGCTGCTAGGTCCCATTGCCTCTTCACGCTAATCATCTGACATTTGTCTCAATGGGTCTGTACTCCTTTCCAATGCGTTTCTCTCTCTTCTCTCTCCTTATTAACATCCATCAACTAGGAAGTTGATCTTCTAGTCATCTCGAAGTGGGGACAGGTTGTCTGCAGCGGCAGATAGTGATGTCACAGAGTTGGGGGAGGGGCTGTCATTGCTGCATTGAAATATTCTCACATGCAGTGTCCATGGCATTCATGCCCCATTCCAGGAGACCTGTAGGGTTTGCAACCTTAGTTACGGCTGATCACAATCCCAATGTTCACTTATGGCAAGGGATGCTGGATCACATTCAGGATCAGGAACCATGACTGAAATTCACCTGCTGAACAAGGACATGGAGCGTACTTGTAGCATCTCTGCAGTTACCCTGGATGACAGATATCTCAATGCAAACCAAGCTCATTGAAAAGGATTACATGCTTCTTTTTTATGAGCCGGCAAAATCCTTGAATTTTCAGCTTTAAATTCTTTGCCTTGAGGCTGATTCACAAACAAATAGATGTAATTTACTTGGAATACCACAAAACAGTAGAGCTATCCTGCTGGGGGGGTTTGTGAAAGTAACAAAACAGCTCACAGCACAGCAGAATAGGATTTACAATATTAATGTCAGCGCTTACTAACTGAAAGACTTAAATGAAGTATTTAATAACTGAGGAATTCGTAAGTATGTTATTGACCAAAGAAATACAGATTTAATACATCTCAACATTAAAGGTTTATGTAAAAGATTAGAAGATTTAAGCATGATCCCAATAAGTGTACTTAGATGTATCACTTGTTTTAAATTTTTGCTATCTGTATACTTATAAGTAAGGTTTATAAGCAAGCCAATTAATAAAAATAGGTCACAGAAATGGTATCTTACAAGTTCTGAGTTCTTCATACAGGCATTGACAATCCTATTAACCAAACAGGGGAAAAACAATGCCTTTTACTCAAATCAGCATTTTACACCCTGCATCTTGATATAAAGCTTGGAGAGGTTTTGGCATCATTCATATGCAATTAAGTGTCTCGATAAATTCAAGCACAGCCAAAAGTGGTGAATGGATGCACAAGCTAAACATCTCTTAATGATAATCAGTGTTCAGAAGCAAGAATAATTTTTGATTTACATCGTGTAACCATAAAATAGTCTTACTCAATGTTACCATTCTCACCATGAAAAAACTTCAAACAACTTTTAACAGTATTTTTTTTTAAAAGGATCATTTTTTTCTCCAAAATGTTTAAATAAACTTCAATGTTCTGTTGTTTCACACATCTTCCCCAAAACTTCACAGCTTTGTGAACTCTGCACTCATGAGAACCCCCAAAATCAGAGATTTAATAAATCAAACTTAATTCAGTGTTGTATAAGTAAATGTACTTTGGGAGTTAATACTTTTAAAGCTTCTATATTAGCAACTGTAATTCATCTCACTGCACTGCTTGTGAGTTATGTGGTCAGTATTGCTCAGTGGTCTGTAGGATATAACATGGTATTAGTAAATAACTGGGAAAATAATTACTGTTACATAACTTGAAACATAACTTTGTAAAATTAATGGTTACAACATTATCAGAACACCTCAGAGTACAGTTCCATGGATATTAGAAACATTCTGAGCCATCAGGGAATTATATTTGTAATTTATGCAAAAAAAAGTAAATGCTTAAAAGAGAGCTCTTGTTAACCTCTCAGAATTCCCTAATGAAGCTTTGATACAAGCTGATTAGTGCTCATTGGCTTATAGTAAACATATCTTTTGTATATTTCTGCCTGTTTCAGTGCAGATCAGGTGATGTTGAACCAAGGATTATCATAGACATGTAGTGTCCATATCAATCATAATCCACAGTACCTTTAAGTGAATCTATGTTTCTACAAATCATACTTCCCATAGAAGTCAGTATTAAAGCCAGAGTTAGGTTCCTTTGGATATTTCTAACCCAGAAAAAATGTACAAGTTGAAATACTGTACTATCCATGTGCAGCACTGTGCATTCCTAGCTGAAATAACTTGCAAAACAAAATATTAAGAATAAAAAATACAATTTACAATTAAATTGTTTAAAAAAGTACAGGACTGACCTCAGCACAGTACTTTTGATTGATCTAGCTCCATCTAGTGGTAGAAGTTGGTCCGTGCAAGTAACAGCTGAAGTCCCAGAACTACCTGCACTGACTAACCTCTGCCACTAGATGGAGGCTAGGACCTCTGTGCAAGATCAGAAGCAAAGTCAGCAAGAGAGCCAGAAGTTGGGAGCCAGAAGAACAGACCCCGAGGACTAAGGTAAGAACATAGGTCTGGTGTCAACAAGGCCGGAAGTTGGTAAGGGTAGGAGTGGGTGGAAGAGGGACTGAGGGTGAGGGTGCAAGCACAGTGGGAAAAAGTCATGTGAGCAGAGAGGCCACAGAAGAGGTAGATAAAAGCAAAATACTGCAGATGCTGGAAATCTCAAACAAAAACAGAAAATGCTGGAAAGACTCTGCAGGTCTGACAGCATTTGTTCCTCTATCCACAGATGCTGCTAGACCTACTGAGTTTTTCCAGCATTTTCTGTTTTTCCCACAGAAGAAGTCTGGCAAATGACGATAAGGTGAAACTGGCAACAAACGGATATATGGACACTACTTTATTAACGACATTAAAGTGAAACAACGTTAAGCGGGGACTTAATGTATTATTCCCTGCAATAAAGACATACAATAGATGCAGTGGGATACATATACTACAGGTCAAAAAGTACATGAACAATGATCAAACCAGCTTGAATGTCATTCCTCCATATTGCCCACATTCATTGTTTATCACTTTCTCTCATTTTTAGCTAATCCTTAATTGTCTCCCAACAAGCAGGAGATCGACTTGCTTCAAAATAGACTTGTTTTGCAAATGAGGAATACTTGCACATCAATCTGCAAGGTTCACTGACTGTTTCCAAGAAGTCAATAGACAAACTATGCTGTGGCAATTATATCAAGTAGCTATGTGCTCTCAGGACCACCCCCAATGTTAGTAAAAGTGTGTACTAACCTTCAACTTCAATAATGTTTCTTTCTAGGCTATACGAAGGAGCCAATAATGTTTGTATCTAGGTTATATGAAGGAGCCTTTCAATTGAGGATTAGTCTACAAGAGACGGGAGTTTAATCTGTGTAAATACTTTACATTGAAAATGCTATTTTCCCTGAGAGTCACTTTCCTCAATGTGCTAAACAGTTTGATGCTGTTTTTTGATCTTAAGCCAAAATTTACTCAATACCAGGGCTGGTGTTTGATTTAGGGCAGGTTTACAATTCTGGAAGCAAGTTAATTGGTTGATAACCTGCATAGGAAAAGCCAAAGATGTGAAAAGGCCATATGGCCCATTAAATTTTGTCTGTCTAGTAAAAAATACATGCCTTTCACAATCTTAGGATGTGTCATAGCCCTTAACAGTCAAAAGAAATACATTTGAAATGTAGTCACTGTTATAATATATGAAACACAAACTGCCTGTTTCACTGATGTTAGCTGAGGGATAAATATTCATCAAGACAGCATAGAGTTGGTCTTCTTGGAATGGTGCCAAGGAATCTTTTATATCCCTCAAGGTGGTAAATGGGGGGCCTTGGTTTATCTACAAGATGACACCACTAACAGTGTAACACTCCTTCAGAAGTGTCAGCCTAGATTATGTGCTTCCATTTCTGGTATGGGTCTAGAACCAATAACTTTGTGACACTGAGCCAAAGTGATTCTGCTTATGAGGTTTGGTTGGTTGTCTCCAAGGTTGCAGGATTGAGAGGAGCGCCAGTCCATGTAACTGAAATATAAACAATACTGTGTTATCAGTTCAGTTATGTGTATGACTGATAGCTCCTTTTTCAATTGAGTTGTAATTTATTTAAATCCAGTAAGCCCTAGCTAGTGTTTTGTGGCTATTTATTAAATTAAATTGTTCAAACCAAAAAAATTCAATTTGGAACCTTCAAGAGTTAGATCAGATCAGTGCAACAGCCACAATGATCAAAAATAGGAGAGAAGTGGTCATTCAAAAAAAATCTAAAGAATCATTGAGATTTCATTTCAAAAAGCTGGATAGTATAATTTCTACAATAATTATGTTTACACACATTGTTAAATACATTCTCTTGATAATCAAAGTGAACAAGCTGACAATATTTTAAAAAGTTTACCTACTTATTTGAGCTAGTAAAGAGGCACAATATTTAGCTGTAGAGTAATTATTGAACAGGATAAGGGAAAAAAATCAAATGTGAAAATGCTCAACTGGTGGAGAGCTAATTTCAGTCAGTTGAAAGAGTATCTGGCCCAAGTGGATTGGATTCAAAGACTAGCAGGTCTTCAAAAGGAAATAGTTCAAATGCAGATTAGATAGTTTCCCTCTTGTGGGAATGTAAGGGCATCCAAAGAAAAGAGCTCCCCGGATCACAATGGAACAGATAAAAGGAGGATTATGATTAATGTCAGGTTCATAATACAGCAGAGAACCAAGCTGAGTACAGGAAGTATAATAGGGAACTGAAAAATGAGATAAGGGCAAAGAGAGTATATGAGAATAGGTTTGATGAAGTACCAGACGACAGACAGGTTAGCAAAACTGAAACCCATGTGAGTAAAAGGGCAGTGGCAATGTGGATATGAAATCAGAAAGCAGAGAATATTGGTGAATGATTGTTTTTTCAGATGGGAAGGAAGTACAGGGTGGTGTCCTCCAGGGACACCTTCTACTTTTGTCCATATTAATTGGGTATACTGGGCTGTTAGGCCCAGTACAGGCATGAAGATATTACAAATGTTAAAACTATATTTTTAAAAAATGAACACATAAGAACAACCATACGAATTATTAGCAGGAGTAGGCCACTCAGCCTCTCAAGCCTGCTTCACCATTCAATACAATCATGAGTCCTCCTAATAGCCAGGTTGTGGAGGATGCAACCAGACTGGGAGATGCTCTCTGGCGTGTACTGTAGTAATTTCCCTGAATACTGTAGGTAACAAAACATTGGCTCAGATCTTCTGGCCTCTGGATAGTCAGAGACCAGGCATATCGCAGAAGATGTGCTATGGGAGTCCCAAAGCAAGGACTCCATGTGAATCACCTGGGAAGTCTCAATGCAACGACTCTGTGAGAATTGCCTGGGAAGTCTGAACTTCCAATGAACAATTCCCCTGCTCCCCGGGACCCTCTTAAAAAGTCTCCAACTCGAGTTGGCGATCCAGACAGTTTTTTTAATTCATTCAAGGGGTGTGGGTTGGGCCAGCATTTATTGCCGACCCCTAGTTGCCCTTGAGAAGGCGGTGGTGAGTTGCCTCCTTGAACCACTGCAATCCTTGTGATGCAGGTACACCCACAGTGCTAAAACAAAAACAGAATTACCTGGAAAAACTCAGCAGGTCTGGCAGCATCGGCGGAGAAGAAAAGAGTTGACGTTTCGAGTCCTCATGACCCTTCGACAGAACTTGCATTCGAGTCCAAGAAAGAGTTGAAATATAAGCTGGTTTAAGGTGTGTGTGTGGGGGGCGGAGAGATAGAGAGACAAAGAGGTGGAGGGGGGGGGGGGTGTGGTTGTAGGGACAAACAAGCAGTGATAGAAGCAGATCATCAAAAGATGTCAACGACAATAGTACAATAGAACACATAGGTGTTAAAATTAAAGTTGGTGATATTATCTAAACGAATGTGCTAATTAAGAATGGATGGTAGGGCACTCAAGGTATAGCTCTAGTGGGGTTTTTTTTTATATAATGGAAATAGGTGGGAAAAGGAAAATCTTTATAATTTATTGGAAAAAAAAGGGCAGGGGGAAACAGAAAGGGGGTGGGGATGGGGGAGGGAGCTTACGACCTAAAGTTGTTGAATTCAATATTCAGTCCGGAAGGCTGTAAAGTCCCTAGTCGGAAGATGAGGTGTTGTTCCTCCAGTTTGCGTTGGGCTTCACTGGAACAATGCAGCAAGCCAAGGACAAACATGTGGGCAAGAGAGCAGGGTGGAGTGTTGAAATGGCAAGCGACAGGGAGGTTTGGGTCATTCTTGCGGACAGACCGCAGGTGTTCTGCAAAGCGGTCGCCCAGTTTACGTTTGGTCTCTCCAATGTAGAGGAGACCACATTGGGAGCAACGAATGCAGTAGACTAAGTTGGGGGAAATGCAAGTGAAATGCTGCTTCACTTGAAAGGAGTGTTTGGGTCCTTGGACGGTGAGGAGAGAGGAAGTGAAGGGGCAGGTGTTGCATCTTTTGCGTGGGCATGGGGTGGTGCCATAGGAGGGGGTTGAGGAGTAGGGGGTGATGGAGGAGTGGACCAGGGTGTCCCGGAGGGAGCGATCCCTACGGAATGCCGATAAGGGGGGGGTGAAGGGAAGATGTGTTTGGTGGTGGCATCATGCTGGAGTTGGCGGAAATGGCGGAGGATGATCCTTTGAATGCGGAGGCTGGTGGGGTGATAAGTGAGGACAAGGGGGACCCTATCATGTTTCTGGGAGGGAGGAGAAGGCGTGAGGGCGGATGCGCGGGAGATGGGCCGGACACGGTTGAGGGCCCTGTCAACGACCGTGGGTGGAAAACCTCGGTTAAGGAAGAAGGAGGACATGTCAGAGGAACTGTTTTTGAATGTAGCATCATCGGAACAGATGCGACGGAGGCGAAGGAACTGAGAGAATGGGATGGAGTCCTTACAGGAAGCGGGGTGTGAGGAGCTGTAGTCGAGATAGCTGTGGGAGTCGGTGGGTTTGTAATGGATATTGGTGGACAGTCTATCACCAGAGATTGAGACAGAGAGGTCAAGGAAGGGAAGGGAAGTGTCAGAGATGGACCACGTGAAAATGATGGAGTTAGGAAGGGAGTTCAAGGATTTTGACCCAACAACAGTGAAGGAACGGCAATATATTTCCAAGCCGGGATAGTGAGTGGCTTGGAGTGGAACTTCCAGGTGGTGTTCCCATGTATCTGCTGCACTTGTCCTTCAAGATGGTAGTGGTCATGGGCTTGGGAGGTGCTGTCTAAGGAGTCTTAGTGAGTTTCTGCAGTGCATCTCGTAGATGGTTCACACTGCTGCTACTGTGCTTTGGTGGTAGAGGGAGTGAATGTTTGTGCAAGGTGTGCCAATCAAGCAGACTGCTTTGTTCTAAAGGGCGTCAAGCTTCTTGAGTGTTGTGGGAGCTGCACTCAGCTAGGCAAGTGGAGAGTATTTACATCACACTCCTGACTTGTTCCTTGAAGATGGTGGACAGGCTTTGGAGAGTCAGGAGGTGAGTTACTCGCTGTAGGTTTCCTAGCCTCTGACCTGTCTTCTAGCCACAGTATTTAAATGGCTAGTCCAGTTCAGTTTCTGGTCAATGGTAATTCCCAGAACGTTGATAGTGGGGGATTCAGTGATGGTAATGCCATTGAACATCAAGGAGTGATGGTTAGATTCTCTCTTGTTGGAGATAGTCATTGCCTGGTACTTGTGTGACGTGAATGATACTTGCCATTTGTCAGCCCAAGCCTGGATATTGTCCAGGTCTTGCTGCATTTGGACATGGTTTGCATCAGCACCTGAGGAGTCGCAAATGGTGCTGAACATTGTGCAATTATCAGTGAACGTCCCCACTTCTGACCTTATGATGGAAGGAAGGTCATTGATGAAGCAGCTCGTCTCCTGTGGGGAAGAGAATGAAATCTCCTTGCTTTGTATGGCCTCTGTCACCTCCCAGTTGCTGCAATGAATTCCACGTTTCAAGATATTGGTGATGTCTCCCTCAGGCACCTGAAAGGATCCAAAGGTGTAAATGTTGGGGATGATGATAACCTTCTTGGCCGCTGGGAGAGGACCATCCTTGACCTGGTGTGAAGTTCCATCCTTGATTCGGTGTGAGGCTCCAGGTCGAGCTGAAGGAAGTGGCACAGCACTGTGACCACCTTCTTGGAAAATGTCAGCCTCCTCAGGCATTGTTCCTGGATCATACAAATGTAGGAGAATAGCTCCTGGAAGACCTGTGGTGGGTAGGGCCTTTGATGGAGAGCCCTCCTTCTGCTCCCTCCTCATAGGAGTTTCCTGTCTTTGCCTCCTCTTTCCCATCTGCTCATGTTGCAGACCAAGAGGTACTGTAACAACTGCCCCCTTATCTATGCCTAGTATTCCTCTTTCTTCCCTGTCTGTAATCATCAACTCAGAAAGCACCTCCAGCAACATTCTACAGTGCCTGCACCAACTCTGCCTGAGCATATGCAAGTGAAAATCAGCACACATGCAACTTGTTGAGTGGCCCATTAAATGGTAATAGTTCAGAGCCTATCTTGCCTTTCTGGATTTGTTCTTTTCCCAAGAGTAATTAATGCATAGAAAGAGAAGACCCGCAAGGTCCATGTTTACAATCCTGGAGTCATATCAGCCAGTTAGGCTGTGTGATGTCAGGAATGTGTCCATTCGCAGCATTCTGACGCACACAGAGAATGCACCTATTTGCGCCCTCCTTCAGCACCAACTCCATGCAGGGAGCGGCTAGCAATACAGCCCATACTCAGTTAAGAGATGCAAGACCTCCAAAATTAATGAACCAAATTCTAGCCCTTAGTATTTTGTTTCCTTTGTGGAAAAGGGAAATGCATGATGTGGTTCTAGGTGACACAGATCAGTATGCTCCTCAGTATGATCATTGGGCTCTCTACAACTATTTGAACATGGTCTCATTCTGCTCGATATCCAATAACTCCTAGTGGTAAGTGTAAAAATTGGTTATGATGGCATTAGGTTTGGTTGTGACTAGCCTGATCATCTGTCTAGCCTTGCACATGAAAAATAGCCACTTAGGCAATCTATAACTCTAGTCAGAACTTTCACGAGAGGAGTGAAGCCAATGGAAGAAAATTGAGAACGAAAACAGACAAAGGTAGTAGAAGTAAAGACAATAAGTATCTATTCAATAACTAACTAGATCGTAAGTCTCTTGCACCTTCCAATTCCCCAAAGCCTGTCTATCTACAGCAGTGTGATGGAATACTCTCCACTTGCCTGGATGAGTGCAGTTCCAACACTCAAGCTCAACACCATCAAAGACAGCGCAGCCTGCTTCATTGACCCCCCCATGCACTACCTTAAAAAATCATCACCGATGTATAGTGACAGCAGTATGTACCATATATGAGATACACAGCAGCAACTCTCTAAGGCTCCTTCGACAGGATCTTCCACACTTGCAAACTACCACCTAGAAGGGTGAGGGCAGCAGAGGCATGGGGACACCATCACCTGCAAGTTCCAAGTCACACACTGTCCTGACTTGGAAATATATCACTGTTCCTTCATTGTCGCTGGGTCAAAATCCTGGCACTCCCTCCCTAGTAGCACTGTGGGAGTACCTATACAACATGGACTGCAGAGATTCAAAAAGGCAGCTCACCACCACCTTCTCATGGGCAAATTGGGTTGGGCAATAAATACTGGCCTTTTCAGTGATGCTCACATCCCAAGAATGAAAAAAATTCCTAAATTAGCAGATTTATAATAAATGTACTCAATATCACAGCTAATTGCATTATGTTGTGAGAAGAAAATGGCACTTAAAAGTTCACTCTATTGTACTGACTGTCCTTGAACCATTCATTTATGACATGGATGTTGACTGACATCAGTTTAAGGAAGATAAATCATTCATGGAAAATGCACAAGTTAGAACCTGAGGACTACTACTGAGCTAAAACATCACATACTTGAAAGGAATCTGATTTACAGTTCAAAGAGCTGTGTCGTATTGCATTAATAGTGAAATGTTCAAATATCCCCAACCTCAGAAGGCAGTAAGCTGTCTTCCATCCAGAATATGTTCTCCAAATCTAAAGTTTAGGTTTGATGAATTTGATAAACAATTTAAAAATTGGAAAATAATGAATGAGACGTGCAGGACCTTACATTGTCAGCTTCTGCTAATGTTTTCAATAATATTATATGGCCCTTTTACAGCCAGTTAGTCAATTTGTGAACTCACTAATGTATAATTAGAGCGGGGTTATGAAGCAGAGTTCATTTAGGTGCAATGAAAAGTTAACTCTTTGTTTACTGAATGCAGTTGTTTATGAGCAATGTTTTTGCACCATGATTTTTTTGAAAACTCAGGTTTTGCATTTTGTAGATCAGTAGCTAGGAGAAGATCAATATTAACTGTCTAAAAATATCAAACCATAGAAATCTTCACAATACGATGCTGTTGCACATAGCAACCTGAAGAATTTTTACCCACCGGTGATTTGGCATGAAAGCCAGAAATTCTTGATGGTGATGAAGCTTTAATCATGCATATAATTGGAGGGGAAAAGAATGAAAATTGTGCTGCTGTCAAGTAGGCTGGGTACATCTAAAAATGAACAAATATTTACCTCTGGGGCAGGAGTTCATTCCTAAATTTCCCCTGTTTTTCAGACTTATCAACTGTTATCATCAATAATCCATTAAAACCTATTTAAAGTTATTCAGCAAAGTATCCATGTTAAAACCCAAGTATAAGGAATACCAAAAGCCAAGCGTGAAAGCCATGTTTAAGATTGCAAGAACAGTACATGAACTGTCATTTGAATGGAACTCACAATTTGACTATCACGTTAATGTTTCATAGTTGTGACAAATGTTAGATTTTAAGATTTGAATAAATAGAACACGATTTAAAACAGCACTTGAATCCACCAACAGCCTTTTAAAAATGATTGTTAATGTGTCTGATAGTTCAGTTTTCAAGTTGCAGGGAAGATCATAATTCTAGTTGTTAATGTTAAGATAATTGCATTAAGGTTAAGGATAAACAGGTGGAGGGTATTGATTGATTAAGTATCTTGAGTCCGTCTTGGCTCCGCCTGGGTGTCCCTGGAGAAGGAGCACGCAATGTCCACTGATACGCTGTAGGCCTTCAGCGATTGGTTGGCGTCATAGGGGCTGGACAGCATTATCTCCACCCAAAGTGACATTTTAATTTAACTTGCTAAGTTTCCTTTGAAGTTTTGTTTTTGTTACAGTGCCCCTTTAAGGGCTGGTTCATCTGTTACTTAGTTTATTTTGTTCATTTGATATACTCAAATGAAAATAAAAGGGACTACTGGGCCACTCAGGTGTTGGTTGGTAGGAGGCAGAGATATGTAATGCTGCATTCTGTGAATAAACCTACTATCAAGAAAAGGAACTGTGTCTAGATTCATACTTCACCATCTGGTTTGGGATTATGTTCTCAGTACTGAGTGGCTGCAGGTCAAGTGCATTCTCCTACAGTGCCACCAATTGTTTCCAACCATATATCCATTCCATGATCATACATTCGCTCCCTTCATCAAAGTCAGTGATATGAATTGTAAATAGTTGAGGCCCCAGCACTGATCCCTGTGGCATTCCACTCGTCACATGCTGCCAACCTGAAAATGACCTAATTACGCCTACTTTTGTTTTCTGTTAGGTAACCAATCCTCTCTATTCATGCTAATATTTTACCACCTAAATCATGAGAACTTATTTTGCATGGTAGCCTTTGATGTAGCATCTTGTCAAATGCCTTATGGAAATGTAAGTACAATACATCCACAGGTTCCTCTTTATCTACATTGCTTGTTACTTCTTCAAAGAACTTTAATAAATTAGTCAAACATGATTTCCCTTTCACAAAATCATGGTGACTCTCGCTGATTGCATTGAGATTTTCTAAATGTCCCGCTATAACCTCCTTAATAATAGATTCCAACATTTTCCCTATGACAAATGTTAAGCTAACTGGCCTATAGTTTCCCATATTTTGTCTCCCTCCTTTCTTGAGTAGAGGAGTCACATTCACTACTTTCCAATCTGATGGGACCTTTCCAGAATCTAGGGAATTTTGGAATCAATGCATTTACTATTTCGTAGCCACTTCTTTTCAGACCCTAAGATGAAGCCCATCAGGACCTGAGGACTTGTCAGCTTTTAGTTTTAATAGTTTTCTCAGTATGCTTTCCCTGGTAATTGTAATTGTTTTACCATCTGTGGATCAATAATTTATCTCAGAATCTATTCAGATTATTCAAATAGCAAAGGATCTACATTCAATTTGAAATTTTTTGAACAGTAACAAACACATTTTTAAACTTAAAGAAAAACTGACCAATGTGGAAGCTGTGGTTAAAATAAGTATTTTCCCAGATAAATCCGGTCTTGCTCTCAAATTTAAAAAATGTTCTTTAGTTCACTTTCAGAAAATGTAATACCAAAATTTGAGCAGATCTTCTAAAAAGTTGTTCTGTCACCCTGCAGTGACTCCAAATATTAATTACAGGTCAACAGTGTGGATTATTGATTCAAATAGTCTGCTCGGGAAGCTAGTAGAAATTCTTTTTGGACTGCTTCATTGCTTGAAAATTCAAAACATTTAGAAGATAGTAATTGGAAGTTCAGCTGAGGACAAATCCTCGTTTGATGATATACTCTAACATTGTATGTGGTCTTAAATATAATGCAGTGATGGTTATGCAAGCCCTCTGCTTGGTATGCTGCCAAAGTACTGCTACATTACAACCACACAAAAACACATGCTTTCCTTCACAACTATCAAAGTCTTCAATTAGAATGACAACAACTCTGTTAAACCTTTGATGCTACTTGCAAACAGTATTCCCTTGGCAGTGTCAACATGCATAAACATGGCAGTAATTTTCAAATCCTCTCTGGCCACAGGTGAGGTGCCAGACAACTGAAGGACTGCTAATGTCATCCAATTATTAAAAAAGAAAGGAAGGGGTAGATCAGGAAATCACAGGCCAGTCAGTCTAACCTCGGTGGTGGGGAAGTTACTAGAAAGAATACTGAGGGGCCTCGAAAGACATGGATTAATCAGGGATAGTCAGCATAGATTTGTTAAGGGAAGGTCGTGTATGACAAATTTGATCAAATTTTTCGGGTGCTAACCAAGTGTGTTGATGAGGGTAATGCATATGATGTGGTCTACATGGACTTTAGCAAGGCTTTTAATAAGGTCCCTCATGGCAGACTGGTCAAAAAAGTAAGAGCCCATGGGATCCAAGGCAAAGTGGCACGTTAGATCCAAAATTGGCTGAGAGGCAGGAAGCAGATCACCAGGAAGGTGATGGTAGAGGGATGTTTCTGTGACTGGAAGTCTGTTTCCAGTGGGGTTCCGCAGGGCTCAGTGCTGGGGTACTTGCTGTTTATGGTGCACATAAATGATTTGGACTTAAATGTAGGGGGCATGATCAAGAAGTTCACAGATGACATGAAAATTGTTAGGGTGGTAAATAGTGAGAAGGATAGCTGTAAACTGCAGGAGGATATCAATGGACTGGTCAAGTGGGTAGAGCAGTGGCAAATGGAATTCAACCCGGAAAAGTGTGAAGTAATGCACTTGGGGAGGGCTAACAAGGCAAGTGATTACACTATGAATGGTAGGACCCTGGAAAGTACTGAAGATAAGAGAGACCTTGGTGTACATATCCACAGATCCCTGAAGGTAGCAGGGCAGGTAGATAAGGTGGTTAAGAAGGCATATGGGATACTTGCCTTTATTAGCTGAGGCGGAGAATACAAGAGCAGGAAGGTTATGCTGGAACTGTATAAAACACTAGTTAGGCCACAACTGGAGTACTGCGTGCAGTTCTGGTCACCACATTATAGGAAGGATGTGATTGCACTGGAGAGGATGCAGAGATTTACCAGGATGCTGCCTGGGCTGGAGGAAAAATTGGATATGCTGGGCGGTTGCTTTCCTTGGAGCAGTTGAGAGGAGACCTGATAGAGGTCTATAAGATTATAGATAGATTAAGAGGGACTAAGATTACAGAGAGACATAGATAGGGTGGATAGGAAGGCACTTTCTCCATTAATAGAGGAGCCAATAACCAGGGGACATAGATTTAAGGCAAGAGGTAGAAGGCTAAGAGGGGAGTTGAAGAGAAATTTTTTCACCCAGAGGGCGGTGGGAGTTTGGTTGAGTCAGAAACTCTTGTAACATTTAAAAAGTATTTAGGTATTCACTTGTGTTGCCATAGCCTCCAGGGCTATGGGCCAAGTGTTGGAAAATGTGATTAGTGTAGTCAGATCTTTGTTGACCAGCATGGACACGATGGGCCGAATGGTCTTCTGTGTTGTAAATATCTATGAGTTTATAAACCTAAGATTTAATACATTACCACAATGTCATATCTGAACATTATTAGAATAAATTTTTTAAAATTACAAGTCCTTCTCTAACCCTAAAATTGAAAACCTTTAATTTAAGCCTCACCAATTGAATGATTTTTAATTGTGGCTTTCTTCTGGCTCCCAAAATTCATCATTGGACTAAATGAAGAGAGAGATAGAGAGAGAGAGAGAGAGAGAGACATAAACACAGATACCGAGACTGGGGCTGGATTGGGGCTTGGCCCCATAACATTCTGGCACAGAAACTAGCATCCTAACATTGCGCCAAGCAGACATTTATAATTCATCCCTGATCAACGGTCTAGAAACAATGGCAATTGCGATCAATTGTATGTGTTTACTTCATGATATTATGCAAAACTTTAGCATATTCATCTGGAGTTCCTCTCTTTATTACCTTAATATAGATATTGATTTACATTGGGCTGAATGGCCTCTTTCTGCAAGATAACTTTTCTATGGTTCTATAAATGTTAGTTAGCAAAGAATGTATGAAGTTTTCATTCCTACAATCCCAGTGTGAGTTCACAAATGCTAGCTCATGCCTAACCAAGTAGCTGTGACCATCCCTCCAGAAATTGTGAAACTGTTTTTCAAGCCTGCACGGAGCAGCAGGTGGGCATACTTTAATCATTCTCCTCACTGGTAGTCAATTTTTTTGGCCGGTTACAAGTTGCTTTGCTTTTTATGTTTGCTATATTAGAACAGTGACTACACTTCATTAGCTGTAAAGTGGTTTTGAGATGTCTGGAGCTCGTGAAAGGCACCATATAAATGTAAATTAGCTACAATGCTACTGTTGGGGCATGGAGCTAAACCATTAATTTTGGCAATTACTTTGTCTCTGTTGAGAAGAACCTACCTTTTTTCCCATTTGTTTTTGGGATGTGAGTCCACAGGCAAGGCCAGCACTTATTGCCCATCCCTAATTGCCTTTGAGAAGGTGGTGGGGAGCCATTTTCTTGTACCATTGCAGTCCATGTGGCGTAGGCACTCACACTGAGCTTTTTTTCTGTAGCAGCTTGATACAACTGAGTAGCTTGCTACACCATTCCAGAGCACTATTAAGAGTCAACCACATTGCTGTGGATCTGGAGTGACATGTAGGCCAGGTTAGGTGAGGACATCAGATTTCTTTCTCTGAAGGGCATTGATGAACCAGATGGGTTTTTATGACATTCTGGTAGTTTCATGGTCATTAACGATGAGATTTAACACTTTATTCCATTCTTTTATTAGTTGAATTTAGACTCCCCCATTGACCATGGTGGACAAATGGTACAAAGTTAACATTTGGATTTATGAGTATATAGGCAGTCCATGAAGCAGTTCAATGACTGCATAGGAAAGAGAGGTTGGAGATAGGGAAGTCATTTGCAAGGGATGAAGTGTGTGTTTTGAGGGGACAGATGAATGTCAATTTGAAAGAGATGTGGAAAAAAGTTTATATTACTATATTAAGTAAGAGCATGGCTAAGGGAGATATAGGCCCAACAAAGACAGTTGCAGATAGATAACAACGTAATGGCAGATTTATTAAATGAATGCTTCACATTCAGGTACAAAATGAAATCTAAAGGGCTGATGGAACGTTTGTCATTATCTCATTAGGATTGTATTACAAAGGCATGGAAGTTATGCTTCAGTTGTATAGAGCTTTGGTCAGCGCCCATCTGGAGTACTGTGTTCAGTTATGGGCAATGCATCTCAAAAGATATATTTGTCTCGGAGGAGATACAGAACAGATTCACCAGAATGAGACAGGGGCTTACAGGGTTGTTATGAGGTAACTTGCGTGAACTTTGTTTGCATTTTCTTGAGTACAGAAATTGACCTGCTTGAGGTGTGTAAAATGTTAAAAGGATTTGATAGGATAAATACAGAAAAACTATTTCCACTGATGGGGAAATAAAGAACCTGTATCAGCTGTGGCTCAGTTGGCAGTACTCTTGCCTCTGAATCAAATGATTGTGGGTTCAAGTCCCATTCTAGGATTTGAGCATAAAAAAAATCTAGGCAGCCACTCCAATACAATGTTGAGGGACATACAAATTAGGAGAAGGAGTAGGCCATTTGGCCCCTCGAGCTTGCTCTGCCATTCAATAAAATCATGGCTGATCTGATTGTGGCCTCAACTCCACACTCCGCCTACCCCTAATAACCTTTGACTCCCTTGTTAGTCAAGAATCTATCTCTGCCTTAAAAATATTCATTGACCCTGCCTCTACCACCCTCTGTGGAAGAGTTTTCCAAAGATTCAAGACCCTCAGAGAAAAAATTTCTTCTCATCTCCACCTTAAATGGGAGACCCCTTCTTTTTAAATTGTGTCCCCTAGTTCTAGTCTCTCCTACAAGGGGAAACATTCTTCCAGCATCCACCTTGTCAAGTCCCCTCAGGATCTTATATGTTTCAATAAGATCACCTCTCATTTTCCTAAAGGCCAATGGTTACAGGCCCAGTCTGACCAACCTTTCTTCGTAAGATAACCCCTGCCCCTCCAACCCCTGCCCCCGCCCCCCCCAACCCCCGCAATCCCAGGTATCAATCGAGTGAACCTTCTCTGAACCGCTTCTAATGCATTCATATCCTTTCTTAAATAATGAGACCAAAACTGTACATACTACTCCAAATGTGGTCTCATCAATGCCATGTACAACTGTAGCACAACATCCCTACTTATGTATTCCATTTCCCTTGCAATAAACAACAACATTCCATTTGCCTTCCTAATCACTTGCTTTACCTGCATATTAACTTTTCCTGATTCATGTACCAGGACATCCAGATCCTTCTGTACCTCAGAGTTCTGCAATCTCTCTCCATTTAAATAAAATGCTGCTTTTCTATTCTTCCTACTAAAGTGGACCATCTCACGTTTTCCCACATTATACACCGTCTGCCAAATTTTTACCCACTTATTTAACTTACCTGTGTCCCTTTGCTGACTCCTTATGCCCTTATAGGAGGTACCATCTTTTAGATAAGCTATTACATCGGGGCACTATCTGCTTTCTCAGCTGGATGTAAAAGATTCCATAGCACTATTTCCGAGAAGAGTGAAGAAGTTATCCCTGATGTGTTGGCCAATCTTTATCCCCCAATCAAAATTCACAAAATTAGCTGGCCATATCACATTGCTGTTTGTGGGAGTTCACTATGTCCAAATTGGCTGCTGCCTTTCCTACATTACAATAGTGACTGCATTTCAAAAAGTACTTAATCAGGTGTTCTCACTTTAAGATATCCAATGGTTGTGAAAGGTACTATGTAAATGCAATTTTTATTTATAATATTATGATCAGATCCAGGTCATTTTACAAGGGAAAATCGGAAGCAGTTTATAAAGGGTAGCAGAAATCTGGAATTCCGTCACCCTAAAGGAGGAGGCTGGGACAACTGGAGCTTTCAAGACTGTGATAGATTTTTGTTAAGTAAGGGTATTAAGGAGTATGGAGCTAGTTGGGCTGGTAAATAAAAGGGGAGGTACAGGTCAGCCATGATCTAACTGAATGTTGGGGCAGGCTGAAGGGACTGAATGGCCTACTCCTATTCCAATGAGACTCTCCAAGCAACTGGAATTGGAGGATACTCACACTTGAGAGTGTGGCGAGTTTTGTTGTCAAAAACTCGTTCAGGTGGACGGTTTAATGGAGCAATGTAGATGATTGAGGAGACACCCGTGTATTGTAATTAGGCGCATATCTCACGTCCAAAGTTCTGCAATCCTTTAAACGATCGGATTAATTTGCGACCAGATTATCTCTCTTGAGGATTACATTTGAGTTTAGAGTCATGTATAGAGAATGCTCCAGGTCAGAGCGTCTAGCCTGAAAACTGGATTGGCAGTTTCCTGTTGATTTGAAAATGAGCGACTGCAGCAAACCATATCCTTGCATCGAATGACCGTAATACAATGTTCAACCCCCTATTCAGGATGCAACAAATACAAATATTCGGCCGGACCATTGCCATTCAATATTTTTTTTTAAACGTTTTAAACCTAGGAGAGTTTGTTTTTAAATGTCACGAATTCAGTGAAATAGACAATAGAAAATACGGAATATTGCAGCAAAAAAATGCTCTTCTGATATAAACAAAAAATGAAAATGGAAAGACACGGGGTATTTAAACTGCTGCATTAAACTAAGACATATTTCCCACTACTTTCAAATGTACCTACAGTTCCATTCCATGCAGCTCCAAATAACAGCATACCCTTGGGAAATAGACTCCATTCCATGCAGAAAATTTTAGTCACATTTACCGAGGGTTACTTCAGTCGCTCTGTACTGTACTGTGGTATTGGTGAAATATCGCCGCCAGGTTGTCAATGATCACAGACTACCCTTTTAAAAAACTAGACTACCCTGAACAGAAATGCGCCAACACCTTGAGATCTCCATAGGAAATGAAGTGCATTCATTAAAGGGAGTGACCTACTCGTTCCGGTAACTTTTTTTTGTGTCGGCAACGATTTAAAGGAAACAGGCAACTAGATAGATCACACACAGTAAATCTGAATAAAGAAAAAAAGGCGAAACGAAGATAGAGAAACAAATAAATAAATTAGCATATCAATTGCGTCCCAGCTGAAACTACTCAACTTCACATCCTTACAGTTGGCATAGAATAGAATAGACCTATATATGCTGGAATTAAAGTGTAAATCCCCCGCAGGTGATAGAATTACAGCATTTCTCGCCGCGCACTATCTGGAGTAGGCAGCTAACAATCCTCAAGATAAACGCGGCTCAGCGATAGGTTAGAAGTTAGTTTTTGTTGCTTGGTACCCTGTCATATTTCCATTTGCTATGTTTATTATCATTAACCTAAGCAAAATATTTTACACAACAATAAAAATGTTACCCCCTGCTTCCAATCAATGCTATAGTTACCACCTTAAGAAAATGGTGATCTTGATTCTTTCAACTTTAATCTTGATCTGCTATAAAGAAGCTTGTTCTATTTCTGCATTTTCTGCAACAATTGTTATCAACATTACTTACATTGAAAGTTATGCTGTTTGCTCTCAAAAACCCAACCTTTAAGAAATATCTAGCTTAATTCGTAATTGGCAGTGTTTTTGCTCAGCACAGCCCTTCCATTAATGAGCCGTTGCCTATGTTACACAGCTCTGGAATTCTGCTTTTGAACACTTTGAAAACTCATCTGTCAATGCTCCGAAGATTTTGACAGGTTCTGTTATTTTACACTTCTAATTAAGGTATTGGAACGATCCTTTAGCTTAGCGGTAACACTCACACCGAATCTGAAGACGCGGAGTTTGAACCCCACTTTAGACACTGGTGACCGGAGCTCGGCTCTGAATTCAGGATCGACATCGAGCGGGATTCCTGCGTTCAGTGGGTGTTGGTAACTCTCTCCTCGTCATATGTGTTGTGGGATCGCATAAAGCTCTCCGTTATATATAAAGATGGTTATGGCCATGAGAGGAACATTCGTGTCAGGGCGTGTCAGCTAACTCTTAGTTAGCTGTGAGTACTCCCTCTACATTACACTATTCTGTAAGGGAGAGTTTGCAATTTGGAAAAAAAAAGGATACCCACCAAAGCCACCTTCTTTGTACTGCGGTTAAGGGGTCTTTAGAGTCTTTTCCCATTAACTCGAAGGCTCTCCAAAACTGTGTCCTGTCTCTTATTCTCTTGCTTCCCCTCATCAGTTACAGCTTCCACTTGTTATCCAGTCCTATCCATTGTTTACCCAATGATCCCAGTCTACATTCATCAGCTTCTGTGGTCACAACATTCCATTTTGCACACAACTAAGGTGCCTCACTGTTCTTGATTACCTCTGTGGCTTCAATGGGAAATGAAAACCTTGTTTCTTCAATTCTTCAAAGGTAAAGTTTCATTTCCTGTGTGTTTTTGCTGCAACACTTACATAATCTGGGCAATTGGCAGTGAGAATTGTCACGGAACCCACTGCAAGGGCTACATGTCCACCCTTTGTGCAGTGATACAAATGGAGAGACAAATTTTAAATACACATTTTTCCTTATAGAGTGGCATTGGGGAAATAGGCGTAATTAACATTGCAAGTGTAACTTTTTTTCCCCCCAAAATATTCTGCCAGCATAATAGGCCGATCTGCACCTTCCCTCTATTCTACCTGAGAGAATTGTCTCAGCAATACAATAAATTTTCTAGCACCCACCTAAAATACCTTTGACTCTGGAAAATGGACTGGGGGCAAGGGAACAGCCGAAGGGCAGGTGGAAGTCCTGCCTAGCCACATGTCTAGAAGCAGATCAGGACCATAAGAAAATCAGTCCAAATCTATTTCCCAAATCTACAGTTAGATCTTTCACCAGTCAACTTCATCCATCTTGGCATTACTATCTTAATTAACCTTCAGTGGAACTTGCACATTATCTTTCTTTCTGCAGTTCCTCTAAAAAGTTTGGTTTATTCATTCATGCCTAATACATCTTGCCCTCCAAGTAAGCTGTATTTAATCCTCCCACATGGTGATTTTGTACTGAAATTAGAAAATTACTAATTGTAGAGTTTCTGTCCCAGCATTAAGCTTGTTGAAAGCAGAGTTGTGTATTATCAAGATTTATTACTTCAATATTTGTTACTTAAAATTAATGGCTATTGTACTTTATCAAATGCTCTGACTCAAAACCAAAATATAAAGAAGTATTTGTTGTATATTGTAATGTCATTTTTACGTAGTCTAACAAAGGAAATATGTCTCAAATTTGGTAACACATTAATCATATTCTGGTTGGCTCAATATTGCCTTTGTTTGAATAGTGTCTAAAGATCATAGCAAATGTTTATTTTGCAATGACACTAATTAGTGGAAGCTTAGACTATGTCTGATAATTATTTTCAACTTATAGGGTTTCATAGTTGAGGGCATAGTTGTAATTATTTTTCTAGAATGATAGATACCATTCCGTATTTAAGGTCAGAAATCTCCCTTTCTAGAAACATTTTACTAAGATTTATAAGAATTTGTCTGCTATCTGGAGTGTAAAATGGTGATACAAAAATAATTTATAAAGTTTTTTCTCAACATCCCCTCCTCCTTAAAGTGATCCAATTAGCTAATTTGGCTTAGCAGTGGTCTCAGTAAAAAGTGGTCTAAGATTCCTCTAAAATTAGAGCACATGATCCAGACTGTAATGCAGTAATGATTGAGTCCTACATTGTTGAAGTGCCATCTTGCAGCTGAGACATTAAACTGAGGCCTTACCTTCTTATTCCAATGGACATAAAAGATCCCATGACACTAATTGAAGACAGAGGAGTTGTATGTTGATCTCCTAACCAACCAACCAGAAAAACAAATTAATTAGTTATTTATTTCATTTGCTATTTATGAGATCTTGTTACATGCATGTTGCATTTATAAACATGACAACTATTACTATATTTCAAAAGTAATTGATTGCTTGTGAAGCACTTTGGGCTCTCCTGAGAATATGAAAGGTACCAAATTAATGCAAATCCTTTATTTCTCGCCATTTCATAATCAATGTATTATAGTTGTGATATTATAGATTTTGTAAAAAAAAAGCTAATCTTTTGTTTTAAATGGACACAAGGAGCCTTAAAAAATGGCTGCCAAAAGTCACCTGACTTTTTCAACTGCGATGTGGTTAAGCTTCCAGGAAGTTTTAAGTGGATTGTAGGCAGACATACACAAACATGAAAAGACTTTTGAAATTCAATGAGTCCTCAAGCAGACAATGGTTTCCCTGAAGGTGTGAAAAACCTTGGCCCCCCCCACCTTTTGGACACTGCAGCTGATAAGGGGATTTTGGATTGCTAAATGTGATTACCACTTGGCATTTTGTCCAGATCACATGATAGCAGCCATTTTAAGGGCTGAGTAATAAAGGCGGGCGGGGGGGGGTGCAGGTGGCACACCCACCTTGAAGCCACGTTGGCGTGAAGCCAATTGGCTCCATGCCGAGCAGTCCCACAGCAATAAAGCACTATGGGGCTCATTAAGCAGGGCCAAGTGGGACTTCCACCTTGGAGTGGAAGTCCGGCCCTCTGGAGCTGCTGGCCAATGGCCAATCCAATTGGCTGACAGCTGCATCAGTCCCAGCAGCTCCAGGAGGGTGTCAGTGGCAGCTGTGTAATGTATATGAAACAAAAACAGAATTACTTGGAAAAACTCAGCAGGTCTGGCAGCATCAGCGGAGAAGAAAAGAGTCGACGTTTCGAGTCCTCATGACCCTTCGACAGAACTTGAGTTCGAGTCCAAGAAAGAGTTGAAATATAAGCTGGTTTAAGGTGTGTGGGGGGGGGCGGAGAGAGAGAGAGAAGTTGGGGGGGTTGGTGTGGTTGTAGGGACAAACAGGCAGTGATAGAAGCAGATCATCAAAAGATGTCAACAACAATAGAACAAAAGAACACATAGGTGTTAAAGTTGGTGATATTATCTAAACGAATGTGCTAATTAAGAATGGATGGTAGGGCACTCAAGGTATAGCTCTAGTGGGGTTGGGGAGAGCATAAAAGATTTTAAAATATTTAAAAATAATGGAAATAGGTGGGAAAAGAAAAATCTATATAATTTATTGGAAAAAAAAGAAGGGGGAAACAGAAAGGGGGTGGGGATGGGGGAGGGAGCTCAAGACCTAAAGATGTTGAATTCAATATTCAGTCCGGAAGGCTGTAAAGTGCCTAGTCGGAAGATGAGGTGTTGTTCCTCCAGTTTGCATTGGGCTTCACTGGAACAATGCAGCAAGCCAAGGACAGACACGTGGGCAAGAGAGCAGGGAGGAGTGTTAAAATGGCAAGCGACAGGGAGGTTTGGGTCATTCTTGCGGACAGACCGCAGGTGTTCTGCAAAGTGGTCGCCCAGTTTACGTTTGGTCTCTCCAATGTAGAGGAGACCACATTGGGAGCAACAAATGCAGTAGACTAAGTTGGGGGAAATGCAAGTGAAATGCTGCTTCACTTGAAAAGAGTGTTTGGGCCCTTGGACAGTGAGGAGAGAGGAAGTGAAGGGGCAGGTGTTGCATCTTTTGCGTGGGCATGGGGTGGTGCCCTAGGAGGGGGTTGAGGAGTAGGGGGTGATGGAGGAGTGGACCAGGGTGTCCCGGAGGGAGCGATCCCTACGCAATGCCGATAGGGGGGTGAAGGGAAGATGTGTTTGGTGGTGGCATCATGCTGGAGTTGGTGGAAATGGCGGAGGATGATCATTTGAATGCGGAGGCTGGTGGGGTGATAAGTGAGGACAAGGGGGACCCTATCATGTTTCTGGGAGGGAGGAGAAGGCATGAGGGTGGATGCACGGGAGATGGGCCGGACACGGTTGAGGGCCCTGTCAACGACCGTGGGTGGAAAACCTCGGTTAAGGAAGAAGGAGGACATGTCAGAGGAACTGTTTTTGAAGAATAATGTATATGAATTTCAATGCCAGTGTGATGCTAGGTATGTCGGCTGTACGTCCCAAGGACTGACAGATCAAATCAAACAACGTGTCCCTTCTGCTGTTCACAACGAGCAAAGTACAGACCGTACTGAACCAGCCTGTGCTTGCAAAACTCAAAACACAGAGTCCAACAGTAGATGTGATTTCACGATTAGACAACATTTGCTAAATAATCCTCAGTGTGCTAAAATTTACGCTGACCATCAATGTAAGATTGTCAGTCGGGCTCAGTGTGACATGTTTGCATGTACTGGAAGCTGCATATATTAATACACAGGTCCCTGTTCTTTGCAGACAGAAAGAACATGTACACACATTGCATCTGTTTCAGCTAAACAAAATAAGTGATTGCCATTTGCTGCTTCATTCCTCAGGGCAATGCCTTGACCAATCAGAGTCAAACAGACTGGTTTAAATTTCAAACAATGTTTGGCAGTTAACTGTCAGTCACCATTAACTGGTGCATTCTCCATGGCAATGTCTCTACCAGAGTTCACCTACTAACCAATCAGCACACTCTTCTCATACAGTATAAAGTTGTTGCTTCCCCTGACATTGGTACTCTTGCAATTGTCCTGATGAGTGTAAGATGAAAATCTTCAAAAAAAATGTATTTTTTCAGCAATACTCAAGTTCTGTACTACCAAATGACTAGATTTATTAATTGAATTTAAATTCAGCTGCTGTGGTAAGATTTGAATCCATGTCCCCAGAGTATTAACCTGGGCCTCTGGATCACTATTACCAGCATGCCTCATCTCCCCTTAGATTCCTAGGGCTTTGAGCCTCGATGACCTGAAGGCATCGTGCAGAATATGAGTCACAGAGTTCTTGGGGAGCCGATGGGCTGGAGAAGGTTACAGAGAAAGCAAAAGGTGAGGCCATGGAGGGATTGAAAAATCAAGATGAGAATTTTCAATTTGCAGGATTTTTTTTTGAAAAAATACTTTATTCATAAAATATCTGGAAGAATATTACAAAACATTTCTAAATCGCCATCACAAAAAGGGGAATCAGATTCAACTTTTACACATGGATCATGAGATGCTTCAATACAAACAATGAATAGTACAATCATTTCAATATGCTCATTACAGACAGTCAGACAATACAATGGTATTGAAGTTATCAACATACATCATGTTACACTCTGAGGTGCTTCAGTACAATTATAATACAATTAGTCTTCAGTGCATACATTCATTGTGAGCCATACAGCCTGAGGGGCTCGAAACAGTTCCCAGCCCCTCGGTGCCCTATGGCAGAAAGGTCTTAGACAGCGACCTTACCACATTGCACCTTTGCGGCAACTGCCCCAAGCTTTAGTGCGTCCTTCAGCACATAGTCCTGGGCTTTGGAATGTGCCAGTCTGCAACACTCGGTTGGGGACAACTCTTTGCACTGGAAGACCAACAAGTTTCGGGCAGACCAAAGAGCATCTTTCACCGAGTTGATGATCCTCCAGCTGCAGTTGATGTTTGTCTCAGTGTGTGTCCCTGGGAATAGTCCGTAGAGCACAGAGTCCTGTGTCACAGAACTGCTCGGGGTGAACCTTGACAGAAACCACTGTATCTCTCTCCAGACCTTCTTTGCAAAGGCACAATCCACAAGGAGGAGAACAACAGTCTTGTCCCCACCACAGCCACCTCGAGGGCAACTTGGGGGGGGGGGGGGGGGGGGGCGGTGCTGGCGGGGACTCTTGGCGTGTTGGAAGGATTTGACGGGGAGGGCCTTTCTCACCACCAGCCAAGCTACATCTTGGTGCTTGTTGGAATGTTCTGGCAATGAGGCATTCTGCCAATGACTTTGACAGTCTGCTTAGAGAACCACCTGACAGGATCCACCCAACAGGATCCACCATCTCATTTTTCCCGCAGGGCCTCTAAGACGTTACTTGCCCACCACTGCTTGATGGACTTGTGATCAAAGGTGTTCCTCTGCAGAAATTTTTCCACGAGATGTTCCGCGGCAGCGTGGACAGACCCATCCTTCGCAACACCGGGGACAGGTAGAACCTCAGCACGTAGTGGCACTTGGTGTTTGCGTACCGAGGGTCTACAGACAGCTTGATGCAGCTGCGCACAAAGGTGGCCATCAGGATGAGGGCGATGGTGGGCATGTTTTTTCCCCCTCATCTAGAGGTTTGTACATCGCGTCCCTGCAGACACTATCCATTTTTGACCTTCAGATAAAGCAAAAGATAGCTCGGGTGATCGCCATCGCCCAGGAGTGCGGACTGGGCCAGACCTGCAACAGCGAGAATCCATCCTTCCTGATGGACTCAGCAAAAGGTTCAATGCAACACATAAGCAGGACAAGGGAGAGAGGGTAGCCCTGCCTGACTCCAGATTTAATCGGAAAGCTGACTGAAAACTGATGTGTATCAGTGAGCACAAAGGCAACAGGCGAGCAGGATTTGATGCAGAATAGGATACATGGTGCAGCATTTTGGTGAGCTGAAGTTTATAGAAGATGGAGGCTGGGAGGCTAGTTGTTGATGACCAGGTTCTTACCCGAAATGGCAAGGGAGTGTTGCTCCCACATGCCCAGTTTTCTTTGCACCATTGACACTTGCTCCTTCCAGTTTTGAACGCATGCTCTGGTCCCTCCAAACCATATCCCCAGCACCTTCAGGCCGTCAGCCCTGATGGTGAAGGGGACAAAGGATCGGTCAACCCAGTTTCCAAAGAGCACGACCTCGCTCTTCCCACGATTTACCTTGGCTCCCGGGGCCAGTTCGAACTGGTCGCAGATATGGATCAGTCTGCGCACCAATAGCGGATCCGAGCAGAAGACGGCGACATCGCCTTTGTACAGGGAGGTTTTGATCTGAATGCCTTCACTGCCTGGGATCATCACTCCTCTTATGCCCGGATCCTTCCTGATGGACTCAGCGAAACATTCTATGCAACACACAAACAGGACAAGGGAGAGAGGGCAGCCCTGCCTGACTCCAGATTTAATCGGAAAGCTGACTGATAACTGATGTGTATCAGTGAGCACGAAGGCAACAGGCGAGCAAAATTTGATGCAGAATAGAATACATGGTGCAGCATTTTGGTGAGCTGAAGTTTATAGAAGGTGGAGGCTGGGAGGCTAGTCAGAAAAACATTGAAATAGTTCAAGTTTATAAGTGACAAATTTGTGGATTTTGGCAACAGATGTGCTGAGGGAGCAGTTGAGGTAGGCAAAACTTGCTCTTCTATGACACTAAAATACAGTAATTGGCTAATGAGAATCTTCAGTTGTGAATTAATGAATATGACATTGCCTAGAATTGTGCATTGAGCCTGGTGTTACATGCATATTTAATGACATTTAAACTGTCAGGATCTTTGCAGCTACAGCTTATCAGTTTGATTATATCTGGAGACATACACATTTCAGACAATTGTGGAATGTGACACTCTTAAATAATTGAGTAACTAATTAGAAGATAGACCTTAAACTGAAAGCACCCTTGCCACACAATACATACACAAAAGGATTCAACAGGGCTAAATTCAATAATTGATACCTGTTCCAATATAACAACCATTTTGAAGTCAGAAAAGATGGTTTTAAAGGACATTAAATTTAATCCACAAGTAATCATGGGAACGATCACTTTTCATTGGAAGATTGGTGATTGGTAGAAATTCATGTTAGTCTTAATGAAGACAGTTGACATGAAATACATTGCGGGCAAACTGTATGTACGTGTCTGCATTACAGGGGATGGTTTAAGTGCAAATAAACTTGAGATCTAGATTTTTTAGAAAAAAAAGTAAATAAAATGTTATCTTTGATTAAAAAAAGTTTCAGGAAAAAATTGTCATTTGTGAATTTTTTGTAAAAAAAAAAAATTTTAACTTGTAATTCTTGTTACATTTTCTTAACAGTTCAAACACGTTTTTAAACAATCCTAAGTCTCCTGTGTTTTAACATACCATAATTGTGACATGAACCACAAGTCCTCAATGGCTTTCAATTGTTCCCAATTAAAAATTAAGCATAGTTTTCGCCCACGGGGTTGCCAAGTCCATAGCTTACGGCAGGGACCAGCGAGGCAATCTTCCGAAGGTGGCCTCCTGATTGGCTGCCTGCGGGTTTGCTGTCCGATGAAGGACGGCAGGTAGACGACAGATGTTGCTAGTTTAATCAGAGGGCTAGCAGCACCTTTGAGAGGAGGTGGTTGCTGCTTATGCGGGTTGAGGATCACGAGAAGAGAATGTCTTAACATGAAGGTCCGCATCCAAAATAAAAATTATTTTGAGATTGGCAGTGATGCCACCCACGGTTGAAGAACCCACAATACTCATTACTTCGGTCCGCACATTAGAAGGCCGCTTAGGTGAAGTGGCGAAACCGTTAGGCCCCTTGGAACGGAGGGAAAAACTCTTTCCAGGCGAATTGTTTGGGCCAGGGATGTAGCCTTTCCTGCTCGCGAAACCCCCTTTGCGGCATGGAGACTCTGATAGCCCACCGCTGAGAGGCGCCTCCATTCAGCTGGCGGCCGCTGCATGCGAAGGGAACTTGCTCCGCTGGCAACAAAACACTAGAGAGCTCACAATATTATCCCTAAACATCTTAATTGGCTGCCCTACGAGTGGGAAGCTGATCCTACTCCTAACCAGCCCTTAGGAAAGTTGCCCGGTGGCGGGAATGCATTGAGGAGCTGTGCTGATGATTCAGTTCAGCCCATTGTCTCACCTTTGGCTGCATCAGGAATGTGTGCAAAACCATTTTTAAAAAATGTGTTTAGTAACTTCAGCTACCACCTCAACTTTGTGCGCGGTGGTCTTCCTGCTGAACGTTCCCCTGTTCGGACGGAATTCCACATTGGCCCCAAGCCCCGAACCCTCCCTCTGGTGCTGGTGCCTCGCAATATGAGCCGCCTTGGGGACATGCCCTCTGTACCATTTGGCACGGCGCGGAGGAGCTTTTTGTACGGACTGCTGCTGCATACCTTCCATTTTCTCGCCCTTGTCCGCTGCCTGGACACGCCCTGGCGTGCCTTGTTGCCGTCCGGCGGCGGAGGCCCTCTACGGAGGTGTCCTCCCCCTTTCTATCGGGGACCTGGGTTGGAGGGTGTTGCATGCAGCAGTCCCCTATAATCGTAGAATGCACAGGTTCATGGACGCTCAGGACACCTGCCCTTTTTGTGGTCTTGTGGAGTCCGTGGACCATGCTTATATAGGGTGTGGTAGGCTGCACTCCCTTTTTAGTTATTTAAAAAACCTTTTATTAATGTTTTGTTTGCACTTCAGCCCCATGCTGCTGATTTATGGACACCCGGTGCAGAAGGGGGTCGGGAAGGAGGAGGACCTCCTTGTGAACCTGCTCCTGGGCCTGGCCAAGTTGACCATTAACAGGTCCAGGCAGCGGGCGATCGATGGGGGAGTCCCGCCCGATTGTTTGTCCCTCTTCCGCGGCTATGTTCACAGCCGGGTGTCCTTGGAGAGGGAGCACGCGGTGTCTGCCGGCACTCTCGAGGCCTTCTGTGCTCGGTGGGCACCACGGGGACTGGGGTGCTTTATTGACCCCCTTAATCACATTTTGGTTTAAAGTTTGTAAGTTTCCTTTAAACTTTGTCTTTAGTTTTCAGCTGACCTGAATTAGGGGCTGTGCTTGATTTGTCCTTCATTTTGTTAATTTAGTTTAATTGTTTTAACTCCAAAAAGAGTTACCAGCTCAATTTTTTTTCCTTCAATTTATTTTCTGAGCATGTAGACTCTTTCTAGAAAAGTTTTGTGGGTACCGCAGGTCTCCGCCACTTCACCTAAGCGGACCGAAGTAATGAGTATTGTGGGTTCTTCAACCGTGGGTGGCGTCACTGCCAATCTCAATCCTATTGGCAGGATTTTTACAGGGCGGCGGAGGCGCCATCCAGCAGCTGGAAACTGAGGGGTAAGTGCGCCTCGACCCAATTTCGCATGCAGCAGGTAGCAGTCAGGACTCCTTTTAAATAACAAAACCAATCGGAAGGCCGGCAGCTTTTCAGTTCCCGCCCAGGTAAGTAACCTGGTTGGTTGGTGGATGAGTGAAGTTGGTTGGTGGGTGAGTGAGGGAGGTTGTTATTCCTGCCCTCGTCTCCTAGCCTGCTCCCTGGGGGGCCCACAAAATCCTGGTCATGTTTCCTGATGCCACACACATGGATAGTTTCTACCAAGGGTCAATGATTAGACATCAAAAGTTGGAAATGTGGCTAATTTGCCCTCCCTAGCTGAGGTGCACTGAGATCAATTGTAGCAACCCAATTATAGTTCTAGCTCAGCATCCATATTTGTTCAATTATAATACTGCGAAGTACCTAATGATATTTTTCTACTTCTAATTATTGTTATTTTGTACCCTTAGCAGAATTAATTCCTTTTGCAAGGTACTCTTTCTTGTAACCCAAACAAGAACAGATTAAACAGCTATGAATGAGGCAGGCAGATTCAAATGGTAAACAGCACTCTGATTCATTAGAAAATGTAGTTTTTCTACTTGTACTACTAAACTGATGAAAAGCTCAGTCTTCTATGCTGATGACTCAGTGGATACCTATGTAGGATGGTACTGCTGTATGCAGACTACATAAAGTTCCTGGTTTGATCCCACCCCTTTCAGGTAAGAGAAGACAGCTACAACTAACCAACACTGGGCTAGGAAAGAAAACATTCTCTCATCTTCTTACTGGCCCCTCTTTAAAAAGTGCAGGTGTATGAATAAACAAAAATTGGAATAAATCCAGTGGGACTGGCGATGCAATACTTCAACATTGATTGGGGACCCCATGAAGTCCCAAGGCATCAGGTCAAACATGGGCAATTAAACCTGCAGTTTCATACCTACCACCCTCCCTGAACTGAAGAATCAGTGCTCCTTCTGTTGAAAACCATTTGAAAGAAGCACAGAGGGCTGTAAGAGCATTGAATGTATTCTAGGTGGGACATTTCAATGTCCATCACCAAGAATGGTTTGGTAGCACGACTAACCAAATTGGCCAAGTCCTGAAGGACTTAGCTGTAAAACTGGGTGAGGCAGACGATGAGTGAAGCAACACAAGAGAAAAACAACTTGACCAACTTTTGGAAGGATGTGAAGGCTTTAGAAAAGGTTCAGAATAGTTCCAGAGATGAGGGACTTCACTTACATGGTTAGATTGGAGAAGCTCGGGTTGTTCTTTTTAGAGAAGACAAGGTTGAGAGGAGATTTGATAGAGGTGTTCAAAATCGTGAAGGACCTAGACAGTATAGATGGAGAGAAACTGTTTCCATTGGCAGAAAGGCCAAGAACCAGAGGGCACAGAATTAAATTGGCAAAAGAATCAAAGGTGACATGCAGCCAGTGGTTACAAACTAGAATGCATTGTCTGAGGACGTGGTGGAGGTAGATTCAATTGTGACTTTCAAAAGCAACTGAAAACTTACGGGGCTATGGGGAAAAGATCAGGTGCTGGGACTAGCTAAATTGCTCTTTCAGAGAACCAGCACAGGCCAAATGGCCACCTTCTGTGCTGTAATGAATCCATGATTCTATTCTGTGACACTCTCCATTGCGTTATGTGACACTAGCACCATGCTAAATGGGATAGATTCAGAACAGATTTAACAGCTCAAATCTGGGCATCCATGAGGCACTGTAGGCCATCAGTAACAGCAGAATTGTATTTCACCACAATCCATTATCTCATGACTTGGCAAATACCTCACTCTACCATTACCACAAAGGCATGGGACTGATATTCAGGAACTCCCTGTCAGCAGCACTGTCAAAGTACCTTTACCACACACATCTCAGTGGCTCAAGAAGGTGCACCACCACCACCTCCCGTAGGGCAATTAGGGATGGGCAATAAATGCTGGCCTTGCCAGCAACTTGCACATGTCATAAATGAATTTTTAAAAAGGGAGTGCTTTCATCAGCAATGAAGGAGTGCTGCAGACACAAGAAAGCTATGTATCACTGCCTTTCAGCCAGATAACAAACATTCAGAACTTATCATCACAAGGGAAGCTGTTTTGTTCATTCTATCAGTAAGCCCATTGAAGGTGAAAATTCCATAAGGATCTTAAAATGCATCTTGGAAAACCTTGGTTTTAAAATCACACTAAAGCAGCTAAAAGTGTATAAACAATAACTGCACATTTGTGTCACACAAGTGTCAGACAAATGACCAGTTTCAAGAAGAGAAATTCTAACCACCTCCCCTTGACATTCAATAACATTTTACCATTTAAATTAGGTGGCACCATTGACCAGAAACTTAACTTAGCCTAAATATTGTGGTTATAAGAGTAGGTCAGAGGCTGGAAATTCTGTGGCGATTGACTCATCTCCTGATTCTCCAAAGACTTTCCACCATCAACAAGTCGGAAGTATGATTGAATGCTCCCCACTTGCCTGGATGAGTGCAGCTCCAACAACACTCAAGAAGAATGACATAGGACAAGCAGCCCTCTTGATTTACATTCCATCCACCAGCTTAAACATTCTCCCTTCCAACACCAGCACACAGTGGCAGCCAGTGACAGTGTGTACCATCTACAAGATGCACTGTAGCAAAGGCTTCGAAACTCATAATCTCTACAATCTAGAAGGACAATGGCAATCAGTGCATGGGAACGCCTCCACTTCCAAGTTTCCCTCCAAGTCAAAGACTATCCCGACTTGGAAATATATCACCATTCCTTCTTCGTCACTGGATCAAGATCCTGGAACTCCCACCCTAACAGTGCTGTGGGAATACATAGACCACAAGGATTGTCGTGGTTCAAGAAGGTAGCTCATTACCACCTTCTGAATGGAAATGGATTGGCAACAAATGCAGGCCTTGTCAACAACACACATCCTGTAAATGAATTAAAAGAATCAAGTACCTCCATCTGCTATTTGAATAGAGATGATAACAGTATGAACTAAATGGGTTAATTCCTTTATTAACTTTTGAAAAAAAAATTCACAGGAAACCCATTAAGCCTTCACACTGTTTAATTCTCAAAGTTGAGGAGTTGCCCACCACTAAACTAGTGGGCTTTTCCCTATATGGAGAAAAAGCCATTCGGGCAGGTGGTGAAATTACAATTTGCTCCAAAAGAATAAATGTCTTAAGGTGGAAAAGCAGTTATGAATTAAAAAGTTTTAGATGACTAAGGACAAATGGTTTTGCATCGAAGTGCATTGCAATCAAATATATCCTCTATAAATCACTGTGATAAGTTTTGTGTCTGATGATCAGTTTTGAATATTTAGCCGCAGTCTATGACAGTATAATATTACATAAAGTTGGATAAAATAATTACATTCCTGGAGAGCTTCAAACAGACAGAGGCAAAGAATTAAACTACCAAAAAAACCTCACCCTGTTTATCTAAATAGCTGAGCTCTTTGTATATTTAATTATGGTTCATCTTAATTTTTTATGTTTGAAGCCAGAGTTACAAACTTGGCATGATGCTACCTATGTGTATGGTGCCTTCATCTTACCACAATTTACAGTATATTTGATTGTAGAAGACACTCTCATTTTACAAATACATTACAATCTCAGTCTACACAATGCTCTTTTTACTTCAACAGAAGTCAATACTGTACTTCTTTTCAAGGCCAGTCCTCCCTTACGAATTTTGAAAGAAATTGCAGGAGAGCTGGTTGAATACTTTTAGTCTAGCATCCATTTCCCTCACAGCACTGAGATTACCTTATCTGAAGTCATTAGTGACATCCCATGTCATTATCTAACCTTTACCTCTATGATTTTTGAAACAATTGACCACTTCAGCCTCCTTCCCATACCTCTGCTCTGTGCAGCACCTATGGCTTTGTCCTTTCTTGGCACCATTTCCTCATTCCAAATGTAACCAACAAAATTCCTGCTAAGGCTTCTCCTTTGTCAGCTGACAGTCACATCTAGTGCACTTTAAGGTTTCATCCTCGGTGCGTCCTATTTCTCACATACATGATCCTCTTTGACCACATTAGCTGTAAGCTTTGGGTTAATTTCCATATATATGTTAGCATGACCCAACTTTACTCCTTAGCACTGTCCTTGATTGTTGCTGCACTGTCCAAATGCATACTCAATATCAAACCAGGAATGACCCAGATGTTCCTGCACATAAGCATTGTTCTAACACATTAGCATTAATGTTCTTCTCTTATTACTTTCATGGATGTTATCTTTAAAACTTATAACATTGAACTAAGGAAGTTCTCTGGCTGGCAACTCGGAGAAAATATTTTATCTGGTGGCCAGCTATATAGACAGTAGTCACCACAAAGGCAGTTTCACAGTTACTTAATTTCATTTTTGAGAAATAATTATATTGATAATCATCACATTGGCAATCAGAAGATTAGTTGCATAAACAATGTAAGATGATAATTATTGATTTGTCTGCTCGTCTAGCCAGAGTAAATATAGCCTCATCTCTTTAAGTAGTCCTAAACTCTCTTATGATTGTAAATATAAAACATCAAACAAGTAATTTTTTAACTAGAGAATAGAGTCCTGTTAAAGCCATTTCACAGATCAGCAGATAACAAATTGTGAATAACTGCTTACACTGTATACTTAACAAGAACACAACATTCTTACTTTTGTGGTTTGGTGCAGACTTTTAAGTCCTTCACCATTGTAAATAATTTTATCTTGGAACCTTGTTACAGAACTGTGATAGCAGAGAAAGTCATAGAAAAATAAAGAGAAACAAAAATTAAAGAATGTGATGCTTATTAATACAATTACTTCTCAAATAATCAATGCATTGACATCTTAAAATATTGCAAAATAAAACGGAGTAGCCATAAAACTGCTGGTGTGGTGACACTATTGTGACAACCAGGTAAAATATTTCCTCCAGGTTCCCAGCTAAGGACTTCTTTTGTTCAAGTTAATTAACTAATTAATTAGTGGCACAAATAGGGATAAATAGTTTAGATCTAATTACCATTATGGAGACATGGTTAGATGGTGACCAAGGTTTGAAAATAAATGCTCCAGGGCACACAACTTTCCAAATAGACAGCCAGGATGGAAAAGAAGGAGAGGTAACCCTGATAATAAGGAATGACATAAGGACATTCATGAGAAAGGACCTTGGCTCAGAAAATCAGGATGTTGAATCAATATGGGGAGAGATTTAAAAAAAGCAAGGGTCAGAAAATGCTGCAGGGAGCAGTTTTTAGGCCCCGTAATAGTAGTTATACCATAGGACCGAGAACCTTAAAGCCAATTATATAGCTACGAGGACAGCAGAAAGAGGGGTCAACCAAGGTTTAGTTGGATGACAGACATCACAGAACAATTGCAGATGAAGGATGTGTGAGAATTTTTTTTATTCATTTATGGGATGTGGGCTTCACTGGCTAGGCCAGCATTTATTGCCCATCCCTAATTGCCCTTGAGAAGGTGGTGGTGAGCTGGCTTCTTGAACTGCTGCAGTCCCTGTAGGTACACCAACAGTGCTGTTAGGGAGGGAGTTCCAGGATTTTGACCCAGTGACAGTGAAGGAACGGTGATATATTTGCAAGTCAGGTGAGTGGTTTGGAGGGGAACTTCCAGGTGGTGGTGTTCCCATGTTTCTGCTAGCCTTGTCCTTTTAGATGGTAGCGGTCATGGGTTTGGAAGGTGCTGCCTAAGAAGCCTTGGTGAGTTCCTGCAGTGCATCTTGTAGATGGTGTACATTGCTGTCACTGTTCGTTGGTGGTGGAGGGAGTGAATGTTTGTGGAAGGAGTGCCACTCGGGCGGGCTGCTTTGTCCTGGATGGTATCAAGCTTCTTGAGTGTTGTTGGATGAGCACTCATGCAGTCAAGTGGAGAGAAGACTGAGTGTGACATACCATGACACCAGATCTCCTGGTAGGAGTAGCTACAAGCAGCAGCAGTTGGGAGAACTGGCTAAGGTTGATTGGATAAATAGGTTAAAAGGTATGGTAATAAATGAACTGTGGAAAACTTTTACAGAAACAATTCAAAGTGTTCAACCAAATAGATTCAATTATAGAACAAAAGTCAGCAACAAAATCCATCAGTAGCTTACTAAGCAAGTTAAGGACAGCACTAAATTAAAATAAGAGGTTTTTGAAACCAGCAAAGGGCCACCAAAATGTTGATAATAATGGAAAAAATAGAATGAGAGTAAATTATCCAAGAATATAAAAACAGATTGAGAACTTTTATTATCAAATTGACAATCAGTATGAATTGTTGTCACTTAGAGTTCAGTCAAATTTTTTAAAAAGGTATTAAAAAAGTGCAAAAATGCCAGTTGTGTCCTCCCCAGACAGTTTTCAGAATTGACACAGTGCATGGGTCTGGCTGAGGTATTGCAATTCTTCAAAACAATAAGCAAAATCCTGGTCTGGAAATCATCATAGATGGGTTTCTGTACATTGAAAAAAGGATATGAACACAATCTTTCATCTTATTGTACTTGGCTTAGTCTTTAAAAAAGTCACTCTTTCCAGTAGGTCAGTATGTGGGGGATGTGATGATGGGACTCTGGAGGTAATTCAGGGAACTAGCCGCTGGGCGGACAGGCATGGAGACAGGGAAGTTAAAGACAAATCGAGTTGAAGCGCCAGAAGTGTTGTTTGATGGACTGGTAGCCTTTGTTGTACATGAAGGGGTCAATAATTGAGATTCAACCTGCAAGAGTTGTCCCATGAAGCTGAAATTGGGGGAAATGACGCTCCTGCGTAGTTTAATGAACTCTAAAGCTTCATCCAACTTCACCCGGTTTGCCCTCATGAGATAAGCCAGGCAGATGGTGGCAGATTGAGAGATGCCAACATGGCAATGTACAAACTCCCTACCACTAGTATTCTTCACAGAGTATATAAATTCAATAGCCTCAATGGACCAGGAGCTGATGTCCGCTTTGTGACTGTCCTCCACAGGAATGCATTTGTATTGATAATGTTCCTCAAAGTGGTTCAGGTAGTTAGCAGAGACGTTAATCAGGGCCATGATCCCCAGGGCGTCCAGCATGTCCTTCCTTGACGCATAATAGGCACTTCTGAGGTAGAGGAAAGGGAGGATTTCGACAGGTCCACCCCGATCATATAGGGGAGTCTCGCAGGAACTGTGGCTGGATTCTGCACTGTTGAGGTTCCTGTTGGCGCTCAGAGGTAGAGATAACCCCGAAGGAGGCAAAGGCTTAGTGCAAAATTCTGGATATTCCGAGGAAAACGCATCATAACCACCTTGGAGAAAAACAACCCTTGCTCTGTAGGATTCTCGGCAAAAGGCATTGTCTGCCAGGAGTACAATGCTGTCCTTTTTGAGCAGATCAAACTCATATGTCCTTTCATCAAATACAATAACTACAGAATAAAGACCAGACACTAAACTATTGCGAGACTCTTCATTGGGGACAATATGTTCGAGCCCCATTGTCCCTTTCGCCCTTCGTTTAACTATGGTGCTAAACCGGACATTCAGCTTTTACAATATATAAAAAAAGAGAATAGCTAAAGTAGATATTAACCCCTTACGAGTAGAGACAGGAGAAACGAGTGCAGCTTTGGAACTGAGTGCATACTTGTGAGTTTGGTGAGTGGGGGAGTTTGGTGAGCAGATGTTCCTTTTCTCTTTGCTTTTTCTAATTTTTTCAGAATTGCTTTTTACTCCAAAGTAGCTGGTGAGTATCTGGTAAGTGGTTAAGGTCTATTCCAGTTTTAAGGTTTAAAATAGTGTACAAACTAGTGGTAAGGTGAATAAACTATATTAAAAAGGAAAATCAGTAATTGAATAAAGTAATTAATTAAAACAAATTAAGGATGACAGTACAGGTGATGTGCCAAGGCTGTAGCATGTAGGGAGGCAGTGGCACAGTGGTATTGTCACTGGAGTAGTATTCCAGAAATCCAGGGTAATGCTGTAGGGACCCAAGTTCCAATCCCTTTGAATTCAATAAAAATCTGAAATTAAAAGTCTAATGATCATGAAACCATTGCTGACTGTTGTAAAAACCCATCTGGTTCACTAATGTCCTTAAGGGAAGGAAATCTGTCATCCTTACCTGGTCTGGCCTACATGTGACTCCAGACAGCAATGTGGCTGACTCTTAAATGCTCTCTAAACAAGGGCAATAAGTGATGGGCAATAAATGTTGGCCTAGCCAGTGATGTCCACATTCCATGAACAAATTAAAAAAAACTCCTGGATGCCAGTGTGATTGAGGGCAAACACATCTACAATGTTTGTGGCTCGAGGAGCTTCAGCTCAGTCATTGAGCTGGTGTCCAAACTGTAGACACTGCAACACATCAGGGAGGGGCAAGGTTACATGGATGCTTTGTAGCAGGAGGCAGTCACACCCCTTAGGATAGGGTTGTCTGATTTGGTAGTGGTCAGGGACAGGAGGGTGTGTCTGCGAGTAAGTCAGGTAAGGGGACCCAGAGTGCAGGAGTGTCAGCTTTTGCAATTATCCAACAGGTTTGAGGTTCTCTCAGTTTGTATGAAAGCAGGGGCTGCAAGGTGGATGAGCAACTGAATATGACACAGTGGTACAGGAAGCCATTCAAGTGTGGGGAGCAAAAAGAAATGTAGTGGTAATAGGGGACAGTATAGCAAGGGGGCTTGACACCATTCTCTGCTGCAAAGATGGCTGTGTTGCCTGCCTGGTGCCAGGACTTGGGATATCGGCTCAGGGCTGGAGAGGAACTTGCAGAGGGAGGGGTAGCATCCAGTTTTCATGGTCCATGTAGATACCAATGACATAGGTTGAATTAGAAAAGAGGTTGCGCATAGAAAGTATGTGGAGCTAGGTACTAAATTAAAAAGCAGAGCTCCAAGTCTCTGGATCATTACCTGAGCCACATGCAAATTGACATAGGGTACATAAAATTAGAGGGCTGAATGCATGGCTGAAAGACTAGTATGGGAGAAGTGGGTTCCAGTTTGTGGAGCACTGGCACCAGCACTGGGGAAAGTGAGGGCTGTACTGTTGGGACATTCTACACCTGAACTGTGCTGTGGCCAGTGTTCTAGTGAGCTGCATAACTAGGGAAGTAGAGAGGGTTTTAAATAGTGGAACCTAGGGATCAAATTTGGGAAGATGTGGTAAATCAAAGAGTAGAGACATGGCAAGAGAAAAAGGTATTAATGTGGGAAATGATAAACTGACCATGACAGGAAGGGGCAGAGAGTGCAGGGAGTACAAATCTAAGAGTAAATCATCAGATAAGGCTAGAGGCTACAAAAATAATTAGAGGACAAAACTAAAGGCTCTATATCTGAATGTACATGGCATTTGAAATAAAATATTTGAACTGATAGCTCTAATAGAAATAAATAACCAAGATCTAATAGCCATTACAGAGATATGGCTGTAAGATGACATAGATCAGGAGCTGATTATTGAAGGGTATGTGACATTTAGGAAGGAAAAGGAAACTAGGAAAAGGTGGAGAGATAGCTCTGTTAATTAATGATGGTATTAGTACAGTAGAGAGGGATGACCTAAGTTCAGGAAACCAGATGTAGAAGCTTGGGTAGAGATGAGAAATGATAAAGGCAAGAAGTTACTTGTAGGAGTGGTGTACAGGCCCCTAACAGTAACCATACAGTAAGATGGGGTATAAAGGAAAAAATAATGGAAGCTTGTCAGAAAGGTACTGCAATAACCATGGGAGATTTTAATCTACATATAGACTGAAAAAATTGAAATGGCAAAAGTAGCCTAGATGAGGAATTTATAGAATGTTTGCGGGATAGTTTCTTAGAACAGCACATTCTGGTGCCAACCAGAGAGCAGGCTCTACCAGACCTGGCATTGTACAATGAGATAGGATTAATTAATAACCTTATAGTGAAGGCACCCTAGGTAGTAGTGATCATAATATCATTGAATTTTACTTTCAGTTTGAGGAAGATAAGAATGGGTCTAAAACTAGAATTTTAAATTTAAATAAGGGCAATAATGAGCGCATGAAAGCAGAGCTAGCTAAAGTGTACAGTTAAATTAGGTTAAGAGATGGGTCAATAGAGACGCAGTGTCTCACCTTTAAGGTGATATTTCAGAATGCACAGATTAGATACATTCCAACAAGAAAGAAAAATTCCTAGGGGAGAACCCACCATCCGTAGTTAGCTAAAAAAGTTAAAGATAGTATCAAACTTAAAAGAAAAAGCATATAATTGTACAAAGAAGGTGGCAAGTCAGAATATTGGACAGAATATAAAGAACAGAAAAGACTGGCCCAAAGGTTGATAAGGAAGGAAAAATTAAGAGTTTGAGAGAAAGTTAACTAGGAGTACAAAGACAGATGGTAAGAGTTTCTATAGTTATTTAATGAAGAAAAGAGTAGACAAAGTGAGCATTGGTCCTCTTGAAAGTGAGTCTGAGGAATTAATAATGGAAAACAAGGAAACGGCAGATGAATTGAACAGGTATTTTGCATCAGTCTTCACTATAGAGGACACAGATAACATCCTAGAAACAGCTGTAAATCAGGAAATGGAAAGGAGGGAGGAACACAGGGAAACTTACAATCACCAGGGAAGTGGTACTGAGCAAATTGTTGGAACTGTGGGCTGACAAGTCCCCAGTTCCTGATGGACTTCATCCTAGGCCTTTAAAAGAAGTGACTAGTGAGATAGTTGATGCATACGTTTTAATTTTCGAAAATCCCTAGATGCAGGGAAGGTTCCATTAGATTGGAAAATAGCAAATGTAACTCCTTTATTCAAAAGGGGAGGGAGATAGAAAACAGGAAACTACAGGTCAGTTAACTTAATATCTGTCATAGGGAAAATGTTAGAAGTTATTATTAAATATGTTGTAGCAGGGCATTTGGAAAAATTCAGGGTAATCAGGCAGAGTCAACATGGTTGTGTGAAAGAGAAATCATGTTTAACCAATTTATTGGAGTAATTTGAAGAAGTAAAATATGTTGTGGGTAAAGGGGAACTTGTGGATGTGCTGTATTTAGATTTCCAGAAGGCATTTGATATGGCACCACATCAAACGTTGTTGTGAAAAATAAAAGCTCATGATGTAGTGGGTAACATATTGGCATGGATAGAAGATTGTCTAGCTAACAGGAAACAAGGGAAAGCATAAATACATATATTTCTGGTGGCAAGATGTAACAAGTGTTGTGTCACTGGGATCAGTGCGGGGCCCCAACATTTTACAATATATATCAATGACTTGGATGAAGGAACTGAAGGTAATGATTACTAAATTTGCTGATGACACAAAGATAGATAGGGGAGTAAGATGTGAAGAGGACATAAGGCAGCTACAAAGGGATATAGATAGGTTAAGTGAGTGGGAAAAGACTTGGCAAATGGCGTATAATGTGAGAAAGTGTGAAATTGTCCATTTTGGCAGGATAAAATAAAAAAGAAACATATGATCTAAATGGTGAGAGATTTCAGAGCTCTGAGAAGAGAGAGATCTAGGTGTCCTAGTTTATGAATCGCAAAAAGCTAGTATGCAGGTATAGCAAGTATTTAGGAAAGTGAATAGAAAGTTATCATTTATTCTGAGAGGAATTGAATACAAAAGTGGGGAAGCAGTTCAGAGAAGATTTACTCAACTAATATCTAGAATACGTGGGTTATTTTATGAGGAGAGGTTGGTCAGGCTGGGCTTGCATCTGCTGGAGTTTAGAAGAGTAAAAGGTGACTTGATTGAAACATATAAGATCCTGAGGGGACTTAACCACGTCAATGTGGAACGGATGTTTCCCCTTGTGGGAGAATTTAGTACTAGGGGAAACCGTCTAACAGTAAAGGTTTCCCATTTAGGACAGAGATGAGAATTTCTTTTTCTACAGGGTTGTGAGTCTTTGGAACTCTTCCTCAAAAGGTTTTGGAAGCAGAGTCCTTGAGTATTTTTTAAGGCATAGGTTGATAGATTCTTGATAAGCAAAGGGATGAAAGATTATTGGGGGTAGGTGGGAATGTGGAGTTGAGGTTGAAATCAGATTAGCCATGATCTTATTAAATGACACAGCAGGCTTGAAGAGCCGAGTGGCCTACTCCTGCTCCTAATTTGTATATTTGTAAATTGTCATGGAGAATGAGGAAATGGCAGAGACCTTGAACAAATATTTTGTGCCTGTCTTCACATAAGAAGACACAAGTTGTGTACCATAAATAGAGGATAACCTAGAGGCTAATAAGAGTGAAGAAATGAAGGTCATTAATATCAGCAGAGAAAAAGTCCTGGAAAAACTTAAGGGACTAAAATACCATAAACCCCCAGGATCTGATGGCTTACATCCTAGGGTTCTAAAAGAGATAGCTGCAGATATGGTGGATACGCTGGCTATGATGTTTCCAAATTCACTAGATTGTGGAACATTCCCAGCAGATTGGGAGTTAGCAAATGTAACACCAATATTCAAGAAAGAAGGGGGAGAGAGAAAACAGGGAACTACAGGCCAGTTCTGACATCAGTCATCACGAAATAGAATCTATTATTAAGGAAGTCTTAAAAATGGCACTTAGAAAAAGATAGTACGAATGGAACAAGTCAGCATGGTTTTACGATAGGAAAATCTTGTTCGACAAATTTGTCAGTGTTTTTTTGATGGTGTAACTCATAGGGTAGATAAAGTGGAGCCAATAAATGTAATATACTTGGATTTCCAAAAGGCATTTAATAAGTTGCCACACAAAAGGTTATTATACCAAGATAAGGGCTCCCGGAGTTGGCAGTGATATAATAGCATGGATAGAGGATTGGTTAACAGAGAGGAAGCAGAGAGTTGGGATAAGTGGGGCATTTTCAATTTGGCAGGCTGTGACTAGCAGAGTGCCGCAAAGATCAGTGCTGGGTTAAAATCTGTTCATGACTTACAAAAAGAGACAGAGAATAACGTATCTAAGTTTGCTGATAATACAAAGCTGGATGGAAAGGTAAGCTGTGGGGAGGATGTAGAGAGGCTGCAAAGAGATATAGACAGGCTGTGTGGGCATGCAGCAATGTGACAGATGGAGTATGATGTGGGGAAGTGTGAGGGGATTCACTTTGGTCTTAAGAATAGAAAAGCAGAATTCTTTTTAAAAGTGAAACCTGTGAATGTTGATTTGCAGAGAGACTTAGGAAAGTTAGCATGCAAGTACAGCAATCAAACAGGAAAGTAAATGGCACATTGGACTTAGTCTTGCTCCAATTGTACAGGGCTTTGGCAAAACCACCTGATATATATTAATGATCTGGATTGGCGTGCAGTGGATAGTTTGAAAGTTTGCAGATGATACAAAGCTTGGGAGTGTTGTAAATTGTGAGAAGGACAGTGTATAATATCAAAAAGACATAGACAAGTTGGTGGAGTGTGCAAATAGGTGGCAGATGAAGCTCAATGCTGAGAAGTGTGAGATGATGCATTTTGGTAGGAAGAACATGGACAGCCAATTTAAAATAAAGGGTGAAATTTTGAAGGAGGTGCAGGAGCAGAAAGACCTGAGTGTGTTTGTGCATTGATCATTGAAGGTGGCAGGACTGGTAGAGAGAGCAGTTAATAAAGCATATAGTATCCAGGGCTTTATTAATAGGGGCATAGAGTACAAGAGCTAGGAGGTTATTCTGAATCTATATAAGACACTTGTTCGACCTCAGCTGGAGTATTGCGTACAGTTCTGGGCGCCACACCTATAGGAAGGATGAGAACACATTAGAGAGAGTGCAGAAGAGGTTTACAAGAATGGTTCCAGGGATGAGAAACTTCAGCTATGAGGATAGACTGGAGAGGTTGGGACTGTTGTCCTTGGAGAGAAGAAGGCTCAGAAAAGATTTGATCGAGATGTTCAAAATGATGAGGGGGCTGGACAGAGTCAATAGGGAGAGGGTTCCCTCTCGTAAAAGGATCAAGAATGAGAGGGCACAAATTGAAAGTGATTTGCAAAAAACGCAAATGTGACGTGAGGAGAACTTTTTCACACAACGAGTGGTTTGTGCCTGGAATGCACTGTCTGGAAGTGTGGTGGAGGCAAGTTCAACCGAGGCATTCAAGAGGGCATTAGATGATTATTTGAATAGAAGCTATATGTAGGGGTATGGGGAAAAGGCAGGATAATGGCACTAGGTCATAATGCTTATTTGGAGAGCCAGTGCAGACACGATGGGCCAAATGGCCTCCTTCTGTGCCGTTAAAATTCTGTGATTCTGCAAATACTGTGTGAAGCTTTGGTCTCCTTTTTAAGAAAGGATATACTTACACTGGAGGCAGTACAGTGAAAGTTCACTAGATTTGTCCCTGGGATGAGAGGGTGTTCCTGTGGTGAGAGGCTGTGTAAATTGTGTCTATGTTCTCCGGAGTTTAGATGAATGAGAGGTGATCTCATTGAAACATTCAAGATTCTGAAGTGGCTTGACAGGGTAGACACTAAGACGTTGTTTTCCCTAGCTGGCTGATGAATCTAAAACAAGTTTCAGGATAAGGAGTCTCAGGACTCGGATCAGGAAAAATTACTTCATCAAAGGGTTGTGAATTTTTGGAACTCTCTAGCTCAGAAGGTTGTGGATATGCCATCATTGAATATATTTAAGACTGAGGTAGATAGATTTTTGGTCCATTAGGGAATCAAAGGATATAGGGAGTGGGCAAGAAAGTGGAGTTGAAATGCATGATCATATTGAATGTTGGAGCAAGCTCGATGGACCGTATGGTCTTCTCCTGCTCCTATTTGTTATCTTCTTATGTAATATTATAAATTTTAAAGATAGTGTCTATGGAAGTTATATAAGAACATTACCACTCATATGTTACAACAATATTTATGTTAAAGAATTTCTGAGTCACTCCTTATTACCTTTTTGGTTAGATAAGAATTTTCAGCAATCATTTCAGCTCAGAGAGACTTATGCGCTTGTTAAGTAATTTTTATGAAATGATTTTTTAAAAAGTTAGGATAGCATATCCTAAATACTACCAAGTTGCAGACTCTATAACTGTTTGTGTTCAAGAACATTACGGTTTGTGATATGAATATTAGAAATTAACACAAAATCCCCTTTCATTATTTTGGGTCTCTTCCAGAATCACAAAAATTCCAAAAATTCTGATTTTGACTTTTTCTTTTTGAAAATAGCTATCAAGTAGGATCACACCTTTCATTTCAATGGCAAATTATGTAAATTTTAGGGGTTCCAAAGCTGAACCGTAAGCAATCCCTTCAAGTGGGTAAAATCCAGAGGTGTGGGACTGAAGAACAATTTAGAAGTATGTAGTAATTGAAGTTGGATAATAAAAAAATATTTTTCCCAATGGAATAGCTTTTAAGGTTCAATTGTGATCATTTCTTCTTGTGGCCCTCTGGGGGCTTCACTGCCCTGAATGGCACTTAAAAAAAAAAGGAGCTACGTTTAAACTGTGAGGTTGTCCCAATATGGGGTAAGAACAGAGGCAGGTGGGTGTGTAATTTTGCACCACTGGCTGGTGTGCAGGTATGAAATATGAAACATTAAGAATACAACATGGAGCAGGATTTTGTGCTATGACATCAGTGTCAAATGGGGCTCCAATCCCTCACTGTTCCAGAAGCAGTACCTTGGCAGTGATTTTTTTTCTTGACAGGCCAATTAATGGCCAGAGAGTGTGCTCGCCATCCAATTAAAGATGGCAAGGGTTTCTCAAAGCTGGAAAAAAAAAGGAAAAAAGCGAAAAACTGCGGATGCTGGAAATCCAAATCCCAAACAAAAACAAAAATACCTGGAAAAACTCAGCAGGCCTGTGGAGAGGAGCACAGTTAATGTTTCAAGTCTGCATGACTCTTCAACAGAACTAAGGAAAAATAGAAAAGGGGTGAAATATAAGCTGGTTTAAGGTGAGGGGGAGTTGGGACAAGAAGAGCTGGATAGAGGGCTAGTGATAGGTGGAGATAACCAAAAGATGTCACAGACAAAAGGACAAAGGGGTGTTGAAGGTGGTGATATTATCTAAAGGAATGTGCTAATTAAGGGTAGAAAGCAGGATGAGCAAGGTACAAATAGCCCTAGTGGGGGTGGGGTGGGGTGAAGGAATCGAAAAAGGCTAAAAGGTAAAGATAAAACAATGGATGGAAATACATTTAAAAATAATGGAAATAGGTGGGAAAAGAAAAATATATATAAATTATTGGAAAAAACAAAAAGGAGGGGGAAAATTGGAAAAGGGGTGGGGATGGAGGAGAGAGTTAATGATCTAAAATTGTTGAACTCAATATTCAGTTCGGAAGGCTGTTAAGTGCCTAGTCGGAAGATGAGGTGCTGTTCCTCCAGTTTGTGTTGAGCTTCACTGGAACAATGCAGCAAGCCAAGGATGGACATGTGGGCGTGAGAGCAGGGTGGAGTGTTGAAATGGCAAGTGACAAAAAAAGAAAGACTTGCATTTATATTGCGATTTTCACGGCCATTGAATATCTCAAAGTCAATTAAGTACTATTTTTGAAGTGTAGTCACTGTTGTAATGTAGGAAATGTGGCAGCTAGTATGGGTACTGCAAACTCTCACAAACAGCAGTGTGTTCATGACCAGGTAATTTGTCTTTTGTGATGTCGATTGAGGGATAAATATTGGCCAGGTTGCTGGGGATAACTCCCATGATATTAAAAATAGTGCCATGAAGTCTTTTGCACCCATCCGAGCGAGCAGATGACACCTTCTTTGAAAGACGATACCTCCAACAGTGCCCCCTCGGTACTGCACAGGAGTGTCAGCCTTAACCTTTGTGTTCAAGGCCCTAAGTGAGACTTGAATCTGGAACCTTATGATTCAGTGATGAGCATGCTACTAGCTGAGCCATGACTGACACAGAATGGAAAAATTCAGTCGCCCTCAGATAATTGTCCTTTAACTCACCTCAGTTGCTACCCAAAGCTTGCACCCTTCTGTCTCCAATCCACTTGTAAAAAATACCTCGGGTCAGGATGGTCCCAGCAAACCCACACACCAGCCAGTGGTGCAAAATTGCACATCCACCTGCCTCTGTTCATACCCCATATTGGGCAAAATTTCTGCCCATGGGCTTACTCATTATTTACTTAGGCATGGAGGGCATACATTTAGGTCTGTAAAAATTGTTTAACCTGAAGAACATATACTCCACAAGGTGAGAATGTAGTGGGATAGAAGTAAAGGGGGTCTCTTCAGTAACTACACTTCAAAGTACTTAATTGGCAGTAAAGGCCTTTGATGCATCCTGAGGTTAAGAAAAGTGCCAAGACTTTCTTTTCTTTTTCATATTAATCAACAGTTATTGGCAGAAGAGAGAGATTACTGTTTCATTTTAGTGTTTACTTCCAACTTAATGTATTTTTAAAACTACACTTTTATTTTAAAATTTTATTTTGTATTAAATTTACTCTAATGGATGAGTTCCGAATAAAGCTGTATAAAGATCCTAAGGCCCCTACAATTCAGTGTCCATTTGATTCTGAGAATACATCACGATTTTTTGTTTTCGTACTCTTCTTAGAAGCATACATTGATCATTCTTTGTGTAGAATTTCTTGATAACAGTATAAATTTACCTTTACCATCTTCAATCTATGTTCTCTTGTCCCATTCTTGTTAGTTAACGTAAAATAATATTCTGAGTTTATCTTATCCATTCCTCTAACTACCTTGTAGTCCTCTCAGATGCACCCTCTCCAGGCTGTAAAGCTCAAATTTCTCCAGAGATAAAAACAAAAAAACTGCGGATGCTGGAAATCCAAAACAAAAACAGAATTACTTGGAAAAATTCAGCAGGTCTGGCAGCATCGGCGGAGAAGAAAAGAGTTGACATTTCAAGTCTTTGAGGACTCGAAACGTCAACTCTTTTCTTCTCTGCCGATGCTGCCAGACCTGCTGAGTTTTTCCAGGTAATTCTGTTTTTGTTTCAAATTTCTCCAGTCTTTCTTTAAAACACAGAATTTTAACACAAGGGTTCAAGCTCATCACTCTGTGTTGCATTGAAACCCGCATTTCAATGTCTTCCTTGTGTTTTGATAGCCAGACTGGATGCATTCGTAAGGTATGGTCTGCCTGTGACACTATACTGTATGATCATTACATCCTCTGATATTCTGATGGTTTTGTTAATTATAGCCGCATTGTTTGAATATGCTGAATCTCAAGTCTACTAAGTTTCAGAGGTCTCTTTCAGCATTATCCTTAGCTATTCCAACATCATTCATGGAACATGCGTAGGCTGTTTTTCCTTTATGTAGTAATTCACGCTTATTTATATCAAATTTCATCTGTCATTTTTTTGCCAACATGCATATTCTTTCCAACCTTTTTTGCATTTCCTGAACTGCTGCCTCAGAATCCACTGGACTTCTAGTTGGTTATTATCTGCAAATTTGATTGCATTGCTATGTATATTAGAATATACAAGAACATAAAAATTAGGAGCAAGAGTAAGCTAGTTGCATTAAATATGCAATTGCAATCCAATATACGATTGCATTAAATTTAAAAAGACCATTACCCTCATCTTCAAAGCTCTTCACAGATTGATAGCGCCCTACTGAGAGAAAATTCAGCTTGGAACAACAAAGGCAAAGTTTCACATTCCTGTGTAACTCTCTTGCTTCCTGAAACACTGTCTATAAAGAAGTTGAAAATCACAGTTTCTCACTATTGTCAGGAACATCAAGGAATGTGCTAATCTTAAAGAGTAATGTGGCTGTATTTACGCTGAACTGGGATGCCCAAATAAGAATAGGATGATGGATAAGTTACTTTGTAAGTGAGGAAAACCCCATAATCCACTCATAACGAACCTATAAATACATTAATAATAGGAAGGTTTTACTCCTGAGAGGGATTCATTCAACACTGGCTTTCCTTAAAAAATCCTGAAAATGAAGAATTAAACATTGTGCATGGTTCGACAAATGGTTCCAGTAATGTTTGTTATTGATTGAATTTTTTAAGATAGCAGTTCAATTTTCTATTCCATTATGACCGATCTGTGATTTTAACACTGCTGGTTTTGGCGGCAGATGAGGCTTTTGCTGGACTCCTCTAGGCCCTTAGAGAAAGTCTGGGCCTCTGCTGCCCTGGGCCATTTTCCAGCCTTGCAAACCCCTATCTGCCACACTCCCCTCAGGCTTACCTTGCCATCAGTAGCCTTCTACTGATGCTGGAGGTTAGCATCTGGACTGCTGCTGCGTTCTGCTGGTAATGGTTAAGCAACTTCCCAGTAGGATTCAAATGAGGCCCAAAAATTAAAATCTACAGGGTCTCCAACTTGTACTCCTCCACTGGAATGCTGTCCACTCCCACCAGGTGTTAAAATCAGCCATTTTTATATTTTACTAAATTTTATAATAAAATAGTTTATTACAAGAAGGGCATAAGGTTAACGAGAGTTTCAAACTGTTTGAACCACTGAAGTGCATAAATCTTTACATTATAACAGGATTTCAACACAGCTATTATATGGAAACATTCACATGGGCAACAGCAACTCCAAGAGGCACTGCATAAAAGAAGCAAGACTATGCTATCCTACAGCAAACCACACAAAAGCAACAATAATAATTTAAGATTGTGCAGGGTAATGCAGCAGAGACTGGAATAATTAAAAGGTAAGGAAATTTAACCACAATAGTGTATTTTTTAATCTTGATGTTACTTTGTAATTTATAGAAATATGAACGTTGTCTCCACTGTGTCCTCCCTCCGCCCCCCCCAACACCACCCTGCTATTGTGAGATTAGTGCTCGTATTGTACGATTGCAAAATGTTTTTACATCTGGAATCTCACTTTCATGAATTCCAAGCATTTAGTAAACAGTGGTGTCATCTGGTTCCTCACTGGTATGTCCTGTGCCAAATTCAATGGATTAGATTGGGATCAACTGAAAATCACTTTTAGAGCTCAGTTCTGTTTCATGGAGATAAAAGATTATCAAAAAAAGAGGAAGCACAGCAGGGGCTGATGATACAATATAGTCATACTACTTGGTACAAACCAATTTGTGTAATGTTTATAGATTTCGTGCAGCTGGTGTAAATTGAGGACAGTACCACTGGAATTGTGAGCTTCCTCGGTGGTTTGTTTACACAAAGATTTCAGAAGCTCTCTTCATGGTCTGACTCCAACCTCTTTCGCAGTCACTCTCTCAGGCTTTATCATATTGTTCAGAACGTTGGCGTTCTATTTCTAAGCCAAGAGTCTGAACCTTTAGCCCCTTCACCACAAACAACACCTACATCCAGTTCTGTAACATCATTTGCCTGTGGCCATACCTCAGCCCACCTGCCTCATCCACATCTTCGTCATCTCCAGACTTAACGATTCCAATGCTTAAATAAAAACAAAAAAACTGCGGATGCTGGAAATCCAAAACAAAAACAGAATTACCTGGAAAAACTCAGCAGGTCTGGCAGCATTGGCGGAGAAGAAAAGAGTTGACGTTTCGAGTCCTCATGACCCTTCGACAGAACTTGAGTTCGAGTCCAGGAAAGAGCTGAAATATAAGCTGGTTTAAGGTGTGTGTGTGGGGGGCGGAGAGATAGAGAGACAGAGAGGTAGAGGGGGGGGTGTGGTTGTAGGGACAAACAAGCAGTGATAGAAGCAGATCATCAAAAGATGTCAACGACAATAGTACAATAGAACACATAGATGTTAAAGTTAAAGTTGGTGATATTATCTAAACGAATGTGCTAATTAAGAATGGATGGTAGGGCACTCAAGGTATAGCTCTAGTGGGGTTTTTTTTATAATGGAAATAGGTGGGAAAAGGAAAATCTTTATAATTTATTGGAAAAAAAAAAGGAAGGGGGAAACAGAAAGGGGGTGGGGATGGGGGAGGGAGCTCACGACCTAAAATTGTTGAATTCAATATTCAGTCCGGAAGGCTGTAAAGTCCCTAGTCGGAAGATGAGGTGTTGTTCCTCCAGTTTGCGTTGGGCTTCACTGGAACAATGCAGCAAGCCAAGGACAGACATGTGGGCAAGAGAGCAGGGTGGAGTGTTAAAATGGCAAGCGACAGGGAGGTTTGGGTCATTCTTGCGGACAGACCGCAGGTGTTCTGCAAAGCGGTCGCCCAGTTTACGTTTGGTCTCTCCAATGTAGAGGATACCACATTGGGAGCAACGAATGCAGTAGACTAAGTTGGGGGAAATGCAAGTGAAATGCTGCTTCACTTGAAAGGAGTGTTTGGGTCCTTGGACGGTGAGGAGAGAGGAAGTGAAGGGGCAGGTGTTGCATCTTTTGCGTGGGCATGGGGTTGTGCCATAGGAGGGGGTTGAGGAGTAGGGGGTGATGGAGGAGTGGACCAGGGTGTCCCGGAGGGAGCGATCCCTACGGAATGCCGATAAGTGGGGTGAAGGGAAGATGTGTTTGGTGGTGGCATCATGCTGGAGTTGGCGGAAATGGCGGAGGATGATCCTTTGAATGCGGAGGCTGGTGGGGTGATAAGTGAGGACAAGGGGGACCCTATCATATTTCTGGGAGGGAGGAGAAGGCGTGAGGGCAGATGCGCGGGAGATGGGCCGGACATGGTTGAGGGCCCTGTCAACGACCGTGGGTGGAAAACCTCGGTTAAGGAAGAAGGAGGACATGTCAGAGGAACTGTTTTTGAATGTAGCATCATCGGAACAGATGCGACGGAGGCGAAGAAACTGAGAGAATGGGATGGAGTCCTTACAGGAAGCGGGGTGTGAGGAGCTGTAGTCGAGATAGCTGTGGGAGTCGGTGGGTTTGTAATGGATATTGGTGGACAGTCTATCACCAGAGATTGAGACAGAGAGGTCAAGGAAGGGAAGGGAAGTGTCAGAGATGGACCACGTGAAAATGATGGAGGGGTGGAGATTGGAAGCAAAATTAATAAATTTTTCCAAGTCCTGACGAGAGCATGAAGCGGCACCGAAGTAATCATCGATGTACTGGAGATAGAATTGTGGAAGGGGGCCGGAGTAGGACTGCAACAAGGAATGTTCCACATATCCCATAAAGAGACAGGCATAGCTGGGGCCCATGCGGGTACCCATAGCCACACCTTTTATTTGGAGGAAGTGAGAGGAGTTGCAGGAGAAATTGTTCAGCGTGAGAACAAGCATTCCAATGCTTTCCTGGCCAGCTTACGATCCTCCATCTTCTGTAAACTTCAGATCACCCAAAACCCTGACTATATCCTATTCCGCAACATTTCACTCAGCGTCTCCCATAGTCTCAGTGACCTATATTAACTAACTTCTACTGTTTTGCAATAAGACCTTATCCTCATGTTTAAATCTTTCCATTGCTTCACTGTTCCTACTTTCATAACATCCTGCAATGCTACAACCTCCCAAACTCTCTATTCCTTTGATTCAGCCCGCTTGTGAATGCCTCACTTTCTTTATCCACCATTGTTGTCCATGTGTTCAGGTGCCTAATCACCATGCTCTGAAAATCCTTTCCTTGCCACCTCCCTTTCCTTATTTGAAGAACCTCCTTTAAACCTACTTCTTTGATTAGACTTCTGGTCGCTGCTCTTGATATCCTTCTTTTTCTCAGTTCCCATTTTTCCTTGCGCTTCTGTGAAGCAAAAAGGATTTTTGCTGCCAGTGGTGAATTCACTACAATATGAATGTTGAAATAAAAACAGAAATTGTTGGAAATATGTGGTAGGTCACCCAGCAATTGGAAAGAGAAAATACAGATTATTGACAACTTGCATGTTTAATGGTCAAAAATAATTAGTTTTTGCCTAATATTGCTTTGGGACGGAATTTTCCCCTCATTAGACTAATTGCGGTGGCCGACGGGGACAGCATTCATGATAATGATGATGAGCATTCATGGTATTCTGATGTGTTCAAATTTCATTCCTGACATGGCGCGCCAGGAAAAGCACACCACCATTGCGGACAGGAGCGGACGACCGCAACCTGTTTATACGTCAGCGGGAAACTGACCTTTTCCCTCCCACGATACTTTTCCCTCTGCTTGCTGCCACGGGCAGGACTGGAAAATCCCGATCTTGGTAACTCAGCTTAAAACCTGTGCAAAGGAAATTTATACCCATACTGATACAATGTTGTAAGATTTCTTATCACCCGGGACCTTGGCAACCGCTTGGGAAGGAAATCTGATAGTTTAAAAAGATATACTGATTTTGTGTTTGCTTCGGTTTGTACTTGTCTGATGATCCCTTTTGAATTCAAGAGGTCAAGGATTCAAAATGCAAAATGCCCCAGAATCCTTTTTTCTGGGATATAAATAAGACCAATTCTTTGACTTTTGGCATGAGAGAATCTATAAGAAAAGACAGTTTGAAAATCCTGATAAACAGCCAGAAAATTGACAGGGTTGATGTTGCTGAAAGATAGCTACATGGCCCGGTTCCAATGAGAATAAGCTGGTTGGGTGTTTACGAAAGTAGTCCAGGGTACTTAATACTGTACTCCACTCACTTCTGCCCACCTCCACTTTAACCATGGATTTGGGATAGGTGCGGCCCCATAGGCAGGAAGGGTCCTTACAGACATATTAAAATGGAGGTCCTATTTAATATTCAGGACCAGGGCATCATTTTAACTAAAGATCATGGAAGCTCCACTCAGTATCTGACCTGACCTTTAAAATTTGAAGCTGTATTTCAAGGGGCACTCAGCTGCAGATAAGTGGATCATAAGATCTTTCTGGGATCTCTCTGAAAAGTAGTTCATCAGAAGGCTGTGCTTCTCTAGACAGGTTGCCCCAGATCTCTGTAGTCTTCTCCAAATAAACCTAACGCCTTCTGAACTACTTTACCAGTGGCTTTGAAAGTTAACCTTTAACTCCTATGCAACTGCCTCTGTGCCAGTGCCTGTCTTCTACGATGCCATCTTTGGATGGCTGAATCCTGACCAGCCTCCCCCTCTGGTGCTGCCTACTTTTCTTTATTCCTTCTTGGGATGTGGGCTACACTGGCTGGGCCAGCATTTATTGTCCACCCTAGTTGCCCCTGAGAAGGTGGTGGTGAGCTGCCTTCTTGAACCACTGCAGCCCATGTGGTGTAGGTACACCCACAGTTCTGTTAGGAAGAGAGTTCCAAGATTTTGACCCAGCGACAGTGAAGGAACAGCGATATAGTTTCAAGTCAGGATGGTGAGTGACTTGGAGGGGAATTTCCAGGTGGTGGTGCTCGCATGTGTCTGCTACCCTTGTCTTTCTAGGTGGTTATGGGTTTGAAAGGTGCTATTTAAGGAGCCTTGGTGAATCCCTGCAGTGCATCTCGTAGATGGTACACACTGTTTCTACCGTGCTTCGGTGGTGGAGGGACTGAATGTTTGTGTATGTGGTGCCAATCAAGCAGGCTGCTTTGTCCTGGATGGTGTTGTGGGAGCTGCACTCATCCAGGCAAGTGGGAAGTATTCCATCAGACTCCTGACTTGTGCCTTGTATGTGGTGGACAGGCTTTGGGGAGTCAGGAGGTGAGTTACTCATTGCAGAATTCCTGCCTCTGACCTGCTCTTGTAGCCACAGTATTTATACTGGTCCAGTTTAGTTTCTGGTGAATGGTAACCCCCAGGATGTTGATAGTGGGAGATTCAGTAATGGTATTGCCATTGAACATCAAGGAGCAATGGTTGGATTGTTTCTTGTTGGAGATGGTCATTGCCTGAAACTTGTGTGGCACGAATGTTATTTGTCACTTCTCAGCCCAAGCCTGGATAATGTCCAGGTCTTGCTGCATTAGGACATGGACTGATTCAGCATTTGAGGAGTTGCGAATGGTGCTGAACATTGTGCAATCCTCAGTGAACATCCCCACTTCTGACCTTACAATGGAATGAAGGTCATTGATGAAGCAGCTGAAAATGGTTGGGCCTAGGACATTACCCTGAGGAACTCCTGCAGTGATGTCCTGGAGCTGAGATGACTGACGTCCAACAACCACAGCCATCTTCCTTTGTGTTAGGTATGACTCCAACCAGTTGAGAGTTTTCTCCCTGATTCCCATTGACTCCAGTTTTGTTAGGGCTCCTTAATACCACACTCAGTCAAATGCTGCCTTGATGTCAAGTGCAGTCACTCTCAGCTCACCCCTGAAGTTCATCTCTTTTGTCCATGTTTGAACCAAGGCTGCAATGAGGTCAGGAGCTGAGTGACCCTGGCGGAATTCAAACTGGGCATCAGTGAGTAGGTTATTGCTAAGTAAGTTCCTCTTGACAGGATGTTTGATGACCCCTTCCATTACTGTACTGATGATTGGGGGTTGACTGATGGGACGGTAATTGGCTGGGTTGGATTTGTCCTGCTTTTTGTGTACAGGACATACTTGGGCAATTTTCCAGGTAAATGCTAGTATTGAAGCTGTACTGGAACAGCTTGGCTAGGGACGTGGCAAGTTCTGGAGCACAAGTCTTCAGTTATATTGCTAGAATGTTGTCAGGACCCATAGCCTTTGCAGTACCAAGTTCCTTCAACCTTTCTTGATATCATCTGGGTTGAATCATATTGGCTGAATACTGGCATCTGTGATGCTGGGGACCTCCAGAGGAGTCCGAGATGGATCATCCACTTGGCACTTCTGGCTGAAGATTGTTGCAAATGCTTCAGCCTTATCTTTTGCACTGATGTGCTGTGCTCCTCCATCATTGAGGATGGGGATATTTGTGGAGCCTCCTCCACCAGTGAGTTATTTAATTGTCCATCACCATTCATGACTAGATGTGGCAGGACTGCAAAACTTAGATCTCATCCATTGGTTGTGCAATCACTTAGCCCTGTCAATCACTTACTGCTTATGCTGTTTGGCACGCAAGTAGTGCTGTGTTGTAGCTTCACTAGGTTGACACCTCATTTTTAGGTATGCCTGTTGCTGCTCCTGGGATGCCTTCCTGCACTCTTCATTGAACCAGGGTTGATCCCCTGGCCTGATGGTAATGGTAGAGTGGGGGATATACCAGGCCATGAAGTTACAGATTGTGTTCGAGTACAATTCTGCTGTTGCTGATGGCCCACAGCACCTCATGGATGCTCAGTCTTGAGTTGCTAGATCTGATCAAAATTTATCCCATTTAGCATGGTAGTAGTGCCACACAACACGATGGGGGGTATCCTCATTGTGAAGGCGGGACTTTGTTTCCACAATGACTATGCGGTGGTCACTCCTACCGTTACTGTCTTGGACAGATGCATCTGCAGCAGCCAGGTTGGTGATCACACTGCTGGTGTTGCAGCCTCTGCTGTTGACCGGCAAGAGCCCTCATTTGTCACATTGTCTACTCCTGCTCCTAAGATTGCAGGAATATTGGATGTATAGGACCCTTAACTGTATGATGGCGCCAGGCAGTGCATGGCAGACACTGGTGCATAGGAGAACATGTGTGTCCATGGATTTCACCCACAGAACTGATGAGCCGTGAGATTTTCAACTCCTCCTTCCATTGTCCACAACCAAAACTCCACCCACCACACGGTGGGCTCCTCCCACTTTGATCTGAAATCCTGGCACAGGATGTGTTTCTGGACACATTGAAAAAAATGTTTTAAAAAAGGCAAAGAAAGTGTAAGGTTTGTACCTTCCACCCTCCTGCCACCTTCACACTTGTTGCCATCACCCTTGACCCTTCCAAAAAATACTCTGCATCTTCCCTCTATAACCCTTCAACCTCCCCCTATTATCCCAGACCCTGTCACTGCCCAACTGGAAATGCCATCTCTCCTGAGTCTACACCTGTCCCCATTTACATTCCCCTTTAATCCGAGACCCTCCCCACATCATTGTTAAAGTTATTGTTAGATTCTGTGACCCGCCCTACCAGACCTTTGATTATCCTAACCTTAGAGTGGACCGACCTCTCCGCTGTGATTGAATGTTCCCTCTTCCAGCCAAAACTCTGAGATGGACAGTATATATGTGGACAGTACTATTCGAGTGCAACCTTCCTCCTCCCCCTGCCTCTTAGGCCCCTCATTTTCTTACCGTGACTGACTGTTCTCACCACCCCCTCTCCACACCTGGGATGCCAGGCCCTTCCTACTTCACTCCTCCAAGCCCCGGACTGTACTCTGCCCCTCCCTCCCCCCACTCACCATAGACTCACACTTGCTGCACTGGGGGTCCTGAGCCTCCATGCAAGCTGCCATTCTCCTGCTCCTCTCCCTTGTGCCTCAGCAATCAACTGCACAAGGCCAACTGGTGCATGACACCTTTAAACAAACTTGGTGTGATGCGATTCTTGTGCACCACTGATTTTATTTTGAAGGTAGGGCTTTATTTTCAAAAGTTTCACCATAATGAGTATTCATGGTGCAAATGTATTACAAGTACGAACCCACCACAGGTCGTTGTAAGGCTCGACATGCCACTGACTTTATCTCTGCATTTCAACCCTCGTCAGGAAATTGAAATTTTGTATCCTGCCTAATCAAGCCCTAGTTTTTGTGGGCTCCATAAAATTCCACCCTCCCAATCCATAGTTTATTGCATAACCGGACCAAGCTGAGAGACCTGCACTTGGAGACAGTGCAGCAATAGTCGTCATCAAATGAGACGAGCCAGAACAGATGAGGAAGCAAAAGTAGAGCTTCCTCAATGCCTTGCAATAAGAAATGTTAGGGGTGGGCCAACTGCACAGTGAACCCACTAACCAGCTCTTTTCCCTGCCCTGAGACAATGCAGAATCAGAAACTAATCTTAAGAGACACTGCAGAACAAAGCACCAAAATTCTTAAAGGTCATTAATTTAATGGCAGAAATAATAATTGCCTTCCATCTATTTCTCATCAAAGTGATCAATCCTTGCTGCTTTTCTTAAAAGAAGGTTCACTCACTCGACGTGGTGCTCCGCTTGTGGTCTCAAAGGCTGGTGAAGAATGGTGTTCTACATTTTGTGATCCTTGAGATGTTTATGGCTGGGTGTTTTGTCCTGTAAGGCAGTTTGCTGCACCCTGACTACATACCTGGCACGATACTAGGTATTAATCAAGGGAGTATATGTGCTAATATCCCAAGACTGTGCTCCCATTGCGCACTGTGGGTCTGGGGCTCATCATTTCCACTGATCTATGGGAGAGCAAAGAGCAAAGGATGATTGACTCTTTGAAAGCCTCAATTCATTTATGCTAACAGCCTGTTCAAGGTTGTTGTCTGCCTCTACATAAGCCCTGGAGATAAGTGACCAATGGGATCATGAGCATTAGCAATGGGAGAGCTGGCACCTTGCCTGAGTAGGTTGGAAGCATATGATGGAGCACAGGTTTGAGCCCAGATTCTACATGGCAGCCATTTGAGCTTGCACAAAAGCTGAAAAAGCTTCTCTTGTGAGGGCCTGGCTACAGCATCCAGCTACTTGTCCTTGTAGGTGATTACACTCTCTACGCTAGAGTGCAGAATATTGATGCCAAGTGAGATGATGCCACACTGACTGGAAGTGGACTCCTTCATATATTCTTCCATAATAACAAATGACAGGCATTCTAAGACATTCTGGCACTGCTTAGGTGTGGTAAGCAGTTTTCTTTTAGTGACTAATGCCCTGAAATCCTCATCTCTGTCCTGGTCAATACAATTGGCAGAAGATCTCGCCTTCTGACAAGTTATCTATTGGGTTGTTGCTGCTACTGGCACCTGCTGCTTCTGACTTTCAAGGGATGTTTCACCATGAGCACACCTCTAACTCAGCTTGAAATTGTGACGCTTGCTGTATACTTACTGAGGTGAGAAAAGGGTTACAAATAATATGCCATAGACCCACTCAGGCAAGTCACCAACTCCCCATCCCTAGTGCTCATGATTCCGTTGGCCATTGATCTCCCCAGGGCTTCATGCTCTGCTAGGGTGAGGATGATGTGATGTTGGAAACTCCTCCACATAGTCTTAGTCCTCTTCCTCACATTATGCGCTGTCTTATCCATCAGGAGAGAGGCTATTGAAAAGGTAAGTAGTGATATGTAGGTCTTGTGCATATAGTGCATGTGCTAAGAGGTGAAGAAGGAGCAAGATAGATTTAGGATTGGGAGGTGTGAATATAAAGGAAGTATGTGTGATGTGAATGGAGGAAGGAATGCTAAGTGGAGCTGATGCATGTGTAACTGCTAGAATGTGAGAAGAGAATGATATCAGAGGGGAAAGGAAGAGGTGAGTATATTTGGAATGAGAAAGAGAGTGGGAACTGTTACAGCTCTTACAGAACAGTACTTCCCTGCTTATTCTGGCTCCCTTCACTATGACTTCTTGGTGGGGAGTCCAAAGAGATGGGATACCTCTTCTATTCATCTGTTGAAACATTTTTCCAGAAAAAAAATTAAAATGGGAATGCAATCTCACTTTAAGAGATGCGCCCCTGCTGTAAAAGGGCTTCAGGAGGCTGGGAATATGTGCAACACATGGGCATGCTATGAGATTGGGAAGACAGCTTCATCAGACAAATGGAGGATAGGCTCAAGGGTTAAAATTCGACTATTCACTAACGTTATCATGAGGGCCTACTACTCCTCCACCTGCCCAACAAATGGCCTAAATTAAAATCAGAACTGACCTGCATTTAAAAGTCACTTATAAAAGATTAAGTTAGGTCTGCAATCTATGACTTTATTTTCTTGAAATAGATAAAATTTGTTACAGTGTAAAAATATAACTATTATATTAATGCTGAAAAAAGAGACAGGCAGTTGAAGCTTTTCTTCTTGCACTCATCAGGAAAGATACAAGAATACCAAATTTCAAAGGGAACAACAATTAATATTGCATGAGAAAAGGGTTGCTAATGTTGCTCCACTTGCCAGCCAATTAGCACCTTTTCTCAAGCTGTATAAATTATTGTTCCCTTTGAAACAGAGGACTTAAAAGCAGGAGTAGGCCATTCAGCCCTTTGAGTCTGTTCAGCCATTCAGAAACATTATGGTGGATCTGATAGTGGCTTCGACTCCACTTTCCTGTCTGCCTCCCATTACCCTTGACTCTCTTGTCTATCAAAAATCTATCTAATGCAGCCATAAATAAATTCAATGAGCCAGCCTCCGCTGCTTTCTGACCACCCTCTGAGAAATTTCTCCTCATCTCCATCTTAAAAGGGAGACCTTTTCTGTTTAAACTGTGTCCCTGAGTTGTACTCCCCCACAAGAGGAAATATCCTCCCCGTATCCACCCTATCAAGTCCCCTCAAGGTCATTTTTGTTTCAATAAGATCACCTTTCATTCTTCTAAACCCCAATGGGTATAGGTCCAGCTTGTTCAACGTTTCTTCATAAGACAAGTCCTTCATCCAGGAATAGTTGAGTAAACCACCTCTGAACTGCTTCTGATGGCATTTGTATCCTTTTTCAAATCTGGAGACCAAAACTGTACATGGTACTCAAGATGTGCTCTCACCAAGGCCCTATAGCTGCGGTAAAACTTCCCTACTTTCATATTTCATTCCCCTTGCAATAAACACCAACATTCCATTTGCCTTCCTAATCACTTTCTATACCTGCAGACTAACTTTTTATGATTCATGTACCAGCACACCCAGATCCCTCTGTACCACCTTGTTCTGTAATTTCTCTCCATTTGAATAACATGTTGCTTTTCTTTTCTATTCTTCTTGCCAAAGGGAGAGAGGAGTGAGTCTGAGACTAAGTTTTTAAACTTAAGTACGGTCAATTATGAGGGTATGAAAGCTGAGCCGGCTAAAGTGAATTGGCAAATTAGGTTAAGGGATAGGTCAATAGATATGCAGTGGCTAATATTTAAGAATGCACAGAATAGATACATTCCAACGAGTAAGAAAAAGTCCAAAGGATGGACACCATCCGTGGTTGACTAGAAAAGTTAAAGATAGTATCAAACTTTGAGAAAAAGCCTGTAACTGTACAAAGGCAGGTGGCAGGTCAGATGATTGGACAGAATGTAAGGAACAGCAAGAATGACTGAAAGACTAAAAAGGAGGGAAAAATTAGAGTATGAGAGAAAGCTAGCCAGAAATATAAAAACAGATAGTAAGAATTTTTATAAATATTTAAAAAAGAAAAGAGTTAATAAAGTGAACATTGGTCCTATAGAAAGTGAGGGCGGGATTTCCCACACCCACCTGCCACCGCGATCTTCTGGTCCCGTCGCAAATCAACGGACTTCTGGCTGGGGCGCTGCCTCACCTGCAGTGGGTCCCACCCATGACGGGGCCGGAAAATCCCGGACTGAGTCTCAGGAATTGATAATGGAAAACAGGGCAATGGTAGATGAATTGAACAATTATTTTGCATCAGTTTTCACTATAGAGGATACAAGTGATATCCCAGAAGCGGCTATAAACCAGGAAATGGAAGTGAGGAAGGAAGTCAGAAAAATTACAGTGACCAGACAAGTGGTACTGAGTAAATCGCTGGAGCTGCAGGCTGACAAGAGCCTGGGTCCTGATGGATTTCATCTTAGGGTCTTAAAAGAAGCATCTAGTGAGATAGTTGATACATTGATTTTAATTTTCCAAAACTCCCAAGATTCGGGGAAGGCCCCATTGGATTGGAAGATAGCATGGTAGCTCAATTATTCAAAAAGGGAGGGAGACAGAAAGTGGGAAAGTACAGGCCAGCTAGCTTAACACCAGTCTTAGGGAAAATGTTAGAAGCTATTATTAAAGAAGTTATAGCAGGGCATTTGGTAATCAGGCAGAGTCAACATGGTTTTGTGAAAGAGAAATCGTGTTTACCCAACTTATTGGAGTTCTTTGAGGAAGTAACATGTGCTGTGGATAAAGGAGAACTGGTGGACATACTGTACTTAGATTTACAGAAGGCATTTGATAAAGTGCCACATCAAAGGTCATTGCAGAAACTAAAAGCTCATGGGGGTAGCATATCAGCATGGATAGAAGATTGGCTAGCCAATAGGAAGCAGAGAGTAAGCATAAATGGGTCTTTTTCAGCTTGGCAAGGTAGAATGAGTGATGTGCCACAGAGATCAGTGCGGGACCTCAACTCTTTACAATTTATATAAATGGCTTGGATGAAGGGATGGTTGAAAAATTTGCTGATGACACAAAGGTAGGAAAGTAAGCTGTGAAGAGGACATAAGGAGGCTACAAAAAGATATAGATAGGCTAACTGCGTGGGTAAAGATCTGACAAATGGAGTGTAATGTGGGAACTGTGAAATTGTCCATTTTGGCTGGAAGAATAAAAGAGAAGCATGTTCTCTAAATGATGAGAGATTGCAGAGTTCTGTGATGCAGAGAGATCTGGGTGTCTTAGTGCATGAATCACAAAAGGATAGTATGCAAGTACAGTAAGTAATTAGGAAAGCTAATAGAATGTCATCATTAATTGCAAGGGGAATTGAATATAAAAGTAGGAAGGTTATGCTTCGGTTGTACAGGGCTGGCTAACAGATAGCAGAGTGAAGGCTTAAATTGGTCTTTTACATCCTTCGTTAAATAAGGTGACCAATACTGTACACAGTACTCCGAATGTGAGACCACATTTTGAGTATTGTGTACAGTATTGGACACCTTATTTAAGGAAGGATGTAAATGCTTTGGAAGCAGTTCAGAGAAGGTTTAGCAGACTAATACCTGAAATGGGTGAGTTGTCTTATGAGGAAAGGTTGGACAGACTAGACTTGTATCCGCTGGAGTTCAGAAGAGGCGACTTGATTGAAATATGTAAGATCCTGAGGGGTCTTGACAGGGTGGGTGTGGAGAGGATGTTTCCTCTTGTGGAGAAATCTAGAATCTAGAACTAGGGGTTACTGTTTAAAAATAAGGGGTCGCCCATTTAAAACAGATGAGGTGAATTTTTTTCACTCGGGGTTGAGTCCTTGAGAAGGTGGTGGAGGCAGAGTCTTTGAATATTTTTAAGGCAGAGATGGATAGATTCTTGGTAAGCAGGGGGTGATAGGTTCTCGGCAGCAGGATGCAGATTTCAGATTATTATCAGATCAGCCACGATCATCTTAAATGACAGAGCAGGCTCAAGTGGCTAAATGGCATACTCCTGCTCCTTGTTCATATGTTCACATGTATGTACATTTTCCCACATTATGCTCCATCTGCCAACTTTTTGTCTACACAGCTAATCTATCTATACCCCTTTGCAGACCCTTCACCTTCTGTTGACAACTTACTCTCCTACCTATCTTGGTTTCATCAGCAAATTTATCTACCATGCATTCAGTCCCTTCATCCAAGTCATTGATATAGATTGTAAATAGCTGAGGTCCCAATACTGATGCCTGTGGCATTTCACTAGTTATAGCTTGCCAACCAGAATATGACCCATTTATCCCTACTCTCTGCTTCCTGTTAGCTAACCAATCCCCTATCCATACTAATATGTTACCCCCTACACTTTTGTAGTAACCTTTGATATGGCACCTTATCAAAAGTCTTTTGGAAATCCTTATCTACTGGTTCCCCTTTTGCCACATTGCTTGTTACCTCCTCTAAGAACTCTAATAAATTAGTCAAACATGATTTTCCTTTCATTAAACCATGTTGACTCTGCTTGATTGCATTATGATTTTCTAAGCATCCTGCTATAAACTTCTTAATAATAGAATCTAGCAATTTCCCTATGACAGATGCTAAGTTAATTGGCCTATAGTTTCCTGCTTTTTGTCTCCCTCCTTTCTTGAATAAAGGTGTTACTTTTGCTATTTTCCAATCCGCTGGGACCCTTCTAGAATCTGAGGAATTTTGGAAGAAAGTTAAAATTTGGTATTCTTGCATCTGCCCTGATGATTGCAAAACAAAAAGCTTTGACAGCATGTCTCCTTTTTCAGCAATATTATATTGTTGCTAGGTCATTTACTTGTCTGATAAATTTGTTTCATGTCTGAATTTTTAAACTATGTCAATTCTGAAGCTTTACCACTTGAAAGACTGAAGGCAATTATTACAGAGGCAAAGGATAGTCCTGTACCTAATCACAGTACTAATTAGGAGTTACTATTCAATTACTGAGGCACATTACTAAAACCTTTCCGAGCTTTGCTGGCAAGGATGGACACTTTAAAGGTTTGGGAAGTTGACATGTAACAGTCAGGATGATCTAATATAAAATAAACTAATAACCTAGGGTGAGAAGGCTTTAAAAGGCTCCAAAACTGAAAACAATATGATGGTTTCAGAATAAACAAACTATTAGTTGCAATCATAATTATTTACTGCGTGGATAGCTTTTAGCGCAAGACTTTTCTCACAAGCTAATGTTATATTACTGCCCTGCTTAGTAATGCATTAGTTGAGCAGGGAGTTACTGCCAGTATATGTCATATTGGAGATGACCACTAGGGAGTGCCATTGTGTTAAGTCAGTAACATCTGTGCCTCTGATTCTCTGACAGCCAAAGTATTTAACTAAATAACGCAAACTGGGGAAAAAAGAATTTCAAATTGCATTACATGCAAATATTTTCTTTCACATTTTATCTAGCAAGATATTCTGTGAACGTCTGTTCACATTATTATTCACATCATATTACGTAATAGATAGCTTTTTAATACATAACATTATTCAAATAAAATATATCTGGAGCTTTTAAGTGATCAACTAATTCAGTTTCATTGTTGTGTTAGAAAAGGAATTTGTAATTTATATAAGGTTAAAATTGCTTGGAATCAAATTTTAAGCGTTTCTTTTTTTTTTGAGTGGTCTAGTTTTACATTTCTTAAAAATAAATCCCGTAAATTCCAGTGATGGCTCTCAAGTTATCCATTGAATAGGTCAGCCATACCCAGCAAGACAACCCCAGGTTCAATCCCAGTCAGGTGAATGTGAATGATTCAAAATCCAGGTTAATTAAAATGCTTATCTTAATCTTATAACTTTGATGTTGAAATGCTCTTTAGAACTTGAGGGGTTAAAGTTATTCTGTCCCTTTAAAATTAGATTTCACTGGACCTTTGTTTATAAAGTAAATCTTACAACTATCTAGCGATAATGATAATAGGGTTGTTTATATAAATGACGAAATGTGGACTTAGTTCCATCCCCATGAATAGATGGCATTTGCTCAACATGTTGCAATGAACAGAGATATAGCTTGTTTCAGTAGAATTAAAACTTTATTTTATATTTTAGCATTGTGCAGTGTGTCACATGGTTGTGATGGTGTTACTCAACGCGATTAAATAAAATGAATTGCTCCCAAGCCTGTCCAAAAGATAATTCTCTCTGCAGTCTATCTGGAACATTTTTTTCTTCATTTACCAAGGAACCCTTTGCTGTAGGAATTTCTCTGGAGCTGCTCCTGCTCCACTGCAGTAAACTCATTTTATGCACAGAAATGGGGTTTCTGCTGAAATTGCACCAGAGTTATAACAGTGGAATGGATGAAGCCCTGAGATAATTTATGGCATACACCTGTCCAGTTTCCCAAGAACCGCCTTTCCCACTGACTTAAACACAGCCTTGCTCTCTGAGATCCGTATACAATGCTCTGATTTTCTGCAGTGTTCTTGATTTCATCCTTTCCAGCTGCTGTCCTCTCTCAACACCACATTTAAATAGTACTAGTCCCATGCAGCTATCTTGCAGGATAAGATTAAATAGCTAAGTTGCAGGATGTAAGAGCACTGATCAAATTCTCTCACAATGGTCAGCAAATTTATCCACCTAGCTGAACCATGCTGACTGGGAAGATCCCAGGTTCAATCAACAACAAAAACGTGTATTTATATAGTGCCTTTAATGTAATAAAACATCTAAGATGCTTCATAGGAGTGTTATGAAGCAAAATTCCCAGTCTGTGCTGAATTAATTGATCCTTGTCAGTACAATGGTAAGTGCTCTATAAATGGCCTCAGAGACCCTAGGGAAGGGAGAAAAAGATGCTCATGACTTATAAATCCTTTTGGAAATGCATAAGTATGGACAACAGATGGGAATAGGATCAAAATTGCTATGATGCTTCCTTAGCCCCAGTGTTGAATAGCAGTCACCGTCGACCCTTGCACATTAAGAATAGGCATTACGGTGAAGTGCCGGAGGCAATTGATAATTACAGAACTGCACCTAGCAAATAATCAATGACTCAGTTTAATATAAGCACTTTACTTGATGGTATATGCATTAAAGAGTTTTTGTTACAAGTTCTCTGTACCTTGTTCATTTATCTTACTCTGTAAGTTACTGTTGCAAAATTTAAAATTCCCCTCAGTGTTACCTTACATAGGTAGAGGTTAATTAAAAGCTGCAAGTCAATATGAGCCATAATTCTCTTTACGCAGATATAAAGCTAGAAATGCACATTCAAAATTGCACCTGCTGAGATTGACGACCTTTTAAAATCAGTCACCAGATTAGAACTTACTCCTTGCCTTTACCAGAAAAACATTAACCACATTTATTATGTGCACAATTTAATGGACTGGACTAGTTTTAAAAGTCACCTAGGACTACAGGTTAATTACAGGTTTGAAACTTTAACTTATAGATGATCAATTGAAATTTAAAGCTTGAAACTAAAAGATTGCTATTGGAAACTGGCTTCACATTAGCTGTAATAATTATTTTTATAAACATAGAATATCAAAATTCACTCTCATTCCTTCACATTACTGACCTTTTAGGGAAGGATGCAGTAGTATTCTCCTCACTGTAACAGAATGTCTTCTCTCTCTAAATTGAGCTCCCCATTCTTTGTGCTGCTGAAGCAATTTACAACATTTTAGTTACCAGCCCCACCACAAACTTTGTACTTGAACACGCACAGTACAAAGCAAGTTGTCCAATAATACCACAACCTTTTTTTTTAAAGTGATATGCAGTGCTATCCTATTCATCTAATCCTGCCTCTTAACTGAATCAAAATGTTATTGTCTTATCATATTAATTTTTGACTCCACCTTTTGAGTTAAGCCCTTGAGGTTTTTTTTGGCAACAACTACAACCTGCTATTTTGTGTTACTTACCTCGTACACCTGTCATTTAATGAGGCACTTATCCCCTGTTAGGACAATGGCTTACTCAAACCTCCCACAGTGGCAGATTCTAATAGAATGCACAGCCTTAATAGATAGATTACAGTGGTTTCGTAAGTTTAAGTTATAAAGCAGAATGATCTATTTAACCAATCTCATTTTATGGAAAATACTGCAAGTCAAGTTCCAAGCATTCTAAATATATGCAAGTTATTTTTCATACTACCTGTTATAACTAATTTAAAAAATAATTTTGTACTTTCCAATTTGGTATTTGGATTAGAATTGAGAGTAAAGCCTATTCTGGGAGTAATTTTGACCTTGGGTATTAGTGACAAATTGTGATAATGATTGAGTCACCACTGTACATTTCATCTGAATTTCATTTCTGTTGACTGCAATGTGGAATGCAAATCAGGAGCGATGTATTAAGCGCAGCTGAATAAACATTGTCCATCTTACACTATCGACCAAAGTTAAAATTATTCTCAATGTATTGTTGAAAAAGGAGACGTGTCAAAGCTTTTCGTCTTGCACTCATCAGGAAACTTTGTAACAAAATCAAAATAAGGGGAAACCAACAATTTATACTGAATGGGAAGAGACTGCTGATTGGTTGCAAGTGGACTCTGGTAGAGGCGTTGCCTTGGAGAATGCACCAATTGATGCTGGCTGACAGTTAACTGTGAAGCATTGCTTGACATTTAAGCCAGGCAGCTTGACCTTGATTGGTCAAGGCATTACCCTGAGGAATGAGTAAGCAAATGGCTATCACTTAGTTTAGCTGAAACAGGTGCAGTGTGTGTACATATTCTTTTTGTCTGCAAAGAAAAGGGCCCTATGTTTTAATATATGTAGTTTCCTGTACACACAAATATGCCACACTGCAAGTCCAACTGACAATCTTAAATTAATTTAAGATTGCAGTGCATTTTACTCAAGTTCTGTAATACCAAACAACTATTCTCAATGTACTCAGTTTGAATAATTTGAGCTTAGAGTGACTTGTCCTTTCAAAAAATTGTCAGTAACCATATGCAATATAAATTTTCTTTAACCAGTAATGGCAAGGATTTGATCTTTGAAGTTTCTCTAAGGGGATATGGACATATCTTTGCACTATTGGGATAATTTATAGAAGTTTGGTTGCAATTATCCAAGACCAGCAATGCCATTACTGCCCAGACTGAGAAGCTCAAGAACTTCAGATACAAATGATAAATACCTGCCGATAAGCCACTGTAGGTTGAGGAAGATGTCAGTATGAGTGCACAGAAGATTAATTTCTATTACTATTATTTTCTGAAATGCAGTGGTCAGCCTTAACTCTAAAGAATCTGAACTGGGCAAAATTTGACTACCATGAATTAATCAGAATTTCCCTATTTCACATGATTTTAGGCTTGAAGGTTGCTTTGATTCTGATCCAAGTACCAAATTCCAATATATTATTCAGTTCTCTTTTTAAGTTATTACATTCTGCTGACAATGAGCAGCCTTTACTTGTGGTTGAGGGGCTTCCTGTATGTTTAAAGTTGCCTGAGGGAATACTGTTTGTTCTGCCTAGGTGGCTAACATTAGGTACTCTTGCAAAGCATGCGAGTTCTGAAGATGCTTTTTGCAATGTGCCTTTCACTGTATTATGAATGTGAGAGAACGGCATGCTAATGAGGTCAGAAACAGAAATACCTGGAAAAACTCAGCAGGTCTGGCAGCATCAGCGGAGAAGAGCACAGTTGACGTTTCGAGTCCTCATGACCCTTCAATAGAACTTTATTTCTGTTTTTGTTTTGGATTTCCAGCATCCGCAGTTTTTTGTTTTTATGCTAATGAGGTCATTTGGCACTTTCTAGCTGTGTTGACACTTTGCTGGAGCAATTCAAAACTAATCCTATTGCCCAGCTCTCTCCCAACAGCTCTCTAACTTCTTTTGTTTCAAATCTATATACATAAAAAATAAACTGCACTGGTCTCTACCTCAATTACTGTGGCAAAGCATTCCAAGCTTGAACGATTTTCTGGCTAAAGCACTTTCCCCTAACCTCTTCACTTTTCAAGTGACATTTGATGACTTTTACCATTAGCTCCCTAATCAGAGGAAATATTTTTTTCCTATTTATTCTATCAAAGTCTTCCATAATTTTAGCAAAGATGGAAAATGTTTGATGCATTTGTGTTTATGAACATGAGAGGCGACAATGTTAGAAAATGAACACTTCTCCATTGTATCACACAGGGCTGACAGAAATCCTTTGAGGTCAGATACAGTTAGAATTGCCTCACAGTTTATCTAAATCCTAACCTTTAATCATTTATCAATTTGCACAAGCCTGGCAATTCCATTTCCTATTTTCTTATATCTGTATGGCTTCATTGACTGATATGTCAAATTAAGGTTAACTAGGGATGAATTTTTGTAATGGGTTAAATAATAACTGGGGAGTTGATGGAGACTGTCCAAACACATTTCAGTTAATAGACAAGACAGGAAAAACTTCCTTCACTTGAACAAGAATTAAACCTGGGTGCCAGAGATTAAAAGGTTAATACCAATAAAAGATTTTAAAGTAGTTAAGCAATTCCTAAAAAAAAAAGCTACACCCTCAAACAATTGTATGTTTTAAGTAATGTTATTAAAAGAAGTGTGTTTCAGAAGTTACTTTAAGTTTATTTTTCATATAAACAAAACACTTTATAGTTTTATCCCATCTTCCGGTCTCTAATAATTTTGTACTCCCTTTCATCCTCCCACTCAATCTCAATTCCACACATTTAGGATCAAAAGAATCTACATAGGTTATACATTTGAGTAGGTTTCAACCAACATAACTGGTGATTTCTGTTCCATTACTGCCTCACTTACCTTTCATCTCTGGCTAAGAAGACTGCTCGAACTCCAGAACACCTGTTACAGCTGAAGGGGTACATTTCATTCATTTGCAAATAGGATGCAACTAATGGGAAGCATTTTGTTATTTCATTAGGTCATTAAATACTCTTCAAAGTTAAACTTCACTTGGAGGAAGTTCTGAGGGAAACAAGAATATGTAATGTAGTCTGGATGAGAGGCTTTAATGTCCACCATCATGAGACACTTGGCGTACCTCTACTGATCAAGTTTGTTGTGTCCTGAAGGACATAGCTGTCAGTCTGTGTTAGATGGAATGGGAATCAACATAAGGAAATATTCTGCTTGCCCCCATCATCATCACTTAGCTGTTGCAGATATAAATGTCCACTAACATTAGTAGTTGTAGGCGTGACCGCCATAAATCCTTATGAAGACATGTTGTGCAGCTATGAAGTGAAACAGATTAAACAACTCCCAGCTAAAGTACTGCCAACCCAAATAACTGGAGGAAGAGGGGTAATGGTAAACAATGGCTCGATGTCTGCTGATGGAAGGAGCAAGCTCATTTGTAGACACCTGATCATATCTTATGTGAACATACCTGCTGTAGAAGGGGCCATGGCTCAGTCAAATGCTTTCCTTGAATTTTCTCTTAAGTCTTCAGGCCATTTTTCCCCTGCAGCTTTAATCGTGCTACAGGAGATAAGCCTCTATATTTTTTAATGAGCCCTAAGTCAATAAACTGGGTCAGGGCCACAGCAGATTGGGGCAGTGAGCAGGAACCTTGTCCTTACACAATTCTAGCTGTAAAACCACCCTGAGGAATATCCTGCTCTCTAAGAGTGATGTAATATCAACTTTTAATTTTTTTCATCCTTTACCATTTTTAAACTTTTTATTACAGCCTCTTTTAAACTAATTCGGTATGTAATCTATTTTCATTTTCAGCTATAGTCCACATATAAATGACGGGTCTAATTTAGAACAGTTACACCCCAACTTAAAAAATGAAATCTTCAGTGATGGACTTCACCTTCCAAAATGCCAATTAAAGGTTACAGATATTATATAAATATTCTGAATCACTTGCTTGCACGTCAAGCAAGTCCATTTCATGGATGCACTCTTGCTGCTACCCTGGAATCATCCCCACACTCACTCTGACTTATGCTATTTTCATGGCCAAGCACTTAAACATGTTATTTTGACTTTTATCCTAGCCTCTACATTGTTTGAAGTTGACCATAAGTACAGCAATGTTGCATTTCAAGGCTGGAGTCTCAAAAATAACATAAGCGTGCCAACCCTCAAACATAAGCTTTAACTAAAACCAAAAAGTGTTGGAAAAGCTCATCAGGTCTAGCAGCATCTGTGAAGGGAGAAACAGAGTTAATGTTTTGAGTCCGTATGACTTCTTCAGAGCTGAGAAGAGGAGGAATCATATTGGACGTGAAACCTTAACTCTGTTTCTCTCGCCACAGATGCTGCCAGACCTGCTGAGTTTTTCCCACACTTTCTGATTTTATTTCAGCATCCACAGTAAATAAGCTTTAACTACATTGTGCATAATTATAATGAGAAGAGGGCCCAGAGGAAAACATAAAAGCACACAAGAGCCCCCAGTTAACGGCCACCGCTTGAATACAATTTAATACCCAATAGATATACAATTAACAGATTTTCTTCTCTTTTCAATAAAAATTAGACTTTATATGTACAACCAAAATTATGAAGAAGACATATATTAGAGACTTCTACCTTCTGTTTAAAAAATACATTACATGGTGAGACAACCCTCTTCCAGGGCCCCTGACAAGTTATGTACTACTTTTGATAAAACAATCTGACAGTTGATGACTTGAATCCACACATTTAATTTTAAGAGATTCCCTCTCCAGCATTTGTTTCAAGCCAGCAAGGTCAAAATAACCGTGGGTATAGCTCCTCCTACTGTCTATCAGGGGTCACCTGATGTTCCAGGAGGCACTGATATATGAGCCCTAAGCACGGACACTCCGGGGACGTGGGGCTTTCTGACGACAGTCCTTATCGAGCATGTAGCACCTGAAAAGCTCTCTGTAATAAAGTTTATCTGTTTCTTGTTGAAACCTGTCCGCTCCGTCAAGCTGTTACATTTGGCGACGAGAGTAAAATAATTCCGACTCTGCACCTCGCCTAGTTATCGTGAGTACATTGAATCTTAAGCAAAAGAAAAGACTACTCACCAGTCATGCCACTCTCCGGCAGAATTGATCCTTATGACTCGACTATAGAAGACTGGAGCCAGTATGTAGAGCGCCGCGGGTTTTATTTCGTAGCGAACAAAGTTACTGTGGAGGAAAAGCAGAAAGTCAATCTTTTGAGTGTATGTGGCAGGAAGACTTACAATCTCATTCATAACCTAACGGCCCCCTAAATCCTATGATGAATTGGTGGGCCTTGTAAAGATGCATTTCCAGCTGAGGCCATCCCGTAATAATGCAGTGTTTTAAATTTAATTCCAGGGTTCGGGCCCCGAGAGAATCCATCACAACCTATGTAGCAAAGCTAAAGCAGTTAACAGAACCGCGACTTCAGGGGCACATTAAATGATAAGCTGCGAGACTGATTAGTTTGTGGAGTTCAGGACGTTACGATACAGCGCCGTTTACTCGCTGAGGTTGACATCGACTTTAAACGCGTTCTAGATATCTCCCTGGCCATGGAAAGCACTGCGAGAGACTTACAGGCTTTGCAATACATACAACATGGCACCCTTATTCATGTGGGGTGGGAACATACCGCCAAGAGTGGCATGAAAACCAGACCCACAGCATCGAAGCAAGATGCACTGTCTGCTGCTAGAAACATGAAACGGCCTAGCAGAAACACTTCAGGAGCGACTCCAAGAGTTGTTATAGATGTGGAGATAGCCACAGACTGGACATCTGTAAATTTAAGAAGGGAGAATGCCATTGCTGCTATAAGAAAGGTCACGTAGTAAGGCAATGTAGAGCAAAAGCAAAACAGCCCATAAAGCAGCAAACCAACATGATTGAATTAAAAAATACCACAGCACCTGAAGCTGCCGTCATCGAAATCTATTCTTTGTATAACGTAACCGCTGGAAAAACTGAACCAAGTTAATGAGGAGCCACCAATAATGGAGGTGGATATGGGTGCCTCAACTACAGTGGTGGGAGAGCACTTTCAAATACCTTAACAATGGTCGAAGGCCAGTAAACTTGGAGTGGACAAACACTAAATTAAAGACATACACTGGAGAATCTATTCAGGTAAAGGGCATCACCACAGTATCAGTGTCTCACAGGCAACAGACATTCCAGCTACCTGTGATAATAATGAAAGGGGAAAAGAACCCAGTTTTCTAGGGCGAGACTGGTTACAGAAGATAAAGTTTGACTGGTCTGAGATATTTCACCTGAAAACAGGAGGAGTTCCTGAATTGCTAAGGAAATACAACATGGTATTTTGAGATGAATTAGGGACGTTAAAAGGCGTGTAGGCCAAGGTATATGTGAATCCTCAGGCAATACCACATTTATTTAATGCCAGACCTGTGCCTTATGCATTGAAGGAGAAGGTGGATGCAGAACTGTGCCAGTTGGAAAAGCTGGGCAACATCCAACCTGTCCAATTCTCGGAATGGGCAGCACCCCTAGTTCCAGTGGTTAAACCTGACCAAACCATATGCATTTGTGTGGACTATAAATTGACTGTGGATAAGGCAGAAAAACTAAACAAGTATCCCCATTCCAAGGATAGATGACTTTTATGCAAAGCTGGCCGGAGGCAAGCCCTATACAAAATTGGACACGAGGCATGCCTACCAACAATTAGAACCGGATAGCACATGGAGAGAAAACGTGACTATAAACACACACAAGGATCTTTATCAGTACACTTGCCTATCCTTTGGAGTATTGTCTGCATGCGCTATTTCCCAGAGGACAATCGAAAGTCTTTTGCAAGGACTTCCCTGAGTAGTAGTACACCTAGATGATGTTCTGATCACGGGGTCAACAAGACTGATCACTGGCCAACCTGGAGGAGGTGCGAAGAAGGTTCATGGAAGCTGGCGTATGGTTTAAGAAGGAAAAATGCACATTTCAAGTGCTAAAAGTTACTTAGCTGGGTCACAGGGTGGATGCCATGGGTTTGCATCCAGTAGAAGAGAAAGTTCGGGCAATGAAAGATGCACCTTCAGCATCCAATGTAACTGTCTTCCTTGGGCATGATCAACTATTATAGCCACTTCTTGCCTAACGAGAGGCATGGCAGGGCAGCTCAGTCCCATGTAATGTACCACCTGTATTACTTGGGGAGTCCTAGACACTCCTTGCGCTCTGACCGACCACATGTGCAGGAAGTGCCACCAGCTGCAGCTACTTGAGCTCTGAGTTTCGGAGCTTGAGCAGCAGCTGGAGGCACTGAGGTGCAGCCGTGAGGCTGAGGGTTTCGTTAGCACGTTTTTAGATGTGGTCACCCCACAGCTTATGGAAGTGTAGACAGAGAGGGAATGGGTGACCATCAGTCAGAAGAAAGGTGTCAGGCAGTTAGTCAGGAAATCCCAGTGTGCATCTCGCTCGAGAACCATTTATCTGTGTTGGAAAACGGTGAGAGTGACAGTTCCTCTGAGGAGTGCAGCCATGCTCTTGGCACTGTGAGTGGCTCAGCTGCACAGGGGGAGAGGAAAAAGATGGGAAGAGCAATAGTGGTAGGACACTTGATAGTAAAGGGAACAAGCTGGCATTTCTGTGGCCATAGAAGTGACTCCAGGATGGTATGTTGCCTCCCTGGTGCCAGAGTAAAGGATGTCACTGAACAGCTGCAGGACATTCTACAGGGGGAGGCCAAACAGACAGAGATCATGGTACGTATTGGTACCAATGACATAGGTAGAAAGATGGATGATGTCCTGCAAACAGAATTTAGGGAGCTAGGAAGCAGATTAAAAAACAGGACTTCAAAGGTAGTAATCTCTGGATTACTTCCAGTGCCACACACTAGTGAGTATAGAAATAGCAGGTTAGTCCAGATGAATGCGTGGCTGGAGAGATGGTGCAAGAGGGAGGGTTTTAGTTTTCTGGGACATTGGGACTGTTTCTGGGGGCGTTGGGACCTGTACAAGGCAGACAGGTTGCACCCGAACCAGAATGAGACCAAGATCCTTGCGGGGAGGTTTGCTAGTGCTGTTGGGGAGGGTTTAAACTAACCTGGCAGGGGGATGGGATCCTGAGAGGTTGTTCAGCAGGGGAAGATGCACAGCCAAAATTAGAAGAGAAAGCAAGTGAGTCTGGAAGGCATAGAAATTATAGGCCAGTTACAGCACAAGGGAGTTTGGCAAGGTTGGATGGTATTTATTTTAATGCAAGGAGTCTGACGAATAAGGCAGATGAGTTGAGGGCACAAATTAACACATGGAAGTATGATGTTAATGCTGTCACAGAGACATGGTTGAGAGAGGGACAGGATTGGCAGCTCAATATTCCTGGATATAGGGTCTTCAGGCAAGACAGGGAAGGAGTAAAAGAGGAGACGGTATCGCAATATTGGTCAAGGAATCAATTACAGTGGTAAGGAGGGATGACATCTTAGAAGGCTCCTCAAATGAAGCCATATAGGTAGAACTTAAAATCAAAAAAGGAGGAACCACATTGCTGGGAGTGTACTACAAGCCCCCAAACAGTCAGAGAAATAGAAGAGCAGATATGTAGGTAAATTTCAGAGAAGTGTAAAAATAATAGGGTAATAATAGTGGGTGATTTCAACTTCCCCAATATTAACTGGGTTAGTCATAGTGTGATAAGTTTAGAGGGAGTGGAATTCTTAAAATGCATCCAGGAGAGCTTTTTAAGCCAGTACGTAGAAGGTCCTCCAAAAGAAGGGGTGGTCCTGGACTTAATTTTAGGGAAAGAAGCTGGTCAAGCAGTAGAGGTATCGGTGGGGGAACATTTTGCAGATAGTGATCATAACTCCGTTAGATTCAAGGTTGTTATGGAAAAGCACAGGGATGGGCCAGAAATCAGAGTTCTAAATTGGGGGAAGGTCGATTTTAATAAGATCAAATATGATTTGGCCAGCGTGGACTGGGAGCAGCTACTTTTAGGTAAATCTGCATCAGAGCAGTGGGACTCATTCAAGAAGGAAATAGGGAGAGTACAGGGCCAACACATTCCAGTAAGAATAAAGGGTGGGACCAACAAATCCAGGGAATCCTGGATGTCGAGGGATATACAGGATTGGATAAAGAGAAAAAGGGAGGCTTATGGCAGATACCAAGGGCTCAAAACAGCGGAAGCCCTAGAGGAGTATAGAATGTGTAAGGGGTAACTTAAAAAGGAAATTAGGGGAGCAAAAAGCGGCCAGGAAAAAAACATAGGCAGGTAAAATAAAGGAAAATCCAAAGTTATTCTACAAATATATTAAGAGTAAGAGGATAACTAGGGAAAGAGTAGGGCCCATTAAGGACCATAGTGGTAATTTGTGTGTGGAGCCAGAAGACGTAGGTAGGGTTCTAAGTAAATACTTTGTGTCGGTGTTCACAAGTGAGCAGGGTGACGTGGGTATGGAAATCAGGCAGAAGGACTGTGATATAATTAAAGAAATTAGCATAGAAAGGGAGGAGGTTCTAAGTGGTCTGGCAGGCTTAACAGTAGATAAATCTCCAGGCCCAAATGAAATGTATCTCAGGCTGTTGAATGAGGCAAGGGAAGAGATAGCAGGGGCACTGGCAATAATTTTCAATACCTCTTTGGCCACAGGAGAGGTGCCAGAGAACTGGAGGACAGCCAATGTGGTACCGTTATTCAAAAGGGATAAAGGGATAAACCAGGGAACTACAGGCCAGTCAGTCTAACCTCAGTGGTGGGGAAACTATTGGAAGCAATTCTGAGGGACAGAATTAATCTACACTTGGAGAGGCAGGGATTAATCAAGGACAGTCAGCATGGTTTTGTTAATGGGAAGTCATGCCTGACCAATTTGATTGAATTTTTCAAAGAGGTGACCAGGTGTGTAGGTGAGGGCAATGCATTTGACGTAGTCTACTTGAACCTCAGCAAGGCTTTTGATAAGGTCTTGTGTGGGAGGTTGATAACGAAGGTAAGAGCCCATGGGATCCAAGGCAATCTGGGGCAAATTGGATCCAGAATTTTCTGAGTGGCAGGAAGCAGAGGGTGATGGTTGAGGGGTGTTTTTGTGACGGGATGCCTGTGTCCAGTGGGGTTCCACAGGGATCGGTATTGGTTCCCTTGCTGTTTGTGGTATATATAAACGATTTAGACTTGAATGTAGGGGGGTAAGTTTGCAGATGGCAACAAAATTGGCGGGGTGGTAAATAGTGAGGAGGATATAGACGGGCTAGTCAGATGGGCTGATCAGTGGTAAATGGAATTTAATCTGGATATGTGTGAGGTGATGCACTTGGGCAGGACAAACGAGGCATGGGAATACACGATGAATTGTCAGACTCCAGGATGTACCGAGGATCAGAGGCACCTTGGTGTACATGTCCACCGGTCCCTTAAGGTAGCGGGACAGGTAGATAAGGTGGTTAAGAAGGCATATGAGATACTTGCCTTTATTAGCCGAGGCATAGAATATAAGAGCAGGGAGGTTATGCTGGAACTGTATAAAACACTGGTTAGGCCACAGCTAGAGTATTGCATGCAGTTCTGGAATCCACATTACAGGAAGGTTGTGATTGTACTAGAGTGCAGAGAAGAGTTTTAGTTAGGAGGAGAGATTGAATAGACTGGGGTTATTTTCCCTGGAGCGGAGGAGATTGAGGGAGGACATGATTGAGGTGTATAAAATTGAGGGGCATAAATTGGGTAGACAGGAAAGAACTTTTCCCCTTGGTGGAGGGATCAATAACCAGGGGGCATAGATTTAAGGTAAGGGGCAGGAACTTTAGAGGGGACGTGAGGAAGAATTTTTCACCCAGAAGGTGGTGGGAATCTGGATTTCACTGCCTGAAAGGATGGTCGAGGCAGAAAACCTCATAACGTTTAGGAAGTATTTGGATGTGCACTAGTGATGCCATGACATACAAGGCTATGGGCCTAGTGCTGGAAAATGGGATTAGAATAGTTAGGTACTTGTTGGACCGGCGTAGACTCGATGGGCCAAAGGGCCTTTTCCTGTGCTGTAGACCTCTAGGACTCTATTATCAACTATGTTGGCACCATTACACTTGTTGTTAAAAAAGAATCACCGTTGGTTGTGGAATTCACAACAGGAAGAAGCCTTTGTAAAAGTAAAGAAACTGTTGCATTCGCTGTGTTTATTGGTATACTCCAACCCATTGAAAGAGTTGGTATTAACAGTGATGCCTTCTTATGGTGTATGAGCAGTGTTATCACATAGGATGGAAATGGATCAGAAAGGCCCATTGGCTATGTCTCACTAACTCTCTCCACAGCCGAGAAAGGTTAGTTCCAACTAGAAAAGGAAGGCTTATCAGTGGTATTCGGAGTGAAGAAATTCCACCAGCACCTATGTGGACAACATTTCACCATTGTGTCAGACCATAAACCATTAATGGGTTTATTCAGTGAGGATAAGGCCATTCCCCCAATAGCCTCAGCAAGAATACAACATTGGGCTCTGATATTATCCGCTTATGAGTATACTTTTATGTATTGTCCTGGCTTACACATTGCAAATGCGGATGCACTCAATTGTCTTCCATTACCAGATAACATTGTACATGGTCCTGTTCCACAAGAAGTTGTATTATTACTGAATTTCCTGGATTCTTTGCCCATGTGTGCGAAGCAAATTAGAAATTGAATGAACAGAAATCCAATATTGTTGAAAGTTTGTTTTGCAAGAATGGTCAAATTTGCATGTATCTAAAGAGTTGAAACCATTCCATGTCAGAAATATAGAGATAAGCTGTCGAGATGGAAATTTGTTGTGGGGATCAAGAGTTGTTGGCCCATCACAAGATAGAGAACCACTCTTGACAGAGCTTTACAGTGCACATCCAGGTATATCAAAAATAAAAATGCTTGCACGAAGCTGTATCTGGTGGCAAGGCATTGACAATGACATTGAAAGCATGGTCAAGCACTGTCTCCATTGTCAGCAACAATAGAAGTTGCTTTTTTCAGCTCTACTGCATCCGTGGGAGTGGCCTGGTCAACCCTGGGTTAGACTACGTATCGATTATGTAGGACCATTCTTAGGTACCATGTTTTTGTTGATCGTAGATGCACATTCTAAATGGATGGATATATACGAAGTCAAATCTGCAACATCGGGTGCAACTATCAAGAAGCTGCGTCACTGTTTTAGCATACACGGCCTACTGGAAATCATCGTTTCTGATAACAGTACAGCTTTTACCAGCACAGAGTTTCAGAGATTTATGAATCTGAATGGAATCAGGCATATTAAAACAGACCCCAACCATCCCTAAATCGAATGATTTAGCCGAGAGAGCTGTGGAAACTTTCAAGTTTGGTATGGAAAGGTAATCAGAAGGTACTCTAGAATCTCGACTTTCCCATTTTCTTCTGTTATTGTTCAACGCCACATTCGATCAAGGGTTCAACACCGTATGAATTATTGATGAAACACCACCTACATACACAGTTAAGTCTAGTGTTTCCAAATTTAGAGGGGAAGGTAGAGTGGAATCAGAGTAATCAAAAATTGAATCACAATATGCACAGCAAAACTCGCACATTCAGTGTGGGTGACACAGCATTCATGCGAAATTTTAGAAGTGGACCTTGTTGGGTTCCTGGAACCATTGTCTCAGAGACTGGTCCATTATCTTTCCAGGTACAAGTGGAAAATAGAATCATTCGTAAGCATGTAGATCATGTTAGAGAGACATTCCAACAACCAACTATTCTGCCTGTGATTAACATTGAACCGTTAATTCCTGAGGTGACAGATCGGCCTAGACTAGATATGCTTGATGTCTGTAGAGTTGCCAAACCCAGAACTGCCACTTTTTGATGATGTGTCTCATGCTGCAGTTCCAGATCCTGTCGATTCTGTTGAGGAGCCTCGGGTGGTAGAGCTATGTCACTCTAGCCGCATAAGGAGAGCACCTCAGAGACTTGATCTTTAATCGCCCAAAGCTGTATATATATATTTATATATATATATATGTTGTTGAATTTTCAATGCTTTCCTATAAATGGAAGTTGTAAAAAAACTAAAAGGGGAGGAAATGTAGTAACTGTGGGTATAGCCTTTTCTGCTGTTTATCAGGAGCCACATGATGTTCCGGGAGGCTCCGACCAATGAGCCCTAGGCACAGGCAATCTGGGGGGGGGGGGGGGGGGTTGGGGCTTCCTGACACGAGTCCTGATTGAGCATGTAGCACCTGAAAAGCTCTCTGTAATAAAGTTTATCTGTCTCTTAGTGAAACCTGTCCGCTCTGTCTACTCATTATAGTCAATCCACAACATATTCTCACACACAGTTCATAGGCCAGGTTTTTACTCATGGCGGGTGGGCTGGGTGGGAGCGGGTGCGGAGCCGATCGCCACCCGCAACCGGCTGCATGCCGCAATTTTACACGGGCGGGCCAACTAAGGCTATCCGTGCAGGTGGGGGGAGAAGATGGAGAGTCAGGGCCTGCGCTCTTTCGTGCACGTGCGTGAAAGAGCGCAGAAATCTCCCTGAGGCACGGAGCTGCCTTGGGAGATTGAAGAGATTATAAAATATTTTAATAAATGAAGTAAAAATTTATTTAAACATGTCCCCACATGTGACAGTGTTTGTCAAGTTGGGAAAATTTATTTATTTATTTTATAAAAGCTTCAGGAAACCTCATCCCGCCTGTGGAAAAACGCGAAGGCTGCTTGGGCTCTTCACCTACCCGCCAATCTTAAGGTTGGACGGGCAGTGTTCTAAAGTATTTTAATTAGTCCCTTAATGGCCTTAATAGGCCCTTAACATTTAGGCGGGCAGGCAGCCGACTGCGGCGTGTGCCCGTTGAATGAAGTATCGCAATGATGTGTGAAGACATCGGGACGCATGCCTGATGTCATCGCGCGTCACTTTACGCGTCGGCGTGTCAGGCCCGCCCCCGCACACTGACCGGAAGATTCAGCCCATAGTGTATGTTATTCAACAATGATAATACATAGCATTCAATGGGTATAGCATCTGCAGTAACCCCATTTTACAGAATGTTGCTTAAAACATTTGCCAAATACAATCCCACATGCACAACCTTGATAATAGCTTGTTTTTCCACTGCCAGGGTACTTTTAACAAGCGTTTTTATTTTCTTAGCTTCCTAAGATGAAGGACAACATTTACCATTTTCATCCGTAACAAATACAATGAAAGCAACAGCACTAGAATGCCCATCAGGAAGATTAGAATGTGAAGCATCATTAAATTTATGTTCTTTGGTCACCTAAGAATGGGAACTTAAGTGCACATTTTTCCAGATTTCATTTAGGTAATGTTTTATTTGCCCTTAAAATAGCCTCTAAGTTGGAGTATTTCATCAAAATATTTAACTCCAATGTATCAAAACTAGCATCTGGCCTAGTCTGAGTGCACAATCAGTTCAACTGACCAATCAAGCTTCACAATTGTTTCGTCTCTTCTTAAGATACAACATGAACTTGCTGTGATGACCTGATACGATTAACCAAGATGGAAGTAACAGTGTCTAAATAGGATTGTAGATTTAAAGTTATGCCAGACACACTTTGCTTAATATCTATCCAATATATTTAAAAGCCCTACAAGCCTGATGGCCAATTTTAAATTTTACTAATCTTACTAATAACATATTTCTCAAATTCCTCAGTACCACTGCATAGGGAATCATCAACATGCACCATGAAGCTGCCTGGAAGTTCACACTTACAAACCCCATGACTGACAAAACACCATGGAATATGTTTTTAGTTGAATGCAATCTATTTTCAACAAAACAGAGTCCACCAAAATACCATACTCTGGAAGCATCATTCAGGCCACTGATGCATTTGTTTAGTTTTCATAATTTTCCTCCTACATCTGTTGCCTCCTTAGGTGGTTTCATAAATATTTCTAGAATCATAGAATGGTTACAGCACAGAAGGCCATTCAACCCATCAAGTTTGTGCCAACTCTCTGCAAGAGCTATGTAGCTTGTCCCACACCTTTCCCTTTAGCTCTGCAAATTCTTTCCTTTCATTTGCTTATCCAATTCCCTTTTGAAAGCCACAATTGATTCTGCCACCACTACCCTTTCAGGCAGTTCATTCCAGATCATAACCACTCTGTGTAAAAAAAAAAGTTTTTCCTCATGTCTTTGGATCTCTTGACAGCCACTTAAGGCCTCTGGGTCTCAATCCTTCTGCTAATAGGCACAGTTTCTTGCTATCTACTCTGTCTAGACCCCTGATGGTCTTCAATATTTCTATCAAATCTTTTCTCAACCTTCTTTTCTCTGAGAACAACCCTAGTTTCTCCAATCTACCAACATAACTGAAGTCCCTCATCCTCAAAACCATTCTCATAAATCTCTTATGCACCCTCTCTAAAGCATTCAAATCCTCCCTGAATTCCCCCCCTTAACCACTTTCTCAACCTGCCCTGCCATGTTTAATGATTTGTAAACTTAAACCCCTAGGTATCTCTGTTTTGCACCCCCCCTGAAGAATTGTGCCCTTTTAAAATGCCTCTCCTCATTCTTCCTACCAAGATGTATCACTTCGCACTTCTCTGTGTCAGATTGCATCTGCCACGTGTCCACCCATTCCATCCTCCTGTCTATGTCCTCTTGAAGTCTATTGCTATTCTCCTCACAGTTCATTGAATGTCCAAGTTTTGTGTTATTTGCATATTTTCAAATTGTCCCTGTACACCTAAGTCTAAATTATTAATATAAACCAAGGAATGTAATTGTCCTAGTATTCACTCCTGAGGAACCCCACTCTATATCTTCATCCAGTCTGAAAAACCACTAACAGCCACTACTTTCAGTTTCCTGTCAGTCAGCCAATTTTCTATCCATGCTGCCATTGTCCCTTTAATTCCATAGGTTTCAACTTTGCTGACAGCCAATTATGTGGCACTTTATCAAATGCTTTTTTCCAGGTCCATATAGATCACCATCAAGAGTATTATCCTCATCAACACTTGCTGTTACTTCATCAAAAAGCCCGATCAAGTTAGTGAAATACGATTTGCCTTTAATAAATTTATGCTGACATTCTTTAATTTATCCACATTTCTCCAGGTGACTGTTGATTTTGTCCTGGATTACTTGCCATGGTGGATGGTTGTCCATCTTGTGAAAATGAGGCTCTCTCTGAGGAATTGTCATCATGCATGTCCTGCAACACTTGCTGTACGCATAAAGGCCCTGAAAGACAAAAGAAAGGGATATGATTTAGCCGTGGCAAAGTCCCAATCTTGAAAATCACCACACTCAGTCTTCTCATTGTTCAGTCATTGATGAAATAGAGGTAGAATATGTTTGTTGGAGGTATTTGTAACTCTCTCACCATGTATGTGATTTCCCTGTTTTTCCATCTCAGACTGGGGGGGGGACACAGATGCTTCACTTATCTCCAGAGCCGCCTTCTCTGCAGCTGGACTATTTTTGGCAGGCCATCTCTGTTTCTTTCCTGCTCCCTTATATTTTACACTCTTCTTCTACAGGGGGTGAATAAATAGACTTGAATGAATGAATGAAGGTCAAGTGAACATTTGGTGAGGGTGACTATGAGACAGATGCAGAGAACCAAACAGAATTTCCTCCTCCTGACCCTGACTGTGAGATATCGGCAAAAGAACGTGAGTCTCTGGTTGTCAAATTAGACCGACATTCCAGGCTTTCCAGCACAGCCACAACTGACTGACTAACTGAATGCTCTGTTAGCCCATCAGCAGCAAATGCAAGGAGGAATCAGCCTGTGATTGGCTGAATAGCTTCACTCTCATTTTTCAAACAGCAGAGCAGTCAGGGAGCAACGGACCCCAGGTGAGGTGAGAGAAAAAGCGTGAGGGTGTTGGGGGGAGAGAGAGAGAGAGAGAGACAGAATTTGAGGAGGATGGGGGAGAGAGTGTCATAGGAAATCCATGATCAGTATCATAACTTCACAGTTAAAAGATAGATCCAAGTTTTGCAGAGCCTGATAACAACATGACATTGACTGTGTGAAACCCTGCTCAGTCAGACATTTTATTATCTGCCTAAAATCAAGATCAGTTTTTAGCTATAATGAAGTGACAATATGACCCTGGCAGTCAAAAACGCTGAAAAATGAAGGCGAGGCAAGAAGACAAAGCTAAGCAAAAAGTTTGTCATCTTATTTTAAAAAGTTTGAAGTATTGAATAGTGGATATGCATCAAAACACATGGGCAAGGAAAGTTTTGAATTACTTGGTCACTTGCCGAGTTGTGGAGATACCACAACAACTGCAAAAGTTGAACAAGTGGACTCTGAAGTGACAGTGGAATAATAAAAAGGGAAGAAACCTATCCTGAAGATATTGCTTAATAATGACAATCTGTTTCATTGGATATGATAGAATATTTCTTACTAAATAAACCAAAAAATGTAGGTTAGAGGGAAAATCAGAGAAAAGAGTATGAGGTTGAAGGCAGTCAGCAATTTAAAAGTCTTCATGAGTCCTATTCTGAGGATGAAGAAAAATGGGACGACAGAAATTAGAACTTGGTTGATTTTTTCAGAAACCGCTAAGGTAGTCTACTGTTACATTTGCAAATTATTCCCTGACCCTAGTAAAGGAAAATAAACATTTGTCGATGGGCACTCTAATTGGAGAAACATTGAAAGAGATACTGCTGACCTTTTAAAATTCATTTATGGGATGTGGGCATTGCTGGCTAGGCCAGCATTTATTGCCCATCCCTAATTGCCCTTGAGAAGGTGGTGGCGAGCTGTATTCTTGAACTTCTGCAGTCCAAGTGGTGTAGGCACACCCACATTGCTGTTAAGGAGGGAATTCCAGGATTTTGACCCAGCGACAGTGAAACAATGGCGATATGTTCCCAAGTCAGGGTGGTGTATGGCTTGGAGGGGAACTTCCAGGTGGTGGTGTCCCCATGTGGCTGCCCTTGTCCTCCTAGATGGTAGCGGTCATGAGTTTGGAAGCTGCTATCTAAGGAGACTAGTCTGTGAGACAGCTCTCCCAATTTTGGCACTGGACCTCAGATGTTAGTAAGGAGGACCTTGCAGGGTTGATAGGGCTGAGTTTACCATTGTTGTTTCCAGTGCCTAGGTTGATGCCAGGTGGTCTGGCTGGTTCCATTCCTTTTTGACTTTTTAGTGGTTTGATACAACTGAATGGCTTGCTAGGCCATTTCAGAGGGCCTGAAACTTCCAAAGCTCATATTCATGGTACATGTAAGTTTGCTCAAAAGTGTAAATTATCTGGAAGAATTGATTCTGTGTTATCGGCTTGCCTGGGGTCCGCTGCCTCGTCTGGGGTCTGTCTACTGCCCCACCTGGGGTTCACTGCTCCCTGCTGCCTTGTCTGGCAATGTTTTTACTAGTTGTACAGGTGTTTACAACATTTAATTAACATTATCTAACAAAGGACTTACCATTCAAAATGGCCACATAGTTTTCATTTCCTTATAGATCATTAAAAGCGCATATAAAATAAACTATGAAAAATATAAGTGTATTTCCAGATTCCTGCAGTAGCAGTTTTCTGTAATAATTTGGTCTTGCCACCTTGGAGCTGTCTGCACTGTGATGTCATTGGCTGATTCTTCCACCTCGTTTCCCGTCAGCAATTTCCATGTTTGCTCGCCTCACGTCGAAATATTTACCATCTTTACCATCGTTCGGACAATAGGTAAGCTTAAATTTTAACAAAGCAATTATTCATAAGGACATTTTTTACAAGTGAAGAAGCACCGATCAATTTGTGTATTTTCTTAGCTTTGGCCTTCAGGTTCCAGTGCAGTGATGGGGGGGCAAGAATGAAGCTGAGCACAGGGCCCCACTTACTGTAAACCTGCCGCTGGAAAGATGCATCACATTGTATAAGGATTGGGAATGAGTGACAACAATGGATAGAAAAATAGGGAGGTGATTAATTTAATTCCTCACTGGCCACGGGGGAGGTGCCAGAGGACAGGAGAACAGCTAATGTGGTTCCGCTACATAAGAAGGGTTGTAGAGATAAGCCAGGGAATTACAGACCAATGAGTCTCACGTCAGTGGTAGGGAAACTATTGGAGAAAATTCTGAAGGAGAGAATCTATCACCACTTGGAGAGGCAAATTTGATCAGGGATAGTCAGCATGGCTTTGTTAGAGGGAGGTCATGCCTAACAAATTTGCTTGAATTTTTTGAGGAGGTGACCAGGTGTGTAGATGAGGGTAGTGCAGTTGATGTAGTTTATATGGATTTCAGCAAAAGCTTTGACAAGGTCCCACATGGGAGACTTATAAAGAAAGCAAATGCACAAGGGATACAGGGTAATTTGATAAGGTGGATTCAAAATTGGCTTAGTTGTAGGAGGCGGATGGTGATGACAGAAGGATGCTTTAGTGACTGGAAGCGAGTGTCCAATGGCATACCACAAGGATCTGTGCTGGGTCCCCTATTATATGTCATTTATATAAACAATATAGATGACTATGTGAGGGGTAGGATTAGTAAGTTTGCGGATGACACAAAGATTGGCTGAGTGGTTAACAGTGAGGTTGAGTGTCTTGGGCTACAGGAAGATATAGACGGGATGGTCAAATGGGCAGATAAGTGGCAGATGGAATTTAACCCTGAAAAGTGAGAGGTGATACACTTTGGAAGGAGTAATTTGACAAGGGAATATTCAATGAACGGCATGACACTAGGAAGTTCTGAGGAACAAAGGGACCTTGGTGTGTGTGTCCATAAATCTCTGAAGGCGGAGGGGCATGTTAGTGGGGTGGTGAAAAAGTCATATGGGACACTTGCCTTTATCAATCGAGGCATAGATTACAAAAGTAGGGAGATCATGTTGGAGTTATATAGAACCTTGGTGAGGCCACAGCTGGAGAACTGTGTGCAGTTCTGGTCGCCACATTACAGGAAAGATGTGATTGCACTGGAGGGGGTGCAGAGGAGATTCACCAGGATGTTGCCTGGGATGAAACACTTAAGTTATGAACAGAGGTTAGATAGACTTGGGTTGTTTTCTTCGGAGCAGAGAAGACTGAGGGGCGACCTGATTGAGGTGTACAAGATTATGAGGGGCATAGACAGGGTGGATAGGGAGCAGCTGTTCCCCTTAGTTGAAGGGTCAGTCACAAGGGGACATAAGTTCAAGGTAAGGGGCAGGAGGTTTAGGGGGGATGTGAGGAAAAACCTTTTTACCCAGAGGATGGTGATGCTCTGGAATGTGTTGCCTGGGAAGGTGGTGGAGGCAGGTTGCCTCACATCCTTTAAAAAGTACCTGGAAGACCAGCTGGCACGTCATAACAATCAAGGCTATGGGCCAAATGCTGGTAAATGGGATTAGGTAGGTGAATCAGATGTTTCTCAGATGTGTCGGTGCAGACTCAATGGGCCGAAGGGCCTCTTCTGCACTGTGTGATTCTGTGATTGCATGATGAAGCACTTGAAAAATTAAGGATGGGTGCTCCTGAAATTTGGGTGAGAGTGAAGAATGATGTGATGGACAATTCTTAGCAAGATAGAGTGAAAGAGGGATGTAGGCGACTCAGCAAATATACTCTCTTTTCCTTATCTGGTTGGGTCATTAAACCAATTCCTGCATTGTTTCTAAGACTAGGATACCACATTCCTGCTGTTCACTTCCTCAACTACCTCCAATCACATCTTCTTGGTGAGAGCCATAGGAAATGTATGTCCCTCCCGTTCCTCACGGCATCCATCAGAAATTCCAGTGACGCCTCAGTGAATCTTGAAGTTGCCCTTGCTCCATGTGCAGTGTCTATTGTGAACACCTCCAGTTTCAGTGTGGACATTGTCACATTAAAGCTGGGATCACGTCATGTGGGTGCACATCATGGGTCCCTGCACAGCTTGGAAATGCAAAACATTAATTAATTCAAAATTAATTGGCTCAATTCAAATGTGATCACAGACTCTGGCCTGCTTAATTGGTTTCTGGGTTTTGCTCACAGAAATCCAACCCCTTCTTGGTAGCTATCAGTTATTCGGCTTTCCAAATAATGTATTTTTTCATAAATAGGGATATTTGATATGAATGAAGGAATTATTGCAAATTTGGATTTTTTTATTAAATGGGTGTTTGTAAAAATAAATTCTGACAATGAATTATAAAAAAGGTTAAAATGCATATTTTATTTTTTTTAAATCTTATTTCTCTCCATTTTCAGCAGAATTTTCCACTTGCATTGTATTTTCTGTCTTTGCTATGCTTCTCATATCATCCAGTCACATCTCAATAATGGAACAGTTCATGTGAGACAAATGAGATAATTCAGGATTCAATATTATGCTTTAATTAGGAATCTAGTAGCTGTCAGATTCATAAAATGTGATGTTGTCATTCATTTATTGCAGTCGATTGTGTCAATTCCCAATTATCAACATCCTTTGAGTCACCATTGATCAGAAACTTAACTGGACCAGCCGCGTAAATACTTTGCCTTCATAAAAACATAAGAAAAACATAAGAAATAGGAAGCAGAGCAGAGCAGAGCATACAGCCTCTTAGGTCCACTCTGCCATTCAATAAGATCATGTCTGATCTGCTTCAGCGGGGGAGACAGTGGCGTAGTGGTAATATCAATGGAATAGTAATCCCTGGGTATGTCTTGTTCCACTGGCAGGACAGACCCACCAGAAGTGGTGGTACAGTGGTATACAGTCAGGAGGGAGTTGCCCTGGGAGTCCTTAACATTGACTCTGAACCCCATGAAATCTCATGGCATCAGGTCAAACATGGCAAGAAAACCTCCACCCCACCCCGCCACCCTCCTCAGTTGATGAATTAGTATTGCTCCATGTTGAACACCAATTGGAAAAAGCACTGAGGGTACAGAACGTACTCTGGGTGGGGGACTTCAATGTCCTTCACCAAGAGTGGCTCTGTAGCACCACTACTGGCCAAGCTCACCGAGTCCTAAAGGACATAGGTGCTCGAATGGGTCTGTGACAGGTAGTGAGGGAACCAACAGGAGGGAAAAACCTACTTGATATTGTCCTCACCAATCTACCTGTTGCAAATGTATCTATCATTGAGAACATTGGTAGGAGTGACCACAACACAGTCCTTGTGGAGACAATGTCTTCACACTGAGGATATCCTCTAATGTGTTGCTGGCACTACCACCATACTAAATGGAATAGGTTAGGAATAGACCTAGCAACTCAAAACTGGACATCCAGGAGGCATTGTGCACCATCAGCAGCAGTAGAACTGTATTCAACTACAATCTGTAAAGTTGTGGCCCGACATTGCTTCATTCGACAATTACCATCAAGCCAGGGGATCAACCCTGGTTCAATGAAGAGTGCAGGAGGGCATGCCAGGAGCAGCACTGGGAATATTTAAAAATGAGGTATCAACCTGGTAAAGCTACAACACAGGGTTACTTGCATGTCAAATAGCATAAGCAGCATGTGATGGGCAGAGCTAAATGATCCCACAGATCAGATCTAAGCTCTGAAGTCCTGCCACATTCAGTCGTGAAAGGTGGTGAACAATTAAACAACTAATTAGATTACTACTGTGACCAGCAATTTGTCTTGGCACACAGGAACACCAGATTGACAGTGTTAAAACGCTTTGAACTTTATCCTTTTTCATAGAGTTTTCCCATTGGCCAAAAGGTGTTTTTTCCCTTAAATGCCAACCTCTGCAGAGACCTTATTTGTTTTGTCCTTTTTGTGTATGTGTGTGTTTGTGTTCAGATTTAAAAAGGCATATAATTACACTTTCGGATTACAAATTCTATGTTAACCAACTTTTGCAACTTGTTTTTAAAAATAAGTCTTGTTTCATAATAAATCAATCGTCCTGAGTTTATTGAAAGATGTCCAGTTAAAGTCTCTTTTATTCTGGTTTTAACAATAGCAAAAGTAAACAATAAGCCATTTTGGTGAGTGAACAAAACATTTACACTTTATGGTGTGACCTGAAGAATAGCAGGGCTAGAGAAGTTGCGCACTCCTCCCACCCCAGTCATAACACCATCTACATGGTACAAGTCAGGAGTGTGTTGGTATACTCTCCACTTGCCTAATGAGTGCAGCTCCAATAACACTCAAGAAACTCGACACCATCCAGTACCAAGCAGTCTGCTTAATTTGCACCCCATCCACCACCTTCAACATTTGTTCCCTCCACCACTGACACACAGTGGCAGCCATGTGTACCATCTACAAGATGCACTGTAGCAACTTACCAAGGGTCCTTTGACAGCACCTTCCAAACATGTGATCTCTACCACTTAGAAGAACAGGGACAATAGATGCCATGAGAACACCACCACCTGCAAGTTCTCCTCCAAGTCATACACCATCTGACTTGGAACTATATTGCCACTCCTTCACTGTTACTGATCTAAAATCCTGGAAGTCCCTTCCAAACAGCATTGTGGATGTACCTACACCACATGAACTGCAGCAGTTCAAGAAGGTGGCTCACCACCAGCCATCTCGAGGGCAATTAGGGATGGCCAATAAATGCTGGCCTAGCCAGCAGCACCCATATCCTGTGAACCATATTCATTGTTTCCCTGAGAGATCAAAAAAATATTCATCTCAGTTTTGAATTTACTCAACATGGAACAACCACAGTTCTTTGGGGTAGAAAATTCCAAAGATTCACAACCCTCTGATTGAATAAATTTCTCCTTATCTCAGTCCTAAATTATTGACCCTTTATTCTGAGACAGTGCCGCTGCATTCTAGATTCCACAGTCAGGCTATAATAGCCAATCAGATGCTGGGTATTCTGCAGCAATTGATTTACATCTTGACTACTTAAAGCTTTTCCACAACAAACTAAGCACAGATCAGTAAAGTGATAGAATACTCCCTACCACATACTTGGTTGAGTGCAGCTCCAACAACAATCAAAAGACCCTTTCAGTCTGCTTGATCAGCACTTCTTCCACCATCTCAGGCATTCACTCCCTCCAACATAGAAACAGTGTGGCTACAGTGTGTACCATTTACAAGATACACTGCTGACAATTTTCCAACAGAACCTCCTAAACGCTCAACCTCTACCACCTATCACAACGGCAGCAGGTGCATGAGGACACATCCTTCAAATTCCATCCAAGTCATGTACCGTCCTGACCTAGACATATTTCATCTTTCTTTCATCATTACTAAGTCAAACTTTTGGAATTTCCTACCTAACAGCACTGTGAGAGGGTCTTTATCGCACTGATATGGACAGGAGGGAGGTTAATTTAAATAACACCAATTTCTCCTCTCACCACCTGTATATAAACAGAAAGGTGTATTGAGTTGTTTCCCTCTTTATAAGCGGTGGCATATTTCTCAACCCCGCAGTTTTCGTGTGATCCAATTTCCTAGCAATAAGCGCACAGCAAACTCGAGATAGGATGAAGTAAAAAAGGGTTAGTTTATTGCTCACATTCAAAACGCTAAAGGAAGGTTGCAACATCATCTTCACACTCACACAGTAAAGAAAGGGATAGAGAAAAGAAGGCTTTACAGTAAAGAGGCCACAGAGAAAATAAATTCTGGCTCACGTGGATTCCAGAGTCCAGAATCAAAGTCCAATGAGGTATTCCTTCACCAAGATCGACGGGCTGTAAACCAGTGTTGTAGAATTCACTTTTCCAGTGGTATGGACTTCACAAGATGAGATAGGCAAACAAAGTTGAATCAGTCTTGTAGGTGATGATAAAGAATTTCCATCAGGAGCTGGGTAGATGGAGCCAGGTGTCCAACCTGGGCCAGAGCTCCTTCGGTGTGGCCTGCTAGTCAGATGTTGAACAGCAAACTAAGCTATGCAATTCAGCAAGGCAATATTACTTGTTCCCACCCCCACTAGGGCCATCTGCCACTAGCTTGTCTTTCTTGCTACCATTAATGTCTTCATTAGCACATTCCTTATATAATATCACTACCATCAACACCCCTTTGTTCTTTTGTCTATGACATCTTTGGCAATCTCTTCTTGGTCTCTAGCAAGCTCTACCTGTCCCAACCCCCTCTACCAGCTTATATTTCACCTCATTTCTCTATTTCCTTAGTTCTGATGAAGGATCATACAAACTCAAAACATCAACTGTATTCCTCTCCGCAGATGCTGTCAGACCTGCTGAGTTTTTCCAGATATTTTTGTTTTTGTTCTAGATTTCCAGCATCCACAGTATTTTGCTTTTATAATATTACTTGTCCTCAAGCCAAAGGCCCATGTCACATGACTCCCATCTGCCTACTAGGCTTTTGACAAAGGATGTGTATCCATCATCTAGATTCCAAAGACTGTTAAATGTCTCAGCCATTAGGACTTGAAAGGAAGGTTGCGGGGCCTTTGTCTTAGCAGACGATCCATCTACTTCTGACCAGGTTTCGTTATTAAATGCAGATGATGTTTGTATAGCTCTCTTTGAAGTTGGGCAGTATACTCCACTGATGGTCGTTAGTAGCTGCTCAGAGATAGAGAGATGCAAGTTTTCCTGAAACTGCCAAATAGCTTTGTTCATGGGTCACAGACAGACATAGGTTCAGCCATTTCAAAGGTCTTTGCCCAGTTTTAAAATTTTAGAAATAGCAATGAGCATATCTATATGTTTTACAAAAGTATACTGTGTGAGGTCTTAATCCCTCACAACACAGACTACGTAGCAATACTCAGTTTGGATTCTGCCAGAACCACTTGGCTCTAGACCTCATTACACCCTTGGCCAAACCATGGATAAAAGGGCTGATATCCAGGCAGCCATTCATAGGAACATAGGAGCAGTAGGCCATTCAGCCCATTGAGCCTGTTCTGCCATTCAAACAGATCGCGGCTGATCATCCGCCTCTACACCATTTTTCTCCACTCTCCCCATATCCCTTGATGTCATTAGTATCCAGAAATCTATCAATTTCTATTTTGATTAGTGATTGAGCTTCCACAACTCCCTGGTGTAGAGAATTCCAAAGATTCGCCATCCTCTGAGTGAAGAAATTCCTCCTCATCTCATTCTTAAATGGCCTGCCGCATATTCCGAGACTGTATCACCTGGTCCTAGACTTATCCGGGGGAAATATCCTACCCATATCTATCCAAATCTTACCCTGTAAGATTTCTGTAATTTTCAATGAGATCACCTCTCATTCTTTGATACTCTAGAGAATACATGCCCAGTTTCCTCAATCTCTCCTCATAAGACAATCCCATCATTCCAGGGATTAGTCTGTTGCAGTCCCTCTATGGCACATATAATCCTTCCTTAGATAAGGAAACCAAAACTGCATCCAAAACTCTAGGTGTGGTCTCACTATACAATTGCAGTAAAACATCTTGACTGTATTCAAATCCCCTTGCAATGAAGGCCAACATACTATATGCCTCCCTATTGGTTGCTGCACCTGCCTGCTAGCTTTTAGAGACTCATGAACAAGGACAACCAGTGGACAACAGCCGTTGGACATCAACATTTTCCAACCTCTCGCCATTTAAGTAATACTCCTTTCTATTTTTTCTACCAAAGTGTATAACCTCTCACCTATTCACATTATATTCCATCTGCCATGCTCTTGCCCAATCACTTATCCTGTTCCATATTCCCTTGAAGCCTCCTTACATCTTCCTCACAACTTACATTCTCACCCAGTTTTTGGTATCAGCAAATTTGGAAATATTACATTTGGTCCCCACATCCAAATCATTTATTTGGATTGTGAACAGTTGTAGCCCCAGCATTGATTCTTGCACTAGTAACAGCCTGACATCCTGAGAATGACTTTTAAAAAAATTTATTCATGGGATGTGGGTGTCGCTGGCCAGGTCAGCATTTATTGCCCATCCTTAGTTGCACTTGAGAAGGTGATGGTGAGCTGCCTTCTTGAACTGCTACAGTCCATGTGGTGTAGGTAAACCCACAGTGCTGTTAGGAAGGGAGTTCCAGGATTTTGACCCAGAGACAGTGAAGGAACTGTGATATTTTTCCAAGTCAGGACGATGTATGACTTAGAGGGGAACTTCCAGGTGGTGGCGTTCCCATCTGTCTGCTGCCCTTGAGCTTCTAGATGGTAGTGGTCATGAGTTTGGAAGGTGTTGTCTAAGAAGCCTTGGTGAATTCCTGCAGTGCATCCTGTAGATGGTACACACTGCTGCTATTGTGTGTCGGTGGTGGAGGGAGTGAACGTTTGTGGATGTGAACAAAGAACAAAGAACAAAGAAAAGTACAACACAGGAACAGGCCCTTCAGCCCTCCAAGCCTGCGCCGATCATATAGCCTGTCAACTAAAACATTTTGCACTTCCGGGGTGGTATCCCTCTATTCTCATCCAATTCATGTATTTGTCAAGCTGCCTCTTAAACACCACTATCACACCTGCTTCCACCACCTCCTCTGGCAGCGAATTCCAGGCACTTACTACCCTCTGCATAAAAAACATGCCCTGCACATCACCTTTATAGTTTTCTCCTCTCACCTTAAATCTATGTCCCCTAGTAATTGACTCTTCCACCCTGGGAAAAAGCTTCTGACTATCTTCTCTGTCCATGCCATTCATAATTTTGTAAACTTCTATCAAGTCGCCCCTCAATTTCCGTCGCTTTAGTGAGAACAATCCGAGTTTCTCCAACCTCTCCTCATAGCTAATAACCTCCAGAGCAGGCAGCATCCTGGTAAACCTCCTCTGCACCCTCTCCAACGCCTCCATATCCTTCTGGTAATGTGGTGACCAGAATTGCACGCAATATTCCAAGTGTGGCCTAACCAAGGTTCTATACAACTGCAGCATGACTTCCCAGCTTTTATACTCAATACCCCTGCCAATGAAGGCAAGCATGCCATATGCCTTCCTGACTACCTTATCCTCCTGCGTTGCCACTTTCAGTGACCTGTGGACCTGTACACCCAGATCCCTCTGCCCATCGATGCACTTAAGGCTTCTGCCATTTACCGTGTAATTCCTGCCTGTATTAGACCTTCCAAAATGCATTATCTCGCATTTGTCCGTATTAAACTCCATCTGCCATTTCTCCGCCCAAGTCTCCAACCGATCTATATCCCGTTGTATCCTTTGACAATCCTCTTCACTATCTGCAACTCCTCCAACCTTGATGTCACCTGCAAACTTACTAATTAGCCCAGTTACATTTTCCTCCAAATCATTTATGTATACCACAAACAGCAAAGGTCCCAGCACTGATCCCTGCAGAACTCCACTAGTCACAACTCTCCATTCAGAAAAGCACCCTTCCACTGCTACCCTCTGTCTTCTATGACCAAGCGGGTTGCTTTGTCCTGGGCGGTGTCAAGCTTCCTGAGTGTTGTGGGAGCTGCACTCATCCAGGCAAGTGTGGAGTACTCCATCACTGACTTGTGCCTTGTAGATGGCGGCAGGTTTGGGGAGTCAGGAGGTGAGTTACTCGACGCTGGATTCCGAACCTCTGACCTGCTATTGTAGTCACAGTATTTATATGGCTAGTCCAGTTTAGTTTCTGGTCAATGTTAACTCCCAGGATGTTGATAGTGGGAGATTCAGTGATGGTAATGCCATTGAATGTCAAGGGCAATGGTTAGTTTCTGTCTTGTTGGAGATGGTCATTGCTTGGCACTTGTGTGGCGTGAATGTTACTTACCACTTGTCAGCCCAAGCCTGGATATTGTCCAGGTCTTGCTGCATTTGGACATGGACTGATTTAGCATTTGAGGAGTCGCGAATGGTGCTGAACATTGTGCAATCCTCAGTGAACATCCCCACTTCTGACCTTACAATGGAATGAAGGTCATTGATGAAGCAGCTGAAAACGGTTGGGCCTAGAACATTACCCTGAGGAACTCCTGCAGTGATGTCCTGGAGCTGAGATGACTGACCTCCAACAACCATAACCATCTTCCTTTGTGCTAGGGATGACTCCAACCAATGGAGAGTTTTCCCTCAATTCCCATCGACTCCAGTTTTGCTAGGGCTCCTTGATGCTACACTTGGTCAAATGTGGCCTTGATGTCAAGGACAGTCACTCTCACCTCACCACTGGAGTCCATGTTTGAACCAAGGCTGTAATGAGGGCAGGAGCTGAGTGGCCCTGGTGGAACCCAAACTGGGCGTCAGTGAGCAGTTATTGCTAATCAAGTGCTGCTTGATAGCACTGTTGATGACCCCTTCCATTACTTCACTGATGATCAAGAGTAGACTGATGGGGGAGTGGTTGGCCAGGTTGGATTTGTCCTGCTTTTTGTGTACAGGACATACCTGGGCAATTTTCCACATAGCTGGGTAGATGCCAGTGCTGTAGCTGTACTGAAACAGCTTGGCTAAGGGTGCAGCCAGTTCTGGAGCATAAGTCTTCAGTACTATTGCTAGAATATTGTCAGGGCCCATAGCCTTTGCACTATCCAGTGCCTTCAGCTGTTTCTTGCTATCACGTGGGGTGAATTGAATTGGCTGAAGACTAGCATCTGTGATGCTGGGGACCTCTAGAGAAGTCTGAAATGGATCATCCACTTGGCAACTTCTGGCCGAAGATTGCAGCAAATGCTTCAGCCTTATCTTTTGCATTGATGTGCTGGGCTCCCCCATCATTGAGGATGGGGATATTTGTGGAGCCTCCTCCTCCAGTGAGTTGTTTAATTGACCACCAGCATTCACGACTGGATGTGGCAGAACAGCAGAGCTTTGATCTGATTTAACACAAAAACAGAATTACCTGGAAAAACTCAGCAGGTCTGGCAGCATCGGCGGAGAAGAAGAGTTGACGTTTCGAGTCCTCATGACCCTTCGTGAGGACTCGAAACGTCAACTCTTTTCTTCTCCGCCGATGCTGCCAGACCTGCTGAGTTTTTCCAGGTAATTCTGTTTTTGTTTTGGATTTCTAGCATCCGCAGTTTTTTTGTTTTGATCTGATTTGTTGGTTCTGGGATCGCTTAGCTCTATCACTTGCTGCTGATGCTGTTTAGCATGCAAGTAGTCCTATTTTATAGCTTCATCAGGTTAACACTTCATTTGTAGATATGCCTGGTGCTGCTCCTGGCATGCCTTCTGCAACCATCATTGAACCAGGGTTGATCCCCTGGCTTGATGGTAATGGTAGAGTGGGGGATATGTTGGGCCTTGAGGATACAGATTGTGTTCGGGTACAATGCTGCTGCTGATGATGGCCCACAGCATCTCATGAATGTCCAGCCTCAAGTTGCTAGATCTGTTCGAAATCTATCCCATTTAGCACGGTGGTAGTGCCACAAAACATGATAGAGGGTACCCTCAATGTGTTGACGGGACTTTGTCTCCAGAAAAGCTGTGCAGTAGTCACTCCTAGTGATACTGTCATGACAGATGCATCTGCAGCAGGCAGGTTGGTGAGGATGAGGTCAAGTATGTTTTTCCCTCTTGTTGGTTCCCTTGACACCTGCTGCAGACCCAGTCTAGCAGCTATGTCCTTCAGGTCTCGACCAGCTTAGTCAGTAGTGGTGCTACCGCGCCACTCTTGTTGATGGACATTGAAGTCCCCCACCCAGAGTACATTCTGCACCTATGCTACCCTCAGTGCTTCCTCTGAGTGATGTTCAACATGGAGGTTCAACATGATTCATCAGCTGAGGGAGGGCGGTACTTAGTAATCAGCAGGAGTTTATTCCTACTCTGTTTTCTGTCCATTAACTAATTCTCAATCCATACCAGTACATTACCTCCGATCCCATGTGCTCTGATTTTGTTTACCTCCTGTGTGGCACCTTATCAAAGCCTTTAGAAAATCCAAATACACCGCATCCATTGGCTTTCCTTTATCTATGCTACAGGTAATGTCCTCAAAAAACTCCAACAGGTTTCTCAAACAAGATTTCCCTTTCATAAATAAATGTTGACTCTGCCAAATCATATTATTTTCCAAGTGTCCAGTTGTCACATCCTTTTTAATAGATTCTAACACCTTCCCTACTACTCACCAAGGCTCCTTCGACAGCACCTTCCAAACCCATGACCACTACCACCTAGAAGGACAAGGCCAGCAGATCCATGGGAATACCACCAACTGCAAGTTCCCCTCCAAGTCATACACCACCCTGACTTGGAAGTCTATCGCTGTTCCCCTTCCTTACAGCATTGTGGGTGTTCCTACAACACATCGATTTCAGTGGTTCAAGAGCAGCTCACCACCTTCTCAAGGGCAACTAGGGCTGGGCAATAAATGCTGGCCTAGCCACTGATGCCCACATCCCATGAACAAATAAAAAGAAACTGGCGTGAAACTAACAGCTCTGTAATTCTCTGTTTTCTCCCTCCCTCCCTACTTAACTTTCCAGTCTGCAGGGAGCTTTCCAGAATTTTGAAAGATAACCACTAATGCATTCAGTATTTATAGCCACCTCCTTCTACACTCTGGGATGTAGCTCATCTGGTCCAGGGGATTTATCAGCCTTCTTTTCAATTAATTTTGATTACTACCTCTTTATTAGTACTAATTTCTTTCAGTTCCTCATTTTCACAAGCCCCTCGGTCCCTTTGTATCTCTGGGAGATTTTCTGTACCTTTCACCATGAAGACAGACACGAAGTAATTGTTTAGTTTTGCTCCCATTTCCCTATTCTCTATTATAAATTCTCCTGTAATGGATCCACATTTGTCTTTGCTAATCTTTTCCTTTTCACATACCTAAGGAAGCTTTTACAGTCCACCTTTATCTTTCTAGTTAGGTTGCATTCATATTTTCTTTTCCCTTTCTTTATCAGTTTCTTGAACCTCCTTTGCTGGATTCTAAATCGCTTGCAATCCTTGAACTTACCAATTTTTTGGCAACCTTATAAACCAGAAACCCATCTCGTACATACTGCAGGAATTCATCCTCCATAGAATTAGTGCTAATTAGGGTTACCCAGGCTATATGTAAATTGAAGCTGCCCATTATTACTGTATTACCCATGATACAGCTCTAACTTTCTGATTTATACACCATCACCACTACAGTTTGGTGGCTTATTATCAACTCCCATCAATGTTCGCTGACCTTTGCTGTTTCTCTCACTAATGTACTGATCTTATCCCTTATTAGCAGCGCTACCTTGCCTCCTTTTCCTTTTTGCCTATCCTACCTAAATGATTAATGTTTTTGAATATTCAGTTTCCAGTCTTGATCATGCTGTAACCATTTCTCTGTAGTATCCATGTCCCCAGGGCATTCCTAGTCCAGTGACATTACCACTACAACTCCCATCTCCCCATTTGACTAAGTGTGGCACAAAGGAGCACTAGTAAAATTGAAGTCCATTGGGATCAGTTGGAAAACTCCCCAGTGCCTTGTGTGATACCTTGTGCAAATGGAGACAGCTACGGTTTTCAGAAGCTAATCATCTTAGCCCCAGGATATAATTGTAGGTGGGTAACATTCTTGTGCTGACTATCTTCAGGTGTTTCTTCAATAACCATTCCTCCATCATAAGGTCAGAATAAGGGTGTTTACATATGATTGCAGTATTCTGTTTCATTTGTGATTCCTCAGATAATGAAACATCCTCCAGGTCAAGTGCCCTCGGGATCTTATGTTTCAATAAGATCACCCTTCATTCTTCTAAACTCCAATCGGTATAGGCCCAACCTGTTCAACCTTTCATTAAAGGATAAGCCCCTCATCCCAGAAATGAGTCGAGTAAACTTCCTCTGTACTGCTTCTAGCGCAATTATATCATTTTTCAAATAAGGGCACCAAAGCTGTACATAGTAGTCCAGATGTCTTTTTTTAAATTCATTCATGGGATGTGGGCTTCGCTGGCTGGGCCAGCATTTATTACCCATCCCTAGTTGCCCTTGAGAAGGTGCTGGTGAGCTGCCTTCTTGAACTGCTGCAGTACATGTGGTGTAGGTACACCCAAGTGCTGTTAGGAAGGAAGTTCCAGGATTTTGGCCCAACGACAGTGAAGGAATGGCGATATATTTCCAAATCAGGATGATGAGTGACTTGGAGCGGAACTTCCGGGTGGCGGTGTTCCCATCTATCAGCTGCCCTTGTCCTTCTAGATGGTAGTGGTCGTGGGTTTGGAAGGTGCTGTCGAAGGAGCCTTGGTGAATTCCTGCAGTGCAACTTGTAGATGGTGGATAGGCTTTGGGAGTCAGGAGATGAGTTACTCGTCACAGGATTCCTAGCCCCTGACCTGCTATTGTAGTCATAGTATTTATATGGCTAGTCCAGTTCAGTTTCTGGTCAATGGTAACCTTGAGAATGTTGATAATGGGGAATTCAGTGATGGTAATACCATTGAACATCGAGGGGCGATGGTTGGATTCTCTCTTGTTGGAGATGGTCATTGCCTGACATTTGTGTGATGCGAATGTTACTTGCCAGTGCCCTTGTACAGCTACAGTAAAACATTCCTACTTTTATAACAAAAACAAAAATACCTGGAAAAGCTCAGCAGGTCTGGCAGTATCTGTGGAGAGGAACACAGTTAACGTTTCGAGTCCGCATGACTCTTCAACAGAACTAAGGAAAAATAGAAAAGGGTTGAAATATAAGCTGGTTTAAGTGGGGGTGGGGGGGCCAGTGTGGTGGGACAAGTAGAGCTGGATAGAGGGCTTTAACTGTGTTCCTCTCCACAGATGCTGTCAGACCTGCTGAGTTTTTCCAGGTATTTTTGTTTTTGTTTTGGATTTCCAGCATCCGCAGTTTTTTGCTTTTATTCCTACTTTTATATTCCATTCCCCTTGCAATAAACGCCAACATTTCATTTCATTTTCAAACACAATATATATTTAAAAGTAATTGGATTTTCTCTCAGCTATGAGTCACTTTCATATGTAGTTTGACTTCATTCAGAGTCTCAAGCATCTTTCGAATTTTAGAAAATGGGTTACTACGTGAAAACATGATCAGAGTAACATTGATATAGCCAAGGTTCTTCAAAAGTAAGTTTTTGACTTTATTTCTAGCCAAAATATTGTCTAATCTTGTCCCAAACTTGTATCAGCAAAAAACCAGGTTCTTTGGCTCCACGCATTCACTAGGAATGGAATAAATAGTTAACAGAATAAGCATAATACTTTTTATGATGTCTGATGCACATACAGATATACAAAACCCATTTTTGTCCGCTGCTGAAGCTGCTGATTTGGGTATAATGCTGCAGGCAGAATGGCCAGTGATCATGTGTGAACGCAAATGGTTATTAAGGATAGAAAATCATGGTGTGCAACCAGAAATTACCTCAAAATTCCCTCTGAGCAAGCAACATTTCCCACTGGGTGTACCAAATCATAGAACTATATTTAAAAAACTGTCAAAAAAAAACTATTTCTTTTTAAAACACTGGGACTTATACTGAAACTAAGAACTTTTAATAGGCACTGCATGTTCAATGAATGTTAAAATTGTTTTAACGATTAACATTATTATACAGATGTCCTGTGATTCTACTGTGTACAGTAGACTAGAAACAAAATATAATTAAGTTAAAGCCAGGATCAAGGAAGAAAGCCTGAAGAGATTATAAGCTATTGGTTATTAAAAGGATTTTCTTTTTCATGTTTTGATCAACTTTGTCCAAAAACATTGTGATAGCTGACGTGTGCAAAGAGGCCCCATTTTCTACTAAAGCGAATGAAAACTGAGCATGCTGTGCTGCAGCATGGCAATTAAATTTTTTTAACCACCACATGACTAGGGGTAGAAAGATTCAACTTTGGTGTTTAACAAGATGACTGTAATGTCCCAGTGCAGAAAAAGGGCAATGGAGCAACCTCCTACATGCCACTGACTTTATTAGGCCTTGGGCTGTGCTCGAGGGAAGAAAATAACTTAACTTACCATCACAAATAATTGGTTCATCAATAATCTGAACACCAGGATAACAATGTTTATGTGTTAATCTCACAATCCTGCACTCTCAGGGTGGGGGGGGAGGTGGGGTGGCGGGTGGGGGGCACATTACATCTCTCAGAGTGTTGAAACCTTATCCTCCAATCTGAAATTCATAAGAGAGCGGCCCCTGCTGGAGCAGGAGATAATGGAATTGCTCCTTTATAGTTTTAAAAATGTATGCAGAACATATCAAGTATAATCCATAATTTTTATTCAGCCCTGCAATGAACACCACAAAAGCCATTCACCATGGCCCCAAACACCTGAAAGAATTGATAGACAAATTGATTCCTGCTTAATAATGCAACAGGACTATTTCCTGCTGCTTGACTATAAGTAGCTGAAAACTAACTTTAGTGGACAAAATTCATTGCCCTCCACCTGAGGCGGGTTTGGAGGTGAGGGAGCATTTAATTGGGTGACAGGGTGCCAAGTGGGGACCCTACCACCTTCCCACATCTGCCCCAATTAACCTCAGGGTGGGAAGGCTCGTGAATGGCTTTCCTGCCCCGCTGTCAACTGAGACCCTTAAAGTGGACCCTTAATGTCCACTTAAAGGCCTAATCCTCACCGCCGTTGGTTGAGTCACTCCCATGTGGGAAACCTGGAAAGCAAACCCTGTCGTATTTGCTTGCAAGCTCCAGGATGGTGGGGGGGCACCCTCATTCAAAGGCACTCAGAGGGAGGTGGCATCAGAAAGAGGTCCACTGAGAGCCACCCCAAGTCCTTGCTGCCAACTCCCTTCTCTGGCACCTCCCATCCCACCCCACCAACCTGTAGCCCCTCATTGATCCTGGGCCTCTGGTGTGCGCATTGACAGCAGCTCCCACTGCTCCTTCTGGCGCTGCCCAGAGTGGAAACTGCCAGCCTCTTGATTGGCCTGCAGCTCATGGGGGGTTGGGATTTCTGCCTCCGAAGTCATTGATCCTGATCGGCACTTCATATGGGGAGCCTTCCGCTAAGGAAGAGATGCAAGGCTTTTGCTGGCTCTCGAACCGGCAGGTAAGACCTGACTCACCTGGATTAAATACTGCCCAGTGTTTCTGTCTGAGTCTAAGGCCGGAATTTTCCAGCCAGAAAGCCAATGAGATCTCCATTTACATCGGCGGGACTGGAAGATTCCACCAGCATGAGGGGCCAGATTTCGAGCCCTCTCTGGGGTAGGAGGCAGAAGCAGGTGGGCGCTAAAAATAGCAGCTGTGACTGTTGTGCCTGTTCTCGTGCTTCATCTTGCTCCCGAGCCACTTGGACAGAGATGAGGTGGGTTGGGAAGCAGGGTTAACTGGCCACACAGCAGATAGCAGATCAGGTCTGTTTAAGACCACTTAAAGGAGGCAAACTGGGATTTTAATCAGCCTCCAGGCTCCCTCAGATGGCGGGCACCAGTTTAGCTGCCCAGAGGTAGCCTCCAGATTGCAGACCAAGGGGCCAGCACTCCAGGGAAGCCAATAGGCCCTCTCTGCCTGCCTGGATGCTGCAGCAACTGCAGAGAGGATGCCCAACCCCCCAAAAGTCGTGACATGGCTGCCAAAAGCCAATGTTTACACTTATTTTTGAAAAAATTGGACAGAAGGCTCATCTACTTTGAAGCACTTACCTTCCATTCCATTCTGCTGCAGTTTTCAAGTTGGAAGGTCTCCGATTGGCCCTCCACTTCCAGAGCCCACCCACTATCTTTAATTGGATCATGAGTCCACCCTCTGGCCATTAATTGGCCTCTCCGGGAAAGATCACATTGAGTGACTGTTTTCCACACTGTGGACTTCTGACCCCATATGAACCTGACAGCAGGGTTCAGAAGCTGGCAGGGAAAATCCTGTCCCAACACTCTGTTCAAAAATTAGAATCACCCATGTAATTAATATACATGTATAGTTTGTTACTTCTTTTATTGGTGTGCATTTTGAACCAAACAGAATAAATGAGTTTCTGACAACACCAAGAAGCTCTGAATCCCTAACAAAATTGTCTACAGCTTGTCTAAAATTTCCATCTAACTATTCAGTTTGCATAAGTATCCATTGTTGTTCAATAAATTCACTTTCCATTCGAATGACCTGGCTTTTAATTTCACTTGTATCCTGTTGATGTAGTTTGGAGGAATTACATCACACAATCCCATTCATTCTTATAAGCAGTTAAATGCTAGCATAACAAAATGAAACACCAGCCAGCTAGAGACTGGAAGGCAGCAGCAACACCCCCCAGCCCACCCCACTCATTATAACAACACTGGATGAAATGAAAGGTAAATTTTTTTTTAAAAATTAAAAAGCTCAGAACACACCAAAAAAACTTTTGTAATTTACCAGAAGTTCCACAAAGTACTTCTCTAATTCACAGCAAGGAATACTCTTCCAATGCTATTCAAGTGATGGGGAGTTTGCCTCTCATCTCAATAGATATATGTTTCAGGTGACTGACAGACTTGCTTAAGATATCAATGTAATTCTATGAATCTGTAAAACATTCCTGCTATCCATAACTTACCTAAACTACAAAAAAAACTAAATCTTTTCAAACCTTAAGTATGAATGAATAATAAATCTTGTGAATAGAAATTTAAATCTGAAAAATGACGACTGCCCAATACCTCCTAAAGTTTGTAGCTGTGTAACTATATCCTTTACTCTACTGTCTTTGCTGCAGGTGATCATTTACCTTATCACATTCCCTCTCCTTCCATTTCTAACTTGGTTTCTATCCCTTTATTTTCATTAGCTTTGTTCAGTGTCACAACTCTGAACAGCAACCTAACTGAAGAAGTGGGATTGAAAGGGGGAGCCCATCATTCCAAACAAGCCCTCTCCTCACTTATAACCTGCTACTGAAGTCCACAGCAAGCGGTTCTCAGCTAGAATTCTCACAATCAACATGGCGTAACAATTGAAAAAGAGATCAAGACTCCCACTATTTAATCCAGCCTGTCAATAGTCAAAAATTACCTACCTGCTTGGTGTATTTTAACTTTACAGCCAGGATCCCCTTAAATAAAAACTTGTCTCACCAAATGCAAATATTAATCTTTCAAATGGAAAAGTAAAATTTTGGTAATTATTACACATTAAAGCAGTGCTTCATATAATATTCTAAAAGTATGGTTATTCAAAATAGCTCTTTGCACATCCAATATTAATAAACACCAGAACATTTCACAGTTACTGGCATAAAAATATAGTGCTTTAGTACAAATATTTAAGGGTCCGTGATAATACTCCTAGATTATGAACACTGTACAATCCATTATACACAAAACTGATGTGAAGGTCTGAACATTATTGTAATAGATGTAAGGATTGTAGTCAACAAGACCCTGGTATGTTGGATTAGATAAGTTCAAGTGTTCCAGGACTACAGCGATCCAGTCTTTACTGTAGATTTCTTAACTTCCATAAACATTTAACCAAGGAGCACTTTTTGCATCCGGTGCTGTGGAATGTTGAATTCATCTTCAGAGTCACAGTCGCTCTGTGAATTTGAGCTACACGGCGAGAAGCATTGTGGAGAGCACAGGTAGTGCATGAGTGGGAGGCGGTACTTGCCACAGAAGTCGACAAACTTGATATGACGAACACAAGAATCAAAGTAAACTCCTAGGAAGCAGGAATAAAAAGCACAGTATAATTGAAGTCAAACAATGTTTATTTCTGTCACTCCCCCACTGAGATGTCACATTCTTCTTTAGCCAGTAGGATGTAAGTTGTAAACTTCTATATGACCACTGTAAATACTATCCTGAAACTGACTGACTTGAGACTCATTACATTAGTCTTGCCGTCATCACTGAGGTGTAGTAGATATAAACAAAACAAGTGAGCTTAAAGTGACTTACAATCTGAGCAAGAATCTAAAGCTAGAGCTCCCTGAAAGCAACTAAAGTACCTGTGGTTTAAATGATGCATTATCTTATAATGAAATAACAATTCTCGGAGCTCTTATTTGAAAGTTTGACAAAGTTATTTGGCTGCATGTGTAACACCTGTTTTCTGGGGTGTGAGTGACGTTCCTTAGACACTTGGTACACATTGAGACTGAACACTCTCCCTTCATCCCGCAGTCAACTAACCAGAAGGATTTGGTAGTCTGTGGCCCCAAGTGAATTAATATGGATTTGGGAGGCTAAAGAGGGAATTTCAAAGGTATTGACTGGGAGACATGAGGGGCATTTTTCTAAACTGATGATTCATATCAGGACCTAAAGGTTCTTGTGAATGCCAACTTCATCTTGATGCAGTTTTCTTGGATTGTACTGAGAAAGGGCAAACCTCTCAGTCATTGTAAACAAAGTACCAATAGAGGTAATGCTTGTACCTTTTATGATGGGTCCAAAGTTTTCCTGCATGTTTCAGAAACCCTCATGGAATCATAGAATAGTTACAGCACAGGAGGCGGCCATTTGGTCCATCATGTTCATGCTGGCTCTCTGCAGGAGCACCTCAGCTAGTCCCACTTGCCTGCCTTTTCCTTATAGCCCTGCAAATGTCTTCTCTTCTGCCTCCACCACACTCCAGATTCTAACCACTCAAGGAATAAACAGTTTTCCACTTGTCACCTTAACTATATGCAGTTGGAAGGCTTTCTCCTTCTCATGTATAAGATTTATGACTAATGGGGTAGATTTGAGGAAAAGAGGAAATGGTTCCAGCGAGGGAGAACTCTGGTCCACATCACTGATTGTCTAGATTGGTAGTCACCTTTCAAGCACACAAATCTTTTGTCAGAAACTACATTTGTGTAAGTCTTGTGTAATTATTTTGCCCATCCATCATATTGTCTATTAAAAAGCTGATGATAAGCCTAAGGTTTACGGTGACACTTGCTTGAACTTATCAGGAAGCCAGGTATGTCAGCATGCAGTCCAGGGCTCTGATTAATACCTGGTTAGGTCACAGAAACCAGCAGATGTTTCTTAAGCTCTGCATCATGTTCTATAGAATATATTGTATCTGTGCTGTGGCAACATTGGTGGCAATGCACTTATTCGTTTTACAATTAGTTATGCTGTTCATCTTGTCATTTGCAAAATGTTCTTGATATTAACTGTCTGTTTCAGTTTCAGTTCCCAAAGACAGACACAGAATGTGATCTTTTGCCTCTCAGGTGGCTTCCTCAGGCAGCCATACTTAGTTAAAACTAACCTCCAAATGTGGCATGGTACTTGAAAGACTACAGAAAAATGAAGGGATCATAGGAAACATAAAACAGGAATAGGTCATTAAGCCCCACAAGCTTGTTCCGCTATTCAGTAGTTGATCTTCCCATAACTCCATATATCTGCCTTTGCCCCTTACTATCTTTGGTTAGCAAAATTTATTAATCTTAGATTTAAAATTAACAATTTTTCTAGCATCAGTTGATGTGTGGAAGAGAGCTCCAATCATCTACCACCCAGTGTGTGTAGAAGTGTTTCGCTCCTGAACAGTCTGGCTCTAATTTTTTTGACTATATCTCCTTGTCTCAGATTCACCAAACCAGCAGAAGTCATTTCTCTCTACCCCCTGTTCCCTTAATATCTTAAAAACTTTGATCAAATTGCCCCTTCAAAATTCCAGGGACTACAGCCCTAGTTTGTATAATCTCTCCTTGTGGGGGTGGAGGTATCATTCACTTGATATGCATTTGAAGTGCTGGAACCTACAGGGCTTACGATCCGAGGCTGGATAGCTCTTTTCAGCTGGCACAAATATGATGGGTTGAACTTTGAGGTCTGCACATGTTGTCAAAGTGATAGTAAAGGAAATGTATACTACATCTAAATAATGCTGTCTGTGCTGGAATACTCTGGACAGAGAGTGAATAATGATTCCATTTGTATGCTGGCCATTCTTATCCCAACAAGAAAACAGATAAATAAGCACTGAAAGATTTTAATAGAAATCCAATCCAACACATGACTCCTCCTCTCATGCCAAAGGCCAGCTGAAACTATTGCATTCAGCAGGGTTACAGAACAGGGTAGGTCGTTCAGTTCCTCAAACCTGTTCGGCCATCAAATTTTATCATGGCTGATATAAGAGCATGCTGGAAATCTGAAACAAAACCAGAAAATGCTGGAAAAACTCAGCAGGTCTGACAGCATCTGTGGAGAGAGAAACAGTGTTAACGTTTCAAGTCCGTATGACTCTTCTTCAGATTCTGAAGAGTCACACCCTAGATCATGGCTGATTTGTGTCTTAGCTCCATCTACCTGCCTTGGTTCTATAATCCTTAGCACCCTTGCCTCACAAAAATGTATCGATCTCAGTTTTCAAAGTTTCAATTGACCTAGCCTCAATGATTTATTTTGGTGAGGTGGGAAGAAATTTCCAGGGGAAGAATTTTCTGGTCGGTAAGCGGGGGCGGGGCCCACTCGCCGACGTGTAAAATGACGTGTGGTGAGGTCGGGTGAGTGTCCTGATGTCATCACGCGGCATTTAGGTTGTTAGTTCAGTGGGCGCACAGCCGACCCAGCTGTGCGCCCGCTGAACTGTCAAAGGCCTATTAAGGCCATTAAGAAAGTAATTTAAGTTGTTAAGAATGCTGCCTGTCCAACCTTAAGGTTGGCCGGCAGGCGAAGAGCCCAGGCGGCCTTCACATTTTTCATGGAACCTCATCCACGGGTGGAGTGAGGTTTCATGAAGGATTCATTAATTAAATTAAAAAATTTGAATAAATTTATGTTAATATCCCAGATCACGTGACAGTTTCACATGAGGGGACATGTCCTTAAAATTTTTTTTTCTCTTTAATTCAATTTTTCATAACTTAAACTAATCTTCCTGAGGCACCTGTTTTGTGCGCTCTTTCACATCATGCGCAAAAGAGCACAGGCCACGACTCTGGGAAGTCCCCCCCGGCCGCCCGCATAGGGAGCGCACAATTAAGGCCCGCCCACATAAAATGGCGGCGCGCATCCAATCGGGGGTGCCGATCGGATTCGCGCTTGCTCCCGTCCGTTAAAAAATTGAACAAAAACCTAAAGCACCGCTTTCTTACCTGCGCACTTAGGATTTGGGCATTTGCTGGCTGAATCTAAGTAGCTGACCAAGTTCCCAGGCATGTCTTTCAGTGTATAGCATAAGTTGCGGGATTTCACAATCCGGCCAGCCAGCTCAAGTAACGATGGTGGGTTGTAGATTAGGTCTTTTACAAATCGCACAACAAGTGGGTTGCCTCGTAGACTGAGTTCCTGCAGATGGACCAGGTTCAGGATCTCTCGAGGAAGGTATGTAAGGAGGTTATTGTGAAGACTGAGTGACCGTAGTGAGTTCAGCCTGAAACATACAGAAATAGCACTGCAGCTAGTGGTTTGTAGAGGTGAGTGGTAAAAAAATTTCCTGCGTGGAGCAAACTGAAGGAAAAACATTTTTTTATTGTTATGAAATGATAATTGAGCTAGTTGTCTAGGGCTGGGATTTTCCAGCCCTATTGCAGGCAGGACCCATTGAAGGCGAGGCGGCACCTCAGCCAGTAGTCCATTGATTTGCAGCGGGACCGGAAGATCGCGGTTGAGGGCAGGTGTGGAAAGTCCCGCCCTAGATGGTAAGCATGTAGTTCAGAATAATGCCAACAGCATGAGTTTGATTCCCAGTCCAGCTGAGGTAGAATTGAAACCTGCCTCCTCATCCGGGAAGGCAATGGCAAACCACCACTGACAAAAACTGCCAGAAAATGGCTCACGATGAAGCACCAGTAGACAATGAGCCAAGGATCTGCCTTCAGGCAGAGCACACATGAATGAATTAAATGGAACACACACATTATACACATCCTGCCTACTAAAGCAGCAATGTTTCTATTTTTAAATGGGGCCTTTGTTAACTTACTGTGCAAGCTGTGGTGGGAGACCCTGGATTCGGTTGTCACACAATCCCAGATAGCTGAGGTACGGCAAGTTAGCGAGTTCCGGAGGGATCGATAGGATTCCATTCCCACCTAGATACAACAACTCTAAGCTGTGGAGGGGCAGAAAGAAACAAGGTTAGCAATTAGTACAGTTATATAAACAATAGAAAGTTTCTAATTTGCATTAACCATTGGATCAGGGAGACACTTTGCTAAATCTTATTGTTTTTCCACCTGCCCAAGAATATTTTTTTTGCCCCATAAATTAAAGACAATTGAAATTTACTTGCAAAAATATCCCCAGAGGCACCTGGTCCATAGCACTTGGCTGGCTGGGGAGTCATTGCATATTTTGATGGATGGGTCTGATATTTGTAATAGTGCCCACTTCCTAAGTGAAGTGCGCTAATAACAATGAAAAGTCAGTTACAAGAACATAAGCAGTTGGAGCTGGACCATGCCATTTGCCCCTTTGAGCCCGCTTCACCCTTCAACAACTCCATAGCTGATTTACCAACTCAACTCCAACTTCCTGCACTATCCCCATATCCCTTAATTCTTTTAGTACCCAAACTCTTATCAACCTCTGTCGAGAATACACTCAACAACTGTGCACCTACAGCTCTCTGGGGTAGAGAAATCCAAAAATTCACAATTCTCTGAGTGAAGGAATTTCTCCTTATCTCAGTCCTAAATGTTTTACTGTCATTAACACGGTGATCCAGTGTATTCTAGATTCCCCAGGCAGGGGAAGCATTTTCTCAGCATCTACCCTTTTAAGCTCTTAAAGAACTATACATATTTCAATTAGATCATCTTTCGTTCTTCAAAACTCCAGGTAGTATACACCTCGTCTCATAGATCAAGCCACTCAACCCAATAACCAGTCTCGTGAGCCTTTGTTGTACCCCCTCTAGGGCAAGTATGTCTCTCCTTAGGTAAGGAGACCAAAACCGCACATGGTACTCCTGGTATGGTCTCACCAATTCTTTGTACTAAGACTTCTTTACTCTTACACTCCAATCTCTTTGTAACAAAAGTTAACATACCATTTGCCTTTCTAATTGCTTGCTGTACCTGTATGTTAACACTCCAATTTATACTGGAGGGCAGCCAGGTCCCTCTGAATGGAGACATTCCCTCATCATTCAAAATATATGTATTTTTTTAAATTTTTCCTATCAAAGTGGATAACTTCCCCTTATGTCAAGTTATATTCCATCTGCCATGTTCTTACCCAGTCACCCAACCTGTTTATATCCCTCTTTGCATTTTCCTTATTGCTTATTTTCCGACTTAACTTTATATGATCAGCAAACTTGGATACTTTACACTCAGTCCCTTCATTAAAATCATTCACATAGATTGTAGCTAGCTAAGGTTCAAGAACTGATCCATATGATACCCCATGGGTTACAGCCCGCCAACCTGAAAATGTTATGTTTATTCCTACTCTCTTTTCTGCCCATTAGCCAATCCACAGTCCATTCTAATACATTACTTGAATCCCATGAGTCCTAATCTTGGTTGACATCTTATCAAATGATAAAAGATAGGATTTTTGAAAATCCAAATGCACTACAAATACTGGTTCCCCTTTATTCATCTTACTAGTTACACTTAACAGATTTGCTGAGAACTCTCACCTTTTCATAGATCTGTGTTGACTCTGCTTAATCATATAATTTTCTAAATGCTCCGTTCTAACGGCCCTAATAATATATACTACCATTTTGTCTACTACTGATGATACGCTAAATGGCCTATAGATCCACAATTTCTTTCTTAAATAGTTGGATTACATTTACTCCCTTAAATCATGTTCCAGAATCTAAGAAATTCTGGAAGATCAAAAATAATACATCCACTATCTCTGCAGCTTCCTCTTTTAAAGCTCTAGGATGCAGGTGGTCAGGTCCGGGGGATTTGTTGCCATTTGGTCCTAATAATTTCTCCAGTACTATTTCTTTGCTTACACTGATTCTAAGTTCCTCATTCTTGTTAGACCCTTGGTTCCCCATTATTTCTAAACAGTTTTTGAGTATTCTACAGTGAAGGCTGTTGTAAAGGTTATTTGGTGATTTACAGAGAAGTCTAGAAGCTGGTACGGTTAAACATAAACAGTTTATTGGTAATCCTTAACTATATACATTTCCAAGGTACTGCTATCTCCATGCCAGCTCCTTCCAGACTCTACTCCATAGACAGTCTATCATGTGATTCTCCACATCACTATGTGGGCGGTACTGTTCTCCAGTCCCACATTAATCCTTACTCCGCCAAACACCCTTATCCTATACCTCTCCCCACCCTGACTCCTTACCCAGATATTTACAATACAATCTTTACTTTACTTGCTACCCCACCTCCCCCCTTCAAGTCTCTGACTTTATAAATTCAGATGGTCTGGGGGTTTGACAATTCTTCCAGATCTCATTCTGTCACATTTGGAGGAATGGTAGTCTCAGTTACTCTGGGTTGACTTTGTTGGTTTGGCATTGAAATTGTTGTACTCTTTGTTTCCAGTACTTGATTACTTTTATTGGATTCGCTTTATTCGCTCCTTCCAGTTGCATATCTCTTTATCAGCAATCTGTCTGCTTTGTTTGGGCACTTATGGATTTGCCAATTCTTCCAAAGGGAACGTGCACTTCATTCCTAGAGTGGACTTGCGTTTTCTTTTTCCGTGGGTTCCACCATGACATTTCAAAAAACGGAACCTTCATTGCCACTTGGTTCACAGTTTTAGCCATTTCATTTTTCAACAACTCAATAGTTCTTAGTAAGTTTGAGGCATCCAGTGCTTTTTCTCCTTGTTCCTTGAGCTTCAGCATTGGATTTACATTTTCCGATCTTATTTCTGTCTTCGTCTGTAACAGAGCTTTGTCCTTTATTTTAGTTTTACTGTTGGCCAGGTCAGAACTTGTTTAGTTTTGTAATCATACTACACATGGCTTCAGTATCCACTCGTAGCTTGAAAAGTTCTATGGCTTTTCCTTTCAATGCCTATTCTTTTTCATTCAGCTGGTTCCTCAGCTTCTTCCTTGTACCTCCTGGCTTCCTGCTGAAATATAGAACATTGCTGAGTCTTCTCTGCCAACTGGTTCTTCAGTTGGTCAGAGTGACATTAAATTTATTTTGCTTTTCTTCATAGTTTTTCCAAAGAACAAACTTTGACCTAAGAGATCCTTGCAGTGTGTGAAGATCCTTCATAAGGTTTGCCTTTTCTTTGCAGTGTTTAATTGCTTCATCTTGATTTTTCTTGTAATTCAACAAACTCTGAGTTTCTTCTGCTGTTTTTCCATTCAGCTGTTCAAGTCAGTCTTCATTGCTTCACACTGAAGAGTTACATACTCCTTTTGCATTTGATCTTGAAGGTCAATCAGCTATTCTTTTAACTGTTTATTTTCTTGTTGACCTCTTGCCAACTCACGTTGTGCTCAGTGCACTGCTTTGTTGCTATTGATAGCCCCAATGCTGCTTTTGCTGAAGTATAAATCAACATCATTTTTAGTTCATGTTTCTCCAGTACTAGGTTTTGACTTTCAAAGAGTCTTTCTGGCAGTTCTGCCTACTGTTGTGCTTGGCTGTACTTCTGGTTAAGTTCCTACAGCTCAGCTTTAATAAGAACATTTTCCTGTGGAATAGCTTCATTTTCTTTTTTGCAGGTTTTGTTTCTTTTGGGTTATCTCCGATAGCTTTTCTTCATTCACAGCCAGCTGATCGCTCAGCACTGCCACTTGCTGTTGCAGTTTGGGTAATGTGTCAGCATTTTCAAAAAGCTCTATTTTTGGCTGCTTCTCAGCCTTTTCTTTCTTCTGTACTAAGCTCTTCAGCTTGTGCATTTAATTGTGCTGTCATGGTCTGCCACCATCTTGAGAGTATTGTCTCCCTCGCCCTGGGGTCTCCTGTTGCCCTCACCTGGCAGTCTCCTTGTCCCTTCAGTACTTTGGGGTTGTTCAAGACCTCTTTTTAAGGTCTGTGCCCTCCATGGCTTAGAGTTTAAAATATTTGTCAAATATCACATCAAATGTGGTAGGTTTAGGATTACTTTATCCACAAATACATCCAACAAGTAAAAAAATGTATTAATTTGTACTTCTTTTGATTTCTTACTGAATCCTGATGTAATTCTGTAATCTGAGAATTTTCTTCTCCAAGCCTCCCAATTTTGGGTCTGGTTTGGCCCTCAGCTTAGCCTAAACTGGTCTGGTAGTTTTAATTTTCTATCTACGGCCATTTGATTTTTCTTGCAGGTACTAATTTAAACGTTGTTGCCCTTTTAAGAATATAGGTGCAGTAACCATCCTTTTCACTTCAAGTTGGCTCCAGGCTGCCAATTTTTTCTCTGTGATCTTCCCATGCTTTTTCGGCAGGCTCCCTCTGCAATCGTGGGCCTTGTTTATTTTTAATAATATTTCAAGCTCTGTTTAGCCAGAAGTGATACTGCTGCACTATTACATGGGAATGGAATGATTTATCACTTGTCCAAGATGGTAAGCTGGTGTAATGTAGCGAGCATGAAGAACAGCACTGATCATTCTTGTGCATCAGTTTTTAATTAATGTTCCTTCTCCTCACTTTTACAGAAATGAAGTACTGATAGCAAATGAAGGCTACTTTCTCTCTGTCAGCTGGATGAATTTCAATCAAAACCCTTGATAGGTTTAGGTCTTACAACACAAAACTAGCCTAATTTTAACAATGGCTGGCACAAAACAGGCCCAACTTTAACAATGACAGACACAAAATACACTGTAGCAACTCACCAAGGCTCCTTCAACAGCACCTTTTAAACCTCAGACCTCTTTAATCTAGAAGGAAAAGGACAGCAGGCGCATGGGAACACTTCCACCTGCAAGTTCCCTTTCAAGTCACCATGTTGACATGGAACTATAATCGCTATTCCTTTGCTGTCGCTGTGTCAAAATGCTGGAATGCCCTTTTTAACAGCGGCGTGGCTGTACCTACACCACATTGCCCACAGTGGTTCAAGAAGATGGCTCATCTGCGCCTTCTCAAGGGCAATTAGGGATGAGCAATAAATGCAGGCCTTGCTAGCAACACTCATGTCAAGAATGAATATATAAAAAAAAATCCTCAACAATGATGGTATAACACTAGCAGCCCCAGTGCAAGAGGCTGTGGAGATGATGAAGGTCACACCAAACATTTTACCAATATTAACAGTTGTTTCATGAAGTGTATCCAAGCCAACTGGTAATCGCAGCTCTTGATAAAAGCGGTCTCAAAGTCCTTGGCACATGTCCATTACAAGCATGATTATGGATGACAGAAAACTTAGAAAAACTAAGTCCAATGCTTCTTTCAAGGATGCTCAAATAAATTAAAACATTGAAGAACTTATAATAGCATTTGGAAGGCTCTATCCTGGCATAACTCCACAGTACTGAGGTAATATTGGCATAGTGGAATCTTCATTTATTAATCAAATTAAATAACCTTTGTGTTCAAGGTAACTTGGGAGAGAGATCACATTGAGTACATATCAGCACAGGGCAATGTGCCTTGGAACAATGAAAATGATTAAAGGTGCCTAATATTAGTAACCATTGTGCTGAAATTTTCAATTTCACAATGCAAACAAACATTAACTTATGTTAAATGTGCAAATTTGAACTTGTAATTCTCCTGCTAATACTACTTGTTCTGTTCCAGGATCATCCTAGAATGCAAAGATAACACCCAGTTTCTCTTCTTAATTTCCAGCGCCCCTCTATTGCTTGTTCTCTCCTCACATGTGCAAGGAGCTCAAATGACACTAAGGCTGATTGCATTTTTTAAAATTTCTATTTTATCTCCATTGCTTACTCCTTCAGCTTGATCGCCAATCCTAACTTCCCTTCCTGACTCCAATGCTAGCTGAAATTATGAATGGTTCCCATTCCTCCAGTATAATCCCCTTCTTTTCATATCTGCCATCATCACCCCTCTTCAAAAAACACACCCTTGGATCACTCTCGTCCATGCAAACTTCCACCCATCTCCAACTTTCTTTTCCATTCCAAGTCCCACTCACCCATCATCTTTTCTTGCCTACTTTGGCTCCTAGCCCCCAAATGCCTAAAATTTAAAGTTCTCATCCTTGCGTCCAAATTCCTTCATGACCTCAGGCCTACCTATCTCTGCAGGTATTGGCTGTGGCATGGGATAGCACCCTCACCAATGAGTTAGCAAGTTCTGGGTTCAAGTCCCAGTCCAGACGCTTGAGCACATTATCTAAGCTGACACTTCAGTGCAGTTCTGAAGGAATGTTATGCCGTCTGAAGTACTGTCTTTCAGATTAGACATTAAACTAATGCAAGTTCTGTCGAAGGGTCATGAGGACTCGAAACGTCAACTCTTTTCTTCTCCGCCGATGCTGCCAGACCTGCTGAGTTTTTCCAGGTAATTCTGTTTTTGTATTAAACTAATGCCTTGTCTGTCCTCTCAGGTGAATGTAAAATATCCTGTGGCACTAAAGAAAAGCATGGGATTTTCTCCTATTGTCATGGCCAACCAAGACCTAGAACGGATCATTTGATAAGTTATTACTTTGCTGTCTGTGGGACCGTGCTGTGTACAATTTGGCTGCTATATTTCCTATATTACATCAGTGACCATACTTCAAAGTATTTTATTGATTATAAAACACTTTGGGAAATCTGGACATTACAACAGGTGTTGTATAAATATACTTGCTCTCCTTGATCTTTATAATCCTCCAAGGATTCAGCGTTCCTCGCTGCAATGCTTTTAAACATCTAGGGCTTGCACCATGGAATTTCCTCCATAAACCTCTCATCTTCTCCCCCCAACCCCCTCATCCTTTAAGACCCTCTTTAAAACTCACTTCTTTGACTAAGTGTTTAGCTACCACTGCTGGTTCACTGCGTAGTACTTTTAAAAAAAAATGGTACTGGTGCCATTCTCCTAAAATGGTGTTCACACTGCGAGTGCACACTTGTGGCGGAGCCAGTGCCAGATGCCATCTTGGATAGGACTTTACTTCTGGCACACGCTCCCCGTCCACATTAAATGAGGAGTAGACAGATCATGACATCAATCAGCGTGCTCCAGTGGTGCTATTTCTCAAAGTTCCAGCTCACATCTCTCTTACTGCACAGCAGCACAAGCATTCAGCAACAGGAAGGACCTACCCACCATCAACTGTTTTCTGGTTAGTTGTTGGTCGATTTCCACTGGCTAATGCTGAGGTTTATGTTTGGAAGTTGTACTGTTATTCAAAGTTGCTGTAGTCCAAAGGGGGTGCTGTGGCTGGTACTGAAGGCCTTAGTGTGATTTCAAGGGTTCACTTGCACCAACACATAGTTGCAGAAGTTTGCATTCACCTTGCCCTGCAGCATGTGAAGGAGAATTAGCAGAGGTCATGCAGAGTAGGATAAGCTGCTGGAAGAAGGAGGAGGAGAAGGGTGAGCAAATTCTCCTACCTGAACCTCAATGGAAGAACAGTGTGTTAGATGTGCATGCATGACTAAGAATGTTCTCAATGAAGTCACCTTTTGCAGCCACAATTTCAGCCTTTGAGCAAGGGGAGGACAGCATTGCCAGTGGCTGTGAAAGTGACCATGGCTAGGAACTTGTGTGTGTCTGGGTCCTTTCAGGCTGAACATTTCGCAGGTGACCATCACTATTGCATAAGGAAGCTCAGAGGCTTTGCATGCAAACAGCTGAACACATTTCATTCTCTCTTGCCAACAAGTTGGCAGATTGAGCCAACAGGTTCACTTGAATTACAGGCCCCCTCATGATGCAGGATGCTATTGCCTGCACACATGTCACTTTGCAGGCCCTGTATGTCAATTCTGAGATGTAACACAACTGAAAGGGATTCCACGCCGGCTGGTGTGCGACCATACTGAGCACATCATGCAGGTTAATACTTTGTACCAGGCTGCTGTGTCATCTGCATTTGAACCACCATGACAAACCAGTGAATAGCTACTGAGTATCAAGGGCTATCTTCTGACCACATGGCTCACGAAAGAGGACAGTAGGTCTGTGCACTGTGGAGCCAATGTCATTTTCTAGAACCGACCTCAGCAATCCTAGCAATTTGGAGGTCAGGTTGCTGAACTGCTTAGAGATCCAGCAAGCCCTTTGAATACTGGTATTTATGGCCATGATGTCAGCAGGCTAAGCTTGTATAGCAGCAGGTTGAGCTTATGTAATGGCAACCTGTACTTCCAATACAACAGCCAAATATAGGATGGCTTCTGCTCATATTGCAATGGATCCATGATATCAGCCATCAAATGCTACATCATGGATGGGTCCGCAAATGTTCTTCTGGAGTTGGTCACCACTTCCACACTGAAGCATAGCCCAGTCTCAAGTTGATGCTGGACTCCTCCATTCTCCCTGACATTAATTGCAGGTTTTCCAGCAGTGTTTCCAATGCACTAAGCATTTCATTGTGCATACGCACCAGCCTTCTTTCTATAGACTTCCCCATCGAAATGCTCATCTGAGTCCACCGTAATAGAACTTGTGTGTGACCTCACCTTCGGGTGAGCTGGCACCTGTGCTGTCTAACCTGGCTGCAGGACACTCGTGCCATGTTGCGCCACATGCAGATCCCACCTCTGAGCTATCCTCTAAAGTACCTGCAGTGTTGTATCTGAGCTGGTGACTGTGAATGTGAGAGTGAATGACTGTGTTTCTTCTTCATCACTATCTTACCACTCTTATATTTCTTGCTGTTTCATCACTGCTTGGCCGAGTGGCAGCTCTTGGGTATCTGAAAGGAGACATGCACAGGAGGAGGGTGAAAAAGCAAGAGGTACATGCTTATGTCATGTGCAAATTGCAAATCAGAAAGAATTGAAGGAGAAGTGGGGTGAGAGAAGGATGAGGGAGAAACGGGATGAGGAGGAGAAGGATTAGGTATGGGCATGTTTGATATTTCGGCCCAGCCTACGGCCATGGTCCCTGTCACAGCTGCTCCAATGGTGACTTTAGGAAGTGCAGGCTAAATAAGTGGCACCAGCCTTGCAACAATTTGGGCCCCCCGCTGAGGTGCGCACCACTCAACAGCACATTTAGCATTGGGCTGCATGCCACCATCATTAAAATTAGCAGATAGAATGAAGTTTGTGTGATACCTGCATTGAAAGTAACAGGCATCGGCTAATTGCTCATCATGATCCCTGTGCTGGTTCCCATGGGGCCATCGAACCTTCTCTGGTTAATATCCTCGACCTTGGCTTGGCATTTTTGTCTAATTAAATTGCTGCGAAGTGCGTTGAAAGGTGCTCCGTACATGCAAGTTTTATTGTTGTTGTACAGTTTAAAAGATTAGAGCAATATGGGAAGCAGAAATGAGTTTTTGGAACATTGGAGTGCCTCTGTAGAGCTGGTTAAGAAAGAATAGAAAGAAAGAACTGAGGTGCACAGTGTTTAATAAAAACGTGGACAGGGTTATTTACAATGGAAAAAGCTGACAAAAATTTTGGCTACTGGAGACAGGAAATGTGTACCAACCTAATATTTTTATTACATTTTTGGAAGTTAAACTGCACCATCATATAAAAGCAACAGGACTTTAACGGGCTGATTATGCTATGCCACACTCCCAACAGAGAGTGCATCAGTGGAAATAGTTACCTCTAGCCCTACCTCCAAGGGATCATACTGGGAGCATGGCCTTACAAAATTATCACAAAATTTTATGCAAAGAGCAAGTACAATCAAATACTTTTTATAGCTTAGCAACAGACTTTGGATCTCAGAGCTGCCAGTTGGCCACACTGACTTGCTGTCAGTAGGACTTGACATATTGCCTAGTTTCACAGCCTGCTTCTGGATTGATGAGACAACTCTACCTGGAGGTGCAAAGGTCTACTTCAGGCTGACAAATGGAACTTGAACAGACTCACTGTGCCCTTTTAGCACTAGGTTGGACATTAAACCAGGATTTAAACAGGCTGCATCAAGGAGGTCTCAGATCCTCGAGTTGTGTTGGGGTCTAACTCTAGAATTAGATATTGTGCTTTTCACTGAAAGTGACAGCAAAACCGTTCCAGTAATTAAACCTAAATAAGTAAAAATAAAACTACTGCAAATACTACAGTCGATATGACAGTAAACCATACAGAAGATAATGGCTTGGACATCATCTACACAAACTAATTTCCATAATATGGTTACACACCAGGTTTTTGATCTTCCATGATACTTTGCATAGTAGCATGAAACAAAAGGTGATAAATAGCAATGACAGGACTTAACAGCTTAAAATCTGAATGAAAACTGTGATGCACAATGGACCACAAAGCTAAAACATAAACATGACATGAACTGGGACAAATCCACAAGAAACGTGTAAAATGAAACTATAAGAATTCACAACAGAAAATAAAATTTTAGATCCAATGGGATATAAAACCTCTATGCCAAAATACACATTATCCAAAGTTTAGGATTTTGGAGATTTATAGCTGTTTGTGCCTGGACACAAACTGCTATAAACCTCCAAAATCCTAAACTTTGGATAATCAAACACAACCTTTGGGACTTAACAAAATCAAAACAATAAAAACAATGATTAACTGTAGAATGCAAAGCAAAATGATAACGGTCCATCCAGCCAGTGCACAAGTGCCTTTTCACCACATTAGACAGTTGGCTGGGTGTTAAACATGACAGAATATAAATTCAAATACTCTCAAAAATACTTCGTAAAGAAAATCACAAAGTAAAGGTATTATAAATTGTCAAGAAATAAAGAAAAAACCCCACCAATTAAGGCAAATTGAATATTCAACATCAATATTTATCGACAAAACAGTTCTCTGAAACCACGCACTGTTAAAAAGAATACAATCTTGCATCATGGATTCAAAGAAAACTATTCATCAAATAAACAAGTGAAGCAATGACTAATTCTTGCATATTCTCACCAAGGAAATCAGTGTATTTCTAATTCAAAGACATTTAATTTGAATGATTTAACAGCTTAGATTTTTTGCATACTAGATTGCCACCTTGTTCAATTATTGCTTAATTTGAGATTTGGATCATCTTGCATGAACATTTTTAACACAGGATTTACCTTTGAATTATCAGTTATAAATTGTAAATTGTGTGGAAACTCATGAAGCTATAGTAACAGGCAATGAAATCCATTGGACATTGATCCTAGTGACAAGCACAATGTTAAATCAAAATACTACTCAGCAGAACCATCTCCCATGGTTGCATGTAAAGCACAAATACAAAGCCCACTCCCTGCCGCTGGACTATGGTGGTGAACTGAAACATGCATGGGGTATATGGCCTAGGTATTAACTTGCCCCGTCTTATAGAAACCAGGTGTGCATGTGGCATGAGGGTGTGGGAAACACAGCTAAAAGCAGCTCCATTATATTCCTTTCCCAAGACAAGCATAACATAAACAGGAGCCAAGGCAAGAAGAGGTCCAGTTTTTCTTAAGCTCAAAATTGCTCCTCCAGGTCTCACAATGTAACCTTAGGCCTGCCATGCACTCCATGACCCCTTCTGTTTATCCACTTACCCAGCTGGTTCTCTGGCTCAGAACACTATGATTTTAACAGTTTTGGTCAGTAAGTAGCATGCAAATAATGACAATTACAATGGTTTGAGCCTATCTGCTGTAACTTTACTGTATTCACATCCCAAGTGTAACAATTGAGGCCAGTGGGTCTGAAATTGTGTCCTTGTGTTGAAGTTCCTGTAGTGTATTTGGGGAAAAGGTGAGGTGGGTGGAAAATGTATCAATGCAGCTTCTCCAGGATTCTGTCCTTTGGAGAGGAGGTTGGGTAATTCCAGTAAGGGATTGAGTTGGAGCTCAAGCTATCAACTATTGACTAGCTAGTCACTGCCCTAAAGGGAGGGGGAATGGAGGTTGAACCCAGGTGATACACTTACCAATGGAAATGCATAACCACATCAAATCTCTGTGGTAGGTTCAGTAATGCAACATTGCACTCTGTGACAGCTAGCAAGATTCACTAACGTGCTGAAGATTCACAAGTGTTGAGGATTCCTATGACTTGTGTGAATTTCCCAGTAGTCTGGTTTGTAGAGTCAAGTTTCACAGGGGTCTGACATCCAGCTGGCAGTAAGCTGGAGTTGAGAAATTGACCATGTCATGTATAGTCTATCACTCCACAGCTGAAACCAGTGGAAACACTGAAATAATTCAAACTTTAGCTATACATTATATGAGCAGATCACACAGCAAGGGGTGCTGGAATTTATCATGTAAACACGACCACAAAAAAATGCAGAAACAACCAGGTTCATTCAGAGGCTGTGTGTGTTCCTTACTATGAATTATTATTTAAAAATTGAATTTATTTTCCCAAAATTAGCGTAACGAAAAATCTGTTCAATGTGCCACACTTCATTTTATGAGACTCTCGAAGGATCACTACTGATTTTTAAGGCCATCAAACATGATTGGAGAATATCGGATAAGCAATATATCACATCTGCTGGCCCTGGATCAACAATGTATAAAAATAACCTTCAGTGCAACATCAGTTGTGCATTACACCAGAAGGAGGAAAGAACTGCCAACACCGTAAACAAGAAAGAGACACGAGATTGTGAAAAAAATTTAACGCTCAACGTAAAACTCGATCTACTCCCCTCCCTCACCCCAAAGAATCTTCAGCTACCTAGACCAGATGAAAAACTTCCAAAGGGAGAGGGGATAGAGAAAAAGTGGGCATACTGTAAAAGGAGGAGTCAGGCTCCAAGGAAAATTTCCAATATAGCTACATCATTGCTGGGTAGATGCCAATGTGGAAAATTGCCCAGGTATATCCTGTCCACAAAAAGCAGGACAAATCCAACCTGGCCAATTACTGCCCCACTCTCGACCATCAGCAAAGTGATGGAAGGATTTGTTGACAGTGGTATGAACTGCATCTACTCAGCAATAAACTACTTACTGATGCTCAGTTTGGGTTCCAGCAGAGTCACTCAGCTCCTGACCTCATTACAGCCTTGGTCCAAATATGGACAAAAAAGCTGAATTCCAGAGGTGAGGTGAGAGTGACTGCCCTTGACATCAAGGCAGCATTTGACTGAGTGTGGCATCAAGGAAAACTGGAGTCACTGGGGATCAAAGGGAAAACCTTTCACTGGTTGGAGTCATACCTAGCACAAAGATAGTTTTGTTTGTTAGAAGTTAATCATCTCAGTTCCAGGGCATCATTGCAGGAGTTCCTCAGGGTAGCGTCTTAGGTCCAACCATCTTCAGCTGCTTCATCAATGGCCTTCCCTCCATCATAAGGTCAGAAGTGGAGATGTTCACAAATGATTGCACAATGTTCAGCCCCACTTGCGGCTCCTGAGATACTGAAGCAGTCCATGTTCATATGCAGCAAGACCTGGACAATATTCAGGCTTGGGCTGATAAGTGGCAAATAGCATTTGTGCCTCACAAGTGTTAAGCAACGACCATCTCCAACAAGGGAGAATCTAACCATCTCCTATTGACATTCAATGGTATTGCCATCACTGAATCCCCCACATTCAACATCCTGGGGGTTACTATTGACCAGAAACTGAACTGGACTAGCCATATAAATATTGTAATAACAAGAGAATACTGAAAAAGCTCAGCAGATCTGGCAGCATCTGAGTTAATATTTTGAGTCCAATATAACTCTTCTTCAGCCATACTTTGTTTTTATTTTAGAGTATAACCTACAAGAGCAAATCAGAGGCTAGGAATTATGTGCTAAGTAACTTGCCTCCTGACTCCTCAAAGCGTGTGCACCATCTACAAGGCACAAGTGTGATGGAATACTCTCCACTTGCCTGGATGAGTGCAACTCCAACAACACCCAAGAAGCTTAACACCATTCAGGACAAAGCAGCCCACTTGATTGACACCTTAAACATTTAGTCCTTCCACCACCAATGCACAGTGGCAGCAGTGTGTACTATCTACAAGATGCACTGCAGCTCCTTCGACAGCACTTTCTAAATCCGTGTAAAAGAACAAAGGCAGCAGATACATGGGAACATCACCTGCAAATTCCCCTCCAAGCCACACATCATCTTGACTTCAAATTATATTGCTGTTCCTTCACTATCGCTGGATCAAGTCCTAGAACTCCCTTCCTAACAGCACTGTGGGTGGTACTTAAATCGCATTAATTGCAGCAGTTCAAGGCAGCTCACCACCACCTTGTCACGGGCAATTAGGGATGGGCAATAAATGCTGGGCTAGTCAATGATGCCCACATCACATGAATGAATAAATAAAAAGTTATAATTAATGGCTGTTGGAGATAACTTTACAAAGAAAGATGGTTCTTTTTCGCTGGGTTTTCAAAAATGCAAACTCAGAATCTGCTGCTGAACATTCTGGGACTGACTGCTTTATGTATCGCTTTTAACAAAGTTATAAACTTATTAGTTATAAACACATTTTGATCTCAATGCTCATAATGCAGAGAGCATATATCCAACAAGTTATGTAAATAGTCACTTGGTTGTACAGAATTTGAATATTGCTGAAAAGAGAGACTTGTTGTTGAAGCTTTTTGTCTTGCACTTATCAGGAAAAGTTTAGAATTTTTGAATTAAGAGCAGGGGAACTGTAATAGTCAATACTTATCCCTCAACCAACGTGACTAAAAACAAATTGTCTGATAATTCATCACATTGTTGTATATGGGACCTTGATATGTGCAAGTTGGTTACACTTCCTACATTACAACTTTAAAAGTACTTTATTGACAGTAAAGCACTTTGGGTGTCCCGATGATGGCTAAGTTCTTTATGTGGCAACACTGGAAGGTATGCACATATACCATAAAAATGCTTAACAGATTCTTGGTAATAAAAATATGTGTGCTGTAGTAGAGAAAAAAAGGTTATCTCCACGCTTTGCATGCTAACTCAATGGAGCTCACAAATTTGGCTTGGCCTATATAAACTATGCTCCAATAATAAAATAGCATACCCATGCATGCCCAAACATTTACTTAGGCATTTCTCCCATGACAGAAAAAAGTTTTAAAGCACACAGACTGCTTTAATTTCTCCTAGGTCTTACCACCTCAATTCACACTCTGCTAAATCCATGCAGAGAAGGATCACCCTCCTTGGCTGCACCTCCTGCCGCATGACCTCCAAGTCACCCTGAACAAAAGGGGGAGATTTTCCCCTGATCCTGCTTCCAGATAATTTTTGAATCCATGCAGTACGACAAAATTTGCTGCAGCTAGTCATGATCTTTTTCAAGCACAAATTTTGCTTCAACAAAGATTCTTCCTGACTGCCAGCTTTCCCATGCACAGTGTGTGTATTAAAGTGAAACAGAGGAGCTCACCTCTCAAAATTAAGCCATATCTGCTATCTTTGCTGCCGCACAGGCTTGACTCTTTCATGACCCAAAGCTGTCCCACTTTTGTGAGCAATGAGAAAATCAGGGCTACAGCATTAGACCCACATCATCAGATTTGGACCTTTTTAATTTGGAATGCAACAGTAACAAGTCAATTTGTATTCTCAGGTTTCTTCTAAAAAAATCTATATGAACAAGAAGCAGGAGTAGGCCATTTAGTCCCTTGAGCCTGCTCCCCCTTTTAATAAGATCGTGGCTGATCTGATAGTAACCTGATATCTGCATCCCACCTGCCGCGCATTACCTATCAGCCCCTTGCTTACCAAGAATCTATCCACCTCTGCCTTAAAAATATTCAAAGACTCTGCTTCCACCATCTCTTCAGGAAGAGAATTCCAAAGATTCTCAACCGAGTGAAAAAATTTCACCTTATCTTGGTTTTAAATGGGCGTCCCCTTATTTTTAAACAGTGACCCTTAGTTCTAGATTCTCCCACAAGAGGAAACATCCTCTCCACATCCACACTGTCAAAACCCCTGAGGATCTTAAAAACAAAAAAACTGCGGATGCTGGAAATCCAAAACAAAAACAGAATTACCTGGAAAAACTCAGTAGGTCTGGCAGCATCGGCGGAGAAGAAAAGAGTTGACGTTTCGAATCCTCATGATCCTTCGACAGAACTGGACTGTTTTTGTTCCCCTGAGGATCTTATCTGCCTTAGGTGCTTTGTCAATGGCTTAGAGATAAAGGCACCATCTGATCTGTGTACAGTTAACTGGTGTCTCTTCTTGGTAAAGACCAAATGGTCTGTGCACAGTTAGCTGATATCCCTAGTGGAATAATGCACTGAGTTTGTTGAAGCATCAGGGCTGCCCTGGGAGAAAGAAGCAGCCAAGTTTCCCAATCCTGACTTCTATCCTCTGATCGCTGTGGACATTTGGTTAATTCAGGATTGTGTTAACTGTGATACCTGCTTCCAGTAATCAACACCTTTCAATACTCACTGGGGTAGATCTTGACATTTATTTGGTGGTAAAACAATTGACAGTGAATCAGCAGCCCATTTTACATTGAATAGGAAGGCTTCAGCAACATGCAATAGCATGTTGTAAGTTTATGACAATGGGTAGGGCATGTGGAGTCATGGCAAATAGCTAGATGGGTAGCAACTTAGATAAAAAAAAACTAGAAAGCAGAGAGTAGGGATAAAGGCTAGCTATTACTGAAGGAAGGTAAAAAGTGGTACTCCACAAATCACTGACTGGAAGCTCTCCACAACAGTGAAATAGAGCTCTCCACTGCCACCATAGAGAGAGAAAAACAGAGCGAGAGACAGAAAGAGTGAGATAGAAACAGAAAGAGAGAGAGCCAGGCGGAACACTGTTATTCATAATTTACGTTAATGATTTGGACTTAAGAACAAGCAAATTAATATCAACATTTGCAGATGCTACCAATTGCGGGGATTGGGGGGAGGTGTTGGGGAAGAGGGGAGTTTGGCTGAAACTGAGGAAAAATGCATCATAACACAAGAAAACATTAGAAAACTTGCAGATCAGGCAGTTAAGTGGCAAATGAATTTTCTATTCCATTCCATTCCAAGAGTGCTCTGTCCCGAGGCAGAGCTTTGGTTCATTATCTGCTGATGCTTCATCTGGAGCCATTTTCTTGGCAGTTTTTGTCAGTGGCGGTTTGCCATTGTCTTCCACTAGTGAACGATTTTAGCAAATAAGAGCAAGACCTAGTAGTATTTTATGTGGTCCAGCCAGATCTGTAGGCGCATAGTTAAACCCAGATGTCCACCATATCTGTTCATGTTTAAGTCCCTTGGACTTAAGGGAATGGAGATAAGGGCTGTATCAGGGGAATGGCCAGCACGAGATAGAGAGTTAAGGCAGAATTTTTCGTCCTGCAGGCAGGCAGATGCTCGGCCCAAATGAGAGTGAAATAGTGAGCGATCACGTGGGGCGAGCATCCTGATGTCATCACACACTCTCCATCTTTCGGTCAGCAGGCGCGTGCGAGAGACGGCAGCACGCCCGTCAACAATTAGGCCTATTAAGGCCTTTAAGTAATTAATAATGTTGGATTTTTCACTACCTGTCCAACCGTTCGGTTGGCAGGGGGACGATTAGGCCAGGTGGCCTTTGCATTTTTAACAAAACCTCATCCACAGGTGGGATGCAGTTTCCAACGCTTAGTAAAAGACCAATAAAAAATTTTAGATCCCATATTTCACAGAATCATATGAGGGGACATGTTTTCCTTATTTTTAAAATCCTCGTTTGTCATATAAAAAATCTTCAGCTCCCTGAGGCAGCTCTGTGCCTTCAGGGAGCTTTCGCTGAGCTCAACCCGGCACATGCACTCACTTCAGTGCTCTCGCTCCTCCCGTCCCCCCCCTGGCAGCGCTGAGGTTATCACCACGTGTTTCATGCTGGCTGGCCCACCCGCTGAGGGGAAAATCCTCCCATAGTTTTACTATGTGGCAAAGGTGCAGGTGAGGATGTGATTAACCAGATTAGTAGCTACAGAAATGTTGTGTCAAACGAAGTCTTATAAGAACAAGAAAAGAGGAACAGGAGTAGGCCATTCAGCCCTTTGAGCCTGGTTGATCTGATAATGGCCTTAACTCCACTTTACTGTCTGCCCACGCCTCCCATCCCACTCCATAGCCTTTCACTCCTTTGTAGATTAAAAATCTATCTAACTCACTTTGAATACATGCAATGACCCAGCCTTCATTGCTCTCTGGGATAGTTAATTCAAAAGATTAATGACCCTCAGAGAGAAGAAATTCTCCTTCATCTCTGTCTTAAATGGGAGACTCCTTATTCTGAAACTGTGCCCCCTAGCTCTAAGTTCCCCTAGGAGGGGAAACAATCCTCTCAGCATCCACTCTGTCAGGCCCCCTCAGAATCTTACATGTTTCAATAAGATCTCATTCTTTTAAATTCCAATGGATATAGACCATACCTGCATAACCTTTCCTCATAATACAATCCCTTCATCCCAGGAATCAGCCTAGTGAACCTTCTCTGAACTGCATTTAATGCAAGTATATCCCTCCTTAAATAATGCCTTGTACAAGGATGACTTCCCTACTTTTATACTCCATCTCTCTTGCAATAAAGTTCAACATTTCATTTGCTCTCCTAATTACCTTCTGTCAGACAAAGGCAGCGGCGGTAGGGTTGTGAGGGGGATGTGGGTGGAGAGTGATAAAAGGAGGAGATCAAAGATGATCTTATCTGTGACTGGTAAGAGTAGCGAGTAATGAGTCACATGAGATGGCAAGGTCAAGCTATGAATATGAGTTGGGGAGTTTACATGGAGAGCGAGATTAATGAAGGATAAGAGGGCTGTGGACTCAGGAGAGAGGGCACGATAAATTGAGGGAAATAGGAGAAATTTCTGTACTCTGGGCAGGAGCGCTTTAAATGTGAAACTCGCTACCAATGAAAGTGGTTACAACAAATAGCTCACATGTTTTCAAATGAAAACTTGACAAGTACAGGAGGGAAAAGGGAATAGAAAGATAGGCTTGAAAGGCTGGGAAGAGGCAGATGGAATGGGAGGAGACTTGAGCATAAAAACCAGCACAGGCTGGTTGGGGCGTATGTTATGACTCTGTGCTGTTTACTCTGTATAATTCCAAGGAACTCATCATCATCTGTCTGCACTACTTCACAAAATCAAGATCTATCTCACTGTCTAGAAACACAACCAGACATTTGCTGAACATCTGTAGAGTATATATCAGAATCAGTCAGCACCTTGACAAGAACTGAAAGGACAGCATGTGCTATTAAGTAATGTGCAGATGGATTTTCTAACATAGATCCAAATTTAAAAGGAGGCTGGCTTAAAGAACTGAATAAGCCAAATTACATGTTTTTTACATTACAACTGGGATTTTTACCAGTATTTTGCAGCTTAAATTCTGCCATCTCCATTTTTTTATGAAAATCATAAATCAGTGACATTGTCCATACTATATGAATCTTCTTTCAGTGTGTACATGTAGTTTCAAATTTTAAAACGCACATGAGCGCGTCAAGCTTCAATCACAGGAACATTGGCTAAGGTGTTTGCTGTTGACATCTCGATGTCGCAGCTGACACACGAAATTTAACACCTGAAGAAAACTGTACTTTCAGAAAAATTACATTAAAGATGCAAAAGTTCCCTGGCAATTACTTGGAATTGCATTTCTTAAAATATCTTTCCAATAGAATGAAGCCAGCGCGTCAGTGCACTTCTAAACATCAATTTACTCCAGGATGAGCGCTATGTGATACACAAGAAATTCACTGTTACAACACAAAATGGATTATTTTTAACTTCAGCAATTGGAACCTCCTAGTCAGTTAACATTTCAAGGTATTAGATAGTTGAATTCAGTGGATCACGAGTTGCTGTTAAGGCAAACATTACCAAGATGCCAGGAGTTAAATGAGTTCACAGCTTTAGACTTGCCAATCGCACTGGGCATGAGCCAATTATTTCCTGCACTTTCAAATTCCAATAACTGCTCTTTCCTAAGACAGACTAGACCTTTTCAGTTTCTGGAAATACTCAACTAAACATATTCAAAAGACAAAACAAAAATCTTATCCATTTTATTTAAGCAGTATGCAAGCTGTATATAGCAGTACAGCTCATTTTTTGGTGTGTCAAATGACTCAACATCATCACACAAGATTTCTCCCCAAACACAACCTTGAGTTTTGTTCAAGACATTCTCAGTTCCATTCCAACTACAGCAATTTTGCAACACAAATTACTGCAGACAAGGCCTCACAAACAGGATTGGATGCTTAACTGAGTTACTGGAACATAAATTGGGCTGTGTAGCACCTATTTTTTTTAGGCATTATATGAACACAAAAGGATTGAAAATGGGGTCTGAGATGCGTGTGCACACATCTAATTGAATCACAGATTTGTTACAGCGCAGGAGGCGGCCATTCAGCTCATCGTGTCAGTACTAGCTCTCTGAATGAGCAATTTCACTTAGTGCCATTTTCCTGGCTTCTCGCTGTAACCCTGCACATTCTTCCTTTTCAAATAACCGTCTGATTCCCTTTTGAATACTTCAATTGAACCTGCCACCACCACACTCTCAGGCAGTGTATTCCAGAACTTAACCACTCGCTGTGTGAAAAAGTTTTTTCTCATATCACTTTTGGTTCTTTTGCCAACGAGGACAACTCAGGACACCATCTTAGTAAAGGTGCCTAATGAATGCTGGTAGCACACAGAACAGGCAGGTCATAATGTCAATCAGTGTTCAACTGATGCCAGAGCTGCCATTTTCAAACCGCACCCTCCAGTCAATAACCTGTCTTGACACTGTATTCACACAACTGAACACAACATTAAACAAAATGTAGGACCCTCAAGCTGTGCTATTTAAAAGGGATTAGGAAATACCTACCTGTTAGTTGCTGGATCATTTTGTCTGGATACTGGTGCAATTGTATATGTTTCTGAAGCTTTATTACAGTTGAATAAAGTTTGAATAGTCCAGAATGAATGGTCTGGCTTGGAAGTACGTTTTTGGTTGTTTTAAATCTGGCTTGAAACAAGTTGCTCCCAGAAATCAACAGCTTGGTACAGCTTCGCCTGGGAATTGAACATGACTGAGCCAACAAGCAGGGGCCATGCAGAGTGGGACAAGCTGCTGGAAGAAAGAGGAGGCAGAGAAGGGCTCTCAGGAGGGCATATCTGCCAAGGGACTTCAGGGACATTTCTCTTCACAACTTCAGTGAAGACTAATGCATGTCAAAAACAAAAATACCTGGAAAAACTCAGCAGGTTCAAGTTTGCTTCATAAAAGAAGTGGTGACTGGAATCTGCCAACTTCTACAGCCATGACTACAACCATAAATCAGGGGAGAATAGCTTTGTGTGTGGCTGTCAAGGTGACCATGGCTCTTAACTTTTATGTAACTGACTCCTTTCAGGCTGCTGCTAGAGACATAAGTAACCATCACGCAGTTTGCGGTGCATTGCTGTTTAAAGGGGGTCACTCTGAGGCTCCCTACACAGAAGAGACAGATTTATCTTGTTGCCTCTTATCAGAGACAAGCAAGTGGTGCGAGCGCAAGGGTTTGTATTGAATTGTAGGTTGCCCCATAGTAAAGAATGTTATTGGCTGCATGCACATTGTTTTGCACATGCCTCACAAGTACTTACCAGTTTCACATTGAGGGAGTGAAATCTCAATTGGTTCATGAAAATGGCTATGTGATTACAGACAATATAATCATGTAGGTGAAAGCCTATTATGCGAGCTGCAGTCACAATTCCTTCAGCCCACAGCAATTCTCTGTGCCATCTGTATTTGACCCACCATGGCAAGTCAAAGGCTAGCTACTGGCTGACTAGGATCATCTACTCAGGACCTGGCTCATGACTCCAGTCCAGAACTCTCATATGCATGTAAAACAGATCTACATTGAAAGCCATGCTACTATAAGGAACTTTATAGAGCACACAATCAGCATTCTCAAGCACTGCCTGGAATACTCTGGGGCTGCCTGCAGCACTCAGCTGAGTGGGTATCAAAATTTGTGGTAGTATGCTGCACAATCTGGTCATTATGAGGGCCCTTGCCACCACCTATCCAGTGAGAAGCCGAGGAGCTGAATCACAAGGAGGTGGCAGCGGACAAAGTGGACGAATAGGATGTGGAAGAAAATCTACAATGTAGACAACATGTTTCTGCCCAGACTCTACAGGATCAAATAACTACTAAGCAATAACAGTAACCTTAATCACACCTTCCCATACACGAACATTCACACACTCCTTACCTTTCCTCCCTCCATCACCAACTAGAGATTGCAGGTTAGAATTGGCAGAAAATCTAGAGGGGAAATGAAGAGAAATTTCTTCATACAGAAGGTTGCTAAGATCTGGAAGACACCACCTGAAAGTGTGGTGAAATCAGATTCTATATTAACAATCAAAAAGCAATTGGACATGTACTTGAAGAGGACTAATTTGAGGGGAAAAATGCTGAGGTGAAGGACTAAGTTGCCAGAGAGCTAGCACAGGGATGATGGGCCAAATGGCCTCCTGTACTATAAGATTCTATGATTATCCTCCTTCTCACACAACAAAAATAAAAACTACCAGAAAATACACATTCCAATTAAATCTTAAAAACATAGTCATTACATTACATACAAAATAAAGTAACCACCCTTGTGCTTTCCCTCTGTGCCCTTACCTATCCTAGTGATACTATAAGTTGATTCCTAGTGACTGAAGCATGGCTAATGCAATTCTGCTGACATTCAACTGAGAAAATCACAAATGGCCTTGGATAACAAACTTGAGCAGCTCTGGGCTTAGAGGACCTGGCTCCAGATTGCATCACCTCAGCCTGGGCTGGGCTGGCTGACAGCCAAGGACACAGGTATAATTATCAGGAGTAGGAGCAGGGATGGTGTCAATCCAAGAGATGACAGCAGGTTCCTCTACCATGGAGCCACTACCATTCTCTCAGGCTGACACTTCAGCAATCCTTGGAGAACAAATGATGGTCTGCTGCGATACCCTGGATGTCCCATGAACAAGTAAAAAAAAACCTTGAATTTAAATTACTCAGCTGCAATGGTGGAATTTGAACTCATGCCCCCGGATCATTAGTTCAGGCCTCTGGACATGATCGCTATACTACTGCTCCTGTCTGCAGCTTGCCTGTCAGAAGAGATTGTGGGATGAATTAAAGTAGAATGAGTGGAGAGTTAGGTATGCCAATACCCTCATTATCCATCCACCAATAGCCATGGCTTCAATGATGCCCCTTCCCGTGATGGCCAGCACTGTATCCTCCATTGTGTTTGTCCTCCTCTAGTTCTTTTCTGCTAAAAGAAATGGGTGAATCATTGAGTGTCCTGCAATATGTTTGGCTGATGCGGTTGTCATGGTTGAATAGCTGCTGGTCTGTGCGAGCTATGAGTTATGGGTGCTGTCATAAAGAGATTGATGTCTATAATATTATTGGAAATTGTTATTTTTTAAATAGAATTTAGTGGTGTCTATGTATATGTGTGTGTGTCTTAATCGGATTAAAAGCAGCTAGTCTGGGTGCTTTGATGTATAGCAAGAAGTAGATTTGATATGGTAATTAGATAAACATGGGGATGTTTAGAACATAGGTGTCATGGGTGTGCATTTGCATTCGTTGAATAAACCATTCAAGGCTATGGGTGAAATCTTGTGCCTAGCTGGGAGAGGCCAAGCAGTGTGTTTATATTACTAATACAATTAGTGGGATGAAAATGTTCTTGTTAGAAGATGTGCCGTTAAAAACCTAGTAATACAATGGGAAATTTACATTCAGAGGAATAGCTAGGTAAAAACAGAAAGGAGTTTGTGTGTGTAAGATAGAGGCATTTAAGATCTAAGCAACATATACACATGCAACTGTGTCTGCAGGGAACCTGATTTTGAATTCCTAAAGTCAAATGTGCTTTGCCTGGGGTCTTTTTAAATCTTTGAGTTTTACTGTTGCCTTAACGGAGATGTAACTGAGAGTCAGATTAATGAGGGGATTTTTGTAGTTATTATAGTAGTAATTTTGTAGACAAATGTACGTGCTTACAATTTTTCTTGTATTAATAAATGTATAATAGTTTTGTAAAAAATCTCTTGGTGGTCTTATTACTACTGAATTCAAAGCCTGCATCTCGAAACATACAAATTGCATAAATGGATTATGATTGTTGTTTCAAATTTCCCTCAGGGATTTGAGCAGCTTAGCCTTTACCATCGGCTGTGTCATAATAGTGCAAGACTTACAACAATACCAAGTGTGTAAGGGTGTACTGTCTGAAGAGATTGTTGGTAAGTGGGTGATGATGGCATAGTGAATTCAGGTGTGGATGAGGCTTGCCGTGCAGTTGATAGGATAGCTATTTGAAGTCTGAACCCGATGTCAGATTGTTAAACTTCTTCCTGCACCGTATCCACACTCGGAGTAACACTCCTGGCATTGGTTTCTTGCTGCTACTTCTTCCATTGCCTCCTATGCATATGTCTGGAGGGTCTTCTGCCCCCAGTGGAGATAAAGGGTGCAACCAATGAACGGCTCATGTAATACTGACTACATACAGCAATCATTTAAAAAGCATGTAGTGTGAATTTAACATGCTGCCTGCATCACAATGAACAGCTGTGGGTTAAACACGTACACTGATACCTAAGACAATTTTCACTTAGCCAATTTAACACCATCATCTCTGAAGGCCATTCAAATCGGCCTATGTTTTATAAATGTGGCAGAAGAGCATAATTCTTGGATGTTCCAGGTTATACAAACAGCAAGCACAGCTGGGTATTTTGTTTTATGCATTCAATGACCGTTTGGCATATTCAACAATTATTACTGTAAGGCGAGTCAATGCATGCAGTCACAGGAATAAAGAGAGAATGTTTTACTGAAACAAAGAACATTTTGTCTAGCAGCCAGTAACACAGAATTGAAGGCCTGCTGAAACTCATTTATCCGGCATCGCATTTCTAGCGCTTAGTGACTGAGGGACACATGTTCCTATACTTTTGGGGAACCATAAACCAAAATTACCACATGACCTGCAAATGAAGAAATTACAAACAAGATTTCACTTTTTGTAACTTTTACTTTAGCTTAAATCAGAACCAATGCAAATTAAACATGAATTAACAGGCAAATGATACATCAAATAAAGAGACTTGAAATAGTCAATACGACAAACATACATCTCACACAACCACAAGCATCTGCATCAGTCCCTACAGACATGTGGCACCATGTGCAGTTCTAAAGTTCTCTAATGCGGCTCTCATACGTAGGATCTTTCACTTTCTCACTCAATCGATTCGGGCCTCAAGTCACCCTCACCAGCAGCTGTATTCCATTCGAGGTCCCGGGAGATGGCTATCATCCTAACAGCAAACTCCTGCAAAACCTTCTTAGTTAGGTTCATGATGACACAGATTTCCCAGAGACTCCTATATCCAACTGCTTCAATAAACCCTGTTAAATGGTCTGTTAGGTTCTGAAGCACAGCAGTAAAATTGTTCAATTCACAATCCTTGCTCTAATCCTGTCTTTGGCTTTCTGTCCTGTTTAACTGTATTATACACACACAGCTCCTTGTAAGTGTGCCTTCTTGTTCTCCCCTCTGCTGCAGCAGCTCTCCTTTGCCTGTAGCTGCCCTTTGTATATGGCCACATGCTTTTCAGATGTCAGACGCCAGATCACATGGACCAGTATTTCCTTTTATTCAAGAAAATTACAACTGATCCTTCTACAATTGATACAAACTCTTAAAAATCTCTTTAAAACATTCTTAAAACCAATGACATATTCCAGACATTTGAAAGTCATTACACATTTTCCCTCACTGTACTGCTTCTGGGTCAAAGGTCCTCACACAGGTGAAGAAAAATGAAGAGAATGGTTTTATCTCCACCGATATGAAGTTCAAGAGTACAGGCTACATTAAACAAAATCAAATTCAGCAAATTGTGGGATAGATTCAGAAAGTAATTGGTAGTATAATGTTATCTTACTTCAGAGAAACTTAAGTTTATGGTGGGAAGAACTCCAGGGAAAGAGTTAAGTTCAAACTAACAGCAGAGGAGTTGGCCTACAATTCTGCTGACTAGAATGAGCTGTGCAATAGTCAGCACAATGAGGCAGCCCACAGCATACACAACCCTTTGTTGGTGAACTCTATTAGCACAAGATGCTTACTATTGATACATATGCTTTTATTAAGGGTTTTTTTTTCAATGCATACGCAAGGTGGAAGAATTCTCTGAACTTTGTATGGGTTTACGATCTGGATTGTAAAGGAGCTGGGACAAAAATATCACTTGGAACTGAACACAGATCTAATACATTTGAACACTCTGGAAATCATGACATTAAAGATCACATGATAGAAAGATTGGCGGTTTTTGACGAACAGGTCTAACTGACTACACAAACTTAACTATCATTTTGGGAGCAGCATATAAACGATACATGAAGCAAAGAAAATCCGCCAAGTAAGTTACACAATGAAGTCCATGGAAAAGAAAAATCAAGCACAGTTTATAACAAGCAGCTGTTCCACTGCTGCCAGTTTACCACCCACGGCAAAAATGAAAATTAACCACCTAAATATTGTGCTACAAATCAGGGAGTTCAGAGTAAACTTTTTTACCCAGAGAGTTCTGAGAATGTGGAACTCACTACCACAGAGAGTGGCTGAAGCAAACAGAAAAAGCATATAAGGAGAATAAAGATGGAAAGCGGCTCAAATGGAGCATAAGTGCTGGCTTGGACTGGTTGGGCTGAATGGCCTGTTTCTATGCTGTATATTCGATGCAACTCCATGTAAAAAAAACAAAGACACACTATCCTTGTGAGAAATAACATTTACTCTTTTTAAATGCACTTCTATTAATGTACCAGTTATTCATGTTTTACAAAGCTGAGAACGTGGGATGAACAATACCACCCTCACAGACAGAAATTAATGAGCAGGTAGCAAATTCTCTGGCCAATCTTGGTCCCAACTGTGTTCAATAAAGCTATTTTGAGACACTCCCACAGCAGGCTAGCAGGAAGCAGGAGATCTATCTGGCAGGTCTCCATGGAGCTAAACTCTTGACATTTTAAAAAAAACTTCAACAAATATATGAGTACTGGGGAAGTACTTTAAACAAAACACTATTCATCTTAGGTTCAGATCATTCATCTCATTGTTGCTTGTGGGATCTTACTGTATGAAAATAGGCTACCACATTTGCTCAAATAAAAAAAGGTGACAGTATTTCAAAACAATTAATTTAATGTGAAGAACTTTGATTTGTTTCAGAGAGAAATAAAAGGTATTGAACAGCAAGACTTTCTCCTTTCACAGACTTCCCTTTCTTTCTAAATTGCATACCTGGCATTGAGACCGTGCTCTCACAGGCACAACAGTATGGAAAAGTTTGCGTTTTATCTTTTGAATAGATTAGAAGAACCAAGGAGTTAGTATGGGGAGAATTACTGAATGCAACGTCTCAGAAATCAGTGAGAGGAGCACCCACGCTTCCAATTTACATTAATGACCCAAATAAAATTGTTCAAATTTGCAATTGTCATCTAGACGAACAGTGGAACTGGAAGAGGAAGCTCAGAAATTATAGACCGAAATGAACAAAACATGGAAGTGAACTGCTGAAACTGAGACTAGTGGAAGCAACTACATAAAGAAAAACTGCACAACACACATAGCCCATGAACGGTTTTGAAATAACCAAGAAGAACACCAAAGGGACATTTAACAATTCTAAAGTTATGAGTAGTTTTGTTCATTTTTCTTCTCGTTGGGGATCCAGTTCAAAGAGACCAAGTGCACAGTGGCATTTAACAAAATCAACAGAATGTTAAACTGTATAACCAAAGCTGTAGAATAGACATTAGAAGTCATGATCAAACTGTACAGAATGAAGAAAATAAGTGGAACATGATATGAAAATGGCAAAGAACTGGAAGATACTACTGCAATTGCAGAAGAACATGAGACATGAATTGAAAAATAAACGCTTAAAATATCAGAGTAAATGCAAAACTTCACATGGGATAACTGTGAACTGTAAAATGGAGTAATAGTTAAGAGGGCTGTTCAGTATTGATTAGTTTTAAATTAATCCCATTTAAAAACCATGCACAGGCCACCCTTCCACCCTCTACACTGCATAAATTACTATGCCCTGATTGTGTGATCAAGGTTGTTTATTCCAAATGATTTTCAGGTTTTGTTCAATGTTTTATCAAACCCATTTTCACCTCGTAATACATTTCTCTCAGGTTAGGGTAACTGGTAATAAAAACAGAAATTTCTGGAAAAACTCAGCCAGTCTAGCAACATCTGTGGAAACTGAAGACTCATCTCGAAGCAAATATGACTTTCAGAGCTGAAGAGAGGTAGAGATTTGATGAGTTATATGCTGTTGAAAAATGGGGGAGAGGCAGGTGGAACAAAAGAGGTCAGGGATATTTTACAGGCAGGGGGAGATTAAGTGACAAAGATGTCAGAGAACACAAACCAAAGGGACTGATATTGATAGTATTAAAAACACAAAGCATTAGTCCAGAGTAGGTGTTAATAGCAGTATAAACGTTAATGCTGTCTGAAAGCAAAAACTTGAGAGCAAGATACAGACTGGCACTTGCGGGAAAACAAAAATTCTAAATGGAGGACAGAGTTCATGGTCTGAAGTTGTTGAACTTAATGTTGATTCCAGAAAGCTGTAAAGTGCCGAATCGGAAGATACATAAAAAACATACAAATTAGAAGCAGGAGTAGGCCGGTTGGCCCTTCGAACCTGCTCAGCCATTCAATAAGGTTATGGCTGATCCGATTGTAACCTCAACTCCAAACTCCCACCTACCCCCAATAAACTTTCACCACCTTGCTTATCAAGAATCTATCTAGTCCTACCTTAAAAAACATCCAAAGACTCTGCTTCCATCCCCTTTTGACGGAGAAAGTTCCAAAGTCTCACAACCCTCAGAGAAAAAAACTTCTCCTCATCTCTGTCTTAAATAGGCAGCCCCATATTTTTGAACAGTGATCCCTAGTTCTGGATTCTCCCACAAGGGGAAACATCCTCTCCATATCCACTCTGTCAAGACACCTCTGTATCTTATATGTCTCAATCAAGTAGCCTCTTACTCTTCTAATTGCCAGCGGATACAAACTTAAAAAAAAAACAAAAACAAAAAAACTGCGGATGCTGGAAATCCAAAACAAAAACAGAATTACCTGGAAAAACTCAGCAGGTCTGGCAGCATCGGCGGAGAAGAAAAGAGTTGACGTTTCGAGTCCTCATGACCCTTCGACAAAACTTGAGTTCGAGTCCAAGAAAGAGTTGAAATACAAACTTAGCCTGTCCAACCTTTCCTGATAAGAGAACCCGCCCATTCAGATATTAGTCTAGTAAACCTTCTCCGAATGGTTTCCAACGCATTTACATCCTTCCTTAAATAAAGAGACCAATGCTATACACAGTACTCCAGATGTGGCCTCCCCAATGTCATATATATCTGTAGCATAACCTCCCTACTTTTGTGTTCAACTCCGCTCGCAATAAACAATAACTTTTTATTAGTTTTCCTAATTGCTGTACCTGCATACTAACCTTTTGTGATTCATGTGCTAGGACACCCAGATCCCTCTGCATCTCAGAGCTCTGCAAGTGGAGGGCATAGGAGGGCAAAAGATTCCAAGATCCAGACTATGGCTCACGACATCTCTGAGGAGCCGTGGACCATGAATCCTTGAAAAGCTGGCCTGACTCCACGAAAATTGTAGACAGCTAGGAGATCCCTATCCCTGCAATGGAGCCAGCAAGGTCAGGAGGGCTGGGTATGTGCTCACGACACACTCCAGCCCACACCCTTATCCTGCCTTGATGAAAACTCGGGATGTTGGGGATCATGGAATCGGATTTCAGCAGCCACTTATAAAGCTCTGTGGGGGTCTCCCTGAATCACAGAATTTTAACGGCACAGAAGGCAGCCATTCGGCTTATCGTGTATGCACTGGCTCTCCAAATGAGCATCATGACCTAGTGCCATTGCCCTGCCTTTTCCCCCATACCCCTGCATATTGTTTCTATTCAAATAATAATCTAATGCCCTCTTGAATGCCTCAGTTGAACTTGCCTCCACCACACTTCCAGGCAGTGCATTCCAGACACAAACCACTTGTGTGAAAAAGGTTCTCTCACGTCACATTTGCTTCTTTTGCAAATGACTTTAAACCTGCTCCCTCTCATTCTTGATCCTTTCTACTCTGTCCAGCCTGTTCATGATTTTGAACATCTGTATCAAATATCCTCTTAGCCTTCTTCTCTCCAAGGAGAACAGTCCTAACCTCTCCAAACTATCTTCATAGCTAAAATTGCTCATCCCTGGAACTATTCTTGTAAACTTCTTCTGCAGTCTCTCCAATGTGTTCACATCCTTCCTATGATGTGGCACCCAGAACTGTACAAAATACTCCAGCTGACGTCTAACGAGTGTCTTATGTAAATTGAGCATAACCTTTTTGCTCTTGTACTCTATGATCCTATTAATAAAACCCAAGATACTATATGCTTTATTAACTGCTCTCTCTACGTGTTCTGCCACCTTCAATGATCTATGCACATATACACTGAGGTCTTTCTGCTCCTACACCCCCTTCAAAATGTCACCGCTTATTTTATATTGTCTATGTTCTTCCTACCAAAATGCATCACCTCACACTTCTCCGCATTGAACTTCATCTGCCACCTATCTGCTCACTCCACCAACTTGTCTATGTCCTTTTGAAGTTCTATGCTGTCCTCCTCACAGTTTACAAACTCTCAAGTTTGTATCATCCACAAATTTTAAAACTGTCCCCTGCGCATCAAGATCTAGATCATTAATATACATTAGGAAAAGCAATGGTCCCAATACCAAACCCTGGGGAACTTCACTACAAACCTTCCTCCAGCCTGAAAAATATCCATTGACCATTTTTCTCTGCTTCCTATTTTTCAGCCAATTTTGTATCCACGTTGCTACTGTCCCTTTTATTCCATGAGCAATAACTTTTCTCGCAAGTCTGTTGTGTGGCACTGTATCAAATGCCTTTTCAAAGTCTATGTACACCACATCAATAGCATTACTCTCATCGATCCTTTCTGTTACCTCTTCAAAAAACTCCAGCAAGTTTGTTAAATACGATTTCCCCTTTAGAAATCCACGCTGGCTCTTCTTTATCAACCCATATTTTTCCATGTGACTACTAATTCTAATAACTGTTTCTAGAATTTTGCCCACCATTGAAGTTAAACTGACTGGTCTGTAATTGCTGGGCTTGTCCTTACAGACTTTTTTTGAATAAGGGCATCATGTTTGCAATTCTCCAGTCCTCTGGCACCTCCCCAGAGTCGAGGGAAGACTGAAAAATTATGGCCAGTGCCCCTGAAATTTCTACTCTCACTCCCTTCAATATCCTTAGATGCATCTCGGCCAGACCCGGTGCTTTGTCAACTTTAAGTACCGACAGTCTATTCAACACTTCCTCCCTTATCAATTTTGAACTCTTCTAGTGACAGAGTTTCTTCATCTGTCACCATGGTCTGGATAGCATCTACCTCCTTCGTAAATACGGATGCAAAGTATTCATTTAATACCTCAGCAATGGCCCCTTCGTCCATGTGTAAATTCCCTTTTAGGTCCCTAATGGCCCTACTCCTCCTTTTATCACCCTTTTACTATTTATATGCCTAAAGATAACTTTGGAATTCCCCTTTATGTTGGCTGCCAGTCTTTTCTCATGATCCCTCTTCACTGATCTAATATGCTTTTTCACCTCCCCCCTGAACCTTCTATATTCCTCTTGGTTCTCTGTTGTATTTTCTACCCAACACCTGTCATAAACTCACTTTATCTTTTTTATCTTAATTTAATCTCCTTTTTCATCCAGAGAGCTCTGGATTTGTTTGCCCTACCTTTCCCTTCCGATGGAATATACCTTGATCATGCCTGAACCAATTATTTTTTGAAAGGAGCCCATTGTTTGGCTACAGTCTTTCCTGCCAATCGTTCATTCCAGTCTATATGGCCCAGCTCTGTTTTTGCCCCATTGGAGTCGGCTCTCGTCCAATGAATTATTCTTACTCTGGATTGCCTATCGTCCTTCTGTATCATCCTAAAACGTACAATACAATGATCACTGTCTCCTAAATGTTCCCCCACTGACACTTGATCTACTTGGCCCACCTCATTTCCAAGAACTGGGTCCAACAATGCCTCTTTTCTTGTTACATTGGACACACTGCTGTAGAAAATTTTCCTGAACACAATCTAGGGACTTTTGCCCCTCTCCACCCTTTTCACTACCACTGTTCTAGTCTATATTTGGGTAATTAAAGTCACCCATTACAATTATTCTATAATGCTTGTATTTCTCTGTAATTTCCCTGCAGATTTGTTCTCCTACATCCTTCTCACTGGTTGGTGGTCTATAGACTACACCGAGCAATGAAATTGCACTCTTTTTTGTTCCTTAGCTCTAACTAAATTGATTCTGTCCTTGAACCCTCTGGGACGTGCTCTTTCTCCAACACTGCAATGCTCTCCTTAACCAATACTCTGAAAATCCAGCCCATTATCTCTATTGCTGATACAATTTATTATCTAAGCTGATGATTTCATTAAAATTGTCTCTGCCAAGTATCGATAGTTACTCTGAATAACTGCTCTTTGTGTGTACCGTGTTATTGCTTCCTAAGATAATAAGCACTTTAGAAATCATTAAGTTTGTGGAACAGAGTTAAACATTGCAAGGGTGGAATACGGGTTAAGTATTCCTCTTAACAAGTTGTGCTCTGTTCAGAAAGCAATCATTAATCTACCTGATGTGCAATAGAAGTGCAACAACATGCATATTTAAATTTCCTTTTTAAAATAATAAATCAGTTCATTAAAAATGTGCAGCTCAGAATCAGAAAAGATTTCTCAATTCACAGTAGCCCTGGTGGCAGCAAAATGTAACTGATCACTCAATGGCATCTCAAAGGCTATTGTGATGCTTGTCACTTCTGCATGAACACTGGTGCCTTGATGAATCTAAAAGAGCACCAAAGTGAAGGGACTCACAGTAAGAGGCTGGTAAGTTGGATTGCTGAAGCAGTGCCATACTGATTAGTGCCAGGGTTGAAAAAGAACTTGCTTTTTTCAGACCTACCTTGAAGTAATTAAAAGGTCAAAACTTACTTTAGAACAGCCAGGAAATAATAAAATTTACATTAGCATCTGAAGCAAATGCTATGAATTCTTACTTAATCCTAAAATCGGTGTAGCATGCTGATCAGAAACTGCTTATTCTCTATTTTGGCACTAGGTGATCATATCAGTGGTTCATTAATCTACTTGCTACAGTTTCACAGTCGACCTTGTTATGACATTCTCTATTCCATCCACCCCCTCCCCCCACCATTGTCTGCCCTCCTGTGCCCACCCATTTCACCTCGCCTAAAGGCAGGAAGATATGTTAGGTCACAATTCTATGGCTAGCAGCAGCCATTAGGAACACCACTTGTGTCAGTCCAGATAGCAAATATCAGTAAACTATTATGCACAATTAAGCCCTGTTCTGTCTAAAAACACATAAGGCAGCATTAGTGAATAATGATTAGGAGCATAAATCCAGGCTGATTATTTTCCCCTTCTTAGCATAGTCAAGATGTGGTGAAGCCTTTTGAGATACACTAAGTTAGCATAAACCAGGGATCAAATTTGGGACCTTTTTGGTATTCTGACCAAGTAAAACAGCAAGCAGCACTTTCATTCATTGTCGGATGTGTCTCATGTCCTGTGCTTTAAAACTGTTATTCAAGTGGCCAGGGAGCAGATGATTACGCAAACTGCCTCTAGGGTGCTGACATTCTAAAAGTTGGCACAGGTCCTTATTTCTGCAGCAGGAAGTCCTGGCCCAGCTGCATCATTCGTGTCATGACTGGAACAAAATTTCATACTGTCATTTGAGGAAGAAATTGAAGAAGGTGAGGGGCAGGAGATTTAGAGGGGGGATGTGAGGAAAAGCTTTTTTACTCAGAGAGTGGTGACGGTCTGTAATGTGCTGCCTGGGAGGGTGGTGGAGGCGGGTTGCCTCACATCCTTTAAAAAGTATCTGGAAGAGCACTTGGCACATCATAACATTCAAGGCTATGGGCCAAGTACTGATAAATGGGATTAGGTAAGTAGGTCAGGTATTTCTCACGTGTTGGTGCAGACTTGATGGGCCAAAGGGCCTCTTCTGCACTGTGTGATTCTGTAAACATCTTACCCTTCGGAGTAATTAAACAGAACTGAATCAGAAACATTGGTGGAATCTAGTGCTCTGCCCCGTGACAGGTTTGGTGATGGGATAGACATTTGACCGGGTGAGGGGGCGAGGACCCTGCCCCCTTCCCACATCCAACCTGATTAAGTCCATGGCGGGAAGGCCTCAACCCGCCGCCACTGGTATTCATCCAGTGGCAGGCGGGGGAGGGGCAGGGAGCATGACAAACAAATCCTGGCATGTTTGCTTGTGGGGTCCCAGATGGAGTGGGGGGAGAGGAATCCTTCATTCAAAGGCACTCGGTGTCTGACTGAGGGACCTGGTATCAGGAAGGGGGGCCCGCTGAGGGCCACCCCCGCCCTTGCTGTTGATCCCCTTCCCGCCATTACTCACCTAGGCCTAAATTCCTTCTCAATCCGAGGCCTCGGGTGGGTGTTGTACCGGCAGCAGCTGAGCTCCAAAGAGCTGCCGGCAGGCAGGATTTTCACCCCCCCGGGGTCCATGATCCTAGGGAAAGGCCCATTGCTGGCCTGTCAAGTCTCTGAGTGGCACAAGCTGTGGCAGGCCTTCCCGAAAAGAGATGGTGATCCCCATCATCTCACAATACTCTGCCCAAGATGTCCTTTTGAGTTTTACGATTGCAAACGGAAGATATGAATTTATACTGCACCCTTAGTATGTAGAATCATTGAATGATTAAGCAAAGAGGCAGCTATTTGGCCCATTGTGCAGGTGCCAGCTCTTTTAAAAAGCTACCCAATACTCCCCACTGCCCAACTCTTTCCCCATAATCCTGCAATTTTTTTTCTTTATACAATTCCCTTTTGAAAGTTATTATTAAATTTGCTTCCACCACGCTTTCAGGCAGTGCATTCCAGTTCATAACAAGACACAAGACAAAAAAAATCTCATGTTGCCTCTCGTTCTTTTGAGAATTAGCTTAAATCTGTGTCCTGTGGTTACTGACCCTTCTGCCATGGGGAGGTTTCCTCTTATTTACTCTTTCAAAACTGTTCGTGATTTTGAACACTTATCAAATCTCACTATGACCTTCTTAACCTTAAGAATCAGTTTCTCTAGTCTCTCCACATAACTGAAGCCTTTCATCCTGGGTACCATTCTAGTAAATCTCCTCTGCATCCTCTCCAAGACCCTAACACCCTTCCTAAAGTATGGTGCTCAGAATTGGCCATAATGCTTCAGTTAGGACCTAATAAGTGTTTTAAAGGTTTAGCATAACTTCCTAGATTTTGTACTCTATGCCTCTATTTATAATATACACTCAGTTTGAGTTCTGCCAGGGCCACTCAACTCCTAATCTCATTACAGCCTTGGTCCAAACATGGACAAAGAGCTGAGTGCAGAGGTGAGGCGAGAGTGATGGTCCTTGACATCAAGGCAGCATTCGACCAAGTGTGGCATCAAGGAGCCCTAGCAAAACTGGAGTCAATGGGAAAAGGGGAAAAAATCTCCATTGGTTGGAGCCATACCTAGTACAAAGGAAGATGGTTGTAGTTGTTGGAGGTCAGTCATTGATCAGAACTGGACTAGTCATATAAATACTATGGCTACAAGAGTCAAGTCAGAGGCTAGGAGTTCTGCAGGGAGTAACTCACTTCCTGACTTCTCAAAGCCTGTCCACCATCAACAAGGCACAAGTCAGGAGTGTGATGGAATGCTCTCCACTTTCCTGAATGAGTACAGCTCCAACACCACTCAAGAAGCTGGACACCATCCAGAATAAAGCAGCCTGCTTGACTGGCACCCCTTTCACCACCTTCAATTCACTCCCTCCACCACCAATGCACAGTGGCAGCAGTGTGGACCATCTACAAGATGCACTGCAGCAACTCAGCAAGGCTCCTTCAACAGCATCCCCTAAACCCACAACCTCTACCATCGAGAAGGACAAGGGCAGCAGATACATCGGAACACGATCACTTACACGTTCCCCTCCATACCACTCACCATCCTGACTTGAAACTATATCACTGTTCCTTCACTGTTGCCTGGAACTCCCTTCCTAACAACACTGTGGATGTACCTGCACCACATGAACTGCAACAGTTCAAGAGGGCAATCAAGGGATAGGCAATAAATGCTGTGACGCCCACATCCCATGAAATAATTTTTTAAAAATGCCTTGGATTCCATAAACCTTTTCAACTGTTGACATACATCCCAGGTGTCTGTTCTTGTTTTAAAGGGAGTGTACCTGAACACCCCTGACCGATTCCCCCCAGGCTTAAAATTGTATTGTTTAGTTTCTATGGCTTCTTCTCATTACACCTACGAAAATGAATCATTCCACATTTCTCTGCTATATGCCTGTCCATTTCCTCAGTTTGCTTTGCCTTCTTCAAAGTTTACTACATTTTTTTCATCTCATCAACAATCTTTGAAATTATGCCCTGTGATACTCACCCAAGTCCTTGGCAGGCAGGAAGAACAGACTTCAATTTATACATCAACTACTGGATGTCTCAAAGCATTTTACTGCTAAGAAGTACTGTTGAAGTGTAGGCAATATTACAATGTAGAAAATGCAGCAGACAATTTGGACATAACAAGCTCCCACAAACAGCAATGTGATGATTTTTTTGTGATATTAACTGAGGGATAAATATTGGCCAGGAAACTGGGGATAACTCCCTGATCTTCTTTAAAATAGTGCCGTGGATCTTTTACATCCACCTGAGGGTGGCAGATGGGGTCTTGGGCTTAATGCTGCATTTGAAAGACAACACCTTCAACAGTGCAGCACACCCTCAGTACTGGTGCTTTGAGTTTTGCACTCAAGTCCTGGAATGGGAATTGAACCCAAAACCTTGTGACTCAGAGGTGAGAGTACTACCAACTGGGCCACAGCTGGCATTAAAAAGAACAGTGGTCACAACGCTGATTCCTGGATGTCACCAGTGCATACTTCTCTTCAGTACGAAAAACAACCGTTCACCTCTATTTTTTGCTAACTGTTCATTAGCCAATTTGGATCCATGCAGACATTGCTCCTTCATCAAATGGGCTTCTATTTTATGGTACTTTACCAAAAATGTTTTGTAAACATCAACTGCATTACTCTCAACCACCTCTTCATTACTGCATCAAAGAATGTAGTCAAGCTAGTCAAACACGATAGGTTAATGTACACAAATCATGAAGAGTTAGTGCACAGGAGTAAGTCTAATGGAATATTGGCCTTTACCTCAAGGGAACTGAAATTCAGAAAATTAGGGAAGTAAAGATTCAGATGTACAGATCCTTGGTAGATCCCATCAAGAGTACTGCAGTCAGTTTTGGCCATTGAATAACAGGAATGATGTAACAGTCTTGTTTGAGGGATAGCGCAGATTCACTAGAATAATGACAGGGCTTAAAGGATTAAATTATGAGAACAGTTTGCATAAACTTGCCTTGCATTCCCTTGAACTTAGAAGGTTAAGGGGTGGTCTAATTGAGGTATTAAAATGATAAAGGGATTTGATAGTTTTATGTCCTCTGAGGGGGAAAAAAAGAACAAGGCCTGGGGAGGTGGGGGGGAGAAGAGGAGAGGGGGATGCTCAATCTTAAAATTAGAGCAATGTCATTTAGGAGTGAAATCAGAAAGCATTTCTTCACACAAATGGTAAAGGAAATGCAGTGGACGTTGTGTCAATTTTTTTTAAAACTGAGTGTGATGCATTTTTGCTGGGGTGAGACAATCATGTGATCGGTGGGCAAATAAAATTGAAGTAGCAATCAACTGTGATCCAACTGAAGAGTAGAACACTCTCATGTGGATTAATGGCCTACTCCTGTTCCTATTCATCTTGTTAGAATCATATCTCTCAAGGCTGAAGTTTTCTTTTACAAAATGGAAGGGTTTGGCATGATCTGGACATGTGGATACTAATGTGGGATTTTTTTTTAAAAAGGTCTTAAGTTCACCTTGGAACTGTCAACAAGCAGGCTTCTTGCAAGAAATCAACTGACCTATATGGTACTTGAGAAGGAGTTGTTTGTGTTGAACTGCAAAGCACTTTCGTTAATGGAAAGCTGGGAGACAAAAAGACAATCACATGGAGAGAATAAAAAACTTATGTTGTGAACTTGCTTGTTTTGAAGGCAGTCTTGTTGGAGAACAAGCTGAAAAAGGAAGGCTACCTTGACTAGCTCCCTCTCTCTACCTTGCTTAAAACTGTGTGTGGCTATCAAGTAGCCAGAGTCCCCTCATCTGAGTGTAACTTGCAATTGGACCTGCAAAGTCTTAAGAGTTTTACAGCATGGAAAGAGGTCCTTCAGCCCACCGTGTCCTTGCTGGTCATCAAGCACCTATCTACTCTAATCCCATTTTCCAGCACTTGGCCCATATCCTTGTATGCTATGGCGTTTCAATTGCTCATCTAAATACTTCTTAAATGTTGTGAGGGTTCTCGCCTCTACCAACCTTTCAGGCAGAGTTCCAGATACCCACTATCTCTGGGTGAAATTTTTTTTCTCAAATCCCCTCTAAACCTCCTGCCCCTTATCTTAAATCTATGCCCCTGGTTACTGACCCCTCCACTAAGGGGAAGAGTTTCTTCCTATCTACCCTATCTATGCCCCTCATAATTTTGTACACTTCAGTCAGGTGCCCCCCCCAAGCCTTCTCTGCTCTGAGGAAAACAGCCCCAGCCTATCTAGTCTCTCTTCATAGCTGAAACGCTCCAGCCCAGGCAACTTCCTGGTGAATCTCCTCTGCACCCTCTCTAGTTACATCCTTCCTATAGTGTGGTGACACAGTACTCCAGATGTGGCCTAACTAGTGTCTTATACAGCTCCATGATAGCCTCCCTGCTCTTGTATTCAATGCCTTGACTAATAAAGGTAAGTTTCCCATATGCCTTCTTAACAACCTTATCTACCTATTCTGCTGCCTTCAATGATATATGGACATACACACCAAGGTCTCTCTGATCCTCTGTACTTCCTAGGGTCCTACCATTCATCGTGTACTCCCTTGCCTTGTTAGACCTCCCAAAATGCATCACCTCACACTTTTCAGGATTAAACTCCATTTGCCATTGCTCTGTCCATCTGACCAGCCCATCAATATCATCCTGTAGTCTGAGGCTTTCCTCCTCTCTATTTACCACACCACCAATTTTCATTTCATCTGCTAACTTACTGATCATACCATCTACATTCAAGTCTAGATTATTAATAAATACTACAAACAGCAAGGGACCCAGCAATGAACCCTCCGGTACACTACTGGACACAGTTTTCCAGTCACAAAAACAACCTTCGACCATCACCCTCTGCCTCCTGCCACTTTGATCGAATTTGCCAAATTGCCCTGGATCCCATGGGCTATCTTCTTGACCAGTCTCCCATGCAAGACCTTGGCAAAAGCCTTACTGAAGCCTATGTAGACTACATCAACTGTACTATCCTCATCTACTTAGTCACCTCCTCGAAAAATTGAATCAAATTTGTTAGACATGATCTTCCCTGACAAAGCCATGCTGGACTATCTTTGATTAATTCTGTCCCTCAGAATTTTTTCCAAAAGTTTTCCTACCACTGATGTTAGCCTCACTGGGCCATGGTTCCCTGATTTATCTCTACCACCCTCTTTGAATAATGGCACCACATTCACTGTCCTCCAGTCCTCGGACACCTCTCCTGTAGCCAGAGAGGATTTGAAAATTAATATCAGGACCCCTGCAATCTCCTCCCTTGCCTCCCCCTGCAGCCTGGGATATACCTCATCTGGGCTTCGGGATTTATCCACTTTTAAGCCCACTAAAACCGCTAATACCTCCTCCCTCTCAATGCTAATTTTTCAAGTATATCACAGTCCCCCTCCCTGATTTCTATACCTACATTGTATCTCTATTCACTATAGGGAAAGACAAAATACTCATTTTAAACCTCACTTACGTCTTCCAGCTCCTCACACAGGTTGACACTTTGATCCCTAATGGGCCTTACTCCCTCCCTGGTTATCCTCTTGCCCCTAATATACTTATAAAACGCCTTTGGATTTTCCTTTATTTCACCCCAGTGTTTTTTCATGCACCCTCTTTGCTCTCCTAATTTCTTTTTTAAGTAACCCCCTGCAGTTAGTATATTCCTCTAGGGCTGTTTGAGCCCTCAGTATCTACCATAAACTTCCCTATTTTTCCTTATCCAATCCTGTACATTCCTCAACATCCAGGGTTCTCTGGACTTGTTAGTCCCACCCTTCACCTTTATAGGAACATGTTGGCCCTGTGATCTCATTATTTCTTTTTTGAATGACTCCCACTACACTGATGTAGATTTTCCTACAAGTAGCTGCTCCTAGTCCACTTTGGCCAGATCCCGTCTTATCATACTAAAATCAGCCTTACCCCAATTTATTTCCAGTCCATCTTTGTCCTTTCGCATAACTACCTTAAATCTTACTGAGTTATGGTCGCTATCATCGAAACGCTCCCCCACTGACACTTCTACCACTTGCCCAACTTCATTCCCTAAAACTAGATCCAGCACAGCCCCCTCTCTTGTAGGACTATCTAAGTGCTGGCTTAAAAAGCTCTCCTGGATATATTTTAAGAATTCCAACCCCTCTAAGCCTTTCACACTTTGTCTATCCCAGTTAATATTGGCTAAGTTGAAATCCTCTACTATTACTACCCTATTATTTTTACACTTCTCTGAGATTTGCCTCATATCTGCCCTTCTATCTCTCCCTGGCTGTTTGTGGGTCTATAGTATACTCCCAGCAATGTGACTGCCCTCTTTTTGTTTTTACATTCTACCCATATGGCCTCATTTGAGGAACCTCCTAAGATAACATCCCTCCTTATTACAGTAATTGACTCCTTGATCAATACTGCGACACCCCCTCCCCTTTTAACCCCGTCTCACCTGAAGATTCTATACCCCGGAGTATTGAGCTGCCAGCCCTGCCCCTCCCTCAACCATGTCTCCATCCATGATAGCAATGTTATATCACCATGTGTTAATCAACACCCTCAACTCATCTGTCTTACTTGCAAGACTTCTTGCATTAAACTAAATGCTATCCAGCCTTGCCATGCTCCCTTGTGCCTTAACTTGACTATATACATTCTGCCTTCCAGACTGACTTGGTTTCTCTTCTATACTTGTCTGTACATCACCCCCTACTACACCTCCACTCCATATCCCATTTCCCCTGCCGAATTAGTTTAAACACCCACCAACAGCACGAGCAAACTGCCACCCCCCACCCCGCAAGGATGTTGGTCCCGTTCCAGTTCAGGTGCAACCTTTCGGACTTGTACAGATCCCATCTTCCCCAGAAATGGACCCAGTGATCCAGGAATCTATAGCCTTTCCTCCTGCACCAACTCTTCAGCCATGCATTCATCTGCTCTATCGCCTATTCTCATACTCACTAGCTCATGGCACCGGGAATAATCCAGAGATTACAACCTCTGAGGTCCAGCTTTTCAATCTGCTACCTAGCTCCCTAAATTCTTGTTGCAGGATCTCATCCCTCTTCCTACCCATGTCATTGGTACCAATGTGAAGCATAATCTCTGATTGTTCACCCTCCTCCTTCAGAAAGCCCTGCAGCTGTTCAGTGACATCCTTGACCCTGGCCCCAGGGAGGCAACACACCATCCTGGAGTCACGCCTGCAGCCGCAAAAACACCTGTCTGTACCCATCACTATTGAGTCTCCTTTTTAAAAATTTATTCATGGGATGTGGGTGTCGCTGGCTAGGCCAACATTTATTGCCAAACTCTAATTGCCTTCGTTCAGAGGGCATTTTTAAGAGTCAACCACATTGCTGTGGGTCCGGAGTCACATGTCAGCCAGACCAGGTAAGGCAGATTTCCTTCCCTAAAGGACATTAGAGAACCAGATGAGTTTTTACAACAATTGGCAATGGTTTTACGGCCATCATGAGACTTTTAATTACAGATTTTTATTGAATTCAAATTTTACCATCTGCCGTATCCCACCACTATTGCTCTACTTCTCTTTCTCCTCCCCCCTTGCGTAGCTGGGCTCTGGCTGCACTTACCAGATGAACCGTCACTCTCATTGTTTTTCAACACAGAAAAACAATTCTCGAGTGAGATGCGCTCTGGAGCTTTCCTGACTATCTGCCTGCCTCCCTTCTTCTGACTGGCGGTCACCCATTCCTTCTCTGACTGCACTCCTGTAAGCTGTGGGGTGACCACATCTAAAAACGTGCCATCCAAGTAACTTTCAGCCTTGTGGATGCACTGCTGTGCCTCCAGCCAACACTCAAGCTCCGAAACCCAGCGCTCAAGCTGATTAAGTCAGTGGCACTTCCTGCAGATGTGGTCACCCAGACTGCAAGGAGCATCTAAGACTTCCCAAATACTGCAGGCCATGCATAACATGGCACTGAGCTCCCTTGGCCATACCTTTAGTTAAAATACTCTTACCCTAAATTTAAGCCAAGTAAAAAATTATTTACATTTCTCCCTTTTTTTTTTAGAAAAAGCTAGAACACTTACCTTTCCTTAATGTAACTTTCAGGTGGAGAAAAACAACTTACCCACTACCTACTAATCAGCTCTTTGCATTGCGCTGACATCACTTTCGTCAGCCTTTTCGAATTCTGGCAGGGATCCTGTTGGGGTTAGCTGCTGCTCTGACTGGCTTGATCTGGGCCTTGACTCTCAGGAGTCTATTAAGAAGTTCTGTTGGCGCCATTCACCACCAGGTTCATTCCGCTCCGCTCCCGCTGCTGCTCCAACTGGCTTGCAGTGACTGATAATATACAAAGCTGAGACCAGCGATGAGAACTTCCAGGCATCCACTGGGACCAGCAGGCCGGCTTCACACAAGAAAACTCCAGGTCAACAGTGTCGAGATACTACGGACTTTATCCTTTATCTTATAACACCCATCCTCCAAAGCCCATCTCTGCAGAAAGACTCTACCTGTTTGCCCTTTGTTTGTCTGTGTGCGCGCTGGGGAAATTCTTTAGGAAGAGATAGATAGTTAAATTTCCTGGTTACTATCATGTGTTAACCAGTACTTGCAACTTGTTAAAAGAAGTTTTGTTTCAAAATAAATTAATTATTCTGAGTTTTTGAAAGAAGCCTGGTCAGAGTCTCTTTTCTTCTGGATATTAGAGGTATAGGTAAACAATTGGCCATTTCGATGAGAAAGTTAAACATTTAAATTAATGGTACGGCCTGCAGAGTAGAGGGGCTTGATAATTCACGCACTCCTCCTGTCCCGGACGTAACAATCCGAAATTGGAAGAGACCTTTACCAAATTAGGCTGATAGATTTTATTTCTGAAGTTGATGGGGTGGAGTAAGGGAATTATCAGTTTGACAAAAAGCTGACATTGGAGTGAGGTATTTTTAAATAAGGGTGGTGTACAGCGTGTCATGCAGCAAAAGGAAAGCAAAATAGGAAACTGCTGGGAGAACATGGTCCTGTAACAAGGCTATAGGACAAAATGCTGAAGGATTCTTCTACTTACGTTAAGTAAAATGGAGTATTCAAGTGGGGGTAATGTAACGTGTCCATTATTTTATTATACAAAAAAATGTTAAACTGATTCAATGAATGAATCTGTCTGTAACTTGTGTTTTGTGCATTCCTCTTACTGTTATGGCAGTTTAATGATTCTGCAGAAATCGTGTTGGTGAAGCCTAATCAGCAATAAAATATTAACATTAATTATGTAATATTATGCAGAATTTCAAAGCATTCAGTCCAACAGGTTCATGCTGTGATTTTGCTCTACACAAGCCTTCTTCCACCCTCCTTCATCAAAGCCTATCAACATATCTTTCTATTTCTTTTTCCCATTTGTACTTACATTTACTTCCTTTTAATTCAGTAACTTTTTTTTTTACACAAACAAGGTTTAAATGTAGTGGCTAGGCAGCACCAGTAGCTGACAAATTACTGGTTTGTGCCAGCAAAGATGCACTTCAGCAAATGTATTTGCATAGACAGGCTCTTATTAAAAGTGATTTCTATGACCTAACAAGATGCTCCCAACTTTCAACTAGGAAAACAATGCAATAAGTCTGTGCTGGGATTTATTTGCTGGCTTATCATCCAGCAGTACTCCAGCTGATTAAAGTTGCTGAGTGGGGGTAATGTAACGTGTCCATTACAAGTTTGCCAAGTACAAAACTAAACAGTAACCAGGTAGGAGCTGGACATGGAATGGGATCATGCCAAATCTTTGCCAGTGATTAAAAACTCACACAGAGTCTTACAATTAATAAGTAATGTTTCCACGTTATTGAGTACAGTTCTTTGACCATTTTGGTCACTCCTTACATAGCTCAGAGTCTAATTTTCATTTAATAATGTTTGTGAAGTGGCTTGGAGCATTTCGATGCTATATAAATGCAAGTTGCTGTTGTCCAACTGTTATCAGATCTACCTGAACCATTTGGTCCAAACCGAGGCAGTCAGCAAATCAATCTCTGGAAAGAACTTCTACAGAAACTCTGCGAAGTGCAAAGTACTTACGAGCAGTAAGATTCAGTCAACTATCAGGAGCCACAGTAAAATTAGTGACTAAAAACATCCATTTTAATAAAATGAACCAAAGTACAGAGATATAGAGCTAGGTGAAGGCATTGGCAGGAAGGTTACAGAGATAAAATTCTAAAACAGAAACAAGTTATAAGGCCAAAGAATAAAAGCAAAATACTGCGCACTCTGATAAAAAACAAAGTGCTGCCGCACCGCCATACCCTTTTTCGAAGCTGCGCGTGCCCCCAGTTTCATTTTATTCTTCGTCTCATCTGACGCCTCAACAGGAAACTTTGTCTACACCAACACCCATCCAGGCTTTCATTCAGGTGCAAAGGAACGCGATCTCCAATAACTCATTGACACCAACACCCATCTAGGACCCTCCACCGCTGCCTGTCCCTCTGGCCCCATCTCATCTTCCAATCCCAGCCCCGACCGTGTATTCACCATACCCCCTGACCTTCCCCTCTCCAACGCTGAACGTTCAGTGCTCAGCAAAGGACTTAGTTTCATACCCTTGCCCCCTCATCTCAATGAATTTCGGGCTCGGTACGATGCTGAACTCTTCTTCCGCCGCCTTCGTCTCCGGGCTCACTTCTTTGGGCAGGAGTCCTCTCCCCGTTCAACGGATCCTTTTACCCACCTCCAATATTCTCCCTCCACCTGGATCCCTCCCTCTGGATTCTTAGTTTCTCTTGATCTTTTCATTGAGAACTGTCAGCGTGACATTAGTCGTCTCAATTTCTCTGTTCCTCTCACCCACTCTAATCTCTCTCTCTCTGAACTTGCTGCACTCCGTTCTCTCAGGTTAAACCCTGACATTGTCATCAAACCCGCTGACAAGGGTGGTGCTGTTGTTGTCTGGCGCACTGACCTCTACCTCACAGAGGCTGAGCGTCAACTCGCAGACACTTCCTCCTACTTCTCCCTGGACCATGACCCCACCACTGAACATCAAGCCATTGTTTCCAGGACTGTTACTGACCTCATCTCCTCTGGAGATCTTCCTCCCACAGCTTCCAACCTCGGACGGCCCGCTTCTACCTCCTACCCAAAATCCACAAACAGGACTGTCCCGGCAGACCGATCGTGTCAGCCTGTTCCTGCCCCACGGAACTCATTTCTTGCTACCTTGACTCCATTCTCTCTCCCCTTGTCCAATCCCTTCCCACCTACATCCGTGATTCCTCTGACACCCTACATCATAGCAACAATTTCCAGTTCCCTGGCTCCAACCGCCTCCAGTTCTCTGGCTCCAACCGCCTCCTCTTCACCATGGACGTCCAATCCCTCTATACTTCCATCCCCCACCAGGATGGTCTGATGGCTCTCCGCTTCTTCCTCGAACAGAGGCCCAAACAATCCCCATCCACCACTACTCTCCTCCGTCTGGCTGAACTTGTTCTCACACTGAACAGTTTCTCCTTAAACTCCTCTCACTTCCTCCAAATAAAAGATGTGGCTATGGGTACCCGCATGGGCCCCAGCTATGCCTGTCTCTTTATGGGGTATGTGGAACATTCCTTGTTCCAGTCCTACTCCGGCCCCCTCCCACAACTCTTTCTCCGGTACATCAATGATTGCTTCAGTGCTGCTTCATGGTCTCGTCTGGACCTGGAAAAATGTATTAATTTTGCTTCCAATTTCCACCCCTCCATCGTTTTCACATGGTGTATCTCTGAGACTTCCCTTCCTTGACCTTTCTGTCTCAATTTCTGGTGATAGACTGTCCACCAATATCCATTACAAACCTACCGACTCCCACAGCTACTTCGACTACAGCTCCACACACCCCACTTCCTGTAACGACTCCATCCCATTCTCTCAGTTTCTTCGCCTCCGTCGCATCAGTTCTGATGATGCCAGTTTCAAAAACAGTTCCTCTGACATGTCCTCCTTCTTCCTTAACCAAGGTTTTCCCCCACGGTCGTTGACAGGGCTGTGTCCGGCCCATCTCCCATGCATTCGCCCTTACACCTTCCTCTCCCTCCCAGAAACACGATAGGGTCCCCCTTGTCCTCACTAATCACCCCACCAGCCTCCGCATTCAAAGGATCATCCTCCGCCATTTCCGCCAACTCCAGCATGATGCCACCAGCAAACACGTCTTCCCTTCACCCTCACTGGCGGCATTCCGCAGGGATTGTTCCCTCCGGGACACCCTGGCCCACTCCTCCATCACCTCATACACTTCAACCCCCTCTCACGGCACCTTCCCATGCAACCGCAGAAGGTGTGACACCTGCCCCTTCACTTCCCCTCTCCTCACCGTCCAAGGGCCCAAACACTCCTTTCAAGTGAAGCAGCATTTCACTTGCACTTCCCTCAATTTAGTCTACTGCATTTGTTGCTCCCAATGCGGTTTCCTCTACATTGGAGAGACCAAACGCAGAGTGGGTGATCACTTTGCAGAACACCTTTGGTCTGTCCGCAAGTATTACCCAGACCTCCCTGTTGCTTGCCATTTCAACACTCCACCCTGCTCTCATGCCCATACGTCCGTCCTTGGCCTGCTGTATTGTTCCAGTGAAGCTCAACGCAAACTGGAGGAACAGCACCTCATCTTCCGACTAGGCCCTTTACAGCCTTCCGGACTGAATATTGAGTTCAACAATTTTAGATCATTAACTCTCTCCTCCATCCCCACTCCCTTTCCGATTTCCCCCCCCCCTTTTTTTCCCCCAATAATTTATATATATTTTTCTTTTCCCACCTATTTCCATTATTTTTCAATGTATTTCCATCCATTGTTTTATCTCTACCTTTTAGCCTTTTTCGATTCCTTCACCCCACCCCACCCCCACTAGGGCTATCTGTACCTTGCTTGTCCTGCTTTCTACCCTTAATTAGCACATTCCTCAGATAATATCACCACCTTCAACACCTCTTTGTCCTTTTGTCTGTGACATCTTTTGGTTATCTCCACCTATCACTGGCCCGTTATCCAGCTCTACTTGTCCCACCCCCCCTTAAACCCCCCTTATATTTCACCTCTTTTCTATTTTTACTTAGTTATGTTGAAGGGTCATTCGGACTCGAAACTTTAACTGTGCTCCTCTCCGCAGATGCTGCCAGACCTGCTGAGTTTTTCCAGGTATCTTTGTTTTTGTGCTGGAAATACTCAGCAGGTCTGGCAGCATCTGCGGGAGCTAATGTTTTAATGTTTTGAGTTGAATGTGACTTTTCTTCATAACCTGACAAAACCAACTGACAGAACAGAAAAAAGAATTTAGACATGACAAAAAGAACAGATCTGGGTAATAGTAGGAACCAGGGTGGGATGTGAAGGATACAGTTTACAGGTGTTCCGGACAGGAAAGATATTTGGATACAAATGAATAATGGATGATTTAAGTAGAATCAGCATGGACTGCCTCACTAGATATTGACAATAATAAACTGGAACTAAAAACTGTAAATAATCTCACTGCCGTTGTGTAATGTATTAGTATAGCAATGCATACATCAAGCTTTTTAAATGTGCCTTTTACATGGAGGACAGTTTCTTTGATTCTACAGAATCATTCTGACCTTTACTGAAGAACAAATCCAACACTAACACCACATGAATACAGACCTTGAGCTGGCCCCAAGTACATGGGCTACCACAAGGATGATGCAATGCCATCCCTCAGCTGCATCATCGCAAAATAAACGTGTAGGACTAAAAAAGTTTGCCTGACATGTTAGTGATTGATACTAAAATGAAATGTTAGTGATTGATACTAAAATCTCAACAATCAATTCATATGCTAGTTTAATGTTCTGAAAGTTACTTTAATTACTCAGTTAAATTCAAATTTTCAAAGGTCTCGTAAAACAAAGTGAGGTATTTGACAAACTGGAGTGGCTCTGTTTACATCACTTATTACTTAATGGCCCATCAATGCTGTATTCTAACTGGTGTCCTGTATTATTCTATTTATAATGCAGGTTTGAATATTCTGAATGCACAAGTCAAGTCAAATAAAGGCTTTACTCCCTATCCTATTTCTACTTAAAAGAATCATAGGATCATAGAATCTTACAGCACACAACAAAGCCATTTGACTTACAGGACAATGGAAAAGTTACAGCGCAGCAAGAGGCCATTCAGCCTATTGTGTCCGCACTGGCTTGTCCCTCAGGTCTACGATGTTTTGCACAATCTCAGTACAGTAAGTCACCTTTCTGTCCACAGCAGCGACATGACAAAGCCTGTTGCTCTATCAACATGGTGGGGGTTGGGCAATTCATATCTTAGACTTGCGTCAGAGGATCATATCATGTGGCTCATGAGTGTCGATTTATTCTCCTGATGCTGCTGTACTGAAGTCTGTTCTACGTGGAATTTATAGGTTTTTGCCAACTCTGTTAGAGCAATCCAAAACATGCTCTTTCCATAGCCCTGCATCATCTTCGCTTCAAATATGTATCCAATTTTCTCTGCCTCAACTGCAATCTGCTGCAAAGGATTCCAATGTCCAACATTGCCCTGCAAAAAGAAATTTCTCCTACCACCTCACTTTTTAATGACTACTTTAAAATCGATAACCTCTTGTCACGGATTCTCAAACAAAGGAAACAGTCTATCCCTATTCATTCAATCAAAACAAGTGACATTTGAAAAAGGCATAATTTTGTAGTATGCATCGTAGAATTTTATGGCACAAAAAGAGTATATTTGGTCCATCATGCTGTGAAAGCTCATCCAAAGAGTTGTCCCATATCCTTGATTTCTCCCCTCAACCCTCTGCAAGTACATGTCCAATTGTCTTTTGAAAGTTACTATGGAATCTGATTCCACCACCCTTTCAGGCAATGCATTCCAGACCTTAATAACACTTGGCGTGAAAACATTTCTCCTCATTTTCCTTCCAGTTCTTTTGCCAATGATTTTCAATCTCAGGCCTGTGGTTACTGCCCCACTTGACAGGGGAAACAGTTACTCCCTAATTGCTCTAATGACAACCCCTCCATTTTGAATATCTCTTTCAGGTTTCCCCTTACCCATCTCCACTTTATAGACAGCAATCAGCACTTCTTCAAACTCTCCACTGAATCCCTCATCTCTGATATCATACTAGTAAATCTCCTTCGTACCCTCTGCACGGACTTGACATCCTTCCTAAAGTGTGGTTACAGGGTAGGCGGGAATGTGGCAAAATTAGATCAGCCGTGATCTTATTGAATGGCGGAACAGGCTCAGGGAGCCAAGTGGCCTACTCCTGCTGCTAGTTTTTATGTTCATATGTTTGTACGTTCTCATAATTATATACAATATTACATCTGAGGCTTAACAGAGATTTATAAAGATTTAGCATGACTTCCTTATTTTTGTATTTTGTATTCAGTGTCTCTATTTACCCCAGATTCTCTCTCAACCACCTGATCTACTTGCCTGTCCGCCTTCAAAGATTTGTGAATATTCACCCCCCCCCCTCCCCGGTCTCTCTATTCTTGTACCACCCTTAGAATGGTAACATTTGGATTATATTGACTCTTCACATTGTTTCACCCAAAGTGTAGCACTTCACACTTATCCACAATATATGGCATCGACCATGTGTGTGCCCATATTCAATGTTAGTTTGTTACTAGCATGCTCACTAATTACTATGTATCTTGTGCTCTTTATTTCTCCCTACTCGAACTTCCAGCTCTGTAATTGAACATCTTTCTGGAAAAAAGGTATTGGTTAAGAGGAAGAGCTACATACTTAGGATGCTAAAGATTCTCATGCAACAGGTATGTGAGATGTCAGGACGTGCACTTACTACAGAACAATAATGATATAATTTACCTTAAGTTTCAAATAACAGCAATACATGCATTATGGTCAAAAAATCATAATTTTGGCAGGTTCATCAATTGACAATGGAATAAATTCAGAGATCACACTAGTTTTGAATTGATATCTGTGAAAGGATGACCACGTCAGCATGCCTGCTTTCTGCAACATTCTCATGAACCTGCATTTAGCTTTACCCACTCTTGACTGTCTTCTTGCAAAAATATTTCCAAACAAGTGGAGCATGCAACACAAAGTCATAAATCACAGAATGAATTTCACAAGACAAAAATGTGCACAGTTCTTCTCTTCTCCCAAAACAAATAAATCTTTCTAGATACTTTCAAAAGTAGTGTGATTAATTGTCTATAAATGCACAACACACATAAAATTTGAGAGAGATGAGATTTCATGCGATGCCAACTATTTTTGGTCAGCGTGGACAGAAATCCATAATCCTGTTTAAAAGTTTCCAAAACAAGATTGAGGGAATCCACACAGAAAGCATTTCTAGTTGTCTGATATTGAATGCATGGTCTCCTTGCAGTATATATACTGCTTAAGTTCAGAGTATACTTGCAGTTGGCAGAACCTGAACGGCGCAGCAGGGTCGAGATGCCGAGTGGCCTAATCCTGCTCCTAATTCGTATGCTCATATGTAACAGCACCTTCCGAGCACATGATCTCCACAACCTAGAAGAGCACGGACAGCAGGTGCATGGGGACGCCACTGCTTGAAAGTTCCCCTCCAAGTCACACACCATCATAACTTGGAAATATATCACTGTTCCTTCACCGCCACTGGAACTCCCTCCCTAACAGCACATGGGTTATTTGCATGGACTGCAGCAGTTTAAGAAGATGGTGCACCGCCACCTTCTCTCGTGCAATTAGGAATGGGTAATATATGCTGGTCTTGCCAATGACGCCAACATCCCATAAAGGAATTTTTTAAATTGCTCCCATTGTGCAGAGGAGTACTATTGGAATCTAACCACTAAATATGCAACTTACCAGTACAGAGCACAGGTAAGCTTCCAGTTGCTTGTTCAGCCAAGACCACCAAACAAGTTAAGATATTTGCTTGCTGGTTATCTGGAGCTGAGTGGGAAGAATTCCAACCCCAGTAATGGATCTACTTGTGCCAGGCTGACTGATCAATCAGGAAGAGTGCCCTTGAGTATTGCAGACCGGTGCAGCTAAAGTATTGGATTTTTGAATCTGTCACAGTGAGTTGGCGTGGTTCTGAACTACCGTTGACAGGCATGTCATCTTGGAGCCATCTTGACCCTAAGGAAGCCCTGTTTGACAAAGAAAGGATGGGGAAGTGCTTTTAATCCAAATAATGCTAATTCTAGAAATGTGGTTTTCTTTCATTAAGATACAATTCCATTGTTATGGCTTAAAATGGGGTTTTAATTGAACAGAGATCTCAGCTTTAGTGCCCTAAATTATGAGCAAACCTAGTGTCTTCTTAGCATTAACACTATTTACATTGAGGCAGCAAAGACCCTGTAATTTTCAATTCAACAGACATAAGCGATGCTGAAATAAAATCAATCTGAAGACATTATATTTGGCTCTTCAGCTTCAGCAAGAAATACAACTGTCTCACCATCCCCCTTTTTCAAAATCTGCACTATTCATCCAAACTCACTTTGAATCAGAAGGAACAATACCATATATATCAGCGATGGAGTAAAGGAGTTTAAGTTACACAAAGCTGACATGGGTTGGCAGCAAAATGTCACAAATAGTTTTAAAAAAGTGAAGTTCACTCAGGTTTTTGATCTGATACCTTAATCTGGCTTCTCTTTAAAAACACCAGATTAGACTTTTAAAATCGAGGCCTTGCTTAACAAGAACCAGAGTACACGTGACCTGCTTGCTGATCTGATTTTGCAGCTAGACTATGGAGGACTGAAGGGTAACAGCAAAAAAATTAAAACTTGGTTCCTCTATGAACCATGGAAAATGCATTCCTGTCAGCATTTTAATTACCACCCTGAAAAAGCCGACATTGACCATCTTCATAAATAGATTAAGGATCTTTAAACTCACGCTTCACTGGAGAATGTTACTAGTTACACTTAGAATGTAGCATGCTACAAAACAGGTACAACAACAGCAATAACTTTCATTAATATGGCATCTTTAACATAATAAAACATTCCAAGGCAATTCACAGGACTATTACCAAACAAGATTTGACAGTGAGTCACATAAGGAGATATTAATACAGATGAGCAAAAGCTTGTTCAGAGTCATAAAGCGTTATAGAAAGAGGAAAGAGAAGTAGAGTCAGAGGGGTTCAGGGAGGGAATTCCAGGGCTTATGGCCTAGACAGCTGATGGCACAGCCATTAAAATCGGGGATGCGGAAGAGGCCAGGATTGGAGGAGCACAGATATCTCAGAGGATTGTAGGACTGGAGCAGGTTACAGAGTTAGAGGGGACAGGCCTCGGAGGGATTTGAAAACATGGATTAGAATTTTAAAATTGTCTTCTCATTAAGCAAGGCCTCAATGTAGGACAGTGAACACAGAGATAATGGGTGAATGAGATGGTGAGAATTAGGATACGGGCAGCAACGTTTTAAGATGGGTGCAAGTTCATGGAGGGTGGGAATCAGGCAGGAACTGCATTGGTAAAGTCAAGTCTAGAGGTAACAAAGGCGCATATGAGGGTTTCAGCAGCAGATGAGTGAGGCAGGGACAGAGTTGGGCATTGTTATGGAAGTGAAAATAGGTGGTGTTAGTGATGGTGTGGATATGTGGTCAGAAGCTCATTGAGGTCAAATATAACAACAAAGTTGCAACTGCCTGGCTTAACTTCTGATAGTTGCCAGGAAGAGAGATGAAATAGGTGGCTAGGAAACAAAGAGGTGAGTGAAGGCAATGGCTTTGGTCTTCCTAATAGTTGGCGAAAATTTCTGCTCATCCAAGACTAGATGTTGGACAAGCAATTAGACCACAGGGAGACAGACAAGAGAGAGAGTTAGACCATAGAGAGACAATGGGTGAGCTGGATGTCGTCAGTATGCTTTTGTAAACTCTTGCTGTATTTTTGGATGATGCTGTCAAGGGACAAGCATGTGGGTGAGAAATAGGAGACGGCTACGGATAGATCCTAGTGGGGCACCAGAGATAAGAGTATAGGAGTGAGAAATGTTGTCTCATATGGTCACTTTACATTGTGATCAATATCCACTACATGGGAATAGATTAAAAGGCCATAGCTTAAAGACAGTTAGCTCATCTAACACCTAGCCAAATTTTAAGATTACAGAATGTAGACAGTTATCCTCCTCCTTCTGGTACAATGTCTAAGAGGGCGTTGGTAGTCACGGATTTCCACTGGATTGGTTCATGATTATACTTGTCAAAGTACTACCGTTGTATGCTGTTGCCTCCTGCAGTACAGCTGACCAGGAAATTATTGTCTTTCCACCTGCCACCAGGTGTATTGGAAAGATTTACAGGCTGATAATCAACCTGTTTAGCCACATTATGAATACACCTTCCATGGTCATCAAGTCCTGAAGTGGGACTTGAACCAAAACTTCTGGCCCAGAGATAGGAACACTACCACTGCACCACAAAACCTCCATTTCATATTATACATATACTAAATTGAAGAGACCTGTTTCTTACTGTTATCGGTACAGTCACAGCTGCATTACAATGGTCATAAGAGGATAATATGAAGTTACTATTGAGAGAAAAATTAGTAGCAAGCAGGCTAGATTATAGAATTGTAAACTGTTACACAATAACATGCAGCCAGCTTATACATACTTACTATTTATTCCAAGGCACTGTTATTTTGGACATTGTAGGTAACAGTATGTTACTGAAAAATGGTTAATGCTACCTCACAGAACACCTCGTAACTGTAAAGTATTTGTTTTAAAACATAACTCGTGAGTGACCTTGCAGTTTCAACACAGCTGTCCTGATCAGTGAAGTAAATGATTGAAAACACAAGATTAGTATATAAAAACTCTTCTAGGGTGTAAAACAAATTATAAACGTGTATTAGGTCTCTAAAAGATCATGGCTTTAGAAACGTTGGTTGGACACAGGCTACATCTAACGTTATTATTGCCGAAAGTGGGGGGAAAGAGCAAGCCTTACAACATTTTACCTGGTTAAGTTTTCTATCTTTGGTGGAATAGTTTTAAGTCTGTTTCCCCCAAGTGAAAGAGATTTGAGTCTTTGCAATTCTAGAAGCTGAGAAGGAACCTCTTCGAATCGATTGCCACTGAAATTGACAACTTCCAAACCCATCTTTCCCAAGTCTTTGGGCAGCGAGAATTCGTCCATTCTGTTATTTTTGGCTATCAATGTCTTAAGTTTGCCCAGTTCCAGGATTTCGTCGCAGATGAAGGTGAGTCCATTGGAGCTGATGTCTAGGAACAGCAGGTTTCTGAAGCAGGCGATACTTCCCGGGAAAACAGTAAATCTGTTGTATGTCAACAGTAACTGTTGAGTTTCGTTTTGCTTTTCTTCGCTGATTTCTTCCAAAGACACCGTATCCAGATCCATTCTGGACAAGTTCAGCACATTGTCTCCTTCCATATTCTCCAAAACGTCCATAGCTGAGCCAGGCAAAGCGAACATTTTAAACTTGATAGGGGGAGGGAGGGAAGGGTGGTGTGTGAACTCAGATGCAGTCTGTCGCCGAGTGCACCGCAGCAATCCCGATATCGGCAGATGATACGGCGCTCAACTTCCTCGCCGAATTTCAATGGAACATTTCCCAGACTGGAACGCTAAAGCGGGGGCCCCGGAATCGGAATTGTTTATGCCAGCCTCCCGAATGCGGATCCCTGGGAATGTGCGTCCACACGTTCCGGGGCTCGGCTGGGTGGCGCTGTCAATCAAACATTGTGTGTAAAGGTCGCAATGACGAGCACTCTGCGTAATGACGCACAGATTGCGAGTAAATCAGGCCAGAGAGAGACTGAGTGAAATGAACAGTCACTGAATGCAACTGAAGAGAAGAGAAATTGTAATGAAATTGGAAGTAAACGCTTGTTGCTCGCCAAAACAATTGGTAATTACCATTGGATGCTTTATAATACTGCAGCTTACTTGCAAACAACGGCTCATCAATAACTTGAGAAAACAGTCCCCCATGTGCAGGAACAGTTGAGTGAGAAACTAGAAAGAAAAAAAAATACAGCACAGAAGGAGGCCACTCAGCCCATTGTGTCTGTGCCAGCCTAAAAAGAATTATGCACCCTAATATTTCACTTTCCAGCCCTTGGTCTCTGGTCTGTTAGGTTACACTTCAAGTTCATAATCCAAGGTTTATTTTAAAAGCGATGAGTTTCTGCCTCTGCCACCCTTTCAGGCAGAATTTAAGACTCCCAAAAATTTCTCCTCAACGCCCCTCTACCTTAGTTCCAGTGCTGCTGCTGCTTGTAGCTAGTCCTACCAGGAGATCCGCTATCATGGTTTTCCATCACTAACTGTGTGAGATCACAGACTCATCAGAGATGGCTGGCTACTCATGTTACGAAGCATCATGACTGTGCCCTGGATGTGTCACACACCTTCTGGTCTCCATCTTCTGAGCCATTGTCCTACAAACTTGTGAGGATCTTCTGCCATTCCCAAGCTTCGTGCACTTTAAAGGGGTGACCCCCACCACACCACACCAGCTGAAGCTGATGAGCACCTCACTTAGCTTTGCACGACTGCCAAGTCAAGCACAACCAGCTACTTGGAGTCATAAGTGAGATTTGGAGAGTTGTGGGACACTGGTTTCTTCAACCCACCGCCTCTTCTGTTGTGAGTGTGCAGCTTGGCAGGGCATCAAGGGTACTTGCCCTCACAATCATCTCCCATATACCTCTACCTTCCATTAATTACTTTAAATTGATGCCCCCTGGTTATTCCGATCTACTCTAGTTCATTAATAATTTTGCACATCTCAATTAAATCTCCCCTCAGCTTCCTCTGTTCCAAAGAAAACAACGCCAGCTTATCCAATCTTTCCTAATAACTGAAATTCTCCATTCTTGGCAACATCCTCATAAATCTCCTCTGTACCCTCTTTAATGCAATTACAGTAATACAGTGACCATGACTATATGAAGTACTCTAGCTGTGGCCTAACTAGTGCTTTGCTAGTAGAACCTCTTTGCTCTGACTCAAAAAAGGAAAGTATTCCATGTGCCTCTTAACCACATTATCTGTCTGTCCTATTATCCTCACAGATCTGTGGACATACACTCTGATGTTCCTTGGTTTCTCTACACATCTCAGAATCCTACTGTTTATTGTGTAGTCACTTGCCTTGTTTATCCTCTCCAAATGTGGCTCAGTTAGCTCAGTTGGCTGAAGTGTGGTGCAGAATGATGCCAATGGCGCAGGTTTAATCCTTGTACCTGCTGTGGTTATTCATGGATAGCTGCCTCCTTGCCTTTTCCCAGGCTTGATGCAGAGTTATCACAGGTGACTGGCCACTCACTTCCTCCTCAAGCTATATAACTACCTCTCTCTCTAACAGAGAGAGATGTCTATGGTCCCTCATGGACTATGGCTAATTACCTTTACCTTCCCATCTGCAAGTGTAAATTTTAAAATTGATATCAGCACAATGGTCACAACCAATGATTCATTTCTTACTAGCTTGTATAATATCTCTATTAACTTGATATTTTTTGAAAGATTGAATACACAGTTTCTACGTGAACTGTTTTAACCTGACTTGTAATCATAGAAGTGGAGGATGCCTAGTCACAGCCACTATGACATCACTTGGCTTTTTAAAAATATAATTTAAAATAGTAGAGACCTGCAAAACATTTGAAGTCAAATTAATATCTTTATTGCAATAGTACTACACAAAATGGATTTTGATCAACTGGTCTCTTTGCTGAACTCTCATCCATCAAAGCAACAGGAGAATCCAACATTGCAACAATAGTTCTTTTAAATACTGGATTTCTAGTTCTTTCATTAAAGACTTTAACAGAACCAAAACCTCACTCTGGAAAAAGCTCCATAAATCTTTCCATGTGTAAAAACAGGCCTACAAATATAAGTACAATTTTTGTCAAGAATCTGGCCTTGTGAAGTATTTATAGTCATAAGCTATGAACATCCAATTAGGAACCATTTTCTCCAGAGTTGAAGAGACAGGTTTACTACTGATGCACTCAATATTATTCAAGGAATAAACACCAGACCTTCTGGTGAACAGTGATGAGAGGTGTGTAGTTTGGCTAGGAGTGGGTGGTTGGGTCAGTGGGTATATTTGGGACTGGAGTAATAGTAGGATTGGGGGGTATTCAGGTGGGTGGTGGGGTATGTGAGAGATGTGGTGGGCTCCACTGTTAATCAATGACCTACTACAGAAATTAACAGTGGGACAATACTAGGATAAGCACCTTGCAACAGGCTCAAGTCTCCAAAATTGAGACCAGTGTCCTTGTTTAGGATGCAAGTTTGATAGCAAAATTATAACTGTTCATTCCTTGAGCCTAAGCTTTTGTGGTGGTATGTTCATTGGAGTTAGACTGTGCAGAACTGGAGGGTAGCAACTGTTACCATCTTCTTTGTCTATGGAATCAATGCTAATATTTTTTTTTTAATTTACTGACAGCATTTCCAAACATTTTCATTCAAATCTGATGAATTTTCATTTTTAGCACAAATAGCTTCTGAATGATAAGTTGTATGAAAGAATTGTCCCAGCCATTTTGCCACACTTAACTAATTCCAGCATTTCATCCACTCCTCCCATCCACCCCATCCCATGCTATTCCATCTTTTCCGTGCCATCCCTCCCATGTCATGGCCATCCACTCTTGCTTTCCCCATCTCTCCCATTAAACCCATCCCATCCCTCATGGAAACAATTTCTGCAGCCAGGGTAAATTTGTTGTTGAGACCCCCTATCTTCCACTGTTTTTGATCTCCACCAACCCCTGTCCCTGCCGCTGCCACTAACTGTTGGCAGCAGGAACATACATCACGTGCTCCAGTCCTCCGCACACCCTGTTTGCCTCTATGTGTGCCAGGCAATGCCTGTCGAAAAAATTCACTAACAGACGCACTTGTTAAACTGACCAGTCAAAACAGTTGGAAAAGACAAAACTGAATATATCATTATTATAGATAGTAACAGCTTGGAGGTGCAATGGAGCAGCAACTAGAATTGTGCATGAAGTGCAGATGGGCAGAGACCTAGTGTAGGTAGGTCACTATCCAATTTTCCTTTGCTTTACATCTTGAAAATAGACACACTTAGGGCACAAAGCAGAGGAAAATTAACCCCAAAGTATCAGCAGAGCTCAGTTTTTAATATTCTTGCCACTGCATCAAGATATGGGTTCAAACCCCATGTTTGAGCATATTACCAAGCTGACAATCATAGTACCATGGGACTGCTGCCTTGTTAAGTTTTTAATGGCAAGGTGTTAAGCCAGGACAGTGTTCAGATGGACATTGAAAGTTCTGTAGCAGCATTTGAAGAAGTTTCCCTGATGTTCTGCCAATTACGCTCTTTTGACCAATACCATCAAAAACAAATTAAGTGATTTCATTGTTGTTTGTAGAACTTCCTGTCTTTGCTTACATAGTATCAGTAATTGCATCTCAAATTAATTCATTGTATATGAAGTGCTTTGGGATGTTTCTGAGAAATATATTACAGCACTTTGTAAAAAAAGAAAACAAAAGGCAAGAAATTTTACATCTGCTAGCTAACTATGAGACTGTTTTTATCAGAGGAACGTTCCTGAAGATTACATTTCAATTTACTGCATGATATCTCTATTTTTCTGTGGGAAACAGTTCTCTACCAGCTTTAAGGATTTGTGTACATGGACACCCAGGTCAATGTTTTCATCTACACTTTTTCAAAATCATGCCATTTATAGTGTAGTGCAATTCCACACTAATCCTTAAACTGCATTTCGCTTCACTTTTCTCTGCACTGAATTAGAAACAGAAAATATTGGAAATACTAAGCATGTCAGGCAACATTAGAAAGATAATCATACTGGAATATTAACTCTGTTTCTCCACCAAGGCTGCTTGATCGGCTCAGTATTTTCAGCATTTTCTGGTTTTGTTTCAGATTGCCAGCATCTGCAGTATTTTATTTTTGTATTTGCCCTCCACATTAAACTCTATCTGCAGTGCTTCTGCTCATTTCACCAACATGTCCATGCCTCCCTGAAGTGTACAACTAACCTCATCACTATTGCCTAGTTTCAGATCATCTGTAAACTTTATAATGCTGTTTATTAAAATTGTAAAGAATAATGGATCCTAAATTGACCATTGGGGAACACTACTGCAAAGCACCTCCCAGTCTGAAAAACATCCACCCATCCCCATCCTCTGGTTTCTGTCATTGAGCAGGCTTTGTATCCATGCTGCCACTCCCCGCTCAATTAAATGGCCTTCCATCTTCTTCCGAAAGTCCATATACATGTATGCTGCATTACCTTGATCAACCCTCTGTTACCTCATCAAGAATTAAATTGAGTTAGTCGAAGATGACTTAACGGATCCTTGATTAACTCATGCCTTTCCAAATTAAAGTTTAATTTGCCCCAATAATGGTTTCCAATAACTTTCCTACCACAGATGTTATACCAACTGGCCTGTAGATTCCTGGGATGGAATTAAATTCCTCCTCCATGGCAACTTTCGTGGTGGGGGTGGCATTTAATCAGACGGGAGGGTGGATGTTGGGGACCCCGTCACCTTCCGTCCACTGCCCCGATTAAGTCCTTGGCGGGAAGCTGGTGGATGTTCTTCCCATCCGCCACCTCCAATTGAGGCCCATAAATGGGCAATTAATGCCCACTTAAAGGCCTCAGCATGCCACTGTTAGTATTCACCCTGAGCCGGGAGGGGCATTCGCCTTGTGGGAAGCCCAAAAAGTAAACTCAGCATGGGGTTTAGGATTTGATGGGACATTATATAAAAACAAATGTGTTACCTGGTAATTTTTTAAAGAAGGTACTGGAGAACGTAGCCAATCTGGTAACAGGACAAAGGGCAGAATCATCCCAGGTTTGCACTAAGTACGGTAGAGGGCAGGAAGAAGGTTTTACCCGTTGGCTGCAATGGCGGGTTTTTGCACCGTATCGTCCCAATTCCGCCTCATTAATCACGCATTCCCGGGAAACATGCCGTTTCGCTGGCGGACAGCCTCCGATTCACCCACCATGCTGTCACCTCGCCGCTTTCTCAAGCCAGGTGCCATGCTTAAAGTGCAGCCGCGCTTTAGTGCTTCCAGCTAGGACTACTGCACAGAAGACAAGGCCCTGAAAGGCAAGAAGACTGCAGTCCCCTGATTCAGTGACACATCCCCAGGACACCTTCTGTTGGAGCTCTCAAAGGGCTGATTTGGTGATTACAGCCAGGAACATACTCGTACAAGCAGCAGAGGGCAGAGCTGGGACTGGATCCAGTTTTCCAGCCCACATTCCTGGTAAAGCACAGGACTTTAGAATTGGCCCAACAATGAATTACTTTATAGTGCCTTGTTGTTGCATAATATAACCTCTCCACTTTTGAAACAATCTTTATTTTATATACTAGCATTTGTGCATATGCTTCCCATCCATTTGATACATAATGGATTCCCACTGGCTTGCTGGCGCATTTGCATCTTTACTTCCTTGGTAACAGTACTTGCTGTTACTTGTTGTCAGGAGGTTCTGTTTGTTTAAAGGCCCAGATTTTCCACCCTAGCAGGAATCCGACTAGGTTGGCAGGAGGGAGGACTTTTTGTCTTCCTGTCTCATTCACCTGACACTAACGAGCATTACATTTGAAAAGGGGTCACCCTGACCTAGTGCAGTGGTTCTCAAACCTTTTTGGTTGAAGGATCCCTTTTCAAACGGAATCATGGACTCCTCATCTCAATGTTAATACTGTAAACCTCTGGCACATTTACATTTCTGACTGTAATGTTGATTAGTGTCCTGCATGAAACTTTACATTCTGTTTGATTTGGTAAACATTGATGTGATTGGCGATCTGTAAACTTTTATCTTTCCTTCAGCTGAAAGGTAATTCTACAGGTTCAATGATGTGCCTGTGGAATACTTCACTGCATAACACCTCCCTGCTCTTCCTGGAATGAGGTTAGGCTCCTATGGGGAAGACTGGCAGTTTTAGGTTTGACTGTCCACTGTACATGACTACTCACTGCATGATTACTGATTTGCCTCTCCATCTGCAGTTTACTGGCTTGTCTTTGCTGAAATGTTGTTGACACGTTGCCTGTTGTGTGGCATTTCTGCTTTCAGGACACTGCCAGTAACAGGGTCGCAGTATTATTCTGCATCCACTCACAGGCCCAACTGCTGTTCTCAGTGAATGAAGCTCGGCTTGATCATTATTCCAGGCCACTGGACCTCGTTGACATGGGGGCTTCTTCCTACCCTCGCCCCTTCCCAGCCTCTGAATCCATTCCCTGTGTCTCTAGGGCCTCTTGTCTCCTCTGTCAGCACTCTCAGTCAGCCTGAGGCCAACTGAACCAGATACCTGTCCATTTCCAGAGCTGCCTCAACCCCAGTGCCTGCCAGGTGATCGCTTACCACTGTCTCACTAAATGAGTGCACCAGGTCCTAGGCCTGATACCGGACTCCCCGATGCATGAGCTCTTAGCTGAACCACTCGAGCGGATTAAGAAAACCAAAATCACAACCAATAGCACATGCCCATCCTTCTTATGAAATAAAATAAGGAACACTTCGACCATGGTACCATGGATGGTTGGTGATAGTGACCTATTGAGTGGGGTGTGGTGGGGTATGCTGGTGGTCGCAAGAGTAAAGGGAGGGGGAGAAGCAATCAAGACTTACAACTTGTCTTGTGGAGTCTTAAATTATCATCCACCTGCTGGCCAACTCTTGCAGACTTGCAGTCCTGGTCAAATCAGTCAGCTGAGACTCCCAGGGCAGTCTCCCTCAGGCTGTCCAAGAAATTCAGGGACAAACAGTCAAAATATGGGACAATCCCTTAAAATATGAGACACTTGCTCACCCTGTGCCCACCACGTGCCACCACCATAATAGGTCCTGTTCAGATGATTCTGTAGACCTTTTGGAAGGTTGCTACAAACTCGAAGGGATTTGTGGATCCTAGTTTGAGAACCACTGACCTCGTCGATCTTCAGCTGCTGAGTTATTTCTAGTACACTACGAAGATACAAACGTATGAGTTAAGAACATGAATAGGCCACTCAGCCCCTCGAGCCTGCTCCAACATTCAATAAGATCATGGCTGATCTGATTGTAATCTCAACTTCACATTCCTGCCTAGGCCTGGTAACCTTTCATTCCCTTGCTTATCAAGAACCTATCTAACTCTGCCTTAAAAAGAGTCAAAGACTCTGCTTCCACCACCTTTTGATGAAGAGAGTTCCAAAGACTCACGACCCTCTGAGAGAAAAAGTTTCTCCTCATCTCTATCTTAAATAGTCGACCACAGCCACCCCTAGTTCTAGATTCTCCCACAAGAGGAAACATCTTCTCCACATCCACCCTGTCAAGACCTCTTAGGATCTTATATGTTTCACTCAAATCACCTCTTACTCTTCTGAACTTCAGCAGATACAAGCCTAGCCTGGCCAACATTTCCTCATAAGACAACCCGCCCATTCCAGGTATTAGTCTGGTAAACCTTCTCTGAACTGCTTTCAACGCATTTACATCCATCCTTAAATAAGGAGACCAATACGATATACAGTACTCCAGATGTGGTCCCACTAATGCTTGTATAACTGAACCGTAAAATTCCTATTTCGATATTCAATTTGCCTTGCAATAAATGAAAACATTCTATTAGCTTTCCTAAATACTTGTGTACCACATGCTAACCTTTTGTGATTCATGCACTAGAACATTCTGATACCTCTGCTTCTAGAGCTCTGCAATCTCTCACCATTTAGATAATATGCTTATTTTTTATTTTTCCTTACTCCATTTGCCAGATCTTTGCCCACTCACTTAACCTATCTATATCCCTTTGCGGCCTCATTATGTCCTCTTCACAACTTACTTTCTTACCTATCTTTGTGTCATCAGAAAGTTTAGCAACCATATCTTTGGTCCCTTCATCCAAGTCATTTATATAAATTGTATAAAGTTGAGGCCCCAGCACAGATCCCTGTGACACACCACTTGTTACAACCTGCCAACCAAAAAAATGACCCATTTATGGCTACTCTCTGTTTCCTGTTAGCTAGCCAATTTTCTATCCATGCCAATATGTTACCCCCTATACCATGAGCTTCTATTTTCTGCGAAAACCATTGATGTTGCACCTTATCAAATGCCTTCTGGAAATCTAAGTTCACTGGTTCAATCAATTACGGTTCCCTTTAAATTTAACCCCTCTGGTGTTATAGCAATTTTGGGTGCTAGGTGTTTTTTTTGCATCACTATTACTAAGGCATTAAAGTTTAGGAAAAAAAATCAATTAACACTTAATTTGGTTGTCCCGTGTCTTGTTTCTTTTTTAATGATGCACACAGGCTATCAACACTTTAGTTGAGCTAACTTTATTGATAACACATTTTCCTAACATGAACACATCTGCAGTGTCTGAACTCTATCCAGACAGGCTCCATCCAACATGTGCTATCTGACCTTCAACCCCCAGGTCAGGTGACCCCGCATATAGTACAGAGTACTGTATAGTATCTAATACTGGAGTCCACAACCACAATCAACTATTATCATGACATTTCCCTTTAAAAAAAAACTTTTATATAACTCAAAAACACAAAGTCTCTTATCTATTCTTTCTCCCTCTGTCTCACTCTGTTTTGATCACTCTGTTTTGTCTTTTACTGATCTCTGTATCTTTCTGTTTTTTTCGCAAATTTCCACTGGATGTTCTGAATGCTGACAGAGGTGATTTTGAAGGACAAGCAGCCTTCTCCAACTCTGTCACTATCACCCCTTGGATAGTATTCAGGACCCTTAGACTTTGTCTGGTTATCTGTTGCTTCATTGGTACATTCTGGTTTTTGATCTTCAGCTACTCTTTCTGGTTCAGAGCAGGGTCATGTTTCATTTGTTTTCCATAAGAATTTCTGGTTTCTCCTGTGCTGTTATCTGTTTGGAGCCTGCCCTATGTAAGACCATGGTTCTTCTGTGATTCCTGTGACAACAGCAGGATGCCAGATCCCTTCATGCTGAATCCTCACTCTCTCCCATGTTCAGGTCAGGCAGATGTCAGGCACCTCCATCAAAGTACTGTTTCTGCTGCTGCTGTCTCAGTTTGAGCAGGTCCTGCACACTGTAGTTCACTAGCTGTGGAAATAACAGCTGGAGCACAGTTGGAAACTTAGGTCTTAGCCTTCTCCCCATCAGGAACTGTGCTGGAGATGATCCAATGCCCTCTAATGGAGTATTCCTGAAATCCAGCAGATCCAGGTAGGGGTCTCTTCCATCTGCCTTTGAGTGTGTACAGGTGTTTTAGGGACTGCACAGTATGTTCCACCATTCCATTGGATTGTGGATATTTTGGACTTGACGTAATGTGGCAAAACTCCCAGTCCTGTGCAAATTTGCTAAACACAGTGCCTGAGAATTGTGGACCATTATCTGAGATGGACACTTCAGGTACGCCATGGTGAGCAAAAATTGGTTTTAAATGATTTATTACAGTGATGCTCTTACTATCATTTCTCAGCAGCACTCAAAAAAACTTTGAGTAATAATCTACTGCTAGTAGGTACTCACTGTTGTCAAATGTGAACAAGTCCACTCCAATTTTCTGTCAGGGCCTCCCTGGAACACTGTAAATTTGAAGTGGTTCTTTTTGTTGTACACTGTACACACTGCACACACATTCACCATTTCTCCAATTTGTGCTCCCATTCCAGGCCAATACATTACATCTCTAACTCTTCTCCTGCATGTTTCTATGCCGAGGTGACTTTCAGGAATGTGCTGCAGCGTTTATTTCCTCAGTGTTACAGGAATTATGGTCTCTTCTCCCTTGAAAAATATTCCTTCTGCTACATGAAGTTCCTCACGAAGGTTCCAGTATTCTTGTATAGCAGAAGGGTCTCCGCACCGATGTGTGGGCCAGCCAGTTTGCACAATCTGCTGCAGTTTTCTCAGGGTGGCATCGTTCTTGGTCACTTCCCTGATCTTATCCAATTTGGTTACAGCCGCAGGTAAGTTCTTTGTCAGCATTTGAACCTGAGCTTCCGTTGCTTTATCCTCTTCCTCCGTGATGGGTAGGTATGCACGTGACAGAGTGTCTGTGATGTACATTTCCTTGCTCGGTTTGTATTTAACGCTGACCTGGTACTCCTGCAGACGCATTAATAATCTTTGGATTCTTGATGGTGCACAGTTCAGGGGCTTTTTAAGAAGAGCTTCCAAAGGCTTATGGTCAGACTCTACCTCCACGACTTTGCCATAGACAAACTGATGGAAGCATTCTAGGCCAAAAACAATTGCTAGCAATTCTTTCTCTATTTGGGTATACCGCTGCTGTGTTTCAGTCATTGCCTTTGAAACGTATGCCACTCATTTTGCAAGAGGACAGCTCCCATGCCAGTCTTTGAAGCATCCACTGAGATCTTGACCAGCTGACTGGCATCATAATACTTTAACACTGGTGCCTGAGTCAGTGTTCTCTTCAGACTGGTCAATGCTTCCTGGTGACTTTGTTCCCAGTGCCATTACACATCATTTTGTAGAAGTTCTCTGAGAGGTGCTCTCAGGTCAGACATGTTCAGAATGAATTTCCCAAGATAGGTCACCATTCCCAAAAACTTCTCCAAGTCTTTCTCACATTCTGGGGCTGACATGTTCATGACTGCTTCGATTTTACTCGGGTCTGGCTTCAGTCCCTCACTTGTTAGTACATGTCCCAAGTACTTGATTTCACGAAGATCTATTTTGACTTTTCCTTCTTGAACTGGAGGTTCCTTCCTCTAGCTCTGGCCAGCACCTGCCTCAGTCTGTGGTCCTGTTCTTCCCATGAGGCTCCCCAGACCAGCACATCATCAATATAGGTTTCCATGCCCTCTAATCCTTCAAATAACTGTTTCACTGTTCTGTGGAACACCTCCGGAGCTGATTTAGTACCAAAAGGTAAGCATAAAAACCTATATCACCTGTGTTGAAGGTACAGAGATAGGTGCTGCGTTCATCCAGCTTGACCTGCCAGAAGCCTGAACTCGCATCCAAGACTGAATAGTATTTAACATCAGCTAGCTTACTTGTAATTTCTTCTACTGAGGGAAGCTGGTAATGTTCTCTTTGTACTGCCTGGTTTAGGTCTCTGGGATCCAGACAAACTCACAGATTTCCATTTGATTTTTCTACCATTACAATTAGATTAACCCACTTTGTTGGTTCTTCAATTTTCTTGATGTGAAGTTTCTCCATTCTGTCCAACTCTGCTTTCAGTCAGTCTCTCAACATCACTGGTATTTTCCTGGGTGGGTGTATTTTGGGTGTTACAGTTTTGTCAGTCTTGATGGTGTGTTCTCCTTTTAGGCAGCCAATCCCCTGGAACACATCTTTATACTCTCTCAGGATGTCATCAGTGGTGACAGATATTATTCTCTTGATTGATTAGCTTCAGGTTTTCACAAGCTTTGATTCCAAGAATGGGTTTTGCATAGTTTTCACCACTATGAATGGAAGCGCTTGAGACTTTTTTGTAGATCATTTTTGTCTTCAACAGCAATTTTTTCACCTGTATAAGTAGACAGCTTCACTTTTGTTTTAGTTAGCTGTTTTTATTTTGTCTGTCTTATAAAACAGGCTTATGGGAATGACATTTGCTTGTGCACCTGTGTCAAGCTTGAAATGCACCATCATGTTGGCAATTTTAAAATCAACCTTCCATTCGTCTTCTTTCCCCCCGTGGCAAGGTAAACCTATTCGGTTAAACTCATTGTTCACTTAAAACCTCAACAGAGAGAAATTTCAGATCTATCAAGGAACTTACTCAGCTTTACCAGCTTTGGCCTGGGCCCTGAAATCAAACATCCATCTACCCCACCCCAGGGCTGTTTCTGTTTAACTGCATCTAACTGCTTGGCTTATCATCTTCTGTCATCTGTTTAATCTGGCATTTTGTTGTCTATGCTGCTCTGCAGATATTTATTGCTTTCTCCAGTGCAAGATCAACTTTTCTCAAAAGCTGTTCTCTCAGAAAGTCATTTGTGATCCTGCAAATTATTCTACCATGGATGAGTGATTCTTCAAGCTCTCCAAATTCACTCTATTTAGCTAATTTTCTTAGCTCAGTTACGTACCAACTAATGTTGTCACTGCCTTGCCAGTATGTAAAAAATCAATATCTTTCATATATGATATTTTTCTTAGGGCTGCGGTAGACTTCGAATTTTTCCATTATTTCTTTCAAGTCATTTTGTTTCTCATCACTCTCAAAAATGAATGCATTATAGACTTCTAGGGCTTCTTCCTCTGCTACATGAAGAGAGATGGAAGACTGTACCTAAGGGTTTTGTTTATCACTGCCCATCGCTGTGAGATACAGCTCGAATTGTTGCCAGAACCTCCTCCAGTTTTTGGCTAGATTGCCCTCCAAACTGAGCTCCGTCAGTGGTTTCAGAACCTTTGTTGTTGAGTTTAGTTTACTTCTGATACCATGTCTTGTTTTTTGTTTCTTGTTTTAATGATGCACACAGGCCATTGACATTGTAGCTGAGCTAACTTTATCAATAACACATTTTCCAACATGTACCCATATCTACAGATTTTTAAAAATTTATTCACGGAATGTAGGCTTTGATTGCTGGGCCAGCATTTATTGCCCATCCCTAGTTGCCCTTGAGAAGGTGGTGGTGAGCTGTCTTCTTGAACCGCTGCAGTCCATGTGGTGTAGGTACACCCACAGTGCTGTTAGGAAGGGAGTTCCAGGATTTTGACTCAGTGACTGTGAAGGAACTGCGATATATTTCCAAGTCAGGATGGTGAGTGACTTGGAGGTGGCGTGGTGCTGAATGTTGTGGTTTGAAACTTGCAGGTGGTGGTGTTCCTATGCATCTCTGCCCTTGTCCTTCGATGCTGTAGCGGTTGTGGGTTTGGAAGGTGCTGTTGAAGGTGACTTAGTGAGTTCCTGCAGTGTAACTTGTAGATGGTACACACTGCTGTCACTGTGCATTGGTGGAGGGAGTGGATGTTGAAGGTGGTGGATGGGGTGCTAGGTAAGTGGGCTGCTTTGTCCTGGATGGTGTCGAACTTCTTGAGTGCTGTTGGAGGTGCAATCATCCAGATAAGTGAAGAGTATTCCATCACACTCCTGACTTGTGCCTTCCAGATAGTGGACAGGTTTTGGGGAGTCATGAGGTGAGCTACTCATCATAGAATTTCCAGCCTCTGACCTGCTCTTGTAGCCACAATATTTATATGGCTGGTCCAGTTCAGTTTCCGGTAACCCCCAGGATGTTAATCATGGCAGATTTGTCGATGTTAATGCCATTGAATATCAGGCAGAGATGCTTAGATTCTCTCTTGTTGGAGATGGTCATTGCCTGACCCTTGTGTGGTGCGAATGTTATTTGCCATTTATCAGCCTAAACCCGAATGTTGTCCAGGTCTTGCTGCATATGGACACAGACTGCTTCGGTATCTGAGGAGCTGCAAATGGCGCTGAACATTGTGCAATCATCTGCAAAAATCCCCACTTCTCACGTTATGGTGGAGGAAAGGTCATTGATGAAGTAGCTAAAGATGGTTGGGCCTAGGACACCATCCTGAGGAACTCCTGCAGCAATGTTTCAGGACTGAGATTATTACCTCCAACAACCACAACCATCTTATTTTGTGCTATGTACAACTCCAACTAGTGGAGAGTTTTCCCCCTGAGTCCCATTGACTTCAGTTTTGCTAGGGCTCCTTGATGCCACACTCAGTCAAATGCAGCCTTAATGTCAAGGGCAGTCACTCTCTCAGCTCACCTCGGGAGTTCAGCTCTTTTTTTATGCTTGGACCAAGGCTGTAATGAGGTCTAGAGCTAAGTGGCCCTGGCAGAGCCCAAACTGGGCATCAGTGAGCAGGTTATTGCTAAGCTAGTGCCGTTTGATAGCACTGTCGATTACACCATTTTGCTGACATAGATTATAGACTAACAAGTCAATAATTGGTCAGATTGGATTTGTCTTTCTTTTTGTGCACAGGACATACCTGGGCAATTTTCCACATTGTCGGGTGGATGCAAATATTGTCTCCGTACTGTAATAGCTTGGGTAGGGGCACAGCTAGTTTTGGAGCACAAATCTTCAGTACTATTGCCAGAATGTTGTCAGGGCCCATAGCCTTTGCAGTATCCAGTGCCTTCAGCTATTTCCTGACATCATCTGGAGTAAATCAATTGGCTGAAGACTGACATCGGTGATGCTGGACCTCAGGAGGAGGCCAAGATGGATCATCTACCCAGTACTTCTCAATGAAGATTGTTGCGAATGCTTCAGCCTTACCTTTGCATTGATGTGTTGGGCTCCTCCATCATTGAGGATGAGGATCTTTGTGGAGTGTCCTCCTCCAGTGATTTGTTTAACTGTCTGCCACCATTCAATACTGGATATGCAGAGCTTAGATCTGATCCATTGGTTGTGGGATTTCTTAGCTGTGTCTATCGCATGCTGCTTCTGCTGTTTGATATGTAAGTAATTCTGTGTTGTAGCTTCACCTGGTTGACACCTCATTTTTAGGTATGCCTGGTGCTGCTCCTGGCATGCACTCTTCATTGAATCAGGGTTGATCCCTCGGCTTGATGGTGATGGCCAAGTGAGGCAGCTGCTGGGCCATGAGGTTACAGATTGTGGTTGAAGACAATTCTGCTGCTGCTGATGGCCCACGGCACTTTATGGATGCATAAACCCAGCTTTGAGTTGTTTGATGTGCTGGAAACCTCTCCCATGTAGAATAATGGTAGTGCCACATAATACGATGAAGGATATCCTCAATGATTTCATCTCCGCAAAGACTATGCGGTGGTCACTCCTACCGATACTGTCATGGACAGATGCATCTGCAACAGGTAGATTGGTGAGATCAAGTAAGTTTTTCCCTCATGTTGGTTCCCTCACAATCTGTAGCAGAACCAGTGTAGCAGCTATATCCTCTAGGGCTCAGCCAGTTCTGTCAGTAGTGGTACTACCTACTCACTCTTGGTGACAGCAAACATTTGCTGGAATAAGTGCTTGATCCAGTTACTTGTATAGGAAACTGTTGGGTAACCTTAACAAGGATCCTTTCCTTAGTTTCTATTTCTTATGCACATGTCCAGTGGATGTTTCAGATGCAAATCACCATGTGCAATATTTGCTATCAGGCATTTTGTATAACCTTTTTTGAGGGAGAGGGTGACTTGGAGTACCAAACAAAGCAGCCCTTCATTGCCTCAGCTCACCCTCCCAACCTCAATCTCTGCACTCCTCTAATTTTGACCTCTTGTGTATCCCTATTTTCATCACTGCACCATTGGCAGCCATGCTTTCAGCTGTCCAAATTGTAACAAGCTCAATCCCTGACTCCAAATATGGATGCAACAAAAATCCTTTTATTGTGTTTCATATATATATAAGTCCATATATACACAATAACGTGGATTTTCATGGAATTGGGATGACTCCAGAGCCACTTAAAAATGGTAGGTGTCACCTGATTCTAGGATTCCCGTCCCCATTCTCAGCATCAGCAATTTTTGCCAGCTGGGGACAAGGGTGCGGGAATGAGTCCACATCCTGCATTCCCGATCTCGCCCCTCAGAGGAGTTGTGAACCATAGTCCAGATTCAGGAACCTTTTGAAAAGTAAATTCAAAAGGTCTTACCCAGGCCCCCCAGCCACTCCCCATGGTCCCTTATGCCCTCCATGCCAACTCGTGCCTCTTCCATGCCCATTCATCAATTATAAAATATGTACCTACCCAAAAAGCCATATAATAACAATGGCAAGTGTGGAACTGTTGAGAGAAAAACACCCATTCAGAACTGTAATTTGAAAAAAAAGCTTCTGTTCCTACAACCCTATAAAAGTGTCAATACAGCTGAAAATTGGTCTATTTCCAAAAATGGGCATTTTTAATGAGTGTCCAGTCCTCCTCCACCTGTGAGTAATCTGATGTAAAATCACTGAAAATTACATAGAAAAAGACATCTTAAAGTATCAGTAAAAGAGGCTTCAAACAATTAATCCTCTTAATCTTGTCCAAGTAAGCATTGAGACATTGACAAAAGAGTTTACAAAAATAACAACTTATGGGCCCAGAATTTTCGAGGAGTGGGAACCAGAATTGCTATTCTGCTCCTTTTTACTTACCCTGGTCTGGAGATGCACATTTCTGGCCTAGACTTCCGACCTGGGCCTGGTGAGAAATGTGCAGCGCAGCAGCTCCCGAGTCCTTTCTGTGCAGCGCAGCAGCATCGGGGGAAGTGAGGTCATGATCCCTTTTTACAGCACTAGCTGTTGTAAACTGGGTAAATTTAAAGGTCTCAGCCACTTTGACAGGAGAGAAAGTAAGTCTGTAAGTGGGTAGGATGGCTTCGGGTGTGGGGTTAGTCGGGGGTGGGGGCTGGAAGAGTAGTCGGTGGTCGGGAGGGTAGTCAGGGTTTCGGACGTATGGTTGGGGAGTCAGAAGGATAGTCAAAGGGCGGTAGTTGGGAGGATTGTCGGGGAGTCCAGTGGGGGGGTTGGCGGGTGTCAGTACCATAGTTACCCAAGAGTTATGTGATTTTAATCCTTCTAAAGTTTCCTAAGACAGTCAAAACAATCTAAAGTCTCTGATTTAAAGCAGAGCATCAGATGTTTCCAGGTGCAGGGTAATTGCCTATTGGAAGTTTAAGCTTCCTGGGCAATTTAAGTGCGGTCCTTGTGTGGAGACTTACCGGGCTTCTGCCACTAAATTTCCTGGGATATTTCTGGGGTACGATCCCCACCCGGGGAATGGAAGATCAGGGCCATTATAACCACTTAAAGATGTCAATCAAGCAAAGTCAACAATTCACTTGACTTGTTGGAACAGTGTGCCTGTTGAGCTAATGCTTTTATTAGTCTGGGCTCTCGGCCAAACAAACATAATGAGGGCAGGTGGAAACCCAGGTGGCCAGACCCAATCTGAAGAGAATCAGCTGAACCATTGATAGAGACCTGGGAATTTGAAACATAAATACGTTCCACCAAAACCACTTACACTGATGTTTTCTGTGATTGTTTACATTGGTTCAAGATTCAATTTGCCCAGATCAAGCCCTGCCCATCAAACTGACCATGCCCCCAGGTTGAAATTTTGACATTCTGCTGATCATGCTGCGTTGAGAAGGCTCTTCAAATTTTGCTCATTTTATTAGATGCACAAGCTCTAGTTAGGGACATTTTAAAAGTTATTTCATATCAAAAATAATTAATTTACCTGCTGAGTTTTTCCAGATATTTTTATTTTTATTTTGGATTTCCAGCATCCTCAGTTTTTTGCTTTTATATTATAATTAATTTATAAGTGTACATCCATGAAACTGTTAAAGAGGTCAGTTTAGTTTTTATATGTAATTTTCAGTGATTTTAGATCAGGTTACCCACAAGTGGAGGAGGACTGGACACTCATTAAAAATGCTTATTTTTGGAAATAGACCGATTTTCAGCTGTATTCATAAAATGGCACTAGTTATCCGTCTTAAACAGATAAGGACGTTTTTTAATGGAAAGGACAGAAAATATCACACTTCAGGGCTGCAGGCTCGAAGCGCCATGTGGCTCCTATTTCTTATGTTTACATGTTACGTTATTACACTGCCTGATTGCTCTGGTTCATGGAAGGAAGATTGATTATGCAAATGAATTTTAGTGAAACATGACCTGTAGCAAAACCCGTGTGGTTTCAATAGCATTTTGTGTGCAATTTCTCCACCCTTTTCAATTATTCAGGCAGTTTCCTTTAGCAACAAGACCTCTTAATACAGTTTATGTTAATGGAATATTTAAACTAATGATTTGTCACCAGTGGCATCACACCATTTGCCACCAGAGGGCCCATTGATAAAGTCCGAGGATTATGGCTCAGGTTATGATGTAAACACAGCTATCAGAAAAAATAGTCACTCGAAGTAACTGAAGCATTCCTTCTCCCACTCCCACCAGACCATGGAGATCAGCAAAAATGTTTTACTATCATTGAGCAGTTGTCTGCCATTTGAAGGGTTCAGTTTGCCAAGACCTTTTCAGCAAGGTGGAATTACTTAATTAAAGGTACACAAGCAAATGGGATTGTTTGTGATGACCTTTGCCCATAACCTGAGACTCATTGCAGGTTATGGAACTTTCTTTTTCACTGTTACATGCGGGATGTCTTCCTCTACACTTGGCAATTACTGAGCTTGGAGCTGAGAGTTGTACAATGGACTTTAAACCCTTTTAAAATTTTGCTATTAACTAGAAGTTTTTCTGTCTCAAAATATAGGGAGCAAATCTGGCTGAAAAAGTGCTTCTTTAAGCAAACATTTCCATTTAGTAGAATATTCATTAACCAGCTTGTACTGTGTCAAAGTTTATGGATTGATAAACCACTAAAACTGGGGTGTAAATTTTACAATGTAGAAAATAAAATTGTCTCCCAATGAAACCAAATAAACTAGGGAAAGAAACAACTATTATTTATACAGAGTCTTTTCATAATTATCACTAATATCCCAATGCAAAGATAAATGGAAATGCCCAGTACTGAGTTCTGGTGCTGCTGGGACTGCTAGAACTGCCAGCCAATCAGATTGGACAGCAGCTCTCAAGGGTGGGACTTCCTCTGACAGAGGGCCAGAAGTCCCACCCTCACCTCCTTAAGGCCACCTGGTTCATGTTATGACTACGGGGCAGCTTTGTTCAATATCGTTTGGTTGTGACCAACATTTTTTCTGTGGTGGTGGGGGTGGTGAGCAGTACCCTCCCCTGTACAATTCAGCCCATTATCACTGATGCAAAGTAATTCCTCTTGGGACCGACTACACTCTCAATGCTAGCAATTTAGATAGTCTCTATATAATCCACTAGTGCTAATCTGAGGTGCAAGATGCCTTTACGAGAACGTGTACAGATTGACCACATGATTGTATTATCCCATTGCTGTGCAGCGCAGGCTGCAATGTTAATCAGTAGTTTAGAATAGGGTCTGGTTGGAGAAGCACACGTGTTGGTGCTCTGTTGCTTGTGTAAATAAACAGCATGTGCTCCATCTTATATCAGTCTCTGCATCTGCAGTATATTGTTTGCCAACTCACCCATCGGTAGATAGGCGCACAACCGTGTTGACAAGCAAAGTGACCTGACAGAAGGAATATAACAACTGGCAACAAAGCAAAACACGACCAGTCAATGACACCAAGGAAAGCCTCGAAAATTCCGGTGAAGTGAATCTGCCTTGGAGGCCGATTGTGAGTACAGCCCTCACCATTGTTGTTAAAGTTATCTCCCTCCAGTATGCCAGTTTGGCCATATCGAACCAGTTGATCAGACCACTGATGATTGGTCACATCATATTGAACGCCATGCTTTCTTCTTTTTGGCCAACGACATATATGGGGAGGAGAAGAGGTGGGCGATCCCCTTATTGACATGTGGCAGTAAAACATACGGCCTAATTCATAGTCTAAGGGCACCCAATGCCCCAGATTCCAAGAGCTTTGATGAGTTGCTGAACCTTGTGAAAAACCACTTTCAGCCGAAATCGTCGGTAACAATGCAGTGTTTTAAATTAAATTTGAAGTGTCACACCCCTGGGGAGACAGTCGCTTGCGATCTAGCAGCCTTAAAACTACTGACAGAGCACTGTGAGTTCGGGATGTCAATTAACAACATATTAAGAGACCGATTAGTATGCAGGATTAACGACGACACCATTCAAAAAAGATTATTGTCAGAGACAAATGTAGACTTCAGCAAAGCGCTGGAGTTGGTGTTCACAATGGAGAGCGCAGTCAGGGATTCAGAAGCCATCAAGGGAGCACAAAATGGTGCCGTCCTTCATGTTGGGATGGAAGCACTGGTTAGAAATGGCACAGGGCTCTGCAGAAAGGTGGGAAACAGCCACCAATAACAGACCAGCAAAAAGCAATGGTTTATCAGAGAAAACCCACAATAGTAATGGCAGAAATGGAACCAGAAGGCCTGCAAACAAACAACAATTTAAAAGAATAGAGTGTTTCTACTGCCATCATAATGGGCACATTATGTGATGTTATAAAGACAGATTGAGACAAAATTTTAAACAACAAGGTAGAAATCATGACATCCACATAATAGAGGAACCAGAAGAAACAGAGATAGGTATTTACTCACTACACAACTTATAAATGGGTAAAACAGAGCCAATCTATGTGACAGTGGAAGCCAATGGAAAATCCATCCGAATGGAGGTGGATACAGTGGCATCCATGACAGTTATAGGGGAACAAACATTCAAATATCTAAATGGAAGAGACCACTCATTATATCTGGAAAATTCAGATGCTAAATTAAAGACGTGTATGTCTTCACCAGTATGACTAAGAAGTATATGCAAGGTTCCAGTAAATTATGGAAGCCAGGCTGTTAATTTACCCCTGATAGTGGTAGCAGGGGAGGGTCCAAGTCTATTTGGTCAGAACTGGCTTAAAGAAATAAAGTTGGAGTGGACCGAGATTTTTCAACTCAGAATGAAAGACTTGCAAGAATTATTACAGAAATGTGCCTCTATTTTCAGGGAAGAGTTTGGGAAGATTCAGGGGCTGCAAGTTAAAATCCACGTGGATCCTGGTGCAACCCCCAGATTCTTGAGGGCGAGGTCAGTGCGCCATGCGTTATGAGAGAAAGTTGATGTTGAATTAGACAGGCTGGAAAGGTTGGGAGTCTTACAATCTGTACAATTTTCCGAATGGACAGCGCCCATAGTTCCAGTACTATGTCTAGTTCCAGTACTAAAGCCTGACCAGAGTGTGCGAATATACGGGGGCTACAAGTTGACCGTTAACAAAGTGGACAGACTGGACAGGCATCCTATACCGAAAATTGCTGAATTCATGCTGGCAGGGGGAACCGCATTTATGAAACTTGACATGAGCCATGCTTACCAGCAATTTGAGCTAGAAAAGGCCTCTTGGGATTTTGTGACTATCAATACACATAGGGGGTTATACCAGTATACCAGGTTACCCTTCGGAGTCTCATCAGCTTGTGTCATTTTCCAATGGACTATGGAAAATTTACTTCAAGGTCTATCCCATATGGTAGTTTACCTCGATGAAGTCCTAGTAACAGGACAAACTGATGAGGAACACCTGGCTAACCTGGAAGAGGTATTGAAGCGTTTCTCACAAGCCGGAGTATGTTTGAAAAGAGAAAAATGTATCTTCCAAGCAAATGAAGTGGTTTACCTGGGCCAGAGGTTTGACTCGCAGGGCCTTCTTCCAGTAGAAGACATGTTGAGAGCTGTTCATGCAGCGCCAGCACCGAAGAACCCCATAGAATGCAAGTTCTTCTTGGGAATGATTAACTACTATGGCTGTTTTCTCCCAAATTTGAAAATAGTTCTGGCTCCATTATACGGGTTACGCAAGAAAAACCACAGGTGGACTTGGCAAGCTCCACAACAACAGGCTTTTATGACAGTAAAGCAGCTGCTACATTCATCAACAATGTTGGTACATTTGGACCCAAAGAAAGAATTGATTTTGACCTGCGATACATCCCCTTATGGAATGGGGGCAACACTCTCCCACCGGATGGCGCATGGCTCCAAACGCCCCTTGGTTACATTTCAAGAACACTCAGTGTCGCAGAACAAAGATACTCACAAATAGAGAAAGAAGGCTTATCCATTGTATTTGGCATTAAGAAGTTCCACCAATACATCCTTGGTCGCCACTTCACCATTGTATCTGATCACAAACCACTAACTGGCTTGTTTGGAAAAGATAAGGCAATAACTCAACTTGCCTAGGCACACATCCAAAGGTGTGCACTGATTCTAGCTGATATATTTTTATCCACTGGCCGGGAAGTCAGATTGCAAATGCTGATGCACTGAGCCGATTACCTTTAAAAGACAGCAATGTGAACGTTCCCATTCCTCAAGAACTTGTCTTCTTATAAAAATTTCTGGATTCGTCACCAGTACATGCCAAACAAATGAGAGAGTGGACAGACCACAACCCTGTTTTGTCTCTTGTCAGGGAACAAGTTTTACAGGGATGGTCTAACGAGCCAAAGTTGGATGAAATGAAGCCCTATTTTAATAGGAGATACAAGCTCACCTGCCAGGATGGCATCTTGCTGTTGGGAGCAAGGGTCATTGTGCCTCTGAGAGGAAGAAAGCCATTAGTGACCAAATTGCATAGTGTTCACCCTGGCATCTCTAGAATGAAAATGTTGGCGTGCAGCTACTTATGGTGGTCAGGGATGGCCACAGAAATTGAAAACTTGGTCAAGAGCTGCCTACGGTGCCAACAGGTACAGAAATTGCCCCCTTCTGCTCCATTGCATCCCTAGGAATGGCCAGGAGGGCCCTGGGTCTGCCTCCATGTTGTCTACATGGGGCCTTTTTTGGGCACAATGTTCCTCTTGATTATAGACGCTCATTCGAAGTGGATGGATGTATATGAAGTAAGATCACCCACATCTGTCACCATAGACAGATTGCGTCAGAGTTTTGTAATACACGGGTTACCAGAGATAAGAGTGTCTGATAATGGAACGGCATTCACCAGCAGGAAATTACAAAGGTTTACAAGTCTCAATGGCATAACACATGTTAAGATCTCGCCATACCCCACCCTGCATCCAATGGTACGGCCAAGAGGGCATCCAGACCTTCAAGTCCAGAATGAAAAAACTGGATGGAGACTCTATTGCAATTAGATTATCATGTTTCCTACTCAGCTATAGGACATGCCGCACATGACCACTGGCATTGCCTCCACAGAGTTACTGATGAAGAGACATCTCAGGAGTCTCATAAGGCCGAATTTAGGGGGGAGGGTAGAGAGAAATCAGGGGACCCAGAAAAATGGACACATTTACCACAGTTGTGAAATAAACTTCCCTGCTGAAGACACAGTTTTTGCAAAGAACTTTGGAGATGGGCCCAAACAGCTACCGAGTGAAGTTAGGATAGGGGTCCTGTCACTGCACTATCACATTTCGATTGAAGGTCAGATAATTAGGAGACATGTAGATCACCTCAGGAGATGGGAAACAGATCTACAAGAAAGGATGCGCCAAGCATTCCCGTTGGAGTCTACACCACATGTAGAAGGAATTCCTCTTGGTTTGGAAGTACCTGTAGGATCCATTGAGCCTGAGATTCGAAGAGACAAACTTACAGGTTCCTACTGGAGAGCCTAGTGGACAGATGACTTCTGAGAGGGAGACCTCAGATAAACCATCCAAAGTCGTACAACTACAATGTTTGACACATTTGAAGAAGCCTCCAGAGAGACTGAATTTGTAAATAGTTTATGTAAATAGTTGATATATTGTAAAGATTTTAAATTGTACTTTTGAGTAAAGGGGGAGGGATGTGGTAATCTGAGGTGCAATACACCTTTAAGAGAATGTGAGCAGATTGAGCACGTGATTGTATGTACCCAATGGCTATGTAGCACAGTCTACAATGTCATTCAGTAGTTTAGAATAAGGTCTGGTTGGGGAAGCACACGTGTCGGTGCTCTGTTACATGTGTTAATAAACAGCATGTGCTTCATCTTATATTGGTCTCTGTGTCACCCACCGGTAGATAGGCGTGCAACCATGTTCGCGAGCAAAATGACCCGACAGAAGGAACATAACACCACCTGACCTGCCAAGGTTGACATGTGTATACTTGTTTCTGCCTGCAGTCAGACATCACTCCTCACATTCTTTCCCAACGCTTTCATCTTGTTCTTATTGTCCAATCCACATTTAGCTCACCCTACCAGTCTTAATTCTCTTCCAACCAACCCTAGGTTTGCACATATCTTTCCTGCTGATGCTCCTTTTCTCATCCTTGCCCTCATGATAAAGGACGCTTTGAACATGTGAAACTTAACTGACAACCTTTGGGCCTAGATTTTTCTGTTGATTATTGTTCAATTTCAGGTGATCCCTGTGACTGGCAATTGTGGAAAATCAGTGGTGCCTTCTGCTAGTTGCCACCACTGCTGAGCAAAATTATAGCGACTGTTGAATATATCTGCCCAAATATGGCTGGGTATATTTAAATGATGTTAAGGGTGGAATGGTATCATATATCACATTATCCAACATTACCACCATAGCAACACTGATGTTAAGAACATCAATATGCTGTAGGAAGGAGGGGATTTAAAGTTTAAATCTCCAAGACATTTTTATTTATTTCAAGTTGATTGATTACAACTCCAAAACCTACAAATTTTACACCTCTTTAACTCCCTGGAGGCAGCTTCCTGGTTCGATATACTGTGGGGTTACAACAGTCATATTCCATACCCTCCCAGAGATAAACATCTTGCACAGGCATGATTACCTCTGGGAATGTGCCAAAAAAGATGTTAATGAGGCTGTCCCTCAGAAATTCATAGGGCACAGATAGTATATCGAGTACATAAAAGTTACAAGATGGAAACAGGCAATTAGCCCAACCGTCTGTGTTGGCATTTCCCCACCAGGTGAGCAAATAGTTCTAATCACATTTACTGCCCTGTTTCAGTATCTGTTCAACCCATTTTTCGTCATCCGCCTCTCCAATCTAATCTTGAATGTTGACATAGATTCTGCCTTAAACATTAACCCTGAATATGAACTCCACAGCTTCACAAAACCGTGTGAAGTTTCTCCTGCCCTCTGTTCTAAATTGCTTAAATTTAATCCTGTATCTAGATTCCCTTGTTATTGACCAAACTACTGAAAACAGCTCTTCTACCTACATTCCCCACTCTTTCAGAATTTTAAACCCTACACCCCATTGCTCTACCACCTGCATCATTCCAGCAAAATTTTACTCAATATTTTTTAGTTTTCTTTGTATTTGTACCTCCTCCTGTCAGACAGCATCCTAATAAATCTATGCTGTACCTTTTCTAAAGCCTAATCTTCTGAGTCTGAAGCCCAATAATGCACACAGCACTTTAACTGAGGTCTTATTAAAGTTTTGTGTGGCAGATCACTACCTTGAGATGAAAACTAGAAATCCATTAGCTTTTTTTAACATTGAAACATAGAAAATAGGAGCAGGAGTAGGCCATTCGGCCCTTCGAGCCTGTTCTGCTATTCGTTATGATCATGGCTGATCATCCAACTCAATAGCCTGCTCCCGCTTTCTCCCCATACCCTTTGATGCCCTTCGCCCCAAGAGCTATCTCTAACTCCTTCTTGAAAACATACAATGTTTTGGCCTCAACCACTTTCTGTTGGAGCAAACTCTCTGGGTGAAGAAATTTCTCAACAACCTTATCAATTTGAGTTGTTGCCTTTAATGTTCCTGAATCAGTACTCCCATGTCCCTCTGTTCCTTCCCTGTACCAAGTCTACTCCTATTCATAATTATAGCATTTTTTTAACCAAAATATATCATCTCATAGTTAATGACGTGAGGAACCAAACAGGCTATAGCAAAGCCCATTCAACTACAGATCCAGCAGGATTCCTGTCAGAGAAGAAAATGTTGGTTGGCTGAATGTCCTTGCCCTGTTGATGATCAAAATAGTTTAATTTTTAAGAAATGTCACTGTATAAATCTCATGCCAGAGCCTGAGCACATAATCGAGGCTGACACTTCAGTGCAACACTGAGGGAGTGCTGCATTGTTGAAAGTCCCACCTCTCCTTCAACTGAGGCCTCATTTGCCCTCTCAGATAGACATAACAGATTCTGTGGCACTATTCAAAGAGCAGTGCAGTCCTTCCTGGCCAATATTTATCTCCCAACCAATATTATTGAAATAGGTAATCTGATCATTTTCTCATTGTGGTTCATGGGATAATAATTAGATTTTGTTAGAGCAGCAGTGGCTCCAGTGATGAGCCAGAAAACCGGGGACCACCCCTGCCACAACGGGGGGGATCCCTGACCTATCCTTTAAAGGAAAACAGCCTGCCTCCAAGAGGGCCTAGCCATTCAGAGGGCTGGCCCCTCTTTAGTCTTAGCAGTGCCACTGGAAGCAGTGGCCATTGCTGGGACTGCACCCAGCTGAGAGACTGATCAATCAACGCTGACCTCATAGCCAGGTAAGCAGGCTCAGGGTTCACTGGAGCCAGTCAGGTAGGCCCCACTGAGCGGCGGGGTCGTGGGTTGGTTGATAAAGCTGAGGTTGTTGCCACAGCGACAGCCATTACCACCGGAGGTGGGGTGGGATGAGCAGGAGGACCCCTCTATGGCCCGATCAGGAGGCACCTCCCCTACCCAGCCTGCAGGGAAGCCGCCAGAGTTCACCAGGGGCTCTCCTCACATGGCAGAGGGCCCACCCACCACTGGTAAAACACCGGCAGTGGTGGAAAAGGACCTTAAACTGGCCATTTATGTGACAGAATTGGCCTCTGGGCAGTAAGGCCATCCTCCACGTTCCATGCCACTGGCAAAATGCCAGGAAGGCAATGGGCACTCCATTCCTTGTAGTCTTGTAGCAGCAGCTGTAGGCATCTTCTGCCTTTATGCTGGGGCTCTGCATGGGTGGAAAGAGCGTAGCCCTTGTCACCAAGTATCCATCCACGAAGGGGTTTGCCTGTGACTGCCTCAGGATGAACAGATCACAACAGCTTCCCAAGAACCTTGACAAACCTGCAGGATCTTTTTGCGATGGTCACATACTAGTTGTAAATTCAATGAGTGGAAATCCTTCTTGTTGATGAAAGCTCCTGGCCTTGATGGCCACATGTGTGCAGCCAACTACCCCTGCACTCTGAGGAATCCAGAAATGGATCCAAATCCAATCCGCTCTTGGACTGACTGGCCTGATCTTTGTGAAAGTGTATGTATTGTCCTATCCTCTGGTATAAGGCTTGTTACCAGTTTGGTGCAGCAATGGTCCCTGACTGACATATCCCACAGATGTCTGCAGAGAATAAAAGGAGAATGTCATGGTGACCTTCTCCATCACAGGCAATGGGTGGCCATCATATCCTATTGGCCTCAAATCCTCCTGCAGCATTGCACACAGCTCTGGCAGCACCTTCCTGAACAGAACCAATCTTTATTGACATTAATGCTCTAACACTTGTCTCTCTCTTTTATTCTCCTCCTCAATGAATGAGTCAAAATATGAGTACATCACTAGTTGATGCACTCAGGCCTCTCAATCACCTAACTCTGCGTGCATGAGTTGCACCTTGGAGAGACCTTCCAATAATTTGCCACTGATGTGTAAGCTCACTTTGCAGTACCTCCAGGTTATCCTTCCAGTCTGGAAACAATACTGCTCTCAATGGCTTCCATCTCCAGCCACCGCTCACCTGTCATTGGGCCCCTGCCTCCTTATAGTTGGTCAGCCACTGGATCTTGTGTGCTCCTGGTGAAATTTAAAAAGCCCCTCAAGGTAGCAGTCAATTGGCTGCTTAACAGCCTGTCTGCCATTTCTAAATATGCTCTCGGCCCTGCTGCCCGACCATCTCCGGGAAAACTGACTGGCAGTGGGAACACGTCAGGGTTCCATTTCGACACATCCCTCTGTGATTTTACCAGCTCCCTGCCTCCAATCTTGTTGCCCCAGGGCAGGCAAAATTCCGCTCATGATCTTTCTCCTTCTGGACTAAGGCCTCCTCGTGTGATTCACTGGAGAACCTGGGAGCTTTTCGTTGTTGCTCCAATTTTGCCCTTCCCCTTACTGCCACTTACACCACAGGCAGTCAGCAGCAGCAGCTTCCTCATAATAAGAGTCGTTACCCTTTAGAGGGCAGGCTGCCTTTAAGAGAAGCAGGCTAACTTAAACATGCACTAGCTACACATGTTGTTGAGCCTGCTATTGAATGTTCAGTCAGCCACACCATGGCTCGCGCTTGGCTGAAACCTACAATCATTCAAATGAGGAGGCAACACATTTGTGTTTTGCTTGCCACAATGAGACCAGGTGTCAGCCAGTCACAAATCACGCCCTCTGCATGCAAAAACAGCAGCAGTCCGATTTCCACTAACTAAGCGACTTGCTGAATGTTTCTGACATTTCCCGTTTGTTTCCTTCAAATGTATTGCATCAAAATCGATGGGATTCTTTATTGTACCTCAGCTATGTTTTATTGTGATTCCCTCATGCAATTATAGTAAATGTTAATTAATTTTTATTCATGCATTTTAACCTAGTGGGATCACATACAAAGTGATTAATTAATTCGCTGTCAGCACCACTGACAATTTGACTTCCTCTTATCGGGCTCATACTTTATAGCATTACTCAGAGATTGCTCATTTACGGGCAGTACTGAAACACCCTTTTAGATATGATGCAAAGATATATGTACAAGTTCCCGTGATACCATTTGAATAAAATCAGTGGACTTCATCTGGCCAACAGTTAACATCCAATTAAAAACAGATTAACTCACCACTTATCTGTGTTGTTTGTGGGATCTTGACTTCAAATTGGCAAACATATTTGCCTACATAAGTAACTCTTAAATACAGAATGGAACCAGTTTCTGCCTGGGGTGAAGATTACTTTTGAATACCTAAAGGAGTCAGAGAGGAATTTTCCAGATAATCTTTCCCTCATTGACTTGTGCTGTTATCTTTATTTTAGACCTTCTCAGGAGATTATAAGACTCCGGAAGGGTAAGGAATATTTGTTTCATGATACAGACGGGATCACAACCATATGGGATAGATTGCATGGAACTTAGTTTAGCAGGGTCGGGGTAGTCGCCCTGTCCTTTTACAAGTCGTCCCATGCCCAGGTACCTCACTATTGGTGGAATGCCTAGGGATGTCGGGAGTATGTGAAAGATGCTATACACACGCAAGTTCTTTTCTTTTATATTTACTGTGAAAGATGGACATTACTCATAATTGGCTCACAAGCTACGTTGCACTCAAAAAATAGGAAAATAAAATGATTTTGCTCCAGACCTTCTAAGGATTCAAACTGCAGTCTCATCCTTGAAATTGCTCCTGAGAGTGCTTGTGAGAAACACATTACTCACTGAACAATTGTGGACTACTTTGTTTATTTTACTCCTTGGTAGGTCATGTGCTGAAACCTATCACCATGTTTGAGGGTCTCCAGACTAAAGTGCTAGGAAATCCGCAAATATAGGATTTCTGATTTAAAAAGTTCAAATGCTAGAAATTCATATTTAAAACAGAAAATGCTGGGGATACACAACTGATCCATCAGTATTTGTACACATTAGATGTACACATTTTGTCCTATCAACACAGAATTAGTATTATAGCCCCAACTTTAAACTGTGCTCACATTTAGCATGGCTTGATGTCAGCAACACAACTTGTATTTATTTAGCACCTACAATATAGTTAAATATCCCAATGTGCTTCACAGAGCATCAAACAAAATCTGGCACTGAGTCTCAGCAAATATCAAGGAGATAGGTTTTAAGCGGCATCTTAAAAGGATTGAGAAGGGTGCAAGAAGAGAATTCTAGAGCTCTGTTACATCTGAAAGCACAGCCACCAATAATGGACTGATTAAATCTGGCGATCTACAAGAGACTGGAATTGGAGGAGTGCAAAGATTTCGCAGGACTGTGGGGTGGGCTGAGTGGGGGGGGAGGTTGTCGGGGTTACAGCGGTGGGATGGGGAAATACTATGATGAGAATTTTAAAATTATGCATTGACAGACCAGGGGCCAGTGTAGTCAGTGAGTACAGGAATGACCCCGTGAAATTACCCCAATTTTATCTGGTAGAGTTTTTAATTCATCTTTAGGTCACTCTGGCCTCAAAATGAACTTTAAAAACATTAAACCTTAATTTTTTTCCCTTTCTTTTCCTTAACAGGTGATTATCTACACATCAGTCTATTGCCGTGTGTGTTAATGATTAGCTCACTATCTGTGTAGCCTTTTATCAGATTTCATTATTTCCATGACTTATACATTGTGTATAGGATCTTTGGTTCAGAACAGTCACAGGAGTGTCTGTATTAAATTCCACAGGCAATAGTTGAAGATATAAAGCTAAAAAAGACAAACTTGTCCAGGGCACAAAACATAGATTTTACTCTCTTCAACACATGATACAGAGCTTAGAGGAGGAACTGACACAGAATAGACACAATAAGCTAGTTTTACCAGTGTAGCTACCCTGATGTTGACTGTTTCATACTCATCAGGTGAAACAGCGGGGTAGAAATTTGTTTCAAGTGGTGGTGCAAAATAGGCAGTATCAGTACAGCCATTTTTATACTCAGTGCCCAATATTTAATCCCATTGACTGCAGTGCAACTGAATGTCAGGTGCTGTGAATATGGGTGGCTGATCCAATAATGCCCATCATCCAAGACAAATTTCTATCCTAAATATATTGTAAACGAATAATACATTTAAAGCATAAGAGTCATTTTGCTTTTTCAATAACTGAAATCATGATTTAAAAAAAATTTTTATAAGAAAATTTATTGACATTAAGCCCAAAAATGCCAGTAAGTACAAAAGGAAACTACAATACGTGAAATCCTCTTACGACAGTTTGGTCACGGAGTATACAATATTTCTCTTATGGTTCAATAAGGTAGTAGTTCAAAACAAGGTCACAGAAATACAGTCTTAGAGCCTATAACAATTAACAACATTGAGAGTAAGAAATATATGGTGCAAACATGTGCAACTTGACACTTCATGAAGTTCTGACAGATGCTGGGATACAAAAACTGATTAAGTATCTATTTTTCAGGCAAGGTCTTCTATTTATCTGCTCGGGGGTTGGGGGCGGGTTTGTCTTGTTAATATTCAACCAGATTCATTAACCACATTGTCAGCGAACCAGTTTCAGAGAATAAGATGAAAAGCAAACTGAAATACGATGAATACTGTTTTTTTCCAAGCAATCAAATTAATTGTTATTAGGATAATGCATGGATACTATGGCTGATCTAACCTTTAGAAAAACAACCCAAAGGCATTTAAAAGTGCTTCTTCCCATCTTCATCTTGGCTTCCTGAAACTACGACATTCTCACTTTAAGCATCCTTCTGATTATCGCCTCTTTGGGGTCACCTCCAAAGTTGCATGAAACTTCTACATATAGTAGAAGACCCTTATCTCCTGACAACTGGCATTAGCTGGAGAAACCCAGATAGATTGCAAGTATTGGAAAATTCTATCAAGATTTTTAACTATTGCAATAATATTTGCAGTTTCATGCTGCAATGCTGAACACACTTTCCCAAATGCAGAGGAAACATTTGAAACAACAGCATTTCCTGGCAGACATCTTGCCTTTTACAGGTTATTCAGAAGTATTTCAAATGGATCTCAGCAGCTCCAGAGCATACTGGTATAAGGCAGTTTCCCCCTTTTTGTCTACACCATGGCAATTTGACACCCTAACATAGCCTGTCACCACCAACTTCTATAGGATTTCCAATCTATCCTTAGGCACTCAAGCTTTTACGTTCAACTTTGTGGATGCTCTTTATAACACACAAGAGTTTAAATAAAATTTTGGACACTCCAGAGATTATAAAAAAACTGTAAATAACAAAAATTAAGGAAAGAAGGAACATAGTAGCACCTTTATGAAATGTCAACAGAGTGCTTGTAAACCTTTGGGGAAGATGGCTAAAGTTACATTCCCCATATTTCTCTACATGACCTACAGACCATGGGGAAGAATCTACTGAGCTAAATCTTCAGGCACCAGCCAGGCTGGCAGGAATCAGCTGGGACTATTTGGTACCTGCCCATTTCTGCCCTTGTAGTGATCTGGTGTTATTCCTGTTGGATACCAAAACGCATGGCCAAAAAGATATGGATAGGGAACCAAAAAGGGCAGGAGTGGAAAAATGACACCACACATTACATTTTCAATCATTATTATCATGACGATACTAACAGCTTAGTAATGTCAAAATGTAACAGTGTTTCAGCTTTGCTCAGGAGGTCTTTAAAAAAATTGAGAGGCCCACTCAGTGGGTAGCAATCAATCATGAGGTGATTGATTGGCACCGTGCACATGAATTAACAAAAGGCAATTGTTTTTCTCTGGCATTAAGGAGGATGACCTCCTTAAGCTGCTGTAGGATCCAGAAACTTATGATTTGAAGGTTTTTCTTCACCTCCCCTTCAGTGTGTTCTGTGCACAGGCTGAAACCCTCCAAAAGTAAGGCTGACCTTAAGAATTTCCCTGGGGCAGTGGTACAATTGACAGGCAGATGGAACTCCCGCCCTAATATGTTTATAAACACCAAAAATAATACATAGACTCTAGCATCTAAACTGAAGGGATCCCAAAGTGCGACACAGCCACAGCCAAACAGACTTTGCCAGGTTTTTGAATCACTTTAGTCATTATAACGTCCTTAATACATATTTATAGTTAATATTTTAGATATTTATGCGTAAGAAAAATTATGTAACTTTAAATTACCTAATTTTTCTTGTATTAACTTGCTTCTATCGTCAGAGATTTTTTGGCACCAGAATTCTGGGTTAATTGAAGGGTTTGGTTATCAAAGAGCATCAGGAAATGACACCACAACTTTGGCTCCGTGTCACTGAAAGCTGCCAGCTGAAGGTCACGAAATATCCACAATTCTGTGTGTTCTAATAACAAACCAATCTTATCAGTAATTTTGACTCCATCACTCTGATCAAAGTTGCTGCCTGAATTTTAGGCCTCACTGGGAAACTTTAATCCAGAATCTAGAATTCTGGTCCAGGGGTGCTGTCCAAGGAAGCTTCACTTCTGGCTGTGTGTGTAATAGAGGAACATGGGTAACTAAAAAGGAGGGGAGAATATGTTTTTCACCATCTTCCATCACAGGACTATGTAGCTTTTGCAATTCAAACCAACAGTTTACCATTTATGGCTAGCTCTTTTACTAAACATTACAGTACATTACAAGAAGTCTGTTTGAATAAAATCAAGGACTCCCTTCATCCCCGACATAAAGCCCAAAAATACTGTTTATAATGTGTATATATATTTAGTAGTGATTGTTGAAGTTCCAAGTGTTACTGGTAGGCTGAATGGAGAGAAACAGGTTAGAAAAAAGATCAACTTTGTTTCTCTTCCAAACCCTGTATTTTTAGATGTCCTTTGCATTCACTTTCTTAGCCTTCTCAGCAGTCTCCTAAATAAGATAGAAAAATAAGCTCATTAGTGCTTTCCTGAGCAGCCAGGCTGGAAAGGTCAGAGATAAATTTGCAACATTCTAAAGCCTTAATTTAGCTATTTTGCATCAAGTCTTTGATGCAATAGGCTGTTTTAGATATGAAAAATATAGGTAAGACAGTTGCATCTAAAATATAGCAATGTGATTGTACACTTCAAAACTAAACTGTTCAATAATAGTTGCTATAGGCAATAATAGGGTCTTTTCAAGTTTGAACCCTCCCAGCACTTTAAAACTTTATCTACCATCACAGTGGATACCACCACTATAAAGTACTTTGGAATCACTACTGCAACTACACAATCAATCAGTCTCTAATGGCGTGTGACAAAAAACATAAGAACACAAAATCAGGAGAGCTGGAGTAGGTCATTTCACCCCTTCAGCCTGCTCTGCCATTCGATAAGATCATGGCACCCTAACCCCTCCCCCCCACCCATTACCCCTCGACTCTTTCGCAGATCTGTCTAACTCAGCTTTGAATATATTTAATGACTCAGCCTCCACTGTTCTCTGTGGAAGAGAGTTCCAAAAATTAATGATCCTCCAGGAGAAGAAATTCCTCCTCTGCTCCGTCTTATACGGGAGACCCCTTATTTTAAACAACGTTCCCTAGTTCTAGATTCCCTCACGAGGGGAAACATCCTCAGTAATTTCCCCTGTCAAGCCCCTTCAGAATCTTGTATGTTTGAATAAGATCACCTCTCATTCTTTTAAACTCTGGGTATAGGCCCAAAATTTCCCCATAAGGCAATTCCTTCACCCCAGGAATCAACTTAGTGAACATGCTCTGAGCTGCTTCCAATGCAAGTATACTTCCTTAAATAAGGAGACCAATACTGTACGCAGTACTCTAGGTGTGGTCTCACCAACGCCCTGTACAGCTGTACTACTTTTATACTTCAACCCCTTTGCAATAAAGGCTAAGATTGCATCTGCCTTCCTAATTATTTGATATACCTACATGTTGATTTTTTGAGATTCATGCAAGCTGACACCCAGATCCCTAAATACAGCAGCATTCTGCAGTCTCTCTCCAGTTATCTGCTTTTCTATTCTTCCCGTCAAAGTGGACAACGTCACATTTTCCATATTTACTCCACCTGCTCATATTTTTGCCCACTCAATCTATCTATATCCATTTGCAGACTCTTCGTGATTTACTCACAACTTGCTTTCCTCCCTAACTTTGTAACGTTAGCAAATTTGGCTATAATACATTCAGTCCTTTCATCCAAGACATTAATATAGATTGTAAATAGTTGGGGCACCCCACAGTTTGCCAATCTGAAAATGATCCGCTTATTCCAACCCTCTCTGTTAGTTAGCCAATCCTCTATCCATGCGAATATATTACCCTAAACACAATGAGCTAATGGTGATAAGAGTCTTTCACCAAGTGCTATTCAGAGAGGGAAGATTGCAATTATGCTCATGCTTTTGTTACATGAAAATCATTTTTATCAATGGGTACTCACAGAAAGTGACTTCCCTGCATTCTCCATTGTGTACAGGTCATGAAAGGAATAGCTCTCTGGTTTTATGAGCCAATAATATTAAATTGAAGTATTTAGCAGCCATTTACATTGGCTTTGACTATTATTTATCATCAGCATAATACTTTGAAGGAGAAAGCTGTTATTATTGAATATTTGACATAATTAGCATACAGATAAAATACAAATTTTGATCTACACCAGTAGAATTTTCATACTTGATATTAATTATCTTGGCAACACAAACGCTTCCTAATTGTATAATTTCTCACACCGATTAGTATTAATTGGGAATTGTCACTCATTGGAACAGCTTATGGACAGACCTGGAATGGTCAAACAGGTCTACAGCACAGAAAAAGGCCCTTCGGCCCATCGAGTCTGCGCCGGTCAAACAAGTACCTAACTATTCTAATCTCATTTTCCAGCACTAGGCCCATAGCTTTGTATGCCATGGCATCGCATGTGCACATCCAAATTCTTCTTAAATGTTTTGAGGGTATTTGCCTCTACCACCCTTTCAGGCAGTGAGTTCCAGATTCCCACCACCCCCTGGGTGAAAAGATTCTTCCTCACATCCCCTATAAACCTCTTGCCCCTTACCTTAAGTCTATGACCGTGGTTATTGATCCCTCCACCAAGGGGAAAAATTCCTTCCCGTCAACCCTATCTATGCCCCTCATAATTTTATACACCTCAATCATGACTCCCCCTCAATCTCCTCTGCTCCAGGGAAAATAACCCCAGTCTATCCAATCTCTCCTCGTAACTAAAACTCTCCAGCCCAGGCAACATCCTGGTAAATCTCCTCTGCACTCTCTCTGGTGCATCACATCCTTTCTATAATGTGGATTCCAGAACTGCATGCAATACTCTAGCTGTGGCCTAACCAGTGTTTTATACAGTTCCAGCATAACCTCCCTACTCTTACGTTCTATGCCTCGGCTAATAAAGGCAAGTATCCCATATGCCTTCTTAACCACCTTATCCACCTGTCCCGCTACCTTAAGGTACCGGTGGACATGTACACCCAGGTCCCTCTGATCCTCAGTACTTCCCAGAGTCCTCCCATTCATCATGTATTCCTGTGCTTTGTTTGTCCTGCCCAAGTGCATCACCTCACACTTTTCCAGATTAAATTCCATTTACCACTGATCAGCCCATCTGACCAGCTCGTCTATGTCCTCCTGCAATCTAAGGCTATCCTCCTCACTATTTATCACCCTGCCAATTTTCGTGTCATCCGTGAACTTACTGATCAACCCTCCTGCATTCAAGTCTAAATCGTTTATATATACCACAAACAGCAAGGGACCCAACACCAATCCCTGTGGAACCCCACTGGACACAGGCATCCAGTCACAAAAACACCCTTCGACCATCACCCTCTGCTTCCTGCCACTCAGCCAATTCTGGATCCAATTTGCCAAATTGCCTTGGATCCCATGGGCTCTTACCTTCATTATCAGTCTCCCATGTGAGACCTTATCAAAAGCCTTTCTGAAGTCCAAGTAGACTATGTCAAATGCCCTTATCTACACACCTGGTCACCTCTTTGAAAAATTCAATCAAATTGGTCAGACATGACCTCCCCTTAACAAAACCATGCTGACTATCCTTGATTAATCCCTGCTTCTCCAAGTGTAGATTAATTCTGTCCCTCAGAATTGCTTCCAATAATTTCCCCACCACTGAGGTTAGACTGACTGGCCTGTAGTTCCCTGGTTTATCCCTTCCTCCCTTCTTTAATAACGGTACATTGGCTGTCTTCCAGTCCTCTGGCACTTCTCCTGTAACCAGAGAGGTATTAAAAATTATTGCCAGTGCCCCTTCTATCTCCTCCCTTGCCTCACTCAACACCCTGGGATACATTTCATCCGGGCCTGGAGATTTATCTACTTTTAAGCCTGCTAGAGCACTTAGAACCTCCTCCCCTTCTATGCTAATTTCTTCAATTATATCACAGTCCTTCTGCCTGATTTCCATACCCATGTCGTCCCTCTCACTTGTGAACACCGACACAAAGTATTGATTTAGAAGGGATATAACTCAGGCATGCATTCATTGGGAATAGGATTTGAGGTGCATGGAGAGGAGACCAACCTTCCCTGAACTACTATTGAGCCTTTAAGTCTCAGACTGCTGTTGTACTAACCTGCTGCTTGTTGAGTTCATGGACGTACTTTGTCCAATCCTCCTCAGTCATCTCATCATCTGTAGTAGCTTGTGGCTGCTCCTCAGGGAGGTCCTTATTTTTACCTTCATTGAGAAAGCCAAAGAAGAAAGCAAGAGTCATCCGAGAAAGAGGCAATGTAAGACAAAGAAGTGACATGGAAAAAGAGGACAATAAAGTGAAAAGGTAATTTTAAAAAAATGCAGTAATAGAGAATTGGTGATGCAGAGATTCTATCTATAAATATACACAGTTTCATCATGCAGGGACCTGTTGCGGCCCTCCCTTGTACTGTACTACCTGCAGCTCTGCTGAGACAGCTGTCTTCGCTTGGACCCGGCTAGCAGACGATGCATCCGGCTGAAGGGCTGAGGAATCAGAGGCCAGAGAGATTCCCTCAAAATGCTTGGATCCCTCAACCTCCTGCTCTTATTGTTCAGCCCTTGCTGCGCTGTCTGGATGGCTGGAGGGGTTTAAAGTTGCAATATATCTAGCACCTTTTAGTTACCTAATGGCAAGTTTGTGCCACAACTACTCATTAACAACTACCAGATTAGTCAGGTCTCAGTGTTGGTCATTTTATGGTGTATGTGGGTGGATAGCTAGGTAGGAAGGAAAGAAAATGTTGGCCCTTTACAGTTAATGAAATGCTTTTGAAGTGTCGTATATGTTGTAATGTAGGAAATACAGCAGCCATTTTGATGGCTTTTCTAGACTATTTAAGGCCAATAACTTTTCTAGATTATTTAAGTCCAATAACACGTGGAAAGAACAACAGGAAGATATCATTGCTAAATGTAATCTATAGGACAGATTATCTTTTTTAAATGCTGGATTTTAAAACAAAGGTTCCCAAACTGGGGATTGGGGTGGGGTGGTAGTAGTATCTAACAGGTAAGACGTGTGATATGCATTTTCCCTGTTGGTGATGTTATCGAGTTCCCCTCAATTCCATCAGGCTGATTCCCTCTCTCCAAAACTCAATTTTTAACACTCCTCAGTTTAAATGCATTTCTTTCAGTCACCAATATAAAAAGTTATTTACCTTCTGGCCTGTGTCTCTGTGCAGCATAAATTTATTCTTGGAAATGCTCAGGTACTCTGTGGTTCCCAATGCCAAGGGAAATAATTAAATAGCAGCTCCTCCCATTCTGCCCCCACCCAACTCCACTTCCAAACTGTTCAAATGTTCTTTGCCCTGAATTGTGCAGCTCTGCGGAATGTCATTATTTTTTGTCTCTAGGTGAAAGCCCTCATAAATCCTTGGGCTCCCGTAATATTTAGAGGAAATGAATATATAGCACTCTTGCTCAAAAAGTCATCTCAACCTCAAAAATTACTTTATCACCCACTGCTCTTGTACGTTTTTAGAAAAATAATTTTGATCTGCTTGGATTTCCTGTTGCTGCTTTATTGGATCATCTTAAAGTGAAATGGAAAAAACAAGGATAGGTGTATGGGAACAACTCCCACCAAATTCCACTCCAAGGGAAACGACAATTTACCTGCCAGCGGCATTGGTGGCTTCCCGCGCTGTTTCATCCCAAACCCAATGAATTAATTATGCATTCCCGGGAAACACGCCGTTTCAATGGCGGGCGGGCTCCAATTCACGCCCCTTCATCACACCGGGCACCACATTTAAAGTGCAGCCATGCACACACCTCAGTGCTTCCAGCCCAGGGCTGCTGCAAATAAGACATGGTCCCGAAAGGCAAGACAACTGCAGCCCCCAGGTTTAGTGACACATCCCTCGAGCACCTTTTGGACGCTGTGGAGGCCCGTCATGATGTCCTCTACCTCTGCTTGGGCCGCAGGAGGGACAGCAACTTAACCATTCTGGCTTGGCAGATGAAGGCACCGGTGATCAGTGTTGATGTTGCACAAAAGAGGGTGGCCAACCAATGCAGATAGAAGATGAATGATCTCATCCGTGCAGCCAGGCAGCCAGGATATGGCAATCATCTCATCACTCTAAACTCACACACTCAAGCCCGTCACACATTCACTGGCATCTCACTCACTGCCAGCTCAAGGGAAATCACCACTCACTCTTTCACACACACCTCATATCTCCATCTGGCCTCGTCTGTTCTGGAGACTGCCTTCTCAGCACTCACCGCCTTGATGCCACTTGTACAGATCAACTTGTGTCCCCACACAAACCTTGGCATACCCTCTTCCCCCAGTACAGCCCTCAACCCACAGCCTCTTCCCTTGCCCGAGGCCACTTCTTCCCCTTCCACAAGCAAGCCATAGCCCTGCAGCCGTACAAAGGCTGGTCTGGTAGGCAGAGACATACCATGAGCTCCCCTAAAAGTGCTGTGGTGCACGTTTGCAAAGCCTGGCGCTGATGACTGCGAGTGATATCTGAGGCAAGATTAGCAAACAAAATTTGAAGTCCCAAGCGAAGTGCAGCTCACCAGGTGCACGTCACATATGTGCTGTTAGGAAACACATCGGAGTGCAATCATGCTGACATGGGCGAATGATCCAGTGTGGGGGGGTGGTGGAATGAGATGAGTCCAACGGGCTAGCCTTATACTGATATGCAGATGTATTACAATGAGGTTCCCGATATCCGATGGCGGGAAACATGGCCCACCATCGATGGGCTGAATGGACAATCGCAAACTGGGTTCACGATGTTGTAAAACCAATTTTTGGCCTTCCCGCCATATCATTCGCTTATGTTGCCAAGCATGCCCAATGCCAGCAGGCACAGAAAATTCCGTCCTATGTCACACACCATTCTGACTTGGAAATATTTTGCTGTACCTTCACTAGATCAAAATACTGTAACTCCCTATCTAAGATCACTGAAGGCCTACCTACACCTGCCGTGATTAAAAAGGTGGCTCACCACCATCTTCTGAAGGGTAGTTAGAGATTGGCAATAATTGCTGGCCCTTGCCAGCAACACCCACATCCCAAAATGAATTTTAAAAATTAGTAACAGTATTGCGCTCATTAATCCTCAATATTTGCACAAAACAACTTATTTTTTACCTCCTCCAAAGCAACTCATTGTTCCCTATTCCACCTGAAGCTATCTAAGCACAGGCTTATTTTGGTTCTGTATGCAGATATATGTGGGGAAGGAGGAGGAAATTTGATACCGCCTCTCCTTACCTGAGAATCCTGGAATAGAACAATATCAGTATTATTCCTGGGATAATATTTCAACTCACCGTCACAGGTCATAGCAGTACACACCCAGTTGCCGCAGGCACAGACACATCGGTTACACTCCACTGTAGTCTCAGCTCCATCTTCATAGGTTTCATCTTCCAAGGCACATTCTATGACACAATAAAGAAAGGTCACTTTTATTTCAATATTCAGACAACTCATGTAAACCAAGCAACTGGCAACAAGGAGTCCTTAGCTTGTCTGATTTGCCCATGAAAGGCTGTAGAAACCCAATGGACATGAAGTACAGTTGGGGTATAAAATTAAACCACTACACTCTCTAGTCAAGAAGGAAACCTCTGAACAGTCTTCAATGTTCTGCACTGTAAAGTATGGTCATCTCTCTGTGGTTGCGTTGCTAAAGATAGGGGGCTGAAGGTTATCTGGATTTTCCTCTCAGGCTCGCAAAATGAGAGTCAGACATTTTTGAGGTTTCCAGAAAGTCATGGCTGTCTTTGCTTGGGATTTTTGCGTTTCCAAGCAAGGGGCGGGTTCCATATGCAGTTTGCAAATTGCCATTGGATGTGGCCTCGCAGCTGGGGACGCAAGAGGTTGGGGGACAGGATGGGTGCTTCCTGTCCTCTGCCCAATAAAAGAGCAGTAAAAGGAACCAAAAGCTAATATCTGCCCAGAGACAGCCCTGCCCTTCACTGGAGGTGTCCTGTGACCCTTGCACTGTAGGTACTCTGTAGTTTGATTTTGGCTGAAACATTTGTTTCCCTGTGTGAGCAGACCCATTAACTGCATACCCTCAGTTAAACCAACATATATTAATGCATTCAGTGTTCTAAGCTAATGATGCCACTCTATCCTACCCTTTGAGAATCCTGCGGGACCAGTCTTTTGTTGCTCACCAACTCTCTTGACTTTTATAGAAACATCATGCAGCAGCAAGTTGCCACAAAAGCACAGTTCACCTGCTGCACCCCTCACTCCAACTCAGACCCTCTCTCACCTACAACACCCATATTAATACATTCTCCTTCAGAGAACACAGCACACTGTCATTTGCTACGCAGCACGTAGGCCACCAAGGCTATGCCAGCCAAACCCTTTCCTCCCATGCCACCCATAGATTGGCACTTTCCTCTCATGACCACTTAATCCCATGAAGTTCAGATCATGGAAAGCCATGACAATCACACATACCAACTCATGTGCCTCCTTTTCCAATATTCTTGGATGGCCACGCCCAGAGTAGCCAGGAGCCCTGGGAGGAAGCCGTGCCCAGGTTCTCCAAACATAAACTAAAAGAGACTGCTGCAGGCCCACAGGGATATCCTGATCTCCCTCAAGTCCCAGCTGCCACCAAGGCAGACTAGCTCAAGACTGCTGAGGTGGTCAGCACATTGGGCTACCACCACCAAAGCTGGATCCAATGCCATAACCACTTCAGTGACCTTCTGCCCTATGTTGAGGTGAGATGTTCCTATTATGCATGCAGCCTGGCCTTGCTGTTGAAGCATAGCTGGCTTCAGGAGGACATAGGGCACAGGATGCTTAGCAGCACAATAACCGCATGTGTCCACGGCCAAGGCAAAGCAAATAATGTACATGTGAATGGAGGACATTGTGGAAGGGATATTTGAGATATCTTGGAGACAACTCCAAGTTCCATGCCATGATGAGCCTGCACACCACCCTTTCCCTCTTTTCCTTTCAGGAGAAGAGGGCCCACAACACCAGGAGGATGGCCAGGACCAGGCATGGGACCTCAAATCTGAAAAAGGTCAGAGCTGTGGATGAGAGGGTAACAGCAATAGCTCAGATTCTGCCATCAGAATGTGGGCGACTGCGAGGCCCCCCACCCAGGTGACCATGGCTATGGGCGGACGGGTTATCACAGGTGGTGGCGAGGACTGACCAGGTGGGAGGGGGAAGGAGCGGCATCCTGGGTGCTAATGGTGATGGATGACTCTAAGTTATGAATGTGTCAGGGAAGCATCAACTAGTAACAAACCCAGTTTAAGCATGGTTTTGGAAGAAGGTCATTGGGAATGTCCTGATATCATGACTGCCTGATGTACTTTTTCAGGTCCCAGAGCTGTGGTCCCAACCCCCACAAGGACGAGGCATACTTGTCCCAGGGTGCCTTCCCAGGCAGCAGACACACTCTGGTGGGTTTAAGAGCAGATATAGAGTGGGGAGCGCTGAGTGAAGAGCACAGAACCAGTGTGCAGGAGGTGTTAAAGGCTATGAGAGAGTGGCCAGTCTCATGCAGCAGCACATGTAGTGCCTGCAAGATGTGCAAGATCTCCTACACAGTGGCACTAGCTCCGTAGCAGTGCTGGGAGAGGAGCTCGGGTCACTGAACAGGATTATCTAATGGGTGGCAGACTGGTGGTTAGAGTGGGTGGCAGTTGCGCCTATGGACATACCCCGTGCGGCCATTCAGTGTCCTTTGCCCAACCACCTTTGGCTGCTTCATCAATGACCTTCCTTCTATCAGAAGGTCAGAAGTGGGATGTTCGCTGATGATTGCACAATGTTCAGCACCATTCACGACTCCTCAGATACTGAAGCAGTCCATGTTCAAATGCAGCAAGACCTGGACAATATCCAGGCTTGGGCCGACAAGTGGTAAGTAACATTTGTGCCGCACAAGTGCCCAGGCAATGACCATCTCCAAAAAGAGAGAATCCAACCATCGCCCCTTGATGTTCAATGGCATTACCATCACTGAATCCCCTGTTATCAAATTCCTGGGGGTTACCATTGACCACTGAACTGGACTAGCCATATAAATACTGTGGCTTCAAGAGCAGGTCAGAGGCCAGGAATCCTGCGATGAGTAATTCACCTCCTGACTCCCCAAAGGCACAATTGCCTGGATGAATGCAGCTCCCACAACACCCAAAAAGTTTGACATCGTCCAGGACAAAGCAGCCCACATCCACAAACATTCACTCCCACCACCACTGATGCATAGTGGCAGCAGTGTGTACCATCTACAAGATTCACTGCACAAACTCACCAAGTCTCCTTAGACAGCACCTTCCAAACTGACAACTGCTACCATCCAGAAGGACAAGGGCAGCAGATGGATGGGAACACCACCGCCTGGATGTTCCCCTCCAGGTCACTCACCAACCCAACATGGAAATATATAACCATTCCTTCGCTGTCACTGGGTCAAAATTCTGGAACTCCCTTCCTAACCGCACTGTGGGTTTGCCTACACCACATGGACTGCAGCGGTTCAAGAAGGCAGCTCACCACCACCTTTTCAAGGGCAACGAGGAATGGGCAATAAATGCTGGCCCAGCCAGCAAAGCCCACATCCCATGAATGGATTTTTAAAAAAACACAGCAAGGGCTGAACAAACAGAACAGGAGGGTGAGCGAACCATGCATTTTGAGGGAATCCCACCATCCTCTGATTCCTCAGCCCCTCCACCAGACGCACCATCTGCTTGCCAGGTCTAAGCAAGGACACCGTCTTGTCTTGAACGAGAGAAACTGCCCCACTCTGGCAAAAAAGGGCATTGGTGACTCTATGCATGCAACTATGTGATGCTGAATATGAAATTCCAAAGGTCTACTGCAGAGCCTTGGAATAGCCAGCTAGCGAGAGAATTGAGAGTCATGGTCCCTTTCAAGGTCACAAGAGAGTATGTGTTTGGTCTTGGCTGCTGGTCCAGTTTCAGAAGGATGCAAAACTCAGCCACCATCTTTCGGGACAGACACAGCCTCCTCTGACATTGCCTCTGTCATGTTCAGGTAAGCTACCCCGTTCATGTTTACCCTTTCGGATGGGTACTGCCTCAACATTCACGCCTCCTTCTTACAGATACTCAGCATCTTGGTTCCCCCCGCTCCTGGACCCGTGCACATGGAGAACAAGACATTTCACTACTATGCTGCACCCATGATGAAATGGTGATTTGCAAAGGGGAAACCGGACTGCTGATGAGGTTGCAATGGAGATTTGTTGGTGTCAGGCCTGCAGCTGTGCTGGGGTGGCCTGCAAAGACTCCTTACACTTCCCCCTCCCTGGTAGGGAATCTCTTGGCTGGCAGGCAGGCTTTATGGTTTTAAAAGTTGAAATAAGTGCTGGAAGAAAGTTGCTCCACTTCAATTCTGCTCTCTTTCCAACCTGGCAGAAGTGGTCATGCCTCGAATGAGGGGACATGTCTTTTAAAGGTTTGTAATGTTTCTTTGTGTGCTCACGATCTAGATGAGGGTTTTGGGGATTGCGTATTCTCCCAAACCCTGCAGGAGGAGAACATCAGGGTCATGGAGCCTGGTGATTTAGCGATAAGCCTCATGGCTTACAGGGAGCAGAGGAGGAGGAGGAGGAAGAGGAAACAACGGAGGCGCTTGGCTTGTAAATGGGAGGAGCACCACCCTCAAGATGAAGGGGCGGCAAGGCCTCCTGCACTTGCAGCTGAAGATCCACAGCAAGCCGTCGCTCGTAGGTACCTCGCTAGACCCAGGGTCTATAGACGGCACTTGTCATTCCTGCAGATTACTGAGAACCAGTGTCGCTGAAGACTGCACATGTCTAGGGAATTGGTTGATCACATATGCCACCTGAGGCAGGATTTGGCGCCATGGGGACATGGAGGTTATCCACTGCCAGTGGCCATGAAAGTGGCTGCAGCGATCAATTTTTATGCCAGTGGCTCCTTCCAGGGCTCCACAGGTGACCTGTGCAGGATCTCGCAAGTCTCCAAACAGAAGTGTATCTAGGAGGTCATGGTCACCATCTTCGTGAAGGCACAGAACATTGTGCATTTTGATCGGGATCAGGCAAGCCAGGAAGCAAGAGTGCTGAGATTTGCAGCGATTTCCGGTTTCCCACAGGTGCAGGGTACCATCGACTGCACTCATGTGGCACTTAGATCTCCATGGCAGGAAGTAGTCAACTATGTCAACCGCAAGGGCTTCTACTTGTTGAATGTTCAGGTGGTCTACAACCACCACAAATGCATCCTACAGGTCTGTGCACAATTCCCAGGGAGCGTCCACGACTCTTACATTCTTAGCAGGTTCAGATCCCTGACATCTTCCAGGGTTCACAGAGGCTGCAGGGTTGACTCCTTGGGGACAAGGGTTACCCACAAAGGACATGGTTGGTGACGCCCGTGTGGCGGCCTCAGACTGCAGCAGAGAGATGGTACAACGGGGCTCATGCTACAACCCAAACTGTGGTGCAGCAAATGATAGGTGTATTGAAAATGAGGTTCTGGTGTTTCGACAGGTCTGGTGGAGCACTGCAATACAGTCCACCGAGGGTATTGCGCACCATCGTCGCTTGCTGTGCACTCCACAACCTGGCACCGTAACCAGGGGAGGCTTTGGCTGAGGAGGCAATGGAAGAGCTACACGTCTCTTTTGATGAGGACATTGATGGGGATTAGGGTGACTTGATTACTCAAAGGCAAGGATGCTGGTGATGAGGCCGTAACACTAGCCAGATGAGGCAGACGTGCTCAGGAGGCCCTGTTGGCTGCAAGATTTGTGGAGGATGATGACGAGGTGCAGTGAAGACAGTCCTGATATCCTCAACTTACACCTATAAACGTTTGGCTCCTGTGTGACTGATGGCAGTGCACATACCCTCAGTGCTCAGGCTCATGTTACGGAGACGCAGAGGAGGCCCTAAATAGCTGCAGGATTCCAGGAGGACAATGATGATGACCACATGCTTGAGGACACTCCATAAATCTTCGTGTTAATTCTGAACGTCTGACTTCTGTCCGGCTGAGGGTAGCTTGCTTGTGCTCTGTGATCAGGGCGATATCACGGAGTTTAGCCGTGAAACTTTAAACGCACCTGATCCTTTGGCAGCCTTCAGCACCTGCCCCCTTCAGGACTATACCGTCACTGAACAGAGATGCTGAAGAGATGAGGGGGCCAGCCCCACCTCATAGGTCCCACCAAAGTGTGTGTTGCTGAGCTGGTGGAGGGTGTGGATGAGTGCCATGATGGATCTTCAACAGAGATAAAAACAAAAAACTGCGGATGCTGGAAATCCAAAACAAAAACAGAAATACCTGGAAAAACTCAGCAGGTCTGGCAGCATCGGCGGAGAAGAACAAAGTTGATGTTTCGAGTCCTCGTGACCCTTCAATAGAACTAAGTAAAAATAGGAGGGGTGGAAGGTTGAAATATAAGAGCTTATAGTTCACCCCTCTCCTATTTTGACTTAGTTCTGTTGAAGGGTCATGAGGACTTGAAACGTCAACTTTGTTCTTCTCCGCCGATGCTGCCAGACCTGCTGAGTTTTTCCAGGTAATTCTGTTTTTGTTTTGGGTCTTCAACAGTGCTGCCCTCAAGGTCCCCATTCAAGGTACTCTCAACGCTAGGGTCGGAGTCAAGGTTGCCTGAGGGTGACGTGTCAGATGTGCCTAGGAGAGAAATGGAGATTATTAATGCTTGGCAGCCGTGTTACACACACAACAGTGGACTCAGAGTAGTGTTCACACAGGGATGATATAATGCAGGATCCTCACATGGATGCTTGCCATTGATCTCACCATCACTGCAGGAATGGTCCACATCCTCTCCAGCCAGCTCCAATGCGCGACTCTTGAACGGAGTGATGACCTTCATGTCCAGCACTCCATCCCCGGTCCGTAACCTCTCTTGTTGATTGCGTGCAATCTTGTTCTGCATAAACACGGATGGAGAGTGTGTGAGCAAGGCACGTGCCAGGCCAAATGAGAAGGATGCCAGGTGTGTGTGTGTGCTGAGTGGAGCCATGGATGGGATGAGGAGGCGATCTCCAGAGGAGGGGAGGCCAAATGGAGATGTGAGGGTGTGTGCGAGAGAGTGAGTGGTGATATCCCTTGAACTGGCAGTGAGCGAGATGCCAGTGAATATGTGATGGGCTTGTGAATGTGTGAAGTGTGAGTGATGAGATGGTTGACTTACCCTGGTGGCACGGATGAGATCCTTTTTCTGTACTGGATAGCCGACCTAGTGTGCAACGTTGACACAGACCACCTCCCAAACTGGAGTGCTGAGACTCATGGGCCTCCTGCAGCCAGAGGGGACATTGCGGTGGGCCTCCACGGTGTCCAAAAGGCATCCCAGGGTGCGTCATTAAATCATGGGGCTGCACTCTTCTTGGCTTTGGGGGCTATGTCTTCACTGGAGGAGATCTGGGCTGCAAGCAGCGATGACTGTGCGCATGGCTGCAGTTTAAAAATGGCGCCCAGAATGGGCAAGGTAGCGGCATGGCAGGCAAATCGGAGGCCAGCTGCCAGCGATCTGCCGTTTCCCGTGACTGCATCATTTATGAGATGGGAAAATCCGCCACTGCGGCTGGCAGGTAAAACATCTTTTACCATGCCCTCAGATTTCACAGGGGTCTCTTGAGGTGCTGTGACCAATCTCCCTGATCTCAGAATGAGATCAGGGAAATTCTGTACTCTCCTTTCTGTCAGCATGAGTGTTCTTCTCCTGGGTGGCTGGAGAGCTTGCAGTAAGTATTTCTTCTTTATCAGGATATGTGCCGTAAGCCCAAGTTTCTGTTGTCTTTATCTCCAAGGATATTAAGGTGCTGAGGTTTCTCCTTATGATACCCGTGCCTGTCTCAATCCTGTGGAGTTTTTTCAATGATTGTGCCTTCCTTCCGTTGGTCTTGGACCCATACTCTCTCCCTGGGCTTCAGCACTGGTAACTAGTGCTCTAAATGCCTGTGATTAAGATCTGAGCCTGACTGTTTCTCTGATCTTCCTCACACTGATTTACCTTCCTGTGGTCATTCATGGTGACACTGGGTTCTCAATCTCCTATCATGTGGTAACTCTGATAGTGAGGTTCAATAACTCAGAAGAACTAAATTAAGATCTTTGTTTTTCTTCAATAAATCTCTGACAGGTCGTACCCCTCAGTCAAGCTATCCATTTGCTTGAGGATAGCAAGGTGAACTGGTTATATGAACAAAGCCATATTCATTTGTGAGATTGTGGAATAGTTCATTAGCAAATTGTGGCCCATTGTCAGACACTACGTTATCCAGGATGCCATGCATAAATCCTTCTGAGGGATTGAATGACTGCTTCTACTGTGATACTATGCAATCTGTTTATTTCAATCCACTGTGAGTAGTAATCAATGACAATAAGGAAGACTTTCCCCCTAAGCTCAAATGTCAATTTCCAGGCATCCCATGGTGTTGATGGAAAAGTAGAAGTGTTTTTTTTTGTTCTTTGCTGTTTACAGTACAAGTTCTTCTCTCGGGTGAGTAATGCCTGGCCACCAGACTGATTGCTGTGCTCTTGCACGACGTTTTGCTATTCCTAGATGACCTTGGTGAAGTCTTTGAAGAAGCCAAAGTGTTCTTGGTATGACTATTCTCTTGTTGAAGACTAATAAATCGTCAACGAACAGCTATAATATCGGATTAGCGGGGATATAGTCTGGCCGTCCAACCGGACAACATTCTTGGAGTTGGGGACATTCTTCATCTCGTCGTTTTATTTCCTGCAACTTTTTTTTGCAATAATTGCTAAGTGCTGAGTGATTAAGGATGTGTATGCTTCAACCTCCCCGATGAAGTGTAAATTTCGAACTCAGCTCCCCAGAGCATTACACTGGGTCTCTGGAATACTAGTCCAGTGACAATGCCACTACGCTACTGCCTCCCCTAATACTTCCCTTGCACATAATCTCACGTCTCAGTCATAAATCAATCTTAATATGAACCACTGGGTGGCATCTTTCCAACTTCTTTCATGTTCAGAAGGGTGACTAGTGGCTTATGGTCTTTCAATTTTGAAACACAATCCCATAACATAGTCTGAAATTTTCTGAATGCCCAATGCTTCTTTTTCGATCATGGCATATCGTGTTCCGTCTCTGTTAGTGACCTAGAGGCATAGTAGACTGGTCTACGCTTGCTGTCTCTCTGCACTTGAAATAAAACTACCTCCAGACATGTAGACGATGTATCTGCTTCCACTATACATGGAAAACACGCAATCGGGGAGGAGAATTACATGCGCTGGGAAAAACATTTTCTCTACCTTTTAAAATGGTGACCCCAATGTCACACGTGTTTTGCGCAAGGACTTCTTAAACTGTGAAAAAGACTACACGAAAATACTGTGGGGTCGATGAGACAAAGGAAAATTGTTTAGCTTGCAAAGAAACCCTAGTTCTGCAAGCCAATTGCCGCCTCCACGAAGAGATGAAAACCTGGCCCAGGGAGCCTGATGCAGGAGTGCAGCAGAAACTTTATTTTGCTCAAATATTATCGAATGATATTGAAAACTGGAAACAGCAACTTTATGCCTAGAGCCTTGTCAATAACGTGGCATTACTAAATCTGACACTTCCCTATCAAACCTCTTAATCTCGCTTTTCAGGCAAGCCATCAATAAGTTTAAAGTTGACGTGTCACTAATAGACAGAATGCTTGAATTCATATATTCCTATCTAGCACCATCTAGAGGCTGTGATATATGTAGCTTTGGACAAATATAAGAACCATCACCAGCGGGTGCACTAATTTAAAATCACTGCAAAAAGCAGTTCTACTGATGTGTTGTTTTCTTTTCCCACCTTTTTCTAGTCTCTCGATTCTCACCCTCCCTCTATTTTTCTCTCCTCATTCAATCTCTTTCAGCCAGGAAAGTTCTTCAACCCACACCACAGGTGGCTGTGGCCATGACACCATACAATCAGCTGACACCAGACATTACTGCACTGGGGCAAATTGGATTGTTCAAAGATTGACCCGAGACACAATCCTCTGTAACATTTTAGTTCTACAATTATCCAGCAGCTTGGCAGCTCTGAAATATTTGAAAAGAAAAAACAATTCTAATGACAGGCCACGCCAGGCGATAAACCATAGAACATCACCCAGAGACAAGTCAGTTTAGTGACAGGCAGGAAATGGCATTGAATTTTAAAGTATAATGAGCTAGCTTGAATGACATTTTCCATAAAAGCTTCCATTTAAAGCCTGTATTTTAGAAGTAGTATGCTGTGAGTGTTAGAATATGTTGCAGAGTAGAAATTCCTAATTTCAAATCCTCGCTCACTCTATAATGTTAGATGCACTGTACTGGGTTGATAGGGACCAACTATCTCCCCACTTCTCCCCACAGGTGAGAGCAAAAATCCAAAAGGGCTACACTCAGTTTATCGCAACAACCCCTCCAACTTGCCTTTTGAGCAGTAAATATGTATGCACTGGGAAGTGGGGGGGATGTACCAGGTGAAAATGGATAAACAGCACGTGTGCCCTTCATTGTACGGTAAAACACCTAAAAAAAGGTCCAAACTTTTGTAAAGTTGCCAGAGGCTAAATGTTTGATTCTTAAGCCTTTTGGTTCCTCACTGAAAGAAGTGCAACCAAGAAATGGAATATTCTTCCTTCCAACTGAACTTTTCTTTAAAGGTATGACTGAACATGATCAGTGTAGCCCTCCTGGGGCTGGATTTTAAGGCCAACCGTTGGGCATATTCTTGGCGATTGGGGGTGGGGGGGCATGTAAAATATGATGGGTGGCTTGTGTCTACTTTTCCACCCATCCCTAACCCACTCACCATAAAATGGTAGGTGGGGCAGGGCTGAAATCAGCAGCCTGGCCGGCAATTTGAAAAAAAATCATTAACGGGCAATTGAGCTTGCTAACAAGCCAACTGACCCTAGTATTACGTTGCCCGTGCCATAGTACGGTTGGTGTAGGCAGGGGGGCAAGAGTGGGGAATTTGCCTTTTCACCATCTGAGGTGAAAAAACAGGAAGGCAGGGGCTGTGCATCTTTACTGGATGCCCTGTGCTTATCAAGGCACCCCCTCGACCTACCCACCCCAAGATGATATCCCTGCTTTGTGCTTCCCCACCTGGCCTCCAAAATCTGTTCACTGACGCTCCCCCCCACCCCCCCAATGCTCCCCTCCCTAGGCTACACGATCCCTTCCTACTCTAAAAGCTTGGGCCTTACCTTAGTCCAGGATCCATTGCTCTTCTTCCTGGGGCTTCACTGCAGTCCCAGCAGCATCCACTACTGAGTTCTGGTGCTGCTGGGACTGCTAAAGCTGCCGGCCAATCAGATTGCCTGGCAGCTCAAGGATGGGACTTCCTCCCACTGAAGCGCTGAAGTCCCACTCTCTGATTGTTAGGCGTGTCATCGCTGTGGGATGGCTTTATTTTTTGTAAGTCAGTTGGGTTGCGACCGGTTGGGTAATGGGGGGTGGGGTGGTGGTGAGCAATGCGCAGCCCCTGATCACTGACTGGGTAAATACATACATGGCCTAGTACAGGGACCTGAAAGGGGCGATGCCTCCAATTGGTCTCAAAACTCAGGTTAGCAATGGGCTAAACTAGGTAGCGTTGCTGCTCCTCACACCTATGCAGTGTCCCTAGTTAGAGATCAGGTAAGCTCAAGATCAGCGTTGATTATGAAAAAAATTGAGTTTATTAACTCAATGTCCAAGCTTCCACCTGGGTGAGATCAGGAATTACACACTACAGGGGGAATAAGGTGAGGAATTTCGAAGGCAGATGGAGAAAGAATAAATACAAAAGATTATCCTGTGCATTATTGATGCCAGTTTGTACTTACTTTTCTCAGGAGGGACAAAACCAGGATTCAGGCAATTCAAGAACTCATTGAAGCTGAGTTTCCAGTCAGCATTCTCATCAGAAAGCTCAATCAGTGCATCCACACAGAGACCCCTACAAAAAAGGGTGCATTCGTCAGTCTACCTTAGAATATGAGCAACACTGCTGATTACACCAAACATCAATTTAGAAACTCATCCATAATATCTAATTTTAAAACTTAAATCTCCCAAACAAAGAAAAACCGTATGACGGCTGCAAACATCTGTGAGCCTTGGATCCCAACAGAAGTGGCAGGGTCAGCCCACTAGGATTTGCTGCTCCTCACCACGTCAGTGTCTGGAGTAAGGAGTTGGTTCACCTTCCTTTTACAGAAAGCTGGCACAGCTGTGCCACTGTAGTTATATCTCAATACCTGCTGGCTGGACAGGTGTGGTGGGAGTGGGGTGGGGTGAATAAGGGTTGGTATTGCAACAAAGGCCTGCCACTAAAATAGACTTCGGTAGGTAGATGCCTTTTGAAGAAGCGGATTTCTTAACTTTGCCTGCCTTTTGTCTCTGTGGTCCATGTGCATGTGGGCCTTACTTCCAATGACTTACATGCCTGCCTAGGGGCCACCTGTGGATCACAGGCTGAGGCAACTTTCTAGCTGGGAGTTCCCTTCCCCAGCTACGCCCTTTCAGACACTGGGGACCATGTTTGGGGAAGATGCAAGTGCTGCTTCAAAACAAGACCCTGGGGAAAACTCACAGTGAATATTCGGACCCTGTGTTTCCAGGTTCCAGTCTAAGTTGAGCTCGTTCTGCTGTGTTCCAGCCAATTAACAGTTTCTTGAGGCCAATTAGCACAGCTATGTAAATCTGAAAGTTTTATAGAATTGTCAAATTTTATTTTTTTATAAATGAATATGCAAGAAGCAGTTTTGGTTCTGACATTCTGTGAATAAATGCATCCTCACAGGATTTCAGCTGGCATTGCTAAACTTCCAAAGGGAAATGTTCACTCGCATTGCGCTGCTTCAAGTGATGCTATGCAGACTATGATGATTCTACAGGAGCAGAGAATTCCATAAGCCAATCCCTGCATGACAAATGTGGTGTTCTTCAATGATATCAGGTGGAACGTCGTGCATGCTATGCAGGTAGTAGCCCAAGCACTTTCTGCCCCCAGGGAATCAGCCTAAGTAAGTCTGCATAGCACCGCTTCAAGTGACACTAAGTAAACAAATTCACCCCTCATTATTTTTAATTTTCCTTCCCTTGTGTCACCTGCTGCTACATGACTTAATACCTTCAAATTTTTTTCAGTTGCCAGGCTATCCCATAACTCCAATCAAATCATTTAGCTCTATCACCAAGTCAGATAGTCCAGCAGCATTCCCCTTGTTTCATGCCTCACCGAAGAAGTTTGGTGTCATCCTGCTCAGTGTACGAGGTAATGTTGATAACGGTCTCGTTGTGTTCTACGAATTTCAGGAACTCATTAGAATCCAGGTAGGTGTCACCATCATCATAATTCTGTCAGAAAGAAAATTAAAATCCTTGCCATTGTTTTTCAAGTATCAGATTATTAGGCACAGATCATAGTAACTTAAATATGCCAGGGCAGAATTTCCCCAAGCGTCTTCTATAACTCTGGGAGAAATGGGTCATCCATGGATCTGCTGAAGTTAAAGTGGACAATCAGGAGAACCCCTGCAGAAATGAATAGCAGTAGAATGTGGTTTCAAGACATTTAGGTGAACATTCACAAACTAGCCAATGTACCATAATTTGCTCACACAGTACTTTTAGTCAGGAAGCATGTAGCTTAAAATTGTTATAATTGCCTAGGCTCCATTGCACAGAACTTTGGCTGAACTCACGAGATAATGCGGCACACAATCAGCATTTAAAATGCACAAATTGTGTGTTAGGGCAGTTAAGATTTTCTGGAACAACAATATTTCTGCCCACCTGAGTGACCCACGTCCTCCACCCCATCCTGATGAAGTTTCCTGTCGATACTAAAATGTACTGCCAATGGAGGTGCAGGGGATTCCTGTAGCACTTTAAAAGGGGCTTGACAATTTAACTAGTTTGCTGGCTTTCAGAAACTGCTAAAATCTACCAGTGTCGATTCCACACCCCCTCAACTAATTCTCTATTTTGTGCGTTTGAATTACTTGATGTGTTGAGTCTGGTCCAGCAACATTGGTTTTCTAAGATGATCTGGTCTCCTAGTGTCCAGCAATGATATATAATAAGGGGGAATGAGACAGGGATGTGGAGGGCTGGTAGGTGAATGAGGTGGGAGGGTCAGTGCAGGAAAAAGTGGTTGGAAAATTCATTCAGGAACTTTGGTGCAGTAACAGAACATACTGCTTAAAAAGCAGGCCATGAAAGCACTGGATTAAGCAGTAAAAGCTCTGCAGAAACCTGGAGAATTTTTTTTTTATTATTCATTCATGGGATGTGGGCATCGCTGACTAGGCCAGCTTTTATAGCCCATCCCTAATTACCCTTGAGAAGTTGGTGGTGAGCTGCCTTCTTGGACCGCTGCTGTCCATGTGGTGTTGGTACACCAACAAAGCTGTTAGGAAGAGAGTTCCATGATTTTGACCCAGTGACAGAGAAGGAACGGCGATATATTTCTAAGTCAGGATGGTTAGTGGCTTGGAAGGGAATTTCCAGGTGGTGGTGCTCCCATGTGTCTGCTGCCCTTGCCCTTCTAGATAGCAGCGGCCGTGGGTTTGGAAGTGCCAAGTTTCCGAAGGCAACTGGGAGAGCCTCCATGGGAATTCAACCTCATTAACTCTTATCTCACTACAACACCCAGTTTTTCCCCCAACTCTATTTGTATCATTTGCTTCAATGATTTACCCATCTTCAAAAAAGTACCATTTGTGTGTAATGCTTCCCAATTTCCTTTGCTTTAAATTAATGCTGCCTAACTTTTGAACCCTTTCAATTATGTGGGGCCAGAGTGCAGATGATTGAGCATGTGGCTGTGTTAATTCCTCACCTAGGTATGCTTGTTGATGACCATGGGTGCACAAATGAAAACATTCCACTTCCCCAGTATTCCACTGCAGCAGCAAAACTGGAAAAACGTTTCAAATCTCAGGACCTGAACCTGACCATCAATGGTCATACATAAAATGTTTTAAAAAAAGAGTCAAAAGCTGTTGCAGTGCACCATGTCTCAGGAACAAACAGGCTAAGGCTTGTTCACAAGCATCTACTTTGTTGTTTCTTTCTTGAAGTATGTTTTTTATATGTTGTTCCTCTGCTGAAATTCAAGCTTAGGAATAAACTGGACTCTCAACCTGCTTAAAATATTAGCTATATCATGTCTGTTGGCCTGCTTAGTGATATGATTACCAACACCCCAATTCTTGAGTAACACAAGGACAAAGCAGTTGTTTATATTTAACTTACTGCCAACAATCTGAGACCAACTAAAGAATAAGCTACTGTCACACAGCATATTACACAATCAGCTCTGGATTCCAGCAATTTTCCCTGGCAACTACGTACTGATGTTGATGATTTAATACGAAAGATTTGTTCACAACAGAATGCTTCTACCTCATTAACCGTTTCAGAATTCCCAATCCTTTTTATTGAATACCAGAAAAAGCAAACGTACAGCACGGAGCAAAAAAAGGGCCATGATTTGATCTGACGCTCGCAGCCACCAGCTTGGATACTGGCCCTCATGTACTTTAAAGGTCAGTATAGAGTTGGAATCAGGTTTTGGTGATTCACCAGGCACAAGTGTGTCTGCAGCCAGGCCAAGGATAATGGATAGTTTTCATGCTAGCTCATTGGACAGCAAGGTTGCAGATGTGTTCTGCTAGCGGAGGCTCAGATAAGGACATCAGCAGAAGAGTGCTGATGGGCATGCACATCGAGATGCTGAGTGCATTTGTCGGCCTGCCAGACAACCTTCCGTCACTAATCGAAGAGCATGGAGGGCTCCAGTTCCAAGTTGGCAGAGAGCACATGCAGAGCTTACACCCTTCGACAGCCTCTATCCATCTCCCTGTCATGCTGCTGACCCAGATGTCACTGCAACCTTCATGCCTGTTGCCAAATCCAGGAACTCACCACAACACTACCAAAAACATTCCACAGTTTTTCCAGACACTTTGCAACAGCAGAAGTTATTCAAAATCACTTTACCTGCAAGTTGGATTTTTTTTTTTAAGCAATGCCAATGCTGGGCCCCTCTTGCAGCTGAATGCTTGATCTTTGACTGATGAATGAATTGTTTGGATGGACCTGCATGGTCCAAGATTGGAAAGTGGGCATCATGTCAGTTGGTTGGGCTGAGACTGACATCTTGTTAGAATTAATTCAGTTGCTTCTGGCCCTCGCAAAGGTAGCCCACGAGAGTGTCCTTCTCAAGATGGTGCAATGTGTGGGCTGCACCAGAGGCGACTGGCAGCAAGCATGCCCAGGAAGACTTTTGGCTTCTGTAGCACCATGTCAGCAGTTCCAAAGATCCATTTTTCTCACCTTGGGAAGTCATCATCTAAAAGCACACTCACTGCTCAGGTAGAAATCCATCTATCTTTTCTCTTTTAGATATTGACTGATCTATTGTGTATAGCTTTTAATTATTGTTTCCAAACTTCCACCATTCACAGTATATATACATATGTAACAAAACTCCTGAACTTTCACCTTTAAAATTGAATGTTGTGAATACTATGACCCTGCATTATTACACTGGGGTTATATTTATCAGATCTCTTAAGCACGAAACCAGTCAGATGTATTTAGCTAAAACCTTGCCAATAACAGTTTCAAACCTTGCTTGCAGGGGAGCTTTCACTGCAAGACATTGTATAATTAAATGTAATAGCAGGTGTCTGTAGCATGGCTGAGATAATGATCAATATTGCTTTTGGATGACAATATCACATTGTAAGTTCCACAAAACCTAACTCATGCACCACGGGCAGGATTTTTACCTCATTGGATGGGCCCAGGAACAACCACTGCCCGGGTCCTGACCGCGATTTCACACTGGTTGGCCAATTAATGGCCAGGCAGCATGAATCACGTGCTGCTACGCTCAGGGGCAGGAGGAGGGCGAGCGCAGAAGTTTGCGGGTGTGCGCAATGAAAGCTCCCTGAAGGCACAGAGCTGCCTCAGTGAGCTGAAGATCTATAACAGTACAAATAACGATTTAAGAAATAAGATAAACATGTCCCCTCATGTGACAGTCACATGAGCAGGGACATGTTATAAATGAGACTTAAATATTTTAATTTCATTTTTAATTAACATCAGAAACCTCATCCCGCCCGTGGATGAGATTTCCTCAAAAATCCAAAGGCTGCTTGGCCTTTTCGCATGCCCGCCAACAAAATGGTTGGGCAGGCAGCAAAAAATCCTATTTAATTAATTGATTAAGGGCCTTAATAAGCCTCTTAATTGTTGGCGGATGTGCCACCACCTCTCGCGTGTGCTCACCAGGTGAAATATCGTGAGTGAATGCAATGACTTCGGGACGCTTGCCCAACGTTATCGCTCAATACTTGTTTGGGACGGGTGCGCGCCCAATGAGGGGAAAAGTTCTGCCCCATATCTCAATGAATAGCATCGTTAAAGCATTAAAGTCAGGACATACTCTGAGCCAATAATGAAATGAATCTTCTCTTAACGCTATTTCAATGTGCATGTGAATAAGCTTTGAAAGGAAATACAAAGAAAGGAAAAATGCCAAGAAGGGGGAGTCTGGGGGACCAGAAGGAGGAATCTGCATCATGCTCTATGGAAAGTGCTCGAAAAGATACATATTTTCAGGAAACCACAAATGGGCATGTGGGATCTAGTAATTCCAAAAGGATTCTCCATGTAATTTCCAAAACTTAAAACTTGTTCTGGCTGACCTAATGCTTTGCTCCACTGAAGAAAAATGTAGAGGTAAATCTTACAAATTAGCAATCCTAGTACAGAGCTTTGCATGAAGGCAGCACATTCTGGGAACAAGTTAATGTAGTTAATCTTATTTAATTGATGGAATTAATGGACAAAAAACAAGAAGGGCAAAGTGGCCCGCACACCCCAATTATCAATACACACCCCAAATAAAATTTGTGCCTGTAATGCTAATTCAGAGGAGAGAATTTTAACCTCCAAAGAAGGTGGGCGGAAAGTAAAAATTATTAAAATCTCAAACTTGATCCCATCTTTGGTTTTAACAAAGATGAGTTGGGAGGACAATCTGCTCTTGGAAGGTGGTCAATAAAAGCTTTTAAAGGAGGTGTACACCCAATTTAAACATGACTTTTAATTTTAATTCCCCCACTATATACATCCTGGGGGTTACCATTGACCAAAAACTGAACTGGACTAGCCATATAAATACTGTGGCTACAAGGGCAGGTCAGAAGCTAGGAATCTTGCGGTGAGTAACTCACCTCCTGACTCCTTAAAGCCTGCCCACCATCTACAAGGCACAAGCCAGGAGTGTAATAGAATGCTCTCCACTTGCCTGGATAAGTGCAGCTCCAAAGACACTCAAAGAGCTCAACACCATCCAGGACAAAGCAGCCCGCTTGATTGATTCCCCATCCACAACCATTCACTTCCTCCACTACCAATGCACAGTGGCAGCAGTGTTCCATCTTCAATATGCACTGCAAGAACTCATGAAGGTTCCTTGGACAGCACCTTACGAACCCATGACCGCTACCATCTAGAAGGACAAGGGCAGCAAATGCATGGGAATACCACCTGGAAATTCCCCTCCAAGCCACTCCCACCCTGACTTGGAAATATATCGCCGTTCGTTCCTTCACTGTTGCTGGGTTAAAATCCTGGGGCCCCCTTCCTAACTGCACTGTGGTGTACCTACACTACATGGACTGCACCGGTTCAAGAAGGCAGCTCACCACCACCTTCTCAAGGGCAACTAGTAATAATTCCTGGCCCAGCCAGCGAGGCCCACATTCCATGAATGAATATCTTAAAAATCCATAGGCAGAAAACCCCCCCACCCTACCCCATTGGGGGTAGGGGGGGCTTGTGTGGGGGCGGGCAGGAGTGAGCATGAACCCGATCGGCACCCCCGATTGGATGCATGCCGCCATTTTACGTGGGCGGGTCAATTAAGGCTGTGCGCTCCCTGTGCGGGTGGGGGTGGATTCCCTGAGTTGGGGCCTGTGCTCTTTCGTGCATGCGTGCGAAACAGTGCAGAGATCTCCCTGAGGCACAGAGGTGCCTCAGGGAGATTAGTTTAAGTTTTGAAAAATGGAATAAAGGTAAAAAAAAAATTTTAAGGACGTCCCCTCATGTGAAACTGTCACATGAGCTGGGAGATGTTCATTAACTTTTTCAAAAAATTTTATGTAATTAATAAACCCTTCATGAAACCTCACCCTGCCCGTGGATGAGGTTTCATGAAAAACGTGAATGCCGCCTGGGCTCTTCGCCTGTCCCCTAACCTTCAAGTTGGACGGGCAGCATTCTTAACAGCTTTAATCACTTCATTAATGGCCTTAATAGGCCTTTGACAGTTTGGCAGGCGCACAGTAGCCCGCCGTACTGACAATCTAAAATGACACACTGGCGTCAGGACACCCGCCCGATGTCACCGCACATCATTTTACGAGTCGGCGAGCGGGCCCCACCCCTGCTTGCCGACAGGAAAATTCTTCCCCATGGCTGCTTTTCCACCTGGCTGTCAGGTGCAAAATTTGCTGAAAAAATTAAGAAGCTGTACTTCATTTAATTTCAGCAGGACACTACATCCAGACTTCCCATCTGGAAATCCTTCATCCTGCTCTCTTCACAGCCTGAATTAACATTAGGGCCCTAGATTCTACTCTATAATGACTAATGCTGAAACGCACGTACACAAGCTTCACACAGACTTGTCAGAGAATGAAATGCTATACCGCAAGTGGTCAGTAAGGCACAAATTTAAATGGAACGGAACAAATAGTTGAAGAGGAAGAACTTAAAAGGATATAGGGAGTATTTTGCTGCAATTGAGGAGCTAGCGCTGCCAAAGGCACGAGGGTTCAAATAGCCTTCTTCCACAGATCTAATTTTTATGATTCTCAGTACGCTGCATCACAGGACACTACATACATTTAACTCCTGCATTTCTTTCATCTTATTTCATGTCAGCTATATTGCTCTGTGCACAATACTGCATAATGGGAATAAAGAAATAATAACATTTTGAAGTAATTACTAACTATATAATATAGGGAATAGTTTAAGAATTCAATCTTGCTCAGCTGTAACCTATAACAAATTGCAGCTAATATACCCTCAAGTTTTTTTGTAATGCGTGGCTGATTTGTTTATGTGTGTGCGTCCTTAAAAAGTTTATCATGCAGCCAAGCATGCATGGTCTGGGCTAACCTGTACGTAGCCGGTGTGGGAACTTTTGAGTTCCTGTGTGGCAGCTCTTAGAGGGAACATTGCTACCCACTTACTTGTATTTTATTAAGGCCAAGCCCTTGCTTACCTTGAAGTATTTGTTGAGAATGTTTGTATAATTGATGCCCTTGGAGAACCATCCATCAGGAATGATTTCAGTCTCCAGCCACTCCATGACACGGCGTCGGAGCTCATCACGATCGGACTGGTAGCAGACAACTAAAAGGAGAAAAGGTTTGATGTTAATCAACAGCTGTGTTCAATCAAAAGTTCTAGGCATGAAGAACGATGACCCTATTGGAATAGTACTATAACAAGAATACCATAAAATCTACAGCATCAATTACAACTTCAAACAGATATAGGTTGTTTATATACAGGATCTGATTTGCAGCCCAATGTGCAACAGTAAAACAAATTACATTATGGACTTTACGTTACTTTGCATCTTAAAACAAGGACCATAAAGGGCAAAGTATAATTTTACTCAAGACACAACAGAAGATTGATCCTATAAACCAAATACCAGCAGTGGCTTACTCATCCCTGCATCTCTGAAATCTGGAGTAGGGGTGCAGTGAAGGCATGTTGACAATCTTATGAAAAGAATCAGCATGTTTTCAGATGAACTTTTTCACTAAATTATCACTTGTCCCAAACTCTAATTAGCTTCTTAATTCAGTATTTGTTCAATTAGGTGGAACCCAAAAATAATGACTATATCGATAGCAATATCTGTAATAAAGGCAAACTGGTCCTTTAAATCTAACATCATCACAATAAAAAAAACAATGTTGAGAATCAAAACAAAGCAGCTTTCTCATGTTTCTCTATCTTCCTTGCAAAGCAATAAACTGATCGGTGCCAGCAATTTGCTGAAGTCCCTCGATACTTGAGTGGCAGTGATAATTTAACTTTTTAACTTTGTATCCACAACACATTTTTTAAAGCTTGTTTGAAGCCAAAAGGTTGTCATGTGCCTATGGGTCGTTTGCAAGTATAAACTGTAATTATTATAATAAGTTTTCCACACAAGGCAACTAAGGAAGGCATCTCATCAATTCTAAAGATTTAGCTGTCATTTCCATAGAAACAGCTGATTGTTACAGAATTCTCATTAGTTAAGATTACTGGAAGTACTAAACTGTAATCTGAGCTGTTCTTACCGACTACAACTGGTGCAGTTCACTGCAGGTTCAATCAGGCATTATAAGTCTCATGCTAAGTGACACTATTATAATCCTTAACTACTGCAATATGGTATCAATGTAGGGCCAAAAGCAGCAGTATCTTTTGGTGTGGTATTCTCTGCTATACAGGAACTGCTGCAGTGCACTGCAGCTTCGGCAGCAAGACTACTCTGATCATGCCCTGGAACCTGGCAACATATTGTGGATGCAGCACCAAAACCATAAAACTATCTGAATCTACAAGAAATTGACAGTACATTGTAGGTGTAAATTTGAATGTCACGATAGGTCACCTTTTTCTATCTGAGAAGAACTGTTAAGGTACTTTGAGCACTACTCTAACTGTTAACTGCTACTACTCTAAAAGAGTTACATTTCACTGATACAGACCCGGAATTGACAGGCCATTAAAATGTCTTGTGCGTTACTTTGGCCCTGACTTTGTGTGTGTGTACTGGTTGTGGGTTGGGGTTGGGGTTGGGGTAGGGGTGGGGGGTGGTGGGCAGGAGCAGTTGATGGTGAACAGTCAGCTGTACAAACTTACCTAAACTGTGGCAAGACACTCCAATTGTAGGTCTGAAGAAACATTGTTGCCTTACATTGTTAATTACAGAAGACTGTAGCAGAGTGCACTATGTACACCTTGGGTACAGGGTTGTAAACAGCAATGCCAGTCTTATATATCCGACTGGATCTCTTTACGAAGAGGGTTAGAGGGTGCAATGATGCTATCTTAGCTTCTGAAGTATACTGTAATAAGTAAAATGCACTGCAGATATAGAACTGGTTACATATACACCATTTCTGTTTCACCACTGAAATTCTCTTATTTGTTAATTTGAAACTGCAGTGTAGTCAAACCAGTTGGCATCCTACTAGCTGGAACACTGATATAAAGGAAAGATTTACTAAAGCAACAATGCATTCCAAATGCTGAAAAGGAGCCTGCTACTTGATAGAAAATTTAGTTCAGTTGCTCTTTTATTGACAGAGGAATTATCTCTCTCGGGCAATGACACCAGAAATCAAAATTTCATTTCAGATAGTTAGTAAATACTGTGACACTTAGATCTTCACAAAAGATTAAGTACAATTGGTGTGAATATTAAGATAGATTTTGCATAATTATCAGCTGCTGCTGGAACTAGACTAACTCTGAGCTTAATGGTCCAGTTCATCACTTAATAGAAATCTGCTGTTACAGATTGGTTTTTGATTTTATTTCTTGAGCAGTTATGGGACACATGACTGTCAAGTGTACTCAGCTTTTAAATGAACATTTATTTACCTTTTTCCCTTGATGGTGCTGCAGCTGGAGCACACTTATCCAACCAAAGAAACTAGCACATCCAAATATTCCCAGTCTTGCTGGACCAATTTAATTCTGAGCTTTCCTATCAAAAAACATAACTGTGATCCATATTGTTCCTGCACTGTAATAATCCAAGCATTGAATTTAAATGTGAAGCTGTCATTTTTGGCAAGTTTCATAATGGTCCCATGATAGATCTTGGGCGACACATATCTTCAACCTGAGGATAATGCTATGATGTGGCTGAAATCACAGTTAAACTCACAAAGACAGTAATACAAACATTTAAGTCCCACAGTAATGGAACCTATTCAGCTATCCTGTACCTGGGCTACTGGCTGCTATTTTTTCATTCTTCTTTTCTGTAAAAGAAACATAAAGCAATCTATGAATAATCTAATTGTATATATCAAAATATCAATGGGATTAGACAAAGTCAACATGGATTTGTGAAACAGAAATCACGTTTGACAAACCTACTGGAGTGAGGACATAACTAGCAGAATAGATAAGGCAGAACAAGTGGAGGTGGTGTATTTGGAATTTCAGAAAGCTTTTGATAAAGTCCCACTTAAGAGGTTAGTGTGCAAAATTAAAACACATGGGATTGGGGGTAATATATTGGCATGGATTGAGAATTGGTTAGCAGACAGGAAACAAAGTAGGAATAAATGGGTCTTTTTCGGAATGGCAGGCGCTGACTAGTGGGGTACCATAGGGATCAGTGCTGGGCCCCAGCTATTCACAATATATATCAATGATTTGGATGAGGGAACCAAATGTAATATTTCCAAGTTTGCTGACAACACAAAACTTGGTGAGAATGTGAGTGGTGAGGAGTTTGTTAAAAGGCTTCATGGCGATTTAGATAAGTTGAGTGAGTGGGCAAATACATGGCAGATGCAGTATAACGTGGATAATTGTACAGTTATCCACTTTGGTAGGAAAAACAGAATGGCAGAGTATTATTTAAATGGTGATAGACCGGGAAATGTTGATGTACAAAGGGACCTGAGTGTCCTTGTAAACCAATCACTGAAAGCAAGCATGCAGGTGCAGCAAGCAGTTAAGAAGGCACATGTATGTTGGCCTTCATTGCAAGAGGGCTTGAGTACAGGAGCAAGGATGTCTTACTGCAGCTATACAGGGCCTTGGTGAGACCACACCTGCAGTCTTGTGTGCAGCTTTGGTCTTCTTACCTAAGAAAGGATATACTTGCCATAGGGGGAGTGCAGCGAAGGTTCAACAAACTGATTCCTGGGATGGCAGGATTATCATATGAGGAGAGATTGGGCCGACTAGGCCTGTATTCACAGGAGTTAAGAAGAATGAGAGGGGATCTCAATGAAACATATAAAATTCTGACAGGGCTGGACAGACTGGATGCAGGGATGATTTTTCCTCTGGCTGGGGAGTCTGGAACAAGGGGTCACAATCTCAGGATACGGGGCAGGCCATTTGGGACTGAGCTGAGGAGAAACTTCTTCACTCAAAGGGTGGTGAACCTATGGAATTCTCTACATAGAAGGCTGTGGAGGCCAAGTTACTGAATATATTTAAAGAAGGAAATAGATAGATTTCTGGATTCTAAAGGGGAGAAGGGGTATGGGGAGAGAGCGGGAGTATGGCATTGAGATAGAGGATCAGCCATGATCATACTGAATGGCAGAGCAGGCTTGAAGGGCCAAATTACCTACTCCTGCTCCTATTTTCTATGTTTCTATATCTTGAGGCATGACATGAAACTTCATATAATGGTCCATGTTCTTAATATTGCAATCCTGTCACAATGAAGTGCATGCTCTAGTTGCAGTTGTTACTAATTGGGGAAAGATTCGGGCATTATTCTTAAGGATATATAAGAACTGGTTTTCATCGGTGTGGGCAGAAGAAATAGAGAGTCTGTGCCTGTCATCTTTGGGTTTTATGAATAAACCTATGTTAAGGAAAGATTGGCTCTAGATTCCTCCTTTACTCAGTGAATGAGCAATGAATTAAAACACATGCTGCTGTCCCATGTGAAATGCTGAACTCAAAAAAATGATTTTTTTCCCTGGCTTACCTTCACAATGCCCATCATGAGAGACCTGTATCTTCATGCCAGTTAGACATGCATCACGGTGAAGCTCACAGTGGTTGCGGTATGTCTTCCCATTGCTTCCACACACCACCCTCTTGTGATGTTTGCATTCCTAAAAAATAATACACATAGCTGCATTAGAAAACAGCAAGAGCTCTTTCTGCTGGGAAATCAGGGTCTGTGTACTCTGGCTCACCAAGCTCCACCTCAGTCATTACAACGGAGATCAAAATCAAGAACCATACCTGAGATCACAAACACTATAGATTTTTTAAAAATAGTCCAACATATTTCTGAAATACCTAGCTAATCTGCTCAACAACCTAAATTTATTTGATAACTGTTTCCTATTAAATAAATTACGGATTGGCCTAGCCTGTGACACCCAAAAATAAATCACAATGCACCATGAGTTTCGCACATTTCATAATGTGCTGATCTTGCCTTCATCATTATTTTTCAATTGGCTGAATTTCACGATTCTCCCTGCCCCAAGTGGGTTAGGTGGTGGTGGGGGTTGCGCAAAATCTGGTGGGATGGCAGTGAGGGGGCATTATGCCTGTCACCTTCCCGCCTCCAGTAGCATTCCACCGGCAGTGTGGGAGGTGGCGTGCGGCCCACCCGCCCTTAGGCTTAATGTGCTCTTACATGAACGATGGCCGGTTAAGGGTCCCTTCCCACCACCACTGGCATTTTACCCAGCATTTATTGCCAATCTATAATTGCCCTTGAGAAGGTGGTGGTGAGCTGCCTTCTTGAACCGCTGCAGTCCATGTAGTGTAAGTACACCCACAGGGCTGTTCAAGAGGGAGTCCCCATACCCCTTGGTGCCTTTAGAATCCAGAAATCTATCTATTTCCTTCTTTAAATATATTCAGTAACTTGGCCTCCACAGCCTTCTATGTAGAGAATTCCATAGATTACCAATGACAGATGGGAACTTCACCACCTGGGGAGGCTGCCCAGTAAAGCCTGTTGGCCACCCAACAAACCTGAGGAGGCTCCAGACTAGGCACCCTCTGGCCCACTGACACACTCCCCCGCCATTATAGAAGAACCCCCTGCCCTCATAAGCCTGGACACCACCCCCGCCCACATCACCAGGACTTGCATTATTGGCCCTGGCTATCCCTAATCCCACTTACCCAAATTCTGGCCCTATTCCAGGGTCACTGGCCTGGGGTCTGGCTGAAGTTCCAGCAGAGGCCACTGCTCCAAGTGGTTCTTCTGGGACTGAAGAGCTGCCAACCCTTCAACTGGCCAGCAGCTCTTGAAAGTTGGACGGATGCCTCAGGATTGGTTTGCCTGAACCATGTATAGTAGTGTCACAGCTTCCAGGGCAAGCGGAGGTGGCCTCACCCTGAATTTCTGGCCATGTGAAATCCAGACCCTTAAAATTATCCAGTAAGTAGCTGAGGCATATAGAATAAGGTGGTTGTAGGTGTGATACCTAGTTAGTGCTGTGTTAGCTGAATTCAGCCAGGATAACAACAGGGCGGTACAATTTATCCCCCGTGTCCCTAAAGAAAAAAAATTGCTGAAAAAAAGAGACATGCTGTTGAAGATTTTCAGCTTGCACTCATCAGGACAAATGCAAGAATGCTAAATTTCAAAGGAAGTAATAATTTTTACAACATGAGAAAAGGGTGCTTATCGGTTGGCAAGTCAGCTCTACTTGGTCAGGACATATTGCCATGGTGAATGCACCAGGCAGCTATTGTCCCCCATGCTTTTGTTTATTCAAAAAGGTGCAAAGTCTAGACATATTCCTTTTGCCTGCAGAGGACAGGTCCCGATGTATAAATATATGAAGACAACCTTGGGTTCAACAGTGGCACCACCCAAACTGAACAGCCCACCTACATTCATTGCCAAGCCTTGCAAATGAGTACTCTGCCATCCTGACATGACCTGGCCTAAATCTGACTACAAATCCACAGAAATGTGGTTGACTCTTAAACGTTTTCTGAAATGGTTTAAGAAGCCACTGAGTTCAAGGCAATTAGGGATAGACATCAAAAGCTGGCTTTGCCAGTGGTGCCCACATTCCATGAAATAATTTTTAAAAAGTTGTTTTGTGCAAAGTGGTTACTTAAGATATGTTTGTTAGCTGACCTCTTGGAACCTATATCAGTGCACCCAGGAGAACTGCCAACTCTGTTTGGATGTATCCCTGGAGATTTCATCACATGATCTTGCACCCCTAACTGCCCAGCCCCCATGCTCCTATCAGTCGTCCAGGATGTCTATTCTCATGGTGCATCGTCCTCCCCCCACAAAATGTAAAGCAAACAAACTCTGTTATCTAATCAGGTGACGCTTGACTGATAATCATATATTCTTTCTTCCCTCATTTTCAATATTTTTATAACTATTACATTGAAACATTCAAGATGAAAATTATCTGCAATTATATTTAACACCTCTATGATCTTTTTTTCCTGGGTTGGTAGTAGCAATATACAGAAGATTAACCTTTAAGCCCAGGAGACTCCTTATCACCTTCCAAACCAACTACCACTACCTTCTAGAAGGACACAGGCAGCAGACACATGGGAACCCCACCACCTGGAAGTTCCCCTCCAAGTCACTCACCATCCTGACTTGGAAATTTTTCACCATTCCTTCACTGTGGCTGGGTCAAAATCCTGGAACTCCCTTCCGAACAGCACTGTGGGTATATCTACACCACATGGACTGCAGCGGTTCAAGAAGGCAGCTCACCACCACTTTCTCAAGGGCAATTACGGATGGGCAATAAATGCTGGCCTAGCCAGCAATGCCCAAATCCCATGAATGAACATAAAAAAAGCTCAAACTGGAGGGCTGGCAACCCTGGCACCAGGTCTGTGTGTCATTCAGTTCTGTTGAAGGGTCATGAGGACTCGAAACGTCAACTCTTTTCTTCTCCGCCGATGCTGCCAGACCTGCTGAGTTTTTCCAGGTAATTCTGTTTTTGTTCTACATGTCATTTGTTTGTTTAACTGTGGAATTGGCCCAAAGGTCTTTACCTGGTCTGAAACCAAAGGCATGTACAATAATATCACATCACTGGTCACCCATGATTTGACAACGGTTCTACAGCACCCATAATCCAAAAAACCCCAGGCAGCAATTTTAATTTAAAAATACTGTTAACTATAACAGCAGATAAGCACTTGAATGTTCACAGGACCATTCCTCTTTCCACTATTTTAACCAAGCTATTAACCTGTTTAAGTTAAATACAAAGATGAATGCCATGCAGACAACATTAAGCTTTTATCTGTCTTTTATTTATCTGCTGAAAAAGACAAGCATTTGCAACCATCTTCAGCCTGAAGTGCTGAGTGGAGGATCCATCTCAGCCTCCTCCAGAAGTCCCCTGCATCATTGATGCAAGTCATTCGTCAATTCAATTCATTCCACAATATTCCACCAATAGTATTGAAGACTTGTGCTCCAGAACTAGCCACATCCCTACCTAAACTGTTCCAGTACAGTTGGAACACTGGTATCTACCCAGCAATGTGGAGAATTTCCCACGTATGTTCTGTCAACAAAAAGCAGGGCAAATCCAACCCAGCTGGTTACCATCCCAACAGTCTCAACTGTGCTGTATATTACTGAACAGCAAAGTAATGGAAGGTGTCACCAACAGTGCAATTGAGTGGCATTTACACACAGCAAGAGCCTGCTCACTGATGCTCAATTTGGGTTTTGCCAGGGCCACTCAGCTCTTGGCCTAAACATAGGCCAAAAGAGCGGAACCCCAAAGGTGAAGTGAGGGTGACTGGCCTTGACATTGAAGCAGCATTTGACCGAGTGTGACATAAAGAAGCCCAGCAAAATGAGTCAATGGGAATCAGGGGTAAAGCTCTCTGCTGGTTGGAGTCATACTATAAAGCACAAAGGAAGAAGGTTGCGGTTCTTGGAGGTCAGTCATCTCAGTTCCAGAACATCGCTGCAGGAGTCCTCAGGGTAGTGTCCTAGGCCCAACTATCTTCAGCTGCTTCATCAATGGTCTTCCCTCCATCATAAGGTTAGAAGTGATGATTGCACAATGTTCAGAACCATTCGCAACTCCTCAGATACTGAAGCAGTCTATGTCTATATGCAGCAAGACCTGGATAATATCCAGGCTTGGGCTGACAAGTGGCAAGTAACATTCACGCCACACAAATGCCAGGCAATGACCATTTCCAACAAGACAGAATCTAACCATCAGCCCTTGACATTCAAAGGCATTACCATTGTTGAATCCCCCACTATCAACTTCCTAGGAAGTTACCCATTGACCCGAAACTGAACTGGACCAGTCATATAAATACTTGGTTACAAGAGAAGGTCAGGGAAAGGGAATTCTGTGGCGAGTAGCTCTCACCTCCTGTCTCCCAAAGCCTTTCCACCATCTACAAAGCATAAGTCAGGAATGTGATGGAATACTCTCCAGTTGCCTGAATGAGTCCAGCTCCAACAACAATTAAGAAGCTCGACACCATGCAGGCCAAAGTAGCCTGATTGGTAAATATTTCTGGTCTTTTAAGTAAAAGTAAGGCCTTTAGTTTGTGTTTAGGTCTCTAGTCTTTTTTTCTTCTCTTTTTCTTAAAAATAGCTTAAGTATAAGATCAATACTGGTATAAAATAATTAATTACTGTAAAGTGCGGGCATACTAGAATAATTAATTAAATAAATAAAATACAGTAGTAATAGCAGGATGGGTGATGTGTTGCTGCAGCAGCATGTGGGAGCTGCTGGACACCAAGGTGATCCAGAGCAAACACATCTGTTTGTTACTCGAGGAACTTCGGATCCAAGGTGAGGAGCTGGAGTCCAAGCTGCAGACATTGCACCACGTCTGGGGGCGGGAGGATGTTACCTGGACACTTTGCTCCAGGAGACAGTCACACCCCTCAGATTAGGTCATTCAAATTTGGTCTGCAATAGGACAGGAGACTGTGACTGCAGGTAAGACAGGTATAGAGACCCAGGGGTAGTCTTCAAGGAGCCTCGGCCCCTGCAATTGTCCGACAGTTAAGGGATCCTTGCACACCGTGCGGATGAGAGCAGGGTCTGCAGGAAGGATGAGCGAACTGACCACAGCATCGTGCTACAGGGAGCCATTCAAACGGGGAGAGAAAATAGGAATGTCGTAGTGGTAGGGGACAGTATAATCAGTGGGATAGATACTGGTCTCTGCAGCCGTGAGCGTGAGTCCTGAAGATGTGTTGCCTGCCCTGTACCAGGGTTAAGGACATCTCCTCAGGGCTGGGGAGGAGCTTGGAGTGAGAGGGGAGCGATCCAGTTGTCATTGTCCATGTTGGAACCAACGACAAAGGAGGTTCTGCTGAAAGTATGTGAATAGTTAGGAGCTAAATTCAAAAGCAGAACCTCCAAGGTAATAATCTCAGGATTACTATCTGAGCCATCGGCAAACTGGCATACGCTAAATAAAGTCAAGGAGTTAAACGTGTGGCTTAAAGATTGGTGTGGGAGGAATGGGTTTCAGTTTATGGGGCATTGGCACCAATATTGGGGTAGAAGGGAGCTGTTCCGTTGGGAAAGGCTTCTCTTGAACCGTGCTGGGACCAGTGTCCTGGTGAATTGAATAACTAGAGCTGCAGAGAGGGCTTTAAACTAAATAGAGGGGGAGGTTCTGGAGAGGGGATACGTAGGCTTACAAAGCAAAAGGATATGGCAGCCTTGCAGGGCAGCTATTTAGGTAATGATACCCACACTGTGACAGGAAGGGGCAGAATGTACAAACATTAAAAAAAAAACAGCAGCAAATAGGGTCAAAGGGGGAGAAAATGGTAAAAGGGAAAATTAATGGCCCTTTACTTAAATGCACGTAGTACTCAGAACAAAATTAATGAATTAATGGCACAAATAGAGTTAATGGGTATGATCTTATAGCCATTATAGAGACGTGATTACAAGGAGATCAAAGCTGGGAACTAAATATTCAGGGGCATGTGACATTTCAAAAGGACAGGCAGGAAGGAAAGGGTGTGGGGTAGCTTTGTTGGTACGAGATGGAATAAGTAGAATAGCAAGAAATGATGTTGGATTGGGAGATGTAGAATCCATATGGGTGGAGGTAAGAAATGACAAGGGGAAGAAGACACTGGTGGGGGTAATCTATATGCCCCCTAACTGTAGCTATACTGTAGGACAGGGAATAAATCAGGAGATAACGAGGGCATGTAAAAAATGCAGTACATTAAATCATGGGTGACTTTAATCTTCATGTAGATTGGGAAAATCAAATTGGTGGAGGTATCCACGAGCAAGAATTCAGAGTGTATTCGGGACAGTTTCCTAGAACAATGTGCTATGGATCCAACCAGGGAACAGGCTATTTTGCATCTGGTAACGTGTAATGAGGCAGGTTTAATAAATGATCTCAGAGTAAAAAAGATTCCCTTGGAAACAGTGACCATAACATGGTAGAATTTAGCATTCAGTTTGAGAATGAGAAACCTGGGTCAGAAACAACTGTGCTAAACTTAAATAAGGGTAATTACAAATGAATGAGGGCCGAGTTGCCTGGAGTGGACCAGGAAAGGAGTTTAGCGAAAGACAGTTGATGAACAATGGCAGACATTTAATAAAATAGTTCATGACTCTCAACAAGGATATATCCCAGTGAGGAAGGAGGATTCAAGGAAGGGGATAAACCAACCATGGTTAACCAAGTAAGTTAAGGAGAGTATCAAATTGAAAGAAAAAGCATACAATGTGGCAAAGATTAATGGTAAGACAGAGGATTGGGAAAGTTTTAAAAACCAACAAAAGATGGCCAAAAAATAATAAAGAGGGAGAAAATAAACTTTGAGGGTAAACCAGCAAGTAATATAAAAATGGACAGTAAGAGCTTCTTTAAATATTTAAAAAGGAACAGAGAGGCCAAATTGAACATAGGCCCCTTAATGAATGAGGCTGGGGAAATAATAATGGGGAACCAGGAAATGGCAGAGGAGTTGAATAAATACTATGTGTCAGTCTTCACGGTAGAAGACACTAATAGCATTCCAAAAATACTAAATAACTAAGGGGCAAAATTGGAGGAGGAAATAAATACAATAACCATCACCAGAGAAAAAGTACTAGGGAAGCTAATGGGGCTAAAGACCGATAGGTCCCCTGGACCTCATGGGTTGCATCCCAGGGTGTTAAAGGAAGTAGCTACATAGATAGTGGATGCACTGGTAGTAATCTTCTAAGAATCCTTAGTTTCTGGAAAAGTCCCAAAGGATTGGAAAACTGCCAATGTAACACCCTTATTCAAAAAGGGAGGGACACAAAAAACAGGTAACTATAGGCCAGTTAGTTTAATATCCGTCATTGGGAAAATGTTAGAGGTGGTTATAAAGGATGTAATAGCAGAGCATTTAGAAATGTATAATTTATCAAGCAGAGTCAGCATGGCTTCATGAAGGGGAAATCATGCCTGACAAACGTATTACCACCTTTGAGGAGGTAACAAGCAGGATAGATAAAGGGGAACCAATATATTTGGATTTCCAAAAGGCTTTCGATAAGATACCGCACATAAGGCTACTTAATAAGATAAGAGCCCATGGTGTCAGGGGTATAATATTAACATGGATAGAGGATTGGCTAGCTGATAGAAGACAGAGCTGGGATGGGGGGGGGGGGGGGGGGGGGGGGGGGGCGCGTTTTCAGGATGGCAACCTGCAACTAATAGAGTGCCACAGGGATCAGTGCTGGGGCCACAGTTATTTACAATATATATTAATGACTTGGATGAGAGAAGTGAATGTACTATCACCAAGTTTGCTGATTACACAAAAATAGGTGGGAAGGCAAGTGGTGAGAATGACACAACGAGTCTACAGAGAATATAGACAGGTTAAGTGAGTGGGCAAAAACTTGGCAAGTAGAATATAATGTGGGAAAATGTGAGGTTAAGCACTTTGGCAAGAAGGATAGAGGAGCTGAATACATTTAAATGGAGAAAGATTGCAGAAAGCTATAGCATAGAGGGATTTGGGGGTACTCGTGCATGAATCACGAGAAGCTAGCATACAAGTTCAGCAGCTAATGGGGAAGGCAAATGGAATGTTGGCCTTTATTTCAAAGGAAATGGAGTATAAAAAATAGGGAAGTCTTGCTAAAACTATACAAGGCACTAGTTAGACCACACCCTGAATACTGTGAACATTTTCCTTATCTAAAGGAAGGATATACTGGTATTGGAGGTAGTCTAGAAAACGTTCACTAGGTTGATCGCAGGTATGGAGGAATTTTCTTACGAGGAGAGGTTGAGTAGGTTGGGCCTGTATTTACTGGAGTTTAGAAGAATGAGAGGCGACCTTATTGAAACATTCAAAATTCTTAGGGGGGCTTGACAGGGTAGATGCTAAGAGGTTGTTTCCCCTTGTGGGAGATTCTAGGCCCAAAGGGCATAATCTCAAAGTAAGGGGTCACCCATTTAAGACAGAGATGAGGAGTAATTTCTTTTCTCAGAGGGTAGCAGATCTGTGGAATTATTTACCGCAGAGGGCTGTAGAGGTTGGGTTGTTAAGTATATTCAAAGCTGTTGGACAGATTTTTAATCAATAAGGGAATCAAGGGTTATAGAGAAAATGCAGGAAAGTGGAGTTGAGGATCATCAGGTCAGCCATGATGACATTGAATAGTGGAGCAGACTCGATGGGCCGAATGGCTTACTTCTGCTCCTACGTCTTATGGTCCTGTAGCCTGCTCATTTGGCACCCCATCCACCACCTTGAACATTCTCTCCCTCCACCACCGACGAATGGTGGCAGCAGTATGTTCCATCTACAAGATGCACTGCAGCAACTCACCAAAGCTCCTTTGATAGCACCTTTCAAACATGTGACCTCTGCCAGCTATAAGAGCAAGGGCTTCAAATGCATGGGAACACCACCACCTGCAAGTTCCCCTCCAAGCCACACACCTTGGAACTATATTGCTGTTCCTTCACTGTTACTGGATCAAAATCCTGGAACCAAAATCCCTTCCTAACAGCACCATTAGTATTCCTACACCACTTTGCAGACTGCAGCAGTTCAAGAAGGCAGCTCACCACCACCTCTGAGGGCAATTAGGGATGGGCAATAAATGCTGGCCTAGCCAGCGATGCCCACATCTTATGAAAGAATATTTTTTTTAAAATTGGCAACAGTGATTCCTGCAAGATCTGTTGCAGGTCAAACTATCCTTGGATGGATTTTCAGCATAACCTTAGAGTGTGAAGCACTCCACCACTATTTTGAAAACTGAAGCTGAAAAATGACCCTTTAAAAAGGACCTGTATCCTTTAGGGCTTCTGCCCTCTTGAGAAATACAGAACTTTTTTGTTTTTTTCTGGTACCTAATCCTGATTACTTCTTCAATCCTTTGAAGCTCTGATAAATCAAATTTTAATAAATCCACTCCACAGGGCATCCTGATGTTCAAAGAGGCAATTTGCTTATTATATTCCTCAGGAGTTCAGTCAGAGTCTGACATTTATCAACATATTTCTATCACATTTTCTGAAGGGAGCTGTCTATGTTTTGAATTTTCAAACTTGTTTTTAAATTAAATATAACAAACAAAAATATGGTTATTTTATTTTTTTATTTTATGTTCAGCCATACCACTTTATAATTACTATTTGGAGAAATTAGAACACTTATTTTAGATTTCACCTTTTCTTGTCCCACATACATTATTCCACTAACTGAACCACTTACTCTGCAGCTTTTGCACAAATAAAGATCCACAGTCCTGTTCCAACAAACTTTGTACATGGGTCACAAATGTCTAATCACAGATTCAAAGGTTTAATTGCAGCTTTTTAGTTTTGAATGTCAATATTTATTTTGTTGAATTTAAATGATCCTTTCAGCTGTGATGCTACATGAAGTTGTTTTGAGTTTTTACTCCAGGTATTTTTCTTGGGATCAGCATCTCGGGTGAATCCCATAAATGTGCCTTCTCTCCCTATGAATCAATGTGCTTTAATCTGTAATTGTAGTGAGTCCAGAAATCAGACCTAAAACTCTTGTATGGTTGTATCACAAGAACTCACGCGATCTTCCTTGACTTTTTAATTACTGGTTGCATCACATTACCTCATATAACCTCCTTTGACTTTTTGATTACTGGTTATATTACACAACCTCATGGTAATCTTCCTTGACTTTGGAAGGCAGTAGAATAAACACTCTTATTAAGTCATGACTTAGGCTATAAATTGCCAAACAGATTCATTAAATGGTAAGTGGACAAGCAAATAGCAGCAATGACACACTGTAGAGTTATAGTAGTTACCGACCCAGTTACCAGATTGATTCCTGGGATGAAGTGACTGACATATGAAAAGAGATTGAGTCAGTTAGGATTATATTGGCTGGAGTTCAGAAGAATGGGGGGGTGGAAATCTCATAAAAAACCTATAAAATTCTAACAGAACCAGACAGGGTAGATGCAGGAAGGATGTTCCTGATGGTGGGAGAGTCCAGAACCAGGGTCACAGTCTGAGGATATGGGGTAGACCATTTAGGACTGTGATGAGGAGAAATTTCTTCACCCAGAGTCTGTTGAGCCTGTGGAATTCACTACCACAGAAAATATTTGAGACCAAAACATTGTATATTTTCAAGAAGGAATTAGATATAGCTCTTGGGGTGAAAGGGATCAAAGGATATGGGGAGAAAGCAGGAACAGGCTATTCAGTTGGATGATCAGGCATGATCATAATGAATGGTGGAGCAGGCTCGAAGAGCTGAATGGCCTACTCCTGCTCCTATTTTCTATATTTCTATGATCCAACATTCCCGTGTCAGAAGATAGAAAGTAACACACTTTAATGTGTACTGGACCTGGCACAAGATTTTTTTATTCGTCCATGGGACATGAGCATCACTGGCTAGGCCAGTATTTATTGTCCATCCCCAATTACCCTCAAGAAAGTAGTAGTGAGCCACCAATTTGAACTACTTCCGTTCATGTGTTGTAAGTACTCCCATGGTGCTATTAGGTAGGGAGTTCCAGGATTTTGATCCAGTGACAATTAAGGAACAGCGATATAGTTCCAAGCTAGGATGGTGTGTGATTGGATGGGAACTAGCAGGTGGGGCTGTTCCCATGTGCCGGCTGCCCTTGTCCTTCTGGGCAGTAAAGGTCGCAGGTTTGGAAGGTGCTATTAAAGAAGTCTTGCTGAATTGTTGCATTGCATCTTCTAGGTGGTGTACACGACTGCCACTGCATGCCAGTGCTGGAGAAAGTCAACGTTTGAAGTGGTTGATGAGTTGCTTTGTTGAGCTCCTTGAGTGAGCTACACTCATTCAGGCAAGTGGAGAGTATTCCATCACACTCCTGACTTGCACCTTGGAGATGGTGAATGGGTTATTTGCTGCAGAAACCCAGCCTCTTGACGTGTTCTTGTAGTCACAATAATTAAGTGGTTGGTCCAGTTCTGTTTCTTTAAAATTTTTTTCATGGGATAGTAGCATCAGTGGCAAGGCTGGTGTTTGTTGCTCTTGAGAAGGTGCTGGTGAATTACATTTTTGAGGAACTGCAGTCCATCTGCTGCAGATACACCAACAGGACGGTTGGGAGGGAGTTTCAGGATGTTGACCCAGTGTCTGTGAAGGAACAGTGACATGGTTCCCAGGCAGGATGGTGTCTGGTTTGGAGGAGAACTTGCAGGTGGTGGTGTTCCCATGTGTCTGCTATCCTTGTCATCCTAAGTGGTAGAGTTTGTGGGTTTGGAAGGTGCTGTTGAAGAAGACTTGGCAAGTTGCTGCAGTGCATCTTGTAAATGGTAGACACTGCTGCCACTGTGTGTTGGTGGTGGAGGGGATCAATCTCTAAGATGGTGCATTAAGTGCTTTGTCCTGGATGGTGTCAAGCTTCTTGAGTGTTATTGGAGCTATCTAGCCAAGTGGAGAGTATTCCATCACACTTCTCATTTGAGCCTTGTAGCTGGCAGACAGGCTTTGGGAAGTTAAGAGGTGCATTACTTGCCTTAGAATTCCCAGCCTCTGACCTGCTCTTACAGACACAGTATTTATGTGGCCGGTCCTGTTACATTTCTGGTCAATGGTAGTGCCCAGAATGCTGATGGTGGGGGATTTGCCAATAGTACTGTTATATTAAATGTCTAGGGGAAGTGGTTAGACTCTTTCTTGTTGGAGATCAGCACAAACCTGAATATTGTCGAGGTCCTGCTGCAAGCGGGCACGGACTGCCTCATTATTTGAGGCATTATGAACAGAACTGAGCACTGTGGGATCATCAGTGAACATCCCCACTTCTGACCTAATGATGGAGGGAAGGTCATTGATGAAGCAGCTAAGATGTTTGGGCCAAGGGCACTGAGGAACTGCTGCAGCGATGACTTACATATGAACAAATGGCCATTTGGTCCCTTGAGCCTGCTCAGCCATTCAATAAGATCATGGCTGATCTGACTGTAACCTCAACACCACGTTTCACCTACGTCCCCAGCAATCTTTGACTCCCTTGTTAAGTCAAGAATTTATCTACCTCTGCATTAAAAGTATTCAATGACCCTGCCTCCACCGCTCTGAGGAAGTGAGTTCCAGAGACACACACTCCTCAGAGAAAATATTTCTCCTCATCCCTGTCTTAAATAGAAGACCCCTCATTTTAAAATTGTGTCCCCAAGTTTCAGTCTCTCCCACAAGGGGAAACATGCTTTCAGCATCCACTCATATCAAGTTCCCTCAGGATCTTATGGGCAGAATTTTTAGCTCGGTGTGCGGACATGTGTCCAATCTGCCCAAGTGTAAAATAACACGTGATGGCGTCAGGCGAGGAACCCGACATCATCCCACACTCACGCGATATTTTGATTGGCAGGTGCGTGCAAAAGTTGGAAGCATGCCTGCCAACAATTAAGAGGGCAATTAAGTCCATTGAAGTTCCAACTGTCCCCGATTTTTCATGGCCCGTCCAACCTTATGGTTGGTGGACAGGTGAATCTGCCAGGCAGACTTTATATTTTTGACGAAACCTCATCCAATGAAGTTTCCGTTAATAAATAAAAAAGTGTATGGGCAGAATTTTCATCATGTATATGTTCAGGTGACTGATTCTGATGTGTGAACATTTTTTTTCCCAGATTTTAAAATCTTTATTTATTGCTTTTAAGTTCTTCAGCTCCCTGAGGCAGCACTCTACCTTTAGGGAGCTTTCATTCCTTGCTCCCCCACGCCCACGCTTACGTCAGCACCCGCCCTCCTCCTGCCCCCACCCCGGCAGCGCTAAGCACTTCAGCGTGTTTCACGCGAGCTGGCAAATTAATGGGTCGATCGCGGGTGGCGGTCTGTTTCCCTGCCGCTCCATGGTCCACCGATCGCGCCCGCACACTGACCTAAAAATCCTGCCCTATATGTTTCAATAAGATCTTTAAAACTCAAATGAATACAGGTCCAGTCTGCCCAACCTTTCCTCATAAGATGACTGATACCTGGGATGGGGGGGGGTTGAGTGAACCTTCTCTGAACTGTTTCTAATGTAATTATATCCTTTCTTAAATAAGGAGACCAAAACTGCACACAGTACTCCAGATGTGGTCTCACCAACACCCTGTACAACTGTAGCAAAACATCCCTACTTTTATATTCCAATCTCCTTGCAATAAACATCAACATTCCTTTTGTCTTCCTGATCACTTGCTGCACCTGCAAACCAACCTTTTGTGATGCATGTGCCAGGACACCCAGATCCCTCTATACCTCAAGAGCTGTGCAATATCTCTCCATTTAAATGATATGTTGCACTTTTCTATTCTTCCTGCCAAAAGTGGACAAATTCACATTTTCCCACATTATACTGCATCTGCCAAACTTTTGCCCACTCACTTAAACTATATATATCCGTTTACAGGCTCCTTATGTCCTCTTCAGAACTTACTATCCTACCAATCTTTGTGTCATCAGCAAATTTAGCAACCATACATTCGGTCCCTTCATCCAAATCATTGATGTAAATTGTAAATAGTTGAGGCCCCAGCACTGATCCCTCTGGCACTTCACCCATCACATATTGCCAACCCGAAATGACCCATTTGTGCCTACTCTCAGTTTCCCATTAGCTAACCAATCCTCTATCCGTGCTATGTTTCCCCCTATACCATGAGGTATTATTTTGCATAGTAACCTTTGATGTGGTACCTTGTTAAACACCTTCTGGAAATTAAGTGCAGCACATCCACAGGTTCCCCTTTTTAAAAGTTGCTTGTTACTTCCTCAAAGAACTTCAATAAATTAGTCAAACATGATTTCCCTTTCACAAAATTATGTTGATTCTGCCTGATTGCATTGAGATTTTCCAAATGCCCCACTATAACATCCTTAATAGTGGATTCTAACATTTTCCCTAAGATAGATTAAGCCAACTGGGCGGTAGTTTCCCATTTTCCACCTCCCCTGCTTTCTTGAATAGAAGAGTCACATTCGTTATTTTTCAATCCAATGGGACCTTTCCAGAATCTAGGGAATTTTGGAAAATTAAAATAAATGCATCTATGATTTCAGCAGCCACCTCTTTTAAGACCCTAGGATGAAGTCCATTAGGACCTGGGGCTTGTCAGCTTTTAGTTCTAATAATTTTCTCAGTATGCTTTCCCTGGTGATTGTAATTATTTTAAGTTACTCCCTCCCTTTCACCTCAAGGTTGGCTTATTTCAGGGATGTTATTTGTATCCTTTACAATGAAGACAGACACAAAATATCTATTCAATTCATCTGCCATTTCCTTATCATCCATTATTAATTTTCAGAATCTCGCTAGAAAGAGGACCAACGCTTACTTTACTTACTCTTTTCCTTTGTAAAGACCAGTAGAAACTCTTACTATCTGGTTTTATATTTCCAGCTACTTTTCTCTCATTCTAATTTCTCCCTCCTTAATTGTTTAATCAGTCTCTGCTGTTCTTTATATTTTGTCCAATCTTCTTATCTGCCGCTCAACTTTGCAGAATTATACATTTTGTCTTTCAATTTGATACTATCTTTAACTTCCTTGGTTAGGCACGGATGTTGCATTCTTCCCTTAGAGTCTTTCTTTCTCATTGGAATGTATCTTTTCTGAGTATTCTGAAATATCTCTATGTCTGCCATTGCATCCCTTAACCTAGTTTTCCAGTTCACTTTAGCAAGCTCTGTCTTCATATCCTCATAATTGCCCTTATTTAAGTTTAAAATACTAGTCTTAGATCCTCTCTCCCTCAAACTGAATGTGAAATTCAATAATATTATGATCACGGCTACCTAGTGGTGTCTTCACTATGAGGTCATCAATTAACCCTGTCTCATGTGCATTACTAGATCTAGTATAGCCTGCTCTCTGGTTGGCTCTAGAATGTGCTGCTCAAGAGAAACTGACCCGAAAACTGCTTCAAGAAGCAGAGGTGGATCATCCACTCAGCACTTCAGACTGAAGATGACTGTAAACGTTCAGCCTTGTCTTTTATACTGATGTGCTGGGCTCCCCCATCTTTGAGGATGAGGATATATTTGGAGCCTTCTCCTCCAGTTACTTTTTTAATTGTCCACCACCATTGACGACTGGATGTGCCAAGATTGCAGAGCTTAGATCTGATCTATTGGTTCGGGGACCACTGTACTCTGTATATAGCATGTTGCTTCCTCTGTCTAGCTTGCATGTAGTCCCGCGTTTCAGCTTCAGCAGATGGGCAAATCATTTTTACGGGTTCTTGGCATGCTTTTCTACACTCATTGAACCCTGGCTTGATTGTACTGGTAGAGTCAGGGATATGCTGCATCATGAGGTTAGTGATTGTGTTGCAATATTCTTTTGCTGCACTAGAGCCTTATGGATGCCTAATTTTGAGCTGCTAATTCCATTCCAAGTCTATTCCATTTAGCATGACGGTACAGGTCGAGTATCCTTTATCCGTAAATCCGAAAACCAAACACATCCAATAACCATACTTTTATTGAACTGCATTGACCTTTTGCATGGAAAGTCTGTGACCTGATCCAACATGACCTGAGCTGTCAGGAACCTCGTCGACCACACCCAACCTTTAGCACGGGAAGTTTAGTTGTTTGCCTGCACTGTTTACTTCACGATTTTTGTCTGCACTGTTTGCCTTGCAAACCATCTCATACAAGTAGGATCATAGATGGCACCAGGAGTGGGAACTTATCACAGGTATTTATTATTCAGTGGTACATCTTACCTCTCTGGCATTTTATTTATTTTAGAATAAAGCCAGCCTCGGCTTCGGCCACTTTAAGTAGGCCTAGGCCTATATATGGTATCCAAAAACCGAAATTATCTGAAATCCGAAACACAAACTGCCCCGTGGGTTTCGAATGAAGGATACTCAATTTTTAGTGTCCTCAGTGTGAAGAGAGGACTGTGGGTTAGTCATGCTACTGATATGGTCATGGATAGATGTATCATGGCAGGTAGATTGATGAAGATAAGGTCAAATTGGTTTATTGCTCATGGTGGTTGTCCCACCACTTGCTGCAGGCCCAGTCAGGCAACTTTGTCCTTCAGTACTTGGTCAGCTTAGTTAGTGGTGCTACTGAGCTACTCTTGGTGAAGGGCATTGAAATTGCTCACACAGAGTACATTCTGTGCCCTTGCCACCCTCAGTACTTATTCTAAATTGTATTCAATGTGGAGGAGTGCTGATTCATCAGCTGAGGGAAGGGGATAAGCGGTAATCAGCAGAGGGTTCCCTTGCCCATGCTTGACCTGGTGCAGCGAGACTTCATGGGGTCAAAAGTCCATGTTGAAGGCTCCCAGGGTCAACCCCTCCTGACTGTATATCACCGTGCTGCTGCCTCTGGTGTGTCTGTCCTGCCAGTGGGACAGGACATCCTGGGATATAGATGGCAGAGTCTGGGAAATTGGCTGTAAGATTTGATTCTATGAGGAGAACTACGTCTGGCGAGGCTGATGCTGAATGGTCCGTCCTATTTTCTTATTATTTCTTGAAGCAGTTTGATATAACAGAATGGTTTGTAGGCCACTTCAGAGGGCAAGTTAACAATCAACCAAGCTCCTTGATTGGATCTGCTAAAAACACAGAATCACCATAAATGTATACAAACAAAGAAAAATGACAGACAGAAAATACCCACTATCCATTTCGCCTGTCCAACATAGATATGATGCAATATGCATCAGAATACAGATATCTCTATCCACCCAGAGACATGCAATCTCCTGGAGGTGGTGGACAGCCAAACCCAAGCCAATTACTGACAAAAATCTGGCAAATCATAATAACACAAAAATTTTATGGCCAGAGTTGTCTTCGTGACATTACTGGGTTTGAAATTCCTCTGATTTCTTCCCATCGGTTAATGCATTGGCATCAAGTTCCATGGATGCTATTTTAATTAAGTTATTAACTCATTTAAAAAAAACAGGTTAAAATATTGCCCGCAGAAATTTCAACCCTAATGCTGCAGCACTGATCTGTGAAAATCTGTAATCTCCCAGGTTTGATCCCTGCTCAATTCTGGGTCATAACCACTCTTTTCCTGATGTCTTGTTTTTGTTGGATACACAAAGACTGAGCCACAAACAACTACTGAAATTGGCCACTTTATCATGCGAGTCCTTTCCCACATGAGATGGCCAAAAATAGCACCAAGTTGTACTTCACGTGACTGAGAACAGCTTTTCAGCCATCACAGTTTTACCTTCTAGTTGCTACACACGAGTTTGCATGAACTTCCCAGTGGCAGTGAAATCAGTCCAAGCTGAGCTTAACATATTTAACAGAACCAAGCGAATACGCTTTAGAAAATCATTATGTGGATGAAAAATCAATGCTAGTAGTGGCCACCTAACAGTTGAGACTTAATTTTGCTTTCATTCTAGGAACAGGACAACACAAGTGAATAAACTTACTGCAATGCACAGGCATGTGGGTTCACCCTTCTCTGTCACAGCACACTCCCTCCCAGCACCGCAGAACACATTGGCGCAAATCTTCGACTTGCTATTCATTTCCTGTGGTAAAAAAAAATCAACCGTCCACTAAGTCACAATAATTATGCAAAAGTTAAGTAACATTGCATTTATATTTTGTTTCCATAAATTTCCATCAGTTTAACTGAAAACATGCTATAATAACATTTTCATGCCAAATTTCCTTAAAATAGGGTATCTGGAATGGACCAAGGTCTGTTAATTATCATAGGCCTAAAAATTCCATGGAGCCTCTTTGCCAGTAGAAAATAACTTCCAGTGCCAAACCACACTTTGCTGTAACTCCCATTCCAACTTGACTAGGGGGTGAAAGCAAAATTCCTTTAGTGAGGTTAGTATTCCTGAGAGCAAAGGGAGGCTTTGTCATTTAAAAGGCTGAATTTTGCTTTTACCCAGTATTATTAAGTTTTCAACACTAGGTGGCAGTAAAAGACCTTACAACAAGAAAAACAAAAGCAAGATACTGTGGGATGCTGGAAGTCTGAAATAAAAACAGAAGATGCTGGAAATACTCAGCAGATCTGGCTGCATCTGTGGAGAGAGAAACAAAATTGATATTTCAGGTCAAGGACCACTCTGATAACAAACAGACTTAGCCCCTTGAGCTTATTCCGCCATTTAATGAGATCATGACCGTTCCGTGATCTTAACTTCATTTGTCCACCTTACCATGGTGATAACAAAAATCTATCAATCTCAGGTTTAAAATTAAGAGATGATCTAGCATCAACTGCCATTCTAGCATCAACTACCACCCTTTGTGCAGGGAAGTATTTCCCAATTCCACTCCTAAAAGATCTGGCTCTAATTTTTAGACCATGCCCCCCTAGTCCCAGATCCCTTAACCAACAGAAACAGTTTATTTTTTTAATCAGTTTCCCTTAATATCTTCATAGATGGTGAAGGATGTGAAACAATGATTATTTCTTGGAAGAAAGAGATATAAAATAAGAAAATAAGAACAGGAGTATATTATCCAGACTCTTGAGAGACCATTCTGCTCTCCTATTAGACCATGGTCAAATCTGTATGTTAATTCCCATCTACCAACCTTGGTTCCATAATCCTCAGTATCTTTACCAAAGAAAAGGTTATGACCTGGGCATGAATTCTGTAAAAGTACATCTCAAACACAGTGCAAGTAATGTCAATGTGTTAGCATGAAAGGCATGAAACAGTACTGGATTAAACAAACAATCTCCCTTAAATATGAGGTACAATTTGAGCTCAGGTCCTTGATGGCTCTTTTGGGGCTGTATTTCATTGGGAACACAAAAGTACACTTTAGGATTACAAAATTCTGAACTCAGTTCAACCAATTTAAATGCTAACATTTCACTCAATTGATTCCAGGGCCACAACTGTAAGAATCTCAGCTCATCAGTAATAAGAATCAAAAAAGGGACTTTGAACAAAATCTGTATATTAGGCTTAAAGATTGGTATACCACTTTTTTTTTAAGGTCACTGCCTGCCTCTACATCTCTCTCAATGGACGTTCCTTGAATTTGAAGTAACATATCCTGTGCTAAAGTTATGCTATAAACAGAGAGCAAACACTGTCGAGTTGAGTCAACTGTCCTTCACTGTCTATTCTCATCTGAGATCAGGAGCATAACATACCGTGAATTATAGGCACCAATGTTTTTCATGCTGCAGCACAGTGTTCCTCAAAGCTACTGCTTCAATACCACATTATACACAATAGCACAAGCATTACCATCCTACACACAACAGCAATGCACCAGTCTGCTATTAGGAATACCATACCACATCACACTACAGGGATGCACCAGCACACTGTTAACATTAACATAACAGCACCAGTTTGCTGAAAACTGTGCTCCAATGAATTGCTTTGAAACATACATGCTTAATGTGTAAATAAAAGGGAGTTATGATTTCTGGGTGTACAAATGATCAAATCCTGTTACGTAGAACAAAGCCATAACACCAAAAACTTGTATCCATTTAACATCTTTAAAATAGGAAAATGTCTCAAGGTATGTTATCAAAAAACAGTTCACATTAAGCCAAAGGCTGAGATGTTAGGAGCAGTGACTATGACCAAAGAGGTAGATATTAAAGAGTGAATTAAAGGATGAGAAAGAGGTGGTGAGGTTTAGGACTGGACTTCCAGAGCTTAAGCAAAAACAGATAGACCTGCTGAGTTTTTCCAGCATTATCAGCATCTGTGGAGAGAGAAACAGAGTTAATGTTTCAAGTCCGTATGACCCTTCTTCAGAGCAGCTCTGAAGAAGAGTCATACAGACTTGAAATGTTAACTCTGTTTCTCTCTCCACAGATGCTGATAGACCTGCTGAGTTTTTCCAACATTATCTGTTTTTGTTTCAGATTTCCAGCATCCGCAGTATTTTATTTTTATTCCAGAGCTTAAGGCCTGGATACTTGAAGGCATGGACACAAGAGTGGGGTGATAGGAGTGGGGAATGCAAAAGAGGCCACAGATGCAGACTGTGTGGGCAGTTGTAAAACTGGAGAGTTTAGGGTAGGAAAGATAGGGTAGGAAAAGGCCATGGAAAAATATGAACATGAGGATGAGAATTTTAAAAATCAAGGCACTGATGAAGGAGGAACCTTAATGAAGGTCAGCAAGGTGCATGAGTTGAACTTGGTACCAGTTAGGATAAAGAGTTTCTTACAACAGGAATCACTGTATCACTTCTATATTTAAATAGGCAGCATTGCCACAAATGTGCTTAGTTCAGACAGGGTTGTATCCATGAGGATGACTGGGCCAGTGAGCAAAATTTAACAATATGCCCAAGTCTGTAGATAGCACTGTTGGAAGAATATTTCAATGTGCACAGCAGGACTCACAATTCAATGGCAAGCTGCCTGCAGCGATCTCCACCATTACATTTTCATACATCAATCTGGGGTCAGCAGGCCTGACTCTATCCTGCCCCTGCCTCGCTCGAGTGAAAATTGATAATGGTGCTCTTTAAAGCAGGGCAGGTCTGCTACCCAGTTCGGTAGTGAAAATACAGCCCACTGTATTTAAGAGGTGAAAGTGGGGAGGAGGGGAGAAAGGAACTTAAAATAATTATATCACCAGGAAAAGGGTACTGAGGAAACTATTAGAACTAAAATGTTGACAAGTGCCCAGGACCTGATGGCTTGCATTCCAGGGCCTTAAAAAGATGTAGCTGCCGAGATAGTAGCTGCATTGGTTGTACCTTTCCTTTTGGAAAGGTCCAAACAGATTGGAAAATAGCAAGTGCAACCCTTTTATTTAAGAAAGCAGGGAGACAGAAAGCAGGAATCTACAGACCAGTCAGCCTAACATCAGTCATAGGGAAAATGCTAGAATCTATTATTATGAACGTAAAAGCAGGGTACTTTGAAAATCTTAATGCAATCAAGCAGAGTCAGAAAGTAACGTGCAACTTTAAAAAGGGGGAACCTGTAGATGTGGTGTACTTGGATTTCCAAAAGGCATTTGATAAGCTGCCACATCAAAGGTTGCTACGCAAAGTAAGAGCTCAAGGTGTAGGGGGTAACATATTAGCATGGATAGAGGATTAGTTAGCTAACAAGAAGTAGAGTGTGGGCATAAATGGGTCATTATGAATTGGCAAGATGTGATGAGTGGAGTGCCATAGGGATCAATGCTGGGGCCTCAACTGTTTACAATTTACATCAATGACTTGGATGAAGGGACCAAAGGTATGGTTGCTAAACTTGCTGATGACACACAGACAGCTAATAATATAAACTGTAAAGAGGACATATGGAGCCTGCAAAGAGATGTAGAGAAGTTAAGTGAGTGGGCAAAACTTTGGCAGATGGTGTATAATGTGGAAAAATGTGAATTTGTCCACTTTGGCAGGAAGAATAGAAAAGCAGCATGTTATTTAAATGGAGAGAGATTGCAGAACTTTGCAGAATGGATGGGTCTGGGTGTTCTGGTATATGAATCACAAAAAGTTAGTATGTAGGTACAGCAAGTGATTAGGAAGACAAATGGAATGTTGTCATTTATTGCAAAGGGAATAGAATATAAAAGTAGGGAAGTCTTACCACAGCTGTAAAAGGGCCTTGTTGAGACCACATCTGGAGTTCTCTATTCAGTTTTAGTCTCCTTAATTAAGGGTATAAATGCATTAGAAACAGTTCAGTGAAGGTTCACTCGACTGGAATGAAAGGGTTATCTTATGAGGAAAGATTGGACAGGCTGGGCCAAATTCATTGGAGTTCAGTAGAATGGAGAGGTGATCTTATTGAAACATAAGATCCTGAGGGAACTTAACAGGATAGATGCCGAGATGATGTTTCCCCTTGTGGAGGAAGCTAGAACTAGGGGACACAGTTTAAAAATAAGAGGTCTCCTATTTAAGGCAGAGATGAGAATTTCTTCTCTCAGAGGGTCGTTAGTATGTGGAATTCTCTTCCCTAGAGAGCGATGGTGGCAGGGTCATTATATTAATAAATATTTTTAAGGCTGAGTTAGATTGATTCTTAATTAACACGAGAGTGGAAGATTATAAGGAGCAGAAAGGAAAGTAGAATTGAGGCCACAATCAGATCAGCAATGATCTTATGAAATGGCAGAGTAGATACAAGGGGCCAAATGGCTACTCCTAAATCATAGGATTATATATTCATATGGATCAGGATAAATATTTCTTGGTCAGCACAGACACTAAATGTTACTGTTTGTTATCACTGTATGCTACCATTGTGTTTCTGTTTGGATTTTGATTGACAGGTCTCTAAACAGAACCAGCCTAAAGCTGGGAATTAATACGAGAGCTGTTGGCAATTGCTTTAATTCACACAGTTCAACAATTCACTCCACGTTGCAGCTGTGAGCCAGAATTCCACTGTGCCTTGAAGCCTATATATGACTTATAACCTCAATAAATAATTCTGATGACAGCACACAAAGGGTGTACTTCTGTAGTCAATTGCATGGCTGGTGAATTATCTGCTATCATAGAACCTGTTTGATTTTATTCCACTGATGTTATTTTTCCCTTAATTTTAATGAACACAGATTAGTAGTTTTTATTCTGAGCTGCATTTTCTACCAGCTTGGGGAGGTATGAAGAAAGCATGTAGCAGTTCTACTGACAGTGCATACCCCAAAGGTCAAACTGCTCATTGTTCGCCCTGTGACATCCCACTGTAAGAACACTGGGATTAATATCCTGACAAAAATATTCATCACCAGGCTAAACCTTTCACCTTCACTCCTCATTGAAGAACCATCTAAGGTTTATCGCTCATTCTATAGCTAGGAATTAATGATTTGGTTTACTAAACTGTTTGGATTATCTTGGCATTTATTCTACCAACTCAGCCAGGGCCTGCACAGCTACTAAGAAAATGAATTAACTCCTTGTCAATTATCAATGAAGTCAAACATGGCCATGAACTAACTCCTGTTTTCAACCACAGAGTCACAATTATCATCACTTAAAGGTTAAACACTGAGTATGGAAATAATAATTGACAAAAAAAGTGGGGGCTGAAAGAAGTTCAATTATGCGATAGTAATTCAACATTAAAAGCTTGGTGATTTTAAATTTACAGTCCATTATTAATCTGTGAGATAGATACTAATTGGTAAGATCAATTTTAGGATTAAACTCATTACATAGGTGACAAGTTAGCAGCAGTGCTCAGCCAATCTATTAAAATAGATTAAAATCTATGGGCTGGATTTTGGAATGTCACCCAAGGCAGGAATGAAGGAATGCAGGCCTGGAATTTCTTGGTGCCGGTTGACATGCTGGTTTGCTGGCACCTTCCCACCTCCAGGCCATTTTTGAGGAGGAAGGTAGAGCAGGTGGTTACCTGCCTGCAAACAGCAGGTACCTTGTTAACACAATTAAAGGGCCCATTAAGGCCAACAATCAAAGGCTGACTGAAATTTTGCAGTGAGTCTGCAGCATCCAGAGTCTGACCGATCCTGGCAGCAGACCGGGGAGGAGAGGCAGTGCTCCAGGATCAATTCGAGGCCTCCCCAACCTACCTACCCGGTCGAAGCTGTGGCCACAAGCCGCCCTGCTGGGAGGCTCCCCTTCCACAATGATGGTCTGGCAGTTGTGCCCATTTCTTTTTGAAAAGTTTGTAAAATTGCTGAGGGGGGCCACATCTTGAGGCACTTTCTATCTCCTTACCTGCATTGGCAGGATGTAACTCCATCAATATGTTCTCCAGCTTCTGATGCCCACCCACCATCCATAACTGGAATGGTTAGCTGAGCATACCCTCCGGCTATTAATTGGCCATTTCTTAGAAAATGGTTCCCGGTGACTGCTTCCGATGTTGGGTTGGGACCCGGAATCGATTCAGATGTTAGGATCCCAATGCCAAAACAAAAATCCAGTCCTATATGTCAGTGATTAGCATGTTTTATAACGTTTTCCTTATGAGCTGACATGAAGAAACTGCCTTCCTCCTTGTGAGACGTCAGCAATAAATCCCTATCTGCCATCAGACCCAATGCTCTTGGGTAAATTCACTTTCTGCACTGGTTGCTATACCTGAACCAGCTGGATTAAATCTCACCCGCCTTGATTTCACATCCAAGTGACACACATCTACCTGTCTGTACCTGGCAGGTAGAACCACACAATCTTACCTTCTGTTACCTTTCTTTCTCTCTTCTGAAGATGTGCTTCCTGATTTTACAGAGACACCCTTCTATGCATGTTAGACAAAGAACTCCTATACTTTCTACTATAAAGATTACTACCACATCTATAAAAAGGATAAAAACTAAGACCTAAGTATTGAAGAGTTTAGTTTAGTGTCAAAAACACCATCATATATAACTTCAATTTCCAAGAAACTTCTTGTTTTCCATCCCTGATGCAATTTTTTTCTGTATTCATTAGATCTTTCCTTATATTCAGTCTGACTACTGACTTTATTTTGAGGAAATAATATAAGGTAATTCTTAGGACATTTCTTCTACATTATCCTTGATCTTTAACACAAGACCTTCAGTTTTGTTCACAGTAGGTATGGCTTGCTTGTTAAATCTTACTTCTGAACTGAGTTCTTACTTCTGAACTGAGTAGGAGAAAGGAGTATTAAGAAAAATAAAATCCCATTATAACAAAGGTTCAAAAGTGGATGGATCTCACTTCCTAAATCACTGAGCAAGCTGATAATTAAATGTTTGCATCAACAACCTGAGTATTCCTCTTAAATTAGGATTACTGAAAAATGTAATTCTTCACTAAATAGCAAAATGTTGGCTTAAAGTATATAGGGAGCAAGAGTTTCTTAAAAACTGTGCCCAAATGGAGGTGGTATAAACTCACTTGTTCCTATGGCATTTGATACATGACCCAACATTGTTGCATCTTGCTTTTGAGGTTTGCAATAAAAAGTGCAGCTATGTTGGTAGCCAGTTAGATGGTTGGTAGTTTCCATTCCCTCATGTTGGTAATGGTACAGGACTGTGCAGAGCTCAGTGTGCTCAGAGAACCAGGGACCTCCAAACATTTAAAAAAGCTGTAAGCATAAGTGTTGTGTGTTCTGACAAGGGCAGAAACTGAAAGACAAAAGAAACTGTGTTTTCAATGTTACAGTCTCCTACATTGTAATTAAGGCCCCAGAATTTGAGTTCTAGACAGTAATACGCCTGTAATAAGCATCTGCTAAATACAGGGAGACTGGAACTTAGAGGTCACATAATTGAAGAAAAAGAGTCACTGGCTAATGTGCATCATGTGTTTGCTAGTTATTATCCTGTTCCATTTCAGGGCTGCCTAACGTTCAAATAGATCATCCACGCTTGTAGTGAATGTGATTTATTTTCTGCTGACTCAGAAGACTGAACCATTTGGAACAGAATAGCAAAATTACAAGAAGATAAAAGCAAAATACTGCAGATGCTGGAAATCTGAAATAAAAAGAAAATGCTGGAAAATCTCAGCAGGCCTGACAGCGTCTGTGGAGAGTTAACATTTTGAGTCCGTATGATTAGAAGCTTCTGTATTACTAGAAGCTTCTTCTTGTTCTCATTTTTGCTGTTATTTGCCCTCCTACCATCAACCTGGCTGATCTTCTCCACACACTATTGCCCAGCACAAGACTTACTCTCAGGCCTTTTGTAGTGTTGTTCTTCAGCCAATTATTAAGTGGTTGCTATCAAGAGTCCTAGATGGACTTTCCCTCTGGAGGAGAATGGAGGTGGTGTTCAGTTTCAGCTGCGTGAGAAATTCCAGACTGAAATGGCTGTTCACTTATTTTCTGTAAAGCTCCTTCACTTAGAGAAAAAGAATACTAATTCCCCTCAAGTGTGAATACATGAATATACACCCCGTCAATCGCTTGTGGATTTAAACAATGCATCTCATTCAAGTGTGGCTGCAATCTAGATGTTGGGGAGTGGTGACAACAGCAAGGTCGGGTGTCTGCGTGAGATTATCCTAGAATATTTAGTTCTTGCATGTATCATTGGTCAGAGCTCCCGACTGTGGTTTCAGTAAATAGGGACTGCTATAACATCTGAGTGATATATCCACACTGAGCATACTGGAGCTGCACCAAGTACAAATAAAACCAGCAGAACGTTTATCACATTTCTTACAATGCAGCACTGCTGTTTCTAAGACTGCAGTTACATGTTGCTCCATGGTTTTGAGTGGAGAGAGCCTCAAGAATTAGAGAAGGGGAGACATTAGATGAAATAGTAATATTTTCTTGCAGAAAAGCAAACAGGCCTTTCCCCCTTCATTTATCTTTTTTCCTCTCACACTCCAGTCTGTCTAAATGTCTGTCTTCATAGGGAAGCCGTGTGGCTAAGATCAGCTACGATTCAGTGCCAAGAACAAATCGAATCCATCAGATTTGAATCTGCATTAGACTTCTGTCTGACCATTTAAGACTACTTGAAGCCAGCTGTCTTTAGAGATAAGTTTTTTTATGATCATTTTTGACAACCTAACCAAACTGTCAAAGATAAGCCTAGACTTTCATCTGATTTGACAAAGATTTGCTTTGCTAACCTAAGTATTTGAAGGCTTACTGCTTTCCCCAATGTGAATTTACTGAAACCCTTTCAACGTTAATTCTGATTGCTGGGAATTTCAGTTTGATGCTGGCATTGACTCATTTATCTTTTAGCATTTTGTAACCGAGTGTCAAACGTGCTGGATAGAGAGGGCGATAGATGGCGCTGTTAGACTTCAGGTACAGATTTGAGACTATTGCCTGCTTAGAGAGAGACAGGAAGGTGGTAGTGCTGACTACTGCTCATTATACAGAGCATGGGTATTCAAGTGAGCAGTGTTCCACTGATACTGGCCAAATCTTTATTAGCTAAGATAAATAATAGCTCAGCTCTTCATTGACATTAAAAACATAGTTTTAAAAATTCATAAGAGGTTTAAAGTTTATACAAGTTCCAGCTATAGTGCAGCCTGTACAGAATTAAAATGGCTTAAAATGCTAGTCTCACATATGTATATATATTCAGATGCATGGACCTGTCCTCTGCAGGCACAAGGAATATGTCCAGACATTGCACCTTTTTGAAATAAACAAATGCATGGGGGACAAATGCTCCCTGGCCCATTTGCTATGGCAATGTCTTAACTAATCAGAGCTGGCTTGCCAACCAAACCCCTTTTCTCATGCAGTATAAACTGTTGTTCCCTTTGAAATTTCGCATTCTTGCATCTGTCCTGATGAGTGCAAGACATAAAGCTTTGACAGCATTTCTCTTTTTTCAGCAATACTCAAGTTCTGTACTACCAAATGACTAAAAATATAAATGTTTTTTAGGATGAAAGTAGTAAAAGACTGAAATTCCTTCAATTTTCTTTTATTATAGCCTACAAAGTACTATTACTATTAGAAACTACAATAGTGTATTATTTGTGCCAGTAAAACAGAAGACATGTTTTAACTTTGTGTGCTGCATTGTAATTGAGAGCCAAAAACCCATATGGTATTTAACATTTTTAATCTTTTCTTACATTCACTCTGCTGCAAGATCTCATTTGTAATAGTTCCTACTGCCAGACTTGATCTGTGTCTGAGTTAATGGGGCACTGTCTGTAACGTTGGCAATTATCTTAGCTTTTGATGTTTTTCCATCCATTGCTATGTAATATTTCCTTCAAAGGGGCATCACGGACAAGTGAAGCATGATCTTATTTAATACAATTTTCACCCAATTTTTGGTAATAAGCCAAAGAAAGTTTTGGAACAAACCTATAAATGTCTACAGTGTCCTTTTAAAGGAGATTATTATTAAATGCATGTTAACTTTCCAAGTGTTCTGATTCATAATCCACCCTTGCTAATGCAGTGTTTAAGTCTTTGAACACCTTTAATGAGATACAGAGAATGGATTGTGAAAGAGTGTCAGGAGGTCACAGTCCAGCATCGTTAAAAATATCATTAGAACTAATAGCCTTTTGCATAGCAAAAATGATATTTTAAAAAGTTAGGTAATCTGAAGATTTGAGAAACAAATTCATACCATAAACATAGCTACACTAAATCCAAATTTATTGCTTTATTATTCTGGGTTGAAATGCCTGTACTGTGCTGTGGATTCTGTACTGCTACAGTTAGCAATTCATTTTACATGTCAGCTCCTTTCCTTTGCTGTCTACTGCACCTGCTCTACACGAGAGCCACAGTACTAGGGAAGGCTCTGAGCCTCCTGTCCATCAGAATAACTAAGAGCATTTTTTCTTGTCTCCTGTCAATCAGGATAACTAGGTATATTTTTTCCCCTATCAGGAACATTTGAACATGTAACTAGCAGGGTCATATCCAATTAACAGGTAATCATGTTTTATTCAACTGCACCTGGAAGGTAAATAGAAACTAAATACAAATTGATGAAAAATGGTTCTTGGCCTAATTTTGCAAAACAGGGGTTTTTTAAGCTCTGTGGCTCATATATCTTTTTTGTTTTACTATTTCAGAAAAGCCTGTTTTCAGTTCACCCATCTGCCATTTGTTGCTTTCTGCAGCATGTCCAGACACTAGCGAGATAATGAAGTTTCAGCTGCAGGCGTAGAGAGCCTGGAGCTACACTTTGATTATCGCTGACACAAATATCCTACCATAAAAATATTGCAGATTAGCCCTGACCTCAACCCTGCAGAAATCCCTTTGTGAACCAGAACGCAGGTTAACTGACAAGCTGCAGTTTACTTTTACCACCCTTTAAAATTTTACGAGTGCAGCCCTGAAATCATTAACGATCCATAAAATGGTGAGTGCCCATCATCTTTCTGCCACCAAGGCAATTTACCAGCATCAAGGGAAGGTGGAGGACTGCCTCCTGCCTGAAAGGCCAATTATGCCCCTCAAGTAGCCAATTAAAGGGTTTCTTCCTGCTACTGCTGGAATTTAACTGGTGCTCTGCTGTGTGTAGAGACCACCTGGTGAACAATGGCAGCCTCCCTGTGGGCCTGTAGGGGGTGGCAAACCTTCCTATTCGAACACTGTTGACCACAGAGGGAGATCCAGCAGCAATGGCCGCCCCTGTGGCAAGACCCTTGCCCCGCCCCCACCCTCCCAACCGCAAACCCTACCACTCCCCCTCGTCAAGGCCTGCCTAACTGGCCCCAGTGCCCCACATAGCTGAATTGGAGGAAGGCCTGCTCCCATGTCTCATGGCATACTCTCAGCTAAGTGCAGTCCCAGCAGTGGGCACTGATGAACTGCTGGTCTTTGATTGGCCGGCAGCTCTTGCGGGTGGGTGCCCACCCTTTAAAGGGATGGGAGTCCAGACAACAACCAACTATTTCCAGATGGCCGAAAAATAAGGCTGAGGGAGGGTTGGCCCTGGGTTTTTGGCCCAGCATCATGGCCTTGGCCACACTGATAAAATTCTGACTGTTGTGCATAGCTCAGCAAGAGACAAGTGATACACTCCAGTATTAGAGCCAAAGAAGAGCCGCAACATTAATGCCTAATGTTAAAAGGTTTTAGATATGAGGAAAGATTGGAGAAATTGGGGCTTTGAAATGGAATATCAGATACATGGTCTGATTGAGTGTAAAAAGGCTGTAAAAGGAAAAGATAAATCCAAAAAATTACCTTAAATTAAATGCTGAAAGTAGTACAAAGAGCCACAGTTTCAAACTAGTAAAAGTCATATTTCAGACTCATATCAGTATGTTCTTCATCATAAAGGGTGTCTAACACATGGATTTTCAGATAAAGTGGTAGAGTCAAAAACTGTGGAATCATATAAGGTTAAACTGGATGCTGCAATGGGGAGAACTCAATCTTCTGAATGGATAATAAGATGGGCCAAATAGCCTTCTCAATTTGTAATTTTCTTGTGGTTCAGAAGGTATGTGCTCTTCCATGAAGTTAGGCGGAGGAGGACCGTGCTATTAGGGCTAAGAGAAAATGCAGGCCCAAAGGAGGGGACACAGCACAGTAACATTTGTAGGGAGTAGCAAGGGGAGCGCGTGCAAATACAACTATGCAACGTAAGGTCAACTGATAGAAAGGAAACATGGACAACATTTTAATGATCTTACCAGGACAGGCAGTGAGAAGAATCAGCGGCATCAGACAATGCAAAGTGCACATTACATGTCAGTCAATTACAGTGCCCACCCTCCATTCTGTGTCAAAGGGAATGAATACTATCAAGGCCCAGGAAGTAGCATGGTGCCCAAGATGCCCTTTGGCTGGAATTTTACTGGCATACCATTGGTCCTGCCACTGGAACCAAATGTGAGTCCTAAGCCTACACAGGCGAGCAGGCAGGACCACAGAGGGATTTTACCAGCGGCAATCAATCAAGAGGCAGTCACCAGACTACTGCCCATTATGGACGGTGGCTTGCCTTTCCAAGCAGCCAGCCCAGTCAAAGAGCCAGCAGCTCTGTAGCCTCGACAGTGTCACCAGTAGAGGTGGCCGTTGCCGAGGCTGCAGGCAGAGGGCACCTCCATGTTAGGCACAGTCAAAGGGCTGGAGAGAATTTGTTTTTTTTTTTAAAGTCCTGGAGTCAGGCAGCCAGCCTCCAGTAATCAAAGGGGTGAATCCTCCAGCAGCGTGTTAGAGCCATGGGAGTGACTCACTCCAATGGCACATAATCCCCTGGGAAGGAAGGTTCCCTTCCCCCCCAAGAAGCCTCCGAGAGGGGGTCTTGACGTACTTTGCATTCTTCCCATGCACAATGGACTGTTCAGATGCCAGCAAAATACCAGCATAGGCATAAAATGGCCTTTAATAGGCCAGTTTATTACTTTAATTGGCTACCTGCCTCTGGACAGCAGGTGGCCAAGTTGCTGCCATTTTGCAATATCACAAGACAACTATCAGCCTCCTTTGAGCTCTTTTGAGGCCTAACTCAGTAATCGCAGAAGATGGAGAAAAATTGCATTTGTAACTATGCCCCTTCATGGCCTCACTCCTTCTTATCTCTAATCTCCTCCAGCCCCACAACCCTCCAAGACATCTGTGCTCTAATTCTGGCCTCTTGTGCATCCCCAATTCCTCCATCATTGATGGCTGTGCCTTCAATTGCCAAGGCCCCATGCTCTAGAATAGTTTCCCTACAACTCTCCACCGTTTACTACCCCCTCCCCCCACCGCCCCCCCACTCCTTTAAGACATTCCTTAAAACCTACCAAACGTCTGGTCACCTGAACTAATCTCTCGATGTGGATCAGTGTTATACCGTGTTTTATAATACTCTTGCGAAATGCCTTGGAACATTTCATTGCATTTAAGGTGCTATATAAACATTGAGCCCAGGATTTTCCACCCCGGGTTTGCAGCGGGCGTGTTCGGTGACGAGATCGGGGAATCTCATGAGGAAGCCCTAGTCCTGTTTCCCGACGACATAAATCCAGGACATGATTGTCCCCTCCCCCATCAATGGCGGGTCATGTTTCCCACCGACAAACGCCAAGAACTTAATTTTAATAAATTTGCATCTAATTATTGTGGGCACATTCTGGAATCATCCTCCCCTGTCAAATTTAAATCCCACATCAGCGTGAGTGCACAATGGCGTGATTCACAACTGCCTTTAAAAGGCGTGAACCTGGCGACCTCAACTTCGGATGTGAGTGCACACGACTTTGTGCAGCACTGGCGCACGGATTTGGGGTGGGGGACACAGGCAAGTCTCTGCAGCAGATTCTTCGTGGCCGACTTGTGGTGCCAGTGCCGGAGAGAAAGGGGAGAAGGTAACCTCAGGAAGAGGGTGACAGTGCTGGGGTGGTGGGGCTTGATGACAGCACCGACTGAAGTTTGAGCGCAAACACACATGGGGCTGGGGGTAAGAAAACAGCCAGGCTAATAGCAAAACACAAAGATAAGCATTCCACTGCAGCTGACAGCATTTAGCTCGAGCTCAATTGACATACTTGGAGTCAGCCTACTCAAGTAGCACTAATTCCTCAGTGCGAATGATTGCTCTTCTACTGTTAACCCTTCGCTCGCACACTTCAAACTCGAATGAGTGCTATGGTGCTGCAGAACTAGGCAAACCTGAGGATCCTGTTGGGAAAGGTGGCCATTGAGCACAGTTGGAGTGGAGGGGGTTGGGTGCTCCTAGTGCCTTGCAATAGTTGACATTGAAAAGCCGCCATCATGGTACAAGCAAACTTCGAAGCCTTGGAGTCCAGGTTAGGAAAATGCCTGCACCCGAGATGAAAGTTCAGGATGTAGTCGAGTGGCCGAAGCTGTCGCCACTTGGTCATGAGGTGTGGGGCGTGGTGAGGCATCATGCACACTAAACACCAGGCATCAATGTGGTGGCCAGGACTCTCCGGCCTGTGTTAAGGGGCCTGAGGAGCAGCTGCAGGCAATGATTTGACCGAGAGTGGTCCTTAGGAGACAATTGCTGACCCTTGCATCCCTCTTTGATACTGCAGTGAGGAGACCATTAGGGACATGGAGAGTGGTGATCTTGCTGTCTGCCTCATTGCTTATAGGCAGGAGAGAGAGGAGTAGAATGCGACGGAGGCGCCTGGCTCGACAAAGGGAGGAGCAGAATCCTGTAGACCAAGAGGTGGCACAGCCTCCTCCGCACGCAAGGATGAACCCCACAAAGACATTGTTCATAGGCGCATCACTAGACCCAGGGTCTACAGATGGCTCATGTGCTACCTGCAGGTGAGTGAGAATGAGTTGCCGACTCCTGTGCGTGCCCAGGAAACAGGTCACGCACTTATGACACCTTCTGCAAGATTTGCCACCACGGGGACTCGAATGGCATCCACTGTCAGTGACCATTAAAGTTTCCGCTGCGGTCAATTTCTATGATAGTGACTCCTTTAAGGGCTCCACTCGGAGGCAAATGCAAGATCTCACAAACCTCCACCCACAAATGTATCCAGGTGGTCACGGATGTCCTTCTTGCCAAGGCACACACCTTTGTCCATTTCGACAAGGATCAGGCAAGCCAGGAAACAAGTACTGGGATTTGCTCCGGATTCCCACAGGTGCAGGGTGCCATCAACTGCACCCATGTGGCTCTCAAATCTCCCTGGCAACAAGCAGTCCAGTATGCAAAACTGGAAAGGCTTCCGCTCTCAATCAGCTGGTCTGCAACCATAACAAACCGATCATGCAAGACACCATGGAGGCATCCACAACCCATACATCCTCAGCAGGGCTCAGATCCCGGATATCTTCCAGGGACCACACAGGATGCAGGGTTGGCTCCTCCACAAAGGGCATGGCTGATGATGCCTGTGTGGCAGCCTCAGACTCCTAGTGAGAGAAGGTACAACAAGGCTCATGCCACAACCTGAAGAGTTTAGTTGAGCACATCATTGGCATCCTGAAAATTAGGTTCTGGTGCCTGGACAGATCTGGTTTCACGAATCATAGTGGTTTGCTGCATGCTACACAACCTGGTGAAGCAAAGGGGGTGGGGGGACCACCTGGATGATGATGATGATGAGATGCAGGAGCTGCACATCTACAAGAAGGAGGAAGTCGAAGGAGATGAGGGTGATGAGGTCCTGGAAGGAGAGGGTGCAGGCAATGAGGCCGTTGCACTGGTCAGTTGAGGCAGTAGTCACGAGGCCCTCACTGCTGTAAGATGTCAACAGGATGATGACGAGCTGCAATGAGGACACTCCTGAGATCTTCACATTGCATCTGGGAACGTCTGCCACCTGTCTGGCTGAGGACAGCACACATACAGTCTGTGAAGAGGCTCATATCATGGAGACAGTGCTGAGAAGCAGCAGCCTCATGGACTTTCAGACAACTTGATCCTTTGCTTCATCAACTGTTCCCTTCAGCACCAAACCTTCACCCATCAGGAGTGGTGATGAGATGGGTGGGGGCAGTGTGCAGCGCTGCCTCAAAAAGGTGCTGAGAACACACACAGAACCCAGTGACGCTTGGGTACAAGATTCTTGCAGCAAACACAAGCCACATGGAGGTGCATTACCAATCTGGATAGTGACTTTGAAGCCATGTTCAAAAGGTATCCAGCCTGCACAGAGGAGAGGCCCTGGACTGCGACAATGGCCTTAGTTTTGTGCAGGAAATAAGGTTTCACATCTGATTGACATGAACACTGCTCAACGTACCAAGGAATCATAGACAAAGAGACATTCTTGGCAGTGTATTTACAATGGTCAACATCAAGTACAAGTAATTAACACTCGTGCCCATTTGTGCAACTAAACCTTCCTGATCTTCCTAACCCTGCCACTACGTCTTGGTGCCCCCCTGACATCCACAGCAGAGGTGGGCGCAGCCTGCTGACTGCTATGCCCTGCCTGTGATGACCTTAGCCGGCATCTTCCAGAGGACAGAGATCTGGAGGGCCCTGGCCTACTTTCAGGGTCCTGTTGTATGGCAGTGGCATTCTCCTCAGCCTGTGGAGCTAGAGTTGCTGGGGGTCACAGGAAGAGGGGATTCGTATGAGCCAGATGCTCCCGGAGTCATTTGGCTGGATGACCCCAGGATGTGCACCTGCTGATCCTCCTCCCTATGGGTGCCCAAGGGCCTCTGGCTGACTCGAGGAGAAAGGGTAGCTGGAGTGTGATCGAGCTGCCCTACCCTCCCCTCTCGCACTGACACCAATAAATGCCTGCAAGTGCTTCAGCGATGGAGTGCAAGTCCTGCAGTAGTGCAGGACCAATGTCCTGGTCCGAGGTCTCCATGGTGGCCACCATCTTACCAATGTTGATCTCGGTGCATTGGTTTGCTGGCGCTATCACCTCAGACTGAAGGCCGATGGACTCCTTCATTGTGCCTTGCAATCTGAGGAGTGCAGCAGGCATTCCTTCCTGATGTTCCCGAGCTTGCCTCTGCAGCTCCAGCAACTATGATTGGATCCAGAGGCCCCTAATCGGACTCGGACTCAGCAGATTCCCGGCCTCCAGTGTCTTCCGATTGCCGGAAACTTGGGAAGTCCCTGCCTCCGCCTGCTGCAGATCAGACAGTGCGATGTGCTCACCAGATTGTGATCCCGAGGCTACTTTAGAACTAGGTCCCACCGAGGTGTATGTCTTGCGCTGGTGGAGGGTGTGGGTAAGTGCTGGGTCTTCAATGTCAGTGTCTCCGGATTCCTCTTCAGTGGTGTTCTTGGTGCTGGAGTCAAGGATCTGGCTCGTGGACCCACTCAGCTGTCTCCCAGATGTGCCTGTGAAAGCAAGGAGGTATATTTAGTGCATGGCAAGGGACTGCGGAACAAGGAATCTCACTCACAGCATGTTTGTCTGATGGATGTTGCACTGCTGGATCCTCACTTGGTTGAATGCAGCCAACCTCACCGTCAGCACATTTAATGGTCCAGATTGTCGCTGGCCAGCTGGATGACTCTGTATTCAAAGTCTGTGAGGACCTTGATGTCGGGCATTCCTCCACCAGTCTGCGGCCTCTCCCTTTTGTTGTGTGCCAGCTTGTCCTGCATGAATACAGATGGAGAGAGTGTAAATAGAATGTCTGCCAGGACAGATGGGGAGGATGCCTGGCAAGTGTGGGCAGTGAGTGGTACATTGGACTGGATGAGGACACAATCCACAGGGCAGATGAAGGTGTGAGAGAGAGTGAATGGTGATGTCTCTTGAACTGCAGTGATTGAGTTCACTGTGGATGTGTGTTGGGTTTGTGAGTGAGAGTTAAATGTGATGAAAAGAGTGACTAACACTGGCAGAATGGAGGAGATCATTCATCATCTCTGCACTGGGTGGCTGGCCTCTTTTGCAGGGCATTGGTGCTGACCACTGCTGCCACCATCTCCCAAGCTGGATTGGTGGCCTTGCTTGCTGGCCTTTGCCCAGAATGGGGGTAGAGGACACTTTAGCATCCAGTAGGCACTGAGAGAGGCACTGCTAAATCTAGGGGGGTGGGGCGACATGTTTCCTCCCTTTGGCAACCATGACTTTCCAGCAGCTTTTGATCCCTTACGGAGAGCTAGCTCTATGCAGGGGCTCCCTTTAAATATGGCGCCTGGATTACTGAAGGCCTGAGGTGACGGGCGAGGCGGGCGAATCAGAGACCACCCACCAGCAATCCGACGTAAAACCTGTGACTCTGCATTTGATGGGTATTTACTCACCCAATTCTAATTTTTTTTCAAGTCACGATAGTGAATGGATTCTTGACTTTCTTGATGGGAGCTCTAGTCTGAATATGCATTTGAAACAGATCCAGTTCATTTATCCCTAATCACCAATCTGCATCCAGACTTCGACGAGACAGCTGCTTCTAAGCATGAAGCTATTTGAGAAAGTACAGCTTCCAAGCATTACTCAGTAGTTTGTAATTTACATCAGGCTTCATTCCATTTGTTTCAGACTGGGCTTCCTCACCCCACTGCTGCATTATGTCCATCCCATCTTTACATGCAAGAAATTGAGACTGGTAAACTAATAATTCTAAATTGCCCTTTATGTTAGAGATGCTCAATTATGATTTAAGTTGAATATCCATGAGTAAGAAATCAATAATGAAAAGCACATTTAGAAAAAAAAAGATCAACCGAATTAACTCAAATGTGAATATGACTGGTTGCTTTGTGTCCCAGCTGATTTTCTACAGCTTGTTCGCTCATATTCCCTTGGAATTAGTCCATACTTTTAATTTCTGCTTTCCCAGGCATCCCAAATTATAAGTACTGTAAACAGAGGAAAATATTCCTAGCCTGGAGCCTGGGGTGTTAACTGTGTTCCTGAGCACTCCTGGGCGAGTGCGGAGGCTCTGGATGTCAAAGTTTGTGCTGCTAGCCAGCGTTCCAGTTTGCCAGCACCATCTTCCCCCCCCCCACCCACCCCATCATTTTCCCTAGAGGCAGGATGTCAATCTGCAGGGTTACCTGCCCCCTAGCAGCATGTATCCAATTAAGGAGAATTAAAGGCTTATTAAGGCCAATGTCAGAGTCTGACTTCCAGTCATTCTTCAACCCCCTTAAGGTGTTAGGGACCAGCACAGGTGACTGGAGGTGCCTCTCAGCAGCAGATCGGCCGGGGGGCGGGGGAGGGTAGAGGGGGTCAGCACTCCAGGTAGGCTTTGAGGCCCTCCCCACCTATCTGGTTTCAGTGGAGTCACAGGCTGCTCTGCAGGGGACTTGACTAATGATCCCATCTTTTTTTGTTTAAAAAAAGTTGGAGGCAGTGCCTCAAGATGGAGCCTCTCCTGCTCTCCCTTACCCAAAAAGGCAGTTAGCTGACAGGCCTTCCTATTGGCTCTCCAGCTTCGAGAGACTGCCTGCTGTCCCTAATTAGATCAGGAGCCCACCCTCTGGTCTCTAATTGGCCTCAGGAAAATCACTGCTGGGTGATTGTTTGCCCACTTAGTGCGGGATTGTGACCCCATTTGATCCTGACCCAAACCCTGCCAATGGCTTAAACAGATATGATGAAAGCTGATTAAACATCCTATTCTGTGGTATGGTGGGTCAAAGCAACACTCTTTCACTTCTGCAACCTGGAATAAATGCTGCCTAGTCAAAGGAGGTGAAGGTTTTATCTGCTAAAAGCTGTAAGTAAAGTGAATGTTGCCTGCTAAACAGATCCCAGTGGAGGAGATAAAAATATTCATAGGTTCAGTTCTAATTACACTATTTTACTTAAAGCAGACTGAGGATAAAAAATATGCAAACCACATCATTACAGCACAGTATTCTGTAGATAGACTATGCAGAAATTTAACATCTAACTGAAAACAAAATGAAATGAATAGCTTGACAGAAAAAAAAAACTTGCATTTACACAGTGCTTTTCACAACCCCAGAGCAACCAATGAAATACTTTTGAAGTGTAATTACAGTTGTAATGTAGGAAATTTGGCAGCCAAGCGTTATGTTCCTCTTTACTTTGATGTAAACGTTCCAATCATACACAAGGATTGGTGGAACAATAATGTGGGTTCTTTATTTGACAAAAAGACTATATACAAATAATGTGCACCAGGAGGCTGTGAGGCACATCTGATCTTGTCCACTGCTGCTTGCAGACTGCCTCCAAATCATGGAACTAATATAATATATTGACAAGGTCATAATGATTGATAATAGTTTAAGATACTTTGCCCTTAAAGGTATATGCAGATCATATCACAATCTTGTGTCTGAACGTACTTGAACAAAGAGTGATGAATTTATGAGTCTTTGAAACATAATGGCGGTTTGCTTATCCATCCAGACTTAGTCATGGTGATCTTTGCTGGAGGGTTTTCAGACTGCGGGTTAGGGATACTTTGTGCTGCATCTTGGACTGTGTTCTAGTAGCAATTATTTGATGCTTCTGGTTATGGAATTGTTCTCATTTGGCACCTGTTTTGTCACACTGTAATGCCATTTGTTCTTATTTGATATGATCTTGGTTCTGGGCATATGCTGACAGTTTCTGCTGGATTCCAGGTGCCATCAGATGGGTGTTGTACTCAAATTCCGGTTGGGTTTTTCGTTACCCACTTACCAGTCATGATCGTTTTTTATCCTCCCTTGTTTTTTTTTTTGAGTAATGTGTTATGTATTCCTGGGAATATCGATGAGTGATGACTGGGGAGGTTTGTCCGCACTTGTCTGCTGAATAGCAATCCCGTGTTGGTTCTGCAATATGAAGTTTGGTATGGGTATACACATTCAGTACACAGTGTCGTGTAGCTTGTTGGCTGATGATCTGTGTTGCAGAGTTAGGTGATCTTCTCCCATTGTAAGCACAGGGTTTCCAATGTGGTCCTTGTGGTCTCCAGTCCTCATTGTTGATGATACCATGGATGGTGACCACAAGGACACTTTGCACACCAGCTGGCCTTCAATCACGGGACTCATGGTGTCCACAATATAAAACGTCTGGGAGGTCAGGGTGAGTTTTTGTAGCGACATTGGAGTGTAACAGATCCCAGGGATGGAATAGGAGTTATTGTATGTGGTTAGTTTGGCACAAGTTGGTTGAATTATCACTTGCCACTCTTGGGTACATACATTTCAATGTATGAATAAAAAGGATGTTTGTCCCAGTATCCAGTTTTACTGCTCCTGTATTTATAGGCATATAATCTGGATGGTGGCAAGGGCTTCTGTTAGTACCACTGCATCAATATATTCTTTGACATTCACGGTGCTGAATGTCAGCTCATTTTTTGTCAGTGGTCTGGTGATTCTCATCATCTGAACATGTAGCTTGGCCAGACATTTCATTGATCTTGTCTTTACACTGTTTGGCACGCACTCTTGATTGGTTAGACTTCTGTACTTGTCTGCCTTTCATTTGTGGCTTATGACATTGAACATCTTGATTTGGCCTTTGTTTTTTGTATTGGTGCTTCCAATGTTCTCTGGTGCCATATGCCTTGCATATATTTTTGAAAGCTGGACATTTTCTGGGTGCACGTATGTGGCTGCACCACACGCACTGCTTACTGAACTTGTCTTCATTGCTATCATGCCAAAGGAGGATGAATTATGCACAGCCTGTAGACTCTGTCTACCCATTGGTATGGCTTTCTACTGTTGTCCACTTTATAGCAATGCGTTCAAGGTGCAACTTTTGGGTGGTCAAAGATGTCTTTTGGAACACTTCATTGGGGCAGATTCTATCATGAGCTTGATTATTCTGTCAACCTCTCAAAACCTCAACCAGTGTGCGACTAATGGAAATAGACCAAAACAAAGGTCGTCAACCAGCTCTGCTGCTGTGAATCGTGCCCCTTGTCTCTGCATCTACTATGATGATTGGACCTAGGACGCTACCTTGAGGGACTCCTGAAGTGATGACAGAGGACTGAGATGAATGACTTCCAACAACTACAACTGTCTTCCTTTGTGCTAGGTATGACTCCAGTGGAGAGATTTCCCTAATTCCCATTGACTTTTTCCAGGGCTCCTTGATGCCACACTCGGTCAAATGTCAAGAACATTCATCCTCACCTCACCTCTGGAGTTCAGCTCTTTTGTCCATGTTTGGACCAAGGCTGTAATGAGGTCAGGAACTGAGAGGGCCTGGCATAAGCTAAGTCGAATGTCAGTGAGCAGGTTATTGCTGAATAAGTGCCACTTGATAGCAGTGTCGATGACCTCTTCCATTACTTTGCTGATGGTTGAGAGTAGACTGCTACCAGTAATTGGCCAGGTTGAGTTTGTCCTGCTGTGTGCATAAGACATACCTGGACAACTTTCCACTAACTGGGTAGATGCCAGTATTGAGCTGGCTACAGGCAAAGCTAGTTCTGGAGCACAAGTCTTTAGTCCTATTGCTGGAATATTGTCAGGGCCTTTGCAGTATCCACTGCCTTCAGCTGTTTCTTGATATCATGTGGAGTGAATCAAATTGGCTGAAGACTAGCATCTATGATGCTAGGGACCTCAAGAGATGGATCATCCACACAGCACTTTTGGCTGAAGATTGTTGCAAATACATCAGCCTTATCTTTTGAACTGATGTGTTGGGCTCCCCCATCATTGATGGGGTTATTTGTGGAGCCTCCTCCTCTAGTTAATTGTTTAACTGTCCACCATCATTCATGACTGGGTGCGGCAGGACTGCAGAGCTTAGATCTGATCTGTTGGCTCTGGGATTGCTTAGCTTTGTCTATCATATGCTACTTCCACTGTTTGGCTTGCAAATAGTCCTGTGTTGTAGCGTCATCAGACTGAAATCTCATTTTTAAGTATGCCTGGTGCTGCTCCTGGAATGCCCTCCTGCACCCTCCATTGAACCAGGGTTGATCCCCAGCTTGATGATAATGGCAGAGTGGCTGATATGCCAGCAAAGTGGAAAATTGCCCAGCTTTGTCCTGTACACAAAAAGCAGGATAAATCCAACCAATTACTGCCCCAGCAGTCTACTCTCCATCATCAGCAAAGTGATGGAAGAAGTCATCAGCAGTGCTATCAAGCGGCACTTGCTTAGCAATAACCTGCTCACTGACACTCGGTTTAGTTTCCGCCAGGTCCACTCAGTTCCTGACCTCATTACAGCGTTGGTCCAAACATGGACAAAAGAGCGGAACTCCAGAGGTGAGGAGAGAGTGACTGCACTTGACATTAAGGCAGCATTTGACCAAGTGTGGCATCAAGGAGCCTTAGAAAAACTGTGATTATGATGAGGATAGCAGATTTCCTTCCCTAAGGGACATTAGTGAACAAGATGGGTTTTTATGACAATTAACAATTGTTTCATGGTCACAATTACCAAGACTAGCTTTTAATTCCAGATTTATTAATTGAATTTAAATTCAACCAGCTACTGGGATGGGATATGAACCCATGTCCTCAGAGCATTAGTCTGGGCATCTGGATTACTAGTCTAGTGACATTACTACTCAGTCACCACCTACCCTATGTACAATACATGGAGTAGATTCACTAATGTTCATTTTGTGCTATCAGCAAAGACAAAATAAAACCTCAATTTTTCTACATTCATCCCATCCAACATCTTGTCTAAACACCAAGTACTTCTGGAATATCAGCCTAAATTATATACTTTAACTGGTAAACAGCAGCAACAACTTGCATTTATGTCACACTTACTGTAATGCAGTAAAACATCCCAAGATGCTTCACAGGAACATTATCAAACAAAACTTGACACCGGGCCACTTAAAATGATATTAGGGCAGATGACCAAAAGCTTGGTGAGAGATAAGCTTTAAAGGAACATCTTAAAGAAGAAATAGAGGTGGAGTGGCTTAGGGAGGGAACACCCACCAAATCTTAGGGCCGTGGCAGCCACAGAAGGGATGCTATCAATGTGAAGTGATTAAAAATGGGGAGATGCAAGAGGGCAGAACTGGAGAAGTGTAAATATTTCAAAGGGTTGTCAGGTCCCAGAGATGGGGAGGGGGTGAGGTCAAAGAGAAATTTATAAACAAGTATGAGAATTCTAACATCAGGGTGTTGGTCAACGTAGGTTAGTGAGCACAAGCATGGCGGGTGAACAGGATTTGGTGCAAGTTAGGACATGGGCAGCAGATTTTTGGATGAGCTTAAGTTTATGGGGGGGTAGAAGGTGGGAGGTCAGCCAGGCGTGTGTTATAATAGATTAGTATAAGACTCAGTGTCACAAGATTCTGACCCAGAAGGGAGAATCATGGTAGGTGTAGTGGCAGCCATTTCAACTGAATTAAGGACCCGACTGATGGGTAAAAGGTAAAACCTCTACCATACATTGTTATGGATGGTCATAGTCAAGTGCTGTAATTTGGATTTTCTTCAGTATATTTGATCATCCATGGCATTGCACGTAGGCAGTGAAAGCTTCCTGCTGGCTTCCCCCCTGCCCCAACCTGTCAACAATTTTGTGCTGGGCAGGCGAGGCCTCGGAGGGGTTACCCACCCTTGCCCAAGTGAGGCCCTTAAGGTGATTAATTATTGACCACTTAAGGGCTGTTTACAGCCCAGCCTCAATTTTTAGGCTGGTGGGAGGATTTCCTCGGTATGGGAAGCCTGAAAACCATTATGTTTAGGCCTCAGGCAGGAAAGTTGGGGGGAGTTGGCATCTCCATGAGGAGCCCCCTTCCAACTTTGGGCACCCATCCCTTATCGTCTGGTGGCCGCTAAACCTCCCTCCCTCCCCCACTTTTCTCTTCTCCAGGAGTTCCCTTCCCTCCCTGCCCTGAGACCCCAAAAACCTACCTTTTCCTGCCCTCCCAGGACTTTGTGCTGTCCACGGAGCTTCTGGCGCTGCAGGGAATAGAAGGCTGCTGGCCAATAAGATTGGCTGGCAGCTCCCTAAGGCAGGACTGCCTCCCAAGTCATGGGCGAAAGTCCCATCTTCAACCAATTAATGCTCATTGGAGCATGAAATGCCTGCGGGGCAGACAGTGTCATAGGGGATGAGTTCCCAGTCGACTCCTCAGATGGTGGGCAGGGAATCCTGGCCATGATGTCCAGAGGCATGGATCTCCATTGCTTTTAGGTTAGGACAGAATAGTCAAGGCCATCTGTTCAAGCTTGAATGTTGAACCATGATATAAAGGACTCAAAGCTTGAACAGCTTTGGTACTTTTCAACTATCACTAAACTCTTGGACTTCATTATCACTGTCTGTTGAATCTTAGAGAGCTTTAATGTTTAGAAAATTACTTCAGAGGGAAGTGAACAAAGTATCATACATTGAATATTGAGCACTTACATCCTTTGACAATACAATAAAGGCCTGTGTAGATCCCAAAGTTGAAGTACTGGTAGGCAAGAGTAACTAAACTCTTAGTATCTACTATAGCACTGGGATACCCAACTCCTCTATTGGATTGTTCCTCTAATCTGCAATCTGTTTTCAGTCAGGAAGAGACGGCCTGAAATGGCCTCGTACTGTAGAGCATTAATAGACTATGCTACAAATCAATAGGATACAAATCCATGCTTGCAGTGAAATGAGGAACTTCCCAGCAGGCAGGAAAAATTAAATCAAAAAGCAAGGCATCAGCATTGCTCGTGCGCTCCTGATTTCGAAGTGGAATTGCAGATGTGAGAACTGGTCATCTGGCCTGTCTCTCCCCTGGTACTATTCAGCCCAATGTGCAGAAGGATTCTGAAATAGGTGTAGGGCCCAATCTTTGCATACTTGAATTGATCTACTGCTGATTTCTGGCAACCGCCAGGCCCATCTAAAACAATAAGGATCAGATTGTGCAGCCAGGAATTGGTAAGCATTTCGCTATTTTTACGCCCCTCAAAAAATGGGAAAACTATATAACAATTTGTGCCCCAGATGTGCCCGAGTAACTTGTCCTGAATACGGCCTATGCAAGTGCCAGGATGTTAGATCAAGCCCACCATGTAACCAGAGCCTGACAAGCCCCAATTGGATCTAAGCCAATTTGGGTCACTTCAGGTACAAAACTCAAACAATATACCTCCCTTCAAGTCAACAGGTAAAGACAGATAATAGCACAAGTGAATGCGTAATATTGAACTTTAAGATAAGGTTTGGCAGTCATTCAGACACAGTTGCTTCGATTGAATGTGTCAATGGAGGAAGCAGCTGGTTGATGTGATGTGCCTTTTGTCTGTTTTTGAAGAGAGCTGCATCTTTGTGGAAAAAGCAATGAACAAAACTTTTCAGGGAGGGGTTGGAGGAAATCCATCCAAGTGATTTAAAATATGTGTTTTGACAGAATTTAAATAATCATTTAAGTCTTTGTAAACAATCAGTTTTACCAAAACCTTTTTACGAAGACATGGGGCTTTTTAAGAGAATAACTGTTTGTGCTATGTATGTAATTATATCTCATCATAAAAATTGTAATAATTTGAAAAACAAATCTACAAATAACATGAACAATCTTTCTTTAATAAACAATACCAATTGCTGGGAGAATTCTGCACAGAACTATTGAAACATTTAGGAGTACTATTACAAGGTTACTGGGGTTCCTGCCAAGCTTCTCACTTTAACTGTTACTACATGTGCCCTCTCCTCCAAAGGTTTGGCCCCAGAGATGTAAAAGCAACAGAAGCAACATAGAGACTATGGAAAATTTTACTCGATGGTAACATTTATGTAGATAGAACATGCCTCTTTAGGCTTGAGGCTAGAAAAACGTTGCTTGCAATCAAGGCAGCTTTTTAGTTTTAAATTCCCCATACGGTCTAACCCATTGACATACAGGGGCCCAATGGTTACATGTGTAATTCATTTAAAGTTCTATTACAGCAAGCCAGTTGCTATAACAACTAAGAAAAATCTTGCGAACATAATTTTCCCAGGAAATGCCAGGAATTGTTTATCAAGGGTAAATTCTTTGAGCTTGGACTCAGATTGAAGTTGTCTGCAAAGTATCAGAATCTAACTGCCCCTCTGTGGTACCTCTTTGACCTCCCGTTGGTTTCCATGACGACAGCATTCAAGGTGCCCTTCACATAATGAAGCATGATAACCAGGTTACATTGCCTACAGCCACAGGATTCTTTTCAAAAAAGGTTATTTGAACCTGCAACCATTTTGTTCGCAAACTCATGATTCAAACTTTTTAACCCTCTCCTACTGAGGATAGCTGAAAAGAGTTATCATAAATTCAAAGCTAGACGTGTATTAAGGTACACTGGGGACAATTTGAACCTTGCCTTCCTGGTAAAACCAGCAGTTAAAAGTCACTTGAGTTATTTAGCCCAAACGAACCACACACACCCCCCCCCCACCCCCCCAACCCCAAACAACCCGCCAAAGCTGGTGGGATCCTTTTCATCATGCATTATTTCCTGATAACTGCATCAGTAGCTGACCGCTGTTTTTAGCTAGCGATCTGAACAAGATGCCACTGTGGGTTTCTCTCCAACCCAGTACCAAAGGAGGTTGGGACCAGCTGAGGCACAAATTGTAAGCTTAATAATTGCTTTTCTTTTCATATGGACCAGGAAGAGCATGACTGTTCCTTTAGGCCCCTCACGGAAGCTTAGGTCTCCCCCACTGTGAACCTGTCCTTTCTCCTGATCTCGGAGCAATGGATAGCCAGGCAGCTTGCTTTTGGAGGGGAGCCTCTGGCCTGTGTGCTTCTCCACTATTTCCCACATCCTGCAGAAAAAAAAAATCAGCCAGATCTCAATCTGCCACCAACGGGAATCAAAATCACTAGTTCCATTTCCACCTGCTGGCAGTTAAAAACCCATCCATCTACAATCCAACTTCATGGATCATGCCACCTCTTCTCACTGTTAATTGAAATGCAACATTTTTGGATCCTAAAAACATTACTGGATATACAGAATTCACTGCATCCTGGGAGCAAGGGCAGCAATACCAAAAGCCATTGGGTAAGACTGAACAAGGAAGACAAACTCTACTTAGCTTTCCTGTTAGTTTAAAATCAAGTTAGAAATTCAGATTCAACTAAGCTGTAACTTTTATGCAAAATGGTTTATTCGGAATCATCAGTAAATAGATCACAACAGAAGAATTTTTTAAAGATTAGTTGGCAGCTCGAGTACTTACAAATTTTGGGGCCTGTTCTTTCTCCATGTTGTTTTGCTAAATAGAGAGCTGCATTACCCCATAATATAATTAGAGTGCAGCAGAGCACTGACAGTGATGATTATTGTCACAGTATATTTCAGGGAATCTGCACAATGATCCAAATGACCTGATAAACTATTTTATTAACATTGCCTATGGACAATGACTTATCCTCTGATGGTTGTAAAATCAGGGTTAAGGTAACAAGTCAATGCTAGGACAAATTGGGGGACTGAAAAAGTTCAAGAGAAAGAAAATTCAAGTTCAGAATGAAACATGAACAACACAATTGTTCAGGAGAAATGGATTTTAATTTAAACCTATACATTTTCCCATAAAATTATTTAAGGAAAAGGCTCTTATAGTTTCCCAATACTATCAGTATTTCATGTGGATCAACAATATGCTACAAACTACAGTAACAAAATTCACTGCATCAGAACTAGTATTAATACCACCATTGAGAACGAGACACTTGATAAGGGCAACTAGTCATTAATTTTACTGTAAATTGTTCACAAAAACTAGATTTTTGTCTCTTTAAAAAAGTATGAGACATGACCGGCTCAGTAGTTCAAATGATTAAAAGATTACTGATTGTATCCATAGAACCCTAATGTTATAGATTAACATCATAGAGCTGCTTAACATTTAAGTCTGCCATTCTCCAAAAGTGATGTTTTAACAGTAGTAGGTTCTATCTGTTGTCTTTTCTTCTTGTTGAAACTGTTTTTTAAACTGCGGACCAATATACATGGAGGACATTACAGCAATATCCAAATATATGCATCATGTCATTATACAGCTGATGTGAAGAAAACTAACAACAACCCAAATACCAATTTGTCTACAAGCATGAGAAGCGAGCATGACAGAAGTACAGACTTTGCAGCACTGTTTCAGAGTGAATGTCAGGCATTAAATTGAAGTCCGTTGGCCATAAAACCATTACACCAATGGAAACGGGGCCTCAAATTTCCAAAAGGAGGAGGATGAAATGTACCACTTCTCTCCCAAAGTTGAGCAAAACAGAATATTGCTGAAAGAGACACGCTATTGAAGCTTTTTGTCTTGCACTCATCAGGACAGCCTGCAATATAAACCAACATGTTCCCTAAAGGGAACAACAATACTGCATGAGAAGAGAGTGCTGACTGGTTGGCAAGTAGACTGTGATTGGTAGAGGCGTTGCTATGGAGAATGCAGCAGAGAACAGTTAACTATTAACTGCCAAGCTTTTGTTTCATATTCAAACCAGGCAGGTCAACTGATTCCCCATGGCATTGCCTTGGGGAATGAACCAGGGAATGGCAGTTCCCCCAAGCTTTTGTTTAGTTGGAATGGAATACATTATTTAGAGCAGGGAGAAAGAGCCAAAACTTCACTACATCTAATAGCAAATGAGAGCATAGGCATCCTTTACCTGTTATCCTAGAGCCATCTCAAAGGAATGCTGCAGAAAAAGACTCAAGGTTGTCATACCATCCCTGCAGCCACTATCTGAAGAAAAGAATCCAAGCTCAAAAGGAACTTGATTTGATTCAACATGGAGTACACATTAGCCTTTCTGAGTGAAACATTTTCCAGAGAATCTGGTTCTAGGCAAACGTTATGGACAGCATTGCATAGGAAGTTACAGAATAACATGATAAGGAGACTGAAAAAACAGTCCACTCCTTGGTATGATAGGATTTCCACCAGAAGACACCAAAAGATAGTGAAAAAGGGTAAGGACAATTATAATTAATAATCTACTTAAACCTCTGCAGTGCTAAGCACATCAACTTATTCTTCACTAAATGTAACTTTTATTCGTCGACTCTGACTACTTCTCACATTCTTCATACCATTTTCAGACACAAACTTATTAACAATGTTCTTGCATCGATCAGAGGCGAATGGCTACAACTGCTTATAAGTCACAGAAACAAATACTGAACAAGATTGCAGCAATCACTGCAATTATCTCATTACACAATGTCTCTTTTACAATAATTAATCGAAGAAAAATACCACTTAATGTTAAAACCTTGTTGATACAATTTCATAGTTAAGAGATTTATTTTGTGCTGAAACCTGGATTTGCAATAAAAATATTCTACTGTGTTCAGACTAACATTGAAGTAGAACACATCATAACAAGACTGTGCCTCTTTTTAAAACATTTTTATGAATGACCTGCATCAGTGTTTTCAGAATGCATTTAATCAAGTTGTGAGATATGTTATCCTACTCATCAGATATACAATAACAACATTCTGATACCAAGTTTCAAACGTGAGGAGAATGGCCAGCATTTGTGCTTACTCAATTTTTATGATTTTTTTTCTCCCCCACCCCGACATTTACATTTCTCCCTAACAGGCAGAATCGCATAGTAGTTTTTTTTTGCATGACAGAAGGCTTTCAGTTTACAAGAATGTGATGCAGCTGCAGTTTCAACATTTGGAGACTAAATAATCCAGACTGTTTAGCCAACTAACTGGAAAAGGAAACAGCGCTGGCCAATCAGAAGCTGCCAAACACATTTTTTGAAAGAGTCCATGCACCAATGTTAGGCTTACATCACACTGCAGGAAACTCCTGCGGAAATGTCTTATCTTAGTTCTTTTTCTGTATTTTAATCAGAGCTGTTACACCCTCCTCTACAAAGAAATTTCTGTTAGCAAGAATGTTGAACTGTCACAATTTGCTCATGATATCACATTCAGAAATGTTTTTAAATAAAGTCAGATATTAAAAGTATTAGCCGTAACCCACAAAATATAAAAGGCTAATATGCAAATAATGGTAAGGGCAACTAAACAATTTACATTTGTATAATGTAAAGAATGTGCCAAGGTGCTGCACAGATTGGTGTATGGAAAAAGAGACACTGAGCCAGAATGGGAGAGGCCAGCGGGGGGGCGACTGAAGGCTTGATCCATGAGATGAATTTTGAGAAGGGAATGGAAAAATTGAGGTAGGGAATTCCAGAGCAGCCAATGATGGGAGGAAAGATGAAGGAAAGGCAGAGTCAGAAGTATGACCATTGATGGAAGAAGAACAGAATATAGGGCTGGAGGGGATAGCATTGATAACAATGGGGCAAGAATTTTGAGGCATTTATGAAAGAACAAAGATTTTAAATCTAACTGTGCTGAGGACTGTGAAGGGCCGAGTAGCACTCTCTATAGTAATATCAATGAAACACAGATCAGAAAGGTTGTGACACAATCAGAAATTATGGGCTGGATTTCACAGGGCGCCGTGGTCCCCGCCCCAGCAAAAATGTTGGGGGGTGGGTGTTGTCCGCCCATGATCCTGATGGCTGTCCCACAGTAATTTAATACTGCGTGCAGTGTTAATTACTTTAAGGCAAGGCTCCTGCCCCTTTCTCGGAAGGAAGGTCTATCTTTGAGAGCTGCCAGCCAATTCGATTGGTCAGCAGCTCTGTGGCCCCATCAGTGCCAGCCAGGAGTGATAGCCACTGCTGGGACAACAGGCAGTCTCCATGACTTCCACGAGCCCAGGCAAGTCCAGGATCGGGGGTCTCAGCAAGGGGATGAGGGGCTGGGTTCAAGAGGCCGAAGGGATGGTTGTGGGGGGGGGGGGGGTAAAAAATGGTCTTTGGTGGGGAGATAGGGTGTCTCCAATTGTCCCAGGGTGCCAGCGAAGGAGGTTCCCCCACCCCCTTGCCCAACACCAGCTTGCACAGCTAAAGCAGCTGGGACTCCCGCATGGTGAGGACCTCCCCCTGCTATGGATAAAATACTGGTGGGGGTATGAGGCTTTTAAGTGGCCATTAATTGACTCAATAGACCCAAGGGCAGGCAAGCCACCTGGCTCATCCCTGATCTGCTGCTGCATTTTAGGTGATCATCCACCTTCAAACCTGCCAGTGAGACAGCATAAAATCCAACCCTATGTGTTGAACATACATGTATAATAGTGTTGGACAACTAAATAACAAACTGGAGAAGGAGGCTCTATGAACATCTCATCCTCAACAGTGGGGAGATGGGGAGCCCAGCATGTGCTAAGATTGATCAGATCAGCCATGGTCTTATTGAATGGCAGATCAGGCCAAGTGGCCTACTCCTGCTCCTAATTCATATGTTCATATGTAAAACAAGGCTGAAACGTATGCCTGACTTGGAAATATAGTCGTTCCTTCACTGTCACTGGCTCAAAATCCTGGAACTCCCTCCCTAACAGCACTGTGGGTGTACCTACACCACATGGACTGCAGAGGTTCAAGGCAGTAGCTCACTACCACCTTATCAAAGGCAATTAGGGATGGACAATAAATGCTGGCCAAGGCAGTGACAAACATGTCCTGTAAACGAATAGTTAAAAAAAAAACAGGGCTAGAGTTGTCAACCTTCCCGGAATAGCTAGCAGATTCCTAGAATCAGCATCAATCTCTCGGTGGCTTTTAAAAGCAATCCCTGAGACTTTAAAAGGCAAAGGGCTCACTTTTACCCCTCCATGTATCTGTCAGGATTATTCCCTACATTATCTTGGGAAAGATACATTTCTGAAACACTAATTCACCTCACTCGGTACTTAAAAACCTTGGACTGATAAACGTGACGAAGATTGGAGGTTGCACACTGGCAGCAAGCAAGCTCACCAACAGAGACAGACCCAGGCCCAGAGTTCTGAGGTGCTGTTGTGGACCAGGTTCACGCACTAACATTTCCGGGTTCCACAAATGGTGTTAGGGTGGAGCACACGGCTCTGGAGGTTTTGTGCCATAAGTAAGGCCATGAGATTAAACCAGTTAAATACGGACACGTCATCTTGTTCAAATAGATCTGTTGGAGGCAAGGTAGACAGACAGAGCTTTCTGTATCCATGCTGAGATTTGTCTGCCAGTTAAAAGGTGCTTGTTTAATTATTTATATAATTGAAGTCATGAACTCCCTAGCTAACAGCACTGTCATAGAGTCAGTGTTTATATTGCACAGAAACAGGCCCTTCAGCCCACTGTGTCCATGCCAGACATCAAGCACCTATCTAATCTAATCCCATTTTCCAGCACTTGACCTGTAGCCCTATATGCTGGCTCTTCCCCTGTGGTATCATTGTTCACCGATTCCCAGGTCAGATTCACTTCCTGTCCCAAATGCCAACACCTGTTACAGTCGCAACACACCTACCCTTTAAGACGTGCAGGCTAGCTTTAACTGGTGTTAGCCAGTTACGAGTCTGTGTGTCCTGCTTGTATGTACAGCCAAAGAATCGTGTGGTTCATGCTTGCTGCATGTAACAATTGTTTAAATGAGTGGGTAGCATGAAAATGGCATTCTGCCTGCATTACATTGAACTGGTGCAGGTTAATTGAACATCACAATTCCTGTACCCATTTTGGGGAGCCAATCCAATTTAGCTCATTTTTATTGCATACTGGTCATATCAAATTCATCACATGACTGACACTGATGTAAAAATCACCTGATGCTCAGTGGCACAGATGCACCTAAGAAGGGTAACAAGTACTCAATAAATGTCCTGAGGCAGCTTAATGCATCACGCTTCATAATCAATTTAAAAAGGCACACTGGCAGACACCCAAAGGCCTTGCAACTCTGAAGGAAGTTCAAGTGTTGTCATATGATGTGGCTGAGTTGGAGGTGGGGGGGCAGCAAGGAGTGAGTTCAAACATGAAAAAAAATCTTCTTGGGCAACAATTTATACTTCATCTCCATGTCTCTTGCGAAACCACCCTATCTATTCATCTTTAGTAGTGGCAGTGCAGCTTTGAGAGCCCCATTGAACACAGTCTCAGGAGAAGTGATTGAGCAATTGGGAGGTGAGCACTCATTGAAGTAGATTGAGTTGGTGTGGCTTTTCAGAGATTAGATCTTCAAAAAGTAAAGAGCTTAAATCCCTCATGAGGGAGACAGTTTTAATGAGATGTTATGACTCTCAGTGATCACTGACATCTGGGTGGGTTGCTAAGAAATCTATTGGTCGCATCTGCCATTGAATGTGTAGTGTGGTGTGTTTGACCAGTTTGCCTGTTAATTCATATTTACCTCATATTAATTCTGAATGTTAGTGGTAAGGTAGAAATTGTAAATTGTTTTACTTTTCTGACTTTGCACAGTAATTTTATTTGTTTGTTTAAAATCGTGGAATCTTGTGACTTTATTCTCCTAATGGGTAACTGGGATTTCAAACTTTGCCTAGTTTAATCAAAAGTTACTGGTCCCTAACCGGATTGTAACAGCTGTTTGTTGTGGGACCTTGCTAAGTTTGTCAAACCTGAGTCATTGCTCAGTACTATTCCTGCGTGCAGTCCATTATAATACAGCAGGGCCATGCTGTATTGTTAAAAAATTTGGTTAAAAGGTAAAGCATTGGCAATACATTGGTGTGGTAATTATCCCACAGTTTCATTGGAAAGGATCTTAATTTGGTCAGTTCCCAAACTCAGTCTGACCATTGTGTGACAAGTAAGTACTTTTTCCAAAAGGTAAAAATCAATCAGCAAATTAGACAATCCACCATTATGCATTTCCTAGCAGTTGGTGCAAAAATTTTGTACAGGCCTGGTTAATGGCTTTCCCCCCAATACTGTGATTGAATCTCAATAGACATGTAAAAGATGGTGCAGTGGACAAGGTCTTTCACTTCTGGAACCTGGGGTTAAAATCCAGCTCAAGGCGCTCTTTCTGCAGCATATAAAAGGGTCCCATATGGAATGAAGTAAAATAAGCCTATTTCCTAATGGGCAAGGCCCTAGAAAACGGTACAATATTTGGAAGATATTGGTTTGCATTATCACACTCAGATCGGCTACAAAGATGGTTGACGTGTCAAGTGTTTTCTGCTTTCACCGGTGCAGCAGAAGTGCAATTCTAAGCCTACACTAGGCATACTGTGGTGCATGTGGAGGGGGTGGGGGAGGAGGATAGTGATCTTTCAACCCTACTGCACCCCCCACAAACTTAAAATCCTTTTCTTTGCCACCAAAGCTGGTGACTCATATTTCCACACCACAGACACCAGCACCTTCAAGTGCCATGCCAAATGGAATTGCACTTGATTTTTCCCATCACTAGCCAAGTGACAGACTTAAGATAACTGTAGCATTCTGCAGCTGCCTCAGCTGAGAGCAACAAATTCAAAACATGAAAGTGAATAACCCAGGGACTGAGGTGAAGTCAAAGCTAGTCAAACAAACACAAATGAGACAGGGATAAAGATTCTGCCATATTATTCCTGGCATGTACTGGGAATGAACAACACAAAATTGCACATTTTCCCATCATGATATTATCATTAATTTTGAAGTAAGCACTTCCATTGGTCAGCATATGGGGTGGAGTGAGCTTGTGGTCTGCCAAATGGAAGCAAAATGGTGGTAACCTGGTCGTCAATTGGAATGAGGCAGTAAATGATGGACTGCCATTTTCCTTATGGTGCCCATTCCCACCCATTCGAGGGGCAAGGGTGAAAATCGGCCTTTATATGTTTCATGCTGTACTTTATGTGCAAAGTCACATATACTTGGATCAAACTCTCACGCACATTTTCCCATCATGGCTATAACAATTTTAAGGTACATTAAAGTGAAGGAAACTGTAGTGGGACTGGGTGAGTTACATTGGTCAAGAGTTCTTTAAATTCTATTCACCTTGGGTTGAGGAAAGGGGAGGAAAGCTTCACACAAAATGTTAGTATTAGCAATAAAGAAGATAATGAACCTAATTTCTTGAAGGCCTTGTGCTGATTTATGTTACAGAATGCTTCATTATTTGTACAATTTTAGTTAATGTCCTGAGAAAGCATACTAGCAAACTAATTTAACAGGTTTTAGTGCCATTTTACAAGGGCCTTCACATTCTTGAGGGGACTGTCCAGTGCAGGGGAAGCATAAGCTTTCTTGTTAGTCTGAGGCACTGCTACAGTTATCTTGTATGGGTCCTGATTACATCTTCAGTGCCAACAATATGTAAAGAAGGACCCTGCCCGCTTTGAGGTTTCTTTGCTGCCTGCTCAGGAGAGCAGATTAAAATTGTGGGCATCACGCTCTTGATGGTTAGAAGCCAACTAATTGTGGCATTTTAAATGCAAGCCCTCCTAGTTTAAACCAGACTCTCCCCACCCCCAATTTTCCTCTTACAACACTACACCATACCTCATAGTATTTAAGTCCTGATTCTTTGGGGAATGTAATCTCAACATGCATTACCCAACCAGTCTAATGTGAAACAGACACAGAGTTTAACAGTACATTCCAATATAATGACAATGAGCTCAGATTACATACATTGGAAACAGACTCACTCCTAACCCTTCACAGGGCAAACAGTTTAATGTTGAGTAAAAAAAGTGCGCTCAGTCTATGGAATGACTGAATGGACTTGTGACGTGTGCACGGGGAGTTTAAAAAATAAACATCTGCAACACACCGAACAAAATAAAGTTTGTTCAGAATAATGACATAATTTATATGAAACAGCAGTACACTTGGAACAGCTTTCAGCTTCAGACCCGCCCAACAGCTGCTGCCACCTCACTGTGATCCTTATAAAAAAGGCTACTAAACCCTGTGTGTGAGTCTGGATTCGTCAAAGTGTGTATTGTAGCTCACAGGTTAAAGCATTTTCCTGACAGTATCCTCTGCTCCATTACGCAGCGTCAAAGCCTCTTTGTTCTCAACTCTCATTACTTCTTTTCACCACATTTCTTTTCTCCAAAAGCTGGTGACTTAAGCTGCAGTATAGTTCCATATATAGTCTTCTTGTAGCTCAGCCACTATTAATGTGTAAGTCGGTTTTGGCATGGCTGCTGGACTGAGGTTCAACACAGCCAAGCCTAACCCACTCCTCACCCTACATCAACAAAGACACATACTTTCTAGTAGAAATAATCTGGGGTGGCAACTTGACAAATTCTCTCCTCTATAGCCCAGAGGCACTCAAGGTAACTGTAGTATCCTACTGCCGCCTTAACTAAAACCCAGGGTTAAAGTTGGGACTTCTTGACCTGTATGGCTAAGTTCCACACCAGATGGTGAATCTGCATTTCAACTTTAGGCTAAACATGCCCATGAATGAAGGTGGATTCCCCATGATTTTCCATCCATTGTGTCCATCTTCTACATGCTTTTAGAATCAAGCACATTGCCACAGGCCAACCTGCACATTTAAAAGCTGTCTGGCAACTCGATCTCAAAAAATAAAACACAACTGAAAAAAAAACCCTGAATACACTCCAGCTTTGAGGCAAACTAAGTTATGTTCCTTTTATGACACTGGATTTCCGGATTTTTATTTGTGCTTTTGGAACACATGCAAAAAAATGAAAACCAATGACTTGACATACGCATAATTGCCAACCATTATTTTTCAAGTGGACAATTTCACATGGCCACAATTCACATGGCAGCCCATTTGGGAGTTACTTAAATTTTCAATGGGCTCATTCACTTTCCTGTTACTTGTACTCTGTCTTTGTTTCTGGCTGGGCTACCACACACTTCACCTAATGGGCTGAATTTTACAAGAGGGGCTAATTGCTTGCACCCCTGTTACAAACATCAGTTTCACACCGACAAACTTAAAAAAAATCCCACCGTCGAGAGCTGCTGGCCAATCTGATTGGCCGGCAGCTCTAGCAGTTCCAGCAGCACCAGAAGTCAGTAGTGGGCGCTGCTGGTAATGCAAGCAGGCCCCAGAAAAAGAGCATTTGATCCTGGATTGAGGCAAGTCTTAGAGAAGTCTTTTAGGGTGGGAAGGAATTGGATACCCTAGGGAGGGAGTTAAGAGGCTGGGAGGATGGGTTTTGGAGGTCAGGCAGGGAGGCACATAGGGGGTTACCATCTTGTGGAAGGGGCTGTCCCCGATGCACACATGACACCCCCTGAAGGATGTATCCCCTTTCTTTCTTGCCTTTTCACCAACTGAGTGAAAAAAAAAATGGCCTGTCCACTCTTGCTGCCTACCTACACCAAGCATATTATGGGGTAGGCAGTATAATATCCCGGTCAATTAGTTTGTTAAAAAGCTCAATTACTCGTTAATTATTTTTAAAAAATGGTGGGTAGGCTGTCAATTTTGGTGCCTATCCACCAACCGTTTTATGGGTTGTGGGTTGGGGAGGGTAGGTGGTGGGCTGGTTGCCTGTCATATTTTACGTGCCCTGCTGCCAAGAATATGCCCAACGGGGGAGGGGGGGGGGGGGGGGAAGTAAAAACCAGCCCCATGTGTGACAGCACAGGATGGATTTGCAACAAAGAGTGGTTCATGTGTGTGAAGGCTTGACTGTAGTGGAAGTCAGAGAACTGTACACAGCAGAAACTTGCTTTAAGGCTTATTCTGTAGACCCAACAGTCAGTCACTTATGTCATGCTGCATCAAATTGTGCCCCTTCAGGGCAAGGGAACTGGTGCAGTGTTGTCCTGAAACCAGGTTGTATGGAGTTGAGGAAAGCAGGAAAGGCAGCAACACTATGAGAAAAAACTCAAGTGTGGATTTTAACCCTACTCAGCAGAAACCAGTTAGATAAGCAGTCAATATCCATCTGCGGAAGTAGCCACTGATCTCTGGCCTGCAATGCACTGTTTCTAATTTTTAACCGGACTGACATTTAAAGCCATTTGCCCACAACCAGCAGAATCCTTCATTGAATGAAGCTGCTAATCAGATGCCAGTCTTTAGCCAATTCAATTTACTCCACGTGATATCAAAAAATGGCTGAAGGCACTAGATACTGCAAAGACTATGGGCCCTGACAACATTCCGGCAATAGTACTGAAGACTTGTGCTCCAGAACTTGCCTCGCCCCTAGCCAAGTTGTTTCAGTGCAGCTACAACACTGGCATCTACTCAGTGATGTGGAAAATTGCCTAGGTATGTCCTGTACACAAAAAGCAGAACAAATACAATCCGGCCTATTACCACCCCATCAGCCTACTCTCCAACATCAGTGATGTAATGGAAGGGATCATCAACAGTGCTATCAAGCGGCGCTTGCTTAGCAATAACCTGTTCACTGATGCTCAGCTTGGGTTCCGCCAGGGTCACTCAACTCCTGACCCCATTACAGCCTTGGTTCAAACATGGACAAAAGAACTGAAATCCAGAGGTGAGGTGAGAGTGACTACCCTTGACATCAAGGCAGCAGACAAAGTCTGGCATCAAGGAGCCCTAGAAAAACTGGAGTCAATGGGAATCAGGGGGAAAACTCTCCACTGGTTGGAGTCATGCCTAGCACAAAGGAAGATGGTTGTGGTTGTTGGACGTTAGTCCTCTCAGCTCCAGGACATTACTGCAGGAGTTCCTCAGGGTAGTGTCCTAGGCCCAACCATCTTCAGCTGTTTCATCAATGACCACCCTTCTGTCATAAAGTCGAAAGTGAGGATGTTCGCTGGTGATTGCACAATGTTCAGCACCATTCGTGACTCCTCAGAAACTGAAGCAGACCACATCTAAATGTAGCAAGGCCTGGGTAATATCCAGACTTGAGCTGACAAAATGGAATAACATTCATGCCACACAAGTGCTGGGCAATGATCACCTCCAACAAGAGAGAATCTAATCATCTCCCCTTGGGATTCAATGGCATTACCATCGCTGATTCCCCACTATCAACATCCTGGGAGTTACCACTGACCAGAAACTGAACTGGACTAACCATATAAATACTGTGGCTTCAAAAGCAGGCCAGAGGCTAGGAATCCTGCAGTGAGTAACTCACCTCCTGACTCCCCAAAGCCCGTCCACCATCTATGAGGCACAAGTCAGGAGTGTGATGGAATACTCCCCACTTACCTGGATGAGTGCAGTTCCAACAATACTCAAGGTGCTTGACACCATCCAGCACAAAGCAGTTCGCTTGATTGACATCCCACCCAAAACATTCACTCCCTCCACCACCAACAAAGAGTGGCAGCATTGTGTACCATCTACAAGATGCGCTGCAAAGCTTCTTATACAGCACCTTCCAAACCCACGATTCCTACAATCTGGAAGGGCAAGGGCAGCAGATGCATGGGAACACTACTCCCTTCCTGATAGCACTGAGGGTGTACCTACACCAAATGGGGCAAGATCTTCCAGTCGACGAGTGGGGGCAGGTCCCACTCGCCGATGCACAAAATGACGTGAGATGACAATGGGTGGAACTCCCGTCACCCCGCGTCATTTCCATTCTCAGGTCGGCGGAGGCACAGCCAAGTCAACTGCACATTCGCTGACCTGTCAACGGCCTATGAGGCCATTGAGACACTAATTAATCACTAATGGACCTGCCCGTCCAACCTTAAAGTCGGCAGGCAAGCTGAGAGCCCTGGCGGGCTTCAGAAAAAGCATGAAACCTCATCCACGGACAGGATGAGGTTTTATGAGGGTACTTACATTTTTAATAAAAGGTTTCAGTTAAAGTTATGGACATGTCCCATCTCATGTGAGTGTCTTCTGTCCACTGCAGCTCTTGCTGCTGCAGAGACTAGGGAGCTGCTGGCCAATCAGATTAGCCAGCAGCTCTCTAAGGCCGGGACTTCCTCCCGAGTGAGGGATGCAGCCTACTGACATTCATTTGAGGGTGAAATGGCTGCAGGGCAGGCAGAGTCAGCAGGGAACTCTTTGGATGGTGGGAAGGGAAACCCCACCATCTGAAATATTCAGACCATGGGTTCAAATGTAAAGGAAATGTCGTGACGGATTATATCTACGCTACCTCAGAGAAGGTAGCAAATTGAGAACAGATGCAATAATTACTGAAAAACCAGAAGTAGCAGGCAAATTTGCACCTGAACTAAAGTCCATTACAATAATTATGCCAGACATAATCAAACTTCTTCTGTCATGTTAAAGTTCTATAAGAGCTGCCAGGACCTAATGTCTTCTGTAATTCTGCTTGGATACAGGTGATATGAAGGTTCTTAATATGGCTATGACCGACAGTTGAAAGTGCAAAGCAGGAAGATGGATATATATATATATCTGCTTCAGAAAAATACAGCACTATTCAGATATCTAAGGTGAGGTTTGGGTTTTGATGTGATAGCTTACTATTGCACTGGGCTTACTTCAAACGCAACGTTCTCACGTGCTTGTCCTTGTGACTGACCCTACATAGCAAAAGGTTGAATCACTGCTACTGATCACAGCTTGAAATGCAGGGAATTGGATCACCCATTTTCCTTTTTGCTTTCATGTACCTGAGATGCAAGAAAATGACCCAAACCTGCAAAGCCTAGCAACCACCACCCCTTCCCCAAACAAAAAAAAAACTCATTAACTTCAGTTGCAGGCACTGAAAATAGGAAGTTTAACTTAAAAAGACTCACTTGTGTGGCCAATATATATCGATCTCATTTACTGCTATGAAACAATGCATTTTACTGGTACCACCATTTTAGAACTCCACCAACTTGGTCCTACAATAATTACAGGCACGTCTGTCCTCATTGGATAAATTCCAGATAACAAAGAGCTTTATAGCCCTTTGAGTGCTTTGATCGTGATGTTGGAACTACAGCATGAACATAAAAGGCATTTAGAACTTTTCATTTGTTCATTTCTATAAATACACTACAATATTCAGTGTTAAGAGTTAAACAAAAGTCAGTTCTGCAAATGTATAAAAATGTCTTCTGAATAGATCTTTTGTTACTCAATGAGAAGGTACTGCAGTCTTTGTGATGTGGTTCCTTCATTTAATATAGGTGTAAGCTAAGATTAACTACACGCAGCTGCAACGTGAAGGCAACTTACCTAGGGAGAAATTAAATTGATGGTGGATGATGCTATACCTCCAACTTCAGGTTGGGGTTTCAGATCAATTTAATGGCTAGTAGCAGTGAAGTGCTGAATAAAACTGAAGGACACTGACACAAAGAAGCAGGATTTATTTGCAATTCATTTCAAAGTGTTCTCCATAAATTCAAGCATCTGGCTGCCAGCCCCACTGAGTTACAAGTATCACAGACAGATTGTCTGAAAGTGGAAACCTTAGAAATATCAAAGCTCCACAAAAGAGGCCTGCTCAGTACATCACACCGTTCAACAGAAAAATGAGAAAGCATTAGGTGGTTGCCAGTTGGGAGAAAATTGGGGCATTGGTCACCCTATTTACATAGGATGATCTCAGTCAATTTTTTATTCATGCACAATAGCCGATTCATTATTGCCTGTTATATTTCAGAATTAAGATTCTGGAGCTAATCTTTACTCAGTTTAACATCTATGGACAGAGTGAAGCTTTACAAGCATATACCTCCTAACTCAACTACCAGCCCCGTTTCAGGGAGTGTCTCTTTATACCTGCTCAAGTGAAACCTTAATTATGCCCTCCACCTGCATTTAGTTAAACACAACTGATGTCTAACCAACACTTCCCATGTCACCACTATGGAAGCCCAATCTCACTCTTAAAAAGGAATTGATTAAACTAAATTTCAGGCTATGCTGCATATAGACTTCCATAATGTAATGTCCCTTTCTATTCAAATAAGATCAGCTCAGTCCCCGTTCCAGTCACACACCAAAACTGAGCCCCTCTTTTATATTCACACAAGGGGAAACAAATTATTTTTTCACTAAAATAGAGTGGACTCAAAACCTTTCTCACTTACACAACACTGATTCAGTTCTGTCTCCAGTTACACAACACAGGAACGGGGGGGCAAAAAAACCAATTGTCCTAGCCTAGGTTAGCCATTCAGAAGGTACCGATGGTATTCCATTCTCACTTTTCAGTTGTTTCTTTAGTGATTCTAGGATCCACTGACCTATCTGAAGTCCATTCCAAGGTTCATCACCCATTATGAACAAAAATTCTGACATCAGTCTTAGATTTACCTTTCACTAACCTGAACTTGAACCTTGTGTGTACTGGATTAATTTGAAGTAGAATTCATATATGTGTGGGTGTAAAACAGGCTGTCGATTCATTATTGCCTGTTATATTTCAGAATAAAGATTCTGGAGCTAATCTTTACTCAGTTTAACATCTATTGACAGAGTGAAGCTTTACAAGCATATACCTCCTAACTCAACTACCAGCCCAGTTTCAGGGAGTGTCTCTTTATACCTGCTCAAGTGAAACCTTAATTATGCCCTCCACCTGCATTTAATTAAACACAACTGATGTATAACCAACACTTCCATGTCACCACTATGGAAGCCCAATCTCACTCTTAAAAATGAATTGATTAAACTAAATTTCAGGCTATGCTGCATATAGACTTCTATAATGTAAGTACTCTCATTGTTAGCGTTAAGCAATTCTGAAATCTGAATGTTCTAAAATTGTCAATCTTGTTTCACTTAAAAAGGAATGCACAAGGATTGATAAGTAATTGGTTTCATGAGTTTCTACTCAGTCTATAAAGGAAATATGTCGTAAGCTGCAAAAGACTTAAATAAAAGTTGGACAAACAACAATTTCTGAACCCTTAGTCTGAACCACTTAAGTGAAACAATTGTGTGTTTTCCTGAAAGAATGCAAAACTAAGCAGCACCGTCTAGACATTTAACATTTCCCCAGGGCTATGTAATGACACAGGAAGCGTTCCCAGTCTCCTTGCAGTAACACAAATAAAAGATGCATTTCTTTCAACTAATTTTTCAAAAATATGGGACCAGGCCAATTCTATGATATTGAACTTGGCTCACACACTCATAATTTATACAGGGCAGTAAAGTATTCTGAATTTACTAAGGCTTGGAGCTGTGTAAAAGATTGCAGCTACTTTATAAATGAAGACTCTTCCCTCCTCTTCCTTTGCTTAACATGACTGAGCTTATATAGTAACTGTAAATTGTGTTTTCTAGTAAAATATTCTGTAATTTGGAATTAAAATGTTATCTGTTAAATATTAGGTTTAGCATCTGGTCTGTGCTAATGTAGCTGATATCAATTTGGCTAATTCTAGGTAGGGGTACTAGAGTTGGTCTCCACGCCCTTGGCCCAAGGAAGATATCAATCTGCCAGAATGAATGTAATGAATGTGCAAATGAAAAGCATATGCATTTGCTCTTAAAGTGGTGCATTTTTAATCCATAAAATTGCTGAATAACACATTTTTCCCCAAATGAAAATGACTCTGATGACAAGAACCTACTCCATTATTTTAAACCACCTTTCCTACTGGTGCACTTGATATATTCAAATATAAATTCTCTAGATACCACAAATGTGTTAGAAATACAAAACAAGAGGTCAGGGATTTGGCCTTAGGCTTGCTCTTGTGCAGCTGAAGCTTATAAGCAATTTACTGATTTCTCAAAACCTCACACCCACAGCACATATAATGAGATTCCCAAAGGTTGTACTTCAACAGTGGCTTTAGAACGACAAATCACACTGGCAACTAAATATTACAACTCTACTCAAGACCCCAAAAAACCACTGAGTAATGCAAGGCTGACCTGCCAGTATTTATATATCATAAAATCTGGTGCAGAAGTTGCACTTTAACAAATGTTACCATCTGTGAACATAGGGACGTGACTAACAGGAGAATGTGTTTGTGACATTCCAGTGATTTTAAGGGTCACAGGTGTAGAAGCTGAAACGCTGTTGAATCTGATACTAGTGGAAAAGTCAGGCCCTAGATTCCTCATTTGCACATATGCAAGGAGCCTCATGCCAGCTTCAGGAATGGTGACAGGATGCCTCTTGTTTGGTCTTACCCAATAGTGCACTTCTGGCTGGAAATGTACACACGTTTCCTGCCCGACATATTGGGGTCTTAGACCCTGCAGTAGTGCCAGTGGACCAATTTCTGGGCCATGTACTAGCAGAGTCTTGCTGAGTTAGCTGCTGAGGGTTTAATTAAGATTGATACAATAGTTCTTAGTGCCATAGGCTCAGGAGGGATAAAATTGTCCAATTGACCCAGACCTCCCTGTCGCTTGCATTTCAACATTCCACCCTGTTCTCATGCCCACATGTCCGTCCTTGGCCTGCTGCACTGTTCCAGTGAAGCTCAACGCAAACTGGAGGAACAGCACCTCATCTTCCGATTAGGCACTTTACAGCCTTCCGGACTGAATATTGAGTTCAACAATTTTAGATCATGAACTCTCTCCTCCATCCCCACCCCCTTTCCAATTCCAACCCCCTTTCTTTTCCAATAATTTATATAGATTTTTCTTTTCCCACCTATTTCCATTATTTTTAAATGTATTTCCACCCATTGTTTTATCTCTACCTTTTAGCCTATTTCGATTCCTCCACCCCCATTAGGGCCATCTGTACCTTGCTTGTCCTGCTTTCTACCCTTAATTAGCACATTCCTTATATAATATCACCACCTTCAACACCTCTTTGTCCTTTTGGCTATCTCCACCTATCACTGGCCCTCTATCCAGCTCTACCCTCTTCCCCCCCCCCCACCATCATCAACCAGCTTATATTTCAGCACTTTTCTACTTTTACTTAGTTCTGTTGAAGGGTCATTCGGATCGAAACGTTAACTGTGCTCCTCTCCGCAGATGCTGCCAGACCTGCTGAGTTTTTCCAGATATTTTTATTTTTGTTTTGGATTTTCAGCATCCGCAGTTTTTTGCTTTTATAAAATTATCCAAGGTTCCCACTCCTAAGGCAGAATTTATTGCCCACCTGGGAGGCATGTTTGGAGGCAGGAGAGTCATTTAAATCAGGTGAAAGGATGCTTGGTGGGGTCTCAGCCACCTTCCCACCTCTACCCCAATTAAGGTAGATGTGGGAAGCCTTCCCATCCCAATGCCAATTGAGACCCTTAAGTGGGTAATTAATGCACATTTAAGGGCCTTATCATGCTGCCGCTGGTATTCAACCTTGGTGGGTGGAGCAGTTACCAGGTGGGAGCAAACCCTGTCAAGGTTTCTTGTGGGTTTTGGGAGGGAAGGCATTCAGTGCCTAGTCCAAGGGCCCAGCATCAGGAAGGGGGTCTCGCTGAGAGCCACCCCCTGCCCTTGCTGCCGACCCCCCTCCATTCCTCTCCAGCAACCCCCATCCCATCCTCACTCACCTATGCCCCAGGTCCCTTGGCAATCCCAGGCCTTGCCCTGGGTGCACTCTCCCTGCAACAGACAGCTGTTGGCCTTTTACTGGCTGGCAGCTCTCAGGGCGCGTTGGCGGGAAATCCAACCCTGGATTTCCTGATCCCAGAAAAGGCCCACCACTGGCTACTTTTCAATTTATCCACTAAATTTTCCTTTGTATTTTTAAATACTGAACATAATGTCTTTATATGTACACCTCACATGTACTGAAAGCCTAGGTTTGAACTTTAATATTTTTATCTAGAGCTGTGATCTGTGAGCTAACAGATTATGAGGTCTAAACATATATAGTGCACCTAATTTCCTAACATACATCAGTCCTACTCAGTTATACTATTGGGAGTTTTTGTCTGTTGCTCAAATAATTGTGAAAAATAAAAGGACAAATTTTAAACACTTTACTGAGGCAATTTTACATATTGAAAACTTTTCTTTCATAACCATCTCAGAAATATGTCAGGTGTTGATTATAGTTATATTTTGTAGCTTTTCTGCCCCATTTATTTTTAATAACTTAATTAAGCTAGAATAGAAGTAAGATTCAGAGAGGAGTGAGAGAAACAAAATGAAAAAGAGTGTATGGAGTTGAATCTTCTGAGGAGTGACAATCACTGTTGGATTATTTACTTACCTTGCACTGGAGCTCCAAATTCCTTGCCCGGACTTCCAAACCAGGCCGCCTTTGAGACGTGGAGCATAACTGCTCCTGCAGTCATTACTTCATAGTGTCGGAGGGTCGGGGAAGCCACACCACCACCCCCTCCAACCCTTTTTACAGCACCAGCTGCTGCATTCCAGTATGCTTAAATGTCCTAAAGCCATTTTGACAAGCTGCAGAGAGAAGGTAAGTGTGTAAAGTAAGTGGGTGAGAGGGTGGTGGTGGTTGTTGTGGGGGGGGCGGGGGGGTGTGTGTGTGTGTGTGTGTGTGTGTGTGTGTGTGTGTGTGTGTGTGTGTGTGTGTGTGTGTGTGTGTGTGTGTGTGTGTGTGTGTGTGTGTGTGTGTGTGTGTGGTGACAGCAGGGATGCACAGTAGTCATAGTTAGCCAGGGTTTAATCCTTCTAATTTTTTTTCGGATAGCTACTCTCTGCTAAGTAAGTTGGAACCTTCCCAAGTCTCCGACTCTAATTGGAGGGTTCCAGAAGCAGGGTAACTGCCCAATTGAAGTTGAAACTTCTTGGGAAATTCGAAACCGACAGATGTATCTTATCCAAACAATGAGCTTTGAAGCCAATAAATTATCTCCAGTTGTATTGTCAGGAGATGGTCAATGCTAATCTCATATTAATGTGAGACAAGTGTTATAGCAGAGGAAGGAAAGAAGCTGTTGAGGGTCAGAGGTCTCATATTAACCCGGAGAGGGTTAAGGACAAGTTAAGCTATATAAAAGGAGAAGGGAGAATGCAAGTTTTTAATGATAGTTCAAAGGAGAAAAGATAGAAGTAGAGATTTAGAATGAGTGGGTTATAAAATGGGCCTCGGATAATGGGAAGGTGAAGTGGGATGGAGAATGTGACTGTTGCAGGAATGTTCAGGAAGCACAAGCCATTAAGCTAAGGAAGGGAAAGGAGCTTCTTGAGGTCACATTTCACCAACACTCAGCCCAAATGTAGCCTGCAGCTATGGGTGATCTCTTTCCCTTTTGTATCACACCATACCACCCACTTGAAAGGAAATAAGTATAAGATGGAGTCAGAGCCCGAACAGGACAAAGAGGGAAAAAAACACGAAGGCAGGTAAGACAGTGACCATATTCTCTGTTTTATTAAGTGAAATACTATGGGACATCCAACAGTTTAATATAAAGGGTTTGGTTTGTCTTCCTTATTACTGAAATTACTAAGCTATTTGCTGTTCCCCCAGAACATAACCATTTTGTTGTTAATGCTTGATGACTATGTGGAACGACATGAAATTAAAGAACAACAACAGAAGCCCCAGATTTAGCCTGAGTCCATATTTCCTTCAACTTAATCATGTAACATGGGATCACGTACTGACAGCACATTTTACCTGGAGCAAACTCACAATCCAAGCTGGTTGAACTTAGTCTTATTTAATCTTAACCCTTTCAGTACGAAGAGCATTCTTTGAGACTGTAATTAGTCAGTAGCACAAAATATGCTCTTAGTGAATCAGAAAGCCATCTCATATCATAGACAATTTTCCTTTCTGTGCAAGAGGAACAAATGGGTGAGTACAGAAATAGCTTCCCAATTCACTGTCAGCCTGGCTGGCCCTACTGGCATTGACCGAGTTCACTCCCTTCCTCCCCTAGGAGTTTTCAAACACTGCTACAGAATCTATAAACTGGTAGAAGTCCGGTACCAGGCCTAGACCCCAAACTTAACCTACACCAGAGATCAGACATACTCCAGACATGTTAAACTCTGGCCTGCAATGCTATTGTAACTTGCTGAATTTTGCTGTTGATTTCAAATAAATTAATCTCAAAAATTAACCATCTACAAGGACCGATTCACGTGTAATGCAAATCAGACAGTAGATTAGTCCTCCTACTCTGAAAAAATAGGGGCTGAAGAAAGCCATAATCGGCCTCTTGAGCCTGCTCCACCATTCAATAAGGTCATAGCTGATCTTTGACCTCAGCTTCACTTTTGCCCCCAGTCCTCATCACATTGATTTTAACATGGTATTGACTTCATATGCGCAGCTCTGGTATCTATGTACATATAAGATATACCCATTCTCCTGTGTAGATGCCACATTGAGTAGCAGCAATGTGGTGAAAATTTCCTAGCACATACATATGAATTAGGAGGAACAGGCCACTCGGTCCCTCGAGCCTGCTCTACCATTCAATAAGATCATGGCTGATCTGAATGTAACCTCAACCTCACATTCCTGCCTACCCCAGATAACCTTTCATCCCCTTGTTAATCAAAAATCTATCACATGGACTGCAGCTCACCACCACCTTCTCAAGGGCAATTAGGGATGGGCAATAAATGCTGGTCCAGCGAAGCCCACATTTTAAAAAAAAAATCTAGCTGTGCCTTAAAAATATTCAAAGGCTCTGCTCCCAACACCTTTTCAGGAAGAAAGTTCCAAAGACTCACGATCCTCAAAAAAATTTCTCCTCATCTGTCTTAAATGAGCGACCCCTTATTTTTAAACAGTGACCCCTAACTCTACATTCTTCAAAGAGGAAACATCCTCTCCACATCCACCCTGTCAAGACCCCTCAGGATCTTAAAGGTTTCAATTAAGTCGCCTCTTACTCTCCTAAACTCCAGTGGATCCAAGCCTAACTTGTCCAACCTTTCTTCATAAGACAGCCCACCCATTCCTGGTATTAGTCTAGTAAACCTTCTCTGAACTGCTTCTAATGCAATTATACCTTTCTTTAAATAAGGAGACCAGTACTGCACACAATACTCCAGATGTGGTACAACTGAGGCATAACCTCCCTACTTTTGAATCAATTCCCCTCACAATAAATGACAACATTCTATTAACTTTCCTAATTACCTGCTGTACCAACACACTAACCTTCTGTGATTCATGCACTAGGACACCCAGGTCCCTCTGAATCTCAGAGCTCTGCACTCTCTCACCATTTAGATAAAAAGCTTCCTTTTTATTCTTCCTGCCAAAATGAACTATTTCACATTTGCTCACATTATACTCTATTTGCCAGATCTTTACCCACTCACTTACCTAGCTATGTCACTTTGTATCCTCCTTACATAATTTACTTTCCTACCCATCCTTGTGCCATCAGCAAACTGAAATGAAACAGAACTGAAATGTAAATATCAAATTAGACTTTGGCCTGATGGTTCAGCCTTTTTTTAAGATCTGGCTTGTACCATTATCATCATTTACCAAGGTTCCTTTGATCTCTCTACCCAATTTTGCTTCCAAGTCGTAATTAGCATTTTCAGATCAAATTTTGTTTTCTCTCTGGAGAATTAATAAATCCAATGTATTCCACTTGTAACGTATTGATTAGCTGATATTAAGATAAACTGATAATATTGCTTGCCAGTTGATAATTTTAAAGTTAAAAAAATAAGCATCTACATATGAGCCTTGGAACAAATCTATAGGAGTGGGGGGGAAAATGTTTATTTAAAAATTCTCCATCCTGGTCCAAACTGCAGATTGTCATGAGCACAGCTCGTCTTTTCAAATGCGATCTCTTTTAACAGTGCTATTTACTGACACATGTTATATTGAGTATGAAAGCTAACCAGCAGGCGAATGGCTCATTTTCACTACTTATTTTACTGCTTCTCTTCTACTTCAATATTGATTCTATTTGAAAACTAGAGGAAGCTGCATCTGAAATTCAATTAGACAGCAAGATTTTATCAAAGATAATGCTGAACCTTTTCAAGCGATAAAACTGACAAAGATAAAAGCAATGAGATCAAAGTAGCGGCCTTTTTGAAACTTAACATTTTGAGTGCCTTTTGCTGGCAGAGGTTGTGGTATCAGACAGTGCTTCAATTTTCTTACATCAGCAACAAGGGAACAGATTTGCACTGCAAGGTAATTTCATTATACTGCAGTGCCCTACAGTCTGCATTTATGTACCTGTGAGATATTTACAATTTTTATAGATGTTACCAAATGTGTAGGTTTTGGGCAGTTAAAATACCCAAAGGTAAAAGCAAGCAAGGTTAGATTTCAAATCACCCTTTCTGCCATCATCTCCCTTATCTTTCTTCTTCCCACAGAGATGAGAATAGTTCAAAAACATCCACACTCTTCCAATAACAGTGTGACTGAAGGGCAGAGAGGCATCAAGTTAATTACACACTAATCCAACATCAAGTTCTACCAACACCAACAGATTTACCTATGACTAAGCTTATAAAAAACCTCATGTCAGCAAATATTAAGCTATTTGTGCTCCCAGTGAGCCAGAAATCTCATTGCTCTTGTATTGCTTTACTATGACTACATAGGTGCTGTTTCACTTTAGTCTCTCATATACAAATGTTAACCATCAATCCTCATTTTTGTTTTTTGTGCACTATGTAGCATAACAGTATGACAGAGATGAAAGAATCAATTAAGGGTACATTATAATGAAGTTACAGGGCATGATTTTTCCATCAGCATGCTGGGGCGGGCCCGACACACCGCCGCGTAAAATGACACGCAATGACGTTGGGTGTGCTTCCCGAAGTCATTGTGCTGAGTAGTGATGTTTCGATCGGCGGGCACCCGCCGGAGTTGGCTGCACACCCACTGATATGTAAACGGCCTATTAAGGCCATTAAGAAATTAATTGAAGTACTTGTTCACGCTGCCCGTCCAACCTTACACTTGCCGGGCAGACAAAAAGGCCAAGCGGCCTTCGCGTTTTTTTAGGAAACCTCATCCACAAGCGGGATGAGGTTTCCTAAAGCTTTTATTCAATAAATAAATTTTTTTCATAAATATAAAAACATGTCCCAAACAACTTTTTCAATCCTTTATTTAATTGTTTTAATATCGATTCCATCTCCGAGACAGCTCCGTGCCTCAGGGAGATAGAAGCGCTCTTTCGCATGCATGTGTGAAAGAGCACTGGGCCTAACTTTCCCTCCTCCCCCCCACCCACACAGGTAGCACTACCAGTCGCATCTTACGTTGGGCAGGCCTTAATTGGCCTAGCCTGCCCACTGCTTGAAAAATTCAGCCAGTCCTTGATTAGTAACAGATGGAGCTCAGGTTTCAGCCAGGTAGTACTCCACTTACACAGCCTGGGTGAAACATGAATTCTGATGCCTAGGAGAGAAATTAATACATGCATGACACGCAGAATTCCTTTCCCAATAATTAGGTGTTACATGTTTGGACTGTGCAAATGATAGGACGGCTAAATACTTTAACAAGTTATAAATAGATGTTCAAAATGACTACGATTTTCAAGTAGTACTATGGGCATTTCTTCTTTTTTTTTTTACACCCGATTTAATACCACGCTTGACTTGCACTTCATGTGGTGTCAAACAGAAGTGGGCTCAAGGGAGTCTCATACTGCTTCTCTGCATAGTCACATCAGGAACCAATTCTGAATTCTCTCAGTTTTAGCACCGATGTGAAGCTGAAGCAGCAAGTGCACCCCTGGACAAATGATTCATGAATTTGATTGCAGTGGCTGCTAGGAATGCAAGACAGACTTGCATCAGGGTCCTGATGAGTAATAAAATGATCCCCTATAACGAAGGTATGTGGTTTTCACAGCAAAATAAAAAGATTTGCTAAATGCTGTCCCCAAACCTCCAGAAAGGACCTAAGTCCCATACAATGAAAATGGGATTTGACTTTTTCCAGTCACTTTAAATTGAAGATGCAGTCTGTAATTCATTGCATAATCTGACAACCCTGGTTTAGGAAATAATAGTTAGTTAAGGAAAAGTGCACCAAGCCATAGCTGTGGAAAAGAGTTGTAGAGACAAGAAAACAATGAGTAAAGTTTCTCAGCTGATTTTGAACATGGATATTCTGGATCGATCCACAATGTTGGAGGTGCAGTTACACCAGCTTTCCTTGCACAGACATGTAAATCAGTTAGCATCTTCCCTATCAATGTTTTGATCAATACCTTGTGTAAGACTGATAACATAGGTACATATCTCTAATGCTGTAGAAGTTAGAATCTTAAATGAATCCGGATAATCCTATGGCACCCACTGGTCTGCATGGTTTTGAAACACGCAAATATAACTGAAGGACAGGAAAAAGTCCATCCGGCCCATTGAGCCTGCCCTATACTATTACAGTGTAACTTCTGCACACCATGCTACCATCTGGTCCAGCCATCCAACAACAGAACCTCTATTGTTTTTTTGTTGTGCATGTAATTTAGATGCAAGAGCCTCTTAGCCTTATGTCAGGGGATTAAGGCCTCACAGTGGATATTTTTTATAAAATATATCTTCATGGCTAATTTCTAAAACTTTAAAGACTGGGCAATGACCTTTTAAAATGGCTGAAGCTATGTCTGTATGTGACCCTGAACCCTGCTACCATGGCAGTATCACAGAAACCTGCACCTCGTTATCTCTGAAGAGACACTAATGACCCCTGTGGACTGCAGAGACCAAATTCAAAGAGAACTATACAAAGGCATTTCTCAAATCAGGCCTAGCCAACCGGAGCCTATTTGTCTGCAAGGACAAAGGACTCTGCAACCACCCTTTCAAGTCTTAATGGTTGGAACATTTAAGAATCTCAGGGACCCAGACAAAAAGATACACACCCTTTGTCAAAGCCAGAATGAAGAGGTGGGAGTCATGTGACATGAACCTCTAGCTGGTGGAGCCAGTTATATTGCCTTGTTGTATGAAAACTCAGTATGCCATTTTAACATCTAAAGCACCAGCACAGAAAAGGGGTTCTGCCCAGATTGAATACCTGACCCCATCTACACTGTTTCTACTGGAACCTCTGTAACATTGCCTACAAGACTTATTCATTTCTGCATGCCTTTCACCTCGTGTGAAATCAACTCCACTGGAAAAGTGGATTATACAGCATTGATTTTCAACCTGCGGATCACCATGAAAGGATACTTCATTGGACTTTGATTTTGGACTCTAGGCACACGTGAAACAATAACTACTTTCTCCACGGTCTTTGCCCAATAAATCTTTCTTTCTCAATCCCTATTTTATTGTACGAGTGAAGGGGATGGTAACATTGCTTCTCTCCTCTAGCATTTGAGTATGCGCAAATAAACTAACCCTTTGAGTTCACTCTATTGAGTTTGCAGTGGGGTTATTAATAAAAATTGGATCGCACCAAAACCAAGGGGCTGAGATGTATGCCACCGGTTATAATGGGGGAAGCAAATCAAACACCTGTTTATGGGTGGGTGGTCAGAGGAGAAATCAGAGCTGTTTAAATTAAACCCCCTCCTGTTCATAACACTTTGGTTGATTGGGGAAGAAACTCTGGTGGCCATTGTGATTGATTTCATAATTGCAGTTTCTCACACCTAGTATCACCTTGTCATGCAATGCTTAAGAATATCAAAATCAAGGAAAACACAATGATGTTTTAGAATTACATAATTCACAAGAGGGTAACTAAGCAAAGAGTGAGAACAAAATGTGTGGAGGCAGAAGATGTAGGCATGATTCTTGTTGAATACTTTGTGTCTGCCTTCACAAAAGGGGGAGACAATACAGACATTATTGTGAAGGAGTGTGGAATATTGGATGAATATCACTGAGAATCACAGAATTGTTACAGAGCAAAATAAGGCTATTTGGCCCATCATGTCTGCACCACCTCTCCAAATCAGCAGCTCACCTAGTGCCATTCCTCCGCAACCCTGCACATTCTTCCTTTTCAGATATCGGTCCAATTCCCTTCTGAATGTTTCAATTGAACCTGCCTCCAACACACTCAGTGCATTCCAAAGCCTAACCATTCTGCGTAAAAAAAATTCTCCTCATATCACTTTTGCTTCTTTTACCAATTACTTTAAATCTGTGCCCTCTCATTTTCAATCCTTTCACGAGTGGGAACAGTTTCTCCCTATCTACTCTGTCCAGATACCTCATGATTTTGAATACTTCCATTAAATCTCTCAATTTTCTTTTCTCCAAGGGAAACAATCCTAACTTCTCCAATCCGTCTTCATAACTGAAGTTCATCATCCCTGGGGTCATTTTCATGAATCTTTGCTGCACTCTCTCTAATGCCTTCACATCCTAAAATGTGATGCCCAATATGCAGCCTGATGAAATATTTAGCATAAGTAAACAGATCACCAGTTCCAGGCTGTTAAAAGAAGCAAGAGAGAAATTAGGGGAGGCTCTGACCATCATCTTCCAATCCTTCTTGGCTTCAGGTGTAGACCCAGGGACAACTAATGTTGTACCATTGTTTAAAAAAGGGAGAAAGGGATAGACCGAGTAATTACAGGCAAGTCAACCCAATCTCACTGCTGGGGAAATTTTAGAAAAATTTCTGAGACACACTTTTAATCGCTGTACGCAGCATATCTTTTTATTTTTTGTTGTACTGTGGATTAGAATTACAATGGCTGCAAGTTGAAAGACATGTCCACTGGGACAGGATGAGAGATATATATACAATGTTGCAGTCCTGGAACAGAGCGTGCCATGAAAGACAGGATGGTGCTGGAAAGGAGTCCTGGATCAAGGGAGCTGCCTGACAACAGCATTTTAATTGGCTCCTGACCAGGTTTTGAGTGAAAAGCAGTGCAGCTGAATAGCTCCTAGCCTGAAAGGAACAAGACCTAAAACCACTTTCTCCTGTGTGAAGATTCCAGTAATTACACAATAAGCTAGCTGGCTTTTTCTCCTCATATCTCTAACCTGCTGTCTCTGAAAACCTCTCTCAAGAGGCAAAGGAGAAAATCACTGTTAGAGACATTGAAAGGCAAGTGCTCAATCAGTGAACTAAATACAAACTGCTGGAAGACCCACCTCCTGTTATCAATAAGAACTGAAAGGAATTTGGAAGACATCAATCAAAATCAACCCATCGAATCCTATACTCTAGAATTGGTGCTAATGAACTGTTTTATCCCACCCTTAAAATCCATATTTTTTTTGCATCTTGCATGTGTGTATATAGGGATTTAAGAAGGGGGTAGATAAGTTAAAGTGTTAGAAATTAGCAGTTCATATTTCTTTCTTTGGCCACTGGTTAATGACAATTACTTATTAAGTTTACAAACCTGGTGCTCATATTCTGTTAATCTAAATTAAACAGGTAGAATTTATCTGGCGGTTTGATCAAATTTTTTCACATTTGTCACGGCTCAGGAACAGTGGGGCTTGATATTACTGCGCACTATCCCCAGTGAGTTATGTCAAAGTTTGGGGGCTCGGATCCCAGATATTTTGGAACAAAAGACAACTACGATTTGGGTGTAGATTTAGTAAGTAATAAAAGCTAAAAGGTAACACCAGGTTTACACTGTCAAAAATAAGATGGCACTGGAAACTGCTAAAGCTTTCCTACAAGTGGAAGAGACGTCCCTATCAATTTTACAAGGGATCCCAAAAGCCAGGTTAATCAAATTGGCAACTAAATTAAGATTAGGATTGCCTGCCAAAGCTAGGAAGGCAGAGGTAATCAAAGAGATGGTATAGCATTTGAAATTGGAAGGAACATCCGAGCGATCAAATTTTCCAAGGAGTGGTTCATTAGAATGGGCTCAAATTTCAAAAAATTGGAACTAGAGGCAGCAGAAAAGGAAAGAGAAATGGAAACGCAAAAACTTGAGCTCCAGAGGGAATTAGAAATGGTGAAGTTAGAAAAGGAGGAAAGAGAAAGAGAGAATTCCAGCTTAGAAAGTTGGCTGTTAAAAAAAAGAGACACCAGTAGGTGAGGCAGGACTTATTTCTAGATCAGAACCCAACGGGGAAATGTTTAACTTTGTACAAGCTCTTCCAAAATTTGAGGAAAGGGATATTGAAGCATTCTTTATTTCATTTGAGAAGATAACGAAACAGATGAATTGGCCAAAGGAAAACTGGACAATGCCCGTCCAGAGCAAATTGACAGGTAGAGCACAGGAAATTTATGCCTCATTGTCAGAGATTTCTAGAGGTTATGATGTGGTGAAAAAGGTCATTTTGAGTGCATACGAGTTGGACCCTGAAGCATACAGACAAAAGTTTTGAAATTTAAGGAAATAGCCTGGGCAAACTTACATTGAATTTCAAAGTATTAAGTAGATTTGACAGGTGGATACAAGCATTAGGAGTTGAAACTACCTATGAAGTTCTCAGAGAGACCATTCACTTGGAAGAATTTAAAAACTCCCTACCTTCTGTAACAAGAACCCATGTTGAAGACCAAAGGTTTGCAACTGCTAGACAGGCAACAGTAATGGCTGACAATTATGAGCTGATCCATAAAACTGAACCTTTTTTCCATCACCCCCATAAATTTGAAAAGGATAGAACGTGGGAGAGTGAAAGGAAGGCAAGTAGCCAGGGTAAAGAATGGATAGCTAGGAATACCTTGAGATCTCCTCCGCAGATCAGGAAGGAAGGTACTGAGGGCGGAAGTGAAACTTGGAGGCCTAAGTGTTTCCACTGTAATAAAGTGGGACACATTCGTTCAGAATGCTGGAAGTTGCGAGGGAAGCCCATGGCACTTGGAGTTCATAAGAGAGTTCAAAAAGGGAACCCATGAAGAAAATGCCACGGATCAAATTGTAGCTTTAACTACAAATAAGGGTCCGGAGGTAAACACTGCTTTGAATGCAGGTGAAGTGAGTAAGGTAGATGAGTGATTTAAAGGGTTTTTGTCTAAAGGAAAGATATCCCCTTTTTCATCAAATGATGCAGCTAAACCTATAACTATATTAAGGGACACAGGAGATACTCAAACTCTTTTGCTGGAGAAGGACCTACTTTTCCCTCCAGGGAGTTCAATGAATGCTAAAGTATTGGTAAACGGGATAAGTGGAGAGTATATCCCAGTTCCATTTTACAAAATGCAATTGGAGTGTGATTTTTGTCTGGATCGGTGGTTGTAGGAGCTACGAAATTACCCATGGATCAAGTTGATTTATTCCTGGGGAATGATTTGGCAGGAGTGAAGGTTATAGATTTGTCCATAATTACGGGAGGTCCGAGAGAGGCTAAAGAGATGGAGCAGTTACAAGAACAGGTTACTGGTATTTTTTCATCTTGTGTGGTGACCAGAGGAATGGCTAAACAAAGTTCATTACCAGAGGTCAAAGTAATACCATAAGCAGATGTTTGAGTAACCAAAACTTTCTTTAAGAATGAGGATAATTCAAAGGACGTGTTTGGCAAGCCTTCTTAACTGAGGTTAAGAAAGCAGATCCAGAGTTAAACAAGTTAACACTGTAGCTCACAATGAAGCTGAGGCAGAAGGAGTTCCAGAGTGCTACTACATTAAAAATGGAGTTCTGATGAGGAATTGGAGACACCCTCACAGACCTCCGGATGAGGAATGGACAGTTGTTCATCAGAGAGTGGTACCGCCCACATATTGTAAGAAGATATTGTGAGTAGCACATGAAATCCCTATGTCAGGACACGAGGTTTGATATTACAGTGCACTATCACCAGTGAGTCTGGACAATCTCACATTTTAATCAATAACAGTCATCATGGATTTGATAAGGTACAGCCATGTCTGACTAAGTTGATTGGAGCTTTTAAGGAGAATCGATGAGGGTAGCACGCTTGATTTAATCTAGTTGATTTTAGCAAGGCTTTTGATAAGATCCCATTTGGCAGACCGGTCAGAAAAGTAATAGTCCGTGTTACCCAAGAGATGGTGACAAGCTGGATCCAAAATTATCAATGTCAGGAAGCAAAGGAAAGGTCAATGGGTGTTTTTGGGACTAGAAGGATGTCTTCAGGACTAGGTCATTGCTTCTCATGGTACACATATATCAGCAATTTAGTTTAAAATATTGGAGACATGTTAAGATAAGACTGTGTAGTTGATAGTGTGGAAGAAAGCTGCAGATTGCAGGAAGCTATCAATGGACTGGTCAAGTGAGCAGAAAGTGACAAATCAAATTCAATCTGGAGAAGTGAACCAATGTATTTTTAAAGGCAAACAGGAAAATATACAATAAATGGTAGCATACTGAGAAGTGCAGAGGAACTTGCAGGTCCATGTCCATGGATCCCTGGAGGTCGCAGGACAGGTAAGGAGGGGTTTGTTTTTTATTCTTTCATGGGATGAGAGTGTTGCTAGCCAGGCCAGCATTTGTTGCCCATCCTTAACTGGCCTTCAAAAGGTGGTGGTAAACCACCTCCTTAAACTGCTGGTGTAGATACACCCACAATGCTGTTAGGGAGAGTGTTCCTTAATTTTGACCCAGTGTCAGTAATGGAATGGCAATATAGTTCCAATTCAGGATGGTGTGATTTGGTGGGAAACTTGCAGATAGTGGTGTTGCCATGGAACTGCTGCTCTTGTTCTTCTAGGTGCTGGAAGTTGTAGGTTTGGAAAGTGCAGTCAAATGAGGCTCAGAGAGTTTCTACAGTGCATCTTGTAGATGTTACACACTGCTGTCACTGTGCGTCAAACTTAAGAGTCCTGTTGAAGCTGCTCTCACCTAGGCAAATAGAGAGTATCCCTGGATAGTATGAAATTGAAAAAAAACATTGTCCAATTCCATGAAGATTAATGGCAGACCAGACGATTGCTGGCTCTTAAAATCTGCCCAAAGAATAACTGACAAAATAACAAAGAGGAAGAAATTAAAGTATGAGAGAAAACTAGCTGGAAATATAAGAACAGGAAAAGGTACTGGGGAAACTATGAGACCTAAAGGCTGACAGGAACTGATGGTTTCCATCCTAGGGTCTTAAAAGAATTGGCTGCAGAGATAGTTAAGACATTGGTTATAATCTCCCAAAATTCCCTCGATTCTGGAAGGGTCTCAGTAGATTGGAAAATAGCTAATATAACACCTTTATTCAAGAAAGGAGGGAGATAGAAAGCAGGAAACCAGTGGCCAGTTAGCCTAACATCTATCATAGGGAAATTGCTAGAATCCATTAGTAAGGAGGTTGTAGCACGATGTTTAGAAAATTTTCAGGCAGAGACAACATGGTTTTGTGAAAGAGAAATAGTGTCCAACTTAATTATTAGAGTTTTTTTGAGGAAATAAAAAGCAACATAAATAAAGGGGAACCTGTATATGTCATATACTTGGATTTCCAAAAGGCATTTGATAAGGTGCCACATCAAAGGTTACAACACAAAATAAGAGCTCATGGTGTAGTGGGTAACATATGGATAAAGGATTGGTTAGCTGACAGGAAACAGAAAATAGGGATAAATGGGTCTTTTTTTTGTTTGCAAGCTGTAAATAGTGGAGTGCCACAGGGATCAGTACTGGGGCCTCAACTTTGTCCAATCTGTTTCAATGACTTAGGTAAAAGGACCAAATGTATGGTAGCTAAATTTGCCAATGACTCCAAGATTGGTAAGAAAGTAAGTTGTCAAGAGGAGGTACAGAGTCTGCAAAGGGATATAAATAGGTTAAATGAGTGGGCAAAAATTTGGCAGATGATATATGGGAAAATGTGAACTTGTCTACTTTGGCAGGAAGAATAGAAAAGTAGCGTACTATTTAAATGGAGAGAGACTGCAAAACACATAGGTCCAGAGGGATCTGGGTGTCCTGGTACATGAATCACAAATAGTATGCAGATAAAGCAAGGAAGGTAAATGGAATGGTGGCATTTATTGCAAGAGGAATGGAATATAAAAGTAAGGAAGCTTTACTGCAGCTGTATAGGGCCTCGGTGAGACCACATATGGGGTACTGTGTACAATTTTGGTCTCCTTATTTGAAAAAGGATATAATTGCATTAGAAGCAGTTCATAGGTGGTCAATTTGACTCATTCATGGGATGAAGGATTTATCTTATGAAGAAAGGCTGAACAGGTTGGGTCTTTACCCTTTTGAGTTAAGAATGAGAGGTGATTTTATTAAAACATAAGATCCAGAGGGGGTCTTAATAGGGTGGATACTGGGAAGATGTTTCCTCTTGTGGGGGAGACTAGAAATAGGGGACAAATGGATTTAAAAATAAGAGGGTTTCCTTGTAAGACTGAGATGAGATTTTTTTTCCCCCTCTGAGGGTGATTAGTATGTGGAATTCTGTTTCCCAGAAAGCAGTCGAGGCTGGGTCATTGAATTTATTCAAGGCTGAATTTTGATACAAACAAGGGAGTCAAGGATTAGGGGGGCAGACAGGAAAAGGAGTCGAGACCACAATCAGATCAGCTATGACGTTACTGAATGGTGGAGCAGGCTCAAAGGGCCAAATATCTACTTGGGATTCTACTTTTGTACATTTCACTCCTTCTGACTTGTCCCTTGTTGATGGTGAACTGGGTTTGGGGAGTCAGGAGCCGAGTTACTTGCTGCAGAATTCCTAAATTCCCAGGTTCTGACTTGCTCTTGCAGCCACAGATTTTACTTTACTTTTACTACGTTTCAGGTACATTATAACCCCCAGGAATTGAACGTCACGGCGGGATGATTCAATTTTCTCTTGTTGTGGATCGTCATTGTCCATCATTTATGTGGGGTGAATGTTACTTGCCACATGCCAGCCCAAACCTGAACGCTTTCCAGGTTTTGCTGCATGTAAGCACAGACTGCTTCAGTATCTGAGGTGGTGAAAATACTACTGAATACCATACAATCACCAGTGAAAATCCACACTTCTGACTAATGCTTCACTAATGAAGCAGCTGAAGATGGTTGGGACACTACCCTGAGGAACTTCTGCAGCGATATCCTGGGACTGAGATGATTGACTTCCAACAACCACAACCATGTTCCTTTGCGCTAGGTATGACTCCAAGCAGTGGAGAGTTTTCGCACCTGATTTCCATTGACTTTAATGTTACAAGGGCTCCATGATGCCACACTTGGGCAAATGCTGCCTTGTCGTCAAGGGCAGTCACTCTCAATTCACCTCTTGAGTTCAGCTCTTTTGTCCATGTTTGGACCAAAACAATAATGAGGTCAGGAGCTGAGTGGCCCTGGCAGACCCCAGGCTGATCATCAGTGAGCAGGTTATTGCTGAGTAAGTGCTGCTTTTTAGCACTGTCAACAACACCTTCCATCACTTTTCTGAAGATTGAGAGTAGACTGATGGAACGGTAATTGCCCAGATTGGATTTATCCCGTTTTGTATGACAGCACATACCTGTGCAATTTCCCCACATTGCGGGGTAGATGCCAGTGTTGTAGCTGTACTGTAAAGCTTGGATAGGGGTGTGGAGCACAAGTTTTCAGCACTATTGCTGGGATGTTGTCAGGGCATATGGTCTTTGCGGTGTCCAGTGCTTCAGCCATTCCTTATCATGTGGAGTGAATCAAATTGGCGGAAGACTGGCATCAGTGATGCTGTGGACCTCAGACAGAGGCCAAGATGTTTGAAAATGCCCTGTATTTTGCACTGACATGCTAGCCCCATAATTGAAGTTGGGGATATTTGTGAAGCCTCCTCCTCTGGTCAGTTGTTTAATTTTCTAATGCAATTCATGATGGGATGCAACAGGACTGCAGAGCTTATAGCTGTTCTTGGATTGCTTAACTCTGCCTATAATATATTGTTTCTATTGTTTAGCATGTATTTAGTCCTGCGTTGTAGCTTCACCAGGTTGGCACCTCACCTTTAAGTGTGCCTGGTGCTGGTCCTGGCATGTTTTCCTACACTCTTCATTGAACCAGTATTGGTCCCCTGATTTGATGGTAATGGTAGAGTGGCTGAATATAATTCTGTCTACACTGATAACCCATAACACCTCAGTTTATATCCGAGATGCATCTGTGACAGGTAGATTGAGGAGGATGAGGTCAGTACTTTTTCCCTCATTGGTTTTCTCAGCACCTGCCACAGGCCCAGTCTAGTAGAAGCACCCTTCAGCAGATCAATCAGTAGCAGTATTACTGAGCCACTCTTGGTGATGGACATTAAGAGTACATTCTGTGCCCTTGTTACTCAGTGCTTCTACTACATGGCGATCAGCATGAAGGAGTATTGATTCATCAGCTGAGGGAGGGCAGTAGGTGGTAATCAGCAGGAGGTTTCTTTGCCCATGCCTGACCTGATTCCTGGAGACTTTATGCAGACTGTAGTCAATGTTGAGGACTCCCAGGGCCAATCCCTCCCAGCCCTTTGCCATTGTGCTGCCACCCCTAGTGGATCAGTCCTGACAGTGGAACAGGATACACCCAGGGATTGTGATGGAGCAGCCAGTGAGTATGCCTATGCAAAACTGTTGTTCGACCAGTCTGTGGGCCAACTTTCCCAATTTTGGCACATGTCCCCAGACATTAAGAGAGGACGACTTTGCAGGATCGACTGGGCAGGTTGTGCCTTTGTCATTTCCGGTGTCTAGGTCAACATTGGGTGGTCTGCCCGGTTTTCTGTAGCAGTTTCATACAACTGAGTGGCTTGCTAGGCCATTTCAGAGGGCAGTAAGAGTCAACCAAATGGCTCTGGGTCTGGAGTCACATGTAGGCCAGACCAAGTATGGACAGATTTCCTTCCTAAAAGGGCATTAATAAGCCAACTGGGTTTTTAATGGAAATCCAATAGTTTCATTATCATTATTACTGAGACCAGCTTTTTATTCCAGATTTATTAATTAATTGAACTTAAAATCCCCCAGTTGTTGTGGCTGGACTTGAACTCATACCTCTGGAGTATTCATCCAAGGTCTGGATTATTAGTCCAATAACAGTACCACTATGTTATCCTTCCCTCTTCCTTCATTAGTCGAGACATAGAATATAAGAGCTGGGAGGTTACACTAGAACTGTATAAAACACCAGTTAGGCCACAGCTAGAGTACAATGTACATTTCTGGTCGCCACATTACAAGAAGATGTGACTACATTATGGATGGTACAGATGCGATTTACAAGGATCTTGGCAGGAAAGGAGTACTTTAGTTATGAAGATTGCACAGGCTGGGGTTGTTTTTTGGGAACAGACGAGTCCGAGGAGAGATTTAATTGATGTATCTAGAGAGTGGATAGGAAGAATCTATATTTTCTTAACAGACAGGTCAACAACCAGGGGGCATAGATTTAAAAGTAAGTGGTAGGATTATAGGGAGTTGAGGAGAAACCTTTTCACCCAGGGGGGGGTTGTGGGGTTCTGGAACTCACTGCCTGGAAGAGTGGTAGACGCAGAAACCCTCATCATATTAAAGTATCTGAATACGCACTTGAATTTCTATAATCTGCAAGGCCACGGATCAGGTTCTGGAAAGTGGGGTTAGGTCTCAGCCAGCACAGACATGGGCCAAATGGCCTCTTTCAGTGCTGTAATCTTCTATGATTCTATAAATCCAACCTATCTTTTATATATGGTCAAGTTGGTTACGGTGAGCAATCCATCTAGCTTCTTTTTGAAAGCTTGTAGAAAATCCAATTCATAGTTCAACAGCTCTCTGTAAATTGAAGTACCTCCCGAGATCTAACTTAAGTCATTCTACTGAAGATTAGTAGGGGGTTCATAAAGCAACCCCCCCGCAACACCCCCCATCCCACAGCCCCACTTAACTGGGCAGTAGCAAGCCTCCCCCGGGATCAAGGACCCCGGGAGTGGGAGTCCCACCCGCCGAGAGCTGCCAGCCAGAGGCCTACAACTCTTCACTGCTCAGCAGTGCCACCAGGGAGATGGTGGCTGCTGTCAGTACTACTCCCACCCAAGACCTAGGATCACCAATTCACCCAGGCACAGGTGAATGATGGCCCAAATGTGGTCATGGGTCAAGAGCACGGTGTTGGTTGGCTCTCAGCAGGCCACCCCCCCCTTCCCAATGCCAGGTCCCTTGATCAGGCACTGAGTGCTTCTGAATGAGGGGCACCCAACACCACCCCCCCCCCCCCCCCCCCCCCCCCCAAAAGCCACAAGCAACCCCAACAGGGTTTGCTTTTTGGGGTTCCTGCATGGCAAGTCACCCACCCACCACCAGGTGAATACCAGCAGCAGCTGATTATGTCCTAAAATAGGCTTGAATTGCCCACAGAGCCTCAATTTGTAGTGGAGAGGGAAGGCTGTCCATGAGTCTTCCTGCCATGACTCAATTGGGGCACTGATAGGAACGCAGTGAGGTCCCCTCCTGTCTGATTAAATTCCATTCAGACACCGGACTTGTTTGCGGGTTTGGGGGTGGGGGGGGCATTAAATCCCACCCTTTGTGTGCAGAAATGTTTCCTAATTTCACTCCCAGGAGGCCTGGTTCCAAATTGGACTATGCCCACCCCACCCCCCACTTGTCGTCACAGGCTCCCCAACCAATGGCGATAGTTTCTCCCTATCTACCCTACTTGTTCCCCTTAATATCTTGAAAACATCAATTAAATCAAGCCTTAAACCCACTAAATTTCAAGGAATACAACCTCAACTTGTGTAATCTCTGTAATTTAACCCTTGGAGTCCAGGCATCATTCTGATAAATTTACACTGCACCCCCTCCAAGATTTTTCCTAAGGTGTAGTGCCTAGGACTGCTCACAAAGTCTGTGTGTGGTCTAAGTAGAGATTTGTAGAGCTAAAGCATGACTCCAACACCGTCCGCAACCACCATCCCCCCCCCATATCCTACTCCCTTGCATATGCCAGCATTACATTAGCCTTTTTGATTATTATTTGTGACTGTTCCTGGCATTATGATCCATATTACTGGGTCACCCAGTATATCTGGACATGGACCTCCATTGTTTTTAGCATTTCACCATTTAGAAAATATATGCAAGGTGGATGATAAAGTGTTTGCCTACATTGAAATTCATTTGCCACAATTTTGCCCATTCACTTTATTTATCAATAGCTTTGTATTTTTATGCCTTTACGTTGCTTACAATTCTTCCTATTTTATGTCAATGGCAAACTTGATACATTGTTTTTTATCCCATCATCCAAATCATTAATAAATACAGTGAATAGCTGAGGCCCTTAAGCACACAAGCCACATCCTACCAATTACAGAGTACCTACCCATTATCCCTACTGTCTCTTGCCACTCAGCCAATTGCCTAAACAGATCAATAATTTGCCAAATCCACTTTGTAGAGTTGATGCTAAAGTTGAAAAAAGTGTCAATGTATTATTAACTCAGCATCATCTTCAGTAGTGAAGATGAATGCAAAGTAACAATTAAAAATGTCTGCCACAACCAACTGAATCTGCCCAAGAAATCTTTTAATGGCCGTGAGTGCTTTTTTTTCCCCATTATTTATTCATTCATGCAATATGCATGTCACTGGCTAGGCAGCATTTATTGCCCTTCCCTAATTGCCCTTGAGATGGTGATTGTGAGCTGCCTTGTTGAACCACTGCAGTCCATGCGATGCAAAGAATAATGACTTACCAAAAACAAGTTTTGGTATGAATTATTATATTGAGATTTGGGAAAAGAAAAATCATCTTCAGTGGTAAGAACATTGTCAAAAACCCTCCCAAAAAATATTGAGTGGTAACAGTAAGGTCCATTTCAATTGCTGATTCAGAAAGTCATTAGGATTTCAAATGAGCATGGCTATCAATAACAGTCTTGAAAATTTGTTGTCTCAGTCTGCACACAGCCTTTTGGGGAAGAGTTCCAGATGTCCATTAAACTTTACAAAAAAAACCTTCAATTTTACTCCTAAATGCTGGCTCTAAGTCTAATATTGTGCTTTCTTGATCAGGATTTATTCACCAGGGAAGTATTTTTTCTGTATCTACCCTATTCAAATCACTATCAATCTAAACACCTCAATTAGATCTCCCTTCATTCTCCCACATACAACAGAAGATAACCCAAGCCTATGAAACGTGTTATCATAATTTAACCTATTAAGTCCTAGTATTATTCTGGTGAATGTTAACCGTACCTACCCTAAGGCCAATAAACATTTCCTGAAACACAGTGCCAAAACTGAACACAGTACTCAGTCTTGGTCTGACCAACACTCTGTACAACTGAAGTATCACTTTCAGCCCCCTTGAGATTCCATTCATCATTCTGATTACTTATTGTAATGGTGAACTAACTTTTAGGTGATTTGTGTACATAGATACCTAAATCCCTTTGTTCCTCCACAGCATATAGTCTCTCGCCATTAAGAAAATATTCTAATTTGTCTTTCTCAAAACCAGAGATGACCTTACATTTCTCCACACAGAATCCATCTGCCACTCACATTGAGCCATGATCTGTGCTCCTTTGTAACTTGCTGCTCCCATTCACTCAACTTACTGCACCTCCCCCAACATATCATCTGCAATAGATACTGAAATCTCTATTCCTTTATCCAAGTCAACATATATTATGAAAAAGCAGAGGCCCCAGTGGAGATCCCACTAATTAAAGAATTTAACCCTTTATCCAGGATCTTTGTTTCCTCCCTCCCAATTACCAACCCATGTCATCAGGCTCTGTTACAAACAATAAAATTTTAAAAAGTTATAACATAATGGCAAGGAATTAATAATATAATCAGATTCAACTGACATATGGGGATTTTTAAATTAGACTTTTTCAAATAACTAGGGAAACTATTGTCTTTATGAAATTAGAGTATAGTTAACATGCTAGTAGAGATAACATATTCATGAGATTTATTTTGCGATTGTAAATTAAGTTAATCAGCAAACACTTCCCCCCATTAAAAACCCACAAAACGGAAGGAAGGATTAGCCTATTTTTAATCAGTCTTAACTTTATTAGCCCAGTTAACTAAACTTTTTTTTATACATTTTGCTGGATACACAGAACCTTCTTAAAATCGCTTTAACAAAATGAATAACGAAGTAAGAGACACTCGAAACAGTGCTTTGGGCTGCAGCGGGCATTTGAAATGCTCTCCTCGGCAAAATTGAGATAAGGTAAGCATTTTTTTCCCATAACGAGCGAAGTACCACATCAATGATACCTCGATAGAACCCAGTGGTGACTGATTTAAACCGCAAAACCCGGGGAGGGAAGGATATGCAGCGGAGTCTCCACCTCTCGGGTATTTGGGAGGGAGGGACGCTTTTAGAACGAGACCCTCCTCACTTACAGGGTGAGTATATCTCAGTATCTACTTAGCCCGGTTTTCCATAAGCGGTTTATTTTAATTGCTTAGGGACTATTGAGATTTTGTTACAAATTTCCAGTCTGTTATTCGTACAAGCTTGCTAAGTTGCAGGTCATCGTGCTTGCAGGATTTCTATCCCCCACCCCCCCAGCTACTGACATGAGGACGACTTGCCACACTTTTCTCACTTGACTCTTCTTTTACAGTTTGCAGACAAAACCTCTCAGCAGTTTTCGGCTCGGTCCTGATTCCACCGCACACACTAACACATCATTCAAACCCTCATATCAGCTCCTTTCTCTCTCTCTCTCCCACTCTGCCAACCAACCTTGGTGATCTCTCTCAACATGCAACTCAAACAGATGAGCAGCGAACAAACTAAATGGTAAACCTCCCCAGCCATAAACAATAAGATTTAACCATTTGTCACGTACGTGCACAAAACACGGACAAATGACTTTCTGCGAAATCTAACTGTTCTACAAAGTCCCGCTACCCGTAAAGGATCAAGGATCGATTTGCGCCGCAAACGCCCGAGCCTGCAAAACAAAATCAGTCCAGTTTTAGGCAGAAACGGAGATCGTGTGAAAAGGAGAGAAAGGAGGGGAGTGGGTGGGGGGGCGAAACAAGAGATCAAACTTACTTCAGCATTTATCAAGGCGATGGTCAGGAGGGCAAAAAACGGAATACTTTTGAATACCTGTTCAAAATAAAATAAAACGTACATTGTGAATGCAGCAAAATCCTATTATTGGACGCGTGGAGGAAGGAGGGTGAAGAGAAGCTGAAAAAGCAGAAAACGGATTGACTTTCTTACCATCTTGGAGCGATCCGAGTTGAAGGAGCTGTGTGAGAAAGAGAGGAGAGGAATTCGGTCCACACAACACACACAGGGAGGAGGGGGGGGCGGGAATAGCAGGAAATTTGATCCCGACTCGGGGATTTAAAGCAGTTCCGCTCCCCTGTGACGTGGCTCGGAGCGAACACTAAAATCCCAGCTTTACAAAAAGCTTCACAAAACACTGTCGAAAAGCTTTCAGTAGATGCAGTGTCTCACTCTCAGAGATTGAGGAATTTTTAGCCGATCTGGCCTCTTTCCTATGGAGTAAATCAGGTGGGAGGGAGTGAGATTAAAGGAATAGCTGCAGGAATTTGCAGTTGTTATTGGAGGAATCGAGGTCACATGATCCTTTAAAGTTGAGAACATCGGAATGGGAAAAGCTGATTATTCCACACACCCTCCCCCCCCCCCCCCCCCCCCCCACCATATGTCATAAATCAATGCGGCCAGGCAGATAACGGAAAGGTCTGGAAGTTTTACAGGTCGATGGAGCAATTGGAGCTTTTTGAATCTCATTACTTTCTCACAATATCTAACAAAAAAAACAATCTGCCCCGTGGTAATTCTGCTGTGCAGATGTCTTTTTCCTTCAGGATTTTGCCACATTTCTGTGATTCTGCCTCTCCCGCCCTGTCCGAATTATAAGTTAGACTTCTCTCCCTCTCCCCAGGCGTCCGGCTGGATTTCAGGCATGTGTTGTGTTCCAACGCAACATTTTAGAATTGAGAACAATGGCATTTCACAATTTTTTTTTGATTCCCTCTTACTGGATGAAATCAAAGCTGTAAAACCAAATCCGCCTTCTGAGAAAGTTCAAAGTGGCCAAAAAACGTGACCCTAATCTTTGTTCTAAGTAGAACAAAGTCACAGAATTGTTACGGTGCGGAAGGAGGCCATTCGGCCCACCGTGGGGTCTGCACCGGCTCTCTTGGTGCCTGTTCCCCATAACCCTGCACATTGTTTCTATTTAAATTATCATCCAATGCCCTCTTGAATGCCTCAATTGAACCTGCCTCCACCACACTTCCAAGCAGTGCATGCCAAACCCTAACTACTCGCTATGTGAGAAAGTTTTTTCTCACCTCACTTTTGCTTCTTTTGCAAATCACTTTAAGACTGTGCCCTCTGGTTCTTGATCCATTTATGAGTGGGAACAGTTCTCCCTATCTACTCTCTCAAAGCCCTTCTATCAAGACTCCTCTTAGCCTTTTCCTCTCCAAGGAAAATAGTCCCAACTTCTCCAATCTTTCCTCATCACTGAAGTGTCTCATCCCTGGAACCATTCTCGTAAAGCTCTTCTGCACTCTCTCCAATGCGTTCATATCCTTCCTATTATGTGCAGTCCAGAACTGTACACAATACTTCAGCTGAGGTCTAACCAGTGTCTTATATAAGTTCATAATAACCTCCCTGCTCTTGTACTCTATGCTCCTGTTAATGAAAAAAGCAAAATACCACGGATACTGGAAATCTGAAACAAAAACAAAAATTGCTGGAAAAACTCAGTAGGTCCAACAGCATCTATGGAGAGAAAGACAGAATTAACATTTCGAGTCTGTACGGACTCAAAACGCTAACTCTGTCTTTCTCTCCACAGATGCTGTCAGACCTGCTGAATTTTTCCAGCGATTTTTGTTTTTGCCCCTATTAATGAAGCCTAGAATGCTGCATGCTTTAGTAACAGATCTCTCTACCTGTTCTGCCTCCTTTAATGACTTATGTACATATACACCCAGGTCTCTCTGTTCCTGCACACTCTTTAGAATAGTGTCCTTTATTTTATACTGTCTCTCCATGTTCTTTATACCAAAGTGTATCTCCTCACACTTCTCTGCATTGAACTTCATCTGGCACCTGTCTGCCCACTCCACCAATGTGTCAATGTCCTCTTGAAGTTCTACACTGTCCTCCTCAGTTTACAATTCTCCCAAGTTTTGTGTCATCCACAAACTTTGAAATTGTCCCCTGCACGCCAAGATCTGGATCATTTATATATATGGAAAAGCAAGGGTCCCAATACTGACCACTGGGGAACTCCACTATGAACTTTTTTCCAACCAGAAAAATACCCATTAACAAATACTCTATTGTTTCCTATTCCTCAGCCAATTTTGTATCCACGTTGCTATTGTCCCTTTTATTCCATGACCTATAACTTTCCTCACAAGTCTGTTATGTGGTACTGTATCAAACTCCTTTTGGAAGTCCAAATACAGGACATCAACGGTCTTGCCCTCATCAGCCATCTCTGTTACCTCTTCAAAAAACTCCAGCAAGTTAGTTAAACATGATTTTTCTTTAACAAATCCATGCTGACTCTCAGAATCAATCCACATTTTTCCACGTGACTATTAATTCTATCCCGAATAATTGTTTCTAGAAGCTTCCCCACCACAGAAGTTAAACTGACTGGTCTGTAATTGCAGGGCAGACGTTTACAACCTTTTTTGAACAAGGCCATAATGTTTGCGATTACCCAGTCCTCCAGCACCTCCCCCGAATTCAGGGAACATTGAAAGATTATTGCCAGTGCCTCTGTAATTTCCACTCTCACTTCCTTCAATATTTTTGGATGCATCTCATCCGGTCTCAGTGCCTTATCAGCTTTAAGTACTGACAGTTTATCCAACGCTTCCTCCTTATCAATTTTAAACCCTTCTAGTGACTGAGTTGTCACCATGGCCTGGGCAGCATCTGCCTCGTAGGTAAAGAAAGTATTAATTTAACACCTCAGCCATGCCTCGTGCCTCTACTTGTAAATCTCCTTTTGGTCCCTCATAGGCTCTCCTCCTCTTTTTACTACCCTTATACTATTAATGTGCTTATAGAATACTTTGGGATTTCCTTTTATGTTAGCTGCCAGTCTTTTTTCATAATCCCTCGTTGCTTGTCATATTTGCTTTTTCACATCACTTCTGAACCTTTTGTAGCTTGGCTCTCAATTGTATTTGCTACCTGACACCTGTTGTAAGCACACTTTTTCTTCTTTAACTTAATTTCTATCCTCTTTATCATCCAAGGAGCACTGGATTTGTTTGTCCTACCCTTCCCTTTTGAGAGAACATATCTTGACTCTGCCCAAACCATCTCCTCTTGAAGGTAGCCCATTGTTCAACAACAGTTTTTCCCGCAAACCTTTGGTTCCAGTCTATCCGGTCCAGATCCATTCTTGCCTTTGCATGTCTGCAAATCCCTGAAAGTAGCAGGACTGATAGTAAGATGGTTAGAAAGTATACATGATTCTTTCCTTAACTTGCCCTGGCACAGAAGAGCAAGAGAGGTGGGGGGGGGTGTGTGGCGGGGTTGGGGGGTGTTGGGTGGGTGGGGGTTTGTTTGGTGGTAGTTGTGATGATTATGGGCAAACTGTAAAAAACACCAATTAAGCAACAGTGTGCAGTCTGGTCATCACGTGACAGGATGCAATCACACTAGAGAGTGTACAAGGATTTGTGAGAACATCAGCAGGAATAGAAAATTTTAGCCATGAGGAAAGACTGGATAAGCTGAAGTTGTATTCTTTGGAACAGAGGAGACTGAGGGGAGATTTAATTGAGTCAACTAAAATTGTGATGGACCTGGAATGGATATGAAAGATCCATTTCCATTTGGAAATAGATTAATAACTAGGGGGAATAGTTTTAAAGTAATTGGCAGAAGCATTAGAGGAAACTTGAGGATAAACATTTTTACCCAGAGCGTACTGGGGCTCAGGTACCCACTGCCTGAAAGGATAATAAAGGCAGAAACTCTCATTACACTTAAAAAGCAGTTGTACATGCAATTGAAGTGTTGTAACCTCCTATGCTGTGGACCTAGAGCTGGAAAGTAGAATTTGACTAGGTAGCCATTTTTCAGCTAGCACAGGCATGATAAGCAGAACAGTCTGCCTCTGTGCCATAAATTTTCAATGCTTCTATGTTTTTCCCGATGTCTAAAACATCATTCCTCCACAATCAAGATGATCCAACAGAGATGGGGTGAAGATCCGTCGCATTTGCTATTTGTTGGATTTTTCTGTGCATAATTGGATTTCACATTAACTGTGTAGCAACAGTGACTGAATTTAAATGTAATGCTTTTGTTATAAATACTTTGGGATGTCTTGAGGATATGATGGGCTGAATCTCCTCAGGAGTGTTAGACTGTAACTTTCATCCACTGCTGTGACCTGGCCGGGACCCAGTCCAGTTTAATAAGTTCACTGGGGTCTGTTTGTGGTTTCTGGACAGAGATAAAATGTCTGAGAAGTTACTGAAAAATGCAAATGGGTTTCCTGGGTACAAATTGACTTCTCCTCACCATTTCAATGGAAGATATTTAAAGGACGACGGCTACTAGACTTGCCAGCACCATGAAGGTGGGATATCAAATAAAGTCTTTCAGTGAACTAATGATAACTGGAATGTTGATGGCCTATCAATCATCCACCCCACACCCTCAACTGTGTTTCAATTACATCAGCTTCAAACCATCATGTGGACAAAGGTATACATTGATACTGCTATCACCTGACTGAAACTGGCTGGAGAGAGCATGGAAGTCTGAGAGGGAGAGATAACACCCAGAAGGAGAGATCACACCCAGTTAAAGGCAAGAACTCTGCCTTGAAAAGACCATCATCTAAGCCAGTGAAAAGGGGCTAATTCATTTTACCTGAAAGATTATGTTTCTTCACTACAGGAGCTCAGCTGCAATTTCATTTGAAAAAGCCAGAAACCTCCAACTTCCATTTTCCTTCTAGGAATCAAGAAGAAATCCTTCAGGCCTGCCATGTTCTCACTCTTTATCTTAATGACTGGTTAAACAAGTAACTAGTTTCTTGTTACTCTAGCGCATATTATATCTCTAGAAATAATTTTTTCTTAAGTATGGTGCCTGTGTGTTTGGGGAATGGGTGGGTGTTGCGTTGACATTTTGGGTGTTGTGAAAATAAATGTTTATTTTTTCTTTTGATTTCAACTTACAAGAAAGCCTTTTGTGTCTGTTCTTTATGACCACAGCACTCAAAGGAGTCAAAACACTCCCTCACAAAAATACATCTTGTCGTGGTTAACCAAGAGGTGAGAAAAGGGAGTGAATTACCCTATCATCTCTCCCTGTCTGTAACAGATCCCTGACAGGAAGATGATGTCCCCCATCAGTCAGGAATAATTGCTTAATGTTGTCATGGAGCAGGGGTTATTAGCATTTGAAGTGGAGGAGGAATTGGGACAGATGTGACCCCAATGACCAGGCTAGAATTACCCTTTTAGGCCTTAGATTGGCCAGAGGCCTTCATTCATTAAGAGGTTACAAACTAAGGGCATGGAATGGTGTCCACTATTAGCCACTCTTATTCTAAGTCAGGATCAGGATTCTTTCCACCACTGGCCCAGGGACTACTGCCAACTTTCTCCTATTGTTCCTGAGGTCAGCGGGGCGAGCAATAGAAGACCGGGAATAGGGATAGCTTACTGGTCCCTGCCTTCCCACTTGCTTGGGCCAGGTGAAGAAGGAGCCACCAGTAGTCTCTCCCAGCAGGGGAGGTGGCAAAGACATGCTGTTAGATCATGCTTCATAGTTTTTCCAGGGTGCTACATAATTTTTCTTTCTGTATATCTGTTTTTGATGGAGTTCCAACAAAATTGTGAATAATGGTAAAACTTGCCTTTGCATTACCATTGTGAATACGATATGGCTGCTTATCAATAACACAGTCATGAAATGTGCTAGTTAAAATAGGTATTTTAAAATACGCATGTTAACAATGCAAAATGTAAAATGGAATGTTGCAAAGGGAATGGAATATAAAAGTGGGAAAGTTTTACTGCAGTTCTACAGGGTCTTGGTGAGACTATATCTGGAGTAGAGTTTTGGTCTCCCTATTTGAAAAAGTCACTTGGTAGTACTGAACTCGAGTATTGCCAAAAAAAGAAACATGCTGTCGAAGCTTTTCGCCTTGCATTCATCAGGACAGATGCAAGAATGCCAAATTTCAAAGGGGAACAACAATTTATACCACATGAGAAGAGGGTGTTGATTGGTTGGCAAGTGGATTCTGATTGATAGAGGTGTTGCCATGGGCGAGTGCAGCAGGGAATAATTAACTGCCAAGCTTTTGTTTAAATTCAAATCAGGCAAGTTGACTCTGATTGGTCAAGGCATTGCCATGGGGAGTTGATCCAGGGAATGGCTATCCCCCAAGCCTTTGTTTAGTTGGGAAAAGGCACAATGCGTGGGCATGTTCTATTGGTTTGCTGATGCCCTTGTTTGTGACTATATGTAGCTTCTAGCATGCATAAATAAGTCTCACTACAAGACTGATCATTTTAAATTGGTTGTTAATGTAGTTCTTAGCGCAGTCAGAATTGTTTAATAAGTTAAAAGCAAAACACTGTGGATGCTGGAGATCTGAAACAAAAACAGAAAATGCTGGAAAAATTCAGCAGCTCTAGCAGCATCTGTGGAGAGAGAAACAGAGTTAATGCTTTGCATCCGTACGACCCTTCTTCAGATCTCTTGTTTAGCATCATGGAATCACATCTAATGTTGGACACTATGGCCTGAGTTTTGCAAGAACAGGCTGGTTGAGTATGGTCAGTACTTTGCCTGTTGCAAACAGCCAAAGGGGTGTGCTTTTTGATACGATCCCCCAGTTTTTGGGATGTACGGCCTATACGTCTGGCATCACACTGGCACTGAAATTAATATACCATATTACTCATTTGTGTGATAGGCAGAAAATCTTCTTGGCTTGATGGCAACATCCTGTTAGGAAGAATACCACTTATGTTGCATAGTGGCTGCATGAAAAGGCTAGCTTCACTTGTTGCTCAAATTGCTGAGACATCTTACCCTCAAAAAGGATATTATTGCATTAGAAGCAGTTCATTCCTGGGATGAAGGGCTTATCTTTTGAAGAAAAGTTTAACAGGTTGGGCCTATACCCATTGGTGTTTAGAAGAGCAAGAGGTTATCTTACTGAAACATCTAAGATCCTAAGGGGACTTGATAGGACGGATACTGGGAAGATGTTTCCTCTTGCGGGGGAGACTAGAACTGGGGGATATAGTTTAAGAATAAGAGAGTCTCCCTTTTAAGATGGAGATGTGGAGAATTTTTTTTCCTTGAGAAAGTGGTTAGTATGTGGAATGGTCTTCCCCAGAAAGCAGTGGAGGCTGGGCCATTGAATTTATTCAAGACTGAGTTGAACAGGTTTTTGATGGACACAGGAGTCAAGGGTTTTTGGGGGCAGACCACCACAGGAGCTGCCAAAAGCCAGGGTGGGCAGATTAAAAGCCTCACTGTGGTTATCTGGAACTTTGTCCCAGATGTTTTGTTAAATATTATGTCTTCTAACACTCACCCCTCACCCCCCCCACCCACTCTCCACCTCCAACCATGCCAACCCATGCCCTTCCACCTACCCTCAATGGCCCTTCATATCTTCTGTGCCATCCCATGCCCCCACTCATCCCCAAGCCCCCTTATAGCCCTTATGCTAACAGTGCCCACTCATGCCTGCTGATGACCCCCCCATCCCCTTAGCCCCTTATAGCCCCTATGCTAACTTAGTGCCAAATCATTCTAACCCATGCCCCTAGCCACCACTCTTTGTCTTTACCTCCTCCATGCCAACTCACCAAGTATTCATCAAGGGCAGACCTCAGCAACCATGCTGAGATTAAATGAAATAAAGCTCTAAGTATCTATTACAGACTTCACTATATAAGAACCCACTCTCATTCATAAAAGCCTATTCAATAATCCCCTCAAGTACTTTATTCATTATAAAACAAATATTTGTATTCATCAACCCACATCACAGACAGCTAATCCTTCAGTAACCTCTTGGAGCTGTCAATCAAGCTGTGAACTTACAGCCCCCACTGTGACAATGACACGTTGTGGAAGCAGTCAAGCAGTAATAATGCTATAATGACAGCACTTAAGGTTATGTCAATAAACACCTGTTGAACCTGCAAGCACAGATTTCTTTCAATTCACTGACACAGGCTAATTTTTTGCAAAAAGTAACTAATTTAAATTTAAATAATTTGACAGCTTGACAGTTAAACAAACCTTATCTGCCCTTTATCAGCATTTACATCTACTCTAAAAATTCGTAACTCAAACACTGTGGGATAAGGCTCTTGCTCCAGCAAAAATGGCATCGGTTTGAACTCAGCACCGAGTTCAGATGGCTTTGCTGAGCTTGGGTTTCTGCCATGTGTGAGTCAGATCCTGATCCTATTCTGGTTCAGGCCTTTCCACTGCCTGCCTATTGGATTCCCTTTGGCCCCCGGATTATTAATAGAAAACAGATCATTTCCTTGGCATGAACACCCAAGTGCAGGCTAGTAAGCCTCACCTCACTTGGTGCACAGGCTACGGCCTATGTTGGGTCCCAACTGGGCCATGGAAATGGGAACTCTTGGCATAGGGAATCTTGCCCTTGGAGCTGCCCCTTGATCTTGTTGTCCCTTTAAGGGATGTATGGAGGTTTATCTCTTTATAAGACTGACTGGAAAATTCCAGTGTCAAATGGATCTGATTCTGGGTGATACTTTTCTGGGTAATAACTATGAGCTACGCGCTACGTGGCTCATTCACCAGTCTTATCATTGAATGGTGTCCTTCATTTGCGATGAAGACAGCCCCCATTTCTCTCACTGCATCCAGCATATAAATTTCAACATAACCTTTCACAAACTGGTGACAAACATCCATTGTGCAGGAATTTTACAATGCAAAACCTCTTCTGTTGTGTTAAATGACTGCTGGTGTGCTGGTACCCTTTAAATTACTGTCAGATGTGAACATTATGAGAATGCCCCTGAGGCCGCTATTCTGTAGGCAGGAACTTTCACAGACTAACAGCACCTAAATTCCTGGGTCCAAGTGATGCAAAACCATTATCCAGGCAGGTGGGGAAGAATTCGAGATGAAACACGGTTATATGGAACCTCCTTCTTTAATTGTTCAATTTGAAATTCTGAGTAGACCTTAGAGACAGAGGTGGGACTGGTGATGGTGTCCAGTCTGGTGATAATTGGGAGACGTGCAGGCAGTCTTTAAGTAGCGCTAGCACTTGCGATATCACTGGCTCCCCTGCTGATGCATGCAGCAAATGAACAGCACAGGTCTCACTGGCTGCATGCAGCTATCATTTAAAGCAGCAGGCACCAATTTAACGCACTGCCTGCAAAATGATGAACAGGCATGGATTAATGTACCATGACTATCATGCCCATTTTCGGGCATTAGCCAGTTTCACCCTGTAATCTTTTATTATTAAAACCTGTAAATTTGGAAATTCCTTATTGTATCCAAATTGGGGCAAATGTTGTGATGCAGCTTAGTCGGCTGGGAACAACTGTTTACTCTTCATAAGTAGGATTAGCCCAGAAATTCCTGGGGAGGCCTTTCTGGGGGCAGACCTGGGGTGGGACAGAGCTTCCTAGCAAAGCACTGAAAGGTGCAGATTTTAAACTTGCTGTTTTTCCGATGATGATCAATCTCTCTGCTGTAGGGAATGCAACATTATAAATTTCGGTCTGCTGGATCCTTATGAGGTGGCTTTAAACGTCTTAGTGAAAATATTGTAATGTTGTATTATTTCATCACAAATGTCAGTGTACTAATTTTGTTGGAAGTCAACAGAACACATCTCATACTGCATACCAAAAGGCTTGACCTTTAATCATTGCTGTTTGGTTATGTGAGGTATGAGTCTTACTTTCTGATGAACATTTGCCAGCAGCCACTACTTCAGAAACTTCCCATCTAATTACCATGGTGACCCAGCTTTTGAACAGCTCCTTTATGCATCATTTAGGATAGTCATGCCTCGTGCAGTGGGTAGGCAGGCATTCAGTAATTGTTTTGACCATCTGGAAACATTCTTACAAAGGACGTGTCAAAAATGTTACAGCTGTTCTCTGGCTATCTGCTGGGTGCTTCATGTTCTGAAAAGGGTGCTTTGAAAAACCTTTTAAATTTGTAAAGAAGGACATGAGGCAATGATATAAATCATACTGAAATACATCATTATGGAGCTTTTCTGATGCACGGTGGCTAAATGCACTGGCTGGCCTTATCATTGTCGGATATGGTGGGGATTAAGGGTGATGGGATAACATTTGGCACTCCCAGCAGGCCTCCCACATTCTACCCTCCATAAACTAGAAGTCATCCAAAACCCTGCTACCTGTGACCCAACTTGCACCAAGTCCCGTTCATCATTGCCCCGAGATTGCTGAGCTACTTTGGCTCCTAGTCAAGCGACACCTTGATTTTAAAATGCTCATTCCTGTTTTCAAATCCCTCCCTTTCTCTGTAATCTCCACCAGCCCCACAACTCTGAGATATCTACTGTCCTCTAATTCTGGCCTTTTGAGCATCTCCAATTTTAATTGCTGCAACATTGATGGCATTGCCTTCAGTTTAAGCTCTGGAATTCCCTCCCTGCTGCTCTCTGCCTCTCTATCTTGCTTTTCTCCTTTAAAACATTCCTTAAAACTGACCTCTGACCCAGCTTTGGTCATCTGACCTGATGGGCAGAATTTAAAGCCCTCCTCCCGAGGTTTGGAGGCTGGGGGGCCATCTGATCGGGCAGGAGAGTGAGGGGTGGGGGATCCTACCGCCCCCCTGCCTCAGCCTTTAAGTGGCCACTTAAGGACCTCACCTCACCGCTGCTGCTATTCAACCAGTGACAGTGGGCAGAGGGACTCACCATACCGCGAGGCAGTCCAGCAAAGGGGGGTGCTGGGGGAGGGGGTCCCTCATTCGCGGGCACTCTGTGCCTGATTGAAGGACTTCGTATCTGGAAAGGGAGGCTCTGCAAAAAGTCTGCCCTTCTCTCTCGGCCAGTGACTCCCTCCCCATGACCCCCATCCCACCCACACTCCCCTCTATCTGGTGATCCGTTGGAGATCCTCAATGTAGGCCCCACTGTAGAACTGGCAGTGGCCACTGCTCCCAGTAGCATTGCCGCTACTGGAGAGCTGCTGGCCTCTGATTGGTTGGCAGCTCTTGGGGGGGGGGGGGGGGATTTCCACCCTGTTTGGGGCTTAATTGTGTGGGAGGCCTATCGCAGCCCTGGTAAGTGCCTGAATGGAATTACATAGCATGGAAAAGCAAGGCATGACACCCACCGGTTCTCCAACCAGTGGGAGACAGCCCTGTTGCCCACACTAACTTCCACTCAATATCTCCTTATGTGGCTTTGTGCCATATTTTGCTTTAGAACACTCCTGTGAAGTGCCTTGGGATGTTTCATTATGTTAAAGGTGATATCTAAATATAAGTTAAATATAAGTTGTTGCTGATGTGTTGACCTTTTGCTAGAACACGGGGGCATTAGGATTGGAGAGCTGCAATCATAATGTTGGCCTGTGTTTTGTCAGCATGTTTTGTTTTACTACTGATGTTTTCTGCAAGTTCCATTTTTTTCTCCACCCTTTTTCCAATTTCCCCCCACATCAGCTTTTTGGGTCCAAATACTGAATTATGAGAGTCTCGTCTGGCAAGTGTTCTTTATGAAATGAGCTCCCAGCAGGTAGAGGCCTCAGCAAAAACAGCCTCTAATTATTAACTAATCCGCAGTCTCAATCAAAGAACCACAGGATGGCTGGTTGAGGAAATGGAAAGCATCAATGTAGTACTCTGAGTTAGAGTTGGTCAGAGTAAGAGTCACTAGAGGATGGATTGTACAAAGGTATGCCCCCAGCATGAGCTTTATCTGTTGGAATTGTGTATCTACAAATTATGGGGAGAATTCCCATCATTTCAGATGCATGTGTGCTCCTGATGGCTGAAGCATCCAGCTGGGAGTTTGATTTTTCTGAGATCTTCCCTGGGATATCTTTCTCTAAGATTGCTGTGCATCTAACTGGGCCATGCTTGACTTGGAAGTGATGAGCAATGGTACAAGATGGGTTCTATATCCATCACGAACATCCATCACCTGCAGAAACTTTCCTCCTGGCAAAGAAAGTTAAATAAAAGGAATGACTAAGATTAAAGGAATAAGTAAATTGTAAACTTTGCATTCATCCTTGGTGTTTTGGAGTGATTGCCCATTATTGCTTGATTTGTTGTCAGTGGCATTAGAACAAAGTCATCATTCAATCATGTGATCACTAATTTTGTTGTATCGTATAGGATTATCATTTGACACTCCTTATATTCTATGTGAAACTAAATGCAGAATTCATTGGCAGTGTTAAGACAAACTTAACTCCTGCCAGGTATAGTGAGTCCCTATCATCCTTTAATTGATGGAAGAGTTCATAATTTACTCATATGTGCAGCAGTAAAATAATTAAGACAGCATAATTTTAATGCAAATTGTTCATCTATTTAATAAATTGAAACATTGTATTGATAATAGATTTCCAGCTTATATTTGCATGAGAGCAAATTGGGATTCAGCTGCTCCCTGTTGAATATTTTTCTGTGTAGCTTACCTAAGACGTTGCATGCCTTGAAAGTTACAGCAAACATTCAACATGAAGAGAGTTAAGTCAGTAGCATTGGAACTAAGGAATGACATTCTGTAGAAGCAAGAAACAAATGATAATCTGTGGAAAAATAATTGGGTCAGGCTTTCATTAATATAAATCAGCATGCAGGAAGAGAAAGGAGAATTAGTTGTTGGAAATATTGATGCTGCAATGTTAACACCAGAGAAGGAAGAGTGAAGTGCATAATAATACAAAATAACCTCAAGAGGACAGAAGAAAGAAAGATTAAAAATATCAATCCAGGGCCAAAACATTCAATTTGTTGTGAAAATACCAATGTAATTTTGATCCTGGAACTGGAGCAAAGCTGCGAGGAGGGGGAGGTTTGTGTCACATCCAGCGGCAGTATAACATTCATCTCCCAGCAGGGACAGAGAGGGGATGGGGGAGGGTGAAATAATGATCTAGTCATATTAGAGCGTGTCAGCTCTTTTGTGTTTTGAATTCAAATTTCCTCCTCCAAAAATGAGCAAATGGCTCATTATCATTATCATTAGGTAAAAGAAAATTTGCATTCTAGTCTTAATCACATCAGATGCATTGGTTGTAATCTTCCAAAATACCTTAGATTCTGGAAAGATCCCAGCGGATTGAAAAACTGTGAATGTAACACCTCTGTTCAAGAAAGGAGGGAGATAGAAAGCAGGAAGCTAAAGGCTAGTTAGCCTAACATCTGTCATAGGCAAAATGCTAGAATCCATTATTAAGGAGGTAGTAACAGGACATTTAGAAAATCATATTCATCAGGGAGAGTCAACATGGTTTTGTGAAAAGGAAATTGTGTTTGATAAATTATGAAAGTTCTTTGCAGATGTGCCAAGCAGAGTGGATAAAGGGGAACCAGTAGATGTAGTGTATTTGGATTTTCAAATAACATTCAATAAGGCGCCACATCAAAGGTTACTACACAATATAAGAGCTCATGGTGTTGGGAATGAGATGTTATATGAATAGAGGATTCACAAATAACACAAAAAAGAAAGTTGTGATAAATGTGTCATGGTGAGGATGGCAAACTGTAACAAGTGGAGTGCCACACAGAGCAGTACTGTGGCCTAAATGACTTGCAATCTATATTAATGACTTGAGTGGGCAAAAGTTTGGCAGGTGGAGTATATGTGGGAAAATGTGAGGTTATCCACTTTGGCAGGAAGAATAAAAAGGAATAAAATTAAATAAACTATTATTTAAATGGAGAGAGATTGTAGAATGCTGCAGCACAAGAGATCACAAAAATTAGTATGCAAGTACAGCAAGTAATTAGGAAGGCAAATGAAATGTTGCAAGGGAGATGGGATGTAAAAGTAAGGAAGTCTTGCTGTAATTTTGCGGCGCATTAGTGAGACCACACCTGGACTATTGTGTACAGTTTAGGTCTCCTTATAGGGATATACTTGCACTGGAAACAGTTCAGAGAAGGTTGACTAGGCTAATTCCTGGAATGAAGGTGTCATCTTATGAGGAAAGGTTGGGCCTATACTCATTGGTACTTAAAGGGTAGGTGCTAAGAAGATATTTCCCTCATGGGGGAATCTAGAACTTGGGACTTAGTTTAAAAATAAGGGATCTCCCATTGAAGAAGAGGAGGAATTTCTTTCTGTCAGAGGATTTGGAATCCTCTTCCACAGATACTAGTGGAGGCTGGGCCATTCAAGGCTGAGTTAAATATATTTTTGATTTACAAGGGAGTCAAAGGTTATTGGGGGACAGGCAGGAAAGTGGAATTAAGATCACAATTAAGTCAGCCATAATCTTACTGAATGGCAGAGTAGGCTCGATGGGCTGAATAGCCTACTCCTGCTCCTATTTCTTACAATCTTATGATCCTAGTAAGATTTCTTTTGGGAAAGGTTGGACTTTAATACTGCCATTATATATTTGTGCATATTCTGGGTATTTTGTAATGTGGCATAGTATGAGAAAGAATGTAACTTCCTTATATCATCAATAAAAAAAAAGAGTGACAATCCAATTCAGGGCTTCTCTTGCGTTTTCTACTGAGCTTCCAATTTCTTATGTGTGCTTATTTAGTGTTAATATTAAAGTCAGTGGGGTGAAGTTGATCTTCAGCAGAATTGTAAGTTGATTGATAGTGAATTATTAGCCTGTTTTACACCCTGGATGATCTTCTCTTTCATTGACTTTGAATTGAAATCCAACACTGTTGCCGGCTTGAGAGGGCTACAGCAATGGTCATGGCAAATGGCTGTGGGATCTTGACTGCTGTCCAAATACAGCAGCCTATGGGCCTCCAATCTGAAAATCCATTGAAGACCAAAAATATTGTTTCACTCACCTTTTGATTAATCCTTGGCATAGAAGTTCCTGCCCAGATCAAGAGAAGTAAGAAAATCGGTTGTTAAGGGTCAGAATTTGGGGCAGGGATAACATAGATTAAAATATTAAACAGTGGTTAGAGAAAATAACATTGAATATCAGTAGTAAGTACAAGGAAAACACTGGCTTCCACAACGCATTGGAACAACATTGTGTTACCAGGATTTCAATTTATCTGATCTTAAGCGTATTGCAGGGCTTGACTGGCTTTCGAATCTATGTTTTGGAATAAACATATACTGTGGAAGTTAACTATGTTGGAGAGTTACTGTTATTTCTTTTTTTAATTAATTCATGGGATGTGGGCATCAATGGCTAGGCCAGCAGCATTTATTACCTATCCCTAATTGCCCTTGTTCAGAAGGCATTTAAGAGTCAACCACATTGCTGTGGGTCTGGAGTCACATGTGGGCCAGACCAGGTAAGGCCAGCAGATTTCCTTCCCTAAAGGACATTAGTGAACCAGATGGGTTTTTACAACAATCGACAATGATTTCATGGTCATCTTTAGACTTTTCTTTCAAGATTTTTATTAAATTTAAATTTCACTATTTGCCGTGGCAGGATTCAAGCCCAGATCCCCAGAGCATTACCCTGGGTCTCTGGATTATTAGTCTAGTGACAATACACTATGCCAGCACCTCCCCTTGACAGGGTACCACTGAATAAATGACCTTTAATTCTCAGTAGAGTGACAGCAATGCATGAAATATATAATACCATAATAAGATCACTAGCATTTTAGACACACTGAAGCAAATTAAATCAACAAAAGTACCATATAAAAATGATATAGCCATTGTGATAAAGCAGGATTATGCCCATTTACAACATAGAAGGAGGCCGTTTGATCCATTCTGTCCGTGCTGTCTCTTTACTAGAACAATCTAAAACTAGTCACACTGGCCTGCTCTCTAACCATATTTTTGTATCTTCTGCTTCAAATATTTTTCCAATTTTTCCTTAAAAGGTACAATGGTCTTTGCTTTAATGACAGCCTATGGCAAAACATTCCAGGCTTCGACAATTCCACATAATGAAATATTTCCTTATTTCTGTAATAATTTTAAATTGATGACCTAGGTAGCTTTCAAATGAGCTAATGTGCTTATTACGTACTGACAATTACTGGTTATTTGTGACCAATCAATATTTACACATTATAAGATATGTATGAAAAAAAATAAATTGGTAATTATTTCAGTAAGCGACTCTGTTGGAGATTATTACGCTGTTTAGACTTAGCGCATGGATAAAAGGTGGAATAATTCTTAATAACACTCACACACGATGACCAAGTTAAATAGCAAACTAAGAGCTTCAGGGACATCTGTCTCTTTAAAATATCATTTGGGATAAACATGCTTTTGCATTTACCCACCACCACCTCCCCCCACCCCCGGCCCCATCATTAAATAAGGTTTATCCTTCCTGTATTTGTCAGGTGCCCATTTGAATTACAATTATTATTGGCTGTCCCTCATTGCCTTCCATGAGTCTGAAGATGGCTGATGAGGTCGATTCAGGATTTGCAGGCTTCATGGCACATAGGGCACTTGTTATCATGTGGGATGTCTGGTCGCATACTATCAGTTCAGGTCATGGCATGTTCTTTTCACTGCTTTCACTTTTCCTCTTCATTTTGGCATCGTTGGGTCTAAAAATGCAGGGATCCTTCCCACAGATTCTGCCACCATCTGGTTCAGTCCAAGGCAATGGCTTCCTAAGAGTTGATCTCAATGTTGCACTTCATGTTGGCTTTCAGCCAAGTGCTTCTTCTGTCCCCCTCTGGGTGCGTCTGCTATGACTGAGCTGGGAGAAGAAGACCTGCTTTGGGAGCCTAGTATCTGACATCCGAATTATATGACCAACCCATGATGCTGATGGTGGATGATCATTGGCTCAATGCTGGTGGTGCCTGCTTGTGAGAGGACTCTGCATCTGTCCAGCCCTGAATTACAATAAGATCCGAAGCATAACGTTCATAGATGATCTGCAATGAACATAGCAATCTGCATTGAAAAGGAGCTGGTGGCTTCAGTCAAATCAAAGTATTGAAATTTAAACGAATCAAAGACATTTTCTAACAGTAATGACATTAACAAGTACAATTCACCTCCCCCTTCCACTTCCATACAATGTGCTCTAATCCATTTTTTGGCAACAGCAATTCACAGTTATTTGGTGCCTTTAAATGCAGACAAAAATTCCCTTGAAGCATCAGAGTTGTGAGGAAAACAGGTACCAAGCCAACGAAGGAGTGATTAGGAGGTTTATCCAAAGGCTTGATCAAAGGGATGAGTTAAAAGAGGATATTTAAAAAAAGGAGAGGGAGGTGGTGATATAGGACAGATTGGGGAGAGTGGGTCTTAAGGCACAACAACCAATGGAGGTGCAAACAGGGAGGGGTTCTCAAGAGGCTGGAGTCAGATAAACAGCTTGATCTGAGGAGGGGTTCTGGGACTGGTGGAGATTACAGAGATAGGGAAGGGGTGAAGCTGTATGGAGCAGTACTAAGCAAATGTTAACAGCCCATCAGTGCCTTTCTAATTGTATTCCAACACTATCTTTTTACTGAAACAAATGAAGAGTGGTGAATATAGTCCATTGTAACTACTGGGAATTTTAACTCCCAAAAGTGATGGGTTTGGGGGGGGAATTAAAAATATAAACAAAAAAAATCACAAACTTGAACTTCACCCATCTTAACTTCATTAATTTAATTAAATATTAATTTAACTTAAATTTCCTAAATTTGATGATGACATAAAAATAAGCAGGAGAATAAGTTGTGAAGAGGACATAAGGAGCCTGAAAAAAGATATAGATAAGTTAACTAATGGCCAAAAATTTAGCAGATGGAGTATAATGTGGGAAAATGTAAACTTGTCTACTTTGGCAGGAAGAATAGAAAAGCATCACATTACTTAAATGGAGAGACATGGCAGAACTCTGTGATACAGAGGGATCTGAGTGTCATGGTACATGAATCACAAAAAGTTAATATGCTGGTACAGCAAGTGTCTAGGAAGGCATACTAACTAGGAAGGGGGAGCAGGTTACCTTTGAGGAAAGGCTGGACAGCCTGGGCCTGTATCCATTGAGGTTTAGAAGATTGGGAGGCGATCTTATTGAAACATATAAGAATCTGAAGAGATTTGACAGGGTGGATGCTGAAAGGTTGTTTCCCCTTGTGGGGGAGGCTCGAACTAGAGGACACCGTTTAAAAATAAGGGGCCTCCCATTTGAGACAGAGAGAAGAATTTTCCGTGCCCGCTGGTGTCAGGCATCATGGTGGGTGTGAGCAGACAATATGCTGGGAAGGCCAAAAATCGGTTTCACGATGTAGTGAAACCAGTTTGCAATTGTTCGCTCCGCCCATAAATGGTGGGCCGTGTTTCCTGCTGTCGCACGTCGGGAACTTCATTGTAATACATCTGCATATGACCAGCTCATATATATGTACGTTAGCCCAACTCACCGGAATCATCCCCCCAACTGGATCATCTGAGCACATCAACGTGATTGCACGCCGACCTGTTTCACAACTGAACGTAAGTGATGTGCACTTGGCGGGCTGCACTTCGCTTGGGGACTTTCAGGTTTGTTTGCCTACTTTGCTTCAGACAGCTCTCACAGTCCTCAGCACCAGGCTTTGTTAGCAGCACAGCATCACTTTTAGCGAGGTTCATGGGCTGGTCTCTACTTACAAGACCAGCTGTAAGGCGGGGGTGGCTTTTCAATAGCTACACAGCTCTGGCTTGCTTGGGTAAGAAGTGGCCTCAGACAAAGGAAGAGGCTGCAGGGCTGGGGCATTACTGGGGAAGGGTGGTATCCCAGGGTGTGTGTGAGGACACATGTTGATTTGTGCAAGTGGCTTCAAGAGGGTGAGGGCTGAGGAGGCAGAGGAGTTAAGGCCAGATGAAGATGTGAGGGTGTGTGTGAGACAGTGAGTGGTGATGTCCCTTGAGCTGGCAGTGAGTGAGATGCCAGTGAATATGTGATGGCCTGGTGAGTGTGTGAATTTAGAGTGATGAGATGATTGCCTTACCCTGGTGATACGGATGAGATCATCAGCCTCTTTCTGCACTGGATGGCAAACCTCTTCTGTGCAGCATTGGCACTGACTATGGCACTACCTCCCAAGCCGGACTGGTGACAATAATGGGCCTCCTGTGGCCAGAGTTGGGGTAGAGGACATTGCGGCGAGCCTGCACGGTGGCCAGAAGGTGTCCCAGGGATGCATCGCTGATTTGGGGCGGCGGGTTGTGGTCTTCTTGCCTTTCAGGACCATGTCTTCTGTGCAGCAACCCTGGGCTGGAAACACTGAGAGGTATGCGTGTGGCTGCACTTTAAATATGGCAGCTGGTGTGAGGAAGTGGCGAGGTGATGCTGTGGCGGGCGAATGAGAGCCCGCCCACCTTCAGAATGGCGTGCTTCCCAGGAATGCATGATTAATGAGATGGGATTGGGATGAAACGGCGTGAAAAGCCGCCATTGCGGCCAACGGGTAAAATGCTCTTTTTCCCACCCACTACCGTACTTAGTGCAAATCTGGAATGATTCCACCCAACTCAGAGGGTTGTTGATCTGTGGAATTCTCTTCCCCAGAGACCAGTGGAGGCAGGATCATTGAATATTCTTAAAGTTGAGTTAGTTAGATTCTCGACTGACAAGGAACTCAAAGCATATAGGAGATAGACAGTAAAGTGGAGTTGAGGCCATAATCAAATCAGCCATGATCTTATCAAATGGTGGAGCAGGCTCGTGGGGCTGAATGGCCTACTCCTGCTTGTAATTTGTATGTTCATATTAACCCACTCACTTCTGATCTTAATCGATGCTGGATGGAAGACACCAGCAGTCAAACCTCTCCCAGGAAGGATGCTCACTAAATATTTTAATGAGGATATGTTTTCCTGTGTTTCAGTTTTAACGCTAGCCAGCCAAGTTTCCCAGGCTTCAGGAAACAGGAGCCAAAAGGGCTTTACCCCGGCTTCCCCTCCACCTCCCCCAGATGGAAAGTTGGTTGGCAGCCAATGAACTGGAAGAAGCCCACCATGCAGCCATAAAACGCAGCTGGCAGGCTATACTAGGTGAGAGGACTTCTGTCCTCAGCGGGAGGAAGTTCCACCCTCAAAAGCTGCCAGTTAGTAGTGCACACTGCCGGGACTGCAAGGAGGAGCAGGAAGAAGGGCGATGGCTGCCAGTGACAGATAAGTCCCAGGTTTTTAGGATGGGAAGGATCCGAAAGCCCAGGAAGTGGGTAGGGAAGGTCAGGGACAGGCAGGCAGTGAGGGACAAAGTGGGGATGATTCTTTTGCGGGGGGCTGGGGGATCCCCTGATGCACACAGGGACCCCTGAATAATGTGCCCCCCTTCCTTCATGCCTTTTTTTAACTTGGCCTCAAAAAAACAGACTGTCCACTCCCGCCCACCTGCAGCCCAGACCAACTGTATTACAGTGTGGGCAGCTTAATACCCAGCCCTAAGACTTCTGCATGGAGCAGCATTTCTTGCGGGACAAAAGGAGCAGGAGTGCTTCCCGAGCCCTCCCAACCACCAAGTAAACCTCCCCAACCACCAGAACCTGCAATGCAATGCTCTCCACATGCCAACCATGGCTTGCCATCTCCTTCCAGATTCCACCCCCACCACCCCCCCCCCCCCCCCCCCCCCCCCCCAGCCCCCATCCCCGTGTCCTCCATGGGCCCCCTGGTTTTCTCCCTCCCTTCTCTCTGCACCTTGCCTGTGGCCTGGTGTCACAGGTTTATCAGCCTGATGGTCAGGCAGCCTGCCAGCCTCTCAATCTGGCTGTGGCTGGGGAACAGTGACCAGAAATGGTGATCAGGTCCGCTGTTAGATTTGGAAGAACCTGAGGGAAACCCTGTTCTTCCGGGTTTCCCAACGGCAAAACTGCCTCTCCGTTCCCTCCTAGCCTGCCCATTAATATTGGGGCCTATGATTCTGAAGTGAAAAATCAAGTTGGTAACTCAGAGGGAGACTGGGTGTGCAGAATTTAGATGCAATTGTAAATCATATCACAGTGGCACTACAGAGGGTCTAACAGACGTGGAGGATGGAATTATTAGTATTTATCATCATTTGTTATTGTTTGTATCGTCTGTGAACTGGCATGATGATGACAATTAGGTGTAGGAAATGACAGGAAATTTGAGCTGGTTCCTAAATTCAGTCTGTGAAGCTAAATAGAAAGTGGTACTATCTTTCTAAACTAGGATTTTTTTTTTTTGCATTGTGTATGTTACCTATGGGGCGTGCAGAGGTTTGGTTGGTCAGAGGCTAGGAATCATGCGGCAAGTAACTTATCTCCTGACTCCCCAAAGCCTGTCCACCATCTACAAGGCACAAGTCAGGAGTGTGATGGAATACTCCTCAGTTGCCTGGATGAGTGCAGCTCCCACAACACTCAAGAAGCTTGATACTGTGCAGGACAAAGCAGTCCGCTTGATATTCATCACATCCACAAACATTCACTCCCTCCACCACCAAGCTGCAGTGTATACCATCTATAAGATGCACTGCAGGAATTCACCAAGGCTCCTTAGACAGCATCTTCCAAACCCACAACCACCAGCATTTAGAAGGACAAGGGCAGCAGATAGATGGGAACACCACCACCTTGAAGTTCCCCTCCAAGTCACTCACCATCCTGACTTGGAAATATATCACTGTCGCTGGCTCAAAATCCTGGAACTCCCTCACTAACAGCACTGTGGGTGTACCTACACCATATGGACTGCAGCAGTTCAAGAAGGCAGCTCACCACCACCTTCTCAAGGGCAACTAGGGATTGGCAATAAATGCTGTCCCAGCCAGCGACGCCCACATCCCGTGAATGAATGAAAAAAAAATCAGAATTTAAGGAAGAGGTGTTGTCACTATTACATCAACCTCTGTGGTAAACGGAGCCATAATGATAGTTGAGGTTCTGTGCAGAAATGCTCACTGAATTGCCATTCCATTACAACGGTTTTAGATTATTTTTGCTTAATGAACCACCCATATTAATGCCCATATATTGACATTTATGTGATAAAAGGGAATGGGTAAGTAAATCAGATTCCTCTTTAATTTGGATTTCAAACAATGTAATTAGATTCAGTCTCCTTTTAAACTTCAAGAGGATGGGAGATAAAAAGAAATGTTTCTAAATGGTTAGATTAATACTGCTTATAATTGCTGCTGTTTTAATTTTTAAATTTTGGGTTACAAACTCTTTGGTGCCCTTGTGCCTATGACCTGCCAGTGACCCCATTCCAAATCCTAAAAGTGAAACCCTAAACAAAAACAGAATTACCTGGAAAAACTCAGCAGGTCTGGCAGCATCGGCGGAGAAGAAAAGAGTTGACGTTTCGAGTCCTCATGACCCTTCGACAGAACTTGCGTTCGAGTCCAAGAAAGAGTTGAGATATAAGCTGGTTTAATGCACCTTCACCTATGCCTGTGCAACGGGGAGGCAGTGAGATGTTGGAACGACAGAGTGTGACCCCAAGGGGAGACTAGTGTGCTCGGGAGACAAAGGCCAGGAAAATTTAAAAAAAAATCTCTTGCCAGGATTGTTTACAAGTAGGTTCCTTCACTAAAACTAGAATTAGACCCCAGTAGTTGCAAGTCCACACAGACTAATCAGGGTTCCTGGTGTATGTCAGAAACACCCACAGACATTTTAGTAATTATGGTTTTATGCAATGTGTAGTATACCTTTAAGAAGGATGTTATAAAGGAAGATCACATGATCTTATGTAACCAATAGAGGAGTAGCACGAGCTACCTCTGTAGTCAGAAGTATGGAGATAGGGATTGAGTTGAAAGCACATAAGTTCAGCTGCTGAGTACCTTTGTAAATAAACAGAATGTAGTCAACATAAGAAGTGTCTGCTGATCAACCCTGTCTATTGCACCAACTCAGCCATCCCACAATTATCATGCAACCAGGATCCATAAGTCACAACAAACTGATGACTAGGATCCAACAAACTGACAATGAGCAAAAAGCAAGAAAAAAGCGAGGATAAAGTGAAGATACAAAAAACTGGTGTTGAGAATAAAACTAGTTAAAAAAAAAATCAAGAGAAACAAAATCGAGCTGTACCTTGCACAGTAATTCTAAGTAGAATGCCACAATTTGGAAGAATTGATCCTTTTGATCTAGCCACGGATAATTGGTCTCATTATATTGAATGCCTCGCATTCTTTTTTCAAGCAAATGACATTATGGGGAAGAGAAGAGGTGAGTGATCCTCTTATCTACGTGTTGGATTAAAGCCTATGGCTTGATTCAAAGTTTTATGGCATCCAGTGCCCCAGACTCAAACCGTTTAGATGAATTGGTGGACCTTGTGAAGGGTCATTACCAGCCAAAGCCCTTGGTAATGATACAACGGTTCAAATTTAACTCAAGAGATAGAACCCCGTGGGAGACAGTTGCTTATTATGTGCAAGTTTGAAACAGTTAACAGAACATTGTGAGTTTGGTACATCTTTAAATGACATGTTCAGAGATTGTTTAGTGTGCAGTGTGAATGAGGACACGATTCAAAAGAGATTATTGTCCAAAACAAATTTGGATTTTAACCATACTTTAACAGAAGAAATGAAATAACCGGCCAGCATGGTATCTTATTGTGGGCAGCATGAGTGACTGTTCCTCCAAAAGGAAGAATGCCATTGTTAATTGAACTACATAGTGCACATCTAAGAATTTCCTGAATGAAGACCATAGCATCTGTGCTGGCTTGGGATGGATGGAGAAATAGACAGCTTAGTGAAGAATTGTGTACAGTATCTGGAATTGCACAAGTTACCTCAACAGCTCCGTTACACCCTTGGGAGTGGCCAGGAAGGCCATGGGTGCGATTACACATTGACTATGTGGGACCTTTCATGGGAACAATGTTTCTGCTCATTGTTGATGCCCACTTGAAATGGATGGACATATATGGGGTGAAGTCACCAACATCATCTGTTACAATTGAGAAACTACATCAAAGTTTTGTCATTCACGAACTACCAGAAGTAGTCATATCTGATAATGGCATGGCATTTACGAGTGTTGAGTTTCAACGGTTTATCAGCCTCAACGGTATCACTCATGTAGAAACTTCACTGTTCCACCCTTTCTCAAATGGATTGGCCAAAAGAGCAGTTCAAACGTTCAAGTCAGGCATAAAAAAGTTAACTGGCGATTCCTTAGCAACCAAGCTAGCATGCTTACTTTTTCACTATAGGACCACCCCTCACATAACAACAGGTTTCACATCTGTGGAATTATTGTTGAAATGCCGTCTCAGGACAAGATTGAGCCTAATAATGCTGAATTTAGGGAGGAAGGTGGAAAGAAGTCAGGGAAGTCAGAAAGCTAGACACAGCTGGCATAGGAGAGACAATTTATGTGAAGAACTTTGGAGAAGGACCAAAGTGGTTACTGGGTGAAATAAGCACAGTGACAGGACCTCTATCTTACCACATGAAAGAGGAAGTCCAAGTCATATGGAGACATATGGATCATCTAAGGAAGAGGGAAGCAAATCCCCAAGAAATGATTCCGCCAGTGTTTACAACCGTGTCAACGTTTCCTGTTGAGAGAACTCAACATAGTACAGATGTGTCAGATGTGTCTGTTGTATCTGCAAGAGTTGAGGAAACAGATTTCTGGGTGACCCTCAAAGAACCTGATATTTAGACAATTCCAGAAAAGGAGACTTCTGACAAAGCATCTGAAGTTGTAGAGCTGAGGTGTTCTACATGCATGAGGAAACCCCCAGAAAGACTTAATTTGTAAATTACTTATCTGTGTAAGTAATTTTTTTATTTTGAGAAAATTGTACTTGTAAGTGTAAAATGTGTTTCCGAGTAAAGGGGGAGGAATGTGATAGTTCTGATTTTATGAAATGTGTAGTATACCTTTAAGAAAGGTGTTATAAAGGAAGATCACATGATCTTATGTAACCAATAGGGGAATGGAGATAGGGTTTGAGTTGAAAGCACACAAGTGTAGCTGCTGAGTACCTTTGTAAATTAACAGAATGTATACCATCTAAGAAGTGTCAACTCTGTCTATTGTACCAACTCAGCCATCCCACAACAAACTGGTGACTAAGATCCAACAGACATACTGCCTAAGTGCTGCCACAATATAAGTGAGGAATTCAGAAGAGTCAGCCATGGCTTCCTGAGCACAATTTGCTGGGTATGCTTAAGAGGCAAGAAACCTAGGGAACCACTTTCTGACAAAACTCCCCACCACATGCCAGAATTACCCCAAAATTGTGCAAAAAGTGATCTACAATTCCTGAATTTTCATGCTTTAAAGGGGAAAAATATATAAAATGTATATATTCAAAACACTAGCAGATCTCCCATAGTGCTGCTAATGGTGAGCTAGACACTATATGCTTGCAATGAAAGGGGATTTGCTGGCTGGGGGAGTTTTATGAGATCTCTTCAGAAATAAGTTCCTGGAAAATAAGTTAATTGTGTTTTTCTTATTTATGGCAAGTATATAATATAAATTTCACTGTTACACGTTTGTGGTAAATCCCTTTATATGATCTAAGGATGAAGTTCTTTACCTTTGCTATGCATCTGTTTAGGGCAAACCTTTTTTTGATTCATTCATGGGATGTGGGCATTGCTGGCTAGGTCAGCATTTATTGGCTATTCCTAGTGGGCATTTGCTGTGGGTCTGGAGTCACATGTAGGCCATATTAGGTTTACCTCTCTAAAGGGCATTGGTGAGTAATATACAATGGTTTCATGGTCATCATCAGTCTTTGAATTCCAGATTTCTTTCTCTACAGGGTGGGATTTGAACCCAGGTCCTCAGAGCATTACCCTGGGCTTCTGGAATACCAGTACAGTAACAATACCACTATGCCACCACCTCCCCCTCATGGTGAAGGTAAATTTTAAAAAAAGAAACTTAAAAGATAAAGCTACTTTACACCTTTTCTTCTTCGCCAAATATCTCTACAACAGGACTTATTGCTAAATATGCATGTTCAAATCCAAACTTTTATTTCAAACTCTCTCTAAACTTAGTTGGTCCTATTTTAAGACCACCAAGGGCCAGAAATAGTCTTTTATGCATTTTACATCAATGCCCATGCAAACATGGTGGGCAGAAGCTCCAATCCTATCAGGCCAACTTGGAAGTTCACCTTGTAGTAGAAGGATCTGGCACCTGAAGTTTTAACATGGGACTGAGTACAGTTCCGCCCACATGGTGATGTAAGAAGGCACATGACCTAGAGCTAAGGTCAGCTGAGAGATAGGTAGCAACATGTAAGGAGCTAGTATGGGATCGGGTGCCTTGCGATTCTTTAGCTTTCCGACCAGCGAGAATTCCACCTTTCCGACACATCCTCAATCTGCAGCACGCCGTTTTGACTAAAACGACCCTCAGCAGCAACATGACCTATAGCCATTGTCAGGCTCCAGCAGATCACTGCTGCCATTTTGAATTTTGCACAAACTATGAAACACACAAAAATCCCATCTTTATAGATACCGGCGCCGCCATCTTGAAATGTCCTTCACTCTTAAAGGGAAATCCACACATTAAAGTATCTTAAAGATGGAACAGAATTCTTCATTACCACCACCAATGGGCCTCACATATGGCCCCCTGACCAATTTCATAATTGGATTCATTGGAGGAAAAGGTTCCTGAGGTATAGCACTGTTGCAGGATTATATAAAATGTCAAAGGCAAAACAAATGAACACATTACATTTTTCCACTGGGCCAATTGCAGATGTCATCGCCAGGCAAGCCATAAATGAATCATTTGCTAAATTTGACAATGTTTTGAAGTCTTTCGACCTTTTCTTCAACCTGATATCTAACAGGATCTTGGAACATGCCAAATTTAACAGGAGAGTCCAGCAGCCTGGGGAGCCTGTCGATTCCTTTATGAATGATCTTTACTACATGGCAGAAGAATACAAATACAGTGATCTGAAATCCAAACTCACCCGAGACAGAATTGTGGTGGGTGTTGCGGACAATTTGTTCTCTGACCTTCTCCAAGCCTAAGATGAATTTACCCACGGCAAGGCTGTCCAGCTAGTTAGGCCACCATGCTGAGAGACCAACATGTGACCATGATCAGAGGGGAAAGTGCTTCATGGGGCGGAAGCCACACCTTGGTCCACCACATCAAGCCATATAAGTGCCGGGACCGCCTGAGCCAGGGTAAGCCATCCTTAACCACCCAGCTGAATGTGCCAGCGTTGTGGTGAGAAGTGCACTCACAGGAAGGACCAATGTCCTGCGAGGGCTGCCACACACTTCCACTGCTACACACAGGGAGACTTCAGTGAGCTGTGTCAGTCGCGAGCTCAGCGCCACACAGACAACGCGAGAGCCATCCACGAAGTCGAGGCTACCTACCCAGAAGACACACAGCCTTTCTTCCTGACCAACATCAGATGATGCAGCTCTTCTTTCTGGGATGCTGAAACCTCAGTGAATGGCCATCTTAGCAACTTTAAGTTAGATTCTGGAACTGGAGTGACAGTCTTTCAGAGAAGGAACCGTTGGATCCGAATGACAGACATCCCACTCTATGGTGCAGGGGGGGTGTCATTGGTATGATGCAGGAGCCGTCGAGCTATGGCGACAAACAGATTATGGAGGCGGTGCATGTCGTGCAGAATCAGCCCTTTTCATTTCTCAGTAGAGATGCCAACGTAGATCTCGATCTCCTTCATCCGGCAGAAGATGTGAAGATAACCATGGTCCCCACCCAGCCTGAAATGCATCCTCTTGAAGGCCCAACCACAACACACTTTCAAATGTTGACTTTATTTGTAACCTCTCTTCTCTGTTCGTGGAGCGGGTCTGTTCTTTTTCATTTCAGGTCCCTGGACCTACCCAAGGGCCAGACCAATCCACTGCACAGGAGGTTACTACAACACCCCCAGCGAGGTGATACTAAGCCAGAACGACCTCCAGAGAAGCCTCTGCCTCCATCAGAGACCACAGTGCAGACGGTAGAGATGCTGACCAATGCATAGCCCAACCAGCATCAGTCAGGTAGCAGCCTCACGCTGTGGACTATCAGCAGCAGACTTGTCCTCAATCACAATCTGTAACCTCATGGCTTTGCATATCCCCCACTCTCCCATTACCATCAAGCCAGGGCATCAGCCCTGGTTCAATGAAGAGTGCAGGAGGGCATGCCAGGAGCAGCACAAGGCATACCTAAAATGAAGTGTCAGCCTGGTGAAGCTACGACACAGGTCTATTTGTGTGCCAAACAGCATAGGCAGCAAGTGATAGACAGAGCTAAGCAATTCCACAACCAACAGATCAGATCTAAACTCTGTAGTCCTGCCACATCCAGTTGTGAATGGTGGTGGACAATTAAACAACTCAAAGGAGGAGGACGCTCCACAAATATCCCCATCTTCAATGATGGAGGAGCACAGCACATCAGTGCAAAAGATAAGGCTGAAGCATTCGCAACGATCTTCAGCCAGAAGTGGCAAGTGGATGATCCATCTCGGCCTCCTCCAGAGGTCCCCAGCATCACAGATGCCAGTCTTCAGCCAATTCGATTCACTCCACGTGATATCAAGAAACAGTTGAAGGCACTGGATTCTGTAAAGGCTATGGGCCCTGACAACATTCTGGCAATAGTACTGAAGACTTGTGCTCCAGAACTTGCCACATCCCTAGCCAAGCTGTTCCAGTACAGCTACAACATTGGCATCTACTCCAATGTAGCAGATTGCCTAGGTATGTTCTGTACACCAAAAGCAGAACAAATCCAACCTGGCCAATTACTGTCCCATCAGTCTACTCTCCATCATCAGTAAAGTGATGAAAGGAGTCACCAACAGTGCTATCAAGTGGCACTTGCTTAGCAATAACCTGCTCACTGTCACTCAGTTTGGGTTCCACAAGGGCGCCTCAGCTCCTGACTCATTAAAGCCTTGGTTCAAACTTGGACAAAAGAGCTGAACTCCAGAGATGAGGTGAGAGTGACTGCCTTTGACATCAAGGCAGAATGAGTGTGGCTTCAAGGGGCCCTAGCAAAACTGGGGTCAGTGAGAATCAGGGGGGAAACTCTCCGCTGATTGGAGTCATAACTAGCACAAAGGAAGATGGTTGTGGTTGTTGGAGGTCAATCGTCTCAGCTCCAGGACATCACTGCATGAGTTCATCAGGGTAGTGTCCTAGGCCCAACCATCTTCAGCTGCTTCATCAACGACCTTCCTTCCATCATAAGGTCGGAAGTGGGGATGTTCGCTGTTGATTGCACAATGTTCAGCACCATTTGCGACTCCTCAGAAACTGAAGCAGTCCATGACCATATGCAGTAAGGACTGGACAATATTCAGGCTTGGTCTGACAAGTGGCAAGTAACATTTGCACCACACAAGTGCCAGGCAATGACTACCTCCAACATGAGAAAATCTAACCATTGCCCCTTGACATTCAAAGGCATTACCATTGCTGAATCCCCCACTATCAACATCCTGGGGGTTACCATTGACAAGAAACTGAACTAGACTAGCCATATAAATACTGTGGCTACATGAGCAGGTCAGAGGCTAAGAATCCTGCGGTGAGTAACTCACCTCCTGACTCCCCAAAGCCTGTCCACCAACTACAAGGCACAAATCAGGAGTGTGATGGAATATTCTCCACTTGTCTGGATGAGTGCAACTCCAACAATACTCAAGGAGCTCGACACCATCTAGGACAAAGCAGCCCGTTTGATTGGCACTCCAGCCACAAACATTCACTCTCTCCACCACTGACGCACAGTGGGAGCAGTGTGTACCATCTGGAAGATGCACTGCAGGACCTTGCCAAGCCTCCTTAGTTAGCACCTTCCAAACCCATGACCACTACCAATTAGAAGGACAAGGGTAGCAGATAGATGGGAACACCACCACCTGGAAATTCCCCTCCAAGTCACTCACCATCCTGACTTGGAAATATACCATAATTCTTTCACTGTTCCTGGCTCAAAATCCTGGAATTCTCTCCCTTAGCAGCACTGTGGGTGTAGCTACACCTCATGGACTGCAGCGGTTCAAGAAGGCCACTCACCACCACTTTCTCAAGGGCAATTAGGGATGGGAAATAAATGCTGGCCTAGCCAGTGAAGCCCACATCCTGCAAATGAATTAAAAAAAAAACACAGCTGCACAAAGGTGAGCTCCCTCCCTACCCTTCTTCCACCCACAGGACTGCTCTCCCTCAACCGCAGAGAGCTTCCAGATCCTGGAAAGGGCAGAAGAAGAAGATGAAACACCACTGACAACCTGACAAACACTGCTCTTGTCCACAATCACCATTCATTACAACAAATCACTGCCACATCATCCAGACCAACCAGGCATGGTGCAGCATCCATCAATGGAAGAATTGCATGAAGCCATGTCTATATCCAGATTCAACCTCCAAACCACCATCAAGAGCAAGAACCTCTAGAGTCTACTACTCTCCCAACCCATCAGCAAATGAGACGTGGCAGGGGTACAAGACCTCAGACTGCCCATATCTCCAAACTCAGACTTGAAGGGGGGTGGGGAGATAGGGTAGTAAGGACATTGTTAATACATGCTGATAATGTTCTAATGTTAATCAAGAGGTAATTTAGAGTTAGAAATAGTTTTTGTTGCAATACTAAAAATTAAGTGCACAAGACTTTTTGTGATGTAAGACTTGAAGCCAACAGTAAGTAAAATAATGTCAGCCCAGGGGATAAAGACTTGGGGGAGGTGTAGTAGAAGGATTTGGTACCTAAAGTGTTAACATAGGACTGAATACAGTACCGACCAAATGGTGATGTAAGAAGACACATGACCTAGAGCCAAGGTCATTCTAGAGATAGATAGCAACAAGTAAGGACCTAGTATGGGGTCCTCTCCATAGCTTTACATAGAAACATAGAAAATAGGAGCAGGAATAGGCCATTTGGCCCTTTGAGCCTGCTCTGCCATTCATTATGATCATGGCTGATCACCCAACTCAATCGCCTGCTCCTGCTTTCTCCCCATATCCTTTGATCCTTTTCGCCCCAAGAGCTATATCTAACTCCTTCTTGAAAACATACAATGTTTTGGCCTCAACAACTTTCTGTGGTAGTGAATTCCACAGGCTCATCACTCTCTGGGTGAAGAAATTTCTCCTCATCTTTGTACATATGTACATAGTTCAGTAATGTTTAGAAATACTTCTTTGTAACTTCAACAAGACTGCTTCATGGTGTCCAAGCAGGACACGTCACAGGTAGTGACAACAGGACAGATCACACCTTGGTACTGGGTGTTGTCAAATTTGGCACCCTTTATTGTGGGCACCTGCCTAACTAGTGTTCCAGAAAGGCTGTGGATTTCAGGGCCAGTTTCCCTTATTCTCTGGTGATGTGATATCTTCATCATTGTAAACCAAAACTAGCTCACTTGGAAAGTATCATGTAACTGTTACTCATGTGCCACCTACTGGCTCTTGTAGGAATAACTGTGCATCATTCTTGAAAAAACAGAACTCAGCACTGTCTGCAGGCAAGCCTCATTTCAAAGGAACGTGAGTCAGAGATGGGGCTACAACATTGTAAAGCTGATTCTGTGTCTGACTATTAGAGAAATGCAGATATCTTGGAGGGTTGTGCAGACAGAGGAGATTACAGAGATAGGGAGGGTGGGGCCATGAAGGGATTTGGAAACAAGGATGAGAATTTTAAAATTAAGGTGTTCCTTAACTGAGGGCATGTAGGTCAGTGAGCACAGAGGTAATAGCTGGACAGGACTTACTGGCTGTGACCTTCTGGTCTCTGGATCATCGGAGACCAGATGTACCCTCCCAAGATACGCATTGGGATCCCTTAGAATTCCCAATGTGTGGAGACCGTGGGAATTGCCCAGGAAGCCTGAACTTCCAATGAGCAATTCCTCTGCTCCCCAGTACCCTTAAAAAGTCTCCAACTCTGAGTCAGAGTCAGAGACTTCGGACAGTTCCAACTGACTTACCTGTATAGTGACCCAGGAAATGATAAACCAAAAAATCCTTGTCTAACTCTTGGGTAACTATACAAGTGACACCTCTGACTCCCCCCTCGATTCTCCCCCACCCAACTATTCCCCTGACCCCTGCCCAACCTGACCCAACCTCACCACCCGACTCCCCATGAACCCCCGACTCCCTTCTGACTGCCGACCCTCGACTCCCTCCTGACTTGACCTGACCCAACCTCAACCCACCCCGAATCTCCCCTGACCTGATACGACCCAACATCTCCACCCTACCCCCCTGCCACCCTAACCCCTTACTCACTTACATCACCTACCCTACCCCCTCACTGACCTATACATTCACCTGTACACCACCACACTGAGTAGCTGGTTAATTGTCTCAGCTTTTCAGTGTGATAGTGAACATTTACCAGAATACAGCAGCTAGTGCCCTAAAAAGGGGGTGTGTCTTGTCTGCCCAAATGATCCAGCGCTACAAGGAAGAAGTTAGATTTCAGATACGTTCCACATTTCTGGAGAAGCTGGGATGAGTCGCAGCCAAAAGTGCGGAACTCCGGTATGATGAGGAAAAGTAGGAGCAAATTGGTCGCTCCTCAGAAGGCTCGGGGCGATGAGAGTTAAACATGGGTCAGCAGATTTTTGGATAATGTCAAGTTTATGAAGGGCAGAACGTGGGAGATGGACCAGGAGTGTGTTGGAATAGTAAAGCCTAGAGGGAACAAAGGTATGTTTGGGGTTTCAGCAACAGATGAGCTGAGTCAGGGACGGTATTACTGAAATTGAAATAGGAAGCCTTTTATGGTGCGGATATGTGGTCAAAAGCTCATCAAATACGACACTAAGAGGGCAAACTGAAAGACAAAATCAATGGCAGAATTTAACATCCTGTGGGCGGGCGTGCGCCCGACCTGATCGAGCGTAAAATAGCACGTGATGATGTCGGGCGAATGTCCTGTGCGATACTTGGGCTGGCGGGCAAGCATGAGGGTTGGCAGTGTGCTCTCTGCCAATTAAGAAGCCTATTAAGGCCATTAATGTATTAATTGACATCGATTTTTCGCTACCTGTCCAATGTTACAGATGGTGGGTGGGTGATTTGGCCAGGAGGCCTTTGGATTTTTGAGGAAACCTCATCCATGGCCAGGATGAGGTTTCCGGTCTTAATTTAAAAAAAAATGTTTTGACAGAATTTTTATAACCCGTCAATTGGTCAGCCAGTGTGAAATTGCAGTTGGGGGCCTGTTTCCTGGGCCTGCCCACCGCACCCACCCGATGACCTGAAAACCCTGCCCCAAGTAAAATGTGATTGAGGAACAAACAGGAACATTGCAGAAACTCGGGCCTCAGTTTTAATCTCTGTAATGTCTCTTAAATATGTACAATTGAAGTGTTAAGGAGTGGAAACATGGGCAAGGTCTCCATCCACAATGCAAGTTTCTGTTATTTCTGTTGGTGGAAACAAATGGTCCAAGAAGTGTGCTTAAAGTGGAAATTCTGCCATTTAGATAGCAATGCCATTTTCCCATCTCCATACTGCAAGAACCTGCTTCTTGATTTAGTTCATATAAAATCGAGTGACCAGATTTTGAACCTTTAATTATACAGCTGTTTAAAAGAACAGCTTGCACAGTTTAGGTTTTCTTTTTCAAATTTCTTTTGATAATCTTGCTGGGTTTGTTTTTGTTTTTGCTCTTTTTTTAGGCCAGCTCTTGCCTGAAAGGGATTTGCAGCACAGATTTTGCTCCACCCATGTCTATCAATGTCTTGGGGCATTTGTCAGTTTGACGTTTCAGCTTGAACCTCATTGATTCTACTGGATGCTTTCCATTGTATTTCAGCATTCATTACCGTTCCTTCCTCTAATGCCTCTCTGTCTTTTTGCCTCAGAGACAGGAGTCAGCTGACTGTGGTTAAAACAAGTTTTATTTGCTACCAAAGTGATTTCACTATAACACAGTTACTGAATAAAATATTGCTAAAAATATACCATTTTTTGCAATTCAGAAGGCACAAATATTGAATACTCTGCATTATAATTGCTTCCATGTCTTTTGTGCTTTTAGATCTACAAATGTGACGTTATGGACAAAAAAATTTATAAAATATTGTCATGGACAGAATTGATGGATATTTTTACTTCCCATGATCAGCGTGTGTTGTACATGAGGAATGTGTGTTTTCTTACCTCCAGAGTGATTGGCTCAATTTAAATAATTCCAGCAGCAAGTTTTTAGTGAATTTACAACTAAGGAAGGTTATTTATTATCACACTTTGCTCCAGAGGTTGAAACGTGACATCTCACTCACTTGGTCTCACCCATATTATCACTCACACAAAGATTACATACAGATGAAGTAAAAATGATACAATTACAATGAATGATTGCCCCAATTTCTCTTTCGTGGCAGGCCTGTAGTTTCTTTTGTGAACTTATGCTTCATCTAAAGCATTTTAAGTGAAAGTCTTGTACAGCAGAGGATTTTCAGTAGGCTACAAAACCTCTTGTAGTCAACTTTCAAGGAGGTTGGTACTCAGGTGAACTTGAAGTTAGAATAGGTTGGCAGAGTCCTTCTCCCACCTTCGAGATATGTTTGTTTATTACCTTGGGCTGCTTAGTTGACATGTAGCTGGTTTAATGGCTGCCTGATGGAATCTCTGTCCGGAACAGCTTGTTGCTGTTTTAAAAGCAAACAACAAACATGGCTGTCTTACCATGTGACCACAAGTCCAAAGTCCTTCCTTGAATAAGGTGGGTGTCTAGGCCGATAACACATCCTGTGTAATGACTTTCACATCTTGAGAATTTGAGACAGTGGTGTCTTTGTATCTGAATTACCCAGTCAATTTGAAATTACCCACTTGAAATAATTTCAGGGATAGGCATTGAGTCAATATCAGCCTGGAAAGTTCCTATTGTTCCTTCTTGAGATAGGGGAGTGTTCCAATCCACAAGAGAAGCCAGATGATCATTGGATGGCCATCTCTCTGTAGCCTTTTGTGGCTTTTAAAAATATAAGGTATTGACTGAAAATCCAAAATATACTCTTTTAAAATTCATTCACGGGATGTGGGCTCCGCTGCCTGGGTCAACATTTATTGCCCATCCCTAGTTGCCCTGAGAAGGTGGTGGTGAGCTGCCTTCTTGAACCGCTGCAGTGCACGTGGCGTAGGTACACCCATAATGTTGTTAGGAAGGGAGTTCCAGGATTTTGACCCAGTGACTGTGAAGGAATGGTGATATAGTTCCAAGTCAGGCTGGTGAGTGACTTGGAGGGGAACTTTCAGGTGCCCTTGTCCTTCTAGATGGTAGTGGTCATAGTTTTGGAAGGTGCTGCCTAAGGAGCCTTGGTGAACATGACAATACGTTTTGAGGAAAGAGGATAATTTAGGTGTTAACTATTATCATTAAAAGAAGATGACTCTTTCATCAGGCAAGAGTTAATGCTGAAAATCGATAGCCAGAAAGAAACCAGCAGGTCTCATTCTCCATCAAAGAGGCACCAGACAACAGGACAATAAAAAGAAAGAACTGAAATTTCTAGGAATCTGTTGTAAAAACATAAAATGCTAGAAATGTACAGCAAGTCAGTTAGCATCTGTCAAGAGAAAACAGCTTATTGGATTTTAGATGAGTCCTCCTTATCAACATCAAGAACAACTTATAATCACATGGATCTATGGCTCCAGATTGGCCTGCTGAGTCACTTGAGGACACACAAATTATGAAGCCTACAGGCATCATCTTCATTTCAAGGGACTAATGATGATGATTTTTATCTCATTCCTTTAACATCATGAAATGTTCCAAGGTGCTTCACAGGAGCAATATAAAACAAAGTATGACACCGAGTCACATAGGCCAACAGCTTGGTCAAAGAGGCAGGTTTTAAGAAGGGGCTTAAAGGAGAAAAGACAAGTAGAGAGGTGGAGAGTTGTAGAGAGGGAATTCAAGATCTTAGGGCCAAGGCAGCTGAAGGCACAGCCAGGGTGCAGCAATTATAATTGGGAATGCACAAGAACCAGAATTAGAAGAGAGCAGATATCTCAGGGGGTTGTTGGGTTGGCGAAGATTACAGAGATGGGGAGGGGCAAGGCCAGGAAGGATTATGAAAAGGATGAGAATTTTAAAATCAGAATAGATATGAATGCAAGGTACCCCCTAAACCCAACTTTTTGCTTCATAGATGGTGATGTTTGTCCAGCATTTGCTGTTTTTTTCATAGAAATTACAACACAGAAACATGTTGGCACAAACAATTACTTCATGTTGATATTTCCCTCCACATGAGCAGTTGTCTTAATCCCATAAGGTCTCCTGCTTTCCATGGTCAGAACCTTGTGGTGGCGTTGGAGGTCTCGGTCGCCTGCTGGAGTGTTGGCAAGACCTCTGCATCATCTCTTTTTGAGAAGCTCCACCGCATCTTGTGCCAATGAGGCACCTGACATGCCACCTTGCAGGCCATCCTCTAGGATCAAGGGCTCTGGGGGGAAGAAGTCCTGCCCACCAAGAACTGTCAACCAATCAAAGGCCAGCAGCTCTTCTCAACTCAGTGCCACCAGGGAGGCGGTGGCTGCTGCCGGGACTGCAGCCACTTGAGGCCTTGGATCGATGAGAGACCCAGGTACAGGTCAGTGATGGCGGGCTGGGGTCAAGGGGATGGGTGGAGAGGGGTTTGGCACCAAGGGTTTGGGGTGTGGCTCTCAGCAGGCCACCCCCTTCCCGATGTTGTGTCCTTTAATCAGGCACTGAGTGTCCTTGAACAAGGGCCCTCCCCCACCCACCTCCACCCTCTCCACCCTTCCACCCTTCCTGGGAGCCCGCAAGCAAACGTTTCAGGGTTTACTTGTCATGTACTCCAAATGGTGAGTCCTTTGCCTGCCTCTGGGTTAATGCCAACAGCCAGGCCTCAATTGGAGCAGGGGCAGGAAGACTGACCATGGGCATTGCTGCCATGGACTTAATCAGGATGGAGACAGGAAGGTGTTGGGGTCCCATCCAGCACCATCCTGCCTGATTAAATGCCGCCTGCCACCAAACTCCCCATGGTGGAGGGCACAAGATTCCGTCCATATTCCTTTATCCCGCTTTCCTTGCTTATACGACCTATTCTTAAATGGGACAGAGTTTCTGCGTCAATCAGTAATCTGATGATGCATTCCACCGTCTTGCAAACTTTTCTGTAAAAAATGTGTGTCCTGCTGTCTGTCTTAAATCTCCTACATTTAATCATATATCATTGCTCTCTTGTTCTATATCCTCCAGTCATGGAAACAATCATTTCTAATAAATCTGCCCTATCCATCATGATTTTAAAACCCTCTTTCAAATCATTCAATCACCTCCTCTAACAGACATAGTCTCAATTCTTCAAGTCTTTGCATTTGTATTTTCAGACCTCGGCACTTAGCCAACGTACCTCTGTGTTGGGGAATCAGGTGTAGGATACTGCTGCCCAAAATTTCTTCCCCGCACCCTGATTTTACATCCAAAAATTAAGTGCAACAACTAACAAATTCTTTCCCTGTTCGACTCATTGCCTGCTACTCCCTCAACACATGCTTTGTCAATAAAGCTAGCAATCCTGGAATTGTCTGACTTCATTGTCATTTTCTAACACTTTGCTGCAATTCAGTCTCCAAAACACTCTTTTCCTAACCAGCAAGTAGTGTAACAGTACTGTAAAGATGCTGCACCTGCATTTTTAAGTCTCTGTGTTGGAAATATTTACGCCCCCTCTTCAATATCTACACTTCTGTAATGCTTTGACTGTTGCTTCAGAGAATTGGGGCATGTGCACCACAAGATTCGTACCACAATGGAACACACACACAAGAATTCTGTGAAGGTATGAAATTGCTAACATCAATGTTCAGACCTGAAGAGCATAGAGAGCCTTTGTAGTAATTGTAAGTAAAATCTTTAATACTGTTATGGGGATGATGTGACTGTGTAGATGAATCAGCCCTAAGTGCAGGTAAACTTAAGGGCTGCACCTCACCTCAAGAATATGAGTATTCCAATTGTTAAGGGAAGAAAGGAAAGTATATTCACCAGTCATGCCAACCTTCGGCAGAATTGACCCTTATGACTCATCCATCGAGGACTGGAGTCAGTACATAGAGCGCCTAGGTTTCTACTTTGTGGCAACTGAAATAACAGCAGAGAAACATAAGGCAATTCTTCTAAGTGTCTACAGAAGCAAAACATATAACCTAATCTATAGCCTGGCAGCCTGAACATGCCAAATTCCAGATCCTTCAACGAGCTAGTAGACCTCGTGAAGACACATTTTCAGCCTAAACCATCGGTGATCATGCAAAGGTTTGAGTTCAACCCTAGAGTAAGGGCCCCGATGAGTTGATTGCAATTTACATCGCAAAGTTAAAATAGCTAATGGAGCACTCTGACTTTGGAAATACTCAAAACAACATGTTGCAAGATCATTTGGTTTGTGGTGTACATGACAACAGCATTCAGTGTCGTTTACTTGAAGAAGTTAATATAGACCTGAAGAGTGACATGGAGATAGCGCTAGTAATGGAGAGTGCTGAGAGGGATTTGCAGGCTTTGCAGAGTGTGCAACATGGCGCTGTTCTTCAGTTAGGGTGGGAACCTACCGTCGGGTGTGGAGTGAAAACCAGGGAGACAACTGTGAAGCAGAACACGGTTTCTATCGCTCAAAAAACAAAAAGAAATTAAAGTGTTACCGATGTAAGGATAATCATGTACTGGAAACCTGAAGATTTAAACAGGCAGAAAGCCACTACTATCACAAAAAAGGACTTGTTGTAAAACATTGCAGGGCAAGATCAAGACAGCCATTCAGACAGCAGACCAAGCTGAATGAAGTGCACAACATAAATGAGCCAGAAGCTGCTGATACTGATATCTATTCCCTATACAATCACAGTTCCAGGAAAACTGAACCAATCACTGTTACCCTTCAAATAAATGGAAGCTCTTAGTCATGGAGATTGACACAGGAGCATCAACCACAGTGGTAAGAGAACACATCTTTAAACACCTCAGCGAAGGTACCCAGCTCTTGAGTTTGGAGCAAACCATTGGTTAGCTAAAAAACCTATATACTGGAGAGGCAATACAGGTGCAAAACATCATCTCTATACCTTGTAAGCTACAGGCAACAGACAGCCCAGCTGTCAGTAATTGTTGTAACAGGTGAAGAATCTAGCTTTCTGGGTCGTGATTGGTTAAAAGAAATTAAACTCAACTGGTCAGAAATTTTTCAAGTCAAAACAGGGAAAAATCCTGAGTTGACAAGGGAATATGATGGTGTCTATTAGAATGAGATAAAAGAACTGAAGAACATTCACAGGATGTAAGTATCCTTCAGGTCAGAGTTGGTTCCATTGGAAAAGAAGCTTTTTGAATACAGTGCCACTCTGAACCAACTGAAGAAACAGTTGGAAGAAAAAACTCAACAATGTTCAATGTTCCAAGAGAAAGCCAAAAGATACAAAACAAAACTCCGAAGAACTGAAAATCAGTTGATTGAGCCAAAAGAGACATTAGAAGGAAAAGTATAGTAACTTTCCAAGATGCGAATGGGCAGCTCAATCCCGAACTGAACCAAGTTAAGAGTTCACCAGAGAGAAATTTGGCCGACTGTGAAATCAAAATGAAGGGTGAGACAAAACCCTATGGCATACACGAGAAGACAAAACAGAAGTCAAATCTGAAAGGCCAATAGGATATGTCTCCAGAATATTCTCTGCAGCTGGGAAAGGTTACTCACAAATTGAAAAAGAAGGCTTACTGTAATATTTGGAGTAAAGAAGCTCCATCAATATTTGCATGGTCAACACTTCATCATAGTGTCAGATCACAAGCCACTGCTGGGTTTGTTTAGTGATAATAAGGCAATCCCACTGATAGCCTCTGCTATAATTCAAAGATAGACTTTGATTTTGTCTGCATATGAGTGGACTTTTATGCACTGTCCGGATGTGCATATAGCAAATGCAGATACCCTCAGTTGTCTTCCTTTGCCAGATAGCATTACACTTGTTCCAATACCTCAAGAAGTTGTACTTGTGTTGAATTTCCTGGACTCATCCCCAGTCTATGCAAAGCAGATAAAGAATTGGACAAACTGGGATCCAATTTTATCAAGAGTCCGAGAACAGGTATTGCAAGGCTAGTCAAATGCACAAGTCTCTGAAGAATTAAAACCATTCTATCCTTATAAATATGAACTAAGTTGTCAAGATCATATGAGGAGCAAGAGTTGTCATCTCTTCACAAGGAACAGAACCACCAGAACTTCATGGTACACATCCAGGTATTTCAAAAATGAAGATGCTCACACAAATTTATATCTGGTGGCCAGGTATAGACAGTGATATAGAAAAAATTGTTAAACACTATCTCCAGTGTCAGCAACAGCAAAAGTTGCCCATTTCAGCCCCACTGCATCTGTGGGCGTAGCCTGGTTTACCCTTGGTTAGATTACATATAGACTATGTAGGTCCATTTTTAGCAACCATGTTTGTAGTGATCAATGATGTGCATTCAAAGTGGATGGGTGTGTATGAAGCATGCACATAGCATGCAACTATTGAACAGTTGCGCCAATGTTTTAGTGTACATGGCCGACCATGGATAATGGTACTGCTTTCACTTGTACGGAATGCCAGAGATTTTTGAACCTAAATGGGATTAAGCATGTCAAAACAGTGCCATATCATCCCTCAGGTTAGCAGAAAGAGCAGTACAAACTTTTAAAACAGGCATGAAGAAACTACCCAAAGGAACGTTAGAAACACGAATTTCAGGATTTCTTTTCAGCTATCGCACGACTCTTCATGCAACTATAGGTTCAATGCCATCTGAATTGCTAATGAAACACCACCTCCATACAATATTGAGCCTAGTATTCCCTAACTTAGAGGGGAAGGTGGAGAAGAACCAGAGTAGTCAGAAAGTGAATCATGATATTCACAGTAAGAATTGGAAATTTACTGTGGGGGGAGTTAGTTTTTGTGTGAAATTTTGCAACTGGACTAAAATGGGTTCCTGGTCTCTGAAACAGGACTTATATCATATCAAGTGGAAGTGGAAAACAGGATTTTTAGGAAACATGTGGATCATCTCAGAAGTAGAAAGACACTCCGATAACCAGTTACTCCACCTGAAATTGAAGTCGAACCTTTGATCCCTAAGGTGCCAGATCGACAAAAAATAGACATATCTGATATCTCTGTTGAAGTAAATAATTCTGAACTGCCATTGTCTAAGGATGTCCCTGATGCTGCAGTTCCAAATTAAGTTGATCCAATGGAAGAATCTCAAGTTGTAGAGTTGCATTGCTCTACTTGAATCAGAAAACCACCTCAAAGAATAAATCTATAATTGCATGAACTGTATATGTTTGTATATGATGTGGGCTAAGATATTTTCGTAAATAGAGGTAATACCTAAATTAAAGGGGGAGGAATGTAGTATTTGTAAGTAAAACCTTTCATACTGTTATGAGGATCATGTGACTGTACAGATGAATCAGCATGGGTAATCTTAGGGGTGGAGCTTTCTAGCTTGATCTTGGTATAAGCATGTAGCTTTATCAGGAACTCTGTAAATGAAGTTAACTGTTTCTTACAAGAAACCTGTCCGGTACACCAAGTTTATTACAGTCCTGAAGGAAATTAAGATACCCAACAGGTTTTTGTTGCTCACGCCTCCCATCTTTCTTTTGGTCAGACCTATAAAGGGATTAGCTTTCTTTATCAATATTGATGAAGGGTGTCCAATTTTGTCCACTTTACAGATGTTGGTGAGCCACTGTGGATTACCAACATTTTCTGTTTTTATTTTAAGTTTTCATTGCTTACAGATTTTTTTAAATTTCAGGAGTTACTAACAATTATTCAAATCTACAGCCATAACATGGCACTTTATATTATGGAAATATATGCTAACAAATGCCAATGAATGCAATCTCTTTCGTATAGCATGCTATAATAATATAGATTCCAAACAAGTTTCAGCTTGGATTCAGGTACTACCTGTAATGGACATATCATGACAAGAGGACATACATGTTTATGGTTGCACTGTAGCTAACACCATAGCATTGTTTTTAAAATCAAACCTTTCAATCTGTGAATTAAGATCTTCATTAATCTAATCTTCTCTCCTTCACTCTGGTGGATGTAGTCAAGCTGAAGTTAAAAGAAAGGGAAGGGCCAAATTTGGGTTTATTCTAAGCAAGCAAGCTAACTTGTGATATTTGACTGACATTTATACTTACTATTAATCTAAAATGCCAGCCTTTTGCATCCCTAGCCAGGCTGACTGGGGAAAGGGGAGGCCGTGCTAAAAAAGATGTCCCGTTTGTATTTTACAGGCATTGAAGCCTATCAACCCCTCCAGAGATGTCACTTTGTGGTCCCCACAGAAGTCAATTAGAAAGCAATATCCCTGAAAATATTAAATGGTTGGAGTGCCTAATCCTCATGATTGTCTAGGATGAATGAGTGAGAGTAATTTGAGTAGGAATTGGAGGGAAAATTAAATTAAAGAAGCTTAATTTGAATCTGCTAGCTGAAACCTGCTTGAAATCTATATTGTAGCATGTTGTAACAAATTCTACCAAACTTCATATTCAATTAAATGACCAAATTCAACAATCATCTATGTTCATAGTCTACCCAACAAACTTTCACAGTAAAAGGTATAGTATTATGTTTATTTTCTCTACGAAGGAACACTTTAAGTATTTAACCCAGCTGTATTCTTCTTTAAAGCATTGTCTGGCAGCTTTGTTCTTGCAGAAACAGATATAGAAACGTTCTGCTTCTAAAGACAATTAACAAACTGCCCAAAAAATAATTTTTCATCTGTGACAATGTTATTGATACAGCGGGGAGGCCTCTCTCTAAAAGGAAAAGAATAATACAGTTAGACTGGATAGCAACTTTGATAACACTGTCCACTATAATTGCCATAGTATAACCGCAATATAACTGAAAGTTAATACAAAAGCAAAATAATGTGGATGCTGGAAAGATGAAATATTAATGGAAAATGCTGGAAACATTCATAAGATATGGTAGCAGTAGAGATAAACCTTTCATTAGAGTGGGAAAAATTAGAAATGCAACTCATTTTCAGCCAGTACAGAGGTGGGGAAAGAGGGGAGGGGAGAAAGAATAAGAGGAAAGGTCTCTGATGGGGTGGAAGAGAGTAGAGATTAAATGACAAAATGGATATTGTTGCAAGGCAAAAGGGGCTGGTAATGGACGAAGTATTTGCCGAGTATTTCCAGCATTTTTTTTGTTTTTATAACATAAAAGTTGCCCTTTTAACATGCAGTGCAGTGATTTCTTTAACTCCCATTATAACCTTTACTTTTTGCACGTCATCTGCTTTTGTGTGTAAGTGTATGTAATTCTACTCACCAAACTTCATCACAACATAGTTGAGATTGAGAATTATTTACATAAATACAAGTGTCAAATTTCTCAAGTTCATGACATGCAGAATTGATGCCCCATGATATGTTTTCTTATTACTATTATCGGGCATCTGATCAGATTACTAATGCCAATAACAATAATAATAGCTTGCATTTATCTAGCACCTTTAACATGGTAAAGCATCCCAAGGCACTTCATCAGAATTTTATCACACAAAATTTGTCACCATGCCACTTAAAGGGATAATAGGACAGATGACCAAAAGCTTGGCCAAAGAGGTGGGTTTAAAGCAGCATCTTAAAGGAGAAGAAAGAAATAGACAAGTCTAAGAGAATTCCAGAGCTTAACACCTAGGCAGCTGGAGGCATGATCCCTAATGGTGGAACAATGAAAATCAGGGAGGGCAGAAATGAAGAGGTGTTGAGTTTGCAGAACATTGAAGGGCTAAAGGAGGTGACAAAGATGGGGATGGGGAAAAGACTATGGAGCGATTTGTAAACAAGTTTGAGAGTTATACATTCTAGATGTTATTTAACCAGAAGTTGGTCAGAAGTTGTTGTTCAGCAAGCACAGGGGTGAACAGAATTTGGTTTGGGTTAGCATATGGATAGTGGAGTTTTGAATGAACTGATGTTTATATATGGTTGAAAGCAGTAAGGCAGCCAGGAGAGCATTTGAACAGTCAAGCCTAGAGATTACAAAAGTATGGGTGAAGGTTTCAACAGTCAATGAGCTGAGGTGGGATGGAGGAAAGTGGAAATAGATGGTCTTAGTGATGGAGCAAATATATGGTCAGAAGTCATCTCGGGGTTAAATACGACTGATTCCATTCATCACCTTCGGAAGGGCCACTTTTTCAAATTATTGCTTTTATCAGGGAGCCACATCTGTTAGAAAAATCATTTGGATTGTACCTGTAAACTCTCATTGTATCGTTCCATAAAATCCTCCCTTAGCAACGTTTGTGTCAAATCACAAAGAACATCTTTATGAGCTCCCTTATAGTTCTATGAGTAAATTCACTGAGTGGTGCAATATTGCATGGTAAAGATCAGGATGGTGATTGCTAAGTCTATTGATTTTTATTGGGGCAGCAATATCCTTAGTGTCCTTAGGCTAGGGAGAGGAAACATCAACTGAGTTCCCATTAAATGAATCCTATCCAATGACTCCTGTAGGAAAATACACAGAAATAGGTGTCAGAGGAGGAGAGGATTGGATTTTCAAAATAATTCCCATCTTAGTCAAGCAAACTACCAATTTTCACATATCAACTGTGGCCACTGAGTTGAGAACTGCTGCTCCATGTGGAATCATGTCCCAGAATTAATCAATTCATTAAGGAAATGAGGCAAGAAAGAGAAGAAAGTTTAGGGGAAAAGGCTACGTTATGATAATATCTTACTTAGCAACAGAGGAAACTACTTACCTGTCATTCAAAGGGAGCTCCCTAACGCGTAATTCTGCAATATGAATTGTATGTCTTTTTCTACGCCAACTGGACAACAGTTCAATAGTGATGGCATTCATATTCCCAAACCTGGCATATGATATGATTTTTCTCACTGTTCTTTCACTTGACTGCTTATTAGGGCTGTAAGGAAAACATAAAAGTGAGACACCTGATAGTGATTAAAAAGAGGGATGCTTCAATAAATTATTTTTCTAACCTTTTTTCATAGTTGTCCATCTTGGTTGTGAGATAGAAAATGCACAGAATGTTCTTAGGTGACTTGGCTGAAGTTTGGATATACCATTGTTTGTAATTTCCTCAGAACAGGCTTCTGCTCTGTCACTGTAACTTGGCCAGAAGTGTGGCAGAAACCCTTCTTTATACACATAGTGGGACTTACACCACACTTCCAATAAATTTATGCCATGTTAAGATAGCTTATCTACCCTGATATAGGAACCCAATTTATTTGAGTCAGATGGGTGCATTAACTATCCATGGAAACAGTTAAATGGCCACAGAGTGATAAATGAGCAGTAAATTCTAATTCCTTTTCTGCCAGTTTCCATTGAGTGAGGGAGTTAAAAGTCCCTGTTCACTCATGCTTCTCAATGATGAGCTTCACTCCAGCTTGTCACTTCACCTGCACCATTTCTTTTTTTTTTGATCAAGCAAGAAGTCAAAGGTTATATGTGGCAGACAGGAGAGTGGAGTTAAGGCCACAATCAGATCAGCCAAGATCTTTTTGAATGGCAGGGCAAGCTCGAGGGGCCACATGTTCTACACCTGCCCCTATTTCTTAAGTTCTCATGTTTTTATTGTATTATATCCTCGTCATAAACATTTGAATACGTTATTGCATATGTGGCATTTTCAGCATGACTACCACAGTAACTATCATATTATAGCAGGAAGTTGGTGAAAATGAAATAAGTGTTCATTGGGGGTTTGCATATTGGTGGTGCTCTGTCCTAAACTATTGCTTTTGAAATGGTTTATTTATTATTATGTGGAGCTGCTTGGTTAACATCCAACAGTCACAAGTACATTGAAAGTTCTTTACAAGGAGATATTAGAGATCAAACCAAGCTTCTTTAGTTTTCCAGCAAGCATGCAACTAACAATGTGTGCATTTTATTTTTAAAAAGGCAAATGAAGCACTTACATTGTTAGTTGAAGATTTGATATGTTGGAATGGTTGTTGCTCAGGAATCTTATTTCAACACGCTGGTCATGAGGTCCTAGCTGTTTTAAAAATATTTCTACTAGAAAATGTTTCACTGGTTGGAGAAAACACAAAAGTTTAGTTAATTAGACATATATGGCAGGATTTTCTTTTGATTTTTCTGCCATTCTTTCTCACATACCAAGGTGCATTGAAGAGGCCATTTTGATTTCTCCAATTTAAGGCTCCTTCTGCTTTGTCTTCATATCAGTTTGACTTTTTGGTGATCTGGTGGATCTGTCAGAATCTTTGTTGTGCTGTTTAGTCAGTTCTGCAGAAAGTTCACTTTTGCATGGAGGACATGGATTTTCCAATGTGAATTTATCTGTGCCTATGCTATGAAGGGGAGGCAGGTTGAGGAAATGGGAGAGGCTCAACTGTTGGCATTTAGAGTGGGACATCACAGAAGGAGTCTACCCCTGCACACAGGTATCAACTCATCTGGGTTTTCAGGTCAAGAAAGTGTTACTTAAATTTCTCTGTACTTTGCTGCTTCGGAAAACAGTGCTTCTCTGAAGAGGCCATTGGGCAATTTGTCAGTAGCTAACTAGACCTGTAGCCCACTTCCACCAGGACAACTTCACTGCTGTTTTGTATTTCTTAGAAACTAGATCATGCTGGACAGCATCTGGCGTTCTTAGGTAAAGCAGTACATTATTGCATCCAGACTGATGCTGTATAAGTGGGCTATGAAATCAATTTCTTTCCCAATGATATCAGGGAAACAAAGAAAGGGCTATGCAGTTTTACCATCTGGCAGGGTGCTCACAGGTGAAAAGGACACGTGACAGAATACATGAGTGCAAAAAGCCCAAATGTGCAGGAAACGCTTATGTTTAATTAATATGCAGCTAGTATGCAATTCCAGTCACTTTCTCCAGTATATGAATGCATACTATGTAGAAAATTGCCCTGCTCCTTTCATCATGTGACAATCTACCATGCCAGTGCTCATGACAATCATTTATGATGATTGTTGATTTGTGATCAGCTCTATCCCCTGCGATACCAATAAGGTTTCCACACACATCTAATGACACTCTTGCACTATAGAGCAAACTATAGACATTCTGAAGTGTCATTTTAGGTGCATCAATAAATCTGGTGGAGCCCTGAAATATAGCCCATCAGGATTCTCCAAGATCATTGTAGCCTACTGCAGCTACATGACATCCAATGAAGAAAGATTTGCTGCTTCAAGGAACATAGATGAGATAATGATGAAGACAGAGCACAGCTCAAGGAGCTTGTACAGACAGGGAGGACATGGAAAAGGATAGCCAACAGTGAAAGAATGGAGGATATAATTTATAACACAGTGCCTTCATATCCATCTCCTCCCACACTGTCACAAAATCACTCCCTGTCAGAGACCTGCCAATTCTCCCTCTTAAGACAGATGTTTACTTCTTCCCTGCCATCATCTAACTCCCAAAAGTTGCAAACATACACAGAACCTAATTCAGGACTCTATGTTATCAAGCTGTGTCTACAGGATGACATTCACTAAAAGGTGCCAGTAAATCCATTTATCTTAACTACAGATATAGCTTAAAACAGTGTTTACTCTTTGTGCAAGCTAATTGCTCTTGCTCCTAGTCCATTTCTTATATGAGATGTTTTCTGAGTGAAACGTGTTTTTTGTGCTGGGTAGCTTCCCTGGACCCATAGAGGCTTGAGGTGATGTTTATTTCAGGGAAGCAGTTGTTTCAGAGTCAGCTTCTCATAGGGCAGGATTTTCCGGCCCCACCCGCCGCTGGTATCGTCCGGTCCTGCCGAAAATCAGTGGACTTTTGGCTGGGCCGTCTAATTTCCCGTGGTGGGTCCTGCCAAAACAGGACCGGAAAATCCCAACCATAGTCTTTTTCCCACAATGTCAAGGGCTGCTGGGTACTGAATCTCCATTGGAGGGAGCCTAGATACAGGCTCATTGTTAATTTTCACAGATGTAACAGCAACATCTATGACCACTCCTTGTAGTGCATTGGTGCGGGGTTCAAGCTGAAAAGGGCTGCTGGTTTGGTGCCATCACAGACTGAATAGTCTCAAGCAGGTGTTGGAGGTCTTGTGAAAGTGCTCTGTTCAAAACATCTATTGAAGCAGTTGGAGGATATCACTTTTTCAGCAGCAAGGCGTACAACTGAGAGTATCTGAAGGAGCAGCAGCTTCAGGAGGGAAGGAGTTAGCAGCAAGAAAGGCTCCCAGATTCACAGATGCATCTATATAAATGTTGTTAGCTTAAGTTAGGGCAAGAAGGGCTTATCTGTTCGACATTGAGGACAGGAAATCCCTTAAACGAGTGATTCAGTCTTTTTGGAGGGAGGTTACAAAAGGTTTCATTGCAACTTCCACCACCACTAGGAGGGAGAAACATATACACTTTGGTGTCCTACTTAAGGGAATGTTGTGGTGCCTGAACCAAGCTCCGCAGACCAACTGAGATCCCGGGGCTTTCTCTGCTTTGAATCAATATCCTTTAGGAGTTATTACGTACAATAACATGGGTTGTCATCTCCTTCCATTTACTTTGGATGACTTTTCTATGTGGTCTTCTGCTTGGATGTCAGACATAGGCATGCTCTGAAAATGCCAGTTCAACCACAGATTGAAAGTAATCCAAAGACAATAAAACATATTACAAATTTACAATCTAATTGAATGGATTACATATATAAACATAATCAAATCACACACATCTAAGCATAAAACCTAACTGCAAAACCAGATGATTAGGTAATAAAACAATAGGCCAAATTTTTGCTTGAGTGCGGAGATGTAATTCAGTGCATGAATGGCCATGCTTAGTTTTTTTTGGGAAGAAATTTAATTACTTTCACATTCCTGACCCCGCACCATTTTCCTCTGCTCTATTTGTGGGTGGGGAATACCTAGTGTGCAAAAATACACACCCACCTCCACTGAGGTTGGGTTCCCCATTTTTAACGGTGGATGGAAATTGGATTTCCTCCTGCACACCATTTTCATCGGTATGTGTGGGATTTTGGAAGCCCATTAAAAGCATGCCAAGCTGAGAGTTTGGAACATTTTTAAAGGTAAATGTAAAGTGCTTTCACACTTTGAAATGTCACTATTGTTATGATTTCCACAAAGACTGACAATTTTTTAAAAAAAGATTCAAATTTCCGGTTATTACCTGAAAGAATGACCTGACAAGATTTCACATTAAAACTATTACTATTACAAATGACAAAAAAATTATTGACTAAACATTATTTTCTTTTTGTAGGCAACTCATACTTTAACTACAGAAAATGGCATTATCGCTGTATACTTAGTACCCATCACCCCCGCGGAATTACAGCCCTTTTAGCAAACAGTCCACAGTTGCTTCCAGCTTCCAAAGGGTTCTCATACCTCCATTTCACTGAGTAGTAACTTCAAGTGACTGTCTCCAGATGCTTTCCTCAGTTTTCCAATAGTTCCTTAAACCCATCACCAGCAGTAAAGCTTCTTTCAATGATTCTAGCTCCCTTGGCCATATGAGGACAAATCTCCTGGAATCCTTAGATAGCTGCAGGATGCATCTCTTCGACTAGTGACCATCTCCTTCCCACATCCTCAAGCAGCCTTTTCGCTCTGCTGACCACACAGAACATCTGCTGAGTGGCTGTGATATTTATTGCTTTGTAGGGAAGCTTGTAACCTGATCATAAAAATGGCTTCCCCTGCCTTCTTCCTTATGGCAAAGTGAAACACATTAACCTTGCATCCAGATAGAAATGCTGAGTAGTTACCTTTCATCCCAACTCCCTTTCAACTTAGAAGTAAATGGACATCTTACAGCACAACTATTTACAATCTGATAACAGCAGCAACTTTCTGGGACTTTGGGAAACTCAGGGTCTACTCATTGTAAACTCAGATGCTGCTGCCATTTACTCCAAGTGTAAATATCTTGCACCTTCTTCTTACTATATCAATCCAAGCCTTCCTTTGATCTCTAACAATCAAGTCATCCAGGCTTACTGTTAGGCAGCTGTTCAAGAAGGCACCTCACCACCACCTTCTCAAAGGAAACAAGGGATGGGCAACAAATGCTGGCTGAGCCAGCGAAGCTCACATCCTGTGAATGAATTTAAAAAAACTTCAGAACAGGTCACATGACCCACTTCATTTACCCTAAATTTAAAGCTACAGTCCCAAAATATAATAATTTTATAAATCTCATAACAGTATTAGGTGCTATAATGTAATGTAGATGTGTTTTTAATGCAATGATCATCACAGGGATCTGTGCTTTAAAGGCAAGTTGACCCTTACATTGACAGCCTTGTGTATTTGTTTACATGCATTATGGTGCTTTTCCAATGGAAAAACCACCATAGTGCAGTGAAAAATGCACCAAAATTTTCTATCAGCCTGTGCTTTCATCTTTATACTGTGATTTAATGATTTTGGCTGATTTTTTAAAAACTGGCTTGATGCTTAAAAAAGAAAATCTACAGTTGAAAATAATCTAATCACCTGCTCCCTCAAATTGATTGACAAGAACTCTGCTTTGCAAATGAAATGAATATCTTCTGTACTTTCCTTCCCAGAGAGCAGTCTATTGTTTGGACAGCTCAGGCCATTATCAATGCTTTGTTGAGCCCTGTGTTTCAGCACAGTTGGTGTTTTATTCATCTGAGAATGAATGACAGTTTCAAGAAGTTGCTCTAACATATTGTCCTTTTGATGGGGGTTCTGATTTGTTGGCACAAGCTAATATGCTTGCAAGCATTGCAGGGGTTTTTTCACATAGCGGAATGCACTTTCTCAGCATAAATGATATAAGAGGTCTTGTGATGCAGTGGGTAACAACCCTGCCCCTGAGCTAGAAGCTCTGTGTTCAAGTCCGACTCGAGGCCTTGATGACCAAGGAAGGTGAATTCACAACTCGGTCAAACAGGTTGAGCATCAACCTGTAAATCCTTCCAACATAAGCTGATGGCAAGCAGTAAGATTTGGAAGGATCCCTGGTCAGCTGTGTGATGGAAAGAAATCAGAGCCTCTACCAACTATCCATTGCTCCAGGCTACAACATGCATGTAAAAGTGTTGCCATACAAATCAGACTCTGGGGTGGGGGGTGCAGTTGGTTGGATGTCTGGTGTGGATCAGGTTGGTGCCAACAAGATGGGGGTTCAATCCCTATTCTGCTGGGGTGGATTCAGGAACTTCCCCCTTGCCCCTTGCCTGTGGTGGAGATCATGGCACTGTAGGTCAGGCCCGGCTTCAGGTAGAGAGCTGAAGAAGAAGATTAACCAAATAGAGGCTTTAATTAGATGATGAAAGGTTTATTTTTCCCAAGGAACGTAAAATATTTTCCATTTCCATGGAATCATAGTGTATAATGGGTGACCGGCTATGGAGGATACGTGGAGGGGCATAGAAGTGGCATGGGGTTACATGGGCTGGCATGGGGGCGGGGGGGTGCAGGGTGGTGAATGAGGGAGGTGAGGGGTGAAGTGCAGAGGGCTTTTAAACACTATTGGAAGCTGGGATACTTTGCTGCAGAACTGAGGTGGGTCTTCTAGCTGGGCCTCCTCCACACCCATACTCCTCACACACTCCAGTGAGGCTCGCAAACTGCGAACCTCATGTGAAAAGACACAAATGGTGTGTGAAGTTAAATGTGGGTTGGATGTGTAGCTTATGAGTTGTGAGAATGGGTAGGTCAGGTTTCCCAAGTCCAGAGAAAATTTCATGCAGTGACTTATAAAGCCTATGGTGAGATTGTTCCATCCTGCAAAAAGACCCTAATAAACCAAAGTAACACAAAAACAGGAACCAGGGAACATAACCTTTATTTCTTGCATGAGGGACTAAGACCTCAGCCTGTGTATTTATTTTGTAAAATATATACAAAGCTATGCTCATTGCTATCTATAAAAATTTCTAACTGGACAAAACCTAAAATGGCTGAATCTATGTCTGTCTGTAACTCCGAACAAAAGAAGTTATCTGATAGTGTCAGGGGAACTCACTCATCATTATCCCTGAAGAGCCACTAATGATTCTCTGTAGGCTGCACAGACCAAATTTAAAGAGAGCTATACAAAGACAAACTGCATTTCATAACTCAGCCTGGCCAACAGGAGTCTGCTTGTTTGCTAAGGCAAAGGGCTCTGCAACCTTCCTTTTAATTGTTAATGGTTGAGAGATTTAACAATCTTGGGAACCCAGATTGTCCTTTGACAAAGATAGCATGGAGAGGTGGGAGTCATGTGACATAGACCTTTAGCTTAATGAACCAGTAATATTGTATTGCTGAACTGCAAAGTCTCAGTCTGCTTTTTTTATCATCTAACTAGCAGCCTCACAGACAAAGATACCTGACCCCACCTGCACTGCTTCTGTTGGGAATTCTGTAGACAATGATTGCCTACAAGACTGATTCATCTCTGCATGCCTATCTCATTGTGTGAAGTCAATAACACTGGAAAAGTGAATTATCCAGTATCAGATTTCAGTTCACTGACCTCCATGAAGGAATAACTCACAGACTTTGATTCGGGATTTTGGAACCCATGTGAAACAACATTTATTTTCTCTGTGGTCTCTGCATTGTAAATCTTTCTTTTCTCTATCTCTTTTTCACTGTATGAATGCAAGGGAGGAAATGTGCTGACCCTTCTTCCATATTTTGAATAAACTAACCCTTTGAGTTCATCCTATCTCGAGTTTGATATGGGGTTATTGATAGAAAATTGGATCACACCCAAACCGAGGGGTTGGGAAATACGCCACCACTTATAAAGCAGGGAACAAATCAAAAACACCTTTCTGTTTAGGGATGGGTGGTGACAGGAGAAATTAGTTTAAATTAACGCGCCTCCTATCCTAACACTTGTCTAAGGTTCTGTATGTGAGGAATTTCATATCTCAGCTATTCCATTGGAATTAAACGATTCTGCCCAACAGGGAAGGATGGGGAATAAAGAAAGGTGAGGCCTCTTTGGTATTCTTGCACACCTGCTAGATGCTTTGATAAAAATATTTTAAAAATTCATTTATGGGATGTGGGCATCGCTGGCTAGGACAGCATTTATTGCCCATCCCTAATTGCCCTTGAGAAGGTGGTGGTGAGCTGCTTTTTTGAACTGCTGCAGTCCCAGTGGTGTAGGTACACCCACAGTGCTGTTAGGGAGGGAGTTCCAGGATTTTGACCCCCTTACCCACTATCTTTAATTGGCCCAGTGACAGTGAAGGAACAGCAATATATTTCTAAGTCAGGATGGTGAGTGGCTTGGAGGGGAACTTCCAAGTGGTGGTGTTCCCTTGTATCTGCTGCCATTGTTCTTCTAGATGGCAGTGATCGTGGATTTGGAACGTGCTGCCTAAGGGCCCTTGGTGAGTTTCTGCAGTTCATCTTCTAGATGGTACATTTTGCTGCCACTGTGTGTTAGTGGTGAAGGGAGTGAGTATTTGTGGATGGAGTGCCAATCAAGTGGGTTGCTTTGTCCTGGATGTTGTCAAGCTTCTTGAGAGTTGTTGGAGATGCACTCATCCAGGCAAGTGGAGAGCATTCCATCACACTCCTGACTTCTGCCTTGTAGATGGTGGACAGGTTTTGGGGAATCAGGAGGTGAGTTACTTGCTGCAGGATTCCTAGCCTCTGACCTGCTCTTGTTGCCACAGTATTTATATGAATAGTCCAATTCAGTTTCTGGTCAATGGTAACTCTCAGGATATTGATAGTGGGGGATTCAGCAATGGTAATGCCATTGAATGTCAAGGGGTAATGGTTAGATTCTCTCTTGCCGGAGTTGGTCATTGCCCAGTACTTGTCTGGCACAAATGTTACTTGCCACTTGTCAGCCCAAGCCTGGATATTGTCCAGGTCTTGCTACATTTGGATATGGACCAGCACATCTTTTGCTCAGTTTCTTGATAAAAAATGGTACATGGAACATAAGTATATACCAAACACACACTTATGTGTTTATAAGGCATAAAAAAAGCAAATATCAATCTCCGTGTTATTAAATTTGGTATGTATGGTCATGTGTCAATGTTCCTCCTGTCTTCATGCACTCTCAGCTTGATTACAGTTTATCGTCATTTCCTGTATGCAATGCCAATAACAATGATCAATAACAATGTAACAAATAAAATATAAGACTAGATAATCTAAAGCAATGGTTTTCGTTAATAATATTGTTTATAAGGTACAGTCCCAAAGTACACAAGTCTTCTGAGAACTCCACTCTACAATGACCCTGACATAGTGGGACAATGTGCTGTCCTGGCAGCGTATATGTCCAAGATGCCACTGGAAAAAGCTCAGAATTGATCACTCACATATTTTTGGCTAGGGATGGTACATGATGACTTAAGAAAGATGAACAGAAATACTTCAAAAATGGTGAATAAGACCCTTTTCTGCACAGGCCTTATAACAATCAATATTCTAGCATGTGGAAAGAAGTTAAGGCCTACATAACTTTGAAACCCATTGACAAAGCATGGTACCTTGGCCCAGGGGGCAGCAGACCCTTTTGCTGGAAAGGTCTACAACAACTTGCATGGAGAAGCTCAACCTCATGATGCACCACTTCTCAGAAAGGTTCAAGAAAATGAATTGGCTAGGGTATTCTAAGCACAACCCCCTTACCCACTATCTTCTAATTGGCCCAGCTGGGTAGAGTGTCCTTTGCAGTCACCATCGCCGTGATGCAGCCTGGGAAGAGTGTCTTCTGCAGTCACCGTCGCCGTGAAGCAGTCTGGGAAGAGTGTCCTCTGCAGTCACCGTCGCCGTGAAGCAGTCTGGGAAGAGTGTCCTCTGCAGTCACCGTCGCCGTGAAGCAGTCTGGGAAGAGTGTCCTCTGCAGTCACTGTCGCCGAGTGAAAAAAAACAAAGAGTGACATCACAGAAAAACACTAAGTTCATTGGTTGGTAAGTAACTGCTAGTTTGAACTACCTATTCTAAATTAATTTCAGATTAAAGGTGACTACTGGGGCCCAGGATTGGAGGCCTAACACTCCAGCTTCAACTCAGCAGAGAGATTGAGTTCCAGTTGATTTTAAAAAGTGTATTTTGAACCTCTATTCTAATTTGCTTTCAGATTTAAGGTAAATAGGAGAAATATTTTACAGATTGATAAACTAAATACCAGTAGGAAACTTAAAAACAAATTGAAAACTAACTAAATAAAATAGAGATGCAGGGCCAGGTGATGTGTTGTAGCTGCATGATGTAGGAGCTGGTGGACCCCATTGTGGTTCCTAGTGACCACATCTGTAGCAAATGTTGGCTGCTCAAGGAACTCCGGCTCAGAGTTGATGAGCTGGAGTCTGAGCTTCAGATATTGCGACACATCAGGGAGGGGGTGAGTTACCTGGACGCTGTGTTTCAGGTGACAGTCACACCCCTTAGATTAATTACCCTAAATTTGGCCAGTGGTCAGGGACAGGAGGGTGTGAATATGACTGAGGCAGGTAGAGGGATCCAGGAAGTAACACTGCAAGAGCCTCAGCCCTTGCCCTTATCCAACAGGTTCGAGATTCTTGCTCCGTGGATGAGAGCAGGGACTATAAGGAGGATGAGCAAACTGACCATAGCACCGTGGTATAGGGAGCCATTCAAGTGGGGGGAGAAAGGAAAAATGTAGTTGTAATTGGGGATAGTATAGTTAGGGGAATAGATACTGTTCTCTGTAGCCAGGATCGAGAGTCCCAAAGGCTGTGTTGCCTACCTGGTGCTGGGGTTAAGGATATCTCATTGGGCTGCAGAGGAACTTGGAGCGGGAAGGGAAAGATCCAGTTGTTGTGGCCCATGTATGTACCAATAGAGGTAGAACGAGGATGGGCGTTCTGCTGAGGGAATACCAGCAGCTGGGGGCTAAATTAAAAAGCAGAACCAAAAAGTTAATAATCTCCGGAATGCTACCTAAGCCACAAGCTAATTGGCACAGGGGCAGTAAGATTAAAGAGGTAAATAAGTGGTTCAAAGATTGGTGTGGGAGAAATGGGTTCAAATTCATGGGACATTGGCACCAGTACTGGGGAAAGAGGGAGCTATTCCATTTGAACGGGCTCCACTTGAATCATGCTGGGACCAGTGTCCTGTGAATTGCATAACTAAGGCTGTAGATAGGGCTTTAAACTAAATAGTGGGGGTGAGGGTTCAGTTGCATGGAAATATAAAAAATCAAAGTTAAATAAGAGAGTAAGAGGTCAGTTTAGTGACGAGGCTGATTGTTACCAAAAAGTGAAAGGGAGTGACAGTGTGTTTGAACGTCATATTGCACCAAAGAATCATATAAGAGTAGGGAAAATTGACAGTAGGGCAAACTTAAAGGCTTTGTATCTGAACGCGCATAGCGTTCAGAATAAAACTAATGAGTTAACAGTGCAAATGGAGATAAATAGGTATGATTTGGTGATAATTACTGAGACATGGTTACAGGGAGAACAAGTTTGGGAGTTGAATATCCGAAGGTATTCAATGTTTCGGACAGGAATGATTTTGGCACTGGAGATCAAGACGTAGAGTCAGTCTGGGTAGAAATAAGAAATAGCAAGGGAAAGAAGTCCCTGGTGGGAGTAATCTATAGGTCCCCAAACAATAGTTCAGCAGTAAGACACAATGTAAACCTGGAAATACTGGGAGCATGTAAGAAAGGCACGGCAATAATCTTGGGTGATTTTAATATGCATATAGGCTGGACTAATCAAATTGGCAAGGGTAACCTCGAGGGAGAGTTCATAGAGTGTATTAGAGATTGTTTCTTGGAGCAATATGTTTTGGAACCAACCATGGAGCAGGCTATTCTGGATTTGGTTTTGTGGAATGAGATGGGATTAATTAATGATCTCATAGTAAAAGATCCTCTAGGGAAGAGTGATCATAGCATGCTAGAATTTCAAGTTCAGTTTGAGAGTGAGAAACTTGAGTCCCACACTAGTGTTCTGGAGTTAAACAAAGGTAACTACATAGACATGAGGGTAGATTTGGCCCTAGTGGACTGGGCAGGAAGACTACAAGGTAGGACAGTTGATGAACAGTGGCAGATATTTAAGGAGATATTCAATTCCTCCCAAGTAAAATATATTCCAAAGAGGAAGAAAGATGGTAAGGGGGGGAAAAGCATCCATGGCTAAACAAGGAAGTTAAAGATAATATAAAGGCAAAAGCTAAGACATACAAATTGCAAAGGTCAGTGGCAGGCTGGAAGATTGTGAAACTTTTAAAGATCAACAAAGGGTTACTAAAAAAATAATAAAAAGAGCAAAGATAAATTATGAAAGAAAACTAGTGCAAAATGTGAAAACTGATAGCAAAAGCTTCTACTAGTATATAAAAGGAAAGAGGGTAGCTAAAGTGAATGTTAGTCCTTTGGAGGGGGAGACTGGGAAGTTAATAGTGGGGAACGCAGAAATGGCAGAGATGCTTAATCAATATTTTACCTCAGTTTTCATGGTGGAGGACACTAATACCACCCTAATAGTAGCAGGTAGTGCAGAGGGTATAGAGAAGGAGGAACTTAGAACAATTACCATCACTAGAGAAAAACTACTGAACAAACTATTGGGATTAAAGGGTGACAATTCCCCAGGACCTGATGGCCTACATCCCAGGGTCTTAAAGGAAGTGGCAGCAGAGATAGTGGATGCATTGGCTATAATATTCCAAAATTCCCTGGATTCTGGAAAGGTTCCAGTGGATTGGAAAAATGCTAATATAATGCCCTTATTCAAAAAGAGGGGGAGGCAGAAAGTAGGAAACTATAGATAAGTTAGTTTAATGTCTATCATTGTGAAATTGTTGGAATCCATTATTAAGGAAGTAGTAATGGGGCATTTGGAAAGTCAAAATGCAATCCATCAGAGTCAGCATGGTTTTATGAAGAGTAAATCATGTATGACTAATTTGCTAGAGTTCTTTGAAGATGTGACAAGCAAAGTGGATAATGGGGATCCTGTAGATGTAGTATATCTGGACTTCCAGAAGGCCTTTGATAAGATGCCACACAAAAGATTAATACATAAGATAAGATCACATGGAGTTAGGGGTAATATATTAGCTTGGATAGAGGATTGGCTAACCAACAGAAAGCAGAGAGTCAGGATAAAAGGGTCTTTTTCTGGATGGCAAGCTGTAACTAGTGGGGTGCCACAGGGTTCGGTCCTTGGGCCCCAACTATTTACAATCTATATTAATGGCTTGGATTCAGAGATAGAAGGTACTATAGGTAAATTTGCAGATGACACCAAAATAGGTGGGAAAGTAAGTTGCAATGAAGAAATAAGAAATTGACAAATGGATATGGACAGGTTAGGTGAATGGGCCAAAATTTAGCAGATAGAGTTTAATGTGGATAAGTGTGAGGTTATCCATTTTGGGCAGAAGAATAAAAAGGTGAATTATTATTTAAATGGAGAGAAACTTCAGAATGCTTCAGTGCAGAGGGATCTGAGTGTCCTCATGCATGAATCGCTGAAAGCTAGTTTGCAGGTACAGCAGGTAATGAAGGCAAATGGAATTTTGGCATTTATTGCTAAAGGAATAGAGTATAAAAGTAGGGAAGTGCTGTTGCAACTGTACAAGGCATTGGTGAGACCGCACCTGGAGTACTATGCACAGTTTTGGTCCCCTTACTTGAGGAAGGATGTAGTTGCATTGGAGGCAGTTCAGAGGAGGTTCACTAGATTGATTTCAGAGATTTGGGTCTTGTCTTGTGAGGAGAGATTGAGCAGCTTAGGCCTATACTTGCTAGAGTTTAGAAGGATGAGAGGAATTCTAATTGAGGTATATAAGATACTAAAGGGGAAAGACAAAGTAGACATGGAGCGGATGTTGCCCCTTGTGGGGCATTCTAGAATGAGAGGCCATAGTTTTAGGCTAAGGGGTGGTAGATTTAAATCAGAGATGAGGAGGAATTACTTTTCTCAAAGGGACGTGGAACTCACTACCTCAGAGTGCAGTGGATGCTGGGACGCAGAATAAATTTAAGGAGGAGATAGACAGATTTTTAATTAGTAACTGGTCAAAAGGTTATGGGGAGAGGGTGGGAAATTGGAGCTGAGGCCGAAATGAGATCAGCCATGATCGTACTGAATGGTGGGGCAGGCTCGAGGGGCTGAATTGCCTTCTCCTGCTCTAGTTCTTATGTTCTTATGTTAGCTGTTTCTGCTGCTGCTCCTTTTCCTCCAACAGTTCCTCTATCCCAATGAAACTGGCAATGATAGTACCCAATGATAAATAGATAGAGCTTACTGAGGGTAAGTGAGGCAAAAGAAAAATGAGAAAACTCAAACTGGAAACTGGAAACTCTCTGTAATTCAAACAGCACAATGATATACTGATCCTGTGAAGCAAAGACACTTTGTGAGTGTTACTTTGAATCCCGCTTCAGTCATCCTGAAAAACCAACCCTGTTTTACTGGTGCATTTGGAGATGTGCGAGACCTGCAAGATCATATTAAAATGACTTTGGAATCCTAATTTTATCATAGAATTCCCATTTGTAAGTATTCATGAGACCCATCCCTGTCTCAGGTGGGTGTCTTGACTGACGAGAAAAAAATTTTGTGGTTAAAATGGCAGCCGGCTGGAATGCAGTAGGAATGGATTAGCAAATACTGTCTATTGATTTTAACCTGTTAGGCAGGCAGGGTTAAAATCAGTCCTAGAGCTACAGGAAGTCAATAGGATCTGTAAACAGAAAGCAATCAGGTTCAGAAGTAGCATGCAGGATTAAAGTTAGAATGGTTTTGTTCATGTAAGGCAATCCATTGACATGTTCCCATTATTTTGTATTACAATATGAGAAGAGTTATATTAATTTTAATAACTGAATCCAATCATAATGTTGCTCTCTTTGTTCATATGCAGTTAAATGATTCATATCTGGTTTCTTCTTACCAAATATTTTCTCAGTCCACCTTTGAAGCAAAAGGATATGTAAAAAAGACACAAATATCCAGGTCAGATTACAAGAAGAGTCTCCTGTTGCACCTCTGGGTGGTTATTATATGTTAGGAAGTACAAGCACGTTGCTAAATGTACAATGTTCAGACCATTTATGTGAGTGACTAGCCCCATTGTGTCCATAAAATCCTGGGCAGGACCCTAAATTTGTAACATTTATACATATGCCACCTATTAAAAGATAAATATTGTGAATAATACCCTGAGCCTTTAGTGAATCTCATTTTATTGTCAAGAACCAAAATAGCTTTCAAAAAATGATGGAAATTTTGATTTTGTTTGATGTGTCTAAAATTGAGTTGTTTGAGATTCTACTCTGAGGATATAAAAAATAAAGGACTACTCACCAGTCACAGTGGATTACGAATCAATAAGTCCCAATGGTACATCTGAGTTGTATATGGATTAATAAATTGCTGGGACTACGTTACAATGTTGTAACACAATCAAGAGTTCAAATGATACCATAAATCATAAAAGGAAAGCTTATTGAGTTCACCCTGGCTCCAAGGCAATCCAGAATCATAATGACCTCTGCAATGCACCATCATCCATCCATTATTAAAATGGATTCATGTTTAGAATGACAGAACATGCATACATCCGCGTGGAGGAACGGTACACTCACTTACCACAGAAAGGCAGGTCACTTGATGTCATCAGATATGCTTTCATTTCCTTTGGCTGCTCATCTGCACTCAAGCCCCCACGCTCCAAAAGTCCTATATTGTGAAATCGTTTTAATTTTGTACTTAACACAAATTTCCCATCAGAGTTGGATAAAATGCATAGATGTTAGAAATAAATCAAAAGAGGATTGCGTTTGACTTTGTGCAATAGTGGAAAACCGGTGTTGGCAAGATGGTAGCCTGTTTTACTTCTCTCCTGACTTAATTTTCATTAACTTCAATGAAAATAAAAAAATTGGCAGAGATGTAGAACAGGCTGCTGATTTGTTTTTGTGCATTTTAACCTATTGCACAGTCAAAATCTACCCCAAGTCCTCAGACCTATCTATTCCAGCAAGGGCTTTATTTAATTATCTCCCAAGTCTACAATTTTAAAACATAAGAAAATTAATATTGCTTTCATAATGTTACTGAAGGTTATTGAGTGGTAATTACTGAGTTAAAAAAATGGCATGTTTCAAAATGTCTGTAATCATGCCTCTCTGAGGGCAAGAATTCACCTCTGCATGAGGAAATGTGAAAAAAAGTCAGAATTTCTGTTCCAGTTTCTAGTAGCGATATCAAATCGACATGGGAATTCCTGTTTCGCAGTTGAATTTGCATAAAATGTTAGCAGGAAAATGTAATGTAAAGCTATAGAAATATTTTTTAGCTACATTGTATAAATTATCAAAATGAAACAAGTAATGATTCAAGTGGAAGGGAAAGCCAATGCAGACATTTTTTTAAAAATTAACTCTGGGTGGAATTTTCCGTGCCTGCTGGCATCGAGCGTGTTTGGCAGCGAAAGCAGACAATATGGTGAGAAGGCCAAAAGTCAGTTTCACAGCACCGTGAAACCAGTTTGTAATCGTCCGCTCTGCCCGGTAATGGTGGGCTGCATTTTCTGCTTCGAATGTCAGGAGCTTCATTGTAATATATCTGCATAATATTATAAGCCAGCTAGCCATAACATCCGCCAACACTGGATCATCCGAGCATGTCATGGGCAAAACACACTGGTGCAGAACATGTCTTGACAAGTGTGACGTGCAGAAGCTGGGACTTACCGTCAGGGCCTTGCTCACATTGTGGACATCGAGGAGCAGAAGATGCTGGAGCCCAACAGCAATGGGCCCCTGGAGGAACGGCATGCTGGGTGGATTCTTATTGACATTATTCTACCGTGAAGCAGCTCACAGAAGGTGGAAAGATGCCGTTGAGGATCTGCTCAGTGTCTTGGTCATGGTCTGCAATGGATGATCATCGAGGAGGTGGAGAGAAAGGTCCAGCTGTGTTTGGAAGAGGGAGATGTACTGGGGTGGGAGAGGAAATTGTGTTGGGGCAGGGGTGGGCAGTAGGGGGTGGGGGTGGTGGTGAGGGTTGCAAGGGGTGGGGGAACAAAGGGATTGGGAGGAGCAGGAAGGAGTATGGGGGAGGAAGGGATAACAGGGGACAATACAGCAACTGGGGTGGTAGTTATAAGGGAAGGAGTTTGAAGGGGGGAAGGAGCCCAGAGAGGGGAAAGAGTCCGGGGAGGGAAAGGAATCTGGGGGAGGAAGGAGCCCGGAAAGGGCTAAGAGTATGGTTGGAGGAAGAAGTAAGGGTGGAGGAAGGGGTCAGGACCAAGCTGGGGGGAAAGGAGTCCGGTGAGGGTTGGCGGGAAAGGAGTCCAGCAGGGGGGCCAAAGGAGTCGGGGTGGGGAGGAGTGTCTGGGGTGGGGGAGGAGTTCAAAGGGGTGAAGTAGTTCCGAGGGGGAAAGGTTCCAAGGAGGGAATGAGTTTGGGCAGGAAGGAGTCTGGGGTGGGGGTGGGGTGGGGGGCAAAGTCCAGGTGAACATGCAAGGGACGGATCTGTGGAGTCTGCCTCCCAGAGAGGATAACTGCCTCCCAGGGAGCAAACTGTGGGTGTGCGTGGTAGGAGGGAATGGTGAGAATGACCGAGGGCAGAGTGAAATGATAGGTTGGGAGGGTGAGGATATGATGGTAACGGTAGAAAGGACATTGAGGGTTGTTGCTGGGGACTCGGAGGCAGACAAGAAACCTGGGGATGGGAAGGAGGAGGTCAGGGAGGTTAACGTGGATGGGGGTGGGATGTTTGGGAAGGTATGGAGCATACACGTTCACCCGGACATCCCTGAAGAGAAAGGTTGTGGCTGCTAGGTGGTGACATTGGGGAGGTGGAAGGTGATGCCAAGAGGGTCGACAATGATGGGGGAAAGGGAATGGGTGACCGGGGGAGGGGAAAGGACGGGGGACCTCAAGCACAAGTGTACTATTGCCATGCTTGTTAAATCGAAAGTGAAATGAGACTCGAGGTGGGCGAGAACAGGTGCTGCATGGGAGTATGATCAGTGAGTGCGTGGAGATGCAGGTCAGCTCAGATGGACAACTGAAAGTGAACCCCAGCAGACAGCATTGAATTTGTTCAGGACATTGAGATGAGTGTGATGCGGGAAGGATCTGCGTGAATGAGAGAGTGCTTGCTTGAGTCTCCAAAAGGCCCTGCCACACACACACTTCACCCTCCAGAATCACTCATAGGCCGACTGTGTGTAGCTGAACTGCTAGTTGGGGTGGTGGTGGGGGTGGAAGGGAATGCAGGGGGCTGACTCGTGAAGCCTGTATATGAAGCTGAAAGACACCATTACACATTATTCAGTGAAAGTGAATATATTTTCAGATTGTAAAGTGACAAAATGTGTTCACCTGTACAACCAAATGTGATCAGAATTTCTTAACCTTTCTGTGCCTTAGACTTCTAGGTGCTGCCCTGACATCTACAGCAGGGATGGAGACAGCCTGTGCAATGGTTGGCCCTATTGCCTCTGGTGATTTCGGCGTGCGCCTCTGGAGAGCCGAGGCCTCAGGGGCCCCTGCTTTCTTTGGCTGTCTTCCTGAGGGCCAGCTGCTCCCTCTGCGGTGACAGAGGACAAGGTTGAAGGGGGTCACAGGCAGAGGGGACTCAGAGGGAGAGGACAGCCTCTGAGATTCCTGAGTGGATGACCCAGACATGACCAGCTGCCGCTCCTCCTCCCTTCGGGTGCCCGATGGCCCCGGCCTGACTCATTGAGGGGAAAGAGCACCTGGGGGGATGTCAAGGTGCCCCGTTTACCTCTCGTGTTGCCACTGAAGAAAGTTACCCATGGCTATTGTGATGGAGTGCAGGTCTGCACACATCTCTACATTCTGCTGGACCGGGGTCTCCATGGCATCCAGCATCCTTTCCATGGAGACCTACATGGATGCACATGTGGGCACCACTTCATCAGAGAGCAGGCGAACGCACTCCTCCAACTTGCAAGCCACTCTTTTGAGGGCTTCCAACAGCTCTGTGTGATGTTCTCCCTTCTTCTGCTGACTCTTCAGTATGAATTGGAAGGCCAAATCCAGAGGCTCATCATCTGACTTGGACTCCACAGCTGCCTCTTCCCCAGCAGTCCTCCGAGTGCCAGGAAGCTCGGCTGAACTTGTCTCCTCTTGCTGTATTCACATGTCCATGCGGTGATCACCAGATTGTGAACCCAAGCCTGCTCTAGACCTAGATCCTACCAAGGTGTGTGCCTCTGCGCTGGTGGAGGGTGTGGGTAAGTGCTGTGATGGGTCTTCCAGGCTGCTTATTTCCAGCTCTTTGAGTCCTCTTGGCTGGAGGTGAGGATGTGGATTGAGCTGAGGGACTGGCTGGCTGAGGGTGTCAGTCACTTGACAGGGCTCCTTGTGAACCAAAATAGAGATAATTAGTGGATGGCAGCAGAGTCAAAAGCAGGAGAGAGAGCACTCATTGTTGTGCTGAGAGAGGGATAATGTGGTGCAGGTTCCTCATCTGGGTGTTCACCATCGACCTCACCATCGCCGCAGGCAGGGTCTATGTCCTCACCAGTCAGCACAATGGCACACTCCTCAAAGTGAGTGAGGGGCCTAATGTGGACCACTCCACTCCTGGTCTGGGACCTCCCCCTCCTGTTGTGAGCCAGCTTCTCCTGCTTGAAAACAGATGGAGAGAGTCTGAACAAGGCACATGGCACTGCATGGAATGTTTGTGTGGTGAGCGGAGCCATGGATGGAATAAGGACACGAGCTCAAGAGGATATGAGCCTGATGGAGATGTGAGGGTGTGTGTGAGAGTTAGTAGTGTTGTCCCATGAGCTGTGAGATCCCAGTTAAGTGTGTGAGTTGAGAGTGATGAGAAGTGTGACTTACCCTGGCAGAATGGATGAGACCATTTATCCTCTTTTGGCACTGGGTGGCTGTTCTCTTTTGCAGGGTGTTGGCGCTGACCATTGCTACCACCGCCTCCCATGCTGGATTGGTGACCTTGCCTGCTGGTCTTCACCCAGAGCAGGGCTGGAGGATATCATGGTGGGTCATCATGGCATCCAAAAGACGCTCGGGGACATAACATTAAACTGGGGTCTTTGGGGGGGGGGGGGGGGGGGGGGGGGGGGGGGTGGCGGTGGGGTAGGGAGGTGCTGTGTGTGTGTGTGTGTGTGTGTGTGTGTGTATACGCGCGTGTGTGTGTGTGTGTGGTGCCTGTAGTCTTCTTGCCTTTCAGGGCCATATCGTCATTGCAGCAGTCTTGAGCTGGAAATGCTGAGAGGTGTGCACGGACCTGCACTTTAAATACAGTGCCCAGCGTGGGGAAGTGGCGAGGTCGCAGCGTGGCAGGCGAATGAGAGCCCATCCGCAATCCAAGCGGCATCTTTCCTGGGAATGCATGATTAATGTGGAGGGACAAAAACAAAAATTGCTGGAAAAACTCAGCAGGTCTGACAGCATCTGTGGAGAGAAAGACAGAATTAATGTTTCAAGCTTGTATGACTCTTCTTCAGAACTGATGCGGTGAGATTGGGACAATATGGCGTGAAAAGCTGCCATTGTGGCTGGTGGGAAAAATGTTCCGTTTACCACCCGCTACCACACTTGGTGCAAATCTGGGACGATTTTGCCCTCTCTGTGCCTGTGGAATTGTCCCAGATTTGCACTAAATGCCATAGTTGGGGTGAAAAAAAAGTTTATACCTGCTGGCTGAAATGGCAAAATGCAATTTCGTGCCGTATCATCCCAATTCTGCCTCATTAATCATACATTCCTAGGAAATATGCTGTTTCGATGATGGGCAGGCTCTCATTTGCCTGCCAAGCCGTCACCTCACTGCTTCCTCACGCTGAGTGCCATGTTTAAAGTGCAGCTGCATGCACACCTCTCTAGCCCAGTACTGCTGCAGAGAAGACATGGCCCCAAAAGACAAGATGATTGCTGCCCCCTGATACAGTGATGCATCTCTGGAATGTCTTTTGGATGCTGTGGATGTCCTCCATGATGTCCTGTACCCCCACTCTGGCCGCAGGAGGTCCAGCAATCCCATCACTCTGGCTTGGTAGGCGATGCTAGTGGTGATCAGTGCCAATGCTACACAGAAGAGGTTGGCCATCCAGTGCAGAAGGAGGATGAATGATCTCATCTGTGCTGCCAGGGTATGGTAACCATCTCATTACTCTAAACGCTCACAGTCAAGCCCATCATGCATTCACTGGCATCTCACTCACAACCAGCTCAAAGGATATCACCACTCACTCTCTCGCACATACATTTCACATCTCTCATCTGGCCTCATCTCCTCTGGATGCTGTCCCCCCAGCCTTCACCATCTTGACGCCACCTGGACAGATCAACTTGTGCCCCCACACACCCTGGGATACCCCGCTTCCTTAGTACAGCCCTCACCCTGCAGCATCTTCCCTTGCCTGAGGCCACTTCTCTACACAACGAAGACCTAGCCCTGCAGCTTTTGAAAAGCCATGCCCGCGTTATGGCTGGTCTGGTAAGTCAAGATCTGCCTGTGAGGCCCCCTATGCCTGAAAAGCCTGGTGCTGATGACTGCGAGTGATCCCTGAGGCAAGGTAGGCAAACAAACCTCAAAGTCCCGAGTGAAGTGCAGCCTGCCAGGTGCATGTCACTTATGTACAGTTGTGAAACACGTCAGCATGCAATCATGCCGACATTCTCAGATGATATTGCTTGGGGGGCTGATTCTGGCGAGCTGGGCTTACACTGATATGCAGATGCCTTACAATGAAATTCCTGACGTATGAATGTGAAATATGGCCCACCATTGACGGGCAGAGGGGACAATTGCAAACTGGTTTCATGAAGTTTTGAAACTGATTTTTGGCCTTCTCGCCATATTGTCCACTCACACTGCCAAACATGCCCACCACCAACAGGCACGGAAAATTCCACCCCCTGTTTTTATAATTGTAATTATTGCATGTTGAGAGGTAGTAATATTGTGACTTGGCATTAATTGAGTGGGTGTTAACTATTCAGCTGACTCCTGGGTGTATATGTTGTATATTTTCTGACCATTTGCTGCTTCTTAATGAATACTTAATATACATGGGCAGATGCACTGTCCTAGATTTATTCTACTCTCTGGGCAGCACCTCAAATCTTGGCTTTTTAACACAGACGTTAATTTGTTCATTTTAAGTATATTTACATTTCTGAAAAACAGAAAGAGAGGCTTAGTTTGAAAATATTTATTCATATGAGAACTTCAGATGGTCAGAATGTTTAAAGCATTCTCCGGTATTTCTAATGCACGTTCTGCAAAAGCCAGTCTTAGAGGCAGCAGGAGACCACAACTGGACAGTTCTAGAAACACAAGGTGATTATCAGCAATAAATATCAGCCACCTCAACAGGGATTCAGTCTCAGATTTGTGTCAGCTGCAACCCACACAGCAGCACCTGGATGCCAACAGCACGAGACTTCACTCAGTTCAGACAGCACACAGGTCACTGCTGCATTACTGAAGGAACAGGTGCTTCCATTATGCAGACATAAGTTCAACAGTGGCTTGGAGCACCAGTTGGAGCAGGGAAACTGATTTTGCCTGTTGTATAGTATCCTCAGAGCACAAGGCACCAATGATTCCAATCACATCACCATCTGTGCACCTGAAGAGAGGATCCCTTCCTTTTATCAACAGGCAGGGTCACTGCTTTCTGAACATTCATTAATGATGGTGCCAGATGCCTGCAAAAAATAAATACTTAACTTTTTTATTCCCTGTCTCCCTGACTGCTCCTTCTCGGATCCTCAATCTAAGCAGGGCTAGTTGCAGGGCTTGAGGCATATTTGTCCTAAGCATTGCTGTGATTTGGCATCAGCCAAGTGTAGTGAGTGCAAAATAAAGTAGGAGGTATCCTTACATACATCCTTCCTCATTTAGGAGGAGGCTCCATGCTGGTTGTGTCAGAAACCAGGGGAGTACCCCATTGATCAATTTTCTAGGATGTCCATAGGGCTCCTATTCGACTTTCAGGACCCAATAGGTGGGGCATTAGCCATGCATACACCATCTATCATACATAGATAGAGCAGCCTAACCAGCAGTTCTTAAATGGAATCCCTGCAGGCAATTCAGAAATAGGTTAATTAAATAAAAGCAAAATATTGCCGATGCTGAAGATCTAAAATAATAACAGAAAGTGCTGGAAAAGCTCAGCAGGTCCGGCAGAGCCTGTAGAAAGAGAAAGAGTTAACGTTTTGAATCCAATATGACTTCTTCGGAACACAGGTTAATTAAATATTTTGAATGATTTTTGTGAGGTAGAATGAGCATTATTATTAGTAAACATACTATAATAAAACAGTTTTGATGAAAGCTTATTGAATATGCTAACGCCTGCCCAGATGCTACCTGACCTGCTGATTATTTCCAGCATTTTCTGTTTTTGTTTATTATGCTAATAAAACATGTCAGTACTTCCTCTGTACCTATGCGTGGACAGCGCTGCAATGAGTGATTATAGCAATCAGTGCATTCCCCATTGGTGAAGTGTTCATAAGACTGACAAGGGAAAGCAATCAACGGACAATGATTCTTGATAGAACTGATATACAGAAAAACTGCTCTGATGTGATCACAGATTAGATACTTGTACACTGAAAAAAAGAGAGACATTTGTGAGCAGGGACAGCATTCTGTTGTATCACCATTACTTTGAAGCTTAAACAACTCGATAAATTCATCACACTCTATTACTTAAAATTACTGTACATTGTACATTTCTTTTGGAAAATTACTTTAATTTGTCAAAGGAAACATAGGAGGACATTTGCTGTGGGAAGACATTTTTCGAACAATTAAACTAATAAATCATGATTTCTTGTATTATTTATTCTACTTTGAATTTGCCTAAGATAGTGAGCTATGTAAAACTCAAAAGAGAAAATTCTCTGAGCTGAGGTAGTAATAGAAATACCTTAATTGGCCTTAGCACCACTGGGCTAGTGAGAACAAGAAAGACAGGGTTGCTACTCCTGATCGCCATCTAGCTGGGAAGTGTATGTGTATGAACATGTGAGAAGATATGGGCGAGAAAAGAATCAAACACAGCTACGTTGTCCTCCATTAATCAGATAGTCTGCTTACACTCGATACCCAGGGTCACACCCGAAGAATAAGCACTTGGGGGCTGACATACCTTGGAAACTACACCCCAAAAGAAGAGGAGGGTTGATAATTGGAATAAATTCTGATGATAATATATTCCTTTGTTCAAAAATGACTTCTGAATTATAATCAAATATTTTAAAACCATCACTTCTCAAGGAGAATTAGGGATGGGCAACACATGCTGGCCCACATGCCTTGAAGCAATAAAAATAAATAAATAAGATATTGACTAATTTCAATTGGTCAACAAGATCTCCATTTACAAAATGATTTGAGAAAATGTTGATATTGTATCCTTCTAGTATTAGTAAATGCCTATATGTCCTTCAAACATAAGCAAGCTATATGATTCCTAGATATTAAATCTTTGTTCAAACCAACCCATGTCTAGTTATGCGAATAAAAAGTAAAATGAATAAGAAAGGCAATAGAAAATAAAAAGGATTGATCACAATGAAAGATGCAAAAGAAAAGTATAAAGATAAATAAAAACAGAAATGGAAAGTAATGTAAAGAAAATAAAATACCTATAGAAAAGAAAAACAAATAGAAATGAGAGTAATAAAATTAAAACCTGAAAAAGGATGTTTGTGATTACATAAATGGATATAAATGGATTGCATGATACATGTGAATTTTATGGGCAGGATTTTTTGACCCTGACACTGGCGGGCATCATCATGGGGTGGGGTGGGAAAATTTGGAGAGCCATTAAAAGTCAATATCTCTCCAAATTTCCATGTCCTGCCTACGACAATGCCCACTAATGTCGGGGCCAGAAAATCCTAGGGGTATAATTTATCCTTGTATCCTATGTAATCACAATTACATCTCAGCCCTTATGTTCCAAATTGTGAATAATTGGTCTGTAGTAAGTGCAGTAACAAGATCTAGTGGTCAAAATTTTGCCCTAGCAAAACTGGAGTCAATGGGAATCAGGAGGAAACTCTCCGCCTGTTGGAGTCATACCTAGCACAAAGAAAGATGGTTGTGGTTGTGGTTGTTGGAGGTCAATCATCTCAGTTCCAGGGCAGGAGTTCCTCAGGGTAGTGTCCTAGACCCAACCGTCTTCAGCTGCTTCATCAATGACCTTCCTTCCATCATAAGGTCAGAAGTGGGGAAGTTCGCTGATGATTGCACAATGTTCAGCACCATTTTTGACTCCTCAGATACTGAAGCAGTCCATGTCCAAATGCAGCAAGACCTGCACAATATCCAGGCTTGGGCTGACAAGTGGCAAGTTACATTCACGCCACACAAGTGCCAGGCAATGACCATCTCCAACATAGAGAATCTAACTGTCGCCTCTTGACATTTAATGGCATTACCATTGCTGAATCCTGGGGGTTACCATTGATCAGAAGCTGAATTGGATGAGCCATATAAATACTGTGGTGACAAGAGCAGGTCAGCGGCTAGGGATTCTGCAGTGAGTAACTCACCTCCTGATTCCTCAAAGCCTGCCCACCATCTACAAGGCACAAGTTAGGAGTGTGATGGAATCTTCTCCACAGTGCAGCTTCAACAACACTCAGGAAGCTTGACACCATCCAGGACAAAGTAGCCTGTTTGATTGGTACCCCATCCACAAACATTCAGTCCCTCCACCACTGACACACAGTGGCAGCAGTGTGTACTGTCTACATGATGCATTGCAGGAAATCATCAAGAGTCTTCAGACAGCTCCTTCCAAATCCACAACCACTACCATCTAGAAGGATAAGCAGATAGATGGGAACACCACCACCTGGTCCACCCCCCCACCACCACCCTCCACTCCTCCCCCACCAAGTCAATCACCATCCTGACTTGAAAATATATTGTCGTTCCTTCACTGTCACTGGGTCAAAATCCTGGATCTCCCTCCCTAATAGCACTGTGGGTGTACCTGCACCACATGGACTGCAGCGGTTCAAGAAGGCCCCACCACCTTCTCAAGGGCAATTTGGGTTGGGCAATAAATGCTGGCCTAGCCAGTGATGCCCACATTTCATGAATGAATAAAAAAACTTCAAGCTTGTTTGGCTTTGTTGATGTAAACTGTACCTGCTTTAACTAAAGTGAAAACAAAATATATCAAAACCAATAAATCATACCACAACAGTGGAAAGATAATCTAAAATTTACTGTTGGCAATATTAATGGGGGAATGCTTATCGCATTTATATGTCATACTTTGTCTACAATTATAAAGGGTTATCCAAATATATCTGGTGATTGTCTGCCAATATTGCTTCACATATGGAAAACTCTGGTGCATTATTTGATTCTCTTATCCACAATGTTGTTAATAATAGCAAATTAAGTAACCTGGACCTGACTTTTTTGACGTAGCATAGGCAGATGTTTACACTATACTAAAACATTTGGTGTATATTTAACATACATTTTTTTGTTATATGCAGGGACAGTGGAATTCTATGCCAAAGATGACAATTAACTTAAGAAGTATAATGCAGATTGTAATATACTGGATTAATATACGGGAGTTTTGTTTTATTTGTCTCTGGGCAGGAGCAGGAAGAAACTTTGCAAAACTTTTCCTCAGGAAATATAAGGGGTGGGTGGATGCATGACACTTTATCGACTAATTTTTTTCCCTTCAATGTTTCCTTATGTTCCAGTCAATGTGAAGTAAAAGGAGCCTAGAATAACCTTTAATGAAGTTTTGTATAATATTCATTAAAAATTGTAAAATTCAGTAATATGCAATATAATCATATGTTCTTGAATCTATAAAATCCTTCAGGAATAACACTTCTTCTCAGTCTCATGTAACTGAATCAATCATTCTTATTTAGGAACTCAAAGTTTTGCATAATAAAATATTACCTGAGGATAAAATGGGCCGAGCACAACCGGGTTGGTCTTTCCCACCATTTAGGTAGAAATCAATATGCCCAACTGGTTGAGAAATTCCAAAGCCTGTAAATCACCAAAATCATACATGAATACTGGATTAGTTAGTGGCTAGAAAATGAGAGAAAGGAAACAGACACACACACCAGTACTGAATATCAGGTTTTGAAATGATATCAAAGATTAACAACTGAAATTTTACAATTATCTGCCTACTATACAGCATTGGTTTTCCGTGTTGTATTCTGTAACTATCATTTATTTCTGGAGTTGAGGTTGCTGTTTGATAGCTTTGAAGTCTGAACTGCCACCATTATGGAAATACAGGTCTACAAACGCAGCGATACAGCTTTTCAAGAGCTCATGACTTACAGAACATGGTTTGGATCAACCAAGAGTTATTGGCCTCCATTTCCCTCTCGGATACTTTAGTTACCACTGTTCCTGGGATTTTCTGGTGAAAGATGCTGGTGGGCCCAGGATAGCAGTGGTAAATGGTCTGGATGTGCAGAAAGGAAGGGACAAGATCATGTAGAATCCCCTGTTCCCTCCAGTCTAGCACACCATTCACTTACCTGAATGGAATGAAGATTGAATGGGTTCTCTAATGGATGAGCAATCCATTTTATCAGATTACCATACAGGTTGAAGGCAAATATGTACCCCAATTTCTTCTTTAACCAAAGATACTGCGGTCTTTGCTGTTGCATGTTCTGGCACACAAACTTCCCTGATATGAAAAATGCTAAATGTGATCTAGGCTGTACTGAGGGGAGGAGAACAGTATTTTTCATACTCACAATCAGAATCACTGTGAATGGCTTCAACAAAGATTGCATCACTAGGGTCAAGACGCTCATTGACACTTGCCTTTGAAAACTTGGGTCCAGCGGGATCTAAACCTAAAAAAGAGAAATTAGGATAAGAATGAGATATTTTAAAAAGCTGGAGCTATTATTGTTTTTCCAGGTCCATGGGGGAAGGGCAAATATTTTAATTGTATTTAATTACATTGAACATACACTGAAGTTGGCCATTCAGCTTACAGGCCCATGTCAATGTTTATGCTCTGCTCTTGCTTACTCCCATCCATCTTTCATGTCACTGCATTAACTTATCCTTCTATTCCTTTCTTAATTGTGTTTATCTAGTTTTCCCTTAAATGCATCAATGCTAGTCACCTCAACTACTCCCTCTGGTAATGAGTTCCATATTCTAACCATCTCAAGTTTTTCTCAAACTCCCTAATGGATTTATTAGTTACTATCTTATATTTATGATCCCTAGTTTTGGTCTCTCCCACAAGAGAAAACATCTTTACGTCCACTCTATCAGGCTGTTTTATGTTTAAGGACAACAGTGTCTGTCTCTGTGACAGGCTTTAGTGAACTGACTGTTAAGATGTCTGCATCCAGAGAGACAGCCTCACATGACAACAGAAAGCCAGATGTGATATCAGACTGATTACATTTCAAGACCCAAACATTCCCCTTTTCACATCGAACTGAGGTACAAACATCCCCCTTTTCCTAGCGAACAAAAGACGCATTTGCATGCAGGATCCTATGTGACTGTCAGTTACCCAAGTTACCCACTATACACCCAATATTCACATGCATTAACAACTGTTTGTTTTACCAGTCAGTCACCCCACATGCATTGCATACATAGGTGGAATTTTCCCATCCTGCCTGTGTCTGGTTTTGTGGCAGGCGGAATCGGAGAACCCAGCGACAGGCCAAAAGTCAGAAATCCACTAGTGTGAAAATGGTTTGCAATTCTCCTGATGGTGGGTTAATGGTGGGTCAGTTATCTCACTGACTAATGGTGTGATCACCATTTGCATTCATTAACATCTCACGAGTGCTCATTAAAGCAGCTGCTCGCCAGAATATTGTCAGGCCTTCCAATCTTCCGTAATGCCAGTGGGAAGAGGGATGTCGTGTACAAGTCAGACCTCAGTTTGCTCGTAATTTCGAGGTAGGTACAAGGTACATAGCCTACCTGCCATAGCACTGCGCCGGTCATGTTACGATGAACGCCACATTGCTAGGCCTGTAGGGTTGGTTTGCTCCTGTTCTTTTCCTATGTTGTCCTGAAGAACATCACTGTGCTGTGGTACTCATGCAGGCCTCCACTTTCAGATAGTGACCAGCACTGTGGCCAGGGTTGGGGAGTGCAGGGATCTTCTACTCCCGGTGGCTGAGACAGTTGTCTACAAGGACACCACTGTGCAATGGTGGTCAGGCAGAACTGCACTTTCAGAAACTAGCACTTCAACTGGGGTTGGGCTATTAGGTAAGGGTGGGGATGATGAACATAAGGTGGGCAATGGGGAAGAAAGGCTGTTGAATGACAGTGGGGGGGAGGGGAGAACATGAGAGGGGCAAAAGGGAGGGTGGGCTGTGGAATGGCAGTGGAGGGGAAGGCGAAAACAAGTGGGCCGATCTGAGGTTGCCCTCTAATCTCTTGTTGCTGCAGGAGTGAGCAGGAGTCTGCTCAGAAAGAAAGGAGGAAGACGTCCTTGCGATGAAAGTTATCGAAAGCGAATGGCTTCATTAGCACAGTTAAAGGGCTACTCAGAACTCAGTGGCTTCACGTCACATTCGCTGCATCTCAACAGTAACACATGAATTTAGCATTTGGGAACACAGGTGATAGTGAAGGAGGCACAGCTGTATTATATATGATATTCCATTAATGAAGGCCTATCACCTATTCACCAGATTTGACATTCCTAATGGATCAAAGGGCATCCACTCATTGACTACGAGCAACTGGTTAGTCATTATTATACCACATCAGATAACGGATCACAGAGGTAGGTAAGGTCACTTATCTCAATTAAAACTTAGCATCCCACACAGGGCTCAAAATGTTACATATCTACAATATCATCTTGGTCACTTGATGTATATGTTAATGTCTCAGGGACAAGGTGGCATCAGCTACCATGCAAGTAGAGCAGGAAAACCTATGGATCCTTAACAGTTTAATTTTCTGAGCTTTACTTTCTTGCCCTTTGAATCATTACTGACTTCAATGTTTCCTTTCAGAGAGAAGGCAAAAGCACCTATGGATTCAGGGCTCAAGCTGCCCATGTCAGGGTCCAAATGCAATGGAGGAGGCGAAAGAGGGAGAGGTGACATTGTGCTCAGCTCCAGCAGGAGGCCACTAAGGGACATGGTCAAGCGGAACCAGAGCATGATCAGGAGCGTCAGGAGGAGAGACCCAGACAATGGGGGTGACTCACCAGACCTAGGGTTTATCATCCAAGAGTCTCCTATTTGCAAATGAGCGAGAGGCAATGCTGTGCACCTCTGGGCTCGTCCTGAGCTTTGGCACATCACATATGCCACATTCTTCACGAAGACCTGACACCATGTGGAGTTGCCAGTGGCTTTGAAGGTGACCATAGCGCTCAATTTCTTTGCCTCTATGTCTTTCCAAGGATTAACAGGGAACCTGTGCAGTATCTCTCAGTCCACAACACATTGATGCATAAAGGAGGTCACAGATGCCCTTTACAGGAAGGCCCACCATTATGTCAGGTTTGCTCTGGACGAAGATAGCCAGGCTGCAAAATTCACCAGCTTCTCCGCCATCTCAGGCTTCCCAAGAGTACAGGCTGCAATAGACTGCACCCATGTGGCTATACAGGCTCCATGGTAGCAGCCCCTAATGTTTATAAACCGCAAGGGCTATCATTCCATCAATGTACAACTGGTGTGTGATCATCGGAAGCACATGATGCACGTTTGCGCATGGTACCCTGGGAGTTGCCATGAGTCCTACATCCTGAGTCACTCCCAGGTGCCTGAGATTTTCAAGGGACTATTGCATCTGCAGGGATTGCTGCTTGGGGATAAGGGGTACCCACTGAAACGCCGACTGATGACACTGGTGCGTCACCCTCATAGTTGTTCTGAGCAGAGGTACAACACTGCTCACAGCTTCACATGCTCCCCTAAAGAGCAGACCAAAGGGCTTCTGAAGATGCCCTTCAGATGTTTGGACCACTCAGGTGGCTCACTCCAATACAGTCCCGGCAGGGTTTCCCGCATTATCACAACGTGTTATGCCCTTCACAATCTGGCAATGCAGAGAGGTGACCCCCTGCCAGGGGATGAACTGGAGGAGGATGAGAGCTCAATGGAAGATGAAGATCCCGAGGCCCAGGAACCTCAGAAGGCTGCTCAGGGTCAGTATGAGTGTGATCACGCCATGGAAGAAGGAAGACGTGGGAGACTTGCCCGTGATACGTTAATTGTTGACAGGTTCCAGGAAGAGTAAAGTTAAGTGAGGGTATATTGCCACATCTCTTCTAGCCCTCAATTCCCTTTCATCTCAAGGGATGTCCACCCACTTGCAGTGAGAACGAGTCCTGCATTCACACTTCTGCGTTTTGGCCTGATGAATCACCAGGCCACGATCTTTGCTTTTGTCTGTGGGGCCCTGTGAGTGAGCTCACTCTGGGAACTGAGAGTCCACTTAGGGGCAAGAGCGATGCAAGAGAAGACTTGAAGCCTTTGCCACCATTTAATGATGCAAACACTGCTGTGACTGAAATGTGGATACGCCTAGTGATCTCCTTCTCCTGTGCATGTCTTGTCTTCTGATACTACCACTGAGGAGACACAAATGCTGCTAGAATATCAATGTTGATGAGCTGCCCTCAGTCAAAGGTGTTCCTTGAGGAAGGGTGAGAAATGCTTCCATCACACACTTCAAATGAAGATATAAACACATGTCCTGATATCACACAAGGTTCAGAGACTATTTGTACTGAAGTTAACATCACAGGGATGTTAATCTCACAGAGGGACACTATCACTGAATGGGAGGATGGTTGAACCTCGACATAAGAGGATTCCAAAGTACAAAATCACAACACCTTCAGTTGCCCAAAACATTCACATAAACATCAAAAGTACTCAAAAAAATGCAATTTCTTTACATGTATACCACATTCGTGACTCAAAAGTGACATCAATTTTTCTTAACTTTCCTAACTCTACCACTACGCCTGGCTGTAGCCCCTCCATCCGCAGCAGAGGTGGAGGCAGCCTGCTGACTGCTACGTCCTGATGTCTATGATGACCTTGGTGGATGTCCTCTGGTGGTCCAAGGTCTGGAGGACCCCAGCCTGATAAGGGTCATCTGCTCAGGGGCTGAAGTGCCCTCGGAGGCCTTAGAAGCTGGAGTGGATGGGGTCATAGGCAGAGGGGGCTATGAACGGACGTACACTCTTGGGGTGTCCTCAGAGTAGACCCCCTGGGGTGTCTGGATGGTGCTCATCCCCTCTGTGGGTGCCTGAGGGCCCTGATCTGACTCCCGCATGAGATGATGCACCTGGAGGAAGGTCAAGGTGCCTCGTCCCCATGTCACCCACATCTTGATAGTGACCACCAGGGTGTGTGGCCATGAAGTGCAGGGCCAAGCACAAATCTGGTAAAATCTGTTGGACCAAGGTCTCCATGGCGGTTGCCAGCCCTCCCGTGGTGACCTCGAGGCGCTTGCATGTCGGAGCCACGACATCAGACAGAATGTGGACGGGCTGAGTGACTGTCGAATCTCTGCCTGATGTCCTGTCGCCTGTCAATGCATCACTAGCATTGAGTTGGCGGCCACTTCCAGAAGCTCTTCATCTGACTTGGACTGAATAGTTGACTGGTCTCCAGCAGCCCTCCGAGTGCCAGAGACCTGTGCTGTCCTTACATCTGACTGCTGTGGGGACGTGTCAGTGAAATGTTCTCCAGAAAATAAGCCTGAGCCTAACCTACAGCTATGTTCCACCGACGTGTGTCTCTGAGCTGGTGGAGAGTGCATGTGAGCATCATGATGGTTCTTCCAGAGCTTCATCGTCAGTTATGGTCTTGGATCTCGACTGGCTGTGGGCCTCGATCTGCTGATGGTAGAAAATAGAAAATAAGTTCAGTTTCAGTTAATGAGTATGAGCTAGATGTGAGTAACTGTGAATGTCAGGATTTGATGAAATGATGGAGCTGTGATCTGTACTCGGTTGCTGTGAGAGATTGATCTCCCCCTCCCTACAGGAGTGATCCCTGTCCTCCCCAGCCAGCTCAGCTGCTGTCTCCTTGAGCTCAGTGAGGGCAATGATGTTGGCCATCTCTCCCCTGGTCTGCACTCTCCCACGCCTGTTGTGTGCCAGCTTGGCCTCTCGGAAGAAGAAAGATAGGGATGTGATGAGAAGGGATGGAGCAGAGGTTGGGTGAGATGCATGCCCCCTGTGTGTGGTGAGCCCTCCCCAAGAGGGCCAGAGGATGGAGTGTGAGCAAGATGATAGATGGTTTGGTAGTGATGTGAAAGTCTCCATTAGAGAATGAGTGTTGATATGTGTCCCCTGCTAATGGTTGTATGAGATCTGTGAAGAGAGTAGCCGCTTGAGTGCATGATGCCAAGATGAGAGTTTGATATTGGAGGGAGTTGAAGGATGACTTACCCTGGCAGAATGGATGAGACCATTCATCCTCTTCCTGCACTAGATGGCATTTCAGGCACAGTTGCCAGCCGTGCTGACCTGAGAGGTGAGGCTGGTGTGCTTCCTGCATGTTCCTTCCCTGGGACACAGGACATGCTTGTGCGTCTGCACTTCTCTGATCAAGGCCTGGAGTACCTGGTGGGTGAAGCGGGGTGCTGCCTTCTCGTTGAGGCTATCGGCCTTTGTCTTGTGGCTGGAAGACATCTCTGCATGTGTCCTGAAGACAGATGGGCTGGACAGAGTGGGACTGGCATTTAAATGTGGCACCCAGACCTTTGACCCTGCCAGCTGACGGCGGGTGGACAAATCAGCTCCCAACCCACCAGAACTGATACTCACCTGTGCATAATTAATAAGCTTCCAAGCACACAATCGGGCGCGAGTTCCTGTCATTGCGGCATGTGGGGTAGGCGCCACCGAAATCGCCCGCCACCGCACTTAGTTTCACTAATGGAAAATTCTGCCCATAATTGTTAAACCATGCAGGTCTCTTAATGTGTGCACATTGACATTGGCTGCTCGTGTGGGTGATGTTCCTTGTCCAGAGAATGTCATTCCCGTGACACTTGTTGCGTTGGTAACTGTTGTTGTTCCATTGCAGTTGTTGGGGACACTTGGACCTCTGGGATTGATGGTAGTTCTGTACCTAGTACAGCTGGTGAGATCCCTTCTCCCTGACTGGCCGAATGCAGTGAAGGAACAGCTTCACTAGTTGATTGTAAATGCCTACGGTTGGGCCGGCATATTTGGTCATTCATGTCCACTAAATACAATCGAGGTGACAATCTCTCTACACACATCCCAAGTTTACACTTGGGCTGACTCCTGTTGAGAGAGTTGAGGATTTGTACCCTGACTGACTCCTCATGTTTTTTCATGGCTACATATTGATTCTTCAAGGAGTCTTTCAGGGTCTCAATGTCTTTGCCTGCCCGTATATCTGGTTGAGTTTTTCAACTCCCTCCTTGAGTCGTCAACTGTGGAATTGATGGTTATTCTTTCCTCCTGGTACCTTTGTGTTGTCTCTGAAATTTGTTTGTTCAGATCTTACACAGCTTGGTTCATTGAAGACTTCAGTCGATCTTGTGCTTTCAAAGGCATATACTCAGCTAGGATCTAGCCCTTTATATCTTCCTGTTCAGCTCAGATATATACATTTTCCTGTAGGACTGCTTCATTTACCATTGGCTCTGCATTTCTTTGCACTAACGTGATCAGCAACCATCTTGTGGTTTACTTAAATATTGTCTCCCTCTTGCTGGAGTCTTTTGTTTCCCTCTCTCTGGGGTCTTTTCTCACACTTTCTCTGTTGGCACCTTTAGGGTTACCAGCCCAAACTTTAGACTTGCTTCAGCTGAGATGAGTGGCTGTTGCATCCCATCTATAATTTTACCATCTACTCTGGGGGTTTCGAACCCAGGCCCTCACAGCATGACCCTGGGTCTCTGGAATACCAGTCCAGTGACAATACCACTATGCTGCTGCCTCCCCATTCTAGAGAATCAAGCCTCAGCCTGTTTAATCCTTCCAGTAGGTATACCCTCTCAGTTCTGGTATCATCCTTCATAGAATCACAGAATCACAGAGTGCAGAAGAGGCCCTTTTGCCCATCGAGTCTGCACCGACACGTGAGAAACTGACCTATCTACCTAATCCCATTTACCAGCACTTGGCCCATAGCCTTGAATGTTATGATATGCCAAGTGCTCATCCAGGTACTTTTTAAAGGATGTGAAACACATACCTTCACTACCCACCCAGGCAGCACATTCCAGACTGTCACCACCCTCTGGATAAAAAAGTTTTGCCTCACATTCCCCCTAAACCTCCTGCCCCTCACCTTGAACTTATGTACCCTTGTGACTGACCCTTCAACTGCTCCCTATCCACCCTGTCCATGCCCCTCATAATCTTGTACACCTTGATCAGGTTGCCCCTCAGTCTTCTCTGCTCTGATGAAAACAGCCCAAGTCTATCCAACCTCTCTTCATAACTTAAATGTTTCATCCCAGGCAACATCCTGGTGAATCTCCTCTGCACCCTCTCCAGTGCAATCACATCCTTCCTATAATGTGGCGACCAGAACTGCACACAGTACTCCAGCTGTGGCTTCACCTAGGTTCTATACAACTTCAACATGCCCTCCTTACTTTTGTAATCTATGCCTTGATTGATAAAGGCAAGTGTCCCATATGCCTTTTTCACCACACTGCTAACAGGCCTCTCTGCCTTCAGAGATCTTTGGACACACTTCCTAGTGTCATGCCATTCATTGAATACTTCCTTGTAAAATTATTCCTTCCAAAGTGTATCACCTCACACTTTTCAGGGTTAAATTCCATTTGCCACTTATCTGCCTGTTTGACCGTCCCATCTATATCTTCCTGTAGCCCAAGACACTCAACCTCACTGTTAACCACCCAGCCAATCTTTGTGTCATCCGCAAACTTACTAATTCTACCCTCCACATAGTCATCTATGTTGTTTATATAAATGACAATTAATAGGGGACACAGCACAGATCCCTGTGGTACATCCCTGGACTCTGGCTTCCAGTCATTGAAGCATCCTTCTGTCATTACCCTCTGTCTCCTACAACTAAGCCAATTTTGCATCCACCTTATCAAATTACCCTGTATCTCATGTGCATTTGCCTTCTTTATAAGTCTCTCATGTGGGACCTTGTCAAAGGCTTTGCTGAAATCCATTATAACTACATCAACTGCGCAACCCTCATCTACACACCTGGTCACATCCTCAAAAAATTCAGGCAAATTTGTTAGGCATGACCTTCCTCTGACAAAGCCATGCTGACTATCCCTGATCAAACCTTGCCTCTCCAAGCGGAGATAGGTTCTCTCCTTCAGAATTTTCTCCAACAGTTTCCCTACCACTGACGTGAGACTCACTGGCCTGTAGTTCCCTGGCTTATCTCTACAACCCTTCTTAAACAGCAGAACCACGTTAGCTGTTCTTCAGTTCTCTGGCACCTCCCCTGTGGCCAGAGAGGAATTAAAAATTTGGGTCAGAGCCCCTGCAATCTCCTCCCTTGCCTCCCTCAGCAGCCTGGGACACAAATCATCCAGGCCTGGCGATTTGTCCACTTTTAAGCCTGCCAACACCTCCAATACCTTGTCACTCCCTATATTAATTTTATGATATAATCCTTGTAAATTTTTTTTGCACCTTCTCCATTGCCTCTATATCCTTTTCTAACATGCAGACCAAAACATGCACAGTTATGGTGACCAAAATAACTGAATAACTCAGGGTACATTTTGGACTGAATAATATTGTTTACTCTTGAAACATAAATCGGATACCAAAAAGATTTTTAAAGAAAAATTTGTTTTATCCACTTAAACTCTGTTTATGATGCTGAGCCATTAGCTTTAAGGTTACTATAGTTTTCGAAGATTTTTTTAAAATCTCTAAACATAGGCCCTTTGCATATGGAAACAAGAGGCCTAATGCAAGTGTGAGTCTCTCTCTCCAAGATTACTTTGCTCTGAGGGAGCCTCCATCATGGACAGCACATGGGAAAATCGGCACTAGGGATCACCTACCAGCCAAAAAGTTAGTTAATTTTGCTGAATGTGGTTCTGGGTGGAGAACAAATGCTCCTCCTGACCCCCATTACAGGAAGTGAGCACAGTCAGCCTCCTCCCATCCCCATCTTCCTTGCTATCCAATCCCCCCATCCACACCACTTCTAAACATCCATTATCATAGCTCCAGACTCCTCCATCACTGTCATTCCTAACCCTGGTGATACCCAACATTCAGACTGGTGAGCCCCAACACTGACTCCTGTGAGACCAGACAGTGACCCTGTGATTCCTGACACTAACCCTTGCAACTCCAGGGGGAGAATTTTCTTCCCGTCCGGGGGTGGGGGGTGTTGGTTGGGTGGGAACGGGTGTGGGTGCGGGTGGGGGCGCCCAGCCAATTAACGCCCACCCAGTGTGACGTGCACCCGGAAGTGCTCCCTGTGCCAATGGGAGGAGTAGGCTGAGTGGGGGCCTGCGCTCTTTCAGGCATGCGTGCGAAAGAGCGCAGAAATCTCTCTGAGGCAGATCAGTTTGAGTTTCAAAAATCTTAATAAAGAAAAAAAAAACTTAGGACATGTCCCCTCATGTGAAAGTGTTACATGAGCTGGGACATGTCTATGAATTTTAATGAAAATCTTTATTTCACTTATAAATCATTCATGAAACCTCACCCCGCCCATGGATGAGGTTTCATGAAAAATGCAAAGGCTGCCTGGGCTCTTCGCCTGCCTGCCAATCTTAAGGTTGGACGGGCAGCTATGTCAAGTGTTTTAATTAATTTTTAAATGGCCTTAATAGGCCTTTGACAGTTCCACGGGCGCGCAGCCGACTCCGGTACGTAGCAAATCGGAATGACGCACGGTGATGTCGGGACGCACGCCTGACGTCACCACACGTCATTTTACGCATCGGCAAGCGGGCCCCGCCCACGCTTGCCAAGCCGAAGATTCTGGTCCAGGCTCCAACTCCTGTGATCCCCAATTCCCAGCTGCATGTTACCTCACCCCCGAATTCTTGGATCCCTGATCCCTGGCGCTGCACTCCCTCAGCCATCTCCAACCCTTGACCTAATCCAATCCAACACAACAGATGGGCCAACTTACCTACTGACCTCAAGGCCCAGATCTTTGCCAGTGGGCTATGTTGAACCGGCTGTTTTATAATGAGGTCCGAGTTGCAATATCTCTGATTCTGAGCCCCAGATCTCATCATTCTTGCATAGGCGAAGGACCTTGCACCCCCATGTTCTCAAGGATAGATAGACCCATAATTCTAAGCCATTATCTGATCATTTATCTCATTGCTATTTGCAGTAACTTGCATTGTGCAAATTGTCACAACTGCCTACATTACAGCAGTGTCTACAATTCAAAACTAAATTATTGGATGTCAAGCACTTTACTATGTCCCAAAGATGTGATCAGCCTAAAGACCATACTTTTCCTTTTCAATTTTTTTGTACAGAAATATGTACCTGTAATCTGAACAAAATATGAAATGAGGAAAAAATGGAATTAGTGAGTGACATATTTTCTCGCTAGAAAAGGATTAAACAGATTTTCCATGTACAAATTTACCTGTGATCTGTCCTAGTTTTCCTTTGAAAATATGACCCACAATTCCAGCCACATGCGCCCCCAGACTGATTCCAATCAAATGGAAAGAGTCCTTTGTGCTTCCATGTGCCTGCAAATATAGATATGGTTAATTTATATTTCATCATTTTAACAGGAATATTATGTTTATGAAGTTTATGAGGATCTTTATAATTTTGCTGTATGCTGACAATAGCTTATATTTAATGTAGAAAATTACATGGCCGTTCAAGTAGGAGAAAATAATGTTGAGGATCAATAAAGTTAGTGAAGATGACCAGAAATGTTTTAAGTATGTAGATTGTGAGGTAGAGGTGCTTAAGGACATTGTTCCAGTCAGTGGGGCTGAAAGCTGTGCTACTGATGATGGAATAGAGAGAAGCGATATGTAGGAAGCCTGGATTAGAGGACTGAAATGTATAGAATGGGATGTAATGATTGAGGAGGCTGCAGAGGTAAGACATGTACTATGGGAGGGACAAGATAGTGAATTGAATATCCTAGGGAATGGGGAAGTTGGATTTTTGTTTCCATTGAAACAGAATTGCTAAATTGAGAAGTGATGGTAAGTTAGGGATGGAAGTTTGCATAGGATTTGATATGTGACCTAGAGAGGAAAGACAGCAAGCAACTAACAAAATATTTTACTCAAGTATAAAGAAGTTTTGATGCACAGGAGAAAATATATGACATTTTATTGTAGCTCTAAGTAAAGTCAGTGCAAGAACACCTTTGTGTTTACTGTAAATACAAATATACTGCTATCTGGATCATATATAATTGCTGAATGTGTCAGAGATCAAAGTTATAAACCATCATTCATGCAGGCTATTGCTGTAAATTAATTTTATCTTAAAGGAAATAGATAATAATCTTGAAGTCATTTAGCAGGAATGGTATGGATGGGCAAGGGCAAGTTGGCTTGTGCAGGGGTGGTGTTCGTTTTCAACATGTACCTGTCCCCATCATTTTCACTGTCTTGACTTAAGGCACAGGAGGGCTGCCTGCCCCAGAGAAGTAGGAGCCTAATTTGAATCACAGTGCCATGTCCTGATGATGTCATTGGAACATACATGCCATTTTACCTACAAACCTACACTCACCAGCATTTGATGCAGTACTTTGGTTTCAGTATGGGATTCAGTAGTTGATGATTTTTAAAAATGGTGTTAACATAGCTGCTTAGCTTGGAGGTTACATGGTCAGTTAACATATTTATTCGGATACTTACGATAAAGTTTGTTATAAGGGTAGAAATCTTATGTCCTAGCAGAGCAGAATTCCGCACTGCACTGTGATATACAGCTGTCGAACCAATAATCCAATCGACAATAACAACATTCACATCCATTGCACTAATCAATTCTTTTGCCAGGGTGTCAACCCAAGAAGGCTTGCTGCCCATCATCCTCAAAAAAAGACAAAATGAGAAAATAATGAAACAACAATGTAAAAATGTTCAAACACCTCACAATTTAATCTGAAATTATATGTTACACCACTAATGAGTAAACCCTCAAGGCAAAAACAGAATTACCTGGAAAAACTCAGCAGGTCTGGCAGCATCGGCGGAGAAGAAAAGAGTTGACGTTTCGAGTCCTCATGACCCTTCGACAGAACTTGAGTTCGAGTCCAAGAAAGAGTTGAAATATAAGCTGGTTTAAGGTGTGTGTGTGTGGGGGGCGGAGAGATAGAGAGAGAGAGAGGTGGAGGGGGGCGGGGTGTGGTTGTAGGGACAAACAAGCAGTGATAGAAGCAGATCATCAAAAGATGTCAACGACAATAGTACAATAGAACACATAGGTGTTAAAGTTAAAGTTGGTGATATTATCTAAACGAATGTGCTAATTAAGAATGGATGGTAGGGCACTCAAAGTATAGCTCTAGTGGGGGTGGGGGGAGCATAAAAGATTTTAAAATATTTTTTAAAAAATGGAAATAGGTTGGAAAAGAAAAATCTATATAATTTATTGGAAAAAACAAAAGGAAGGGGGAAACAGAAAGGGGGAGGGAATGGAGGAGGGAGCTCAAGACCTAATGTTGTTGAATTCAATATTCAGTCCGGAAGGCTGTAAAGTGCCTAGTCGGAAGATGAGGTGTTGTTCCTCCAGTTTGCGTTGGGCTTCACTGGAACAATGCAGCAAGCCAAGGACAGACATGTGGGCAAGAGAGCAGGGTGGAGTGTTAAAATGGCAAGCGACAGGGAGGTTTGGGTCATTCTTGCGGACAGACCACAGGTGTTCTGCAAAGCGGTCGCCCAGTTTACGTTTGGTCTCTCCAATGTAGAGGAGACCACATTGGGAGCAACGAATGCAGTAGACTAAGTTGGGGGAAATGCAAGTGAAATGCTGCTTCACTTGAAAGGAGTGTTTGGGTCCTTGGACGGTGAGGAGAGAGGAAGTGAAGGGGCAGGTGTTGCATCTTTTGCGTGGGCATTCATCTGAATGGCTTTCTCTGCTATTTTAACTGGGGTGTAAATCTGTTTGAAATAATGAGGATAACGCTTCTGCTGAGGGAGGCATTCCAGACAAGTTGTGATAAATTTCTATGCCTCACTATTCCACTGTGCAATTTTTGAGCTACAGAGTTCTTTCAAAGTAAATTTGTCCTCTTTTCTCCTTTTGTAAATGAGTTGCCATTCTTCATCTAAAAATGGACCATAATTTATTGTCAAAATAATAGAGACTAATGGCACTATCATTATTTTGCACAAAAGTTGCTGTCCTAGTTGTGCCTCTCCACTTTTAACTTCATGCAAATGACATCTTGCTATTTGTCTCACCTTTGAAATGAATTGAATGCCTTGAAGTTGCTGCGTTTGTGTGATAGATAAGAACTAAACTCACCACAAAAAGTTAAGCCAATCCATTTCAATCTGAGTATCCTTTCTAACCATGTGGTGGGTTAATTACTGCTGGTCAACCTCTTAGGCAGTGAAAATTAACTATTAAAATAATGGAGTCTGTTATGATCCTGAACCAGACCTCCAAGTTCTTGGTATGATCTGGTTTGGGATCGGTAATTTTTGTTTAAAGTAGACAAAGTTTGAAATTCAAGACACTTACTAAGAGAATAAAAAGCCACAAGATTCCACTGGTTGTGAACAAACAAAATATACTTTACTATACAAGGTCAGAAAGATAAAATAATTTACAATATATACTTTATAAGCTAACATTCAGGGTTAATAAGAGATACGTGTGAATTAACAGGCAAGCTGTGGTTGAACACACCACATTGTACAATAAATAGTAAATGCGTAAGGAAGATCCCACAGATTTCTCAGAAGCACTGACCTCAGTAAACACTGTGAGCCAATCAATCTTGTTGAAATTCTATTCTTTCACAAAAGATTCCAGTCTTCACTTTCAAAGATCTAGCCTTGGAATTCTCTCCAACAGTCACCCTGACTCGGACTGCCTCAATGGCTGCAACACCTCACAGGGTTTCAGTCTCGTCTCCCAAGACTCCGTTCTCCTGGATTCCCGAGTCTGCACTTCAGCACCAACTCACAAGCACAGCTTCAGCTCGTCAGCTGCGCTGAGCAGAAACTATTGCTCCAAAGGGGTATCTTTGCTCCAACAGACCAAAGCACAAAGTCACCAACTTTCTACTGCCTTCTTCAATCTCCAGGTGAGCCCTCGTTACTTAAACTCTGCCAACCCCAGCTCTTTTATTTCTGGAAGCCTCTGTAATTACTCCTCTCTTTCTTTCTTGGGCTTCTTCCTGTCCCCTGTTTGGGACTCCTCTTTGGGACCTCTCCCTGCCCCTCTTTGGGTCCCTGCCTGGAAATCTTCTTTTGGGACCTCTCCCTGTCCCCTCTCCTGTCTCCTGTCTGGGATTCTTCTTAATTATCACTCTCCTCTCCCAGTCACATAATCCAGTTTTTGCACTGTTTTGTTTTCTTTCCTTCACACAGGCAGTGCAGTCAGGATGCCAGATTGTGCATGCGCTGCCCGCTCCATCCGCACTTGCGCACAGCTCCCAAGGCCTATCAGGACTTGGAGCTCCTGAACTACGCTTACTGATAAGGTAAGTTTGGATCTCGTAATAAGTCTCATTACCTCGGGTTTAAATTGTTCGAGCGTAATAAAATTGTAAATGTTAAATTTTGTTTTCTATACTACTTTTCCTTTCTGTCTTTGTTTTTTCTCTCTCTCTATCCAATCTTTATTTCCCTCCCCTTGGTTCTCTTTCTCTACCTGAGTTGACATCAAATCCACACATTCTAATTTACACTTTCTACTCAGTTTTCACAATCCTTCAACTTGATTTGGTGGAGAGGGTACACAGTTCTTGTCCTGTTCACTCAGGATTCAGTATTCCTTCGCTGGGACATTATCAGCTCACACACTTTCAGCAGTTTGTCATGCAAAAAAATTAAAAAACCTAAACATATAAGGGCAACTCTAACCAACAGCAAATTATGGCCCATTCAATTTGGTAAAGATGTCCCACAATCATTAGACTTGCAAACCCCAATGTCTCATAAATCAAGAGACAGCTTTTTTAAAAAGGTATAAAAATCATGTATAGCTTTTTTTAAAACATAAACCAACAATAGATTGACAGCCGACTTATAGGACTTAGTTAATCTCTAACAGGACAGAGCTCTTTACAAAACCAAGATTACTACACCTGACCTTTACAAAAAACTTCTTAAAAATCATACCCGTTTTCTTGGTATGATTATGGCTATTCAATTTGTTCCACTCTCTTGCATGCACCCCATAGACCTGTAATGTTCTCTTTTTCAAGTATGTATGCTATAGAGAAACTTACTCCTTTCTCTCCCATCACTGTTGATACAAAGGTTAAATGATTGCCTTACACACAGTACTGAGACATCTTGCAGAAGGAACACGCACATATTGCATACCAGAACTGGAGTTGGACCAAGCAGGAGTCAGATGGAATACATGGAGACATGGGGAGCTCAGATATTTAAAGCCTGTAGTGTCAGAGGAGAAAATGAGGGAGGGGAGAACTGTCCTTAGTTTGATGGTCAAGGAATGTTGTTGCTCTGTGCTATATGTGGTGAGCTACTGAGGTCAAAACTAATGCCCAGCGTTCTAAGGGCTGAATAGGGGAAACAGAGGATGGTGAGTATCCAAGTCCCAGAGTAAGAGTCAGTGCTCATGGACTGATCCATCTCCCATTATAACTCTGAATATGCCTGGCAACGCTGGGAATTTCAGTAAGAACCGGACAGTCAAATAAAGGCACAATGCATAATAGGACAAGATGGAAATCCTTGTGAGAGGCGGCTTTTTTCACTCAGGCTCCAGGCCCCACACCTGATTTTCTCTGCAGTCAGCTCTCTGGCATCTAGGTGCATGTGTGACTATGATCGATTGGATGCACAAGGGCAGTAGGATTGTTAAAAATCTTGACTTATCAGATCCTTCTTGTGAGATCATGAATGAGGCTGAACTTGACTGAGAAATTATGTCTTTTGTAATTAGTTTGTGAGAATTGGCATGTCTGAGTCTTTCCTATGGATAATTCCTTGCTCAACCAAGAAATGGGGTGGTTCAATAGACATATCAGGTTTTCCTCCAGCTGAGGCTGAACACTTAATTTCTATGGCATAGAAATATCCAGCAGAGTTCAAACAAATACAAATTCTGGAATTCAAACTCATGATCTGAATGAGTAAACCACACAAACTACTTCAAGTAACATACAAACAGATCCAGCAACTTTTATCATGAGATCTTTTACACCCATTTGAGAGAACAGATGGGACATTAATTTAATGAAAGACAGTACCTTCAACAGTGCAGCACACCCTTGGTACTACCTTAGGTTTTTGGAGTGAGTGTTGAGCCTTGTTATGATTTCTATAGAAACTGATAATTTTTAAAACAATATTCGAACTTCTAGTGACTTTTTGAAAGGATCAACCGACAAGATATCAAGTTTTACATTTTACTGTAACAAACTAAAAGCAACATTAACTAAACACTATTTCGGTAGGCATCTTAATAATCTAAACTACAGACAATCTCCCTCCATGGACATTCTTTAATCTGTCCCTTAAGTGCACACTCTATTCTCCCTTAACCAGTCCAAAGTGATTCTTAGCTCAGCTATACAAATAGTCATTTGGCAGTACAGAACTTGAGTATTGCTGAATAAAGAGACATGTCAAAGCTCTTTGTCTTGCTCTCATCAGGACACTTCACAAGAATACCAATATAAGGGAAAAGCAACAATTTATTCTGTAAGAGAAGAGAGTGCTGATTGGTTGGAAAGTGGACTCTGTCTGGTAGAGGTGTTGCCATGGGGAATGCACCAGTGATGGTGACTGACAGTTAAGTGCCAAACATTATTTGAAATTTAAACCAGGCTGCTTGACCCTGATTGGTCAAAGCATTGTCCTGAGGAATCAGTCAGCGAATGGCCGTCACTTATTTTTTTAAATTGAAGCAGGCGCAATGTGCATATGTTCTTTCTGTCTGCAAAGAACACAACCCTGTGTATTAATATATGTAGCTTACAGTACACACCAATGTGCCACGCTGTGAGACCGACTGACAATCTTAAATTGGTTGTCAGTATAATTCTTAGTGCACTGAGGATTATTTAGTAAATGTTGTTCAATCACAGAATCATATCTAATGTTGGATGCTGTGTTTTGAGTTTTGCAAGCATGGGCTGGTTGGATACAGTCTGTACCTTGCCCGTTGTGAACAGCGGCTGGGACATGCTGTTTGATACGATCTGCCAGTCTTTGGGACGTACGGCCTACATACCCAGCATCACACTGGCACTGAAATTCATATACCACATCACTCATTTGTGTGATAGGCAGAGTATCTCTTTGGCTTGACGGCAGCATCCTATTAGTGGCGAATATCACTCACGTTACTACTGTTTCACCCGATAGGTGACAGGTAGCTTCATCGGTTACTCAAAATTTTGAGGTACCTTGCCCTTCCAGGGTAACCTAGGTAGACTGGGCACTTTTCAGGGCTAAAAGTGATTGCATTAAGCCTGTTCGTGAGGTTGTGTGATATACAGGGCAAAATGATCTGATCAGGGTAGCCATTATCCTGCAGGATGTCTTTGATGCGCCCTATTTCAGCATCAAACTTGCATGGTGAACAAATGGCTTGGGCCCTACTTACAAGGTTGCTGATAAGAGCAATCTTTTGGAATCTGCCAGGGGATTCTCTACCACAAGCCTAACTTCACTGGTCAATATATGTGTTGGGATTCTTACAGTTGCACATGCTATATGATTGGTCTTATTGGCAATCTTGTCAATTGGGCCCAAACCATTTGCTCACCGTGCAAACTTGATGTTGAAATAGGGTGCATCAAAGGCATCCTGCAAGATAATGGCTACCCTGGTCAGATCATTTCACATTATATATCACACAAACTCATGAACGGGCCAAAGGTCATCACTTTTGGCCTTGAAAAGTGCCCAATCTACCTTAGATTACCCTGGAAGGGCAAGGCATCTCAAAAATTTGAGCATCAGGTGAAGCTACTTGTTTCATGCTGCTGCTATGCAGTAGCAACATGAGTGGTATTCACCACTATCAGGATGCTGCCACCAAGCCAAAAAGACATTCTGCCTATCATACAAATGAGTAATGTGGTATATGACCTTCAGTGCCACGTAATGTTAGGTATGTGGGCCGCGCATTCCAAAGCTGGCAGGTTGTATCAAACAGCCTGTCCCAGCTGCTCTTCATAGCAGGCAAGGTACAGACCATGCTCATAAGAACATAAGAAATAGGAACAGGAGTTCCTATTTGGACCATTTGGCCCCTTGAGCCTGCTCCGCCATTTAAGATCATGGCTGATCTACTTGTGTTTCGATTTCCACATTCCCATCTAACCCTGATAACCTTTGATTCCCTTGCCTAACAAGAATCCACCTACCTCTGCCTTAAAAATATTCAGTGACCCTGCCTCCACCACATTCTGAGGCAGAGTTCCAAAGTCGCACAACCCTCAGACAAAAAAAATTTCCTCATCTCTGTCCTAAAAGGGTGACCTCTAATTTTAAAATAGTGCCCCCTTGTTCTGGACTCACCCACAAGAGGAAACATCCCTTCGATGTCCACCTTGTCAAGGCCGTTCAGGATCTTGTATACTTCAATCAAATCACCCCTCACTTTTCTAAACTCCAGACAAGCCCAGTCTGTCCAACCTTTTCTCATAAGACAACCCACTCATTCCAGGTATCAATCTAGTAAACCTCCTTTGAACGACCTCCAATGCATTTATATCCCTCCTTAAATGAGGAGACCAAAACTGTGCACAGTATTCGAGGTACAGTCTCGCCAATGCCCTGTATAACTGAAGCGCAACATCCTTACTTTTATGTTCCATCCCTCTCGTAATAAAAGAATAGCATTCCATTAACCTTCTTAATTTCTTGCTGTACCTGCACACTAATTTTTTGTGACTCATGTACTAGAACACCTAGATCCCTCTGCACCTCAGAATTATGCAGCCATTCTCCGTTTGAGTAGTACTCTGCTTTTATGTTCTTCTTGCCAAAGTGAACAACTTCACATTTTCCCACATTAAACTCCATTTGCCAGATTTTTGCCCACTCACTCAACCTATCTATATCCACCTGCAACCTCCTCATGTCCTCTTCACAACATACTTTCCTACCTTTGTGTCATCTACAAATTTAGCTACCATGTCTTCACTCTCCTCATCTAAGTCATCGATGTAAATCATAAAAAGTTGAGGCCCCAGTATAGGCTCCTGTGGATTCCACTCATCACATCCTGCCAATCAGAAAAAGACCCATTTATACATACTTTCTCCTTTCTGCCAGCCAACCAATCTGTTATCCATGCTAATAAGTTACCTCCTACACCATGTGCTTTTATTTCCCACAATAATCTTTGATCTTATTAAATGCCTTCTGGGAATCCAAGTCTACAGGCTCAGCTTTATCCATTGCGCATGTTACTCCTTCAATAAACTCCAACAAATTGGTTAAACATGATTTTCCTTTCATCAAATCATGCTGACTCTTCCCTATTGACTTGAGCTCTTCTAAGCGCCCAGCTATAACCTCCTTAATGATCGATTCTAATAACTTCCCCATGACAGACGTCAAGCTAACTGGCCTATAGTTTCCTGTTTTCTGCCTCCCTCCCTTCTTGAATAGAGAGATTATATTTGTTACTTTACAATCTGATGGAACCTTTCCAGAATCTAGCGAATTTTGGAAAATAAACACCAGCACATCGACTACCTCATTTAAGGCCCTAGGGTGTAGTTCATTGGGACGCAGAGACTTGTCAGCCCGCAGCTCTATCAATTTGCTCAGTACCATTTACCTAGTGATTTCAATTTCACCAAGTTCCTTTCTCCCATTCACCTCCTGATTTGCAGCTATTATTGGAATGTTTTTTGTATCCTCTATAGTGAACACAGAAGTGAAATATTTGTTCATTTCTTCTGCCATTTCCTTATTATCTACTATTAACTCCCCACTGTCACTCTCTAAAGGACCAGCACTCACTTTACTTACTCTTTTCCTTTTTAAGTACCTGTAGAAACTCTTGCTATCTGATTTTACTTTTCTAGCTAGCTTCCTCTCATACTCTAGTTTCTCTCTCCTGATTAATCTTTTAGCCATTCTCTGCCGTTCTTTATATTCTGTCCAATCATCTGTCCTACCACTCATCTTTGCGGAGTTGTATGCTTTTTACCTAACTTTGATGCTTTCCTTAACTTCTTTAGTTAACCATGGATGGTAGGTCCTCCCCTTAGAATTTTTCTTTATAGTAGGAATGTACTTATTCTGAATACTCTGAAATATCCACTTAAATGTCTGCCACTGCATCTCTGTTAATCTATCCCCTAGCCTAGTTTCCCAGTTCATCTCAGCTAGCTTAGTTTTCATCCCCACATAGCTGCCCTTATTTAAGTTTAAGATACTAGTCTTAGACCCACTCTTCTCCCTTTAAAACTGGATGTAAAATTCGATCATATTGTGGTAGTTGCTATCTAAGGGTGCCTTTACTCTGGGGTCATTAATTAATCCTGCCACATTACACAATACCAGGTCTGTTCATTTGTTGGTTCCAGAACATGCTGCTCTAAGAAACTATCTCAAAAGCATTTTAAGAACTCTTCATCCAAGCTACTACTGCCAATCTGATTTTTCCAGTTTACGTGTAGATTAAAATCACCCATGATTATTGCCATCCCTTTATCACAAGAACACAATATTTTCTCTCGGATACTTTGTCCTACATTGTAGACCAATCCCACTAATGACTTTTTTCCCCTACTATTCTTCATCTTTACCCAAACCAATTTTACATCCTGATCTCCTGAACCAAGGTCATTTCTAACTATTGCACCAATGCCCTCTTTGATTAACAATGCTACCTCTCTACCTTTACCTAGCTTCCTATTCTTCTTGAATGTCATGTACCCCTCAATATTAAGGACCCACTCCTTGTTGTCCTGCAGCCACATCTCTGTAATTGCTATCAGATCATGTTTATTTACTTCAATGTGGGCTATCAATTCATTTAATTTTTTTATAAATGCTACGTGCATTCAGATAGAGAGCCTTCAGTTTTGTCTTTTTGTTACCTTTGTAAAATCTAATCCTGACTGTTGATGTATTCTTAGGTTTTTTTCTCTCTGCCATTCCTTTCTGCCATTCTCTGACCCTCATTTCTCATATTACTATTTTGATCTCCTGTCTTGATTCTATGCCTTGAATTGCTACCTCTACCCAAGCTTGCTCCCTCACCCTTCTTGCAACCTGTGCTTGCAAAACTCAAAAAACAGTGCCCAATATTAGATGTGATTTCGTGTTTGGACAACATTTGCTAAATAATTCTCAGTGTGCTAAGAATTATGGTGACAACCAATTTAAGATTGTCAGTTGGGCTTACAGTGTGGTGCATTTGCATGTACTGGAAGCTACATATATTAATACACAGGGCACTGCTCTTTGCAGACAGAACATGTACAACATTGTGCCTGTTTCAGCTAAACAAAATAAGTGACAGCCATTTGCTGACTCATTCCTCAAGGCAATGCATTGACCAATAAGGGTAAAGCTGCTTGGCAGCTAACTGTCAGTCACCAACACTGGTGCATTCTCCATGGCAATCCCTCTACCAATCAGAGTCCACTTGCCAACCAATCAGCATTCTCTTCTCATACAATATGAATTGTTGTTTTCACCTTATATTGGTATTCTTGCAAAATATCCTGATGAGTGCAAGACAAAAAGTTTTGACAGGTCTCTTTTTTCAGCAATATTCAGATTCTTAGCTCCCAAGAGTTTACTTTTTTCTCTTCCTTTCTCAGCCAGGTCCCTCCTATTCCATGAACTGACTTTCACAGGGAGGGACAAATGGAAGATTCTTCTCTGTAGCTAAAGCTAGGTGAATCTTCCCATTTTGTTTAAATCTTCATAAACCTGGTCTCTTCAATCTGAGCATGAGCTTCCACCTACATTCTTGCATGGTGAACCATGTGGACTTGTTATTTCTACCTCTCTGCTCGCTCTCTCTTGGATCCTTGCAGACAGAACTATGGGATTCAGGCAAATCTTTAGGATAACATTGTAATACTATCCTACAATGGCTTCCTATGCACTCTTCCACTCTCAAAATCCAACTCCATGCTAACGTGAATCACATGGACCTTATATCCACAGAAAAATGCTGATTTGCTATTTTTTAGACCACCAACTTTATTATATCTTGAGATTAAATAGACAGTTTAAAGTATTGCTGTTCACAACTTGACATTCTTCACATCTCCCTATGACTTGGAGACCAACAGTCTATCCACTGTCATCACAGCTGCCCAGGTCATTGTTTACACGTGTGAATATTCCACATCTTCCCTGTAAAACAACCTGTGCTTCCCTTTAATCTTCAACAACCACGCCAATCAGGTTTAATGTCAACAGAATTCAGAATAGGTCACATGACCTCCTTCTTTCCTTCATTTCTCTAGATTGATGACAGTATTTATACATAAAAATAAGTGTCTTGTACATCTTTATAAATTTAAAACATAACAATCTTATAATTTGTATTAATTTACATTTGTAACAGCCCACAGCTTCTGACTCAGGGCAGAATATTCTGTGCCCGCTGGCCTCAGGCGTATTTGAGGGTGTGAGCAGACAATATGATGAGAAGGCCAAAAATTGGTTTCACTGGCATCATGAAACCAGTTTCATCATCTGCTCTGCCCATTAATGGCGGGTTGCGTTTCCTGCTGTTGGACGTCAGGAACCTCATTGTAATACATCTGCATATCGTTATAAGGCCATCTGCTGGAATCACCCCCCACGTTGGATCATCCACACATGTTGACAGCAAAACACACAGGAGCAGAACACATCTTGACAAGTGTGACATGCAGAAGTCGGGACTTACCGTCAGGGCCTTGCTCACATTGCGGACATCCAAAAATCAGAAGATGCTGGAGCCCAACTGCAACAGGACCCTGGAGGAATGTCTATGGCATGCTGGGTGGATTCTCATGGACATGGCTCCACCATGAAGCAGCTCACGGAAGTTAGAAAGTCACCATCGAGGGCCTGCTTTCAACAGGTGATGGCCGAGGGGGAGGAGAGGAAGATCCAGCTGTGTTTGGGAGGGGGACATGTACCGGTGGGTGGGAAAGGAAGGTCTAGGAGCACTCTAGGAGAGGGAGAGGTGTCAGGGTGGGGAGGTAGGGTGAGGTAGGGAGGGGCTAAACAAAGGTGTTGGGGGGGTTTGAGTTAGGAAGGGGGAGAACAAACATATGATCATACAAACAAGGAGGAGGAGGAGTAGGCCATTCAACACCTCGAACCTGCTCCGCCATTTAATAAGATCATGGCTGATCGGATAGTAACCTGAAATCTGCATCTCACCTACCGCTGATAACATATCGCCCCCTTGCTTACCAAGAATCTATCCACCTCTGCCTTCAAAGTCTCTGCTTCTACCATCTTTTCAGGAAGAGAGTTCCAAAGACTCATGATCCGCTGAGTGAAGACATTTCACTTAATCTCCATTTTAAATGGGCACCCCTTATTTTCAAACAGTGACCCTAGTTCTAGATTCTCCCACAAGAGGAAACATCCTATCTACGTCCAACCTGTCCATAAGACCATAAGACCATAAGGCAAAGGAGGAGAAATTAGGCCATTCAGCCCATCGAGTCTGTTCCGCCATTCAATCATGGCTGATAAGTTTCTCAAATCCATTCTCCTGCCTTCTCCCCGTAACCTTTGATCTCCTTACGAATCAAGAACCTATCTATCTCGGTCTTAAATCTCAGTGACCTGGCCTCCACAGCCTTCTGTGGCAATGAATTCCATAGATTCACCACTCTCTGGCTAAATAAGTTTCTCCTCATCTGTGTTCTAAAAGGTCTTCCCTTTACTCTGAGGCTGTGCCCTCGGGTCCTAGTCTCTCCTACTAATGGAAACATCTTCCCCACGTCCACTCTATCCAGGCCTTTCAGTATTCTGTAAGTTTCAATCAGATCCCCCCTCATCCTTCTAATCTCCATCGAGTATAGACCCAGAGTCCTCAAACGTTCTTCATATATTAAGCCTTTCATTCCTGGAATCATTCTCGTGAACCTCCTCTGGACCCTCTTCAGGGCCAGCACATTCTTCCTGAGATACGGGGCCCAAAATTGCTCACAATATTCTAAATGTGGTCTGACCAGAGCCTTATAAAGCCTCAGCAGCACATCCCTGCTTTTATATTCTAGTCCTCTCAAAATAAATGCTAACATTGCATTTGCCTTCCTAACTACCGACTCAACCTGCAAATTAACCTTAAGAAAATCCTGGACTAGGACTCCAAAGTCCCTTTGCACTCCAAATTTCTGAATTCTCTCCCCATTTAGAAAATAGTCTATGCCTCTATTCTTCCTACCAAAGTGCATGACCTCACACTTGTCCAAGTTGTATTCCATCTGCCACTTCTTTGCCCATTCTCCTAACCTGTCCAAATCCTTCTGCAGCCTTCCTGACTCCTCAATACTACCTGTCCCTCCACCTATCTTTGTATCATCTGCAAACTTAGCCAGGATGCCCTCAGTTCCTTCATCTAGATCATTAATGTATAAAGTGAAAAGTTGCGGTCCCAACACTGACCCCTGCAGAACTCCACTAGTCACCGACCGCCATCCTGAGAAGGACACCTTATCCCCACTCTCTGCCTCCTACCAGACGGCCAATCTTCTATCCATGCTAGTACCTTGCCTCTAACACCATGGGCTCTCATCTTACTGAGCAGCCTCCTGTGCGGCACCTTGTCAAAGGCCTCCTGGAAGTCCAAGTAGATAACGTCCATTGGCTCTCCTTTGTCTAACCTACTTGTTACCTCCTCAAAGAATTCTGACAGATTTGTCAGGCATGACCTCCCCTTGATGAAATCATGCTGACTTTGCCCTATTTTACCATGCACTTTCAAGTATTCTGAAATCTCATCCTTAATAATGGACTCTAAAATCTTACCAACGACCGAGGTCAAGCTAATCGGCCTGTAATTTCCCGTCTTTTGCCTCACTCCCTTCTTAAACAGGGGGGTTACATTAGCAATTTTCCAGTCCTCTGGGACCTTCCCTGACTCCAGTGATTCCTGAAAGATCGCCCTAACGCCTCCACTATCTCTTCAGCTATCTCCTTCAGAACTCTGGGGTGTAATCCATCTGGTCCAGGTGATTTATCCACCTTCAGACCTTTCAGTTTTCCTAGCACCTTCTCCTTGGTAATGGCCTCTGCCATTACCCTCTGCCCCCCCGACTCTCTTGAACTTTGGGGATGTCACTCGTGTCTTCCACCGTGAATACTGACGCAAAGTACCTATTCAGTTCCTCCGTCATTTCTTTGTTCCCCACTACTACTTCTCCAGCATCATTTTCCAGCGGCCCAATGTCCACTTTTGCCTCTCTCTTACCCTTTATATATCTAAAAAAACTCTTGCAATCTTCTTTAATATTACTGGCTAGTTTACCCTCATATTTAATCTTCTCCCTCCTTATTTCTTTTTTAGTTGTCCTCTGTTGGTCTTTGTAGGCTTCCCAATCCCCTGGTTTCCCAGTGCTCTTTGCCACATTGTATGCTTTCTCTTTAGCTTTTATGCTGTCCCTGACTTCCCTTGTCAGCCATGGTTGCCTCGTCCTCCCTTTGGTCTGCTTCTTCTTCCTAGGGATGAATTTTTGCTGTGTCTCCCAAATTACTACCAGAAATGCCTGCCATTGCTGTTCCACTGTCTTTCCTGCTAGGCTCATCTCCCAGTCAATTCTGGCCAGCTCCTCCCTCATTCCTCTGTAGTTGCCTTTATTCAACTGTAATACTGTTACATCGGATTCCAGCTTTTTCCTCTCAAATTGCAGGGTAAATTCTATCATATTATGGTCACTTCCTCCTAAGGGTTCCTTCACCTTAAGTTCCCTTATCAAATCTGCCTCGTTACACATCACTAAATCTAGAATTGCCTGTTCCCTAGTGGGCTCCACCACAAGCTGCTTCAAAAAGCCATCTCGTAGACATTCCACAAAGTCCTTTTCTTGGGATCCACTACCAACTTGATTTTCCCAATCTACTTGCATACTGAAATCCCCCATGATCACTGTAACCTTGCCTTTCTTACACACCTTTTCTATCTCCTGGTGTATCTCGTGCCCCACATCCTGTCTACTGTTCGGAGGCCTGTACATAACTCCCATTATGGTTTTTTTACCTTTGCGGTTCCTCAACTCTACCCACACAGATTCTACATCATTTGACCCTACATCATTTCTTGCTATTGATTAAATTTCATTTCTTACTAACAAAGCAACCCCACCCCCTCTGCCAACCTGCCTATCTTTTCGATGGGATGCATATCCTTGGATATTTAGCTCCCAGGCCTGATCCCCTTGCAGCCATGTCTCCGTGATGCCCACCACATCATACCTGCCAATTTCAATCTGCACCACAGGCTCATTTACCTTATTTCATATATGCGTGCATTCAGATACAACACCTTCAGTCCTGTATTTCCTGTCCCCTTTCTCATTGTCGTCCCTTTATCTGATGTGCTTGAAGTTAGATTCCTTTCCAAACACTCTGTCCTATTTTGGGTTTTGGAGACTTTAATAGCCTCTCCTGGGCTCTCCTTTCTTTTCAGTTTTTTCATAATTTTCCATGAAGTTGAATCCACCCCCCACACGCTAACATGCAAACAGGTCCTCTTTCCTAGTCTTACCTATGTTATTTGTCCCGACATGGGCCACAACAACTGGATCCTCCCCATCCCTCTCCAATATCCTTTCAAGCCGGTCAGAGGTGTCCCTCACCCTGGCACCAGGCAGGCAACATACCATGCGGGACTTTCGATCCTGCTTACAATGGAAGCTATCAATTCCCTTAATTATAGAATCCCCTACAATTACCACTTGTCTTTTTGCTCCCCCCTCTTGAATGGCCTCCTGTGCCACGGTGCCGTGGTCAGCTGGCTCATCCTCCCTACAGCCCTCTTCCTCATCCACACAGGGACCAAGTACCTCGTACTTGTCAAGACCCCTCAGGATCTTATATATTTCATTCAAGTCGCTTCTTACTGTTCTAAACTCCAGCAGATACAAACTTAGTCTGTCCAACCTTTCCTCATAAGACAACCCATCCATTCCAGGTATTAGTCTGGTAAACCTTCTCTGAACTGCTTTCAACGCATTTACATCCTTTATTAAATAAGGAGACCAATACCTTACACAGTACTCCAGATGTGGTCTGTACAACTGAAGCATAACATACCTACCTTTGCATTCAATTCCCCTTGCAATAAATGATAACATTCTATTAGCTTTTCTAATTACTTGCTGTACCTGCATACTAGCATTTTGTGCTTCATGCACTAGGGCACCCAGATCCCTCTCAGCACCTCAGAGCTCTGTAATCTCTCACCGTTTAGAAAATATGCTTCCCTTTTCTTCTTCTTGCCAAAATGGACAATTTCACATTTTCTCACATTATACTCCATTTTCCAGATCTTTGCCCGTTCAGTTAGCCTATCTATATCTTTATGTAGCCTCCTTATGTCCTCTTAACAACTTACTTTCCTACCTATCTTTGTGTCTTAAGCAAATTTGGCAACCATTCCATCCATCCCTTCATCCAAACCATTTATATAAATTATAAACAGTTGAGGTCCCAGCACTGATCCCTGTGGCTCACCACTCATTACATCTTGCCAACCTGAAAAAGACCCATTTATGCCTACTCTCTGCTTCCTGTTAGCTAGCCAATCTTCTATACTTGCTGATATATTTCCCCCTATACCAACAGCCCCCGATATCATGCTGATATGTTACCCCCTATTCCATGAGCTTTTATTTTCTGCAATCTCCTTTATTGTGGCAATTTATCAAATGCCTTCTGGAAATCTAAGTACAGTATATCCACCGGTTCCCCTTTATTCAATGTACATGTCACTTCCTCAAAGAACTCCAATAAATTGGTTAAATACATTTTCCCTTTCACCCAACCATATTGCCTCTGCCTGGTGACCTTGAGCTTATTCAAGTGCCCTGCTATAATTTCTTTAATAATAGCTTCTAACATTTTCCCTACGACAGATGTTAACTAAATGGCTTGTAGTTTCCCGCTTTCTATCTCCCTCCCTTTTTGAATAATGGAGTTACATTTGCTATCTTCCAATCTAATAGGATGTCCTTCAAATCTAGGGAATTTTGTAAAATTAAAAGCAATGCATCAACTATCTCAGCAGGTGCTTCTTTTAAGACCCTAAGATGAAGACGAAGGTGTTGGTGGGGTGAGGTAGGGAGGGGGTAATGACGGTGTCAGGCGAGGGATGTTGGGAGGGGAGACAGTAACGGGGGAGAAGACAGCAACTGGGAAGGTAGGTGTAAGTGTGGTGAAAGGTGTAAGGGAAGGAGTTTAGAGAGGGGGAGGAGCCCGGGGGGAGGAAGGAGTCCAGGGGGAGGAAGGAGTGCAGAGAGGGGAAGGATTAAGGGTGAAGGAAGAAGTAAGGATGGAGGAAGGAGTGCAGAGAGGGGAAGGAGTAAGGGTGAAGGAAGAAGTAAGGATGGAGGAAGGAGTGTCGGGAAGTGGGAAAGAGTAAGGGTGGAGGAAGAAGTAAGGCTAGAGAAAGAAGTTAGGAGGGTTGGGAGTGGGGGAGTGGAGAAAGGAGCGTGGAGAGGGGAAGGAGTAAAGGTGGAGAAAGGAGTAATGGTGTCTGAAGGAGTCAGAAAGAAGGAGGGGCTAAGTGGGAGGGACTCTGCCGGTGGGGTGGGGGGGGTGCGAGGTGTGGGGGGGAGGGTGCATGCGGCAGGGGTTCCAAGGGGGGATGGAACCTGAAGGGGGGGATTTCCATGTGAACGTGCAAGGGAGGCATCTAATGAGTCCATGACTGCCTCCTGTGGAGCGAACTGAGGGCAGAGTGGGGTGGTAGGGTGGGTGGGTGATGGTTTGATGATATCTGTAGAAGGGATGGCGAGAGTGGTTGGTGGGGTCTTGGAAGCAAACATGGAATGTGGGACAAAAACAGAATTACCTGGAAAAACTCAGCAGGTCTGGCAGCATCGGTGGAGAAGAAAAGAGTTGACGTTTCGAGTCCTCATGACCCTTCAACAGAACTAGGTGAATAAGGAAGGGGTGAAATATAAGCTGGTTTAAGGTGGGTGGGTGGGGGGTGCGGGGGTCGGGTGTTGGGTGGGTGGGTTGGGTGGGGGAAGAGAAGTGGAGGGGGGTGGTGTGGTTGTAGGGACAAACAAGCAGTGATAGAAGCAGATCATCAAAAGATGTCACAGACAACAGAACAAAAGAACACATAGGTGTCGAAGTTGGTGATATTATCTAAACGAATGTGCTAATTAAGAATGGATGGTAGGGCACTCAAGGTATAGCTCTAGTGCGGGTGGGGGGAGCATAAAAGATTTTAAAATATTTAAAAATAATGGAAATAGGTGGGAAAAAGAAAAATCTATATAATTTATTGGAAAAAAAACAAAAGGAAGGGGGAAGAAACAGAAAGGGGGTGGGGATGGAGGAGGGAGGTCAAGACCTAAAGTTGTTGAATTCAATATTCAGTCCAGAAGGCTGTAAAGTGCCTAGTCGGAAGATGAGGTGTTGTTCCTCCGGTTTGCGTTGGGCTTCACTGGAACAATGCAGCAAACCAAGGACAGACATGTGGGCAAGAGAGCAGGGTGGAGTGTTGAAATGGCAAGCGACAGGGAGGTTTGGGTCATTCTTGCGGACAGACCGCAGGTGTTCTGCAAAGCGGTCGCCCCATTTACGTTTGGTCTCTCCACTATAGAGGAGACCGCATTGGGAGCAACGAATGCAGTAGACTAAGGTGGGGGAAATGCAAGTGAAATGTTGCTTCACTTGAAAGGAGTGTTTGGGCCCTTGGAAGGTGAGGAGAGAGGAAGTGAAGGGGCAGGTGTTGCATCTTTTGCGTGGGCATGGGGTGGTGCCATAGGTGGGGGTTGAGGAGTAGGGGGTGATGGAGGAGTGGACCAGGGTGTCCCGGAGGGAACGATCCCTATGGAATGCCGACAGTGGGGGTGAAGGGAAGATGTGTTTGGTAGTGGCATCATGCTGGAGTTGGCGGAAATGGCGGAGGATGATCCTTTGAATGCGGAGGCTGGTGGGGTGATAAGTGAGGACAAGGGGGACCCTATCATGTTTCTGGGAGGGAAGAGAAGGCGTGAGGGTGGATGTGCGGGAGATGGGCCAGACACGGTTGAGGGCCCTGTCAACGACCGTGGGTGGAAAACCTTGGTTAAGGAAGAAGGAGGACATGTCAGAGGAACAGTTTTTGAAGGTAGCATCATCGGAACAGATGCGACGGAGGCGAAGGAACTGAGAGAATGGGATGGAGTCCTTACAGGAAGCGGGGTATGAAGAGCTGTAGTGAAGGTAGCTGTGGGAGTCGGTAGGCTTGTAATGGATATTGGTGGACAGTCTATCACCAGAGATTGAGACAGCGAGGTCAAGGAAGGGAAGGGAAGTGTCAGAGATGGACCATGTGAAAATGATGGAGGGGTGGAGATTGGAAGCAAAATTAATAAATGTTTCCAAGTCCCGACGAGAGCACGAAGCAACACCGAAGTAATCATCGATGTACTGGAGAAAGAGTTGTGGAAGGGGGCCGGAGTAGGACTGGAACAAGGAATGTTCCACATTCCCCATAAAGAGACAGGCATAGCTGGGGCCCATGCGGGTACTCATAGCCACACTTTTATTTGGAGGAAGTGAGAGGAGTTGAAGGAGAAATTGTTCAGTGTGAGAACAAGTTCAGCCAGACGGAGGAGAGTAGTGGTGGATGGGGATTGTTCGGGCCTCTGTTTGAGGAAGAAGCTAAGGGCCCTCAGACCATCCTGGTGGGGGATGGAGGTGTAGAGGGATTGGACGTCCATGGTGAAGAGGAAGTGGTTGGGGCCAGGGAACTGGAAATTGTTGATGTGACGTAAGGTGTCAGAGGAATCACAGATGTAGGTGGGAAGGGACTGGACAAGGGAAGAGAGAAGGGAGTCAAGATAACGAGAAATGAGTTCTGTGGGGCAGGAGCAAGCTGACACGATCGGTCTACCGGGACAGTCCTGTTTGTGGATTTTGGGTAGGAGGTAGAAGCGGGCCGTCCGAGGTTGGTAGACTATCAGGTTGGAAGCTGTGGGAGGAAGATCTCCAGAGGAGGTCAGTGATAGTCCTGGAAACAATGGCTTGATGTTCAGTGGTGGGTTCATGGTCCAGGGAGAGGTAGGAGGAAGTGTCTGCAAGTTGATGCTCAGCCTCCGCGAGGTAGAGGTCAGTGTGCCAGACAACAACAGCACCACCCTTGTCAGCGGGTTTGATGACGATGTCAGGGTTGGACCTGAGAGAATGGAGAGCAGTAAGTTCAGCGAGAGAGAGATTAGAATGGGTGAGAGGAGCAGAGAAATTGAGACGACTAATGTCGCGCCGACAGTTCTCAATGAAAAGATCAAGAGAAGGTAAGAATCCAGAGGGAGGGGTCCAGGTGGAGGGAGAATATTGGAGGTGGGTGAAAGGATCTGTTGAACGGGGAGAGGACTCCTACCCAAAGAAATTTGGAGGTGGGAAGGAGGAGGTCATGGAGGCTAATGTGGCTGGGAGTGGGATTTTTGGAAAAGAAGGGAATGTGCGTGTTCACCTAGACATCCCTGAAAGAAAAGGGTTGTGGCTGGTGGCTGATGGTGGGGAGGTGCAAGGCGATGGCAGGGGCGTCGACAGTGTTGGGGGAAAGGAAATGGGTGACTGGGGGAGGGGAAAGGACAGGGGAGTGAAAGAAAAACTGTATCACTAAGATGCTGGCTAAAACAAAAGTGAAACAAGAATCATGGAGTGGGTGGGTGGGGGATGGTGGGGGTGGAGGGGCGAGATCAGGTGCTGCATGGGGTTGTGATCAGTGGGTGGACGGAGATGCAGGTCAGCTCAGATGGACAACTGAAAGCGAACCCCAGCAGGCAGCACTGAAAATGCTTAGGACATTGAGATAAGTGTGATGTGGGAAGGATCTGCGTGAGTGGGAGAGTGCTTGCATGAGGCTCCGAAAGGCCCTGCCCCACACACACACTTCAGCCTCCAGAATCACTCGTGGGCCAGCTGCGTGCAGCTGAACTGCTCGTGGGGGTAGATGCAGGGTGAGGACTCACAAAGCCTGTCAATGAAGCTGAAAGACACCATTATGCATTATTCAATGAAAGTGAATATATTTCCAGATTGTAAAGGAACAAAAATGTGTTCACCCATGCAACCAACTGTGGTCGGAATTTCTTAACTTTGAAAGCCTTAGACTTTTGTTGCTGCACTGACATCTGCAGCAAGGGTGGAGATAACCTGTGCAATGGTTGGCCCTGTTGCCTCTAATGCCTTCAGCATGCATCCTCTGGCGAGCCGAGGCCTTGAGGGCCCCCGGCTTGCTTTGGCTGTGCTCCTGTGGGCCAGCTGCTCCCTCTGCAGTGACAGAGAGTGAGGTTGAGGGGGTGACAGGCATAGGAGGCTCAGAGGAAGCAGACAGCCTCTGAGATTCCTGAATGGATGACAGGGATGTCCATCAGTCGCTCCTCCTCCCTTCAGGAGCCTGAGGGTCCCGGCCTGACTCCTTGAGGGGAAGGAGCACCTGCTTGATGTCGAGGTGCCCCATTTCCCTCTAGCGACACCACTGTAGGAACTCACGCATGACTGCTGCGATGGAGTGCAGGTCTGCGCACATCTCTGCATTCTGGATGACCAGGGTCTACATGGCATCTGCCATCCTTGCCATGGAGACGTCCATATGCGCACCATTTCATTAAAGAGAAGGCAGACACGCTCCTCCGACTCACGAACCACTCTGCTAAGGGTTTTTCAACAGTTCTGTGTGATGTTCCCCCATATCTGCTGGCTCTCCAGGATGAGTTGGAAGGCCAAATCCAGACGCTCGTCATCTGACTTGGACCTCACAGATGCCTCTTCCCCAGCAGTCCTCCGAGTGCTGGGGAGCTCAGCTGAACCTGCCTCCTCTTGCTGCTCTCCATGTGGTGACCATCAGATTGTGAGCCCGAGCCTGCTCTAGATTTAGGTCCCACTGAGGTGTGTGTTGCTGTGCTGGTGGAGGGTGTGGCTAAGTGCTGTCCTGGGTCTCCCAGGCTGCTTATTTCCAGCTCTTCAATGGAGGAGGTATCCTCTTGGCTGGGGGTGAGAACATGGATGGAGTTGAGGGACTGGCTGAGGATGTTTGTCACTTGGCAGAGCTCCTAGTGAACCAAAGCAGAGATTATTAGTGCATGACAGTAGAGTCAAAAGCAGGAGAGACAGCACTCATAGTTGTATTGAGGGATGAATGATGTGGTGCAGGATCCTCACGAGGGTGTTTGCTGCTGACCTCACCGTTGCTGCAGGCAGGGTCCACATCCTCACCAATCAGCACGATGGCACACTCCTCAAAGTGAGTGAGGGGCCTAATGTGGGCCACTCCACCCCCGGTCTGCAACCTCTGCCAGCTGTTGTGAGCCAGCTTCTCCTGCATGGAAACAGATGGAGAGAGTGTGAGCAGAACGCATAGCACTGCATGGAATGCTTGTGTGGTGAGCGGAGCCACGGACAGGATGAGGACACGAGCACCAGAGGATATGAGCCTGATGGAGATGTGAGGGTGTGTATGAGAGCTAGGGTGTTGTCCCTTGAGGTATGAGATCCCTGTGGATGTGGGATGGATTTGTGAGTGGGTGAGTTCAGAGTGATGAGAAGAGTGATTGCCCTGGCAGAATGGATGAGACCATTCATCCTGTTGCGACACTGGATGGTTGTCCTTTTTTGCAGGGCCTTGGTGCTGCCCACCGCGTCCCATGCTGGATTAGTGATGTTGCTGCCTCTCCTGTGGCCAGGCTGGGAGTAGAAGACATCACGGCATCCAAAAGGTGCTCAAGGGATGCATCATTAAACTGGGAGGGGATGGGGTTGCAGTCTTTTTGCCTTTCAGGGCCATGTCTTCCAGCGGGTCTGGGCTGGAAACACTGAGAGGTGTGCACACGGATGCACTTGAAATATGGTGCCCAGTGTGATGAAGCAGCGAGGTGATGACCTGGCAGGCGAATGAGAGCTCACCCAGCATAGAAACAGTGTGTTTCCCAGCAATGCATGATTAATGTGGCGGGATTGAGACAATACGGCAAAAGAAGCCGCCATTGTGGCCAGCAGGTAAAATGTCATTTTTCCCGCCTGCTACCGCACTTAGTGCAAATCTGAGACAATTCCGCCCTCAGAGGCAAGAGCGCTACTACTGAACCAATGCTGACATTTCTGAGCATACTGCAAGGACGCCCACCCTTCTACACATATAAATGTCAGGTACTAATGATGTCATTGGGATTGGACTGCAAATTTCATTGCTGGCCTGAATGTGGAAGCCACTAACCGCTTTCTCACCAGGGGAAATCAGCAGGAACAGCCAGAGCCAGGAGAGGTGCAAGGCTGGTCCCCTGAGTTCAACAAGAAAACCTACGCCATTCCTGCCATGAGCCTTCCTTTCCTTATTGCGAGTGCCCCTTGAGGTAGCCCAAAAGCCAATCCCAGCATCCATGCGCCAGCAGTGGGCGATTTCTGGGCTATAGGGTTTTCCATTCCATTCCACCAATTACCTGTTTAAAATGTGATTTATATGAGACACACAAGGTAGGTTACGATAGGCTGGACACCATTTTCATTACAACAAGTGGGTTTCCAATACACCCCATTACGCACCTGCCCGCAGTTAAAATTGGGACCTCATACTTCATTGTAATTTTGTACCATTTACAAATAATTAGCACAAATAATTACTTGCTTGTGGGTACATTTTCAAGAATTCACCAAAAAGTATAAAATTGCCTCTGATTACCTGTAACCATGCAATATTAGCTTCGTGGGCAAACTTCCATTAAAGTTTGAACTTTGAAAGTCATTGTTCACATTGATAGGCTGGGCACAATCTGGGTTCCTACGAGTGAGCAGCATAAATTGGACGTTGAGGTCCAACCTTTGTAAAATGTTCCTCCAGGAAGAAGTTTGAAAATCAGAACAGTTCTGTGAAATATTCCCATTAACTGCAAAGCAAACAAAATTTTTCTTCATTTTTGTTGCCTTTTTAGGAAGTCTTTTAGGAGTCACCTTAGATTGTACCTGTCTGGTCTGGGCACATGCGTAAAGAGCTAAATGGGATATATTTTTAGTAATTAGGATTGATATAAATTAAAAAATTCTGCTCCAATTTAGGCTGTTCTGATTTCAAGAATTATAGATGCACTAAACTGTTACTTTATTAGTGTAACAGTCAAAATAAAGTTGAAAAACTCACTGTAAGAGCAAATTGACTAATGAACAACAGTCAAGTTAGCAATCAGGTTAGTTTATCAGTAAGCACTGCTGAAACCTGGCAGCAACTCAGCTTGTTTTCCCATGTTTACTTGTGTTGACATGCCCTCCTTCCGATAGGAAGGTGATTTGCTAAAGGATTACTTCTTCAGCATCTCATTGGGTGGAAGAAGATGCACTCAGAATGTGAAAGGACTCTGTGTAGAATGTCCTGCTGAGCTAATCGCAAACTACCTGGCAGACTTAAGTGATTTAAATAAAAATTCTGAGGATGTGGGTGGCAAGGGATTCATTGTCTGTACCCAGTTGCCCTAAGAAAATTTTGGTTGGGCTACTTCAGAGGGTAGTTCAGAGTTAGCCACAATCGTGTGGGACTGGAGAGGTATATAGACCAGACTGAGCAAGGATTGCAGACTTCCTTCCTTAAAGAACATTGGTGAACTATTTGAATTTTTATAATGAGAGTTTATCATTCTCTGAACAATTCTTTGTTTGAATGCAGGGCCATGGAAATCTGGGACCACTGCCTGTGTGACGGATGACAGACATTCTGTTGCGTTCTGGTGCAGGACCTTTTTTCTTCTCCCTCCTACTCTTCCTGTTCCAACTCAACAGTGATTCTACTACAGTGTTCCCTTCATACTCTCTGTCTATATCCCCAGTGTAGATGTAATTAGCCTGCTGAGTTGCTTCTTGCAGGTTTGATGAAGATTTCCCACATTAAATAGGCTTATTGACATGCATGCAGCTAAACATTAAACACTTGAGATCAGAGCTACATTGCTGTGCATTAGCTTACCTAACATGTCAATAACTAAATTACCTACACAATAATATATTTCATTACCTGCTATGGAGCATACCGGAAGGATCAGTGATCCCAGTAGTAAAACTCTGTTCCAGTGGTCAGCCATTGTCTAGCCAGATGATATTCCTCTCATCTTCCACAACAGTGTGTTCATACCTCCAAAGGCAAGCACACGTTTCATCACAAAGGCTTGTTTAGCAATCTGTAAACTCTCGTTAATAATTTATAACCTTATCCTTATGTTCAACAACACAGAAATGTTACCCTTAACCCAACAGTCCATCTTTCAGGTTTTAATGTTCTGCTGTATTACAAAGTTTCTCCATAGATATTTTAGCTACAATCCCATTGGTTTAATCAAAGTTTATTAAAAATTATAATGCTTGTAAGTCTTTAAATATGATTAGCAAGTAGAAATAATCCTTACAAATCGAAATCATTAACTGACCAGCAGATAACAGTCACAATGTAATATTTTCCTCAAGGTTATTTCTTTCGGTCAAAGTTTACAACTATATACTGGGAATGTTAAATGTCACCTTTCTGCTTTGCCCTGTGCTCACTTGTAGATCACTTTTATTAGCAGCAAGTCTGTTGAAAATAGGTCCAACTATTTGCCCCATCAAACATTTTTTTTGGCAAAGGAAATTCTCATTGAATTTAGGCAGGTTTATGTCCACTGACCTAATGAAGAAGCTTACAAGCTTTATTTTTAGCAAATCACCTTCTAAGGACAATTAGTGGTGGGCAATAACGCTGGCCTAGCCAGCGATGCACACATCCCGTGAACGAATCAAAAAGCCAAAATCATTTACCTATTTGGGAAATCTGATACAGTGAGAACACGACTCATTATATGAAGGAAACTGGACAAACTGAACAAAAGGAAGGCATGTTAAGTCCTTGTGATGAGCATAAGTTAAAAAATTGTAACTGTTACAAATTCCAAGAACAAATGCAGAGCTGGAGTATTGTTTCAATCAAGAAAACAGGTGGCTGACTTCTGGCTCCAATGAACTCATGAGTAATTTGCAAATAACTAAATTTCCCTCAACACTAATGAGTTCCAGGCCAATAAGTTACATGAAACCACATACTATTTAGCCATTTTTGCCACTCCTGATTTTCCCACTAGGATGTGCAAATCCTGGACTCCACAATCTGAACCATGGTGGGTGTTGTTCAATGTGGACTTTCGTGCCTTGGCAACATCAATGGAAGCACTCCTGTGAGATGTTCTTTACCTGCATGCTCGCTGTTAATTGCAGAACATGGAATCTTTTACTTCATGTCAATGTCCAACTGGAAAGTACATCCTATACCTATAGGACAACCACAGGTTGTGTAAGGAGGAAAATGACTGATATGTCCATTTGTGGTCTTTAATTACTTCTTGTTTAATAGCTGGCCTCTAGATCACAAAACGACCCAATAACGTTTGTGTTGATGCATGTCATGAAGAAATTAATGTCTATAATGTTCTTGGAAATTATTTTTTAAAATAGAGTTTAGCGGTGTCTATGTCTATGTAGGGTATATGTATGTGTGTGTGTCTTAATTGGATTAAAGCCAGCTAGTCTGGGAGCTTTGATGTATAGTAGTTTTGAGATGTTAATTAGGTAAACAGTAGTGAAGTTAAAAAGGTTAAGTGTACATTTGCATTTGTTCAATAAAGCACTCAAGTATGGGGGTAAAATCTTGCACAAGCAATGTGTTTATATTACCACTAACATTAGTGGGATGAAAATGTTATACAGAGAAGATGTGATATTAAAAACCTAGTAATACAATGGGAAATTTACATTCAGAGGAAAAGGTAGGCATGAACAGAAAAGAATTTGTGTGTGTAGGGAGAGGCATTTAAGATCTAACCAGCCTGCATGTCTGCAACTGTGTTCTGTAAGGAAACTCATTTTGAATTCGTAAGGTCAAATATGCTTTGCCTGGGGTCTTTTTAAACCTATGGCTAGGATATTGAGGTCGGCGAGTGGGGGGGCGGGGCCCACTTGTCGACGTGTAAAGGGGGGGCGGGGCCCACTCGTCGACGTGTAAAATGGCGGGGGGGCGGGGCCCACTCGTCGACGTGTAAAATGGCGCGGGATGACGTTGGGCGGAACTCCTGACATCACCCTGCGTCATTTCAATTCTCAGGTCGGCGGGAGGCAGCCGAATCAGCTGTGCGCCCGCCAACCTGTCAATGACCTTTTGAGGCCATTTAAAAACTAATTCAAGTAATTAATGGACCTGCCCGTCCAACTTTAAGATTGGCGGACAGGCCGGGAGCCCTGCCGGGCTTCAGAGAAAGCATGAAACCTCATCCATGGGCGGGATGAGGTTTCATGACGGTTTTTTAAAAATTAATAAAAGTTTGATTAAAAGTGATGGGCATGTCCCAACTCATGTGACACATGAGGGGACATGTCAGGGAAATTTTATTATTGTATATGTGCCATTTTTAAATATGGTATCGATCTCTCTGAGGCAGCACTTAGCACTAGGGACATGAGTGCGCTTTTTTGCGCGCATTGCTGAAGGAGCGCACTCTCAGCTGAGGGAATCCCCCCACCTCCCCGTCCACACAGGGACCACATAGCACTTGCTGGTGGACATCACGCTGGGTGGGCCTTAATTGGCCCGCCCATGTAAAATGGCAGCGTGCCCCCAATTGGGGGCGCCTGCACACACCTGCTCCTGCACTTCCCCCCAACGGGGGGAATAGTCTTCCCTTTAAGGTTTTACTGTTGCCTTAACAGGGGTGTAACTGAGAGTCAGATTAATTAGGGGATTTTTGTAGTTATTATAGTTGTAATTTTGTAGACATACGTATGTGTTTACATCTTTCCTTGTATTAATAAATGTTTAATTTAGTTTTATAAAAAACCTTTTGAGACTCGGTGGTCTTATTACTACTGAATTCAAAGCCTGCATCTCGGAACATTCAAATTGCAAAAATGTATTATGACAGTTGTTTCAAGTTTCCTTCTGGGATTTGAACATCTTAGCCCTTACCATCGACTATGTCATAATAATGCTACACCACTCCTCAGCATCACCCTGTTCTGTGGCCATTACTTTAATGCCATCCCATCCCTAAGAGAAGTAACTCATTCTGTGTTTCTTCTTCCAAATCACTAAACTGTTCTCAAGTGTGTGCATTTTTGCTGGTGCCAGCTTTAAGTCATATTGAGTACTGTGGTGGGGTGTGGTGTGGGCTCAACTTGCCGCTGGGGCTGTGGCGCATATACCTATAAAAATAAGAAAAAACACATGATAAGCACAAAGTTCCTGCTGCACAGATAAGATATGTCATATTTCAAGATGCAACAGTCTCAGCATTACACCTACTGAAACATTTTGCATCTTTAATCTACGCAATTATACTTGTATGAAGCATAAGGTGTGATTGTATCTTCCAACCTAAGCATAATCCATGCTACTTCTGGCCTTTGACTTCTGAACCATCATTATGGTCTTCTTTAATTGGGTAAGTTGTTTGAGTTGCTGTGTTTCACTGTCTGTTTGGCTTAAATGTCTGGAGCAAATATTTATTTTTACTCTATTTTAGGTGGTAGCATGGATTTATAACCCCCATATAGTTCACTCTCTAAAAAACACATTGCCTACAGAATTTTAGAGAGCTGACTGAGTTTATTGGAATCGTATGTATGAACAATTATATCATATACATATGAGCTTTCATTAAGGACAGATTGTTGTGCATTCATATGAATGTGTGAAAACAATGGGAAAAAATGTAATCTCCGTTCAATACACTGACTGTGCTGGGGCAGGATTTTCACCCCATCCAAATATTTGCTGAGGGCATAATCTCATCGAAGATTAACTTTGTGTGCTGTGTGTATCGAAATATGTAACCTGTTTACAAAGAACGCGGTTAAAATTACTTCCCCCTCTGATGGAAACCAAAGATATCAGTTCACCACCACAGCAGGTGTGCTCTCAATGGGAATATAGAGCAATACAGCAACTAACCATTTAAGTAAACTTTCAGCAGTTCAAATTTATGAGTTCCTTCTTCCAATTCCAAATAATCAAATTCAGCCGCAGGTCATAGCCATTTAAATATCAGGCTGTGGATAATAGGAAACTAGCTGGTTCTGCACCAAGTTTCTTCGAAATATTTAAAGCTACGTCTTTGTAAATCTATGATTAATGTTCTAGTTATAAATATGCCATTGTAATTGCCTGGAAAACTGCTGTGGTCATAGGCAAATCCTTCTAATTCTATCTGTTGTGTTTGCATGTTAATCTGTGAGTGCACTGGATATGTATGTTCATGCAGCCTGGTAAATATACTTCTGTTCAATCTGATAATGGGTTTACATGCCAGGTGTGGATCGGTGCTTCAATATGAGTTGAACTTAGTCACACTCTGGCCTGATTTTTACTCACTTTTACACTCTTTCTGTCTTAAACTTGACCTTGCCCTTCCTGGCCATGAGACTGTTTGCATATTCTGTGAACTTTACATTATTCAACACAGCACTGTGTTTTAGCTTGCTTCTTGTTTATGATGTACACTGTACTGCATTCCCAGGGCCAGCATCACAATAAATGCTACAAAACGTTTAGAAATGCCTGAAACAGATACTTAGGTCTGAATTTTACCTTTAACGGGCGCACATGATTGGCGGGTCAGGGAGCAGCTGGGAAACAAACCGCTGACTATGATCGGCACCCGAGCACGATTTCACGCTGGCTGGCCAATTAACGGTCAGCCAGTGTGAAACGCATGCTGAAAAACTCAGCGCTGCCGGGATGGGGGCAGGAAAGGGCGGGTGATAACATCACTGTGGGCATGGGTGAACGCTGCAAGTGAGCTCCCTGAAGTGAGCTCAGGGAGCTGCAGACCTTCAAATGATGAAATAAAGGTTTAAAAAAACTGCAAAAAATGGTCCCTGCATCACAATCAAGCACCTGAAAATATACCTCATAAAAATGCTGTCCATGGATATTTATTTTTGTTTTACTTCATAATGGAAATTTCATCCCGCCCTTGAGGCTTGATGAAAAATGTAAAGGCTGCCTGGATGATTCGCCCATCCGCCAGCTCTAAGATTGGTCATGAGAAATCGGAGATGATTGCGCCATTGCCCTCTTGATTGTCGGCGGGCACGCTTCCGACTTTTGCGCGCGTCCGCTGAACGAAATGTTGCACGAGTGTGCAATGACGCCAGGACACTCACCTGACGTCGTCTCACACAATTTTACGCCAGATTGGGTCGAGTGTCTGCCCACCCACGGGATGTAAAATTCTGCCCTTAGGTGCTTAGCACCTCGGAATCAAGTGGGAAAATGGCAGATAAACACCTCACACTGGCTCCTGACATGTTCCCATCTCCACTTACTTCTATTGAAAGTGTCGGTACCAGTTATCTGCCTCAGGGTGACAAATGTCCCTTATTTTAAGGGATTGTCTCTTATTTTGTCTGTTTCTCTCACGTCCCTTAAGGGACACCTTTGACCCATGTTTCTAGGACAGCCTATGGGAGACTAATCCTGGGAAGCTCCAGGGTGAGTTTGACTGATTCGAGCAGGACAGCAAGTGATTGAGTTGGCCAGCAGAGAGATGATAATGTCATGATTCAACAAATAAGTTGTAAATTTTAACCCCAACATCCCTCCGCCCCCACATTGTTGTGATCTCAAGAGGACTGAGATGAGGTGAAATTTCCTTACTCAACAGGTTGTGAATCTTTGGAATTCTCTACCCCAGAAAGTTGTGGATGCCTAATCGTTGAATATAATTAAGGCTGGCATATAGGCATATTAAGGAATATGGGGAGCGGGTGGGCAAATGGAGTTGAAGCTCAAGATAAGTAATGATTGTACTAAATGGTGAAGCAGGCTCGATGGCCCATATGGCCTGCTTCTGCTCCTGTTTCTTATATTCTTAAGTAAGACCCGCCCTCCCCACCTCATCTCATGTTGAAACCCCCCCCCCCGCCCCCCACATTCTCACGCTTACCAGCAATGCTTCTCCACTTTCACGGACCTTGCTGCTAGGGTTGCCAGCGCGCCCAACACCACCCCTGCCCACCCTGGTCCCATGGTCGAAGTGTCCCTTATTTCATTTTGCAAGAGCTGGTCACCCTGACCCGCCTGGCAGTGGCCAATTAATTGATTAGCTAATTAGGCTGCATTTTTCGACATTATTCCAATGTTTCCAGACCAAGTCCTCTCGCAATGCACATGGCTTGTCAACTCACAAGAGGCGAGTGCACTGTGGGAGGACCCAGTGCCTCCAGTTTTATTTGAGATCAGTAAATAATCAGAAGACAATGGGAAGCCTGTGGTTGAAGGCAGGCCGACACTTGCCATCGCAGCAGCAGTCTTTCTTGGAGCCTGCTGCCACTGAGAATGCCGGGGATTAAGAAAATCATTCCGGCTCCTTCTTCCTCACCTCCCTCTCTTCTTAGAGTTCCCTCTTTGCTGCAGTCATTGCCCACCATCCCTCATTGGGTGATGAGCTTGGACGTGGCCTGCTTCATGTAAAATTAAACCGGTGGTGAACGTGAAATGGTCCCATGTCAGGTTCCCAAAGCTCAGACCAAAATTCAGCCTTCAGAGGCTGTCCTGTACAATGCCACTGGGGAACACCGTGAACAGACTGGGAAACAATCAGCAAAGTTCCTCACTCCCCTCCTCAAGACACAGAGGTTAAAGCCCCAAAATGGGTCAGCTTAGGTTGGGTGGTAATTTAAAATGTTAAAGATGTTAAACCTGAACGCTGCCCACGTTGAATCTGCTTACAGTTTGAACGGAGGTGGATGGGCAATCAGTCCTCTCTCAGGAGGCAGATCAGTCATTGAAACTATTTTAAGGAGGGTCCATTTTAAGAAGATTTCTATTTTTAACCTCTGTTGGCTGGATATCCTAGGCCCCAGGAAATCCAGCAGGTAAACGGAGGACTGTGAAATATTAGAGGAAATTAACATAGAAAGAGAGGAGGTACTAGCTGGTTTAGTGGTCTTAAAAGTGAATAAATCCGCAGGCCCAGATGAAATGTATCCCAGGCTGTTGAGGGAGGCAAGGGAAGAGATATTAGGGGCCCTGGCAGTCATTTTCAATTCCTCTTTGGCCACAGATGAGGTGCCAGAGGACTGGAGGACTGCTAATGTTGTCCCATAATTAAACAAGGGTGGAAGGGATAGATCAGGAAATTACAGGCCAGTCAGTCTAATCTCGGTGGTGGGGAAGTTACTAGAAAGAATTCTGCAGGACAGGATACACCTGCACTTGGAGAGACACCAATTAATCAGGGATAGTCAACATGGATTTGTTAAGGGAAGGTCGTGTTTGACAAATTTGATCGAATTTTTTGAGGAGTGTTGATGAGGGTAATGTATTTGATGTGGTCTACATGGACTTTAGCAGGGCTTTTGATAAGGTCCCTCATGGCAGGCTGGTCAAGAAAGTAAGAGCCCATGGGATCCAAGGCAAAGTGGCACATTGGATCCAAAATTGGCTGAGAGGCAGGAAGCAGAGGGTGATGCTAGGGGATGCATCTGTCACTGGAAGTCTGTTTCCTGTGGGGTTCCACAGATCTCAGTGCTGGGGCCCTTGCTGTTTGTGGTGTACATAAATGATTTGGACTTAAATGATCAAGAAGCTTGTGGATGACGCAAAATTTGGTAGGGTGGTAAATAGTGAGGAGGTTAGCTGTAAACTGCAGGAGGTTATCAATGGACTTGTCAGGTGGGCAGGGCAGTGGCAAATGGAATTCAACCTGGAAAAGTGTGAGGTAACGCACTTGGGGAGGGCTAACAAGGCAAGGGATTACACTATGAATGGTAGGACCCTGGGAAGTACTGAAGATCTGAGGGACCTTGGTGTGCATATCCATAGATCCCTGAAGGTAGCAGGGCAGGTAGATAAGATAGTTAAGGAGGCATATAGGATACTTGCCTTTATTAGCCGAGGCAGAGAATACAAGAGCAGGGAGGTTATGCTGGAACTGTATAAAATACTGGTTAGGCCACAACTGGAGTACTGCGTGCAGTTCTGGTCACCATATTATAGGAAGGATGTGATTGCACTGGAGAGGGTGCAGAGGAGATTTACCAGGATGCTGCCTGGGCTGCATGGTCTAAGCTGTGAGGAAAGATTGGATAGGCTGGCGGTGTTCTCCTTGGAGCATCGAAGGTTGAGAGGGGACCTGATAGAGGTGTATAAGATTATGAGGAGCATAGATAGGGTGGATAGGAAGGCACTTTTTCCATTAGTAGAGGGGTCAATAACCAGAAGGCATAGATTTAAGGTAAGAGGCAGAAGGCTAATGGGGATGTTGGGGAGAAATTTTTTCACCCAGAGGGTGATGAGAGTCTGGAACTCACTGCCTGAAAGGCTGGTTGAGTCAGAAACTCTTGTAACATTTAAAAAGTATTTAGAAATTCACTTGTGTTGACATAGCCACCAGGACTATGGGCCAAGCACTGGATAATGGATTAGTGCAGCCAGGTTTCTGTTGACCGGCACGGACATGATGGCTGAATAACCTCCGTCTGTGCTGTAAAAGTCGATGAGCCTATGGGCAAAATTTTTACCTCGGTGGATGGGTGCGCACCCAACCCGCTCGAGCATAAAATGATGCACATTGGCGTCGGGCGAGCGCCCTGACATGACCACGTAGTCGCACGATATTTTGGTCGGCGGGTGCACACAGGAATCGGCAGCGCACCCACCAGCAATTAAGAGGCCTGTTAAGTCCATTAAAATCTCAATTAACTGACATTTTCAGCTGCCTGTCCAACCTTACGGCTGGCAGGGCAGGAGAAAAGGCCAAGCCGCTTCGCACTTTTTAGGAAACCTCGTCCATGGGCAGGACAAGGTTTCCAAAAGCAAATAAAATCAAAATAAAAATTTTAAAATTTAATTAATAACATGTCCCTGCCCATGTGACAGAGTCACATGAGGGGACATGTTTTATAACATTTTTCAATTCTTTATTTTTTTTTCTGAAAACTCTTCATCTCCTTGAGGCAGCTCCGTGTGCATGCGTGAAGTTCGCATTCTCACTCTCCTTCCTCCCCCCCGCCGCACAGGCAGCGCTACTGCTCGCGTTTCACATGAAATTGCCTCACCACTGCCCATCCCCGCTGAGACTGACAAGGGCTAAATTCTGCCCTATGAGTCTATGAGTAAAAGGGAACGAGAAGGGCTGGAACCGTTAGGTATCTTGCCAGCTCTGCTTGGGGGCCAGGAGGAGCAGGAGTGCCTCAGTGGGCAGAATCTTGCCCTTGGATGGCGGGCGGGCAACTGACCACCGCCACTGAAATGGGGCCCGCCGCCATTTTAAGTGGACGGGCCAATTAAGGCCCACCCAGTGGCATCCCCGATGGGAAGTGCTGTGCGATTCCTGTGCGGGGGGTGGGGGAGGGATTCTCCATCTGTCAGAGTGCACTGTTTCACACATGCGCGCGAAAGAGCGCACTTCTCCCTGAGGCAAAGTCCTGTCTCAGGGAGAATACTGACAGTGTCAAAAACATTAAAAATAGAAACATTAATAAATTATTAACATGTCCCCCTCATGTGACAATGTCACACGAGATGGGACATGTTAATAAAGTACACATACACGTTATTAATTTTTTACAAAACGGACATGAAACTTCATCTCGCCAGTGGATGAGGTTTCATCAATAATCTGCAGCCCGCTGGGGCTCCTGGCCAGCCCGCCAGCCTTAAGCTTGGACGGGCAGGTCTTTAATTACTTTAAATAGCCTGTCAATGGCCTCAATTGGCCATTGACAGGTCAGTGGGCGGACAGCTGATTTCGCTGTCCACCCGCCTTCCTAAAAATTTAAATGGACCGGGATGACGTCAGGGATTCCTCCTGACATCATCCCGCGTCATTTTCCCCTCGGCGAGCAGGCCCCGCCCCCAAATTGCCGAGGGGAAAACCCTGGCCAGTGAATTAAAACCTTATAAAAATCAAAGCAGAATAACCAGTGTTCTCCTGAACCTTATGATTTTATGCAAAGCCACAATGTTATCTGCGTATTGGTCATTTCAGGAAAACCCTGCCCATTTCTTTCTGCTTTATTTTCCTTCACAGGACCTGATACACACGCCACAGTGGCCAGAGGAACTATCTGAACAGCTGCTAACAGCAACAAGGTTCCTCAGTAGTTTTCAGGCTAACTAGGATCTGTCTTCTCATTAGGTTGGAAGTGTAGATGTGCTGTTGAACATGTAAGGGACTTATACCTCAAAAAGAATTTTTTTGCCAGCCTCAGGAGGCCAGTTCAAAGATAAGTCAGTGGTTTCTGCCACTTCTCTCCATTCCTGTTTCTTCTGCCCCAAAATATAGCAACTCTTAAGAATTTGACATGAACACGATCCAAACTTGCCATGATGCCATTAGTCCAGTGGCACAGTGGAAAGTTCCCATCCTCCCATCAAACTGGTTCACAGACCTTCAATCTGTGCAGCATACTTCACCAACTTTCTTAACTTTTGGATGGATATGTGTTTATTACACCTGCTGAATCATCGTTTACCACACCATTCCATAACTCATTCTGGGCCAGTCAGTCCTGGATCCAAAGCTAGCTTCATTATACAATGATGGGACATTGCACAAACCAGATAGAAAGTTATGGTCCAGAATCTGCTGTGAAAATAACAAGAAGTTTAATGGCAATGAGGAGATTTATCTTCCTGCAATGCCACTCAATCTTTCTAGCCCAATAAGGGAATAATTTAAGCTATGGCATTTCATTCCTACAGGTAGTAAATTGTAGTTAGAAATTTTTTTAAAATTTCAATATTTTTCTTACTTTTCCTCTCTGTCTCTTTTTCTCCACTTCTATTAATCCAAACTTCCCTACTTTATTTCTCTTTTTGTACCTGATTTAACTCTAATTCACCCTGGTCTGAATTTTACGCTCGGTTGCTGGTGGGTTTTTAGGTGGGGGGAGTGTGCAATTGAAGGAGTGGGATTCCCTCTGCGTTCCCGCCCACCCCAACTGTGCAGTGACTTTACACCGGGGTGGGCAAGGCCTTAGATGGGACACCTGCCCTGGCCTCAATTGAAGCCCTTAACTGGCCAATTGTTGTCCAGTTAAGGGCCATTTCATGCCCAGCCTCAATTTTAAGGCTGGCAGGAGGACTTAATTGGCATGGGGCAGCTCAAAAATGAATGGGCTTAGGCCTCGAACAGGAAGTGGGGGATGGTGTGTCTCCATCAGGAGCCCCCTTCTGACTCTGGATGTCCCCCACTTAAAGTCCGGTGGCTGTTGGACCTCCCCACAAACGCACTCAACGTCTCTACTGACACCCTGATTGCCGGCTTTGCACCCTCCCTCAGGCCTCCTCTACCCTCCTCGCCCTGGGACCCCTTAAACTTAGCTTGCCATCTGGTCCCGGGCCTTAGGCTCAGGCATCTCCCTGAAGTTCCCCTTCTGTCCATTGCAGCTCTTGTTGCTGCAGGGACCAGGGAGCTGCTGGCCAATCAGATTGGCTGCCAGCTCTCTAAGGTGGGTCTCCCTCTCAAGTGAGGGGCAGAAGTCCCACCTGCAGCCAATTGACACTCATTTGAGTGTGAAATGGCTGTGGGACAGGCAGAGTCAGTGGACTCTTCAGATGTTGGGAAGGGAAACCCCGCCAATAATATAATCAGGTCCCTATTTCGTTTTCTGTCCCTCTTTTGTTCTTTATCTGTTGAGAAGGTGATACACTGTTGTCCCGCTATTCATCAAGTTTCCAGATAACCCAATGCCCTCACTGCACCATTATCAGCTCCCACTTCCAGCAACTTACAGTGCAAGAAAACTTTGAGCTGAAGCATGAGGGAAAATGTCTAACGGGGCACACCACAAAGTTGTAGAATCATAGAACAGCACAGAAATAGACCATTCAGCACATTATGTTTATGCTGGCTCTTTGAAAGAACTATTCATTTAGTCCCACTGCCCCTTTCTTTCTAGTTTCCCAAGTCTCTCTCATAACTGATGTCTTGCATACCAGGTAGTAAATCTCCTCTCCACCTTCTCCGAGACCTTACCATCCTTCCTGAAGAGTGAAGTGAATTGCCCTGCTCAAGCATAACCGGGCCATTTTATTGTACTGATCTCCTTTATTCCAGCGACAACCATTTTGGAAACAAACTATGGAGATTAAATCGAGCTTTGGGATGTTGGTGAATTTTGGAGCTGTATTTTGGATTTCCAAAGTGAGGTATGATGATTTGTATTTTATCTGTATCTTACCTGTTTATGAATATATCATCAGCACTGTAGTATTAGGGTGTTCAGGGCTGAAAGGGTTAATGGGCGGAATCGTCCCAGATTTGAACCAAGTGCGGTAGCAGGTAGGAAAAACGATGTTTTATCCCGTCGGCTGCAATGGCAGTTTCTCATGCCGTATTGTCTCAATCCCGCCGTGTTAATTATGTATTCCTGGGAAACACGCCTTTTCGATGGCGGGCGGGCTCTCATTTACCCACCATGCCATCATCTCGCTGCTTCATCACGCCGGGTGCCATATTTAAAGTGCAGCCACGCGTACACCTCTCAGTGTTTCCAGCCCTTGATTGCTGCACAAAAGGCATGGCCCCAAAAGGCAAAAGGACTGCAGCCCCCAGATTTAACGACACATCCCTCAAGTGCTTTTTAGACGCAGTGGAGGCCCGTTGTGATGTCCTCTACCCCCGCTCTGCCACAGGATAGGCAGCAGCGTGACCAACCAGGCTTGGGAGGTGGTGGTCAGCGCTAACACCCTTCAAAAGAGGGCAGCCACCCAGTGCTGCCAGAGGATGAATGATCTCCTCCGTTCAGCAAGGATAAGTCACTCTTCTCATCACTCTTACACACCTTCATTGTCCTCATCCCGTCAATGGGACTACTCATCACCCACACAGGCCAGGCATACTTATCATCTGGCCTGGCAGGCATCCTGCTTATACTCTCTCCATCTCTATTTGTGCAGGACAAGCTGGCACACAACAAGAGGGAGAGGTCACAGACCGGTGGAGGAATGCTTGAAATCAAGGTCATCACAGACTTTGAAAACAGCCATCCAATTGGCCAGGGAGGATCTGGACAATTCCAGCGCTGATGGTGAAGTCAGCAGTGCTCTCACAAGTGATGATTAGCAGTGCAACATCCTTCAGACAACCGTGAGTGATGTGTCCTGTTTCACAGGCCACTGCCATGCACTATTTATCTCCCCTTGCTTTTGCAGGCACATCCGGGAAACAGCCGACGGAGTCCACAACCCAGGGTCTCCAATCAAACCCCGAAGAGATCTCTGAAGAGGTATCAGCCATGATTGAACGGCGGAGCAGACTCGATGGGCTGAATGGCCTAATTTCTGCTCCTACGTCTTATGGTCTTATGGTCTTATGGCGGCAATCATCATAGTGTATTACCAGGACTCAACCTGGTAAGACAGCACTCGGAGCAGTCCTGTCCAGAGCAACAGGTGAGTGGTGACTTTGGCCTCCAGCTCCTGCCAGTTTGCTGGCCAGGATTCCTCAGCAGGGCAGGGATGGACCCCCAGGTAGAGGAGTTTGGTTCTGTCCTAGGTGAAAGGCCTGAGCTCCTTAGGTAAGGGATTCATCTGTCACTGACCGATCAGAAGTCCAGAACACTTGTCCCAGTTAATTCTGGCAGAGGACATGGCAGAGTAGACCTCCTGGCACTTGCATATCCTCTGCAGCTCAGCTGGGTCGGTGAACATGTGGAGCACATCATTGGCATAAGCCAAGATGCCTGGCCCGCGCAGAACCAATCCCGACAACCTCCTCTGCAAGAGGTGCAGGAAAGGCTCCACACAGATAGAATACAATTGGCCAGACAGGGGGCAGCCCTGACTCACTCCTCTCCCAAAGTGAAAGGGCGCCGCCAGGGACAGGTTAACTTAACAAGACACTCTGCGGCAGCGTACAGAAGCCGGATCCATGTGATGAAATGTATCCCGAACTTGAACGCTCGCAGAGTCCTGAATAAATATTCGTGATCCACCTTGTCGAATGCCTTCTTCTGGTCAAGAGACAGGAAGGCGCTCAACAGACCTGTCCTCTGAGAAAAGTGGATAATGTCCTGGACCAGATGGATGTTAGCAAAGATGGTGCAGTCCGGGACCGTGTAGGATTGGTCAGCGTGGATCATGTGGTCCAGCACGATGCCAAGGCGAGAAGACATGGCCCTGGCAAAGATTTTGTAATCCGTGCTGAGCAGGGAGACTGGGTGCCAGTTTTTGAGGTGAGCAGCAAGGCAATCACGGCCCTGCACCACAAGAAGGGCATCCCCCTGGAAGAGCGATACTCTTCCCCAGGACCCTGGCGTAGTCGTTTCCCAGGACATCCCAGAACACCCTGAAGAACTCCACAGTCAGCCTGCCCAGCCCCAGGGATTTGCCCTTTGAGAGGCTGTCGAGGGTGCCGGTCAGCTCCCCCAGACTTACAGGGGAGTCAAGCATTCCGGCGCCCTCTGGGCCGACCTGCGGCAGGTCCTCCCACAAAACTCTGCGAGCATCCTCTCTGGACTGATCTGGAGAAAACAGGGCAGTATAGTAGGTTCTGGCAATGGCTCTGATGCCCTCTGGATCTGAGACAAGGGGTCCGTTGTCGGCCAGCAGCATAAGGAGCTGCTGACAGACCCTGTGCCTTTTTTCCAGTGAGTAGAAGAAGGGGGAGCCACGGTCCAGGTCCCGGAGAAACCGGATCCGTGACCTCACAAACGTGCCCCGGGACCCGACCAGTTGCAGGTCCTGCAGCGCGCCCCTCTTCTCATCGTACACCGACCGCAGGGCCGGGTCCGCGTCAGGCTGACGGAGACGTGCCTCCAGGTCGAGCACCTCCTTCTCTAACTCCTTGACCCTGGATTCCTGCCTCTATGTCGACTCCCTTGCGTACTCCTGACAGAAAACGCAGACGTGAGTCTTGCCCACGTCCCACCATAGCCTCAAGAAGGGGAAGCCTCCCCGCTTCATTCTCCAGCTGGTCCCGAAGCGACGGAACGAGTCCAGGAACCACTCGTCCTCCAGCAGCAGGTTGTTAAGTGCCAGTATGCGGACCCCCGTCTGAGCGCAGAAAGGAACAAGTTCCACCCACACCAGACGGCGCTCTGTGCACAGCACCTGCAGCACAGAAGCCAATGGAATGCAGGACACGAACGTTTTGGAAACGTAAAGGTGGTTGAGTCTGGACACTTCGACTCCAGGTGACACGAAAATGAAAACTCTGGAGTCAGGATGGAGATGTCACCAGATATCCACCAAGTCAAAGGACCCGACCAGGTCCCGCAACTTACTCATGCCTAGTGAGCGATGCTGGGCACCGTGACGGTCCTTAGCCTCGAGGTTACAGTTAAAAACCCCCCGTGGATGATGCACTCACCCACGTCGATGGAGCCCAATGAGTGAACACTTCCTCAAAGAAGCTCGCTTGTTGCTGCAGGTCCAGGGGAGTGTACACATTCACAAAGTGAAGCACCGCGCCCCTTAGGGGCACAGTAAGGTGTAGCAACCGGCCTGGCACCGGTTCCTTGGCCCCCAAGAGCTCCGGTTGAAAATGTGGGGCCAACAAGGTAGCCACCCCACCAGAATTGGATGTGAGGTGACTCATGTAGACCCCCCTCACCACTCCAGGAGGCACGTAGCTTTGCCTCCTGGAATGGTATGGGTTTCCTGCAGGAAGCTCACCGTATACTTCCCATCCCTGAGACTGAGTAGTCCTAGAACCTGTGCTGTGCGTCCCTGCTGCCGTTGAGGCTAGCTATGGTAGTCCTCATTGTCAGAAGTATGTGCTACCACCATCTAATGCAAAGTGTAAGAAGGAGAGGGCTATTTTAATCCTTCCTCTCCTTCAGGAGCCCAGTGAGAAATGTGTGGACCCTCCTCTTCACGTTCCGGTCTAACCCAGGGGCCTTGTGGGCGGACCAGAGCACAACCAGAGACAGGACCCTGTCTCGGTGACCATGATTAGTCGTTAATAAGTCCTGGAGTTGCCGTAAAGGATGAAGGGAGAATCAGTGGGGCCACCAGGGTATCCACTGCCTCAGCTGACAAAGACTTTAAGTCGTCCCCAGTGGTCACCACTGAAACTCCATCCTCCTCCAGGTCATCACCTCTAGCTTCCAACCCCTCCTGTGTATCGAGTATAGGGGCTGGTTCGGAGCTGCCAATCGGCTCCACCTCTACCTCGATCCCACCCCCAGGATCAAGAGGACCCCCAGGCGTCCTCTCTGGTCTCCTGTTGGGGATATGGGCCAAAGGCCGGTGGCGGCTCAGAGCCCTGCACCCCCCCCAAGCATTGGGTCACCTGGCAAGTCTGGAAAAAGCTCCGGACCTAGCACAGATGCACCCGGCGCTGAAGGTTGGGAGGGAGCCGGGAGGCCGAGCTCGCCACCGCCGTTCAATGACCCAATCGTCGGGGCCATGAAGGAACTGCTGCAGTCCCCTGGTGGGCCAGATGGCATTTCAGGGGTACAAGGTGGGTCAGGGTGGAGCACCACTGCAAGGGCAATACCCTCACCGACCCCTGAGGGGCCCTGCTCAGGGTTTGGGCTCCCTCCTGAGGGCAGAGCGAGGATTTACAGGGCGGAGACACCACCACCTTTTCATTGGGGGAGGGGGCACATCCAACTCCGTGAGTCACGAGGTCCTCCCCTCCGAGGGGCGGTACCTCTTCCGGGGTAGGCTGGGGGCTGGGGAGACCTCCATCTGCGAGGCCCCTGCCGCCTCATCCTGCTCCTCCTCTGCCCTCTGGGGTTTGGGCAGGTCCACCCTCTTTAACAGGACCCCCAGCTCAGGGTCACGTGCCCCACCCCTGCCGGACCCAGGAACCTGTGCAGGGACGATGCCGGGCCCAGCACATGGCACTGAGGCATACACAGGGCCGGGAGCGTGTGTGTTCATGACGCTGGGGCCAGGTGATTTTTGTCCCCCCGAGCCGGTGTCCTCAATGGTTCGGAGATCAGGATGCATTTGGTGGATTTGGGGGGGTCTGGGGGGTGGGCTGCCTCAGAGGGCGGGTCTTCCTCCGCGCCTTCTTACGGCGCGGGGTCTCCCCCCACCTCACCGGCAGCCGAGATGCCGGGAGGAAGATACAGAGGTGACGGGGGGAGGAGCAGCGGTGCCAGCCGCGGTTGCCTGGATAGTATTGGTGGCCTTGGAGGCGGGGCAGTCCTTCCTCACAGGCCCCACTCCCTTGCAGGCCTGGCACCGCATGCCATCCGCCAACCAATAAATGCGGTAGGCGGCCCCCTCAAAGATGACATCAGAACCTCCCCTCGGTGCACTCCTCCCAGGCCAGGCGTACAAACACCTGGCGCCAGCAGTAGAACACATGATGGAGGCTGGCCTCCTTCAGGCCGAATGGGATCAGCACCACCCCAGACCTCACCTCCCCCAGATAACAGAGATGGGGGAGAAGGAACCCATCGGGGATGAAGGGCGGGATGTTAGATAATATGAGCCTCTGGGTGGCGGCCTCCAGAGGGTCCACTGCCAGGAAAGTACCACCCACCCTTTTCGATGGTGAGGTGTACCTCCCACTCGCTCAGTGTTTAGGAAGAACACAGCCTTTCTGTACATTTTCGAGGCTGCGACTATGGCCAAGGGGCCTACAACCCCGGCCAGAGCCTTTACGCAGGCCTCAATGGTCATCGTGGGGTGGGTGTAGCACTTCGCTACAAGCTGGCATGTGAGCAATTTAAATGGTGATGGGGCTGCAGGAGATACAGGAGCCAAAGAGGCCACCGCCCCCACATAGGTGGCCCGAGCGGGCCCTGCCAACGGTGAAGATGGTGCTGCCATCAGGGATTGCTACACCCACCCCAATACAGGTAAAATGGGAGAGTCTGGAGCAAAGGGAAGTGGGAGTAAGGGAGAGCAAGAGAGGGAGGGAGAGAGGATGGATGGGCAAATGCCTTGATGTTTCCAGATGTTGGGGGGGTTAGCGGGGAGGTGGTGGTATATTCCTATCTCCTGCTGCTGGGGAGGAGTCTTCCCCTGGGCAGCTAGCACTGCCTAGGCACAGTTCAGGATCAGATTTGAAAGTCCTCAAATGCAGCTGGCTCTGGGCAGCATTAGCTAACCCAGGCAAGGCAAGGGAGGGCAAAGTGGGGTACGGGTTTCTTTTCCCCTTAAAATGTAGTCTCCCTCAGCCCTCCCTCCTTAGATCTTCCTTCCTCGTCCTGCAGACAACAAAGCAGTGGAATCAGAGTCTTTACTTTCCACGAGGCACCACCTCTGGCACAGCAGCAGTCCTCCCCCTCCGGCTGTAATGGAGCCCTCTTCCCTTGGCTCTCTTCGAACTCCCATAAGAACTAGGCTCTTCAGGCCTTGCTAGGTCTTAAAAGGCCTGAAGCACTGCAGTGGCAGGATGTAATAGCAGCAGCCTTGTTGGCAGCTGTTGAGGACTAGAAGGAAATCCATAGCAGCAAGAACAGCCACAGGAAAACATCAGCAGGAACAGTCACAGGAAATCCCACAGCAGCAGGAACAGCCACAGGAAACCCCACAGCAGCAGGAACAGCCACAGGAAAACATCAGCAGGAACGGTCACAGGAAATCCCACAGCAACAGGAACAGCTGCAGGAAACCCCACAGCAGCAGGAACAGCCACAGGAAAACAGCAGCAGAAACAGCCACAGGAATACAGCAGCAGGAACAGCCACAGGAGATCCCACAGCAGCAGGAACAGCCACAGGAAAACATCAGCAGGAACAGTCACAGGAAAACATCAGCAGGAACAGTCACAGGAAATCCCATAGCAGCAGGAACAGCCACAGGAAAACAGCGGTAAAATCAGCCACAGGAATACAGCAGCGGGAACAGCCACAGGAAACCCCACAGCAGCAGGAACAGCCACAGGAATACAGCAGCAAGAACAACCACAGGAAAACATTAGCAGGAACAGCCACAGGAAATCCCACAGCAACAGGAACAGCCACAGGAAATCCCACAGCAACAGGAACAGCCACAGGAAACCCCACAGCAGCAGCAACAGCCACAGGAAAACAGCAGCAGGAACAGCCACAGGAATACAGCAGCAGAAACAGCCACAGGAAATCCTGCAGCAACAGCCACAGGATTACAGCAGCAGGAACAGCCACAGGAAATCTCACAGCAACAGGAACAGCCGCAGGAAACCCCACAGCAGCAGCAACAGCCACAGGAAAACAGCAGCAGGAACAGCCACAGGAATACAGCAGCAGGAACAGCCACAGGAAACCCCACAGAAGCAGCAACAGCCACAGCAACAACACACAACTCAGCAGTACCGTGCTGCAGCTGAGCCCAATCAAGAAGAATAGCCTGGGCATGGGCGTTAATTACTTGTACATAATGTTCACTAGTGTAAATAAAATCTCAAGAATATCTCCCTGCCTATGGCTCCTTATTGTGATGAGCAGTGTTCATGTCACTCAGATGTGAAACCGTTCTGCACAAGATAAAGGCAGGTGTCTCAGTCCAGGGCCTCTTCCCTGTGCAGTGTGCGGCCTTCAGACCAAAAATGATGGTCCGACCTCACACTCCCTGGACACATTCGTGATGCCTGTACCTCAATGGTGCTTGTCATTGCTGCCAGGATGTTGTGGGCAGGCGTCACAGAGTTCCGTCATTCTCTCTGTGTGCTCCCAGCACCTTTAAGGTGGGGCTGGCCCCCATCTCTTCAGCATCTGTGGCCACTGATGCTTTGCTCCTGAAGGAATCAGGTGCTGAAGATGGACAAAGGATCAGCTGCTTCTAAAGTTTCACGGCTACATCTCTATGATAAGACCCTGATCACAGAGCACAAGTGAGCTGCCCTCAGCCAGACAGGAGTCAGACATTCACAAAGGCAATGTGAAGATCTATGGAGTGTCCTCACTGCATGTCGTCATCAATTTCCTGCAATCGAGTGACTATTATGGCCTCCGCTGTGTCTCCCTGGCAGGAGCCTTACCACAGAGGGTATTCACGCTGCCATATGCCAGACTGGAGTCAAATGTTCATAGATGCAGTGTGAGGATCTATGGTGTCTCCTCACTGCATGTTGTCATCGTCCTCCACAAATCTAGCAGCTATGCGGGCCTCCCAAGGGCCTGCATCTTCTGGTCAATGCGAGGGCCTCATCGCCATCATCATTGCCTTCAATGCCCTCCGCACCCACATCCCGTCAACGGCCTCCTCATTGGAGGACACCTCCAGCTCCTCCAGCTCCTCCATCTCCTCCTCAGCCAGCTCCTCTCCACGTTGCAGCACCAGGTTGTAAAGGGCGCAGCAGGTGACGACGATGCGTGAGACCCTCTGTGGTCTATATTGCGGGGCTCCACCAGACTGGTCCAGGCACTGGAACCTCATTTTCAGCATCCCGATGGTCTGCTCTACCAAGCTGTGAGTTGCAGCATGAGCCTTGTTATAACTTCACTCTGCTGCAGTCTGAGGCTGCCGCATGGGTGTCACTAGCCACGGCCTCTGCTGCTGGCACCTGTCCCCCAGGAGCCATCCCTGCAGCCTCTGTGGACCCTGGAGGATGTCAGAGATCTATAGGAGTCATGCACACTCCCTGGAAACTGTGCGCAGATCTGCAGAATGCCTTTGTGGTGGTCACGCACCAGCTGCACATTCAACAAATGGAAGACAACGCGGTTGACATAGTTGACCGCTTGTTGTGATGGAGATCTGAGCGCCACCTGAGTGCAGTCGATGGCACCCTGCACCTGTGGGAAACCCGAGATCAGGGCAAATCCCAGCGCTATAGCATCCTGGCTTTCTTGGTTCTGGGCAAAATGCACAAAGTGATGGCTGGGATTTTCTGGCCCCATTGCGAGTGGGACCTGCTGTGGGCGAGGCGGCGCCCCAGCCAGAAGTCCATTGACTTGCGGTGGGACTGGAAGATCGCGGTGGCAGGCAGATGCAAAAAATCCTGCCCTGTGTGCCCTCGTGTAGATGGCACCTGTGACATTATGGATGCATTTGTTGGCAGAGGCTTGTGCAATCCCACAGAGGCCACCTGTGGAGCCCTGAAAAGAGCCACTGGCACTGGTAAAAACTGAGTGCCGTGGTCACCTTCATGACCACTGGCAGCGATGCCCTCCATGTCCTGGTGGCACCAAATCCTGCAGTAGCTGGCAGATGTGATCGACCAGTTCCCTACACATGCACAGTCTTTGGTGACACTGGTTCTCGGTAATCTGCAGGAATGAAAGGTGGCGTCTGTAGACCCTGGGTCTAGCTAGGCACCGATCAGCGACGGCTCGCTGTGGATCTTCAGTAGCGTGTGCTGGAGTCCCAGTCGTCCATTCTTCCTGAGGGTGCTGCTCCTCCCTCTGCACAGCCAGGCGTCTCCGTCACTCTCTTCTACATCGTCTTCACTTTCTGTACACCACGAGGCATACAGCTAGGTCACACGCGTCATGCTCCTGATATAATCATCCTGCAGGACCAAAAAGAGAGATGCGTGTGTTAGATTGGGTGACCAAAGTACCTCTCTTGGTTTAGTCTAAAGTCCCCTTAACGCAACCCAGAGGGCACTGGCCACCACTTGGATGGCCACAGTTTAATGCGCTGCATGGCTGCCTGAAACCCCACTCCTCCTGACCCATTGGCGGTGGCTTTGCCCATTGCACTGCATGCTGTGCTCTCAGCTCAGGCACAGGCATTCTCCTAACTTGCACTGCTAGGCTGCACTGTTAGCTTGAACTATGGGGGAGACTGCTCCAAACCGGGATGATGACATTGGAAGGGGCTGTGAGCGCTTCCACCAGTGACTGCTCCTTGGCCATCTTTAGCAAGGAGATTGTACAATGTGCCCAGTCATCCAATTGTTCTGCAGTCCACTAAAATGCTCATTAGTTTGCAGCCTGTGCCCGAGGGATGAAAAGCTCTGGAGCACTTGGTGGCACTTTCATTCCTCTGCATTGCTTGAATGGGCAGATAAGCTAGAGGCCTGACTCCATGCATGTCAATGTGGCTGTGTCTGAACTGTCTCAGCTTCAGAGGAATGGGCACTTTATACAAAGTTTCCCTAATGTGTGGCCACTTCCCTCCCCCTGACCCTGCAAATGCTGTGCACTACCTTCAACAGCAGGGCATCCGTTGCCTCCCGCCCCCACCTACCCAAGTCACTGCAACCTTGAAGTCCAACAGGCGACCTTCACGAGCGCTGCGCAACATTATTGTGTATCCATCTCCGTGTGCCCCTCAAAGTGCAGCTCGCCAAGTGTATGCCTCATATATACTATTGTGAAACACGTCAGCATGCAATCACTCCAAGGTGGGCGAACTATCCAACGTGGGGGGATGATTCTGGTGGGCTGCCCTTATAATGATATACAGATGTATTGCAATGAAATTCCCGATGTCTGAAGGTGGGAAATGTGGCCCGCCATCGACAGGCTGAGCAGATGATCGCAAGCTGGTTTCACGACGTCATGAAACTGATTTTTGGCCTTTTCACCACGATGTCTGCTCACGCCGCCAAACATGCCTGACGCCAGCAAGCGCGGAAAATTCTGCCCAGTGTATGGGAGTGGAGAAACAGTACTGCCCAGAGAGAGTCACATGACTAAGAGTCTTGCTGGAGAAAGCCCAGGGCTTAGACTGAGTAATACCTGTAGTTTTGTATATCTGTAAATAGTCATGTTCATACAATAAACAGTTATTGTTCAGATATATCTATGTCTCCGCCAGTCAAAACCAACATACAACAAGCATAACTTACACAAAGGTCCATCACTTAACTGACTATCTCTGATCATTGTAATACATAAACGTCTATTCACAAGAACATAAGAAATAGGAACAGGATTAGACTGTTCAGCCCCTTGAGCTTGCTCCGCCATTCAATAAGATCATGGCTGATCTTCTTGTGTTTCGATTTCTATATTCCTATTTAACTCTGAGAACCTTTGATTCCCTTGCCTAACAAGAACCCATCTACCTCTGCCTTAAAAATATTCAATGACCCCGCCTCCACCACCTTCTGAGGCAGAGAGTTCCAAAGTCAAACAATCCTCTGAGAGAAAAAAATTCTCCTTATCTCTGTCCTAAAAGGGCGACCTCCAATTTTAAAACAGTGCCCCCTTGTTCTGGACTCACCCACAAGGGGAAATATTCTTCCGATGTCCACCTTGTCAAGGCCGTTCAGGATTTTGTATACTTCAATCAAATCACCCCTCACTCTTTTAAACTCTAGTAGAAACAAACCCAGTCTGTCCAACCTTTCCTCAAAAGACAACCCACTTATTCCAGGTATCAATCTAGTAAACCTCCTTTGAACAGCCTCCAATGCATTTACATCCTTCCTTAAATAAGGAGACCAAAACTGCAAACAATATTCAAGGTGCAGCTTCACCAATGCCCTATATAACTGAAGTATAACATCCTTACTATTATGTTCAATCCCTCTCATAATTAAGGATAGCTTTCCATTAGTCGTTTTAATTACCTGCTGTACCTGCATACTAACTTTTTGTAACTCATGTACTAGAACACCTAGATCCCTCTGCACCTCAGAATTATGCAGCCATTCTCCATTTAAGTAATACTCTGCTTTTTTGTTCTTCCTGCCAAAGTGAACAACTTCACATTTTCCCACATTAAACTCCATTTGCCAGATCTTTGCCCACTCACTCAACCTATCCACATCCATCTGCAACCTCCTCATGTCCTCTTCATAACATACTTTCTTACCTATCTTTGTGTCATCTGGAAATTTAGCTACCATGTCTTCACCCCCCCTCATCTAAGTCATTGATGTAAATCATAAGAAGTTGAGGCCCCAGCACTGACTCCTGTAAGACTCCACTCACCATATCCTGCCAATCAGAAAAAGACCCATTTTTGCATACTCTCTCCTTTCTGCCAGCCAGCTAATCTGTTATCCATGCTAATATGTTACACCATGCGTATTTATTTTCAGCAATAATCTTTCAGTGGCATCTTATCAAATGCCTTCTGGAAATCCAAGTTCAGTACATCTACAGGCTCCCATTTATCCACTGCGTATGTTACTTCTTTCACAAAACCATGCTGATTCTTCCCTATTGCCTTGAGCTCTTCTACGTGCCCAGCTATAACCTCCTTAATGATTGATTCTAATAACTTTCCTATCACAGACATCAAGCTAACTGGCCGATAGTTCCTTGTTTTCTGCCCCCCCCTCTTAAATAGAGGGGTTACATTTGCTACTTTTCAGTCTGATGGAACTTTTCCAGAATCTAGCGAATTTTGGAAAATTAACACCAGCGTATCAACTACCTCGTTAACCACCTCTTTTAAGACCCTAGGGTGTAGTCCATCTATTTATCCTCTGGCCTAGTTTCCCAGTTCACTGTAGCTAGCTTAGCTTTCATCCCCACAAGTTGCCCATCTTCTCCCTTTCAAACTGAATGTAAAATTCAATTATATTGTGGTCACTGCTCCTGGGGGTGCCTTTACTCTGAGGTCATTAATCAATCCTGTCACATTACACAATATCAAGTCCAATATAACCTGCTCTCTGGTTGTATCCAGAACATGCTACACCAAGAAACTATCTTGAAAGCATTCTAAGAATTCTCCATTCAGACTACTGCTGCCAATCTGATTTTTCTAGTTTATGTGTAAATTAAACTCACCCATGACTATTGCCATCCCTTTATCACAAGTACACAAAATTTTCTCTTGAATACTTTGTCCTACATTATGGCTGCGGTTAGGGGGTCTGTAGACTAATCCCACTAATGACTTTTCCCCCCTACTATTCCTCATCTCCACCCAAACAGATTCCACATCCTGATCTCCTGAACCAAGGACATCTCTAATAATTGCACCAATGCCCTCTTTGATTAACAGGGCTACACCTCCACCTTTACCTAGCTTCCTATTCTTCTTGAATGTCATATTCAATATTAAGGACCCAGTATTTGTTGTTCAGCAGCCACATCTCCGTAATTAATATCAGGTCATATTTATTTACTTCAATGTGGGCCATCAATTCATTTACTTTGTTATGAACGCGACATGCATTCAAAAAGAGAGCCTTCAGTTTTATCTTTTTGTTACCTTTGTAACATCTAGTCTTGGCTACTGATATATTCTTAGGTTTTTTCCCTCTGTCCCTTCCTGCCATTCTCTGATCCTCATTTCTCATATTACTATTTTGCTCTCCTGTCTTGACTCTGCACCTTAAATTGTTACCTCTCCCCAAGCTTGAACCCTCACCCATGTTGTTTAGTTTAAAGCCCTCTCTACTTCCCTAGTTATCTGATTTGCGAGGACACTCATCCCAGTATGGTTCAGGTGTAAACCATCCCAACAGTACAGCCCCCACTTTCCCCAGTACTGATACCAGTGCCCCACAAACCGGAATCCACTTCACCCACACCAGTCTTTGAGCTATACATTCATCTCTCTAACCTTATTTGCCCTATGACAATTTGCATGTAGATCAGGTAATAATCCAGAGATTATTACCTATGAGGTTTTGCTTCTTAATTTGGTACCTAGTTCCTCATATTGATTTTGCAGAACCTCTTTCCTAGTTCTACCTATGTCATTGGTGCCTACATGGACCACGACAACAGGATCATCCCCTCTAGCCTGAGCAGATGTCCCAAATCCTGGCACTGGGCAGGCAACATAGCCGTCTGGACTCACTCTTTGCTGCAGAGAGCAGTGTCAATCCCCTCACTATATTATCCCCTAATACTACAATATTCCTTCTTGCTCCCCCTGCTTAAACAGTTTCCTGTACCACAGTGCCATGGCCAGCCAGCTCATCCACCTTGCAGACTTCCCTTTCATCCACACGGGTTGTGAGCACCTCATCCAATGGAACAGTTTCTCTCCTGGACTAGAGTTATGCCTTTGGGGCAATTTTTGCCAACTAAAATATTCCTGCAATCCACTTGGCTGTTTTCATCCATAATGGAAAGGATTTAATGTTTCAGGATATTTTCTCTCAAAACAAAGCTTCCCATGAGCAGCTTTGATGATCTGTACTGAAGTATTTTTAGCACAAGGTTCTGATGCTGTGATACATCCTGTAATATTACTTTGCAGTTATCAAAGCTACAGATCGAAATATTTACTGCCTGCTTCTAGTAAAGAAATTGCTGTTATTCAAGTTATTGAGCCAGTGGTAAAATCCTCTTCAGACTTTTCAAAATCCTGCTACAAATCCATACACCTGTTTGCAAAAATGACTTTGCAATCTTATTAAACTACAGCACTCCACTCGCTTGTGTCTAATGAAAAAGCCGAGTTATTAAAATCAGAGAAGTCAGACAAGATGAAAGACAGTGAGACAGATTACAAGCCTATTTAACTATAAGTAGCTATGTCTATATTTTGATGAGGTATAAGATATGCCAAGGTAGCTGAATTTATTTTTCTCTCACCGATTTTCCCCCTTCCACTTTTAACAGCTTTTCATGTGGCATTCCATGGATAATAATTATTGCCATGTTTTCCTTCAAAACATATTGCAGGAAAAGTGTTCAAATCTTATGCTTAGTTGCCTACATTCTGGGTGGAACTGTCAGTTCTGGAGGCCATGTTTGGTGGCTGGCGGGGAGCTTGGTGTGATTCCCTATGGGTGGCAGGGCGGGTTCTCATACCAGATCATCCGCTTTCCAGCTCATTAATTATGCATCAGTGAGGAGCTCGTCAAATCTTGTGACGGGACGGGCAGGGATTCATCCAGCCCACTGTTACCTCATTGGCGCCATATTTAAAAGGTACACACACACTCACACTCACTCTCTGCAGCGCAGGACTTATTGTAGTGAAGAGAAAAATTGCCCCAAGAAGAAACAAGCCCTCTGCCCCCCAAATTCAGCACAAGTGCCTAGAGATACTCCTCCAGTCCAGGATCAGCAGGAGGTGCTCTATCTTCAGGATGGGAGCATTGGTTTTAATTTTCCAAAATTCCCTAGATCCGGGGAAAGCTTCATTAGATTGGAAGAAAGCAAATGTAACTCTTTTGTTCAAAAAGGGATGGAGGCAGAAAGCAGGAAGCTACAGGCCAGTTAGCTTAACATCTGTCACAGGGAAAATGTTAGAAGCTATTATTAAAGATGTTATTACAGGGCACTTAGAAAAATTCAAGGCAATCAGGCAGAGTCAACGTGGTTTTGTGAAAAGGAAATCATGTTTAACCAATTTTTGGAGTTCTTTGAAGGAGTCACGTGTGTTGTGGATAAAGGGGAACCGGTGGATGTACTGTACTTAGATTTCCAGAAGGCATTTGATAAAGTGCCGCATCAAAGGTTATTATGGAACATAAAATGTCATGGTGTAGGGGGTAGTATATTGGCATGGATAGAATGTTGGCTAGCTAACAGAGACTAGGCATAAATGGGTCTTTTTCTGATTGGCAGGATGTGATGAATGGTGTGCCAGAGGGATCAGTTCTGGGACCTCAATTTTTTACAATTTATATAAATGACTTGGATGAAGGAATCAAAGGAATGGTGGCCAAATTTGCTGACAACGCAAATATAGGTAGGAAAGTAAATTGTGAAGAGGACATAAGGAGGCTACAAAGGGGCAGGGATAGGTTAAGTGAGTGGCTAAAGATCTGGGAAATTGAATATAATGCGGGCAAATGCAAAATTGTTCATTTTGGCAGGAAGAATAAAAAAGAAGCTTATTATTTAAATGTGAGAGTTTGCAGAACTCTGAGATCCAGGGGAATCTGGGTGTCCTAGTGCATAAACAAAAGGTTAGTCTGCAGGTACAGCAAGTAATTAGGAAAGCTAATAGAATGTTATCATTTATTGTGAGGGGAATTGATTACAAAAGTAGGGAGGTTATGCTTCAGTTTACAGGGCACTAGTGAGACCATATTTAGAGTATTGTGTACAGTACTGGTTTCCTTATTTAAGAAGAGATGCAAGTGCGGTAGATGTAGTTCAGAGAAGGTTTACTAAACTAATGCCAGGAATGGGCGGGTTGTCTTATAAGGAAAGATTGGGAAGGTTAGGCTTATATCCACTGGAATTTAGAAGAGTAAGAGATGACTTGATTGAAACCTTTATGATCCTGAGGGGTCTTGACAAGGTGGATGTGGAGAGGATGTTTCCATTTGTGGGAGAATCTAGAACTAGAGGTCACTGTTTAAAAATAAGGGGTTACTCATTTAAAATAGAGATGAAAAGAATTTTTTATCTCAGTGGGTAGTGAGTCTTTGGAATTCTCTTCTTCAAAAGGAGGCGGAAGCAGAGTCTGCATATTTTTAAGGCAGAGCTAGATAGATTCTTGATTAACAAGGGGTTGCAAGTTTATCGTGAGTAGGAAGCAATGTGGGGTTGAGGTTACAGTCAGATCAGCCATGATCTTATTGAATGGTGGAGCAGCCTCGATGGCCCGAGTGGCCCACTACTGCTCCTAAATTGTATGTTCGTATATTGGAGGTCCACCAACCAGGCTAATGCTCTGGGGACATGGGTCCAAATCTCACCATGGCAGCTGGTGGAATTTAAATTCAATTCATCAATGTGGAATATAAAACTAGTCTCAGTAATGGTGACCATGAAACTATAATTGATTGTTGTAAAAACCCATCTGATTCACGAATGTCCTTTAGGGAAGGAAATCTGTCATTCTTACCTGGTCTGGCCTACATGTGACTCCAGACCCCTAGCAATATTGTTGGCCCTTAACTGTCCTCTGAAATGACCTAGCAAAGTCAGTTCAAGGGCAATTAGGATGGACAACAAATGTTGCCCTTACCAGCAATGCCCACATCCTATGAAAGAATAAAGAAATAAAAAGCCTCACTACGCCAGCCTGGGAGGAGGTTGCCAGGGAGGTCAGTGCATGTGACTCTCAGAAGAGGACTGTCCTGCAGTGCAGGAAGAGGGTGAATTATCTTATTCACTCCACTAGAGTAAGTCAACCTTCTCCTCACTCCAAACTCACGCACTCATAAGGCCATCAGGCATTCTAAGGGTTACAGGGCACAGGGATCTCACAACCTACCAGTAGGAGGGACATCAGCAGTGATTGTTGGCAGACATGTTAGCATCACCATCTCCAGTAACATCCTGCACAATTACTGGTGAGGACTCAGCTCACAGAGCAGGTATGTATGCTTCTGATTTTCCCTTCATCCGTGGTGCTCACAGTCTATCCATCTGTCTTTCTTCAGGACTAGATGTTCTGCAACAGAAGGGAGAGAGCCAAGACCAGAGGGGGAACCCCGAAGTTGAAGACAGTCTTCCCCTATGAGGAGCAGGGAGCAGAGCTCACTCGAGAAGACACGACTTGTTCCTGCGTGGAAGGTGAGAACGGTGTCCCCCAACAAGCCAGTGAGGGTCCATCCAGCGTACATCGGCCACATACGGACAATGACTGTGAGTGACCTGTAATGTAGGTGCCTGTCAACCCAATGACTAATTATCTCTTTTCTCTATTCCAGCCACCAGCAAGAAAAGATGGAGGCAGAGCTCCAGCCAGCGCATCAGCCCCAGCTCCCAGGCTACCTTGGATGAGGATCCTGAGGCAGCATCCGAGGAAGACCCGCCACTGTGTTCACCTACACCCTCCACCAGCACAAATGCACAGACCTTGATAAGCTCTAGTTCTGGAGAAGACTCGGGATCACTATCCGGTGGGCATCTCACAGACACGACTCCAGAGCAGATGGAGGCAGTGACAACCAAGGTCTCCGACACTCGGAGGACTGCTGGAGACCAGGCCCCTGCTGAGTCTGAGTCTGCAGATGAGCCTCTGGAAATGCCCCTCAGCGAAATGTTGGAGCTCCAAAGACAGGCAGGGGAACAGCAGATACGATTGTCAAAGACCACCTTGGAGGCCCAGGCCTAGCAGTTTCTGCTGGCTATGCACTTGGACGTGCACACCATCGCTACAGCCATGAGTGGGATTCATCAGTGGCTAGGCAAGATCGGAACGGGATGCTTCAACTGCCCTCCAGGTGCCCCTTTTCCTCAAGGAGTCAGGGCGAGGCCATGGCACCCGTGGGGAGGGGTCCATCCAACTTCTCTCTGTCTGTGACCCCATCACCTCCAGCATGTCAGGCCAAGGAGGGTGCACCTGGCCCGGAGCATGAGACCCTTATCAGACCAGGGCCCTCTGGGGGTCGGGCCTCCAGAGGATGCCACACACCTCCAGGCTGCCTCTGCCTCTGATGTGCACTTAGACATAATGGTAAGGTAAAGAAAATCAAAAACTATCAAGAGATCAATGGTGGTATGGGTTTCATTCACTGTTTATAGTTTGCACCTTTGCAAATACATTTTGCCTCTCTCCATAAATGTCTCAGATAGTGAGTGGTTCTTCCATGTGATGCAACATTCTGCAGTCATCCAAGATGCAGCCCACCCCAGCCATCATCAACCCCCCTCCCATAAGTATCTCCCTTTGTGACCCTCAGGTCTATGTTGTCTCGCTCAATCTCAGCGCAATCAGTCGCCTTTATGTCCACATAAGCGACATGAACAAAGCCACTCCTATATGAACAAGGTGGCTGGACAACGCATATGCAAGCCTTGCATCAGAGGATCATATAATGTGGCCTTATAAGTATAGATCTTTCCAAAGGCCTCCATGTCATGACTGTCAGGTTAGGGTTACTGATTAATTAATCGTAGAGGACCTTAGCCTTTCTCAGCTACCTGATGCATTAACTCATTACCACCTTTATGGCTGAACCTTACTCCTTTATTAATTCCCACTCTCCACATGCATGATGCAGAACAATAGAAGTACTTGCCACTTGGTGACTCTTGAAATGTCTGCTAGACGGCCAGGAGTATGCAATCTTATAGGTGTGTGCCTAGCCTCATGAAGCCAGCCTATTATATGTGATAGTTTGCACCTGAAGATCGGGCTAGTATGGCTTGATGACATCCCTGTGCTAGCTCTCATGAGGGCAATCGACATGGTTCCATCAGTGTCTTAGGCTTTCTTGTACATAATGCAATCTGGTAGAATGAAAATTTGGAGGACTGTAATGGGATGACAGTGAAGCTCATGCACATTTCATGAGTAATCTTTAGTATTTATAAGATTACTAAGGTATCCTTAAATGCTGTGTTGGCTTGGAATGTTTTACTACATAATGGGTGCTATATAAATGCAAGGCCCTTAACTTAAAATTGAAATAAAATCAGAAAATGCTAGAAGCATTCATCAGGTGAAAAGTCAGAGACCTGAAACATTAACTTTGTTTCTTTCTTCACAGATGCTGCCAGACCTGTTGAGTATTTCTAGCATTTTCTGTTTTTATTTCAGATTTCCAGCATCCACAGAATTTTGCTTCTGAACTCAAAAATTGACTTGTTCATCTGATTCTGGTTTCTGTAGTGCTAAGCTACATTTAAAGGGGCAGAGTTTCTGTTTTGGGTGCAAATTTTGGAGCAAATTGTGCCCAAAGTTGCACTGGTTTTCTGAAGTGAAGGTTTAAGTTTCTGCTCAAGCTTATTCACACAATCATAAACAAAATTGTCCATGAACCTATGTAACTGGTTAGCGTCCTATAATGCAATTATTTATTTCCCCCCTTGTCTTAAAAAAGAATTCCTTGATATATTCAGGATTGTTAGCCTGGTGTGATTTGATTAATGCAGCTGAAGATGGGTTTATATCAAAAAATAAGCATTAACCCAATCTTAAATAGACAAAAATTATATTAAAAGAAACTACACAGAACCATTTACCAGTTTCATTAATGCACATTTGTCAGTAAATTCTTAGTAAATTAAATATAAGCTGGAATTTTCCAGATCCATTGGTGTCGGGCATCATGGTGGGTGGGGTGGGGGGGGAGCAATATGGCAAAAAGGCCAAAACTCGGTTTCACGTTAGCGTGAAAGCACAGCGGGATCATCCGATGGTGTCCGCCATGGTGGAATGCCAATCCCGCTGCAGGCCAGCGTGAACCTGATTTGCATCCTGCTGAAGGGATAGAAAGTAAGACCCGTCCAGAATTGCCCCACCCACGCCAGATTTACAGTTACGCCGACAGGAAAACGTACCGGCTCAGAGCACATCTGGACAAGTGTGATGTGCAGAAGTCAGGGCTTACTATTAGGGCCTTGCTCAGATCACGGCCCATCCAATGGAAGAAGATGATGGAGGCCTAAAGCTACCAGACCCTGGAAGAACACAAGTGTCGCATGCTGGGTGGATTCTCATGGATATGGCTCTGCTGCAAAGCAGCTCATGGAAGAAGGGAGGTCTCCGTTGATACCTCGGGTCTGCTTCGGAACATCACGGTGTTGGTCGGCTGCCACGGATGATTGGTGAGGGGGTGGGAGTGGAAAGTTCAGCTATGAATGGAAGAGGAAGGTGCACCGGTGGGAGGGGTGGGGCAGTGTGGGAGAGGAAGGTGTACGGGCAGGGTGGGGGGGTGGGGGGGGGGGTGGGTGGGTGCTGAGGTTGGGGGTGGGGAACAAAAGTGTCAGGAGGGTAAGGTTGGGAGGGGGGAAGAAGATCTCAGGCGCGTGTGAAGTTGGGGGGAATGAAGGTGTCAGAGGGGTGTGATGTAGGGAGGGGGGAAGAGGGAGTACAAGGGAGGAGGTTGTAATGGGGAGAATGCTGCAAGTGGGGAGGTAGGTGTAGGAAGGAGGAAGGTGTGAGGGAAGGAGTTCAGCGGGGTGAAGGAGTTCAGAAGGGGAGGGGAAAGAGTTTAGGGGGAGCAAGGAGTCCAGGGGGTGGAAGGAGATCGGAGGGGTGAATGACTTCAGGGTGATGAAGGAGTTCGGAGGGGAGGAAGAAGTTCGGAGGAGAGGAAGAGGTTCGGAGGGGAGGAAGGAGTTCAGAAGGGGGGAAAGGAGTCCAGGGGGTGTAAGGAATTCAGGGGGATGAAGGAGATTGAAGTTTTGAAGTTGGAAGGAGTCCAAGGGGAGGAAGGAGGCTGGGAGGAGCAAGGAATTCGTGGGTGGTTGGGGGTGGGGTGGGTGAGGAGTAAAGGTGGAGGAGGGATTAAGTCGTGGGGCGGGGGAGATGTCCAGGTGAACATGCAAGAGATGGGTCTGTGGAGTCAATGACTGCCTCCTGGGGAGCAAACTGAGGGTGGGCATGGTTGGAGGGAATGGTGAATGTATCATGAAGCTATTATTGTATATAATGTTATTGGAAATTATTTTTTACTGTCTGTGTGTGTTTTAATTGGATTAAAGCCAGCTAGTCTGGGTACTTGGATGTATACTAGTTTTGAGTTGTAACCAGTAAGGTAGAGTGCATTTGTGTTTTGTTGAATAGAGCATTCAAAGACTGGGGGTGAAATCTTGTACCTAGCTTGGAGACACTAATCAATATTTATATTACTAATATAATTGGTGCTATGAAAGGACCAATAGATGGAGTTCAAAGGGCCTGATGATACAATGAGAATTTATATTCAAAGAGAAGTGCTGGAGATAACAGAAAGTAGTTTTGTGTGTTAAGGCAGAGGTGATGTAAGCTCAAAGCAGCTATAAGCCTACAAATGTCGGCAAAGGAACCAAAGTGAATGGAACCTCATTTTGAATTTGTAAGGTGAAAATGCTTTGCCTGGTATCTGCTTAAAGTCCATGGATTGTTGTTGCCTTAGTGGAGATTAGTTTGGGAATTTGTTAAAAGTTATGAAAGTAGTAATTTGTAACCATGTGTATATGTTTAACTTGTGTAAATTAATAAACGTCTCATGTAGTTTGATATAAAAACCTCTTGAGAACTGATGGTCTGATTCTTGAATTTACAGCTGCATTTCAAACATACCACTTGAAAATATAGGTTCTGACAGTTGTTTAAAGTTTCCCTCTGGGGTTTTAAATAGCAGCCTTTACCAATTTTTTTGTTTTTAAGCCTTTACCAACTGTTGTGTCGTAACAGAGTGTGAGAGGGAGCAGAGTGAGCAGGTAGGGTGGGAGGGTGAAGGTGCGATGGTAATGGTAGAATGGATGGTGAAGGTTGTTCTTGGGGTCTTGGAGGCAGATATGGACCCTGGGGGTGAGGAGGTGGAGATTAGGAAGGCCAATGTGGATGGAGATGGTATTCTCAGGAAGGTCAGGAATGTACACGTTCACATGGACATCCTGGAAAGAAAAAGGTTTGGGTTGGTTGGTGACAGTGAGAAGTTGGAAGGTGATGCGGGATGGTCAACAGTGATGGGGGAAAGGACATGGGTGATTGGGGGAGGGGAAGGGATGAGGGAGCTTACAAGAAACTTGACTACAACCATGTTTTTCAAATTGAAGGTGAGCAGAATCTCATGTTGGATGGGCACAGGTGCTGCATGGGAGTGCAGTCAGTGGGTGGGTGGTGATGCAGGTCAGTTCAGATGGAAGCTGAGAGAGAACCCCAGCAGGCAGCATTGAAAGTGCTCAGGACAGTGAGATGAGTGTGATGGAGGAAGGCTCCGTGTACGTGGGAGAGTGCTTACACGAGGCTCCAGAAGGCCCTATCACACACACACACTTCTCCCTCCAGAATCACTCATGGTCTGGCTGCATGCAGTGAACTGCTACTGATGGGAGATGCAGGGGTAGCCTGTAAATGAAGCTGAAAGACAACATTACACATTATTCAGGGAGAGTGAATATATTTTCAGATTATAAAGTGACAAAATGTGTTCACCCATTGGAAGCACTTGTGTCAGAAATTCTTAACTTTTCTAGGCCTACCACGTCATACAGGTGCTGCCCTGACATCCACAGCAGGGGTGGAGACAGCCTGTACAATGGTTGGCCCTGTTGCCTCTGATGATTTCGACGTGCAGCCTCTGGAGAGCTGAGACCATGAGGACTCTGGCTTCCTTTGGCTGTTCTCCTGTGGACTAGCTGCTCCCTCTGTGGTGACAGGGAAAAAGGTTGGGGGGGATGGGTCACAAGCAAAGGGGACTTGGAGGTAGAGGACAACATCCGAGATTGCTGAGTAGATGACCCAGGGGTGTCCAGCTGCTGCTCCTCCTCCCAAGAGGTACCCAAGAGCCCTGGCCTGACTCCTTGAGTGGAAAGGACCTTCTGGACGGACAATGAGATGCCCCGTTTCCCTCCTGCATTGCCACTGCGGGAACTCATCCATGGCTACCACAATGGAGTACAGGTCTGCAAGCATCTCCGCATTCTGCTGGACCAGGGTCTCCATGGCATCCGCCATCCTTCTCATGGAGATATCCGTATGCGCACATGTGGGCGCCACTTCATCAGAGAGCAGGCGGACACACTCCTTCGACTCGCATGCCGCTCTGTTGAGGGCTTCCAACATCTCTGCAAGATGTCCGCCCCGCCTTCTGCTGACTCTGTATAATCCAGAGGCTTGTCATCTGACTCGGACCTCACAGAAGCCTCTTCCTCAGCTGTCCTCTAAGTGCTGAGCCTGCCTCCTCCTGCTGCGGATATGTGTGCGTGTGATGACCACTAGATTGTGGACCCGAATCTGCTCTACATCTAGGTCCCACTGAGGTGTGTGTCTCTGCATCGGTGGAGGGTGTGGCTAAGTGCTGTGATGGGTCTCCCAGGCTGCTTATTTCCAGCTCTTCAATGTAGGAGGTGAACTCTTGGCTGGAGGTGAGGATGTGGATGGAGCTGAGGGACCAGCTGGCTGTAGGTGTCAATCACTTGGCAGAGATCCCTGTGAACCAAAGTAGAGATAATTAGTGCATTGCAGCAGAGTCAAAAGCAGGAGAGAGTGTGCTTACAGTTGTGTTGATAGAGGATCTTCATGTGGGTGTTTATGCTGACATTACCGTCACCACAGGCACAGTCCATGCCCTTACCAGTCAGTGCGATGGCACACTCTTTAAAGTGAGTGAGGGTCTAATGTGGGCCACTTCATCCCCAGCCTGGGACCTCTCCCTGGTTGAGAACCAGCTTCTTCTGCATGGAAACAGATGGAGAGAGTGCGAACAGGGCACATGGCACCATGTGGAATGTTTGTGTGGTGAGCAGAGGCATGGACGGGTTGAGGGAATGAGCACTAGAGAATATGAGCCTAATGGAGATTTGAAAGTTAGCTGTGTTGTCCCTTGAGGTGTGAGATCCCTGTGGATGTGTGATGGGTTTGTGAGTATGAGTTGAGAGTGATGAGGTGGTTGACTTACCCTGGTGGAATGGATGAGAGCATTCATCCTCTTCCTACATTGGATGGCTGATGTCCTCTGTGCTCCAGTGGCACCTACCACTGCTACCACCACCTTCCAAGCCAGATTGGTGACTCTGATGGACCTCCTGCGGCCAGAGTGGGAGGTAGAAGACATCATGGCAGCCTTCCATTCTATCCAGTGGTGTTACTAAATTTGGGGGCTGCCGTCTTCTTTGCTTTCACCCCTATCTTTTGGCTGGAGCAGTCCTGGCCTGAAGACATGAAGTAGGCATGTGTTCTGGTTAAAAACCCACGGTAAGATTTTCAACATCAGTAAACGTCCTATTTCGCCAATTTTCTGTTTCTTTGAAGTCAATGGAAAAGAAAATCCAGTGGGATGTAGAATGGGCAGTAGATTTTCAACATCAAGTTTACTGCCCAGCAGCGAAAGTTAAATCTTCTCCTGGACACAGCCCAGAATACTGATATAACCATTTATCCAGCATACAGGGGCATGACATTTGCTGTGTAAAGAAAACTTGATATTTTCATGGTACAGTTGCCTTTGCAGGGCCAATTTCCTCAGTTTCACAGTATCACAACAGTGTTGCATCAGTTCTCCAGTGCAGAGTTGCAGAGAGGGGCGCAGTTCAATCCAGCATGAGTGGCCACAACATTTTCAGAACAAGCCTGAGCAAGAAGCCACTGCATGCAGCACTCTGCTGCTCTTATGTCAACATACGCTTATAGTGCATGAAGGGATGTGTGAGGCCATTTGTGTGCACGCACACACGTATTGTGTGCAGCCTCAAACCAGCAACAACAGAGAAACGAGTTAGCCCAAACTGATTTCCACATTAGTAGTTTATTGGGCTCCAGCATGACGAGCATGAGTGGGGACTGAAAATAGCTGCCTCCCCACTTCAAAAATGGACAATTGGCTTTGATGCAGATGCAAAGCCAAAAGCTTTCCGTTTTTACAGATAAGCAAACTGAATTGTAGAATGTGATATCAAAACATAAAATTACTGAAACCCATTGTGACAAAAAACATGGCAGAGCAGGCGCAAGGGACCTAATGGCCTAACTCCTGCTCCTAATTTGTATGTTTGTAAAACAATTTGTCACTTGGTAGAATAGAACTTGAGTATTGCTGTGAAGAGAGACATATTGCTGAAGCTTTTTACCTTGCACTCATCAGGACAAATGCAAGAATACCAAATTTCAAACAGTCATAACAATCTATACCACAGGAGAAAAGAGGCGTTGATTGGTTGACAAGTCGACTCTGATTGGCTGAGATGTGGCCACTGAGAAAGCAACTCGGAACATTTGTCTCCCTTTGTTTCTGACCTGAACATATTCCTTTTACTTGAAGAGAATTCCCTGCATAGGAATGTATGTCTTTTCTAACAAGCTTAAATGAGCCACATTACGAACTTGATGGATTATCTTAAATTGGTTGTTGCCAAGCTATTAGCACACTCATGATTGTTCAGCAAATATAACCTAATTGCGGAATTACATCTAACAATAGACATTTTGCTTTGGGTTTTGCAAGTGCAGGTTGGTTGAGTACAGCCTGTACTCTATCGATTATAAACAGCCAGAGGAACATATTGTTTGATTTGATCAGCCAGTCATTGGGACATATGGCCTACATACCTGGCTTTTCACTGGCACTGAAATTTATATACAATGTTGAGTAATTGTGTGGTCTTTTTGGACTGATGGTAATTAGTGGAAAATAACTCTCACATAGCTGCTGCAAAAACTGATTCTCATGGATTCTACAAAAATGTTAACGAACACAGAACCTAGAGAGGATCCCATGGCCAAACTATCTGTTTAGACATACATGATGTCATTAAAACTGAACTCAGTTGATAAGTTCAATGAATGCAGATCGCACAACCTTGCTCTAAAGCAAGCTACAAAACTTTTGTTGAACTTGAGTAAAAGTAATGAGCTGTCTTGTGGTGTATATGATAGGATTCGTCCTCATGGCTCACTATGTCCATGCATGTCTGGGCTGCCTAAAAGCAATTTAATTTATTTAGTAACCTTAAAGCAGTGGGTATTATCATAGGCCATTAATCAGGGCTGTTTTTCAATTGTACAGTTTCTTTGAGTTATCAGCATTTTTAAGAGTTGTAACATCTCCTTTGAAGCTGTCAGTGATTTTAGGCTTACATGTATACTTACAAGGCAACAAGGTCCTTTACAGGAACACTGTAAGTTCTTCCTATAGTTCAGGATGAAAGCACCATGTCTCTCCTTTTACAATGGACAGACAGAATGACCTGAATATTCTGGGGGTCCTACTCTGCTTGTGTAAAAGCAGCAGAGTTGAACCCTGCCTGTCTCATTCGAGACTGGAGACCCTATCCCTAATATTAGGAGTGAGGTCATTTGCATAGCCAGAGTAAGCCACCAAGGCTGAATTGGGAGCAGCCACCTTAGCCTGAGCTCAATCACTCACCTAAACTGAGGTGTAGCTTTCAGAGGCCCAATTGGGTCAAAGAGATTGTTTTTAAAGCTCTTCAGCCTCTTCACAGTATCATATAATCTTTACAGTGCAGAAGAAGGCCATTCAGCCCATCGAGCCTGCACTGGCTCCCTGAAAGAGCATTCTACCTAGTCCCACTCCCCTGCTCTAACCCTGTAACTTTGCACGGTCTCTCTTTTCAGCAATTCAATTCTCTTTTGAATACCTCAATCGAACCTGCCTCCACCACCCTTTCAGGAAATTTGTTCCAGACTTCAACCACCCTCTGGGTGAAAAAATCTTTCCTTACATTACATTTACTCTTTTGCCAATTATTTTGAATCTGTGCCCTCTAGTTCTTGATGTTCTCTTGAGTGGGAATAGTTTCTCACTATTTACCCTGCCCATATGCCTCAGGATCTTCAATACATCTATCAAGTCTCTTCTCAGCCTTTTTTTCTCCAAGGAAAACAGTCCCAACCTCTCCAACCTATCCTCATAGCTACAGTTCTTCATCCTGGGAACCATTTTTGTGAACCTCCTGTGTACTCTCTCCAATGCTTTCACATCTTTCCTCAAGTATGGCGCCCAGAACTGGACACATTACTCCAGACGAAACCTAACTAGTGTCTTATACAAGTTTAACATGACCTCCTTACTCTATTAAAAACGCCTAAAGTACTATCTGCTTTATTAATTGCTCTCCACATGCACTACTATTTTCAATGACTTATGTACGTATACATGAAGGTCCCTCTGTTCCTGCACCACCTTTAGAGGCTCTCCCTTTATTTTATACTGTCTCACCATATCCTTCCTGCCAAAATGCATCATCTCACACTTCTCTGCATTGACCTTCATCTGCCACTTGTCTGCCCAATCTACCAACATGTCTACATCCTTTTGAAGTTCAAGACTATCCCCATCATAGTTGACAACATTTCCAATCTTCGAATCATCTTCAAATTTTGAAATCATGCCCTGCACACCACAGTCTAGGTCATTAATATATATCAGGAAGAGCAAGGGTCCCAACACTGACCCCTGAGGAACTCCACTACAAACCATCCTCCAATTTGAAAAACAACCATTTATCACTACTCTCTGTTTCCTGTCACTCAGCCAATTTCCTATCCAAATGCCTATTTTCCCTTTTATTCCATGAACTAGAATTTTGCTCACAAGTCTGTTGTGTGGCACTGTATCAAATGCCTTTTGAAAATCCACAAATACCACATCAACAGTGTTTCCTTTATCAACCGTCTGTGTTACCTCCTCAAAAAACTCCAGCAAGTTATTTAAACATGATTTTCCCTTGATGAATCCATGCTGGCTTTCCTTAATTATCCCACACTTGTCTAAGTGATTATTGATTTTACCCTATACTTTAGTTTCCAGAAGTTTCCCTACCACTGAGGTCAATCTGATCGGCCTGTAGTTGCCAGTTTTATCCTTGCACCCTTTTTGAACTAGGGTGTAACATTTGCAGTTCTCCAGTCCTCTGGCACCTCCCCTGCATCTTAGGAAGACTGAAAGGTTATCACTAATACCTCTGAAATTTCCATTCTCACTTCCCTCAGTACTCTTGGATACATCTCATCTGGTTCTGGTTCCTTATCTATTTTAGGGAGGCCATTCTAACTAAAAAAAAGGTTACAGGGTTAAGAGCCTTCAGAAGGCCTCACTGGGATCTATGGCATGTCTTAAATAGCATAGATTCCACTAAGGCCTTTCAAGCATAACTGGAATAGGCCCAGAACACCCCCATCAATCCCATTGATGTAAGGGATACAGGCAAAAGATCACCCATTGACCCCCCACCTCTTCTATCCCCAAACTGGACTTTAAAGGCCTGATCCAGAGACGGTGAATTTTTGGCATATTTCACTGACAACCTCGGTCCCTCCATAGGGTATAAACTTGACTTATGTCCTAGTTCAGCCCCAGGAATTTTGGGATCTATATTTTTTCAAAAACAAGTAACAGAAGTTTCTAAGACATAAAGCTAAATATTTGATAAGGCCCCTTAACAGGTCTGGAATTGCCTGCTTAATCTGCATCTGTTGAAAGAACTGCAAGCAAAATTTGTGCTTCCTGCTTGTTTCCATTACAAATAATTATATGGGATGTACGGAAATGGGCAAAGACCATCTCCAACAAGACAGAATCTAACCATCACCCCTTCATGTTCAATGGCATTACTATCACTGAATCCCCCACTATCAACATCCTGGGGGTTCCCATTGACCAGAAACTGAACTGGACTAGCCATTTATATACTGTGGCCACAGGAGCAGGTCAAAGGCTAGGAATTGTGTGACAAGTAACTCACCCCCTGACTCCCAAAATCCTGTCCACCATCTACAAGGCATAAGCCGGGAGTGTGATGGGATACTCTCCACTTGCCTGGAACACTCAAGAAGCTTGATACCATCCAGGACAAAGCAGCCTGCTTGATAGGCACCCCATCCACAAACATTCACTCCCTCCACCACTGACACAAGTGGCAGCAGTGTGTACCATCTACAAGATGCACTGCAGGGACTCATCAAGGCTCCTTAGACAGCACCTTCCAAACACACAACTGCTACCATCTTGAAGGACAAGGACAGCAGATATATGGGAACACACCACCTGGAAGTTTCCCTCCAAGCTACCCATGATCCTGACTTGGAACTATATTAGCGTTCCTTCACTGTTGCCTGGTCAAAATTTTGGAACTCCCTCCCTAACAGCATTGTGGGTGTACCTACACCACATGGACTGCAGTGGTTCAAGAAGGCAGCTCACCAGCACCTTCTCAAGGGCAATTAGGGATGTGCAATAAATGCTGCCCTAGCCAGCCAAGCCCACATCCTATGAATGAGAAAAAAACACACTACTACAAGTGAGGTCTAACCTAGATTCGATACAGGTTTAGCAGAACTTCCCTACTTTTCAATTCTATCCCTCTAGTAATAAAACCAGATACTTGGTTAGCTTTTTTATGGCCTTACTGACCTGTGGCACAAATTTTAACAACTAGTGTATTTGCACCTTGAGGTTCCTTTTTTCCTCTACCCCAACTAGACTTGCACCTTCCAAGTAATAAGTAATAATTATGTACAGTTTTGGTCTTCTTACCTAAGGAAGGATATACTTGTCAAAGATGGAGTGCATTTAGCATTCACCAGACTGATTCCTAGGATGGTGAGCTCATCCTATGAGGAGGAATTGAGGAGATTAGGCCAATATTGTCTAGAGTTTAGAAGAAAGGTAATCTCATTAAAGCATACAAAATTCCTACAGGGCTCAACAGGGTAGATGCAGGAAGGATGTTTTCCCTGGCTGGGGGTGGTCTAGAACGAAGCAACACAGTCTCAGAATAAGAGGTAGGCCATTTAGGACTGAGATGAGGAGAAATTTCTTCAGTCAGAGGGTGGTGAATCTTTCAAATTCTTGACCCCAGAGGGCTGTGGAGGCTCAGTCATTAAATATATTCAAGACAGAGATCAATAGGTTTCAATATTAAAGAAATTAAGTGGTTTGGGGCTGGTGTGGGAAAATGGCATTGAGGTAGAAGATCAGCCAAATTATATTATTAAGTATCTGTAGTAATGCCTCTGCTATCTCTTCCCTAGATTATTTTAAAATGTGTGGATGCAATCCATCCAGATCAAGGGCTTTGTCCTTTTTGAGTTTGCTTAGGTTATTCAATGCATCCCTTTTTAAAACATTTTAAATGCACTTATCTCATTACTCATCTCATCATTCTATATCATATCTACCTGTTCTATTTCCCACTAAGCTCAGACCCTTTTACTGTAAATGTCATATATATAAAGGGACTTGCTAATCTTCGATTTTCTAGTTCTAATGAAGGGTTCATACTCGAAACATTAATTGACCTTCTCTTTCAAAATTATTTTCCTGTAAAAAACAATGGATTCTGTTGCGCCATCCTGAGCTGGACGTACTCAACTGGAGCTGAGCAAAATCCACTTTCAAGTTTGAGCTAGTTCACCTCAGTCAAATTTATCCCATTTTATTTGAAAAAAAAAGTTTTGTTGCTTTTGTTGCATAAGATATTTTACATAATCTAGGTGAAAAAATTTCCTGAATAATTACATGGGGTTAGATTGTTATGTTTACAGACTTGTGACCTGCAACTTTTACTAACTGGTGAAGAGGCTTGATTATGTGAGTCATTGTAGGTACTTCATGGTGTGTTGGAAGAATCAGGGCAGAACAACAACTGCATAATATCAAGCAACATCTGAGTTGTTTTCAACCTCAGAGGGAAATTAAAACAAAGGTGTCATAAAGAGCCAGGTGGGTGTGGAAAAGGAAAGATGTCTGTTATAAGACAAGAGGGAGGCTGGAGATATTCTTTAAGCTGCTGGTCATTCTGCACAATAGGTGGCAATGAATGTGAGCTCTCAGTTACAGAATGTTTGGTAAATTCATTTGTAACAAGACTTTAGTTCTTCTGTAAAGTGAGGTGAATTTGGGATTGTGATTCAATTTCGATGCTGAAAGCAAATGCTTTTCTGTGAAGTGCACCAATAGCATATGCAGACATTATTTCCAGTTTCCATGAGGGAGTTTCTTTGCAAACCTGGTGCATTGCCACCCACCAGCACCTTGTGTCACCTTTTCAACCTATTTTACTCCACTACTCATATTAATGAATTTGTTTTTCATTGGGTACATAAATGAAGATTGATATGTTATTTTGTTTACATTCAAAAATTATTTTTGACTTTAGATTATCAAATCCCTTTGACTGTTATTTTACATGAAACCTCCTGCAAGGAATGTGACACTTTACTTTCAAGTGTTAAGAATTGAACTTGATTGAGGTGAACAAGGTAAAACTTGGACTAGATTGGTCAAGCCCAATTGAATATGCCAAAGTTATGCTATTTTATTTCTGTAACTAGATTCCACACCATTAACAAACTTTAAAAAATAATCTCCAATACAGAAGTAGCAAAATCTAAACATCTCATATTGGAAAATTTCACATATTAACGCAGCAAAATACTGAATAAGTTAAACATAATTGCCAGTAATGTCACTGGGGATTCCTCCGATCTCCCGCAATAACTTTGGAAACCCTGGAGAAACAATTTAAATCAGTTGACTGATTTTCTGCCAAAATTACAAAGTTAGGATATTAAAATTTGATATGCTGAGTTTAACAAGTTTGGAGGTAACAGGCAAGCTGGATTGCAGGTGAGATAGGATTAGTTGGAATTTTGGGGAGTTAGGAGGCCAGCGAGGAGGGTATTGAAAGCAAATAAGTCAAAATGTAACAAATGTGAATAAGGGTTTCAGCAGCATCAGAAGTGAGGTAGAGGTAGATATTCATGATGGTATCAGAGGAGATGTCGGGTAGTCATGGTGATAAACTGATGGGAGCTTGATGCCTGGCTCAGGGAAGAACACCATTATTTTCCACCCTGCAATTTCAGCTCCTCTCTCGTATCCTCCCCTAAAGAGCTCAGTTGGAGACAATGGAAATTTGTGCCACATAATTAAATGAAGCAATAACTTCCATGGGAGTTCTTGGTGTTTACATTTTTTGTCTACAATCTTCATGGATTTCCTACCAAAGCTATGGTGGGACATTGGGGAACCAAATAAGAAATTCTGGAGTTGTTCAAATTCTTCAATGCTGATTTAATTGCTAAGAGCTAATTGTGCCTCTCCAGTAAGGATGGGTAGGAACATTCCCAAATCCATGTCAAAATTCCCACAACTCAATGTTTGAACCCCTCCAATTAGGCTTCAGGCCCTGCCACAGCACTGAAACAGCCTTAATCAAAGTCACAAATGGCATTGTGACTGTGACCATGGTACACTAGCTTTATTCATCCTTCTGGACCTATCTGTAGCCTTTTACATGGTTGACCTTATCATCCTCCTCCAATGTCTCTCCTCCATCATCCAGTTGGATGTGACTATCCTTGACTAATTCCATTGCTATCTATCTAGCCGTAGTCAGAGAATCACCTGTAATGACTTCTCTTCCCACTCCTGCACTATTGCGCCTGGAGCCCTCAAGGGTCTATCCTTGGTCTCTTCCTATTTCTCAACTACATGATGCCCCTCATCGGCATAACCTGTAACACATCAGGTTCACTGGCAACATCCAGCTCCACCTCAGCACCATTCTCGACCTCTCTACTCCCTCTAATTTGTCACAATGTTTGTCTGACACCTAGTACTGGATGAGCAGAAATTTCTTCCAACTAAATATTTGGGTTTCCACTCCAAACTCCATTCCCCAACCACCAACTCCATACCAGCCTCTGGCCACTGTCTGAGACTTCAACCACTCCACTTGCAACCTTGGTATCCTATTTGATTCTAAGGTGAGTTTCCAACCCCATATCCAATACTAACGCCACCTAGTTCCACCTCATAACATCTCCCATCCCCACCCCTGCCTCAGCTCATTTGCTGCTGAAACCTTCATCCATGTCTTTGTTACTCCTACAATATCTGACTATTTCTATACTCTCCTGGCCATCCTCCCACTTTGAACCCTCTGCAAACTTGCTGCCCATATCATAACTGGCACCAGATCCTGTTCATCCAACCCCTGTGCTTGCTCATCAACATTGCTTCACATAATAATAAAAAAAGCAAAATACTGCAGATGCTTGAGATCTGAAATAAAAGCAGAAAGTGCTGGAAGCACTCAACAGGTCTGGCAGCTTCTGTGGAGAAAGAAACAGAGTTAGCGCTTCTAGTCCAATATGTCTCTTCTTTGGAATATTGGTTCCCAGCCTGGCAATGCTTTGGTTTTAAAATTCTCATCCTTGTTTTCAAATTCTTTCGTGACACTGTTCCTCCCTATCTCTGTAACTTCTTCCAACTCTACAGCCTTCTGGGATCTCTGAGCTCCACCAATTTTGGTTCCCTTCTTCTTATTCCTGAGTCTAATTGTTCCACTGTTGGCAGCAATGCTTTCAGCTGCCAAGGCCCTAAACTCTGGAATTCCCTCCCTAGACCTTTCAACCTCTCCGCTTCTCTTTACTCCTTTAAGATGCTTCTTAAAATCTACCTCCTTGACTAATCTTTTGGCCACCTGACCTAGTATCTCCTTATGTAGCTTGGTGTCAAATTTTGATTGATAACACTACTGTGAAGCAGCTTAGGACATTTTACTATGTTAATGATGCTAAAAACAAATTGGTGTTGTTGAGCAACTTTGTGCTGCCCTAGCTTAGATTTTCATAAAGAGAACAACACATCCCACTGTCATCTTGAATTCACAGTCTAACCAGGCTTCAACCACCAGTTCCTGATTTGTCGAAATAAATTATGATAAATTTTGGAAGTTAACAAATCTAGAAAATCCTGGCCGAAAAGACATTGCAATGAGGCCATTGTGTCAATGCTGGAATGTGCTCACTGGGAACTGCTGCCGCTGACCTATGGGAGAATGTGGCATTTGGGGCAGATCTTCTCATTTTTGCAAAATTTGCGTGAGCTTGAACCACAATATCCGGACCCCTAACACCGACCAAAGCAAGGATAGCACAACAGGAGAAGCGTTGGAGATCAGTTCCTCCAGTTAGTTTGACATGTTCCAACTCTAGCCCCAGCCCCAACCCCAGCAAAAGATCAGAAGTATTCTATTTACTTACAACTTCTGTTTGAGGAGTTTAACAACTGGATGAAACTTTCATTAGCAGACAGGCCAATATGTCTCTTCTCACCTATTGTGGCCAACAGTGGATCCCAAGCTGCAAAGCATGTCAGGTCTGGGGAATGCTGGACAAAAACAGAATTACCTGGAAAAACTCAGCAGGTCTGGCAGCATCGGCGGAGAAGAAAAGAGTTGACGTTTCGAGTCCTCATGACCCTTCGACAGAACTGGTTCTAGTTCTGTCGAAGGGTCATGAGGACTCGAAACGTCAACTCTTTTCTTCTCCGCCGATGCTGCCAGACCTGCTGAGTTTTTCCAGGTAATTCTGTTTTTGTTTTGGATTTCCAGCATCCGCAGTTTTTTTGTTTTTATCTCTGGGGAATGCTGGACTTTGTTTCCAAATCAGTGACATACTAGTTAATGTCCTTCAAATTTGATAATGTACCAGGTACCTCTATTGCACCAATGTGGCATTTTTTTTGCCAATTTTCACATTAGCCATCTTGTGATTTCTTTGATAACAGGAACAAGTAGTCTTGAATTAGAAGGCAGTTTTGTACCGTGGGCCTTTACTCACTAGGAACTGGATTGAGAATGCTCAAAGTAATTTCACATGTAGGATCCTCATGGGGAGACTTTCAACCAATCATCCTGGGCTAGGTTTATACTCAAATCCTAAAAGACAACAGCTGTTTTGTTCAGTCCCCAGTGCTGAATAGTTTTGCTCTCAGCAGAAAGCCATCAACACCTTTGGCTAGCTGTTCATGTTAAGATTTCACTGGCGTTTGGCTCTTCACATCTGAGTCAGTATATATCCTGCGGCTGGGCAAAAGCACTAAAGTTAAACAATACTTACTGTCATATTGACATAGTTACTACCTTTAATATCATTAGTTTTTGTCAGTGTTAGTTATGAAAGTGCAGAGCCAGATTCTGAAACAAAGTTCCAAATGGCCTGATGTTTAAAACAGACTACAGACACAAAATATTTTTCTATGCATGCGAATCACTTTCCACTACATGTTTGTCAGAGGTTATAATATTTGTTAGGTGAACAGTTCCCACTTGTGGTTTGAGCCACAGTGGAAAATCTAAATATGTTTTTACATTCATCAATATTTTTTAGTTTATAAAAATGGAACTACTGGATACCCCACTCTATTGGGTCTGAGAGAATGGTTTCACATTTTCTGGCAGCCATTCAGTTCTTGATTGCATTTATTCATCCAATTCCATTTAAGCATTTTGTTGTTTGAATCTCATTCAGGAACTGACTACTTCACAAAGCTAAAAAGAACTGTTGTTACTGTGTATAATCTATCGGTAGGCACACTCTCTTTGTGATATCTGAATTTCTGGCTCTCCAGTAATGATTCAGAATGATTAGTCCTAGTTAACAGGGATGCAACACATTGTTTTATATGCGACATTATTTTCAAAAAATCAATTAATTTTCTTTGCATTTAAAGATAAGTACTTCATAAAGAAGTGTCAATAAATAGAATTTAATTTCCACTCATGTCCCAGTTGCTTGATTATAATGAGAAAAGAGTATTAGATTTATAATGTAATAAATTTTTAAACAAATTTAGAATATGTTTCTTTAATTTTCTTTTTTTTCTAAATCTTTAAAAATTTTAATTCAAAGTTTAACTCTGTCTGCACAGCAGAAATAGTGGGGGCAGATAAAATCGCTCAAAAAGCTTATTCACTGACGTTTGCTCTCTTTCTGCAGTCTTTGATGCTAACCTACAATTCTGACCAAGGGAGAAGGACACATGCTGAAAAGTTAATGCCTCTCCTGCCCTGGGCTCCCCATATTGTGTGGTCCTCCTGAAACACTCTTACATGACTTGCCTGAGAGTTGGGGATTATTCATTTGGTGCCTAGCAGAATGCTCCTGTTACCCGACACCGCGTTCGCACTGCCAGCCCGCCAGCTGCCCCTTCCTGCCGGTTTTGGGTAGGCAATTGACAGTTAAAATTGCTTCGGCCTGGAGCTGCACGTCTGTCTTGGCAATTCCCCCATGCCCCCTACCTTGCCTGGCCGATTAATGCTACAAGGAAAATCATGGCTTGAGACAAGATCAGATCTTTATCCTGCCTGCAGTGGTGGGATTTTAATCTTAATTCCAAAGGTGACTAGATCAGCTCCCCAATAATTGGTGATACTGCAGCTTTTGACAATGTGTGGAAGAAAGCTTCTGCTCAAATTAACATAGATTGCAAACTTCGTATGGGCCATGATTCAGGGTTTCCATAAATCAGATAGTAAATTTGGAGATAAGCCTTCACAACTTAGATCTTACTCTGTCTCCCAGTGCTCAAACCCCAAACTGAAATTATTCACAACTTGCACAATGTTTGAAAGAAACTGGCACATCTTTCGCGATCCATCTTTGTCTGAAACAGAAAGTAAACAATGATTGCTCACAGGTCCTTGAATTTTGTTATGTTAGTGCCTCTCACAATTTAATCAATTCCTCTTAGGCAAATGTTATGTTTACCACAAATGCTTAGAAATCGGTCTAATTCAAAAAGGGCCAAAGATCATTGAATCAATTGTAAATTAGGGAACTGAACTAAACAGAAGGAGGCATGTAAAAAATGAACAAAGAGATAAAAACAAAAAACTGCGGATGCTGGAAATCCAAAACAAAAACAGAATTACCTGGAAAAACTCAGCAGGTCTGGCAGCATCGGCGAAGAAGAACAAAGTTGTCGTTTCGAGTCCTCATGACCCTTCAACAGAACAGAACAGTTCTGTTGAAGGGTCATGAGGACTCAAAACGTCAACTTTGTTCTTCTCTGCCGATGCTGCCAGACCTGCTGGTTTTTCCAGGTATTTCTGTTTCTGTTTTATAAAAAATGAACAATTCTTGTCTGATAACACAGCTGTAAAGCACCTTAGGACTTTTCATTATGTCAAAGGTGCTATATGAATGCAAGTTGTTGTCATTGTTTAAAAATAAGGTAGAGTAATACCTGGTTAAGAACTTGATTGTAGGTTACAAAGATAAGTAGAGATTTAGATCATCACAGGCTCAGTGGGATCTACTTTGACTTTTATGTGTCTACACGACAGAGTACATTGTCCCTTCTGGTAGAGAGTAGGACCTGTGATTGAGGACCCAGACTCATTTAAAACTTTCAGGCAAATTATCAGGCACCAAATAGGGACCCCCATGCCAGGGGTACAACACCCTTCCCTGCAGCTCACGCGCCAGCAGCAGCCCTAGTCCAACCTTGAGACTATGATTCAGTGAATTTTATTTCATATGCGATCATGAGATGTAGAAGCTACAGGCAAGACCAGCATTTATTGCTCATCGATAATTCACCTTGACAAGGGGGCAGTGAGCCATTTTCTTGAACCACTGCAGTCCTTGTGGTGTAGGTGCACCCCCAGTGCTGTTTGGCAGGTAGTTCCAGGATTTTGACGCAGTGATGATGAAGGAACAGCGATATAGTTCCAAGTCCGCAGGGTGTGTAGCTTGAAGGGGAATTTGCAGATGGTGATCCCATGCATCTGCTGCACTTCTCCTTCTAGCTGGTAGAGTTTGCAAGTTTGGAAGGAGTCTTTGTGAATTACCACACAACAAAAACAAAAATACCTGGAAAAACTCAGCAGGTCTGGCAGCATCTGCGGAGAGGAACACAGTTAACGTTTTGAGTCCGAATGACCCTTCAGCATCCGCAGTTTTTTGCTTTTATCTTAGTGAATTGGTGTTGTGCATTTTGTAGATGGTATACATCGCTGCCACTGTGTGTGGTGGAGAGGGGTGAATGTTTAAGGTGGTGGATGGAGTGCCGATCAAGTAAGCTCCTTTGTCCTGGATTGTCTTGAGCTTCTTGAGTGTTATGGGAGCTGCACTGATCCAGGCAAGTGGGGAGTATTCCATCACATTCCTGACTTGTTCCATGTAGATGGTGGATGGACAAGTTGATCCCCACAGAATTCCAACCTCTGACCTGTTCTTATAGCCCCAACGTTTATGTGGTTGGTCCAGTTAGGTTTCTGGTCAACCAGGATGTTGATATTGAGGGATTCAGTGATGGTAATGCTGTTAACCATCAAGAGGAAATGGTTAGTTTCTCTCCTGTTGGAGGTGGTCATTGCCAGGCATTTGTGTGGCATAAATGTTACTTGACACTTATCAGCCCAAGCCTGAATACTCTTCAGGTCTTGCTGCATGTGGATCAGGACTGCTTCAGTATTGTTGGGGTCATGAATGGTACTGAACATTGTGTAATTAACAGTGAGCATCTTTACTCTGACCTTATTATGGACAGAAGGTCAGTGATGAAGCAGCTGAAGATGGTTGGGCCTAGGTCATTACCCTGAGGACATCCTGCAGCAATGTCTTGGGACTGAAATGATTGGCCTCCAAAAACCACAATCATTGTTCTTTGTTCTAGATATGACTCCAACCAGTGGAGAATATTACCCGATTCTGCTTTCAATTTTGTCTGAGTTCCTTGATGCCACAACTTGTCAAATGCTACCTTGATGTCAAGGGCTGTTGCTTTCACCTCACTGCTGGAATTCAGCTCTTTCATCCATATTTGGACCAACTCTGTAATAAGGTCAGGAGCTTAGTAGCCCTTGTAGAACCTGATTTGAGCATCAATGAGCAGGATATTATTGGGTAAGTGTTGCTTGATAGCACTGTCAATGACACGTTCCATCACTTTGCTGATGATTGAGTGTAGACTGATGGGATGGTAGTTGACCAGAATGGATGTGTCCTGCTTTTTTAGATAAGATATACCTGGGCAATTTTACAGTGCCAGTGTTGGACCAGTTCAGCTAGGGCACAGCTAGTGCTGGAGAACAAGCCTTCAGTGCTACTGCCGGGATGTTGTCAGGGTCCATAGCCTTTGCTGTATCCAGTGTTGTTTCTTGACGTCATTTGGAGTGAATTGAAGTCTGGCATTTGTGATGCTGGGGACCTTAACGAGGAGGTCAAGATGGATCATCCTCTTGGCACTTCTGTCATTGAGAAGCGGCCATGCTTCACATGGCACTCCATCCTGTGTTGTGGTATGCAAGCTCCAATGGGGAGATCAGTAGGTAGGACTTGTCAATGTATAAGTAATTGCACTGTATAGCAATCACCTTGTTAAAGACCATTGCTAGTTAAACAACTGATGGGCATTGATTATCCCATCTAAGCAGAGTAAAAAGATACAGCTGGAATACTTTGTGTGGAAGTCAGTAGTACTGAGCAGCTGTCTTGAAAATAAACCAGCTTGAACTAAGAGATCAGCTGGATTAATTCTTCCACTACGATTGCTTATTGTGAGTAACAGGACCCACTCTGGCGGAGTGGAGGGTGTCACTGAGCTGTTTGCAGTACTGAACCCAGAATCAAATGGTTGCCCAAGGCCGCAGGCCTCTTCCGCTGTTTCTAACCAGCCTTGCTTTGTCGGGTAGGCTGGTCTCTTTTTGCTGTCCCTTGGGAAGAGGACCTCTTGCCTCTGCCTCGTAGCTGGGAGAACCTGCAGGCAGGCATTGCTAACTGTGGGGCCACCCGATGCCTTCCCTCTGGCATATCTCCTGCACCCCCATGCCTGTCCCCTTGGCTGACCAGTTGAGCAGCAATCTTGTGTAGAATTCAACACTGTTCAGCTTCCAGTGTTCACTGGTCAGCCCTTAAGTTGGAGTGGGTCTGCTCTGGAGCAGGTATTCTCTCTGGATTGCTCTTGTGCTGTTTGCAGTGTCCACCACAGGACTGCTTGTAGGCTAGGTGGTCCTTAAAAATTGGGCCAGTATGTGTCCTCTGCATCAGGTTGATTGGCATCACATGGTCCACACCTTGAAGGCATTGGACAAGCTCTGTGTTTCCAGGCTGTTAATTGGCTAGTGGCCGAGTGATTGTGATCAGCTGCCTGCATTTCTTCTGTACTGCATCGTGCTGTTTCTGTGTGCCACTGTCAGACCTGAGCTACGTTATATTCAGCCTTATGTGACATAAACTGAACAAATGCTATAATACTACATTGGCATTGTGAAAAGAACTGAAGGGTAATATGCAAATTTTGCTTCCAGTCCAGTTGACAATATATTTTAATCATTTATTCTCCCTCCTAATTCATTCGCTGGCTATGAAGTACTTCAGGTCATCCTGAAGTCATTGAAGGAACTATCTAACTGCAAGTTCTTTCTTTTGCATCAGCATCAGTCATGGTTTAGTTTGTAGCACTCTAGTCTCTGAGTCAGAAGGTTGTAGGTTTGAGTCCCACTAAGGTCTTGGGCACAAAAATCACAACTCTACTCTAGTAGTACAATACTGAGGGAGTGCTGCACTGTCAGAGATGCGGTCTTTCAGATGAGACATTAAATCAAGGCCCTGTTTGTCCTCTCGTGTTGTGCCTTGGCCATTGTTTAGCACTTAATCAACATCACAAAAACAGATTATCTGGTCATTACCACATTTCTGTGTGTGGGAGTTTGCTGAGTGCACATTGGTGCTACATTACCTACATTACAACAGTGACTGCTTCAGTAGTACTTCATTGACTGTAAAGTGCTTTGAGACATATTGTGGTCATGAAAGGTGCAGTATAAATGCAATTTTTTCTTTTAGCAGTCTGTTTTATTTTTGTAGGGGCTTTGTATCTCATTGCTGTGGGGTTTCAGAAAACGGGCAGAATTTTACGGCCCTGTCACAGCGGGGGCAGAGTTGGAAAATGCAGCGAGCCACTCAAAAGTCCATTGACTTCGGCAGGCCTAGAAATCCTGCCGGGAAGAAGGGCAGTAAAATTCCACCTAACAGAGTTCTCCAGTCTCTACACAATTGATCCACTGCTAGGAAAAATGTACCTATTATAGTTGTCAGATTTAAAGTGAGATATTATGGCATTAAATTATTTAAAAACTAAATGTTGGTTAATGATGATTAATATTGAGAGCCTGGTGGTATTATCTGTCAGTAATTTATCTACTGGTGATTAAGAAGTAAGTATTTCCTGAAGGAGGAATTTACTATGTGAGGTATTATAAGTTTATGTAACAATTTTTCACACTGATCTAATAAATCTCACTGTTAAGACCAACACAGTGATACATTTTGTGATATATTTTACGGCGTGCCATTTTTGCATAACATGGAATATCAATTTCACAAGAAAAAAATGACACTAATTGGAATATAAAGCACTGACAGCATGGCTGTTTTGTTAAAATGATTTCACTTAAGATTGTAAATCTATCAACAATTTATCCCACCTTCAAATTCTGCTAAATGGTAATTATTCAATAAAACAAGTGAGGTTTTCAGGAGGCTGAGACCTCAAACATCCAGACAATGTGAACAGAACTACACTTGCTTATATCACCCATACGTAACTGGAGCATGTTTTTGACAGACAACGTGGGTTCTTTTCATGAAATTACAGTAACTGCCATTTTTAGACATTACCAGATGCAGGGGTTGTTGTGGTGTCATGGAATTTTTAAATAAGCAAAAACAATTCTGCCAAAATACAAGATTCGATACTCCATAAATTATGCATTTTACAGATAAAACCTAAAAATGCTATCCCATTGAAGCTTTTATTTCAAGTGGCATCACTAGATTTTGTGTCCATGTTGAAATACTTTGAGATTGCTTTTCCTTTTCTGTGTTTCTCTGTCAGAATTTTTTCTTAAGAGGAGCATCTCTCGTCATTGAGGTTAATGATGTAATGTACTGTTTCTTCTTGTTCCTCTACTTTCTTTGTAAGAGAATAAGCATGTTCATAAATAGGGAGAAACCCACTGTAATTTAGCATAGTTACTGAACAATGCAGTGATTTATCCTTCACTTTGTTCTTGCAAAGCAATTTGTTGCAGCCATCAATCCAAAGGATGTTATTGCAGGAGGATAGAACATTGTCTATGTATATTCAACTCTGTTCCTCCATCTAAATCATGATATGGTGAATAGCTGAGGTCCCATTTCAGATAACTGTCACATCTCACCAAAGAACGAACCCTTTATCTTTACTCTGTGTCTTCTAACTCAAAATGAATTACTGACCCATGCTACTGCCAAGGGAATTGGTTACTTCCAGTTCTATGCACTGCTGCCTGTTGTCTCAAACTAGCTGGATATTTCTTTCTGTTTGGGAAAGGACAAATTGCCACTTGGTCCCCTAATGTCTCTTTTGCACAAATGGGAGTAGTTTCTCCTCCACTATATGCAGACAAATTGCTCCATCTTGGTGAAGGAGAAATTTGCACTGTGTGGGTCACCTGCTCAAATCATGTTTCTTGCTCCGTTATTGTGGTGCTGTATTAACAGCAGTCATTGAGTAATCCATAGCCTAGGCTGTTAGGTAAAAAGAACAGTGGAGATAAATAGCTAACAAGAGAAAATAAGTCATCAAATGTCATCACATGGATGTAACATGGTGCCAGATATCAGGATTTTTTTCCCCAAAACTCGTAATTACTGTTTGTTTATCGTTTTAATACTATACCAAAACAACTCCTGCAGCAATAACACGTAGTACCCAGGATTTCTATCTAAGATTAGAGTGTGAGAGCAGAAAAAAATGCACCTTTGTTTCCAGTAATGCACATTTTTCTATTACAAGTCTCTGTATGGTTCTGTGGGCTCTTTGTTGCAGAGACTGGCTTGGCTACAGCGTAGAGAACTCAAGAAGGCAGATTAGAGTTAATAAGTACTCAGTAAGATGCACTTTACTTGTTGCCAATATATTGCTAAGAAATCATGGCCAATGTGCAAAGATATTCTCCTGTCACTTAAGTTAAAATATTGGTCAGTAGTGAATAAGTGCACAGGCAACAACTATTCCAATAACAATCCCCAGCACTTGAGGTTAGGGGACTGGAGGCAACCTTGTGATTGATAAGAGTAGCTGATGCTTGACCCAAAATCACACAAAGTAATGAGCTACATAACTCTTTTATATACCACAATCAATATTTTAGTGTTGAATCTGTCACCAATATTACCCCTGCCTTAGAAATCTTGATATTGTACAAGAACAAATATTGGAAAATTCTAATGTCCATGACTTCTGCATAAACACAAACACTTGAAAGATAATGCAGGAATAGAATCTTTTAAAATTTAGAACTTTTTGATTTTTACATACCAAGTTGAAGGATGGAAACCTCTTTGACCTTTAGCAGTTTCAGCTAAAGCCCAGGAGATTAGGTAACAGCTGTTGTAAGGAAGAGTGGAAAATAAAACACTAAAATAATGAAAGAAATAAACCAACAAAGACTGGGGATGTGTTTTACTGAGATAAAATGACTGCAGAACAGTCCTGTTGCCAAGGTAACACTGACCCCGACGACCAAACATGATTTTGTACTTGTGCGTTTAACTTAAGAGAACAGCATCAGCAATTTTTACTTACTACAGGCTCTGCTTTTAGAGCTCCTGTTCCCTGAAGATTAATTTTGAACTCCAGTAGATACCTTCCTTCTTCACAGTGTCAGACTGGGCCAATTGCAACTGTCAAATATCACTAAATAAATAATCATAGAGCAGATCATGTACAGATTGCTGTGATTGGGATAAGAGACCATACCAACCTGATGGGTAATATGATAGTGAGTGCCCATACCACGGAAAATTGGGTGCAGAAACCTGAGGGCAAGGCACTGAGTGAGTAGGATTTTCCTGACCCCAGAGTGGAAGACTGAGAGGTGGGGTGCAGGGTGCCAGGAAAATAGCGGGGGGTCACATCAGGCTGGTTCTCTGACACATTCCCGCCACTGGGGAAGTTTCCTAGTGACGAGATTGGATATGGATTAGCTGCCCACAGAATGGTGGCAGCCAGCCAATTTAAACAACCAAAGGCCCTATTAATGGTGATCCCAGCCCACTGACATTTTGCCAGCTTCACGGAGGCAACTTCCCTGTGGCTGTCCATGGAGCTGGGGGTTCAATGACCCAACGAGAGGGCCATGGTTGAGAAGGCCCCAGTGGGCCAGCCAAAGGCTGCCTGCTTGGCCCCTTTGATTTTAATTATTTTATTTGCCTCTCTGAGGACGGCTCCATATTGACCTGCCCTCGCAGGCCCATCCTGTCTCAACAGCAGCCAGCTCTCCCGCAGGGGCTGCTGAAGCTCTAGGGAGACTGGCCCTAGGATTGGCCCAGCAGCATCTACATCACACCTACCATCTTTAATGGGATGGTGAGCCTGGAGGCAACCTCCAGTAAAATTGTTGACAGGTCCCACGGCTGGCAAGTATGGGCTCGGGTCCTCCATGATCTCGATGTAAGGGTCCTGAAGCCCTAGGGAAAATCACACCCAGTGTCCCCAGTGCAAGCAGTGAGTCCATAGGTGGCTAAGAGTCATCACATTTAGAATGGAAAGGAGCCTTTAAATTTAAAAACAGCCTAAGGCACCTTTGTCCTTTGCTGTCTGGCAACAATGCTAACTACCCCTCTGCTCCTCTTGCGCTTGTTCCACCCACCCCCACCTCCCCACCCCCTCCCCATCGCTAATCTCAGCCGACCTCCCCACAGAATCTTCTTCCTGATATCAATAAATCTCTTCCAGGAGACATCAACATGCATTCTGAAAGTATGCACATGATTTAGAGGCTGCACATTCTTGAGGAAAGTGGATTGAAAACTTAGGGAACCCTAAGACCTTCTGAGCTTTCAAGATTCACTGCAAGTTGAATTCATGGCAGATTTTGAGGCAATTTTACAAGATCTCACCAGCATACCTTATAACAGAAAATGTGACCTTTGCCAGAAAGCATCCTTTAGGAATTATCTAATTGAATTAGAATTAGAAAAAGTATTGTTGAAATGAAAATGTAGTTCAAAATTTTTATTCATTTTTAAAAATTCATTCATGGGATGTGAGCTTTGCTGGCTGGTCCAGCATTTATTGCCCATCCCTAATTGCCCTTGAAAAGGTAGTAGTGAGCTGCCTTCTTGAACCACTGCAGGTGCACCCAAAGTGCTGTTAGAGAGGGAGTTCCAGGATTTTAACCCAGTGACAGTGAAGCAACGGCAATATATTTCCAATTCAGGATGGTGAGTGACTTGGAGGGGAACTTCCAGGTGGTGGTGTTCCCATCTATCTGCTGCCCTTGCCCTTCTAGATGGCAGTGGTCGTGGGTTTGGGAAGGTGCTGTCGAAGGGGCTTTGGTGAATTCCTGCAGTGCATCTTGTATATGGTACACACTGCTGCTACTGTGCGTCGGAGGTGGTGGTAGTGAATGTTTGTGGATGTGGTCCCAATCAAGTGGGCTGCTTTGTCCTGGATGGTGTCAAGCTTCTTGAATGTTGTGGGAACTGCATTCATCCAGGCAAGTGGGCAGTATCCCATCACACTCCTGACTTGTGCCTTGTAGATGGTGGACAGGCTTTGGGGAGTCAGGAGGTGAGTTACTCATCACAGGATCCCTAGCCTCTGACCTGCTCTTGTAGCCACGGTATTTATATGGCTAGTCTAGTTCAGTTTCTAGTCAATGATAACCCCCTAGGATGTTGATAGTGGGGGATTCAGTGATGGCAATGCCATTGAACATCAAGGGGCGATAATTGAATTCTCTCTTTGGAGATGATCATCGCCTGACATTTGTTAGGTGCGAATGTTACTCGCTACTTGTCAGCCCAAGCCTGGATATTGTCCAGGTCTTGCTGCATTTGGACATGGACTGCTTCAGTATCTGAGGAGTCACGAATGGTGCTGAACATTGTGCAATCAACAGCGAACATCTCCACTTCTGACCTCATGATGGAAGGAAGGTCATTGATGAAGCAGCTGAAGATGGTTGGACCGAGGATGCAACCTGAGGAACTCCTGGAGTGATGTCCTGGAGCTGAGGTGACTGACCTCCAACAACCACAACCATCATCCTTTGTGCTAGGTATGACTCCAACCAGCGGAGAGTTTTCCCCCTGATTCCCATTGACTCCAGTTTTGCTAGGGATCCTTGATGCCACACTTGGTCAACTGCTGCCTTGATGTCAAGGGCAATCACTCTCACCTCACCTCGGGAATTCAGCTCTTTTGTCCATGTTTGAACCAAAGCTGTAATGAGGTCAGGAGCTGAGTGGCACTGGCAGAACCCAAACTGGGCATCAGTGAGCAGGTTATTGCTAAGCAAGTGCCGCTTGATAGCACTGTTGATTACACCTTCCATTACTTTGCTGATGATGGAGAGTAGACGGAAGAGGTAATTGGCCAGGTTGGATTTGTCCTGCTTTTTGTGTACAGGACATACCTGGGCAATTTTCCACAGAGCTGGGTAGATGCCAGTGTTGTAATTGTTCTGGAACTGCTTGGCTAGGGGTGCAGCAAGTTCTGGAGCAAAAGTCTTCAGTACTGTTGCTGGAATATTGTCAGGGCCCATAGCCTTTACAGTATCCAGTGCCTTCAACTGTTTCTTGATATCATGTGGAGTGAATCAAATTGGCTGAAGACTATGCATCTGTGATGCTGGGGACCTCCAGAGGAGACCGAGATGGATCGTCCACTTGGCATTTCTGGCTGAGGGTTGTAGCAAATGCTTCAGCCTTAAATTTTGCACTGATGTGCTGGGCTCCCCCATCATTGAGGATAGGAATATTTGTGGAGTCTCCTCTTCCAGTGAGTTGTTTAATTGTCCACCACCATTCACGACTGGATATGGCAGGGCTGCAGAGCTTAGATCTGATCCGTTGGTTGTGGGATTGCTTAGCTCTGTCTATCACTTGCTGCTTATGCTGTTTGGCACACAAGTAGTCCTACATTATAGGTTTAGCAGGTTGACATCTCATTTTTCTGGATGCCCTGGTGCTGCTCTTGACATGTCCTCCTGCATTCTCTTCATTGATCCCCTGGCTTGATGGTAATGGTAGAGTGGGGGATACGCCAGCCCGCGAGGTTACAGATTGTGTTCGTGTACTATTCTGCTGCTGCTGATGGCCCACAGTGCCTCGTGGGCTGCTAGACCTGTTCGAAATCTACCCCATGTTGCACGATGGTAGTGATGGAGGGTATCCTCAATGTGAAGGCAGGACTTTGTCTCCACAATGACATTGAGGTGGTCACTCCTACCAAAACTATTATGGACAGATGCACCTGTGGCAGGCAGCTTTGTGAGGATGAGGTCAAGTATGTTTTTCCCTCACCACCTGCTGCAGACCCAGTCTAGCAGCTTTGCCATTTAGGACTCTGTCTTGTACTACCAAGCCACTCTTGGTGATGGGCATTGAAGTCCCCCACCCAGAGTACATTCTGCGCCCTTGCCACCCTCAGTGTTTCCTCCAAGTGGTGTTCAACATGGAGGAGCACTGATTCATCAGCTGGAGGGTAGGCGGTACATGGTAATCAGCAGGAGGTTATCTTGCCCTTGTTTGACCTGATGCCATGAGATTTCATGGGGTCCAGAGTCGATGTTGAGAACTCCCAGGGAAACTTCCTGTCGAATGTATACCACTGTGCTGCCATCTCTGCTTGGCCTGTCCTACCAGTGGGACAGGCAACACCCAGGGATGGTGATGGTGGAGACTGGTACATTATCTGTAAGGTATGATTCTGTGAGGATGACTGTATCAGGCTGTTGCTTGATTAGTTTGTGAGATAGCTCTCCCAATTTTGGCACTAGCCCCCAGATGTTAGTAAGGAGGACTTTGCAGGGTCGACAGGGCTGAGATTGCTGTTGTCATTTCTGGCGCCTAGGTCCCAGGTCGATGCCAGGTGGTCTGTCCGGTTTCATTCCTTTTTGTAACTGAATGGCTTGCTAGGTCAGTTCAGAAGGCAGTTAAGAGTCAACCACATTGTCCTGGAGTCATATGTAGGCCAGATTTCCTACCCTAAAGGGGCATTAATGAACCAGATGGGTTTTTAACAACAAGTGACAATGGTTTCATGGTCATCACCAGACTTCTAATTCCAGATTTTTATTGAATTCAAATGCCACCATCTGCTGTGGCGGGATTTGAACCCAGGTCTCCAGAGCTTTACCCAGGATTACGAGTCCAGTGACAACACCACTATGCCATCCCCTCCCCATTATCGCCTCCTCCATTATAATATAAGCAAGATGCTATGTTATCCCAGCTGGCAGCGTTCCCCATCAGGAGGGCAAACTCATAAAATTGTCACATTATTGTCAAGCTAACAAGCAAAAGGCTTGTTGGGGATTTTCTGCTGTTATGGAGCCCACTACCTGAGAAGGGATGGGAAATGGTTGTGAGAGGCCACTATGTACCAAAGCCGTCAGGGCACCTGAGAAGGATAGTTTGATTTTATTGTTCGAATTTAACTGGAGAGTTGCAATTGATTCAACACCCTTCTAAATGTAAAATCCTTTGCTTGAGGAATGCACAGGTATTCCTGGCGCTCATGTTGTTAGAGTGCAAGTGATAGGAAATGAATTATATAATGTCAGTGGAATATCTTGAAAGTGACAGAGAAAAGCTGGGACATGTCTCTTTAAGTTATCCTGGGGAGCATCACTCCAGCAGAAAATCTTGTACATACTATACTTTTTAAAAAAACACCTTGTACAATCACTGCAATTTTTTTAACAGCTACTCTGAGAAATCTCATTTTATGCAAAGCTGCACAAGATAGGCTTAACAGATCTACCAAGACACATTGGCCGCATAAGCTCATTTCTGCATATATTGGCACAATTACCTGTCAATGACTGAGAACAACTGCTTAAGCTTGCTCTAGGCCAGCAAGACTTTGTCATCTGCAGCTAGAACACTATTAGTTAAATTGTAACATCTTCAAAATCATCATTACCCTTTAGCTGTTATATTTGTGGCTCATTCCTAGCTAGACTTGAAATATCAGCTAATGTAGTAAGCACATATGGATAATTGATGTATCAGGTAGCACAACTAGCTTCCTTTCCCATTAAATAGCATGAATTTACGAGAGGAAACATTCAGGTTTCTCGTGCAATATGTTCATGCTACCAATAACCAGGAACCCATCTCTACAGACCATGTAAAGGTGTCAAAGGAGACATCTTTTTGTTGCTTCAGTTTCACTGCAGAGGCAGTAGCCATCTGCTGTGGGATGACGTGCAACCTCAAGGACAACTCGAAGCTATGAAAGTCACATTAATTTTTCACAAAACCAAATCCTTCCTGGCTTCTGCTGGGGACATTTTCCAGCAAAACTAGCTTGCAGTGCACTCCAAAATAAAGTACATGACTTGTGTCATGTTTTCCTGGAGAATAAACATTTAGCACTTTAAGAGAGACACAAACTTTTATTATCTGCATGTTTCCCAAGATTCCGAAGCATTGTAGAGAGAACCAGCTTGGCCTGCACAGTGAAACATGAAGGAACACTGCCACACAATTGTCCAGCGGGTTTCAAACCAGGACCACAAAGATTCTATACATTGGATCCCATTCACAAGGCACCCCTCCTGTAAGTACAGGAGATGCTGGACCTGCCCCTTTACCTCCTCAGTCCCTACTGTCAAGGACCCCAAACTTTCCTTCCAGGTGAAGCTTGTGCTTCTTTCAATTTAGTCTACTGTATTCACTGCTCACTATGTGGTCTCTACATTGGGGAGACCTAGTGCAGATTGAATGATCACTTTGCAAAACATTTCTGCTCAGAGCCCAAATGTAATCCTGAGATTTCAGTCACCTGTCATTTTAATTCTCTGCTCCATCCCACTGTGACCTCTCTGTGCTCTGCTTTCTACACTGTTCAAATGAAGCATTACAGAAACTTTTAATTAGGCATGTTACAGCCTTCCAGGCTCAACATTGGGTGCAAAAATTTCAGATCACAAACTACTCTCCCATTTTTTGTGGACAGCAGCTGTTCATACTAAATATTGCTACTGCCATTTACATCTCTTCTGGACTGACATAGGTGAAATTGTCCCAGATTTGCACTAGGTGCGATAGAGCATGGGTAAAATGACGTTTTACCCAATGGTCACAATGGAGGCTTTTCACTCCATATCACTTTGAACCAGCTGCATTAATTATGCATTCCCAAGAAACACACTGTTTCCATGGCGGGAGGGTTCTCATTCGCCCGCCACGCCATCACCTCGCCACTTCATCATCTCGCCACTTCATTACCTCGCCACTTCATCACCTCGCCACTTCATCACCTCGCCACTTCATCACCTCGCCACTTCATCATCTCGCCACTTCATCACCTCGCCATTTCATCACCTCGCCACTTCATCACCTCGCCACTTCATCACACTGGGCGCCATATTTAAAGTCCAGCCACGTGCACACATCTCAGTGCTTACAGCCCAGGACTACTGCAGGGAAAATGTCCATGAAAGGCAAAAAGACTGAGGCCCCAGGATTAAAGATGCGTCACTGGATCACCTTTTGGACGCTGTGGAGACCCGCAGATGGGCAGCGTCGTGACCAACCAGGCTTGGGAGGTGGTGGCAGCGGTGGTCAGCACCAACACTTTTCAAAAGAGGACAGCCACCCAGTGCCGCAAGAAGATGAATGATCTCCTCCATTCTGCCAGGGCAAGTCACTCTTCTCATCACTCTCAATTCTCACACACTCAAATCCATCACACATCCACAGGGATCTCACTCACTGTCGGTTCAAGGGACATCACCATTCACTCTCTCACACACACCTTCATTGTCCTCATTCCGTCCATGGGCCCACTCAACCACCCACATATGCCAGACATACTTATCATCTGGCCAGGCAGGTGTCCTGCTCTCACTCTCCCCATCTCTATTCATGTAGGACAAGCTGGAACACAATAAGAGGGAGAGGTCACAGACTGGTGGACAAATGTCAGAAATTAAGGTCCTCACAGACTTTGAAATCGGAGCCATCCAGCTGGCCGGCGAGGATCTGGATCGTTCCTTTGCTGACGGTGAGCTCAGCGCTGCTCTACCAAGTGAGGAGCCAGCAGTACAACATCCATCAGTCGACCATGCTGTGAGTGATGTGTCCTGTTTCACAGGCCACTGCCATGCACTAATTATCTCCCCTTGCTTTTGCAGGCACATCTGCTAAACAGGCGACAGAGTCCACAACCCAGGACCTCCAATCAAGCCCCGATAAAACCTCTGAAAAAGGAATCTGGAGGCTTCCTCCCTGAAGTCCCATCACAGCACTCACCCACACCCTCCAGCAGTGCAGAGACACACATCTTGGTGGGATCTAGCTTTAGAGTAGCCTTGGATCACAATCTGGTGAACACATCACACTGTATGATCCATGGCAGGTGGAGGCAGGGATTTCCCAAGTGTCCAGTACTTGGAGGACTGCTGGAGGCCAGAAATTTGCTCAGTCCGACTCAGATGATGAGCCTCTGGGTTTGGTCATGTCACAGTTGCTGGAGCTGCAAAGGCAAGCTCGGGAAGGGATGGCCGCTGCACTCCTCGAATTGCAAGGCGTGATAGAGGAATGCATCCGCCTAGGCTGAGGTGATAGCGCCTGCATGCCAACTCACTGAGGTCAAGACTAGTAGAATAGCAGCCGCCTTGGAGACCTTGGTCCAGGATATTGCTCCTGCATTGCTGCGTGGGCTCAACTCCATCGCTGAAGCCAAAGTTGCCTTCCAACTGTGTGTACACAAGAGGGGTGCAGGGCAGCTCGATCTGACTTTAGCTAGCCCTTTCACTCACGGATTCAGCCAGGGGCCCTTGGGCACCCAATAGGGAGGAGGATCAGCAGGCGTACCCTCCAGGGCCATCCACACAAGTGTCCAGCCATCTGAATCCCTTCTTCCTGTGACCTCAGCTCCAGCTCCACAGGCTGAGGAGGGTGCCACTGCCACACTGCAGACCCCACAAACAGGGCCCCCCATGTCTCGGCCTTCCAGAGGACGCCAGTCAAGGTCATCAAAGACAGGGCTTAGCAGTCAGCAGGCTGCCTCCATCTCTAGTGTGGATATCCGGGGAGCATCAAGACGTAGCAGCAGTGTTAGGAAAGTTAAGAAGGTGTAGCTGCACAGCCTGGGCATGGGTGTTAACCACTTGTACAAACTGTTCACTATTGTGAATAAACTCCCAAGCATTCTGAAGAAGAGTCATACAGACTCGAAACATTAATTCTGTCTTTCTCTTCACAGATGCTGTCAGACCTGCTGAGTTTTTCCAGAAATTTTTGTTTTTGTTTCAGATTTCCAGCATCTGCCATATTTTATTTTTATCCCAAGAATGTCTCCCTGCCTATGGCTCCTTGTTCTGATGAGCAGAGTTCGTGTCACTCAGATGTGAAACCTTTCTGCACAAGATAAAGGCAGGTGTCTCAGTTCAGGGCCTCTTCCCTGTGCTTTGTGCAGCCTTCAGACCAAAGTGATGATCCGGCCTCACACTCTCTGGACACATTACTGATGCCTGCACCTCGATGGTGCTTGTCATTGCTGCCGGAATGTCGTGGGCAGGAGTCACAGAGTTCCGCCATTCTCTCTGTGTGCTCTCAGCACCTTTAAGGTGAGGCTGAACCCCATCTCTTCAGCATCTGTGACGAGTGACTCCGTGCTCCTGAAGGAGTCAGGTGCTGAAGATCTGCATTGCTTGAATGGGCAGAGAAGCTAGATGCCCGATTCCAATCACATCAGCATGACTGTATCTGAACTGTCTCAGCTGCGGAGGAATGGTCACCTCATACAAGGTTTCCCTAATGCGTGGCCATTTCCCTTGCCCCCACTCCCCCACCCCCTGGCCGAGTCGCTTCAACCACAGGGCAGCCTCTTCCCCCCCTCCCCGCAAGTCGCCTCAACCTTGAAGGCCAACAGGTGACCTGGGCGAGCACTCCACAACGTTACTGTGTACTCACCTCCAAGTTCCTCTCAAAGTGCAGCCTGCCAAGTGCAGACCTTTTATATGTTGTTGTGAAACACTCTGGCGTGATAGGTGGACAATCCAGCGGGTGGTGGGGGTTGGGGGGAACGATTCTGGTGATGATGTGCCAATGTATTATAATGAGGTTCCTGACATCTGATGGAGGGAAACGCAACCCGCCATTGGCGGGTGGAATGGATGATCACAAACTGGTTTCACGACATTGTGAAACCGATTTTTGGTCTTCTTGACATATTGTCCACTGATGCCACCGAACATGCCTGATGCAAGCAGACATGGAATATCCTGGCCATAGTGTCTTCACTTGCCCTATTATTATCTCCTTGACTATCATCCCTTTTGCCATTTAATCGCTTCCTTCCATCTTATTTCACATCTTCCCTTTTGATCTTTCCTCCCTTCCCCGCATCCCAATCCTTTGTATTTGGTTGAAATTGTTACATCTCTAACTTTTTAGGGTTCTGATAAAAGGTCATTTACTGAAACATTAACCTTGTTTCTCTCTCCACAGACACTCCTCGAGCTGCTAATTATTTCTACCATTTGTTTTTTTATTACATATTACACTTTATTATCAACTAAGATCAGGATCTAAATGCTGAGATGCATTTGAAGGAAGAGGAGGCCTGATCAGGAAAATTTTAGGCTCTTTCACCAGTGCTGCCCTTTGCTTCCCCCCACCTTCCATCAGGCAATCCCAGGAAGTGGCAGTAAGAGGGACAGGAAGTCGGAAATTGGGCAGAGATGCTACCTCTGTCCAAGGTGGGCAGTGAAGGGCAGTTGACCAATTTGAGATAGGATTGTGCAAGACAATTCAGCCCAATCTCTCAAATAGATCTTCAGGCACAATTAAATCACTTTATTACTAGGGATGCTGTTGGATAGACCTTAATGAGATGGCATTCCTCTTCTGTCACCTCCACTTGCTCCATCTCACTTCTGAGTCACTTGATACCCTGCTCAAACTCACAGGGTGCTAATTTCCATCTGGCAAAATTGTACTATTGCCCGTGATGACACTCGTTCTGCTTTCTCATCTGAGAAAGACGCCATACAGCATTAAAATGAAGATTTATGATGCACTCCTGGCACTATTGATGTACTCAGGACCCATTGTGCAAGTATTGAGTTCCAGAAGGACTTGGAAAATGTAGTATAAAGGCTTAATGTTAAATATGTAAATATTCTGTCCACATCATCAGCGGTGTAAGATTGTATGACAACAGTGTATGCTGAGAGATAGTTCTATGTGAAGCCTTGTGCTAAGCCTTGTACTGTATATAGTTAGTAGAATGTTCAATAAAAGGTAAAGCTTGCCAACAGCCTAGACACCACCAGTATTTATCAATCCAGACCAAAGACAGCCTCATCTAAGATCCACAACAATGATAACAGAGAAAAAAGCTCCAAAAGGTAAACAGTGAAACATATGCTGTCTATGGATCATGCCAGGCAAAATAAAGCCAACCAAAGGTCAAAAGGAAGAGCAACGTTTTCAGCATGAGGAAACTGCTAAGTCAGGGCAGGGTGAGTCCAATATCATAGCAAAGTAAAACAAGTGACTATGTGACAATATTTCCATCTCATTAGCGTCAAGTTATTAAATCAATAGGCTGAGGTGTTGAGCAGTTGAACTATCTGTCCTTAAAGACAAGAAACCACACAGCCAAGATTTTTATGCTACTCCCCCGAGCCACACAACATCCGAGCACACCTGACAGCCAAACCTCGGTGGCTGTCTGCCCTGTCTTCCTCTGCTTTTACAGACCAGATCCAGTCCGACTCTGGTTTCTCACCCCTTCCAATTAGCAAGCAGTGGCAGCTAGCTGATTACGCAGAAACAAAGCCCGAAGGTAAAAGTAGCTCAAGCTTCGGATCACTTCCAGCCAGCTCCTGCTCAGTGGAATTGGCCTATGAAAATCTTATCTCCCTGTAAATGAAAATGGTCCCATCACCCTACTTATTGGTTAGTTAATAACGAAGCTAAGTAGTAAGCTGGGTTGCACTGTGTGTTAATCCATCGGAGGGCAAAACTTTTATTAGCAAATCAGAATTATAGAGCCCAATGTGTGGGAATAGATTTTATAATTTTTAAACAGGAATTTAATAACAAAACTATTTTAAGTTACAATAATTGCAAACTTGTTGCAATAAACCAATATGAAGGCAGTTATGTGAAAAATAATATGGTAACTCTGAGAATGTTTTGATGGATCATCTCCTTGAACCACTGCAGTGCTTGTGTTATGGAACTCCAGAACGTTGAACCATTGACAATGAAGGACTGGTAATTAATGTCCAAGACATGTTAAGTGTGACATGAAGAAGAATTCATAATTATGGTGTTCTCATGGCCGCATTGCATGTGCCATACGCTTAGACCATCAAAAAGAGGTTTACCTTTGACTTCACCTTCTGTTTAGACAATACTATAACTATTGCAAACGTGGTCGCTTAAGACATAGGTAAGTTAAATAGAAAAAAAACCATGGGCAGAATTTTACGGCCCTCTTTCGGGGGAAGGGGGCCGTAAAATTTGGCGAGCCGTTATAAACCCCATTGACGACAGCGGGAACGTAAAGTCCCACTATCGTAAAATTCTGCCCCATGAGTTTAGTGTGAATTGTGAAGAAGCAATACCACAATATATGTAATTGGTTTGTAGTACTTTTTGGTTACATAATTTATTTCCTTCCAGAATCCTTTCCTCCTTTACAAATCTCAAAACAAATAAATGGAATAGAAGTTTTCTTGAAGCAATTACAATGTAGTGAAATAATAGAATCCACAGTAAACTGAAACCTGAGGTTACAGTATTGATTTTATAATTAATACTGCTTTAATTTTAAGTATGTGGCGTTTAATTAATTTTTGGACCATTTCTGCTGACTGATCTGTCAGTTTGGACATTATGCACCAAAATTAAAAATTGTGACAAATACGCATTTATGTATTTGCTTTTTACTGAATTTATTTATTGAATGTATTTACTGAATTTGCTTTTTAATTTACATGAAAAGGAGAGTATACGCATAAATAACTAAGTGAGACATCAGGACAATATATACTGCCAAAAGGTACACTCCAGTGAAGTGAATGAAACTAAACAAAAACAATTAGGACTTTAGGCGGAGTAACCTGCAGAGAAAGTGACAGTGAAAGAAATCCAGGGTTGGTTTAAATGTTTTTGTGACTATATATGAAGTTTAACTAAAATAAAGCAAAGATAATAAATTCATAAATTTGCTATCAGCACATAGATCTCCGCATTCAGAGCATGTAGGCTGTACACAAGCTCAACTGCTAGCCACTTCCTGAACACATAACAGAAACCAAGTCACCGTTCACTGTGAGGAACAGAAGGCCTGAGTGGAAAAAAGCAAGGGAAGAACATAGAAAAGAAAATGAAATTAAAGTGGATTTGTGCCATAATATGCTCTGTCACCAAATTCCATCTTGCTGGTAAGATTTTATCTTTTCTTTTTAAAAGATAACCGAAATTTAGAATTGAAAAGCGGGTAAGATGTTGTATTCTTTGGTCAGGATGTGAGAAAATTGTCCATAACATATCTTTAACACTTTATATTAATAGTCAAGTAGTCTGACATCAGTCTGGTAAAATGTTTACTTGCAGGCTGTTTGGGGAATGAATGGTTATTCTAAGAAGGTATAAGTGTGCAGAAGGGTTTGAAATAATAAGCATGATGTAACAATCGCCTAATCCAACCAAAAGATGATACAAGTTTTATCGTTCAGTCTTAAGGAGGATAAAAATTAACTATGCAACATTACTGATTTATTTTATCTCTAAATACTATGGTGCTCTTTTTGTCTTATTAAAATATTGTAAAAATCTAGCTTAATGCTTATCAAAACAAATATCTTCAAGAAATGGAGAAGTAAGTGATTTTTTTTATTCATTCATGGGATGTGGCCCTCGCTGGCTGGGCCAGCATTTATTGCCCATCCCTAGTTGCCCTTGAAAAGTTGGTAGTGAGCTGCCTTCTTGAACTGCCGCAGTTATCAGAACCAAAGCTACTTACTTAAGGATCAACTCCTCTTCAATATTATTGTATTTAGTTCTTTTAAAAATCCCAATAAAATGTACAAGTCTCTAAATCAACACAAATTTGACGAAGTTGTTTTAATGGGATTCCATGAAACTGGACATATTAATGAATAGTTTAAAGTTCTAATTTTGTGATACATCCAAAACACCCTTATGATTTTTAAAAATTAATTACAACTTACACATTTTTTTTTTACAAACCTGAGCCTTATTTGTGATGAGAAAATGTCACTTTAGCTATGCCAGCACGTTGTAAGTTTGCTTTGATTTGACAACACCCACTTTCTAACAAATGTTTGACTTTTAAAAATTGGGCAATATTTGTTATCCTATAGGAAGCTTTGGCATGTTTTATAATCACAACATTCACTTTTCATTCTGGTGCAACATAGTAGTCACCCAAAGATACTCTCTCATCCAAATTGGCGAGTGTCCAGTTTTGAAAATGCAAGCCTAAAGAAAGCACAAAGGTGTTCCCAAGCAGGGTATTCATGATTCTAGATTCTTCAGCCACAGGGGCAACATAGATACAGCAACTATAACTAAAAGAAAGCAATGGTTGGTTCATAGCATTTTAGTCATAGTAGACTGTGAGGAATGGTAAGTTTACTTTTTAGAAAAAAGTGGTTAAAACTGGTGGCCAGAAGAGTGGCCTATACTTTCTGTGCTTTCATGATTTGCTATGTGTACACCATGTTAGAATCATAGTTATTACTTCAGGTGTAGTTATTTTAAATTGTAGTTTCTTAGACTAAATACACTATTGTTGGTTTTTGGATTAATATTTATGTGTGTGTGTTGAAGTGTCAGTTTTGATTATGAAATGACCTTGATTTATACAGTGAATCAACTACCTGCATTACAAAATGGCAGCAACTCTTCCACACACATTCTAGCTGTCAGTTTCATATTTGCACACGGAAAGCAATTCATTATGAATTAACTTTCAAAAGTTTCCAAGATACATGCTGTATAGGTGTTATATAAATACTGTAAGGTAGAAATGTTGAGTGCCACTTATGCACGCCTTTAAAATTTTTACAATGAATGAATTACAGTTTGCTCAAACTCTAAAGAAAATGTGGCCTCACTCATGCTTCTGTCCACTGACATTCATGGTACCTGAAATCAATTCAATCAATAAAGTTAAAAACTCACCTTGTTTAGTATTGTAACTCATAAACCAATTACAATTAAATATTGAATCTGAATTTAAATAATTGTATCAGAAGTTGTATTGAAATTGAATGTCCATCTAATTTGTTGCACATAGCCTACTTAACTATGTTACAAATTTCCGATTTTATTTTTTTATTGAAAATATGATTTAAAGAAGAATCTGCATAAGAGAAATACCTCAACTTCCAACTGGATTGTTGTTGAAGATGCTGTTAAAGGTTTTCCTTTTCTGCTTCCATTGCCTGTCAATGAAATGCACATTAACATCAATTGGAATATATTAGGGTATTTTATTTTGATTTTTTTCATGTGTTTATTTAAATTGCAAGAGATATACATGGGGAATAAAATTGACCATTCTGTATATAACATAGTCCAAACTTTCAGAAATAAATCAACCTCAGGGACAGACTATAAAGTCTGTTTCCTGAACCAGGCAGGTCTGCAATTCCAGGTCATTTCCAGACAGTCTGGTTGCCCAGTGAAACCTGGATAAGTAGACTTGTCTCTTGGAGCTAATACTTTCTACCCAAATTCAGATAATCCAGAAAGCCTTTGCTGAACAAGTATTGTGGTCTTGCTAGGACAGGAAGGATACAAGTGTTCTATGCCAGTAGGCAGTGCAGTGTTACTTGGCTAACCTCCAGCAGTATCCCCAAATCTTGCTCTGCTAACCTGAGCCGAAGTTCTCTATACTTGGGTAAAAATGCCTATGAAGAAACTGCACGTTCTGTATCAGACACATGTGAACTTTACTTGAGTAAATTTCTTTAGTGGTTAGGTTTAGAAACTTATGACCATGGCAATGATTTTTCATTTCTGTACAGACAAGTTATTGTAGAAGAAAGAAAATAAAGACCTGCATTTATATAGCGCATTTTAAGATCTTAAGTTATCTCAAAGTCCTTTACAGTAATTTTTGAAATGTGATCATTGTTGTAATAGAGGAAACGCGGCCACCAGCCATATAAAAAAGTATACTGGTGTGGTATGGCATTTTGGCAGTATTGAGTTATTGTGTTTACAGCAAGATATCCAGGCATTGAAGACAATGCATGCCTTGAGCAATGTTCCACAATGTCCAGATCTATGAAAAGTCATTTGCAAAAATATAGCAAATGTCACTTTTTCTGTGATAACATTTGAAACACAGCAGCTTCGTGTACAATATCAATGTGGAAAAGGAGCATAAAACAGATTTGCAAAGAATAACATTTGCACTAAGTATACCCTATTGTTGCTGACTTCTGAGGTATTGTACCAACATGTAAATTAAAAATAATGTAATGATTTCTGTGATGACGAGACTGGGAGAATTAATCTGCTGCTTAAGCATGTCAACAGCAGCCCAAAATGCTTAAGTAAAGATGACTCTTACTATAGCATAATTAACATACAGCTTTATTAGAAATCTAAAATCTGACTTGTTTACAGTTCTATAGAATAGGACATTTGATTTTTGCCATTTGGGCATGATGTAAAACAACCTGCCAATTTTCTTTCAGCCACTTTGCACCCTTGCTGAAGAAGAATAGAATCCATTGCGCTGTATGAGGATGAAATCATTGTCCCTTTCTGCTTACTGTCACATTTTCTTACTACCAAATTCCATTCAATGAATCCACTATCACTGTTTGATTAGATAACATCACTAAATGTTGTCAGCTTTTATGGATTAGTATTTTCTGCGTGTATGTCATTATAAGCACTTTATCTTCTTATGTCAGTCAAATGCAGGTTTTCACAGTGCTTCTGAATGGGAAATGTAATCAGCATCCCCACGACAGAGCAGTAGCAGTCACTGAAAAAGGGTGACTGACATATTCTTGTTGTTCCAAATGGTTAATCTTGAAGAATTCCTGGGGCAATATATTTGAACCTATTGTGTATTACTATCTGGTGCTGGTGAACCAGAAGTAGAAATGACTGGAACTCACATATATTTTTGAATGCTGGAATGGACTCTTAATCAGCTGGTTAAAGAGAGCTAGTTCTCTGAGGAAAATTAGTTTTGGTGCAGAGGCATCCCACTTTTATGTTTCATCCATATTTGAATTTTATGAAAACTCCTAGGGTTATTTAATGTACAATACAAGATATCCAACAGTTTAAACTGGGTAAAAGACAGATTCATTTTGAAAAAGAGATCTGCAGCAGCTTTATTTATTCTCATAAGCTGTCAGCCATACCAAAAATGCTGGAGAATATTTGACAGTATTGTGTCTACAGCAAAATATCCAGGCATTGAAGGCAATGCAGAAAAGGATGATCAAACTGATACCTAACTAAAGGCATTTGAGTTATGAGGACAGATTGAGCAGCTTGAAATTGTTTATTTAGGAGGAGTGATTGGGGAAGAGATTGTTCAAGCGTTCAAAAAGAACAGATAAATTAAGTTCCAATAATGTACCAGAGGGGGTCTTTTTAGCTCAGTTCGCTAGATGACTAGCTCATGGATCAGATTAACGCCAACAGCATGGGGCTTTGTCCCCATTCCGGCAGAGGGATATTCGGGAATTTCCTCCTTGCCCTATCCTGAGTAAAAAAATCATGGCACTCTGCTGGTTTTGGTGAATAATCGCCAAGGACCTGTATTCAGGCAGAGAACTGAAGAGGAAGAAGAATAATCCTGAAATTGCCACAAGCTGTGGAACAGGGGTCATGAGCTTAAGCTTAGAAGAGCAGAGGTTCACAGACAGTTTAGATTTAATTACTAAATGCAGTAGGAGTGGAGGCAGAAATGCAGAACAAATAAAGGACAATCTAGATAGATATTTAAGGGTGTGAGCAATTGAGAGGTATTAGTTTTTGGGGCTAGCCAGATGCACTATAGAGTCTTTTTTGGTTCTGAACGTTGATACGTTATCATGGCCAGGATTTTAGGGCTCCTCCCGCCCAGGAGGTTAATACGATCCCGCTGAACTGAATGGAGATTTAAATGGTTCCCCACATTCACTGGTGGAGGGAGACATGCTGCAGTGGGGCCATAAAAACCTGGCTCGTATGTTTTCACGCCCTTCCAGCTGGTTCACCTTGAAGGTTTTTTGGTGGAGTGATAAAAACAATATATCTCTATGGGGAGGTGGCGGGGGGGAGTGCAGGAGTTCTGCCCAATGTCATCCCGCACCATTTTTCACGTCAGCGAGCAGGCCCCGTCGCCACCCCCAACCCCGACCCCAACCCTGCTCACCGACCTAAAGATCCTGACCTATAAATTATCCTTGTCCTTTAGTGAGTTCACTATGTTTAATAGGCTTTACTTATTTTCATGGACTCGTTTTTAAAGGTTGCAACTTCTGCCTAGTCTTTGCCACCATAACACAACTATCGCTCATCATGCGGGTGTGAGCCAGACCCAAGCGAGTGTGAAATGATGTGCGATGGTGCCGGGCAAGCGTCCCAATGCCATCATGTACTCGCGCGATATTTTGGTCGGCGGGCGCATGCAGGAGTTGGCAGCCTGCCCGCCAACAATTAAAAGGCCTATTAAGGCTATTAGCAACCTCATTGAATTACATTTTTCACTGCCCATCCAACCTTACAGCTGGCAGGCAGGCGAAAGGGCCAATCATTTTGCGAAACCTCATCCATGGCTGCGATGAAGTTTCGATCCATCATTAAAAAAATAAAACATTTTCATTTAATTTCTAACATGTCCCTGCTCATACGACAGAGTCACATGAGGGGACATGTTTTTTTAATATCCTAAAATGCTCTATTTTTAATTTTTTATATCTTCATCTCCCTGTGCCTCAGGGAGCTTTTCCTGGGCGCGCTCAATCTCCTTCCTCCCAACGCAGGCAGCGCTGCAGCACGTGTTTCACGCTGGGAGGGCGTAAATTGGGCCGCCAGCGTGAAATTGAGGTCACGATCTGATTGCAGTTGGCGGCCTGCTTCCCTACCACTCCCACCTGCTCCCGCTGAGCCTGCCCGACAAAGGCAGAATTCTGCCCTTTGTTTTGGTATTGCATTATGTGATCCTTAAAAAGGAAAATATTTCTGTATTGGTCCTCATTATTTTCCATGTCAGTTCTATATTTTATAGTCAATGTATATTTTTGTTCTGTTTATGTACTTAGGCAATAGACTCATAGGCTAGTATCATATTGGATCAATGCTCACCCTGGTGCTTTAGGTTTAGAGAGCCTGAGATTCCAGGATTCCTGCTCTGCGACTGGAAGTACAATGAAGGATGACTCCTGGCCACCTATTGAAGAAAACATATCATAATTAGTGATGGAATCATCATAATAATTGGTTGGGTGGCCCACTGCTGTGGAAGCTCCAAAGTGCATCTGCCCCAAATGGCCAGTGGAAAGTCCTCTCCATACTCAAGAACTTTACTTCCTTGTAATTTCATAATTACAAAAGGAGGCCTAACTGCCTAGCCTGGCTCTCTGAAAGAGATAACCTCTTATTCCCATTTCTGAAAAAGGTAGCTATTTATTCTCATTCCCCTGCCCATTCCTCATTTATTTAATTTTTTTACACATGTTTATCCTCTCTCCTTCTAAATGCCATCATGGAATTGGCAACAATCACTTTCTAATAGGGCTTTCCATGTCCTAAGTAACAGAATTCTCCTTTCACCTCACTTCATTCTTTTGATGATTATCTTAAATTTATGCCCACCAATTGCACATCCCCTTAACAGTGCAAATACATTTTCCCTTTTTATCTAATACAAACCCCTCATAATTTTGAACATTTCTGTCAGATCTCTTCTTAACCACCTTTGTTCTTGTGAAAGGAGGTCCAGGTTCTCAACCCTTTCATTATTCGAATCTCAATGTGCCTCATCTGTCCATAGCTTTGACATCTCTCCCAAGGCAAGGATACAACATTCTAGATGTTCCCTAAGCAATGATTTGCATAGGTTTAGCATTATCTCTCTTTGTGCTTTATGGCATCAATGTCGCAGGGCTCTTCCACTTGGTGGAAAACCACTGATTACACTTGTTCTTCCAGAGCCTCCTCAGTCTTTCTTCCCACTGAGAAATTCACGCCCCCATGCTCTTACTGATAATTCTGCACACTTTATTTTCAGCTTATCAACTTAATCAACTTAACATCCCACTCTTAGGGCAGAATTTTACATCCTGCATGTGGGCACATGCCTGACCCGATCAAGAGTAAAATAGTGCACGATGACGTTGGGTGAGTGTCCCAACCTCATCGCACATTCACGTGATATTTCAGTAGGAGGGCGTGCGAGTTGGCAGTGTGCCGGCCGACAATTAAAAGGCCTATTAAGGCCATTAAACTAGCAATTAATTTGTATTTTTCACTGCCCGTCCAACCTTAAGATTGTCGGGCGGGCGAATAGGCCAAGCGGCCTTTGCGTTTTTTAGGAAACCATCCACGGGCGGGATGAAGTTTCCAACGGTTATTGAAAAAAAGTTTTTCAACATCATTTTTAATATGTCCCTGTTCATATCACATGTGGGAACATGTTTCCCTTATTTTTCATTGTAAAATTCTTCAGCTCCCTGAGGCAGCTCTGTACCATCAGGGAGCTTTCAGTGAGCACTTCCCTCGCGCATGCACAGACTTCAGCGCTTGTGCTCCTCCTGCCCCCACCCCTGCAGTACTGAGGTTCTCAGTGCGCCTTTCACACTAGCTGGCTGTTGATTGGCCAGCTAGCGTGAAATCACGGCCCGGGCCCGATCACGGGTGGTGGTCTGTTTCGTGGCCGCTCCCAGGCCCGCCCACCACACCTGCCCAATGAAGTGAAAATCCTGCTCTTACAGATTTGAGCAAAGTACTTGTGGATCTCTGGCACTGTGTTAACTGTAATACAACAAAATAACTGGTGCTTACCAGAAAAGGAGTTAGAAAAAGATGGTATTATTCAGCACCATGTCTGGCGAATGCAAAGATCTTTTAGCCATCCTGTATTGCTATGTGGTCTTCCAAGCACTTAGTAGTATGTTTTTTAATAAATTAGTGTTTGTCTTACACCACAGCATAGAATGATTTCCAGTGTGAACATTTCAAATAAGAATATGGAAACCGGAAAAGCAATTACATTCTTAATGTAAACCTTTTGAGGAATTTTATAATTCTTTCATGAGTTTGAAAATATGACACCACAAAAAGAATGAGTTCTTATTCTTATCCACCCATTTGCAAGATTTGATTTATTCTATGGTTTTCACCTCTTGGATCCTACCCTTCTTAAATGCTATGAACACTGCTGCCAATGATTAAATAAATAGATTCTCTATCAGCTGTGAAAATTATCCCATCTGGGAGCAGTTAAATTAGCATGTTATCTCTAGCTAAGAGGAATAATAGTCCAATTCTGCAGCCTCAGTGAGAAGTCTAAAGGCAGCAGCATATGTTGCCCTGTTACCCTTCTGAGTTGTGAAAAAGAGTTATATTGGACTTGAAACATTAACTCTGTACCTCCCTCCACAGATGCCGCCAGAACTGCTGAGTTTTTTCAGCACTTGCTGTTTTTATTTCAGATCTCCAGCATCTGCAATATTTTGCTTTTAATTTACCGTTGCCCTTGTACTGTAATCTGTGATGTACACTTCCAGTGTCCAAGCCACTCTATTGGGAACTGTGGTTAGGAGATTACTCTGATTGTTTTGTTTTATTCTTTCATGGGATGTGAGTGTTGCTGGTGAGGTCAGCATTTGTCGCCCCATCTATAATTACCCTTGATCTGAGTGGCTTGCTAGGCCACTTCAGAGAGCAGTTGAAAGTCAAACACATTACTGTGGTCTGGAGTCACATGTAGGCCAGGCCAGATAAGGAGGGCAGATTTCCTTCCCTAAAGGACAGTAGTGTTGGTATCGCCAGTCCTGTAACGTAAAAGTCTGGTAATGAGAATTTTTTTAAGTTTTCTCTAACTTTGTTTCAAGAAACAGCATCCCACAACACAGTAAATATGGTAATGACATTATAGTATGGCATGATTAAAGTACACCCACCCACTTGAAAATTAAAATAAAAAGGTTTGCAATAAAGGGGGAAGTTTTTTAAGTACACGTTGTTAGATTCCCTGCTGCCAGTATGCTCTTGGGAAATTACCACCAAACAATCTTTTTTCTGTATTGAGTTAAATTAATTACATTCACTTGGAAAGTGTGCATATTCATTATCATTGTATTGCCTATTTATGTATTTCTTTACCAGTACAGTAAATCATTGTCCATCCCATGGTTATTGAATAAGATAGTTTTGCAGCATAAGAGTTATAAATTTTAAGATTGGCTGCTTCTTTGATGAGAAATTAGACTTTTTTGTTAATCAATCCTAAAGAGACATATTTTAGCACAAACCTGACATATGAACTATAATCCAGTTGATGGTGTAGTAGCAGCAGGCTGACACTCTTTCCTCTGTCAATGTTTCCCTTCTTTTGCAGTTTGATCTTGTTCAAACTCATTAGTTCCCTGCATCCACACAGATTGATGCAGATGGCCATTTTTGATGGTTTCCTTCCATGTGTTTACATCAACACCACACTTCTTCTTGTTGGATTTCCAACTATCCCTATATCTTCTTTAATCATCGCCAACATTTCTTTGGCTGGAGCTCAGTTGCTTTGGGAGTCTGGAGACATCTGTTCAGTATATGTGACCAAGCCAATGAAACTGGGCATTAATAACCTTTAATACTCATACAATCATTTTTTTTTTGAGAAGACATATGACAGGTGGTCCAGGCAACCTGCAGGTTGAGACTGGATGTTGTCTTTCTCTTGTCTTAACAGGTTTGGTTGCATGGTTGTCCATGCTTCTCTGATGAGTGCATAGAGATCTATTGTTGAAGACCAACCACCTGTGGCCCCTGATTCCTAATTATTTTGGACCACCTTCTCCCATAAGGGAGAAAATGTATGTAAGGTAAGATGGTCTAATGCATTATTGAAAGAATAGAGGAAACACTGCAAGGTGTCTATGTAAATGTAGTAATATAAATTAGATGTTAAGGCAATAAATTACTTATATCAGAGCACTTACAGTATTTACGTATTTGAGACATTCCTGCTTGTCTAACAGTGCTTCAGTTGGCACTTTGAAAATTTCCTTGGTGGGAACAACAAGACAAATTCAGCTCAAAAGAATAGGCATTGCATCACTGAATCACCAAACTAGAGTGAGATTTTAATTCTACGTTAATATGAAACATTGTAAAATATGTTCTGAAGTCAGATTTTGATACTGGAACATAACTGTAATAAAATTGGAAGGTAATAAAGAGAATATTGTCCCTCAAGCATTACAATTTGTAAAATTTAATCTGTTTTGGCATTTTCTCACTATAGCCCATGTCATGTAAATGCCACTTAAGTTGATAATGGTCAAATCTAACTCCACATAGCCCCATACAACCTGTCACTGTTCGGCAATAGGTGAAATGATCTTTTTCTAACTAACACATATTCCATTTCCTTTCAAAGGCACAAATCTTCTGCTTATTACAGTGTTTTGCTGTAAAGTACTCTGAGTGTAAACGAGACCCTTTTCATTACTTGAGCATTAGTCATTCTGTCCTCTACCCCAATACTCAGTGCCCTTCTTTCAAGGGTGTCCCAAAGCATTGGACAGAATCTTCTCAGATTTGCACTAAGTACAGTAGCGGCAAGTAAAACAACGTTTTATCGATTGGCCACAATGGCGGGTTTTCACACCTTATCATCCCAAACCTGCCACATTACTTATGCATTCCCAGGAACCACGTTCTCATTTGCCACCCATGTCATCACCGCGCCACTTCATGTTGCCAGGCACCACATTTAAAGTGAAGCCGCGTTCAGTGCTTCCAGCCGAGGACAATGAAGACATGGCCCTGAAAGGCAAGAAGGTTGCAGCCCTCGAGCGCCTTTTGGACACTGTGGAGGCCCACTATGATATCCTCTACCCCTGCTCAGGCCGCAGGAGGGACAGCTACATTACCACTCCATCTTGGTAGGCAATGGCAGTGCTGATCAGTGTCAATCACACAGAAGAGATTGGCCATCCAATGCTGTTAGAGGATGAATGATCTCATCCATGTCGCCAGGGTACAGCAATGATCTCATCACTCTAAATTCAGGCACTCAAGCCCATCACACATTCACTGGTATCTCACTCACTGCTATCTCAAGGGACATCATCACCCATTCTCACACACATACCCTCACATGTCCATCTGGCCTCACCTCCTCTGGAGACTGCCTCCTCAGCCCTCACCATCTTGAAGCCACTTGCACAGATCAACATGTGCCCCCACATGCACCCTGGGTTACCCTCCTTCCCCAGTGCAGCCCTCATCCTGCAGCCTCTTCCCTTCACTAGGCCATTTTACACCTTTCCCTAAGCAAGACCTTGCCCTGCAACTGTTGAAAAGCCACCTACATACGGCTAATCTGGTAGCTAGAGACCTATCTGTGAGCCCCATAAAAGTGATGTGGCACTGTCTGTGAAGCCTGGCACTGATGACTGTGCGTGCTGACCGAAGCAAGGTAGGCAAACAAACCTTGAAGTCCCAAGCGAAGTTCTGCCTGCCAAGTGCCCACCTTATACATGCTGTTGTGAAATATGTTGGTGTGTTTTCCTGCTGATGTGGGTGGACAATCTGGCGGCGGTGGGGGGGGATGAGTCTAGACGGTGGGGGGGGGATGAGTCCGGCAGGCTGGCCTTATAATGATATGCTGATGTATTACAATGAGTTTCCCAATGTCCGATGCCGGGGAATGTGACCCACCATTGGCGGACAGAGCTGACAATTGCAAACTGGTTTCACAAATGTTATAAAACCAATTTTTGGCTTTCTCACCATATTGTCCGCTCATGCCACTGAACACGCTCGATAACGACGGGCATGGAAAATCTCAGCCATTGACCCCCTGCTTTGCCTTCATTAGAACCCAGTTCTCAGCTTTATAATAGTCACTTAATAATAACCTTATGCATTCTTCTTACTAAATTATATAATATATCACATCAAGGTTATTTCCCACGTTCATCAAAAACATTTACAGCTAGAACAATGTCTCTCCTATCTGTTTCTCACTGACAATTTACAGTTACATACAGCTGTGTCTCTTTTGTCGAATCTCAGCACTCCTATCATTCTGGATGAGGATAGAGTGGTATGACATTCATAAAATCTCTGTCGACACTAGACATCTAGCCCTCACAACCACCACCCCCGCCATATGAGTTTCCACTTCAGAAGTGTGAGCTGCCGTGGAAATTGTCAGAGGTGTCAATGGCTGTTCCGTCATGTTAAGCACAACTATCAAGTTCTTGAAGCTAAGTACTTGGTCCATGTTGGACAGAATGTTCTCTGTGCTTTACGCAGGAATTGGAGCTGGATTCCTGCATGCTCTGAGCCATTGGGTGCACAAGTTCACTCGCAGGCTACCTGGTGCCCCTTGCATTTCCTGGTTCATGCCCATCAGCTCTGTCAGTAACCTTGGCAATTGAATTCACCATTTGAATCCTCTGCAGCAGAGTTAGTATGTGATCTCACCCTCTAGCATGCTTTCCCCCTTGCCCTACTGCTTTACACTCTTGACTGGTAATTTAATATGTGGATTGATGAAATAAGACATTTTGTCGAAGATTTTCATCTTGCACTCATCAGGATGTACAAGAGTACCAATGTCAGAGGAAGCAACAACTTTATACTGTATGAGAATAAAGTACTGATTGGTTAGCAAGTGGAATCTGATTGGTGGCGGCATTGCCATGGAGAATCCACTAGTTAATGGTGACTGATAGTTAACGGCCAGGCATTGTTTGAAATTTAAAACAGGTAGCTTGACTCTGATTGGTCAAGACATTGCCCTTAGGAATGGACCATCGCTTATTTTGTTTAGCTGAAACAGGTGCAATATGTGTACATGTTCTTTCTGTCTGCAAAGAACAGGGTCCTGTGTATTAATATATGTAGCTCCAGTACACGCAAATGCACCACACTGAGCCCGACTGACAATCTTAAATTGGTTCTCAGTGTAATTTTTAGCTCACTAAGGATTATTTAGCAAACGTTGGCCAAATACAGAATCACATCTGATGTTGTACACTGTGTTTTGAGTTTTGCACGCGTGGGTACAGAGTGCACCTTGCGAACAGCAGAAGGGATATGTGTTTGATACAATCTGCCAGTCTTTGGGATGTAAGGTCTACATACTTAGCATCACACTGGCACTGAAATTTATATTTCACAATACTCATTTGTGTGATAGGCAGAACGTCTTTTTGGCTTGACAGCTGCATGCTGTAATTGACAAATACTGCTCGTGTTGTTACTGCATAGTAGCTGCGTGAAACAGCCAGCTTTACCTGTCACATTCAATATGTGAAGGCCCCTTCTATATAACCTACCCTATAATGTCCACACAGTGCCAGTGTCTGAGCTGGCGCTTGTTCAGGTCAGATCAAGTGACACTATATTTTTATGAAGGATGGCTTCATCTTCCTGAAGTGGCATTTTTGGCAGCTGAGAGAGGTAGTAATTAGCTTTTAGTGTAATTGTAGAGCGGAAATAGATGGCTGACGAAAGCAACTGCATTTGCCATGCAAAGTGTGTAGGGGAATAAAGGATCAATGTTGTGCAGAAACCCGACACAACTTCATCCCTCTCTGCCTGTGATGGGCAGCATGTTTTCTTTCACAGGGGAGGTGATGAGCAGGCAGATTTGGCACGATAGAATAGTTAGTATTGTATTGTGTAAGATATGACGCCTGCAGAAGTGAGGATTGCACTAATGGTGATTGTCCAAGTATTAGAAGGAAGAGGAGTGAAGCGTGATGCAGTGATTTTCAGAGAAAAAGCGGAAGCAGGGAGGGGAATTGTAAGGTTAGAGGTGAGAACAGAGGGCAAGAGAGCACTTTTCATAACTTTGGTAACGCAGCCATATTCTGGGAAGAAAGATCTTGGCATTTACTTCCGCTGCAATCTCCGAACAGTTGGCAGAGGTGATGCCCTTGCCCCTGTGGGGGGGAGTCCGGATTTCCCACCATCTGGAGCCTGACCTCCAACTTAATATCAAAGAGCCTGAGTTCCTTGTCTGCACCACTTCCAGCCATTATTCAATTTTCTCTGTTGTCTGCTGCCAGAGTACACTTCCAGTGTAAAAGGTCCTGGCTGCCTATAAATAGCATCAGCGATGCCCGATCTCTCACTTTCTTCCCCCCACCCCGAATCCAAAAATCCAAGCAGTCAATATGGGTAGTTCTAGCTGAACATTTTAATGGAGTCCCAGCAACAATTTCATGGCACAGATGGATTGTTCTCAGTATAATGTATGTGTATAAGTCAGAAAAAAAGCATTTCAAGAAAGCGTTTCCATGTGGTTATAATAAAAAAAGTTGATCACGGACTTTAATTAGTTGTGACAAATTTTATGACCTTGTTGACTGATTATGGGTGGAATTTTCTCAGATTGACACTAAGTGTGGTGGTGGGCGGGTAAAATGGAGTCCTACCCGCCCACAATAATGGCGGGTTTTCACACTGTATCATCCTGAACCTGCCTCATTATTTATTCACTCCCGCGAAATGAGCTGTTTCCATGGTGAGCAGCCTGTCATTCGCCTGCCCGCCATCACCCAGCTGTTGCATCAGGCCGGTAGCCATCTTTAAAAGGCAGCCGCCAGCAAAGAGCTCATCGCCAACAGCTCACTACTGCTGCCTGGGAGACATGGTCAGGAAAGGAAAAAAAGACTGCAGCCTCCTGCTCAATGACGGGTCCCTTGAGTGACTGCTGGATGCCATGGAGGCCCGCCGAGATGTGCTCTAACCCCTGCTCTGGCTGCAGGATGGGCAGCAAAGTCACTAACCCGGCTTGGGAGGCGGTGGCAGCAATGGTCAGCGCAAACACCCTGCAGAGGAGAACAGCCCACCCAGTACCGCAGAAGGATGAATGATCTCCTTTGTTCTGCCACCGTAAGTCACTCTTTTCATCAATCCCAACTCACACACTCACAAACCCATCACACATCCACAGGACCCTCACTCACTGCCAGTACAAGAGACATCACCATTCACTCTCTTACACACACCGTCACTGTCCTCATCCTGTCTATGGGACCACTCACCACCCACACTGGCCAGGCATACTTATCATCTGGCCCAGCAGGTGTCCTGATACACTCTCCTCATCTTGATCCATGCAGGACAACTGGCTCACAACAGGAGGGAAAGATCTCAGAGAGGTGGAGGGATGCAGGAGATCAAAGTTCTCACAGAATTCAAAAACAGAGCCATCCAGCAGGCCGCTGATGACCGGGACCAGTCCTGTGCTGATGGTGAGCTCAACGCTGCTCTACCAAGTGAGGATCCAGCAGTGCAACATCCATCAGACAACCATGCTGTGAGTGATGTGTCCTCTTTCACAGGCCACTGTCATGTACTAATAATTTCCCCTTGCTTTCGCAGGCACATCTGCCAAACAGCCAACAGAGTCCATGACCCAAGGCCTCCTATCAAGCCCTGAAGAAACCTCTGAAGAGGAATCTGGAGGCACCCTTCCAGAAGTCCCGTCACAGCACTTGCCTGAACCCTCCACCAGGACAGAGACACACACCTCAGTAGGAATTAGCTTTAGGGTAGCCTCGGGATCACAATCTGGTGAGCACATCGCACTTTCTGATCCACAGCAGGCGAAGGCAACAACTTCCCAGGTGCACAGCACTCGGAGGACTGCTGGAGGCCAGAACATTGCTGAGTCCAAGTCAGATGACGAGCCTCAGGACAGTTGCTGGAGCTGCGAAGGCAAGCTAAGGAATGTCAGGAAGGGTTGTCTGCTGCACTCCTCAGATTGCAAGGCACAATGGAGGAGTCTGTCCATCTTCAGGCTGAGGTGATAGGGCCGGCATTGAACCGAGGTCAACACTGGCAGTACGGCAGCCGCCTAGAGACCTTGGTCCAGGTTGTCACTCCTGCACTGCTGAGCGGGCTTAACTGCATTGCTGATGCCGTAGTTGGCCTCCAATAGTGTGTATGCGAGAGGGGTGCTGGGCAGCTCGATCTCACTCCAGCTATCCCTTCCGCTCACGGAGTCAGCCAGGGACCCTTGGGCACCCGTAGGGAGGAGGATCAGCAGGTGCACACTCCAGGGCCATCCACCCAGGTGACTCTGGGAGTGTCCGGCCCATCATAATCCTCTCTTCCTGTGATCTCTGCAGCTCCAGCTTCACAGACCAAGGAAGGTGCCACTGCCACACAGCAGGACCTGAAAGCAGGCTGGGGCCCACCAAGTCCTGGCCCTCCAGAGGAAGCCTGCTAAAGTCATCAGAGACAGGGTGTCACAGTCAGCAGGCTGCCTCCACTTCCGCTGTGGATGTCCGAGGAGCACCAAGAGCGGCAGGGTTAGGAAAATTAGGTAAAAGTTATTGCACAGCTTGGCCATGGGTGTTGATCACTTGTACACGCTGTTCACTATTGTCAATAAACTCCTAAGAATGTCTCCCGGCCTGTGGCTCCTTGTTCTGATGAGCAGTGTTCTTGTCACTCAGATGTGAAACCTTTCTGCACAAGATAAAGGCAGGTGTCTCTGACCGGGGCCTCTTCCCTGTGCTCTGTGCAGCCTTCAGACCACAGTGATGGTCCAGTCTCACACTCCCTGGAAACATTACTGATGCCTGTACCTCGGCAGTGCTGGTCATTGCTGCCAGAATGTAGTGGGCAGGCGCCACAGAATTGTCTTATACTCTCTGTGTGCTCTCTGCACCTTTAAGGTGGGGCTAGCCCCCATCACACCAGCATCTGTGACCAGTGACACTGTGCACCAGCTCCTGAAGGGCTGAGGTGCTGAAGGCAGACACAGCATCAGATGCATCTAAAGTTTCATGGCTGTGTCTCTGAGATGGCCCTGATCATGGAATGCAAGCAAGCTTCCCTTGGCCAGACAGAAGTCAAACATTCTCAGAGGCTATGTGAAGATCTATAGAGTGTCCTCAGTGCATGTGGTCATCATTCTCCTGTCATTGAGCAACTATTAGGGCCTCCACTACATCTCCATTGACAGGAGTATTCTCACAGAGGGTATTGGCGCTGCTATAAGCCAGACTGGAGCCAAACGTTCACAACTGCAATGTGAGGATCTATGGGGACACCTCACTGCATGTCATCTTCATCCTCCACAAATCTGGCAGCTATGAGGGCCTCCTGAGCACATCTGCCTCTATAGCCAGTGCGAGAGCCTCATCCCCAACATCATCACCACCAAGGATTCCCTCACCCTCATCCCCATCAGCGTCCTCCTCTTGTGAGGAGGCCTCCAGCTCCTCCATCTCCTCCTCAGCCAGCTCCTCTCCCCATTGCAGCGGCAAGTTGTAAAGGGTGCAGCAGACACTGACGATGAGGGATACCCACTGTGGACTGTATTGCAGGGCTCTGCCAGACCAGTCCGGGCACTGGAACCGCATCTTCAGCATCCTGATGGTTTGAGTTGCAGCATGAGCCTCATTATAGTGTCGCTCTGCTGCAGTCTGAGGCCGCCGCACGGGTGTCATCAGCCACGGCTTCTGTGGGTAGCCCTTGTCACCGAGGAGCCAACCCTGTAGCCTCTGTGGACCCTGGAAAACTGCAGGGTTCTGCGAGCGACTCAGGATGTAGGGGTCGTGCACGCTCCCTGAAAACCGTGAGCACACCTGCAGAATGTGTTTCAGGTGGTCGCGTACCAGCTGCACATTCAATGAGCAGAACCCCTTGTGGTTGATGAAGTCCACCGAGTGTAGTAACGGAGACCTGAGCACCACATGAGTACAGTCAATCGCACCCTGCACCTGTGGGAATCCCGAGATCAGGGTGAATCCAATGGTCCTTGTATCCTTGTTTCCCGGTCCTGGGTGAAATGCACAAATTTGTGTGTCTTTGAGAAGATGGCGTCTGTGACCTCATGGATGCATTTGTGGGCGGCGGGTTGGGAAATCCCACAGAGGTCACCTGTAGAGCCCTGAAAGGAGCCACTGGCGTAGAAATTGAATGCCACAGTCACTTTCACAGCTACTGGCAGTGGATGCCCTCCATGTCCCCTTGGCGCCAAGTCCCGCAGTAAGTGGCAGATGTGAGCCACCAGGTCCCTAGACACGCGCAGTCGTCAGTGACACTGGTTCTCAGTCAACTGTAGGAATGGCCCTGGGCATAGCTAGGTGCCAACCAGCCATGGCTTGCTGTCACTCCTGGGCAGCATGTGCAGGAGCCCCTGCTGTCCATTCTTCATGAGGTTGCTGCTCCTGCCTTTGCATGGCCAGATGCCTCATTCACTCTCTCCTCCATCTTCTACAGTTCCTGTAGGCCATCAGGCATACAGCTAGGACACCAGGATCCATGATCCTGATGTGGTCCTCCTGCAGCAGTAAAGAGAAAGAGAAACGTGGTTATCATGGCTGTACTTAGCACCTTTCCTGGCCCTGTGTGACTGCCCCTTAATGCTTCCCGGAGAGTGCTGGTCACCCCTCGGATGGCCAGAGAGGAGTGCGCTGCATGGCTGCCCTGTCAACCTGCGACATGGGGGATACTGGTCCGAACTAGGATGCTGAGATTGCAAGGGGTTGTGACCACCTCCAGCAGTGGCTGCTACATGGCCAGCATTGACGAGGAGATTGTCCAACGTGTGCAGTCCAATAAAGTGGCGGCAGACGTGAAGTCTGTGCGGGGGTTGGGGGGGGTGGGTTGAGGGGCAGGGGGTAAGGTATGGAGCACTTGGTGGCCCTTTGATGCCACCGCCTTGCTCGCATGGTTGGGCAGGCTAGGAGCCCAACCCCAATCAGATCACTTCGGCTGCGCCTGATCTGTCTCAGTTGCAGATGCATGGTCAGTTCATACGAAGTGTCCTGAATGTGTGGCTAATTCCCTTGCTTACCCTGACCCCCACCTCAATTGCCTGTGCATGGGATGCAGTGCCAGGGCAGCACTTGACTCCCCTCATCCCCCACCGACAGTGGTTGACTCTGAGGCTGGCCAGCACTTGCCTCTGTCCTCTGGTGCCCTTGAGGCCTGTAAATAACAGGCGAGCTCTGCAGAATGCTGCTGCTCACTCACCTCAGTTCCCCCAAAGTGAAGGCCGCCAAATGCATGACGCCTGTGTGCTGTTGTGAAACACGTCGGCGTGCTTTCCCACCAACATGGACGGATGATATGGCGGGGTTCCAGGAGCCTGGCGGGATGGTATTTTAATTATAATTAGCTCCCTGCTGACCGATGGCGGGAAACACGGCCTGCCTTTGGCAGGCTGAGCGGAGCATTGCGACCTGCCTACTCACCGTCGTGAAGCAGGTCACGCCATATTTTCCACGTATGCCATCTATCAAGCCCGCCACCAGCAGGCTTGTTCTCATCTATATGAAGTACGTAGCTGCAAAATAGATTTATGCCTATAAAAATAGCAAGCATCAGGTCTCACCATTTCTGTAGAACTGATATAATTGACTGATGTAAAACTCACAACATACTGTCTGCTCCGTGAACCAGTGAAATGCTAATGAAATTCACTAGATTGAAAAATGACCTTTTGCAATCTTTTATACAGTACCAGTAACCCTCCCATCCCCCACTTAAGCTGCTTCAGCAAATTGACTTTTTGAGTGCAAAGCAAACTTTAGCTTCATTAATGAGGCAGAGGTAAAATTTGTTGTTATTAATATTTTGTGGTTTATTAAGACACCAGAAATGAAGATATGGTGGCAAGAATGGTTTGACAAAATCTACTTTCAATTACCAACAGCAGAGTATGGAAGAGGAAGCAGAACTCCATCTTAGTATTTTTTTCTCTCATTTGACTCAAACTACAAACGAATTCAAACAAAATCACCGAAGTTATTATCTGTGTTGTCAAAGCCTTTTGTAAGATATCAGATTCACCTTTTGAAGCTCCTTGGGAATCATGTGATAACAGGTTTCAGTCATTAGAGTGCAGCTTAACCGTAAATATAGTCCTTTCATATGGCAGCCTTGTTTATATTGTTTAGCCATGATTGATGCTGTCAAATCCAAGAGCAAGCTCTGTGCTCATATGCCTGCATGTTTAATCAGAGCTCTACTCCCTGCCAGTGAATTTTTACTGTTGAGAATGTAGGCAGGCAAGTGCAGATGCTCGGCACATTTGAGCAAGCACTGAGTAATTTTAGAGAACCCAGGAAGTCAAAGAAATCCCTTCAACATTTAATAAACCCAGTTTGACATGCACTGAGGTTACTGGGTTAACTGCCTCTCACGTGGTCTAGGAGGCCACTCAGTTGTATCAAACCACAATGAAAATATTTAATAAGGAAAAAACTGGACCACCGGGCACTAACCTAGTGATCCAAAACAACAGTGGCATATCCTGCCCAGTTGACCCTGCAAAGTCCTCCTCATTGACATCTGGCATCTTGTGCCAAAATTGAGAGAGTTCTCCCAGAGACTAGTCAAGCACAGCCACACACACACAATCATACCCTAAGGCTAATGTCCCAGACTCCTCCATCATCATCCCTGGGTATGTCCTGTCCCAATGGCAGGACAGACCCATCAGAGGTGGTGGCACAGTCAGGAGAATGTGCCCTGGGAGTTCTCAGTATTGACTCTGGACCCCAAGAAATCTCATGGTATCAGGTCAAACATGGCCAAACATGAAACTTCTTGCTGATTACTATCTACTGCCCTCCCTCAGCTAATGAACAATACTCCTCCATGTGGAACACCATTTGGAAGAGCACTGAAGGTAGCAATGCCACAGCATGTACTCTGGGTGGGGGATTTCAATGTTCAAGGACATAGCTGCCAAGCAGGCCTGCAGCAGGTGGTGAGAGTATGGACATGAGGGAAAAACTTACTTGACCTCGTCTTCACCAATCTACATGATGTAACTTCTTCTGGAGCAGAAGTCCTCTGTTCATACTGAGAACAATTCCCATTGTGTTGTGGGGCACTACCATTATGCTAATTGGGATAGATTCAGAAGAGTACTGGAGCCCAAACTGGGCATCAATGATGTATGAGGGCCATCAGCAGCAGCAGAATTGTATTCAACCACAATCTGTAACCTCATGGCCTGGCCTGGCATATTCTTCATTCTGCTATTACCATCAAGCCAGGGGACCAACCCCAGTTCAATGGAGTATAGCAGAGTCTGCCAGGCATATCTAAAATGAAGTGCCAACCTGGTGAAGCTACAACCCAGGACTACATGCATGCTGAACAGCTGAAGCAGTATGCTATACAAGAGTTAATTAATACCAAAAATCCATCAGATCAGAGCTCTACAGTTCTACCAGATACAGGCATGAATGGTGGTGGACAACTAAACAGCCAGAACTAACCATACCCCTAGCCAAGCTATTCCAGTACAGCTACAATGCTGACATCTACCCGGCAACATGGAAAATTATCCAGGTATGTCCTATCCCCAATTAATTACCACCCCATCAGTCTATTCTCAATCACCAGCAAAGTGATGAAAGGCCTCATTGATACTGCTATTATGTGGCAGTTACTCACCAATAACTTGCTTACCTATGCTCAGTTTGGGTTCTGCCAGGGCCTTTTGGCTCCAGACCTCACTACAGCCTTGGTCCAAACATGGATAGAAGAGCTGAGTTCCAGAGGTGAGGTCAGAGCGACTGTCCTTGATACCAAGGCAGCATATGACTGAGTGTGGCATCAAGGATCCCTAGCAAAATTGAAGTCAATAGGAATCAGGGGAGAACTCACAATTGAATGGAGTCATACCAAGCAGAAAGGAAGATGCTTGTGGTTTCTGGAGGCCAATTGTCCCAGCCCTAGACATTGCTACAGCAGTTCCTCATGGTAGCAGCCTTGGCCTAACCATCTTCAGCTACTTCATCAATGCTTCTTCAGCTACTTCTCTCCAACGTTAGGTCAAGTGGGATACTTGCTAATGACTGCTCAGTGTTCAGTTCCATTCGCAACTCTTCTGATAATGAAGCAATTCCAGGGTGCTTGCTACAAGACCCAAACAACACTCAGGCTCGAGCTGTTATACTCTGGCTCCAAGAGCAGGTCAGATGTTGTGGCGAGTAACTCACCTTCTGACTCACCAAAGCCTGTCCACCAGCTACTACAACACAACAACCACTTGGATTTTAATAGGGCCTTTGACATAATTAAATATCCCAAGTTGCTTCACAGGAATGTTTTCAGACAAAAATTGATACCCAGCCACACAAGAAGACATTGTGGCAGATGATCAAAAGCATAATCAAAAAGGTAGTCTTTAAGGAGCACCTTAAAGGTTGAAAGTGAGGTAGAGAGGTTCAAAGCTTTCAGGAGGAAAACCTGGAGCTTGGGTCCTTGGCAGCTTAAAGCATGGCCACCAACAGTGGAGCAATTAGAATCGGGGATGCTCAAGAGGCCAGAATTTGGGGAGTGCAGATATCTAAGGGTTGAGGGGCTGGAGGAGATTACAGAGCTAGGTAGCACAATGCCATAGAAGAACTTGAAAATAAGGATGAGGATTTTATAATTGAAACATTGCTTAACCAGGAGCCAATGTAGGTCAGTGAGCACAGGGGTGGATGGGTGAATGGGAACTGATGTGAGTAAGGACACAAGCAGCAGAGTTTTGGATGATCTCAAATTTACGAGGTTAGAATGTGGAAAGTTAGCCAGGAGTGTGTTGGAACAGTCAAGTTTAGAAGTAACAAATGCATGAAAGAGGGTTTCAGCAGCAGATGAGCTGAGGTAGGAATGGAGTTACTGAAGTGGAAATAGGTGGTCTATAGATGGTGCTAATATTTGGCAGAAGTGCATCCTGGAGTGAAGGTTGTGAACAAGCTGATTCAGTCTCAGACAGTTGCTAGACAGAGGAATAGAATCGGTTGCTAGGGAACAGAGTTTGTGGTGGGGACTGAAGACAATGGCTTTGGTCTTCCCAACGCTTAATTGCAGGATATTTTTGCTCATCCAGCACTGGATGTTGGCCAAGCAGCCTGATAAATTAATGACCTTGGAATGATAGAGAGAGAGGTGGTGGAGCTGGGCTTTGTCAGAATTGATGCTGTGTTTTCAGATAATGTTGCCAAGCAGCAGCATATAGCTGAGAATTAGGAGGGGACCGAGGATAACGTTGTAGCAGCTGGAAGAAAAGCCATTGCAGGTGACTTTTTTGCTATAATTATATAGATAAAGATGGAACTAGGTGAGTGCAATCCCACCCAGCTGGACAACAGTGGAGAGGCATTAGAAGAGGATGGTGTGGTCAACCGTGTCAATGGCTTCAGACAGATTGAGAAGGATGAGGAGGGAAAGGTTATCTTTGTTAGAATCACATAGGATGTAATCTGTGACTTTGATAAGAGCCTTTTCTGTACTGTGATAGGACCAGAAACCTGAGTGGAGGGATTCAAACATACATTTTCAGGAAAGATCGGCACATATTTGAGACACAACAACCAACTCGAGGACTTTGGAGAGGAAAGGGAGAATGGAGGTGGGGTGGTAGTTTGCAAGGGTGGAGGGGTCAGGGTTTTTTTGAGAAGAGGGATAATGACAGCAAATTTGAAGGGGAGAAAGGAACTACCTAAAGTGTGAAATGTTAACAATATCAGCTAACATATGAACCAGGAAGACACAAGTTAGGAATATCTTTAAATACTCTCTGGAGTACGGCAGGAGGACTATCAACTCAGTGAAAGACACACTTTGGTCTGCCCAATACCTACTCGTCTTCCAGTGCAAGGAGATGTCCTCAATCAAGTGTTGCAAACTGGCACATTCCAAGGTCCGGGACTGTGTGCTGAGGGACATACTAAAGCTTGGGGCAGCCACTGCAGAGGCGCATTGGGGAAAGGTTGCTGTCTAAGATCTTTCAGACATAGTACACCAAGGGGCCAGAAAATCTGTAGAACCTCGAGCTATATGCCTAACATGAGTGTACATTGTGAATATCAAGGGCATTGAAATTGTATGGTGGCCCCTCAGAGAGGAACATGCTGCATAGAGAAAAGTTGAATTCTATTGAATTCTGTAATTTTTCAATTTAAAACATTTTGTCCCCAGGCTGTCTGCCTGAGATGGAATGTATATTGTAAAAATCAGGAGTATTACAATTGTATAGAGACACCTAGAGTGAAACATACTGCATGGAAACAAGTCGAATTTTATTGCACTTTCTGTAATTTTCAAGTTGGAATGTTTTGTTGTGCACTTCTACAAATTTTATGAATACAATAATCTTTGAAAAGAAAAGATTAAATAATCTCCCCTTGCCTGATGAGTGCAGCTCCAACAACACTCAAGAAGCTTGACACCATCCAGGACAAAACAATCCACTTGATTGGCACCCCATCCACCACATTAAACGTTCACTCCCTCCATCACTGGTACACTGTGACAGCAGTGTGTACCATCTACAAAATGCACCACAGCAACTCATCAAGGCTCCTTTGACAGCACCTTGCAAACCTGCAACCTATACCACCTTGAGGGACAAGGGCAGCAGATACAAGGGAATATAACCACTTGCAAGTTCCCTCTAGATCACATAATCCCGATTCAGAAATTAATCACAGTTCCTTCATCGTTGTTGGGTCAAAATCCTGGAACTTCCTCCCTAACTGCACTGTGGTGTACCTACATCACATGATTGCAGTGGTTCATCACTACTACCTTCTCAATCATATTTAGGGATAGACAACTAGGGTTGACAATAAATAGTCCCTTGCCAGCAATGCCCACATTCTCTGATGATAGCAATTAAAAATGCAGCAGGTCTGGCAGCATCTGGACAGGGAGAGAGAGAAACAGAGTTAATGTCCATGACCTTTCATCAAAAATGGGAGAAGTTAGAGATGTCATAGGTTTTGAGTAAAGGGATCGGTGGAACAAGGACAAAAGGATAAGGTTTCAAGAAGGCAGCTCACTACCACCTTCTCAAGGGCAACTAGGGATGGGCAATAAATGCCAGCCTAGCCAGTGATGCCCATATCCTGTGAATGAATAAAAAGAAATATTGAATGTGCAAGGGACTAGGTGGAATGCTCTTTTGGAGAGCCAGTGAAGACTCGATGGGTTGAATGGCCTCCTTCTGCACTATAAAAATACTGTGATACTGTGAAGTCAATAAAATGATTGGAATGCACTGATTTGTGCCAGTATGAAGTTGGGCACTGATCTGTGGCTGCATTTAAACAGTGAGCTGTGGGCAATGTTCATGTTTCCCAAAACAGCTGTCGATGGGAAGGGGCAAGGGTGCAGTGGACATAGAGGTAAATAGGAAGGGGTAGAACATGAGCTGGTAGCAGCCCATAGTCATGCAATAGAGCCAGGAGCAGCAGTCCTACTCTTCATGGTTCTACATTCAGCTAAGTAAGAAAAGGAAAAACTTATTTCTTCGGCAGACTGGTTTGAGCAATGTAGACCATGAAAAATTGAATGGCATATGCCCAGAATATGTGCCATGCAGTTTTTGGCCAATTTGCCACTGGTGTCCAGATTAGTCCCTGATTAGTATAATCAAGGGGTGTAACACTTGGTTTAGGCAGGTGCTCCAGGCACCCAAAAGGCACATGGAGCCAGGCTGTTTGCAACCTTGGTGTTGTCTTTGACTCAGAGCGCAGTTTTTGATCTCAAATCCATGAAATTCTGCTTACTTCCACCTCTGTAAGATCCTTCATCTCCACCCCTCCCTCAGATCATCTGCTGCCGAAACCCTCAGCCATGGCTTTGCTACCTCTAGACTTGACTATTCCAATTCTCGCCTGGGCATTCTCTCACCTTGTGCATCCTCTGTCAGTCTGAGCTTATCCAAACTCTGCCACCCATATTCTAACTCTAACCAAGTTCCACTTGCCCATCATCCCAGTGCTCACTGACCTACATTGGCTTTGGGTTAAACAGTTCCTCAAATTTAAAATTCTCATCCTTATGTTAAAGATCATTGCATGCCTCCCTATTTCTGTAACCCCCTCCAGCCCAGAACCCATGCTCTGCACTCCTCCAATTCTTGCCTCCTGTCCATCCCAGTTTTCCTCAGCCCCTCCATTAGTGTCATGCCTTCAGCACCATAATTCCCTTTAAACTGACCTCTTTGACCAAACTTTTGGTTACCTGTCCTAATATTTCTGTATGTGGTTCTGCGCCAAATATTATCTGATAATACTCTTGTGACCCGCCTTGGGACATTTTACTGTGTTGAAAGTGTTATACAAATGCAAATTGTTGCTTAGGTTATGAAAGTAAAATGGCTAAGTTTGCCAATGAAACAAAATTGTGTGAATAGAAAGATGTTCAAAGGCACGGTGTAGAATTCTACCAGTGATGCAGGAGTCAGATCCTGCTTTGATTCTGAAATTGAGTAGTCAGATTCCTGTGGGAGGTCATTTCACACCACACGAAAAATGAATTTAAAGGAGTTTTGAGCCTGCATTGAAAAGTGCTCAAATGTCCATTGGACATGAGTATTTCATGGACAGAAGCACAGATTTTTAAAAATGTTTTGGGACTGTGGATTCACTCGAAATGTTTAAAATTTACCAGCGTGTTCCTACCCTTTCTCAGCGATGGGTGCGCAGATTGGGAGCTTGCTGTATAAATGTGATGCTGCCAGATGCAAACTGCTCTTTGCAGCCACCATCCTCAGACCAGCAGCACAGTGGCATCCAAAGAAATCCACAGACTTACTTGTTCAACATATGAATCACAAATTTATTGTTAAGAAATGTATGGTGACAAAAAAATATCAAGATAGCAAACATAAAAGCTTATTGTTAAATGAAAAGAGGAAAAATATCGGTGTAATAGTTAATCAAACATTAAGGGCAGAATTTTCCGGTCAGCGTGCAGGGGCGGGCCCGACACTCCGATGGGTAAAGTGACGCACGATGATGGCGGGCATGCGTCCCAACATCATTGCGCGCCATCATAATATTTCCTTCAGTGGGCGTGCGCCTGAGTTGGCTGCACACCCGCTGAAATGTAAATTGCCTATTAAGGCCATTGAGAAATTAATTGAACTATTTTTGAATGCTGCCCACCTAACCTTAAGGTTGGCAGGTGGGCAAAAAGCCCAAGCGGCCTTCACGGTTTTCAGGAAACCTCATCCACCAGCGGGATGAGGCTTCCTGAAGCTTTTATTGAATAAATAAATAAATTTCCACAAATATTAAAGTATGTCCCAACTGATGTGACACAGTCACATGAGCGGAGATGCTTAAATTAATTTTTGAACCTTTTATTTAATAATTTTAATATCGATTCAATTTCCCTGAGGCAACAGCTCTGGGAGATTGAAGCACTCTTTCGAGCACATGCACAAAGGAGCTCTGGCCTCGACTCTCCCTCTTTTCCCCGCCCGCACAGGTAGCGCTGAATGCCACTGGCTGCGTGTTATGCTCATGAGAGCATTATACTAATATAATAAACTGCTCATATCAGTTGCTCCTGCACACATGTGCACTACTAATTATTCCACTTGGGATAAAGCAGAGAACATGCAGAGCAGGTCAAACTGAAAGAGGGGAGAAGAGGAAGGGGAGAAGAGCCCTCAGCAGGAGGCCGTATCCACTCAGTGTTCAGTGAGCAATTCTACTTCCTGAATCTTAGCGACGAACACAGTGCGGGACTTCTGCCTTTTGGTAAGGATGTCCTCACTAAAATCTACCACCTGCTGCATTCACACTCCAACCTTAGAGCAGGGCAAGGACCGCATTGCCCCATGGCTGTGTAGATGACCATGGTGATAAACTTTTTAGTGGTTTCTTCCAGCCTGGAGCTATAGATGTTTGCAATAACTCTGTTTGCTGTCCACAGTTGAGTAAGGGGTCTATGATTTTAGTTGGTGGGGGAGAGTTCACTGATGCTCTCTATTCATTGGGAGCTACCTAATTTTCATTTACTCACCAAGCAGGCAGAGTGAAGATGCAGCTTTGCCAGGATTGTAGGCTTCTCCTTGGTGCAGGCGTCATTAACTGCATACACATCACGGGCTGGATTTAATGGTGGCGAAGGGTCTTGCTTGCCAGTTAGAGAGCTGGTGAGAGCTGACATTGCCTCTTTCAGGCATTTAACTGGGCAGGATTAAGGACCCTAGGGGCAGAAGTCCCATCCGCTGAGGGCTGCCAGCCAGTCAGAGAACAGCAGCTCCACTGCTGCCTCCTGCCAGCACAGCACCCACTTGACGTTTCATTGTTGCATCATAGGCTGCTGCCAATAATGGCGTGAGGAGGGTCACAGGGTGGGGATCTCAGGAGAAGGGGGAGGGGATTCGGCTGCAAGGACAGGGGAGTGGCTCTCTGGGGGCCCTCCTACCCATTGCTGGCTCCCTCGATCAGGCACTGAGTGACTTTGAATGAGGAACCACCCCCGGGAGCCCATAAGCAACCCCACGTGGGTTTGCTTATCATGCTCCCTGCATGGCTCATAGCAGTGACACTGGGATGAGGCCCTTAATTAGAAATTAATTGGCCACTTAAGGGCCTCAATTGGTGGCAGCAGGCCATCCACCACCATCCCACCTGATTAAATGTACCCCCATCACCAAATTTGCCACAGGGGAGGACAATAAATTCTGCCCCATGTTGCGGGTGCCACAAGGCCTATTGCAACCAAATGAGATTACAGTCACTCAATATCCAACTGGTGTGTGACTAAAAGTAACAAATCATGCAGGGCGATGCCTGATATCCTGGCTGCAGTCATGCTACCTACATTCTGTATCAGTCTGCATTCCAGCTATACTTGAGGTACCACAGCAAACCAAAGGGTCTTTATCTGCTTGACCACATAGATGCTAATTCTGGTGCACAACCCAAGCATACGTGGGTTGAAATGAAAGCCATGCTGCCTGCCACAGGAAATGTAATAGAGCAGACCATTGCTAGGCTGAAACAATTCCTCTCCTACATGGACATTTTTTGAGGAGCTCTGCAGTACTTGGCAGAGCAAGTGACAAGATTCACAGTGGTCTTCTACATGCTGCATAAACTCGCCATCACGACGGCAAAACCCTTGCCACTAGCTAGAGCTGTGCAACTCAGGAACAGGAAGAAGAAGAGGAGGAGGAGAGGTGCAAGAGGAAGAGAAGAGGCAACATAGACAATTGCTTTCTCCCCAGACTGTTAGTAAAGAGCTCATCCGAGTGCAAAAACGGTAACCCGATTTCCCATTCACCACCAGTTCCACACCTTACCTTCCCTCTGTCCCTGACCATCATGGTGCTGTTTAGCCACAATATAAAAATACATGCCACCATAAAATAAACAGTTCAATTTATAAATCAAACCATTCCTTATTGAATACAAAAGTCATCCTACACCAGCTCAACAAGGATGGCAGTGGTCTGGACTGGCTGGCTGACAGGCACCAGCAAGGACACTGGAACAGTGGCAGCAGTGGGACAGCGAATGCTGTTATCTTGAAAGAGGGCATCAGGTTTGTGCTCCATGAAATCACTGCCACACTCCCAGGGCAGTGCCCTAGTGATCCTAATAATCTGTTGGCGCACTGATTACTGAGCTGCTGCTTTTCACACTGCAGTCCATTGCCAGCTGTCCCTCGGTTCAAGGATGGCATCGGGCTCATAAGTTTTGAGCATGGTCTTCATGTGACTGAACAGGCTGATTTTTGACCTACAGATCTTTGGGCACGTGGGGCAAGACATCCCATAAGGTAGTGCGATCAGGAGTGCAGGCTTTGCTTTCTTTTCTTGCCTTCTCTGCCACTGCTCTGCCTCATCATTAAGAGGTTGTGTGATGTAGATAAATGGACAAGTTGTCACCATTTTTGAACAACTGGTAGCAAGCTCCTCACAGTTATTAATGTCCATGTTGCCATGCTTCAAAGGGGGTCTTTGAAGCATTTTCTTTGTCCTTCCCTGGAATATTGGCCATTTGAGATTTAAGAAAACAGGGCCTGGTGAGACAGTATTTGGCCAAGACACTGTGTCCCATTGATTTTGCAGGAGTTTTGCCTGAATGCTTGGCGGGTCGCTTCAAGAGGGACACTAACATTTCTTCAATGGTCCACCCATTGAATCTGGAGGATACCACGGAGGCTTTGCTGATGGAATTTCTCTAGCGCTTTTATGTTTTACTGATACACAGTACAAGTCTCACTGCAGCGCAGGAGTGTGATGACGACACTGCTCTGTACACTAGGACTTTTGTTGACTTGTGGAGATCTTTGGTGTCAAACACTTGCTGCCAGAGTTTGTAGAAGGCTGAGCTGGAGCTGCTGACCCAGCGTTGGATTATCAATGGTGGCCTTTTGAGAGAGGTGGCTGCCAAGGTATGGGAAGTGCTCAACATTTTCCAGAGTCTCTCCTTCAACATAAATGGGAGATGGACCCATAGTTGACCAGGTGTGATATATGAGTTATGTTTTTGGCAACATTACAAATTGAAGAGGTTGAGAGTGGCTTGCAAATCTGGTGCAGAGTGGGCAACAACACTACAGTCACCTGCAAACTGTATATCCTGTACATCATTGGTGATCTGTTTAGTTATGGCACAGAGGTGACTGAGGTTAAAGAGTTTTCCATCTCAGAAGTATTTAACACTGACATCAAAGGGCAGTTGATCTTTGATGATGTGAACAGGTAGATTGTCAGGTAGATTGTAAATAGTATGGGGGCTATTAAACAGCCTTGCTTGATTTTGTTCCAGATTTTGAAGATGCCTGTTTCAGATCTCCCACTCAAAGCAGTTGCAGTCATATCATCATGAAGCAATTGCACAACGACAATAGACTGAACTTGCATGGCAACAAATTTACTTGCATGACACCAGCCTGAACTCCTACTGCAACACTCAGACTCTGGTGGAAGCTGCTTGTGCGATAATGTCACAAATGTGCTGAAGGCCATCACTTCCAAGCTTGAAAGGATGGGCTCCAATCTCTTCATAAAGTCCTGTGCCAAGTTGGTGCCAGACTGCTCCATGCTCCTCAACATTAACTGTAGGATATCTGGCAGGCTTCACAATGCACCAAGCAATTCTGTGGTGCACACACATCAGCATTCTGTATACTGTCCCATCGAAGTGCTCATCTGAGACTCCTGCAGCAGAACTTGTGTGCAACCTTGCCTCCTGCCTTGGCAGCAGGACACTCGTGCCTGGAGTCTCCACCCTTGCAGATGCCCCCTCTGTATTATCCTCTAAATTACATGTGGTGTCCGAAATTAAATGGCAGTTCTGTGTCAGAGAGTGTGGGATAAGCGCGAGTTGGAATATGAGAAGGATTAGGTTTGAGGATACTGTCAGATTTGATGGTTTCAGTGCCTTCGCTGGCCAGCAGTTAAGCAAAGGAACACGCATATATGGACAACACCATCTCCTCCAGAGGGGTCAGGCATTGCAGGCGCATCTGTTCCCTCCTGCTTAACTCCTGCTGTCTCCAGTTGTGCTCCACCCCATCCTGCGAGAGAAGGGGATGTGTGTTAGCGAACGTGATGTATTAAGCCGATGTGGCTGTCATGAATAGCAGGCTGTGTGTGCAAGCTCTGGTCTGTGGGTGTGAGGCTTTCGGTAATGCTAATTGTGTGGTGCAACAAATGAATGTTAGGTCTGAGTGCTGATTGATAGAAACTGTTATTAGGTGATTCTCATCCTTGTTTTTACATCCCTCCATGGTCTTGCCCTCACTGTCTCTGTAATCCCCTGCAGCCCACAACCCTCTGAGGTCTCTGCACTCCTCTAATTCTGGCCTCTTGAGCATCCCTGATTTTAACCGCTGTGGCCATGTCTGCAGCTGCCTGGACCCTAAGCTCTGGAATTTGCTCCTTAAACCTCTCTGCCTCTCCACGTCTCTTTCCTCCTTAAAGCTACACTGTAAATCTACCTTTTTGACCAAGCTTTTGGTCATATGCCCGAGTATCCCCTTATGTGGCTCAGTGTCAAATTTTGCTTTTTAACACTCTTGTGAAGTGCCTTGGGATGTTATGTTAAAGGTGCTTTATAAAGACCAGTTTTTGTTGTTGTAGGTGAGTGATGGCAGTGTGGCAATTCGAGCATTTTCTAAAGCTATTGTTGAGTTGGTAGGATATGGCATTTGTAAATGAATTCACTGACATTGACAACTCGTGGGCGTTCATTGAACTTCTCGTGGCACTGCATTCAGGTCCTCAGGGCTGGACTTGTAGCATTGACCTCCACAGCCATCTGGTCACACTGCCTTCTGAGCATGTCTGGAAAGCCTCCTGTGGATACAGGACATCTTTCCTCCTTTGCACCTCCTCCATCAAGGACGCCTGTGCAAAGTCTGAAAACCTTCAGTCTGCTCTCTCCAAGGTTGTGCTATTCTTCTGTCTTTGCCAAGTCAGATACAGCTCACAAAGGACTCCCAGCATCTGGTTCAGCCACATTACACCTCCCCTTTAAAAATTGCAGTGTAGCTATAAGTAGGCCAGTTTTAACTGGTGCTAGCCGCTCATGATATTGGCTCCCTGCTCAGGCCTCTAGCTAATTAACAGCGTGGTTAGGGCTGGCCCAATGTACAATTGTATAAAACATCAGGGAGGATGCAGTACTATGTCTGCTTTGCAGTCAAAAATGTGGGTTAATTGTGCACCCCAATCCCGGTTTCAGAGGTGGTCAAATTTAGTTCTCATTAAATATTAGGAAGTTGTTTGTATCACCGTTGGGACTTTTTTTTTTACATTTGGTACTTATGTCAACTTGTGCTGGTGGCAACAAAACTTTAGGTAAAAATTCACCAAGCTAAGTTTATGCAAGCAGTGAACAACCAGACTAGGAGACATGTGAATTGATCCTGGGGCCTCAGCATATTCAGGGTAAACTGCCAGCATTGGTTGTACCTCCACAGGCTTTTCAGTTGAGGGAAGCCCTCAATGTTGGGCCACCTGCCTCACTGGCAGCAGCCCTCAGGCAAGTTCTGGGGAGGAGTTTGTAATAGGCTACAGAGGTGGGTGGGAGGGACTGTAATGCATGTGGAGTTACAGCAGCTCGTCTGCTGCTCCTGGCCACAGAGGATGATGTGGTCCCCACAGGTGCCACTGAGGAATCCTGGGTGGGGTAAGCCAGGTGCTTACCCTACTCATCACTGTCTAATTTCAGCAAGGGGACCTTTTAGACCAATGATTAACATACTCACAGGGTCCAATGCTGATTTTGGGCATCCTCCCAGGACACTCCAAAAATGGGCCTTATGAATTTTGCACTAAATTCAAAAGCTGTGTGGATTGGAAATAAGCCGTCCCACTGTCAAATTGGTATGATTTTCTTCAGTGTAAAATGGGCAAAACACCAGCCAATTTGTACCCTTATTACCTACTAGTAATGAGCTATTATCATCCTCTGGACCTACAGAGGCAGAGTACTGCTGGATACAAGTAGTTCTTTGATAAACTGCACTCAGGTCCAGCATGGAGTTCCCCTTGATCGAAGTGTGAACATCAAATATAGGTTTCCAATACAAAATCTGTTATTGGGTGGTAGCATTGGTATACACAATACCCTCCTACAGAGAAAACCCCGCTCTCAGCTTCCTTTTTCCAATGTGTGGGAGAGTAGTTCTCTGCTATTCATTGTGATACCACAACTTTATTCACTGTTACTAAAAGAAATTAGGGCAAACTTGTAACAGTAACTGTTTAAAGGCCAGCAATGTAAAAGATCCAAAAATCCTAAAGTGCAATTTTGGAGGGGGGAAAAGTGTAAAACTGGAGGAGGTGAACAGTCTAAAATAATGAAGTCAAATTCTGTAAAGATATTTCTTAGCCGACAGTGAAAAAAATTAAAGAAAACAGCTTTGTGCTTTTTCAGACTGTCAGAAATTGGTGTTGCTCACAAGTAAGTACAGTAAATGTAATGTGTGAACCCTGATCAGGCTGTCAACTGATGTAATTACTCCAGAATTGTGCTTATTGTAGATGAGGCTTTTTTAAATTTATGTTTTAAGATTCAAATGTGATTCGGCAGTCTAGGGGATTTTAGTGCAATTATAAAATGGACCTCTTATTTATCCCCAGGCTGAATACCCTTTGAAAGTTATCATTGGATATCTGTTGCTGAAAGCTACCAGATATCAAAAAAAACTTTATATAGCCCATTGATTTAAGGTACAACACAAAAAAACTGGGGATTGATACATATCTTAGTAAGAAGAGAGCGTATGTCATTCGATCACAATTAAGTAATCAAAAAAATGAACCAAGGAGAAAGTGATAACACTTCATTCAAAGTTTGTAAGCTCAATTTTTTGCTTGTGGTGAAAATGGCTGAAGGCTAGGTAGATTGTGGAGCCACAAACTGAAACCATTTATTTGTTTGCAAACTAATGCAGGGAGAATACATTTAAAACTGCTCAGTTATCGAAGACTAAGTGAGAATTAGAATTTGAACCTGTTAAATCCTGACAGTCTTTTTTTTCAGAATTGATACACGGAGAGCCTTCACTCGGTTAACTCTTTGAGAACTATGTAGAGATGCCTTTTATGAGAATTGCAAATAGGGAGAGTCAAACGTTGAATCTATTAATTCTTTAAGGGCTACATACAATGATTCAAAAGCAATAGCTGTTCAACTGTGAATACTGTATACAGCTGGATTCTGGAGCATCAGAAAGCAAGGCTATTGAACTCTTTGAGAACTATGGATGGTGGAAGTAGTAAGTGAAGGATGTTTGTGTAAGAGTGATCAGAAGCAGAAGTGGGCCAAAGTTGAATCCTCCAAGAACTGTAGTAGCTTAAAAATTAACACTAATTCTTAATTGTATTTACTAAGTTTTGAGAAATGGTGCATGGATTACCATGCAATACAAATCATTAAAAATTTGCAGAAAACATTTCTGATAGGTACATTATAGAGTTCTGTTAGATGCATGTGGCAAGAGCTGAGAAACACATTCAAAATTGTATCCGAGGGACAACTCTGACAGTATTTAAGCTGGCGTTTGATTCGAATGGGTGTACGCTAGAGGTTAGGTTTCTCTAAAATAGTGAATTTAAAGCAAAAAAAGTTACATTCTGTTTGCAGTATTAGGATATAAATTTATATAAGATGGTTATCCAATAATATTAAGAAATACAGCTTTTAAAATCTGGTCATCTTCATCATATAACAGCTGCCAAAAAGTGAATGCTGTACATTTTAATGTTCTATTTCACAAAATTAAAATATATGGAAGGAGACAGCTTGACTGTTTGCAGTAGACAGACATTTGTTATTTTGTTTTTTTGTTAGTACAAATGTACATTTTTTTCAAATGGGTGAAGCTTATGCATACTTATGTTCCATTGCACGGATGGCACTATAAATAAAAAGCTGTTTTATGTAATTATTTGACTTTTTCAATGTGGTAAAATTTTAAGATAGTAATTATTAAATGTATATTTCACTGTGAATAGTTTTGCGTTGTCGTGATAAAAGTTCCTGATTGGCTAAATACTTGGTTAAGTAATTCCAAGGAAAACTGAAAATGTTTACAGAGAACTTTCAGAACCATCTGCTGTTCAGAGATTCCACATCCCATCAATGTGGGAAATGACTGTTTCTAACTCTGAAGTACACAAAGCAAATCAGAAAAGATTTTGTCATAGAATTATATATTTAAAAAACTTAAAGAGTGTATATCCTTGGTCTGTATAACAAAATTCTTACCATAGTCTTCATAAAACTCTGATCAGGAGAGGCAAATGATTTTGAAGGATCCACAACCTAAGTATCTTTCTTTCTCGTATTAATTTGAAATATATTTGTTATCCCTGCATTATGCATCCTGCTCTATGTTCTTTACAAAGGAGATTAGTTTAATTTAAAAGTGTCCATGTAAATAAAAAAAGAATGAAAATGGATTAGTGTATTTTTAATTATTAAAACATGATTATCACAAAACTGACAACATAACATCAAATTATAGTGCCAATCAGTTCCAAGTTTACAGAATTAAAAATGGAAACCATTCATCAATAATCTTGACCTCTTGATATTTTAACAAGGCACCTGATCAGCTAAGCCTGTCACATGCATGAATTGTGACTATTTTTCTTACTGCTTTAATACATGCTTTAAAGTGGCATAATTAAAGGGGAAATTGATACAGTACTGTTTGTGAATGCACCATATTCCTTGTACTAAGGACATACATCTCTTCGCTGCTAATATTTTATTAAAATGGCATGTTAAAATCATATTGTAACCCACCATATTTAATGCTGGAACAGAGAAATGGCTGCTGAATGCAATTGTATCATTGTATCTTCCTATTGTTTTCAGTCACTTTTCTGAATAACCCAGTATACGAACATTTGTACAACAAAATATGAACATTGTTGTGCGTGGCCTCATTCTTACTGTTTACAAGTCACCAAGCTCTTAATACAAGATGGAAGTATTCTTGGCTGGATCAAAAAGTGAAAAAAAAAACCGTTTTCAAAATGATTGTTGTTAACAGTTGAGTTTAAATGCTGAAGGACATGTCTAATTAATCTTTGGTCAGACTTCAAAGTTCTAGCATGCTACAGCACCATTATGTGTTCAGTTTAACTTTTTAACTTTCTGATCCAAAGGCAACGATTTCCTCTTGCACATAGGTGGTTTGATCACTGATAATAAATGCCGAGGCTCAGAAACCCTTCAAAACATGGTTCCAAATTTAGTTAGTGGCACTTTGCAGAGAATATTCATGATAAGACAACAGATATGGTCGACTATTTCTAGGTAGCCGTTTTAAAAAAATGTTTTCCTTGTTTGTGAGTTGCAAAAACAAACCTGTATCTGATTGCCACACAGCTCAGTGACTTCACAGTGGAATCTGGATAAGTGCGTATATAATTTGTCAGTTAAGCTTCCTATACAGTGCCTATAAAAACGGCTAGAGAGTAGATCAAGTCCATCTAATATTTTCTTGATTTAACAGACTCTAAGGCAACCCTTTGAAGGCCGCCGCAGTTTTGGTACCTAAAGCTAAACGCCAAGAAAAGATTTTGATAGTTCCATAAAATGCATTTCTTATTTTGATTCATAAAGGCTCATGAGAGAAATGAAATTCAGTTTCTCTCTGTATGTTAAGAAATATGTAATATTGTAAAAGCAGCTCAATGTATATTTTTTAAAAGTCTAAAAAAGGTCTTTCACAAAAAGATATTGACGTAAAAAAGCATGTTAACATGTTAACCAATGTGTTTAGTCAAGTCAAAATATTCAGTGCACAGAAAAATAAAACAAAGACACCAGTACTGTATTATTACTTATCTGTTAAGACCATTTCAGGTACAGGGCTGATTGGTGGGAGCAGATTGCTCACCTGATCTCTTGCCTGCAGCTGTTGTATTGCCTGGCAAGGTTTCTAAATGGGATGTTAGAAAAAAATGAGATAACCTGATTTTAAAAAGACAAGGATTTTGTCCATTAAAGTCTTAATTATTTACAATTCTTTATTTTTTATGATTAGAGCTTGACATCTATATTGTTTTTGGAGTTTGAGAGAACAGATGTGTCTATTTGCATATAGGAGGAATGCTAACTCTAACTAGCTAATTGGAGAACAAGTAGGGATTTAGGAATAATTTCCGCCTATTAGAAAACTGTAAAATACACATATAAATAGAGCTTATACTTTACAGAATAAATTATTTTCTTCTGTCTTCACACCAATTGTCCTGTGCTATTGCACTTCTGCCAGTGAACTTTCAACAATATATTTGCAATAAACCTGCTGTTCACTGGCAGAAGTTAATTTCTGCTGACTTAACATAAAACTTTTTTAAAACGCCATGCAGCAATGTGCCCTATATGCAATTCTTAAACAAATGTCTGGGGGATTACATGCGAAGGTGTATGTGGTCCTTTGTTGGTTTGGGCCTTGAATATGAATGAGTGAGTGCAGTTCTTGTACATATATCGCTAGCAAATCATTTGAGGACCACAGACATCTGTAACGCTTTGCTACTATTAGACTATAATTCCCTTTTCTGCATCGCGTCACAAAACATTAAAAAAATGTATTTCCTCCAGCACACAACCTTCTGCAGAATGGTGTCACACATAAACTATTTGAAGAATGTACCACTGACCCCTTTTATTCTAACCTTTTTAGCCACTAGCATATGGGCAAATCTGTTCTCTCAAACGCCAAAAGGAAAATATTTGTCAATTTGTAATCATAAAAAAAATTGTAAACTATTAAGATTTTAATGGACAAAATCCTTGGCAGAATATTCCATGTACGCTGGCGTCGGGTGTGTCTGGCAGCATGAGTCCACAATATGGAGAGAAGGCCAAAAATCAGTTACATGACATTGTGAAACCAGTTTGCAGTCATCTGCTCTGACTGTCATTGGTGGGTCACATTTCCTGCCTTCGGATGTCAGGAATTTCGTTATAATACATCTGCATATCATTATAAGGCCAGCTCACCAGAATCATCCACCCACTCTGAATCATCCGAGCACGTCAGCATGATTGCACACCGAGATAAAAACAAAAAACTGCGGATACTGGAAATCCAAAACAAAAACAGAATTACCTGGAAAAACTCAGCAGGACCGACGTGTTTCACAACAGTACATAAGCAACATGCACCAGGTGAGCTGCGCTTTGCTTGGGACTTCAAGGTTTGTTTGCCTACATTGCCTGAGGCAGCACTCTTTTTTTTTGAAAAATATACTTTATTCATAAAATATCTGGAAGAACATTCCAAACCATTTCAAAATCATCATCACATAAGTACAATCAGATTCAACTTTTACAACATGTATCACAAGTGCATCAATACAGTCAATGAATATTGCAATCATCTCAATATGGTCAATGCAGACAATCAGACAAAGGTATTGGAGTTATCAACATACATCATGTTGCACTCTGAGGTTATAATTTATAATTTATAATACACTTAGTATTCACTGCATACATTCATTTTGAGCTGTACAGCCCGAGGGGCTCTCAACTGTTCCCAGTCCCTCGGTGGACTATGGCAGAAAAGTCTTAGACAGCAACCTTTCCCCTTTGCGCCTTTGCGGCGACTGCCCCAAGCTTTAGTGCGGCCCTCAGCAGGTAGTCCTGGACCTTGGAATGTGCCAGTCTGCAACACTCGGTCAGGGACAACTCTTTGCGCTGGAAAACCAACAAATTTCGGGCAGACCGAAGAGCGTCTTTCACCGAGTTGATGATCCTCCACTCTCGATCATCAGCAACAGGTTTCTCAGACAGCACCACAGCACTTTCAGAGGGATTCATGGGCAGATCTCTACCTACCAGACCAGCCATAAGGTGGGGGTGGCTTTTCAACAGCTGCAGAGCTAGGGCTTGCTTGGCAAAGGAGGAGAAGTGGCCATTTCAGTGTGTTTCCCAGGGATGCATGATTAATGAGGCAGGATTGGGACTTTACATTGTGAAAAGTGGATGGCCGACGGGTAATACATTCTTTTTGCTGCCCACTATCACAGGTGGTGCAAATCTGGGATGATTCTGCCCCTTGGCCGTGACTTTCTGTGCCCGCCGGTGTCAGGCGTATTCAGTGGCGTGTGCGAACAATATGGCGCGATTGGTTTCACGACGGCATGAAACTAGTTTGCGATCGTCTGCTCAGCATGCTGATGGTGAGCCAGATTTCCCGCCATCGGATGTTGGGAACCTCATTGTAATACACCTGCATATCATTATTAGGCCAGCCTGCCAGAATCACAGCCCCCACCCCGCCAAACCCCATGCTGGATCGCCTGTCCACATCGGCGTGAAAACACGCTGACGTATTTCACAACAGCACATACACGAAATGCACCTGGCAGGTTGCACTTCACTCGGAACTTCAAGGTTTGTTTGCCCAGTTTACTTCGGTCAGCACTTGCAGCCATCAGTGCTAGGTTTCACAGAAAGCGACACATCGCTTTTGGGGGGCTCAAGGGCAGCTCTCTACCTACCAGATCAGCTATATGTAGGTGGCTTTTCAGTGGCTACAGTGCTAGGGCTTACTTGACAAAGGTGTAGAAGTGGCCTCAGGCAAGGGAAGAGGCTAAAACAAAAACAGAATTACCTGGAAAAACTCAGCAGGTCTGGCAGCATCGGCGGAGAAGAAAAGAGTTGACGTTTCGAGTCCTCATGACCCTTCGACAGAACTTGAGTTCGAGTCCAGGAAAGAGCTGAAATATAAGCTGGTTTAAGGTGTGTGTGTGGGGGGCGGAGAGATAGAGAGACAGAGAGGTGGAGGGGGTTGGTGTGGTTGTAGGGACAAACAAGCAGTGATAGAAGCAGATCATCAAAAGATGTCAACGACAATAGTACAATAGAACACATAGGTGTTAAAGTTAAAGTTGGTGATATTATCTAAACGAATGTGCTAATTAAGAATGGATGGTAGGGCACTCAAGGTATAGCTCTAGCGGGTTTTTTTTTTAATAATGGAAATAGGTGGGAAAAGGAAAATCTTTATAATTTATTGGAAAAAAAAAGGGGGAAACAGAAAGGGGGTGGGGATGGGGGAGGGAGCTCACGACCTAAAGTTGTTGAATTCAATATTCAGTCCGGAAGGCTGTAAAGTCCCTAGTCGGAAGATGAGGTGTTGTTCCTCCAGTTTGCGTTGGGCTTCACTGGAACAATGCAGCAAGCCAAGGACAGACATGTGGGCAAGAGATCAGGGTGGAGTGTTAAAATGGCAAGCGACAGGGAGGTTTGGGTCATTCTTGCGGACAGACCGCAGGTGTTCTGCAAAGCGGTCGCCCAGCTGCAGAGGCTGCAGGGTGAGGACTGAACTGCGGAAGGAGGGTAACCCAGGGTGTGTGTGTGGGGCACATGTTGATCTGTGCAAGTGGCCTCAAGGTGGTGAGGGCTGAGGAAGCAGTCTCCAGAGGAAATGAGACCAGATGGATATATGAGGATATGTGTGTGAGAATGAGTGGTGATGTCTCATGAGCTGGCAGTGAGTGAGATGCCAGTGAATGTGTGATGGGCTTAAGTGTGTGAGATTAGAGTGATGAGATGGTTGCCATACTCTGGCTGCACGGATGAAATGATCCATCCTCTATCTGCATTGGATGGCCAACCTCTTCTGTGCAACATTGGCACTGATCACCACTGCCATCGCCTACCAAGCCTGGCTGGTCATGGCACTGCCCATCCTGCAGCCAGAGTGGGGGCAGAGGACAATGCAGCGGGCCTCCACAGTGTCCGAAAGGCATTCCAGTGAAGTGTCCATTAAACCAGTGGACTCCAGTCTTTTTGCCTTTCGTGGACATCTTCCCTGCAGTAGTCCTGGCCTGGAAGCACTGAGGTGTGTGTGCATGTCTGGACTTTAAATATGCTGCCTGGCATGATGAAGCAGCAGGGTGATGATGTGGTGGGTGAATGAGAACCTACCTGCCATCCAAACTGTGTGTTTCCTGGGAATGCATCAATAATCAGAAAATACGGTGTGAAATTCCACCATCGCGGCAGTGGGTAAAACATCATCTTACTCATCCGCTACCGCGCTTAGTGCAAATTTGGGACGATCCCGCCCCTTGTTTTTTTAAAATCAGGTTATCTCATTTTCTCTAACATTCCATTTAGAAACCTTCCCAGGCCATACAGCAACTGTAGCCAACAGGACAGGTGAGCAATCTGCTCCCGCCTATCAGGCTGCACCTGAAATGGTCTTAAAAGATCAGTGGGAAACCAAGTGATGATTTGCTCCCAATTCTCTCTCTCGCCCTTTGAAAATGCGCTTATCCTTCATTTCGTATCTGTGTATGGCATTGCTGAAATTCACTGTTTAACAGAATAGCACAAACCTACATCTGGCCACCTCTCTGTCGCACCTGCCAGAGCTTCAATGTTAAAAAATGAAATTTTGCAAAGTAGTTCTGCTGAGGGATTGCTGCTGCATTCTTCAGGGGCCTAAGAAACATTTGAACTTTAACGTCCATGTTTTTAGCAAGAAAATGTATTAACAAGTGATGCATTATGATGTATTTAATTTGCATTTTCGTACTTTCAAAATGTTTCTCACCAAGTGAAAGAGTTAGATTGGAAACAGTTTCACGAGTATCTTTAAAAAGTGGCTTTTGTGATAAGAAGTCACAAAAACTTAACAAGAAGCCAGTGACGTAAACTCCCCTGTCATCACCACCAAGGGCTAGCTGTTAACATTAGTGTGTGAATCTCCCTGAAGGTAGATAATATTACATGTATTTTATTCCTTCCCCTCCTCACCAGGAGGCTGTAGTACAATTCCACAATGTGTCTCCACACAAATGGTCATTATTCACGTGAGATCCAGAAGTAATATGCTGAACAATTGGGGCAGACATGAGTCGTCCTAAACCAACCAGTTAAATTCAGTAAGAATGGAAATGATTTTCTGCTGTTGTTTATTTGCTTTCCTGGCATGCGTGTGTAAGAAATGAGACTTACCCACAATGTCTGAATGTGCAATTTGTCCCACAAGGCATCAGCTGCATGATATAAGGATCATACTGACAAACATGAAAAATTTTGAGTTCAATGCATGAGCCATAAATATCCTGTTTTTTCTCTAACTATTGCAGGAAATATGGGGATAGAGTTTCTCCTTTGGGTGCAATTGGTGATCCAGGTCAAATTGTACTGTGTTGTTTTGAGCAGTGGTTTTATTTTATCAAATTTCCACTGAAACTCATTTACATACACTGAATTTAAAATCTTCCATGAGCCAGTGCAGTTGGGCACTGTTTTGGAATGTAATTTTGCTTTTAAAAAAACGTTGACTAGGATTTTCCAGTCAGCTGGCATGGCCCCCTTGCTGACGTGTAAAGTGACGCGGGATGATGTCGGGCGGAACTCCTGACATCACCGCGCCCCATTTAAATTTTCAGGCAGGCGGGGGCTCAGCAAAGTCAGCTATGAGCCCACCGAACTGTCAATGGCCAATTGAGGCCATTGACAGAATCACTGAAATAATTAATGGACCTGCCCGTCCAACCTTAAGGTTGGCAGGCAGGCCAGGAGCCCTGGCGGGCATTAGATAAAGCATGAAACCTCATCCATGGGCGGGATGAGGTTTCACGTAGGTTTTAAAAAATGTAATTAAACTAAATTTAAAAGTGACGGACATGTCCCAACTCATGTGACAGTGTCACATGAGGGGACATATGTCAGGGAAATTGTTTTTTTTCTATTTTTAACATTTTTTACTGTAGAGCCGATCTCCCTGAGGCTGCAGTTAGCCTCAGGGAGATGAGTGTGCTCTTTCATGCACATGCACGAAAGAGCGCACTCTCGGCTCAGGGAATCTCCCCACCTGCCCACACAGGGAGCACATAGCGCTTCTGTGCGGACCTCACGCTGGGCGGGCCTTAATTGGCCCACCCACATAAAATGGTAGCATGCCCCCAATTGGGGGCGCCGATCGGCGGCATGCCTACCCATCAACTTCCCACCCCTGACAGGGGGAAAATTCTGTCCGTTGTTTCCAACAGTGGCAACTTGGTACAGTGGTATTAATGCAGCTGAAAATAAGTTTATCACAAAAAATACAAGTATGCAGTCCACCAGCTGTGAAAACCCAATTTTTAAATAACTGAAAATTACTTTAAAATACTTTACTGGCGAATTTGCTGTTCATACATGTGAACAGTAAACAGTTTCTTAGTAAATTACAAAGAATTCAAAAGCTTTTAAATTGTGTCTATTAGTGTCATTGCATCAAGGAAATTTTTAGAGTCCCCTCGAAGGCCCACAATTAGAAGAAATGGTAATTAGTTCCATTGGCAGGTGTGGTCAGGCCTCGAGCATGATATTTCTAGGAACTCAACTTGTACTGAATGCAATGTGCCTTTAAGTCTGGGAAACTGGCTACAAGGTATGAATTGGTGAATATGACTATGTCAGGCTGTTGCTTTACTCAGTCTCCCAATTTTGGCACAAGTCCTCAGATATTAGTGAGGAGGGCATTCCAGGGCCAACAGAGCAGCCTAAGATGTTTCCTGTGCCTAAGATCAATGTCAAGTGATCTGTCAGGTTTCACTTATTTTTTCACTTTTCTGTGGTGGTTTGATACAAGTTAGCAGCTTGTTAAGTCATTTCTGGAATCACATGTAGGCCTGACCAGGTAAAGATACCAGATTTCCTTCCCTAAAGGAAATTAGTGTAGGAGATGGATTTTCACAATAATCCTGTGTTTCATGGTCACTATTACTCGTGCTTGCTTTACAATTTCAGATTTATTGATTAATTGAACTTAAATACTTTGAGCTGCCATGACAGGATTTGAACTTACATTTCCAAAGCTTTAGCCCGGGCCTCTGGATTACTAGGCCAGGAACATTACTGCTGTGCTATCATTCCCTTTTTATATGAAATATCTATAATTTTGGTGGAAGATTACATTTTAAAAACCCCCCTTTATAATCACAGTGATATAAAATTTAAACTGATATTGAAATACATTGGGCAGAATTGTTCCAGATTTGCACTCAGTGAGATAGCGGGTGTGAAAAAAGACATTTTATCTACCTGCCGCAATGAAGGATTTTTGTACCGTATCGTCTCCTTCCCACCTCATTGATTATGCAGCTACAGGAAACACGCCGTCTGGCTGGCGGGTGGTCTCTGATTTTCCCACCATGCCTTTACCTCGTTGCTTCCTCATGCCAGGTGCCATATTTAAATTGCAGCCACGCGCACAGTTCTCAATGTTTGCAGGCCAGGATGGCTCCAGTGAAGACATGGTCCTAAAAGCCAAGAATACTGCAGCCTCCCGATTCAGTGACACATCCCTAGGAGGCCTTTTGGACACCGTGAAGGCCCACTGTGATGTTCTCTACCCTTGCTCTGGCAGTAGGAGGTACCACTCCAGCTTGGGTGGTGATGGCAGAGGTGGTCAGTGCCAACTCTGCACACAAGAGGTCAGCTATCCCCTGCAGAAAACGAATGAATGATATCAACTGTGCTGCCAGGGTAAGACAACAATCTCATCACTCTAAACTTACACACTCACAAGGCCATCACGCATTCACTGGCATCTCACTCACTGGGAGCTCAAGGGACATCACCACTTACTCTCTCACACACACCCTCACATCTCCATTTGGCCTCACGTCCTCTGGAAACTGACTCCTCAGCTCTCGCTACCTTAAGGACACTTGCACAGATCAACATGTGTCCCCACACGCACTCTGGGATATCCCCCTTCCCCAGTACAACCCTAGCCCTGCAGTTGTTGAAAAGCCACCCCCACCTTATGGCTGGTCTGGTAGGTAAAGACCTGCCTGTGAGCGCCCCTAAAAGTGATGTGGTACTGCCTGCAAAGCCTGGTGCTGATGGCTGCGAGTGCTGCCCGAAGCAAGGTAGACAAACAAACCTCGAAGTCCTGAGCGAAATGCAGCTCGCCAGGTGCATGTCGCTTATGTACAGTTGCGAAACACATCGGCTTGATTGCCCAGATGGTCCACTGGGGTGGGGGGGGGGGTGACTCTGGCAAGAAGGGCTTATAATGAGATGCTAAAGTATTGAAATTATGTTCCTAGTGTGTGACTGTGGGAGACGCAGCCCACCATTGACAGGTAGAGCAGACAGTTGCAAACTGGTTTCACGATGGTGATTTATGGCGTTCACGCCATACTATCCGCTCATGCTCGCCATGATGCCTGCTGCCAACAGGACCAGTCGATTCTGCCCATTGTTACAATAACTTGTAGTAATAATAGACAGTTTTAGGATCTGAGCAGAGCAGGAAATTAATTTCTGGTGTTGTGATCCCTATGGGGAAACCGTAAATCAAAATAACCAATTTTATTGAAAGACCCCCAAATGAAGAAATTACCAACAAGATTTCACTTATTGTAACTTTTACTTTAACACAAATCAGAACCAATACAAATTAAACATGAATTAACAGGCAAATTAAATTTCAAATAAAATTTTGCTTTAAATAGTCAATGCAACAAAGATATGTCTCACTCAACAACAAATATTCACATCACTCCTCAGCCAAATATGGCACTATGTAGCTACACAACATGCTGTTCTTTATTCATGCAGGGTAGGTCAGGAGACCTATCTGATAATAGCTTTCACCTTCGAGTTTCACAGGTACAATCATCATCAGCAAGGCACACTTCTACAAACTTTCTTTGCCTCAGGTCACAACAGTCCCGATGGTGTAGTTTTCCAGAGTTTCTTTTCAATTAACCGATGAATTGCACCCTAGTTCACCATTTGGCCACTTCTGGAAAACACAACAGTCTAGAGTCTCCTAGCTATTCATAATGCTTCCAGGTTTGGATCTTTTCAGCCAGCTCACACATGACCTCCAAGAACTTCTGGCTCCTTTTCTATTTATTCTTTTGTGGGATGTGCATGTCACTGACAAAACTAGCATTTGTTGCCCATCCTTAATTGCTCCCTTGAGCTGAGTGGCTTGCAAGACCATATCTTAGGACAGTTAAGGGTCAACCACATTGCTGTGGGCCTGGAGTCACATGCAGGCCAGACCAAGTAAGGATGGCGGATTTCCCTTCTCTAGTGAACCAGATGGGTTTTTATGACAATTGGTGATTGTTTCATGGTCAGCATTACTGAGGCTAGCTTTCAATTCCAGATTTATTATTCTAATTTAATTCAGCTGCTGTGGTGGGAATTGAAACTGTGTACCCAGGGCATTAGGCCTGGCTTCTGCATTGTTAGTACAGTAATATTACCACTACACTGCCATCTTCCCATTCTGCCAAACAGAAAAACTGACCTTATCCTGAGAGCTATCTGCTTCTCCTCAAAAGAATTCTCTGTAATCCAATTTCTTTCTCTGCCTGCTTTCTGTTACTGGTGTATTTGAAGATGGGAGACTGACAAAATACAATGGGTGGCCCATATTATTGTGGGCAGGGAAGGGGTCAGGCAACCCACCCACCCTTGGGCCTCCTGAAGCCGTTCAGTGCCACAGGGGCCTCATTCCACCTCCACCACTATATTACCTTTGGCAGGGGAAGGTGGAGGCAAGGCAGGTAGCTCAGCATACGAACAAGAAGTAGGAGTAGGCCATTCTGCCCATACAGCCTGCTCTGCCATTAAATAAGATCATGGCTGATCTGTAGTAACCTCAAATCTGAATCCTGCCTACCCCTGATAACCTATTGCCCCCTTGCTTACCAAGAATCTATGCATCTCTACCTTAAAAATATTCAAAGACTCTGCCTCCATCGTCTTTTCAGGAAGAGAGTTCCAAAGACTTACGACCATCTGAGAGAAAAACTTTTGCCTCATCTCTGTGTTAAATGGGCGACCCCTTATTTTTAAACAGTGACCTCTAGTTCTAAATTCCCCCACAAGAGGAAACATCCTGTCCACATCTACCCTGTCAAGACCCCACAGGATCTTATATGTTTCAATCAAGTCACCTCTTACTCTTCTAAATTCCAATGTTTTCAAGCCTAGCCTGTCCAACCTTTCCTGATAGGACAACCCACCTATTCCAGATATTAGCCTGGTAAGCCTTCTCTGAACTGCTTCCAATGTATTTACATCCTTCCTTAAATAAGGTGACCAATACTGTACACAGTATTCCAGATGTGGTCTCACTAGTGCCCTGTACAACTGAAGCATAACCTCCCTACTTTAGTATTCAATCCCCCCTCAAATAAATGATAACATTCTATTAGCTTTCCTAATTACTTGCTGTACCTGTATACTAGCCTTTTGCAATTCATGCACTAAGACACCCAGATCTTTCTGCAGCTCAGAGCTCTGCAATGTCTCACCATTTAGATAACATGCCTTTCTTTTGATCTTCCTGCCAAAATGGACAATTTCACATTTTTCTACATTATACTCCGTTTGCCAGATCTTTGCCCACAGTTAGCCTATCTATATCTTTTTGTAGCCTCCTTATGTCTTCTTCACAACTTACTTTCCTATCTCTCTTTGTGGCATCAGCAAATTTGGCAACCAAACAGTTGAGGTCCCAGCTCTGATACCTGTGGCACAGCACTTGATACATCTTGCCAACCTGAAAAAGGCACATTTATTCCTACTCTCCACATCCTGTTAGCCAACCAATCTTCTATCCATGCCATATGTTACCCCTATACCATGAGCTTTTATCTTCTGAAACAACCTTTGATGTGGCACTTCATCAAATGCCTTCTGGAAATCTAAGTACAGTACATCTACCAGTTCCCCTTTATCCACAGCACATATTATTTCCTCAAAGTACTCCAATAAGCTGGTTAAACACAACTTCCCTTTCACAAAACCATTCTGCCTCATTACCTTGAACTTATCCAAGTGCCCTGCAATAGCTTCTTTAATGATAGCTTCTAACATTTTCCCTATGACAGATGTTAAGCCAACTGGCCTGTAGTTTCCCACTTTTTGTCTGCCTCCATTTTTGAGTAATGGAGTTACATTTGCTATCTTCCAATCTAATGGAACCTTCCACGAATCCAGGGAGTTTTAGAAAATTAAAACCAATAGATCAACTATCTCACTAGCCACTTCTTTTAAGACCCTAGGATGAAGTCCATCAGGACACGGACATTTGTCAGCCTGCAGCTCCAACAATTTACTCAGTGCCACTTCTCTGGTGATTGTAATTTTCCTGAGTTCCTCTTTCCCTTCCATTTCCTGATTTATAGCTGCTTCAGGAATGCTATTTGTATCCTCTTTAGTGAAGACTGATGCAACTTCTACTGCTGTTTCAAGGTCAGTCGGGCAGGAAGGAGGTGCCTTATTTGGGAGATGCCATGTGCCCATCAGAGGCACCTCCCCCTTCAAGATCATACTCCCCTTTAAGCCTCCGCCTCCCCCCCCGCATCCCGCCCCCTTGGCCTCTAAAATCCAGTATTTCCCCCCTTTCTGGGGTCTGCCAGGCAAACCGGTCCAAAATTCCTGGACTTGCTTGAGGACCGGGATCCATGACAGATAGTCTTTGAGGTCTGCTACCTGATTCAGCGGCTACTACCCAATCTTGGCACTGATGGGACTAGAGATCAGCAGCCAATGGGAGGGAGGGGGGACCTCCTCCCATATGAAGGCAGAGGTCTCACTCTAAATCAACCAAGGCTACCTCATCACTCCCCCTTCCTCCATGTAATATTGCTGTGGGGCAGCCAGGTTTGAGGTGGGTGGAATGAAACCTGGGGGAGCAGGGAATATTTTCCTCTGTAATATCCAGTCCTTTGTGTTTGCATCTGTGCACTGATCACCTTCAGCCTCCAGCTCCTCTCACTGCAGCTCTCCTCTGTGTCTGCAGCTGTTTTTTGTGTCTGTCAACCACATAGCTTTTTTCCTAACTTCCTTCCTGTTGGTACTGCTTCCATATCAAGAGTCACCAGGTCACATGGGTCAGTATTTTTCATTATCCAAAAAATTGCGAATGATTCCTTTACAATTGATGCAAATTCTTGAAAGTCCTTTTCAAACATTCTTAAAAACAATTACAGATTACACAGACATTTTAAAGAAATTACAAATTTTCCTTACTGTTCTGTTTCAAGGTCAGTCATCACACAGGTTCTGGGGCTATTTTATGTAAATATCATACATAGCATGTAATTTTACATTAACAGTTTTATATTTACATTATGATAGTTAGCAATTTAAAAAATAAAAACTGAAAGGTATATTTGGATCCTCGCAATGAGGAATAAAGTCTTAAATTGACTCACATCTAACATAATTAATTCCAAGAAAGGATTGATTTGAGGACATAAGGATTTTGAGGAACAAATCTGAAATAGACCATTTTTCCATGAAATCTCCCTTCTCCAAGAACAATATTCTATGAGCAAAAACATAAAGTAGGTTAAAAAATGCTATAGTACAAAGGCCTTGAATAAATCTTTTATTGGATGAAGAGAAAACTGTAGCCTTTTTATGTACCAGGCTCATGGGGGTTCATTGCCAAATTGGTATTTTTATCAGTATTTCATCTTATCAAGGTTCTGCAGGGCCAAGGAAATTTTTATCCAACAAAAAGGTTTGCAGTAATTATCTACGTTACACAGAGGTTTGACTTTATTTTCTATGTTGGTGTTGAAATCCTTCTTAAAGGATCCAAATCACTTTCTGTTAACAAACCCAATGGAAAGAAAAAGATAAAATCCGTGTAGAGATTACTTTCTTCAGTGTGTTTGCTGTTTCTGAAATGAAAAGTTAGATTTAAAATATCATGGAAGTGTTTATTTACTTTCAGTTATAAAACATTAGGAATGGTGTGCATATGGTTCTGAACCTATCTGTTTGACCAACCTTTTGTCATCTGTCTGAATAATTTCTTATGTGATTTGCTGTCAAATTTTGTTTTCTAATGCCTCTGAGAAGCACCTTGGGATGTCACAGGTGCTATATAAGTACAAGTTATATACAGAGAAGGGTGATGCTCACCACTTGGACTCAGTAACCAAAGCAGAAATGTTGCTTTGGGCTTAAAAGAGAAATTAAGAAACAGATGAATGAATTTCATTTAATTTTTTTGCAATAATATAACAGCAATTTGGATTGTGTTGAATGGACAACACAGACCCAGATTTTGCAGTCAGTGGTGAAGAAACAATGGTTACAGTTGACATTTAAAGAAGTTGCACACAAAGATTTAGCAGACTCTAAAGTGTGCACTTCCTCCTTTCTGATGTTAGTTTCAATTGGGCACCTTCTGCAAAGGATCTGTGGCATCCAGCTACTGGGTAGAGAACAGGTAAATTATTCAGCTAATCAGATTGATGAATTTTCACAGATGGCAATGCAGGAGGTAAAAAGCAGGGAATTTAAATCATTGTACTGGAAGCAAAATAAAGATTGGGATATACGGGTTAAAGGAGAACCATGAATACCAGAACAATAACTTTAAAAATGAATTATTTATTATTTGATCAAAAATCTCAAATTTCTATAAGTTCTTCTGAAGGAATGAAACCTCACACTTAGGAAATTAGTTTTTCAGGTCCAGAAAAGTTGTTCATCAATAATTATCATTTTGTATGTTGTTTGAAAACACAGGACTGAATTTTACACCTGCTGACAAGTTTGGAGGTAGGGGTGCTTGTTAAACCCCAGCGGGCAGCCAGCTCAACACCTACCCATCTGCCCCTGCCCCCAATGCAATTTTACAAGTGGTAGGAGTGGCATCAAGCACCCACCTGCCAGTGGGCCAATTGAGATCCATAAAGGGACAATTAATGGCCACTTAAGAGCCACATCCTGCATCCAACAGATTTAAGCTGCAGCAGGAGAGGCCTACACCAAGCATCCAACTTGGCAGGTTTCCTTGTGTGGACTGGTGGTGGGCAGGGGTGTGGGGATGGGGTTGGGGGGGTGGTGGGGGGGGTGGGGGGGATGGCTCTCTCCTTAACAGGTCCTGTGGGCCCTTGGCCTCTCAAATCCAAATTCCCATCCTTCCGTCTCCCTCCATAACATAAATATTGATCCAGCAACACACGTCTCTATCCCAAAGTGCTGGAGAGCTGCCCGCCTCTAATTGGCTGGCAGCTCTCTGAGACGGGATTTCCTACCCCTGAGGGTCAGAACTCTTGCCTAAAGTCTATTAGTGGCCAATTGACTGTTAACCGGTTGCAGGGCAGCTGGTGTTCCCCTCGGTGGGCTGCTTGCACTCCCACCAACCTTTTAGCTGCGAGGCGCAGGGAGTCCTACATCTTGTATAATTCAGCCCTTAGTTACGCCTGATCGAATAAGGCTTAAATCTATCATTGTTCCTTACAACGTGAACAATGTGTAAATAAATAATCAGCGATTTCTAAAGAATACAATCTGCAAAGGCTACAATACAACTGCTTCTGGAAGAGAAAGGTAACTCGGACAGCAAGTCCCAGATTTCCACATTTAGCTGTGCATGTGTGGATGCCAAATGTTTCTGACAGTTCTGCACATTAATAATGGTGAGGGATTATCAGTGCCACTAATTCCAGATCTCAAAGCAGACTTTTCTAATGAGCGGTCTATTTTCACTCGATTGTGAGCATTTGTTAAATGTCTAACATTTTAGGCATGGGAAATGGTGAAAAGATAAATTAAAGTGGGGCCCTTATTCTGTCATATTTAAAATGAAATATTATACATAAAATGAGTCGAGAATATTATTTTATATTCAAGTAGGTCAGCTGCAATCAATTAATATAATGATAATTAATTTAAAAATGAACAAATTCCAATATTCAAAGTTGGCAATTTGAAATGATTCCCCAGATAACGGGTGTGATTTTCTGCCCCCTCCCGCCACTGAAGTCGCCTGGTCCCACTGAAGGTTGGGCTGCCGAACCTCTGTGGCGGGTCACACCTCAATGGGGCCGGAAAATCCCAGCCTAAGACTGGAAGGTTCAAGATACTGTTGGATGACAGCTTGGGGGGAGTCAAAATATTAAAGGCTGCATTTGTTGCCAATGGTGTGCGTGCGCAGTCGTACAGTTAACTCCATGACATCATTGTGAGTGACAGAGTTCCTAACTTTATTTTTTGGCCTTATGGTCAAAGTCTCCACTTGTTAGTGCAAAATAATCACAACAAAGTAATTGGGACACACGATGGCAGCAGGGCGATTAAAATCAGGTTCTGTCAGTACAGAATCAGTTCTGCAATTAAAGCTGCAGTCTATTAGATGCTGCATAAATACAGGCAATGAATGGGGACGGATATGTGAATGACTCCCTGTACCTAGAGCAGCATCTTTAAGTGAATAATTCCCAGGTGCTGCTTCTCCAAGGGTCCCATTTTTAACAATATGCGCAACATGATTGGCTTATTTATTTAAATAAATCAAATCCATACACTCCTAAAATAATGAGATCTTAAAGGGTCATAGGCATTGAGGTGTTTAATTTCTATCTAAAGCTTTCTGGTGGGCTGAGGCTCAGCAAAGTGACATCATTGATTTTCTGCGCATACGCGGAGCCGTGTGCCTACGCAGATGGTTAACAGCCGCCAGCTTTGTGGCCATCTTGCGTTGGCAGAAAACTCTAAAATACTAAAAGGGCAAACTTAAACAACTGAAGAGGGATAGCTTGGCTTCCACTGCAGACAGAATTAGATGCTTAAGAGAGCCCACATACCGTTTTTGATCATTGTTAAAGAAAGAATCAGAATGCACCTGTCCATATGAGTCAGCTGTGTCTCAGCTGGTAACACTCTTGCCTCTGAGTCAGAAGGTTAGGGATTCAAGTCCTACTCCAGGACTTAAGCACAGCATCCATGCTGATGTTACAGCACAATACTGAGAGTGATGCATTGCCCAAGGTGTGATATTTCAGATGAGATGTTAAACTGAGGCCCTTCAGGTGGAAGGAAAAGATTCTGTGGCATGATTTCAAAGAAGAACAGGAGAGCTAGTCCTGGGCCATATTTATCCCTCAATCAACATCTCAAAAAATAATCAAACTGCTGTTTGTGGGAATATACTGTGTGCAAATTGGCTGCTGAAAATCCTACACTACAACTGTTACCATACTTCCAGAGTATTTCATTGGCTATAAAGTGCGAAAGGTCTGAGATAAATGTAAGTTTTTCTTTCAATGGGTTCAAACTCAGTGAAGGGCAGCAGAGTGAAAATAAAGCAAGGAAGCACAATTAACAGAACACGCAAAATTATTGGTAACAGGAAAGGAGAAACAACCATGTCCATTCCATACTGGTCCAATATGGCAAATATTCATTCTGCACCTGATGTGTGCCTCTAACTGTATTGGTTACCCTATAGTCCTTCAGGATGTCTATCTGAAAGTGTTATTCAGCCCTTTGCTTATCGAAATTGTCTAATATCTTTTGCAGGTCTCTTTGCCAAATTGGATCTCAAATGAGTGCAAGCATGAGTAATGCATGTTGCAGTTAGGTTTGTCAGGCACACAGTCAAACTGCTGATAATTTATGATTACCTGAATTTGGTGTTGGGAGAAGGAGCGATGGCTCCTGATGGTTCCACATTAAAACTACGCAGGCATGTGCTCTCTACAAATATCTAAAATGTGTATTTTCTTCCATAATGCATGCAAATTATGTTTGCTCTCCACAATTTACCTTTACTTCACTTCTGGCATCACATTTGTTTTTCTCTCAACATACCTTGACATAAATCTGGCCATTTTTACAAAGAAAGAAACTTGTCCATGCTATTCAAAATAATAAATGCTCAGGAGGTGAATTAATGAGGTCCTTTCTTCGTTTAGAATTTACATATTGGTTTGTGGCTGAACGACTCATATATGTACTGACTCCAACTCACCTCAGGTATTCATGCAGTCATTAGTTCACCTAGGTATTTGTTCTAGCTTTCCTTTTTAATATGAACGTGCTATTGCAACTTTAGTAGCATTAATTCTATATGGACCATTGCAGCATTTTTTCAGTAAAAATAAAACTGATAGACTTTGATAAAAATCAAGTAACTCATTTACATATTGTCATGTTCCATTGTAACAAATGAAAGACATGACAAACCTAAGGGGCATCTTAAGCCAATTCAGTATGATTTTAGCATCATACTGGTGCACAGTTTGTGCAGCATAAACTATAATTTAAGACATGTATCCTGTGTATAAATTAATTAACCAGTGACATGAGACCACCTTTGGCTTAACGACATTGCTTCACACTGTTCGCTGTTAGATTGAACAAGAAAAATGTGGTCTGTTGTTTAGCCTTTAGGCTTCCAATGTAAAAGAACTGATTATTCTGATGGTTCTTTTCTTATACTGTAAATTTCACCAACATTTGGACAACAGTGAGCACATAGCTCCGATTTTCCTGATGCGTTTGCCTGATCCATAACAAAGTAATGCACGTGGAGTAGTGTAAGATATAGAACCAGTACGTGTAATAATAATATATTGACCAAGTACATGAAGAACCAGTACGTGTAATAATAATATATTGACCCAGTACATGTAATAATAACTTAACAAGCCAGTATATGTAACAATAACATCGTACTAGTACCTTTAGAAACCAAATGAAACCGGTACTTCGACAACATCAAACCAATATTTCTAATATAACATTCCAAACTAATACTTTGAATATGAGACATTGAAGAAATATTTCTACAATAACATATGGACACAATACCTCTAATATAACAAATGAAACTAGCACATACAATAAGATTGTAGTATTTAACTCAAGACTCTCGAGTTTTTCATTAAAACAGACATTTTTGCTGAAGGAAGAACATGAAAATATAAGAAAGTGTTTAAAAAGCAAAGAATCTCTTTTGATTCCAAACTTCTATTGGCTTTGATTGGGTTGTAATCATAGCTGCAACAATATTTATCATATTGCCATTTACATTTCCTCATGAAGCAAAATTGGAATTTATACCATAACAAATGTTGATCAGAACCAAAAACACATGAATAGGATAATTATTCAAAACAAAAACAAAAATACCTGGAAAAGCTCAGCAGGTCTGGCAGCATCTGCGGAGAGGAATACAGTTAACGTTGAAGAGTCGAGCACAGTTAACGTTTCGAGTCCGCATGACTCTTCAACGTTAACTGTGTTCCTCTCCATAGATGCTGCCAGACCTGCTGAGTTTTTCCAGGTATTTTTGTTTTTGTTTTGAATTTCCAGCATCTGCAGTTTTTTGCTTTTATTTTAGGATATTTATTAACATGGGCCTCAAACAATATCTTTACAATGCTTGTAAAGGTGATTTGTGATAGCTTGTCAATGAATAAAAGACACATAACCTATGAATTACTAACAGAGGTAAACTATGTTGGCCTTTTGCATATGTCAAATGCATGGGACTCACTTTAATAGATGAAAAATGCTATTTATTCCCACTGCCTAACATCTGAAAGTGGATTCTAAAATAATTTTTTTCTATTCCTTCTTTAGCTCTCTATTTTGTATACGATGTCTAGTTATAACATGTTACAGTGTTAGCTTATTGATGTTATATATCCAAAATCTTGGGTATGTTACTGTAGTATTTAACTAACAACTCTTGGACCAGCCTCTCCCCCCGGCAGGATATTATGGTCCTGCCAAACTGAATGGAGATTTAAATGGCTTGCCACATCCACTGGGGCAGAGAGCCACAGTGAGGCCGTAAAATCCTGGCCTTGGAGTTTTCTTGTGCCAAAATGGCAAAACAGTCACCTGGGGCAGAATTTTCCCGTTGGCATGCGGGGCCCACATAAAATGATGCGCTGTGATGTCGGGCGAGCGTCCCAATGTCACCAAGCGCCATCGCGATATTTCACTGGGCGGGAGCACGATGATGTCCAACACACACCCGCCATTAATTAACGGGCCACTTAAGGCCCTTAACTTGCCAATCGATGCCAACTTTTCAGCGCCCATGCAATCATCGGGTTGGCGCATGGGCACAACGGGCAGGTGGGTAGGAGACATTTGTATTAACTTCACCCACGGGCGGGATAAGAGGACTCACTGGGGTCGCGTGTGTGCACTGTCAAGTATTTATTTTTGAAACTTGCCTGTGTGATCTGCAATACTTCAGAATGCATACCAGCTGCTTTTCCTCGACCCTTAACCTTCAGCTCAGCACTCTGCAGTGAGGAATCTTTTCTGGGCCTGCAGGTTTCAGGAAACCTTCCCTTTGCCTGGGAATGGGAGCTGAACTGTCCACTGGAGGCAGCTCCTCTGAGGAGGAAGGGAGGGCTAGAAGGGGGAGGAGGCCAGGAGAGTGCATTCAGCCTCCAGAGGAGCCACCTTTGGGAGGACAAGTGCAGGCACAAGGGATGCAGGGCCAAGAGGTAGTCCAAGGTGGAAGGGGCTGCAGAAGATGCCATTATTCTGCTGCCAGGATATACAGGCGGCGAAGCAGCTATCTCAAAATGACTGAGGCGCAGTGCCGAAGGAGGCTCCATCTCTCAAGGGAGACAGTCAACTATATCTGTCAGATGATTGGGCCTGAGATCTCCGCTAACTGTGTGGATGGACATCCCATGCCAGTGGCTCTGAAGGTCACAGCTGCCCTCAACTTCTATGCCTCTGGCTCCTTCCAGAGCTCGGTGGGTGATCTTTGCGGTGTCTCCCAATCAGCTGTCCACACTTGTGTCAAGCAGGTTACAGACGCTCTATTCAGGTGTGCATTGACATTCATCCACTACTGTTGGGACCAGGCAAGCCACACACAGCGAGCCAGAGGCTTCGCGGCCATTGCTGGCTTCCCCTGCTTCCAAGGTGCAATAGACTGTACACATGTGGCCATCAAGGCGCCAGCAGGTGAGCCTAGTGCCTTTGTCAACAGGAAGGGCTTCCACTCCATGAACGTGCAGATAGTGTGTGATCACAGGATGTTGATTGTACAAGTCTGTGCAAGGTACCCAGGCAGCTCCCACGATGCCTACATCCTCAGACACTCCCAGGTGCCGGGGCTTTTCAGTGCTCCAGATCGGCTGGATGGTTGGCTGCTGGGAGACAAGGGCTATCCCCTCAGAAGGTGGCTCATGATGCCTCTCCAAGAACAGAAGCTGAACAGCGGTAAATAGGAGCCACGCCTCCACAAGGGCTGTGGTGGAGAAAACCATCGGTCTTCTCAAGATGCACTTCCGATGCCTGGACTGCTCAGGGGGTGCACTCCAGTATCCCCCAGATCGTGTCTTGGTGATAGGGGTTGCATGCTGTGCTCTCCACAATCTTGCGCTGGAAAGGGGGGAGACACAGTGGACGATGAAGGTGTCGACGCAGTGGCTGCGGATGCACATTATGAGTCCAGCGCAGCAGTGATTCCGAGGATGAGCGTGCACAGGGAAATGCTGAGGGGGTAGTTGCTGACCCGGGCAAACTCCAGGGAGCCAGGGACACCCAGGAGGCTTTAATCCAATAAACCTTCAGCTAGCACACCACATATGGACCTGGGCTGTATGCTTGACACCTAAGTGCAAAATCTGCCAGGTTAGGAACAGTAACTAAGGGCCTTGTTAATAAAGCTGAATGACCAACAAAGCACTCAATGCAGTTTTGGAAACCATACACATGCAGAAGAAAAGAGGCACCCTCAGCCATGGTGACATATCTGAATTTAATGTGTCAAACAAAGCAACTTATTCCAAAAAAAGTACAAGAGTGTTATAAATCAAAATAAATCATAAGGACCTCATCTCGGGCCAACACAAAATCACCAGTAAAAGACCCGTGGTGTGCCTAAGGTGCATTATATATGTGTCTTAAGTGGCCCGTTAATTAATGGCGGGTGTGTGTCGGACATCATCGTGCTCCCGCCCAGCGAAATATCGCGATGGTGCTTGATGACATTGGGACGCTCGCCCGACATCACAGCGTGTCATTTTATGTGGGCCCCGCACGCCAACGGGAAAATTCTGCCCCAGGTGTCTGTTTTGCCATTTTGGCACAAGAAAACTCCAAGGCCAGGATTTTACGGCTTCACTGTGGCTCTCTGCCCCCAGTGCATTATGCTTTTGTTTCCGGGTGCTACGTCTTGGTGCTGCCCCATTGCTCGGAGTGGCATCTGAGACAGCCTGCTGACTCTGCTGTCCTGTTGGCCTCGATGACCTTGGTGTCCGTCCTCCGGCCTGTGGAGCTTGTGCTGGCCCTGCCTGGGAGGAAGCTGTCTGTTCCACAGCTGGCATCTCCCCAGTTGTCCACAGCCTCACTGGATGATACAGTCACTAGGAGAAGGGCGGAGGAGCTGCTGCCCTCATCCGGAGCGCCCTGAGAGGTGCCCGCAGAGACAACAGGCAGCTGCTGCGCCAACGTGAGGTCGCTTTGGATCTCCCTGCACACCCTGGGTTAATGGGCAGCGAGCTGGGAAAGTTGATGCCCAGACCATCTCCCACACTGGCACTGACCAGCTGTGGTCAATGCCAATATGAGGGCTTGCTGGTCAGAGCGCATCCCCAGGAAGCCCTGACGGGTCTCCTGGAGGAAGCTCTCCACGAGAGTCGCCACTCTTTCTGTGGAGAACGTGTGGCGCTCGGACATGAGGCTCACTGCTTCAGCGATTGTCCGCGTAGACTCCTCCACCACGAAGACCAAGCCAAGCACAGCCTCATGTATCACCCCAGATGCTCCCACACACCCAGCCACATCTCCTCCAGCTGCTGCATCACGGACGACTCCAGAGGCACATCATCAGGCATCGGGTGAGCATGTGCCTGGTCCCCTGCAGTCCTCTGACTGCTGGCGCCATGGGGACTCTCTGTCTCTGGCATTATGAGTGCCCTCACCACTTGCCTGGGGCACCAGCCGAAATTCAAATTCCCAGCAAGGTGCTAGTATCTGTGCTGGTGCCTGCCTCGCAGAAATAGTGTGTCGCTGGTGAGACTTCAGGCCCCTCAGGTGTGAGAGGGGGCCTCTGCTGCTCCTCCTCCTGGCCCTACTCCGATGATGCTGAAAGGAAGAACAAAGACAGTGGATCACTTAGCATGGAGACAATGACAAAGTCCATCCCTGTCCCCCGGATCATTATGTGCTCATCCTTCCATAACCAATGGTCAAGCCATGTTGCAAAATTAAATCATTTAACAATCAGCAGCGCTATGGCTGTTGGGAGGACAATGCTGACCTCACTGTTGAGCATAAATACTTGGCTGTGGCAACCCAGCTTCACCGACACCAATAGACCTGGGCGCATGGCCCCTCTCCAGATTCCAGGGCCTCCTGCTCGAAATGGCTTAGAATGGTGATCTGTGCCTTGCTGTTGTCAGTCCTTGCACATTCTGCCATGTTATGAGCATTCTTCTCCTGAAAATGTGAGAAGAGCATTGATTAGTGCAAATTGCACATGGACTCTGTTTGCCCAAGGCCCACTCCAACTAGAGTGGGACATATCAGGGCTCCAGTGCCTCCTCACCCCGCTGCTGCCGAACACTCACACAAAGATGCTGGGCCTGTTCCCCACCCCCCACCCCGCCCCTTGGACACTTGCTGCCTACATCACATTAGGCTCCACATGGTATATCCTTCCATAGCAAGGAGGCACGTGGAGCGCAGAGGGCAGCAGATGGTTCGTTGCCATGCCGCCTTGAAGCTCCCCTCCCACCATCTCATCACCCTGACTAAGACATGTCCTGGAGTTCTAACACAGCGCCTAGGTGCAGCTCCTCCAGATTGCCCCCAAACCAGTCATGTGAGACTCAGTGTAACACATGCTGTGGGGGCAAAACACATCTCCTCATCAGCCTCCCAGGCTGACCTCAGCATGGGCAATGTCTGCTTGCCCACCCAGCAGAGGACAAATGCCGTCAATGATTCAATGCAGTCACGACATTCAGACTTGGAGAGTTGGGGGGGGGGGGGGGCAGCAGCAGGGGGTAAGCCTACCTGCTGGGTTAAATGCCTAATGCCAGAGGGCAACAAGTTGCTGAAGCGCTTGTGACACTGGATCCAGGTGCACCGCACCACGTCGCAGGAGCTCACCACCTCCGCCACCTCCTCCCAGGCACGTTTTGTCTTGAGGTGGGGGGGGGCCTCCTTCTCCCATCCTGGGGGACCAGCACCTCCCGCTGTGCTGCCACCTCCTCGAGCAAGGCAGTCATCCAAAAAACGAGGGGCACACTGGCCCCCTGCCCTACCCTCCGGACTGGCCTGCTCACCAGAAGCCCTCTGGTGAGCCCTTCCACTTGCCATTGTGAGCAGCCTTTCACTCCTGCCGCCGCCTGCCCACTCCCACTATACGCGGAAGTCGCGCATTATGCTGGGCGGGCCTTGATTGGCCCGCCTGCGTAAAATGGCCGCGTGGACCCAATCACGGGCGACGATCAGGTCCGCGCACACTCCTGCTCCACCCCCTCCTGCCAACCAGAAAATTTAGCCCCTGGAACTTTGAATGTTTAACAGGATTCACATATAATCAAATAAATGCATTTCGTTTCTGTGTCAATCCATAAATCTGAGGCCATCCAAAACTCTCCTGCCCATGTCCTAACTAGCACCAAATCCTGTTCACCCAACACCACTCTGCTCACTGACCTACTCTGATTCCCGGTTATGTAATGCCTCAATTTTAAAATTCTCACCCTTGCTTTCAAATCCTTCTGTGGCCTCATCCTTCTCTATTTCCGTAATCTCTAACACAATCCTCCAAGTTATCTGCACTGCTCTAATTCTGTTTTTAAAGCTCCACCTTTAACTGTTGTGCCTTCAGCTGCCTAGACCAGAAACGCTGGAATTCTCTCCCTGAACCTCTCTACCTCACTCTCTTCCTTTAGGGTACTCCTAACAACCAACATCTTTGACCAAGTTTTTGGGCACCTGCCTTAATAGTTCCTCATGTGGCTGGGTGTCAATGTTTGATTTATAGTGCCTCTGTAAGGTGCCTTGGATTGTTTCCTTTCATTAATTGAGCTATAAAAAAAGTTGTTGTTCTGTTAAATTTACCAAGGGCAGGATTTTGTCCTTGGCGGGGCTGCTCAGTGGGGTAGATGGGGGCGGGCAGGGGCGGGCAGGGTGGTCAAGAAGCCGACTGCCACCCGCAATCGGCACTGCACCGCGATTTCACGCTGACGTGTCAATGAAGGCCCACCCAGCATGGAACACGAGCGGCAGCGCTCAGCGCTACCTGTGAAGGCAGGGGGGTCGAGGAGGGTGAGCGGGCCTAGCGCGCCTCAGGGAGATGAAGCTCTGTTAAAAAAAGAATAATAATGGAAATAAAATTGTCAGAAAACATGTCACCTCATGAGCTAGACATGTTTTTAATTCAAAAATAAAATATTTATTTGATATTTATTTGCTTTAGGAAACCTCATCCCGCCCGTGGATGAGGTTTCCTAAAAAGTGTAAAGACTGCTTGGCCTTTTCGCCTGTCCTGCCAGCTGTAAGGTGGGATGGGCTGTATAAATTTGATTTAATTAACTTCTTAATGGCCTTAATAGGCCTTTTAATTGTTGGCTGGTGCGCAGCCGATTCCGGCGTGAGCCCGCCAAACGAAATACCGCAAGACCGCACGATGATGTCGGGATGCTCGTCCGACACCATCGCACGTCACTTTACGCTCCTGCATGTCAGATGCGTGCCCGCTCTCCAAGCGGAATGTTCTGCCCTATTTGTGTGGGTACCAAATGCCATTACAGCTTTAAAGATCGCGACTCTCAGGAGAGCAGCTAATCTGATTTTTGACAATTTGGAATAAGGTTGTAATCATACGTTCTATGAATCACTCAGTAAAAGCGTTTGATGTGTTCTAAATGGTTTGCATATCATATTTCATAAGCTCAATTAGTATTTGATATATGATTTACCCAAAAAAGTGCTGAAAGCTGTATTGATGTCTGAATCCTCCTTCATTTATGCATCCATCTGTTTTTACGTTCAAATTGAGCCTGTTCTAGGCTATAGTTTTCTGGCTATCTTTTTTAGTAAATTTTAGTTGTTTAGCTCTGAAAGAAACATGTATAACTTTCTTCATAATAACATCTTACACAAATGTAACACCAAGTTTCAGCGGCTCAGTTACCACTATACCCTCTCATTGTGAATAATGCCTCTGTGAAGACAGCTGAATGGCAGCAAAAAACCCAATAATTGAGAGATGATCAGTGCCTCCTTAACCATTTACTTTCAGTGACTGCAATCTTCTGAAGATGTGCATAATATACTTAACTAAATCAAACATGATTTTAGAATTTATGGAACAGATTTATAATAGTCACTTCCTGAATTGATAAGGCCTTTCTTCATTGTTCATTTTCAGGACTCAGTCAGGAAGTTATTCTAACGTTTAAGCAATAAGCAGCACGGAGATCTATCCTGTTTAAAGTAATTTTATTTCTGTTGTTTTTGCTCTTAGAGGTGGATCATCAGAAATTTTGAATGTAACCATGGTCATGGTTGATTTTTCAAAGATTTAGATAATGGGAAAGAATTTTGAATATGCCACTTATTGAGTGTTTAACTTTGGATGTGGCTGATCATTATTGCTATTACAATTATAACAGTGGTGGCCATTTTACATTCCAAATACAATGAAGAAATAAAATGTGGCAGGGTGAGAAATTGAAAGTAGGCCTATAGCTTTCATTAAGGTTTTGTTGTTAAAGTGAAGAAAATATGGGGCAGAATATTGCCATTGATGTGTGGGTTGGGCCCATAGAGTGCGTCCCGATGTCATCAGGTGTCATTTTGATATTTTGTTTGGAGGCGGCTGCGTGCCCGCCAAACTGTCATCGGCCTATTTAGGCCATTAAGAATGTAATTAAACTTATTAACAACGCTGCCCGTCCAAATTTAAGGTTGGCAGGCAGGTGACGAGCCCAAGCGGCCTTTGCTTTTTTTAAGAAACCTCATCCACAGGCGGGGTGAGGTTTCCTGAAGGTTTTATAAAATAATTAAATAAAATTTCAAAGCTTCACAAACACGTCCCAGCTCATGTGACACTGTCACATGAGGGGACATGTTTAAATAAATTTTTACTTTATTTATTAAAAACTTTTATAATCCATTCAATCTCCCTGAGGCAGCTCCATGCCTCAGGGAGAGTGTTGTGCTCTAAGAGTGCAGGTCCCGACTCTCCCTTCTCCCCCTCCTCCCTTCTCCCTTCACAGGTAGTGCTGAGTGCTACCAGCCGTGCATTACGCTGGGCAGGCCTTAATTGGCCCGCCCATGTAAAATGGCGCGCAGCCGATCGTGGGCGGCAATCGGCTCCGCGTCTGCCCCCACCCGCTCCTGCCCAGCCCACTCACCATAGGAAAAATTCTCCCCATGAAGAAACTGTAGAGTTGAAGAAAACCTTAACAATAAACCAATTTAAGGGGAATAGTTATCTGCAGTTTTTCCACTGGATAAGCTTTCTTGTGACTTTTACTGGAACTGCTTGAGACCAGCCTTGAGTGGCATTGCATCCCTCTGAGGAATGAACTACACTCTATTTAGCATGAATCCCTGATTCAGCACATTGGCCATCAGTGTACTGCCCCATTGGTTGTATTGGTTCTTGAAACTTAAGCAAACATTAACAACAACTATAACGATAATTTGGATGTGGCTGTTAGAGGTCTGGGCATTGGAAAGATAAAAAGTATCCAGGTCATTAAACAATCCCAAAGGTTGGGGTCCGGTGGAAATATTGCAATATCTTGATGTTGGATACTCCAAGAATGGAAATCATTGGTGAATCAGCAATCCTCTAACACCATTGTTTACAGCAGATCGAGTCTGTGGGGGTTCCACTCCAAACGGATGGCAGCCATGGTAATTCTAGCTGGGAACATCATTCCATCCCCTTACAAGTATCAGCGGTTTCTTTGGAACAGAAGGAACTTGCACTTGCTCTAACCCTCAACAAGTTTTCCTTAAATGTGCTTGGAGTGGAGACCTGGCATTGTCAGCTCTACCCAATTTTCCTCCTCGACTGTTCTCTTGGTTGTTTTACACCAGGAGCATAGACCAGGATTCCAGGAAATTTGGTGCTGTTCTGCAATTGCGTTTGTTACTTTTGAATAATCATTAAAAGCATTTTCACAAAATAGAAATATAGAACACACTTTTAGCATCTAAGGAAAAGGAAATAAAGTTAGCATTTTGAGTGGATCCCATTTGCAACTCCAACCCTCAATTTGCTCTTTTAAGTTGCTGATTGAACCTATGTCCCAACAGGGGAGATGGTGGCATAGTGATAATGTCACTTGACTAGTAATCCAGGGTACCAGGCTAATGCTTTGGGGACATGGGTTTAAATCCCTCAAGACTGTGAAACTAATCATCAATCGTTGTAAAAATCCATCTGGTTCACTGCTGCCTTTTAGGGAAGGAAATCTACTACCTTACTTGGTCTGGCCTACACGTGACTCCAGACCCAACATTGTGACTGGCTCTTAACTGCCCTCTGAAATGACCTGACAAGTGCTCAGTTCAAGGGCAATAAGGGATGGTTAACAAATGCTGGTCTTGCCAGCGATGCCCACATCGCATGAAAGAATAAATCTTTTAAAAAGTGCAAAATTAGCAGTGCAACAAGTGTGTTCATCGAAGACCACAGCTGGAAGGCCCTAGCTATTTTCAGGTTTGGCCTCATCGAGTTTTACGTGCAACCAGCAGGCACCAAACAAATGCTGTACTGCAGCTTATGAGCTTTGGACAGTGGGTATGGGGTGAGAGCAGGCCAGCGACAGGCTGGAAGGATCCTTCTCCGGCCCTCAGAAATACAGTTTAATAAACCAAAAGCTTACCTTTTCCTAAGCAGCCTTCAACAGTTCCTTTAAGGATCACTGGTTAGAGCCTCTCAACATCCAGTGCAATTAGGACTCGTGCACAATGCATACTCTGCCAATTTGTACATTATAATAGCAGTTGAGTCCTACATGTGGCATAGGATTTGCATATTCAGTCAGCCGTCTGCCTGTTTGGTTTGGCACCCATTTGAAATCCTTCTTGAAAATTGAATCAGGCGAACCAATCATTATCCAAAGTGACCACCAGATTTTCCTCCACCAGCACCCCTCCAACCACCCAACCCCACTACCCCTGGTGAGAAACAGGTGACCTCCACACCATTCTTCATCTCACCGCATCACCCCACCACCGCCCCCCCCACCACCACCCACCCCCACTCCCCCCCACCACCCACCCCTACTCCCCCCCACCCCCACCATCAACATCAAAAATCAATCCCATTGTGTTTGCAGTTTTTCTTTTAATTTCCCATATTCAGAAATGGTGTTTTCCTCAATGAAGGTATTTTAATGGCTTAGTAGTCAATCACAACTTTTATATTTTGGGAATTCAAGTGCAAAAGAACATTTCAGATCTATTTCTAAATCAAGGCCAAATGATATTGCTCAAGATACTTGACATATTTTTAATAATGTTTGCCACTACAAACTAAAATTATAATTACACTGGTGGTACTTCAATGAGGAGATAAATTCACTTATCTTGGTCTGAAAAAAAGCAAAAAGCAACCTTACAAATGTTCTAATTCGAAAGTGTCACAGACAGCAGTGAGATATTGCTATACGGTATTTCTGCTTGTGGAGTTGACCATAACCTACTTTTGAGTTAATTGTTTTGGTTAGATTCATTGTGGATAGAGGCTCGTTATGGTTATGTAATCTGCCAAAGGCTATGTCATAGTGAGTATCTTTGGTTGTAAATAGCAACTATTTATAACTGAATGACCTTTGAAGTTTTTTAAATATTTGTTTTCTATCAGGTAAGAGCATGGATAACACTGCATTATAAATTAGAATTGACAAATTGCACAAAAAGCACAGAATCATTTCCTGAATCAAGAAAGTATTTTAATTTTGTAATGGTTAATTTTTGTTAGCGAGCAGTTTGCATGAATTAGATTTAGAAAGCTACTTTTCGAATAAATTGTGAAATGGGTGTGCAGAGGTTTTTTTGAAGGCTAGTGATTTGACTTAAAATATTGAACATGTTTCATTTGGTTCGATTGAGACTTTGATTAAGTGCAAGTCACCACTGATTAAAGTGATGTAAATGTAAGAAGTATTTAAAACCAGCTTTTGAATTTTAAAATGCTGCCATCTTTACCACTCAAACTGTTTCCACTTATTCTTTAGTACAGTATCTTAGTTGGAGTGGAATGTGGACATCACAAACACACCTAATTTCTGTCAAAAGCCAATATATTTTACTATGCCCATTGAAGTAATTATTTAATTATTTTTACAACATGACAGTTACATTTTCAGTAAGTATTAACTTACATATCATAATTTATTAAAGATTTGCAGCTTGTGTCTACATTTAAAAGAATTATTGTGCCAGATATTACTTATTCCTTTCGCATTATTTTAGCAAATTAAATGTTTAAAGAGCTTGTGCTTTGAAATGACAACAGTTCCAGGAAAACACAAGTTAAGGTACACAGTATTCATCATTTTTCGGAGTAAGGAAGTTTGGAAAGATTTTAGCCTTCCTGCAGAAATAAGTTCATTGGCTTGTTATTAATGTAACTCTTTGTAGACAATTGTTTTTGTGATGGAACACAATGTTTTATCTTAAATTAGACTTTGGAGCTGAAAAACTTTAATTATAAAAAAACAGATCTCCTATTTGTAGAATGCATAGTCGGCAGTGAAGCTGGTGGCCGAGACTCACTCTATTGACTGCACTCAATAGATTGCGCTAAACTTTGCAACTCGGAAACATTGCGCAAGTGTTCGAGCTTGCACCCAGAGCTGTGCTCCTTCAAGTTATTAGTGTACAAGCCGTAGCATTGTTTCCCTCAGTTTTCTATTTAGATTTATGTTTTTTTCACCTGGCCACTGTTTGTTTTCATCCCTTTATTAAAAGTAACACTGATCCCGAGGAGCAGACACCAACTTTCAGGGCTGTTCATCAGGTGAACACTGAAAATTATTCTGTGTATTAGTTGGCCAGTCTGAGCTATTTTTAGATCTCCACTTACATGCCAGTTCGAAGTGGTTCATTTGCACATCTACACATAAGTGTTTGCGTAATTTGGATCTGACTCCCAAATGCACTAAAGTAAGCAATAGGACTGCATTTACGAGGTAGTCTTGTGCTGCTTGGATTTTGTATTGAGTGATTACACTCTCAACCCTGTGCAAAGACACATTTTACATCTGCTCAGGCAATCAATGAGACCCCTAGAACTTTATAAGCTTATGTTTGAGGTTTTAAAATGTCATTTGATGATAATGAAACATTGACAAGATGAGATGAAGTATGGTTTGGAGGATGAATACTAGCACAGACCTGTTGAGCCAAATGGACGGTTTCTGCACTGTAGATTCTATATAATTAGGGAAGTAGATTCTCAAAATTTAAATTTAGCTGCCAGGGAAACAGAGTGGAGACCAGTGTCTGTAGTATAACTGCAGTCCTACCTGTTTACTTTTCAATCTGTTTCAACCATGCCAGACAACAGCTATGCTGGGAAACAGAAAAGTGTGACTAAATTTGAATATGCAAATAATTGTGACAATTGAATGATATATCATTCATAATGCTATAAAGGGGAACCTTTTCTCATAGCTTTGAATGGGTGTCACTTAGGAAAGACCAATATAGTGTATGTGCTAGAGCTGTTTTGATTTCATCTGTGATTCATATATGTATACACGGTAACCCAATGATATGAAGTCCGTGAAGAATATTTCCATTTGAAGTCCCCTACCACCTACATCCCACCCCCATCCCATCCCACGGATTTCCTAATGTGACAGGCTCCTAAGTTTCAGTAATTATATCAATTTTCATAACTTAAAAACAATGCATCATCTGTACTAAGATAATTTTTGATCATACCCTTTATGCCAGGTAAACAGCTGTCGGCACTAAGCCAACAGTATTTCTTTTTTAACCAGTCTGTGTTCTTAGTGTTATTAAAACATTGCTATAAGGTTTTAACACTTACCAAAATATGTTAATTACGCTTCAGGATAGGTGTATGAGGTTCTTAAAAAACTTTTTTTTAAGAAAAAGTAGGTGATTGTTGCAAATATGCTTATCCGATAAAAGCGCAGCAATTTAGTTTATTTTCTTCAGAAGTGTTGAATCCTAAAGGATTTTTTCAGAGTTGAATTTCTTTGCAATTAACAAAAGTTCTCACCCTATTCGTTGATTATTGGCTGTTCTGTTTTACATTGTGAATTCATGTACCCCAACATTAATGAACTCACTGGGCCGCAGTAGTTTCCCTTCCATCACATTAAAATAAAATATAAACTAATGTATAATTAGATCATCAGAACCTCTCAGAAGATGTTAGAAATCTAATCTTCTAGAAACTACAGAGAAAGCAATGAGAAAGTTAAAAGATAATTGAAAAAAATTTTAATAATTTTAACAACTGAACCATAAGACAAGGAATTATTTTGTTAGCAGAATTGGTAATTGTGTAGGATTTAACAAACTTTCTTGTGTGCTTTTAATGCCATCACGTTTGTACAACCAATAGTTAAAAGGCCTGAACCACAAAAATGTCAATTGGTCTCATTTTATTTACCATAATTTACAGAAATCTTGATTACAACAGAATCTTTATACAACCAAAAATAAAAATGTTGTGGTTTGTAATGATTTAAAATGCTATTGTCGTATAAAATATTAAAGAGATCAAATGTATCAATAAAATGCTTACAGTGTTTGTTTTGTCTTGTTTGAGTACTAGAAGACCCACTTTTCCAACTGCAATTCTTTACTTTCACACAACACCTGCAGATATCATTTTTACCAGTGTCTAAATCTGACCATATTATCTATTTCAGCAATTCTGATGGGTCAAAAAACATTTCTCAGTTATAATATTCTTAAACCATGGCATAGTTTATACTGGTTATATTTTAGACTCAGGTGAAAAATTGCAGTCACTTTCCTAAATGGCTAAAACTATTTGCCCACCTTGTTTTTTTAAACTTCCCTGATGAAATATTTTGAATTCAATGTTCATTCACTATCTCTGAATCAAATACACATGCTTGTTACAGCTTATCTGACTTATTGCTCTTACAACATTGCTATAAATTTACGTGTGCTCATCCTTAATCAAATATTGAGCTTATTCTATATAAGTGACTCAATATAGAACATTGATGTCTTAAAATTTAAGTGTTTGTCTAATCATGTCCATTAGCCATTTTATAAGTTGCAGTGAAGTTGATTAAATAACACAAAAACTGACATCATAGGAACAATACAGCTAAGGTTTTAAAGCTTTGAAATAAAAACATAAAATGTTTGGAAAATACTGCAAGTACATCCAAATCTGAAATAAGATGAGTAGTGGTCTATTAGCAGAAAGCCAACTTTTCACAATTTTCCATTTTTTCCTTTTACTTCTAATACTTTGAGCAATTTTAAATAAAATAACCATAGTATCATACTTTCCCGGCATCAGATTTTAATCTAAAAATACTGTCATACAATTAGTGGAAGGTGCTAGATGACCATTAATGCTGTGTGAGTTTATCTGACCATAAAACAGCCAGACAGACAATTTGGTAGCACACTGAAATATTAAATAAAATTGTCAATGATAAGGCAATGAGAATTGTTTGTCCGTAAATGCAAACATGTTTGTAATAAGAAATATTAGAAACAATTCAAGTAAACCACATGAACTAATTTTAAGAAGTCATGAGATGTATGTTAGTTTGATACCAGATTTTGATATATTTTAGAATAAACTAGCATTTCTATCATTTTATTTTCTAGTGATGTGCATATGTATATTTACAAAAGTGACTCAGAAACATTTAACAGCTTCGTAATGACATTAACTAACTTTGAAGATTGCTTTTGCAAGATCAGATACATTATGATTTTCTAAACTAATTGCCAGCATTGTTAAGGATAACTATTTGTTTCTATGCATTTCTTTATTTTATTTTGCTTTATTCATTCTAAAAATATACAAAACTATTTTTGTACATGTTTTATGAAAGAAAAGAAGTGTGGATTTCAGCATCTGAAAAAGATCTTCATATTTTATTTTTCTAACAAGACCTATCTCTTGTAATCATTAGTTTGTGATTTGTTAACACGATAATAGAGAATTGTACGAGAGTCGCTACAAAATGTTCTTAAAAGGGATATAATACATGCCTGTTTGTAACCCTTTGGAGTAATAATATGTTCAAGCATACTAAATACTTCACCTTGAGTTTTCTTTATAAATGTAGAAGAAATCTGTTGGTTATCTTTGACATAGTGGTTTGCTTTTTGCAATGTAAAATTAAATACAGTGAAACCATTTCTTTTCCAATATCTACATTTTAAGATCTAAACTTTGTATCTAAACTCAATGATATCACTAAAACGCATAAACTGCTGTATGTGCTTGAGCAGCACAATTTATGATTTTAAAACACAGTTTCTTCCTGTTAACAAAACAACCTTGATGGCTAATGTCTTTCATTTATTCTACTGAGTACTCATGCCAGTATTTTGCTTCAAATTATTAACATAAGTTTTGTTTCCATAGTTGTAATTCTGAACCATGGTATTTACACATTTTGTAACAAGAAAATCTACTAAGTTGTTGTTTATTTAATAAAACTACACATATATAAATAACTCACATTAAGTTTTGTGATAATTATATCCTCAACCTACGTTAAATATGTTTATAAGTGTACTCTTAACTGAATATATATCACAACTACATAGAGATAATTTTAACATAGATTTTTCACTTAATGAGTATGCTATCAGAAACTGTTTCAAATACTAGCTTGAACATTTTTAAAATAAAATGATGATCAGAATGATATTAAGCTGCACATACTTCCTCTTCTCCGCAATCTATTCAACACCAAAAAGGATTTGTACATCTGTCACTTCATGAGATAGCAAAACAAACCAATGGTGGCTTTATAAAAAGCGACCGGGCACAAATAGATGTTAGGCGAGATAACCAAAGCGTGGTTCAGAAGATTGATGTAAGGACATTTTTGAAAGTGTGGAGAAATGTAGTAGAACAGAGGACTTTGGGAATCAAGTTTTCAAATGCTGGTTTCAATGCATGCTTATTTACAGGCTAGCCCCAAAGTGAGTACCTGGAGCTTAAAGGGACCATCAAAATTAGAATTTATTTTCAAGGTTTAAGTCCTACTTGATGAAACAAAAATCTTCTCTCCCCTCCATCTTTTGTACCACTAAGTCTCTTATAAATGTTGGAGTCGCAAGTACAAGAGGCCTCAATTTTCCAAACGCCAATAACCACCAATGAAGTTTCACACTGTGGGCTGAGTTTCAAACAATTCGAGCTTTAGTGTAAACATTCACAGTGCAGCCAGGATGAACAACGTTGAGTCAAGTGGTATATTCATTTACGGTCTGTATTATTTTATTTGTTCATGGGAGGTGGGTGTTGTCGGCCTTTATTGCCCATCCCCTAATTAGCCTTGAGAAGAGCAATATGAAAAGTCAATGAGGGTAATTTTGAATTGGGGAAATACACAATGAAAATGAACATTTGGAGCGATTTAAGCCACTGATCCGATATTGCCTGTTTTACACTATCACCCAAAGTTAAAATTGTCCCCAATATCACAGATTTAGAGTATCATGGGAGTGGTACTGAGGTGAATAAAACTTATTACAAACTCTCTTAAACCATGAATGCAGAGCTTGAATATGAAACCCGTGAGCTACGATGAAAAGCTTGTGACTACGATAAATGGAATCAGGATAAAAGCTGAAGTGTATGTTTGTCCCAATAAGTACACTCATCCCTTTAGTTTGGACTTTCTGACCAGAGTTTCCACATCTGATCTTGGGTGTGCTCTCTGCTCAGGGACATAACAGCAATGGCATCTATGAATACTCATTCAAATGAGCTGAAACAGAATGTTTGGCACAGTCAGTTCAGTGCTCCACTAACACACAAATTGGGGGCGAATTTTAATAGTGTGGACAAATGGGGCTGAATTTTTACCAAGTCAGGATGACTAAAAATGACAGGTGGGTCCTAATTCCAGGATTCCCAACCCTATTCCAGGCCTGTCTGATTTTCCTTCAAAGGATGTGGGCTGGTTCCTGTTTAAAGCCTGCACCCAAGGCGGGCAGGCCGAACAAGGAATTTTCCCGACTCCCGCTCCCTGGCCCTAGGATGAAAATTCAGGCTATGGTTTTGGGTCACGAGAACTCTTAAAATTGGCGAAAACACCAACTCATTCAGAAAACAGCTCCAACTCACCACTCGTAAGCATTTCAATGCATGTGCTTAACCCACTCCAGGTTACTGCTTATAATTTGTAAATGAGGCAATCGGAACAAGATTTTCGCTAGGATGTACATGATATGCACAGATTACCTGAGTTTCCTGAAACTCGCCATTGAAACAAAGGCAAGAGGACGGAGCAATTGCAGCAGCAGGTTTCTTCCTCCTATTGCTGGGGAAGTATCTCTGTCCTACTCCTTACTCCACCCAGCAGCTCATCATGGGATATGTCATTAAACATTGGTGCTGCTCATGACCATCCTAAACCAATTACATTTTGCTGCAACTCCTAACTACTCCAAATTCCATCCTTGGATTGGCCCTTTAAATGTTCCAGTTAAGAACCTGTCACCTGGGTCTGCACCACACCTGCTGTCATGTATTCGATGCTGAAATATCACAACGCAACACGCTGAGACTTTGGTAATACAAAATTTGAGTATTGCTGAAAAAAGAGTTGTATTGAAGCTGTGTGATAGGGAGAGCGTCCTGATCAGATCATTTCGCACCGTATGTCATGCACTCATGAACGGGCCTAAGGCCATCGTCGCTTTCGGCCCTGGAAGGTGCCCAGTCTACTTCAGATTCCCCTGGAAGGGCAATGTGTACCAAAAATTTCAGCAACAGGTGAAGCTAGCTGTTTCACGTTGCTACTATGAAGTGACAACTTGAGCAGTTTTTGCCACTAACAGAATGTTGCCGTCAGGCCAAAAAAGATGTTCTGCCTATCATGCAAACGAGTAATGTGGTATATGCATTTCAGTGCCGGTGTGATGCTAGGTATGTAGCCCGTATGTCTCAAATACTGGTGGATTGTATCAAACAACATGTCCCAGCTGCTGTTTGCAATGGGCAGGGTACACAACGTACCCAACCAGCCGTGCCAGCAAAACACAGTGTCCAGATGTGATTCCACAATTGGACAACATTTGCTAAATAATCCTCAATGCGCTAAGAATTACGCTGACACCAATTTACGATTGTCAGTTGGACTTGCAATGTGGCGCATCTGCAAGTGCTTGGGGCTACATATATGAATACACAGGACCCTGTTCTTTGCAGACAGAAAGAACATATACACACATTGTGCCTGTTTCAGCTCAACAAAATAAGTGACAGCCATTCACTGACTCATCCGTCAGGGCAATGCCTTGACTAATCAGGATCAAGCTCTCTGGTTTAAATTTCAAACAATGCTAGGCAGTTAACAGTCACCATCAGTGGTGCATTCTCCATGGCAATGACACTTGCCAACCAATCAGCACTCTCTTCATCTCCAATACAAATTATTGTTTCCCCCTTATATTGGTATTCTTGTGAGTGTCCTGATGAATACAAGACAAAAAGCTTAGGCATGTCTCTTTTTTCATACGCTGAGACTCCTTCAAGGTTTCACACTCCATATCACACTCCCCCACTCTGAGTGCACTTCAGATTTACTCTCAGGGCCATCGGTCCAGCAAATGGAGTGCAAAAATATTAAGTGCACAAGTAGTAGGAGTCTAAGCCCAAATAAAGATGTATAATGACCACACAACACCCACACCCCCCACCCACCCCACACCCACACATCTTATTAATGAATTTTAAAAATCATGTTTTCATCTCAAACTCAAAAATCTGAAGTAACCTGACAGGGTGGATCTGGGTTTTAGCTTTCAAAAGAGAAAACAAAGTGCAAAAATGCTGTCATATCTCTCAGAAACATCTCAAATTGTTTCAAATGCAAAGAATTGCAGTGACACAAATGCAGCATCTGCTTTGTAATGTCTAAGTGAGCAATTAGTTTCTATTCTAAAGCAAAATACTACAGATGCTGTAAATCTGAAATAAAAGCAGCAAACACTGAAAGTACTCAGGAGTTCTGGCAGCATCTGTAGCGAGAGAAGCAAAGTTTTCAGATTGATGACCTGCGACCTGAAACGTTAACTCAGTTTCTTTCTCTTGATGCTACCAGACCCGCTGAATATTTCCAGCATTTTCTGAATTCGTTTTTGTTGGTGTTGATTGAGTGAGGTCTCACTATTGGCTTGAAGAATCTGTGACTGCCTGTTATTTAACATTGCAACACAGCAGCCTCTAAATGGGCAACAGTGGGTCCCACTAGTAAGGTCCATGTCGGAGAAAACCTGGGACCCAAAGAGAGGGAAAATTTATTTTTTGCTGAGTAGCCACCTTACCAAAGATGATGAGGACTGTGTGGGAGAAACCGGCAAGGCTGTGGGGAGGGGCGTAGGCTTCCTGGGCTCTTCAAATATGGTGCATGCATGCACAGGCTACATGTTACTTAGGTGACCTCCAACTAGGATCACACCCTTTGGCAGCATTAGCACTGGAGCTCATTAGTGAGCTCAATCCCGGCGTTCTGAGGAATTTTGATGCCAAAGTTTTGAAATCTTGTGACAATGTATTCAAATTTCATTACAAATTAATCTTGTTAATCTTGCTCATCATCAAACCTGTCCAGGATTAATTCCAATGGACAGCTGCTGATGCCAGTGAGTGAAGAACATCCTGACAGACGAGCAATTATAAAAGACTTTCATTGCCTTCATTGTTGTGGCAAAAGCTACTGTTGTTCCAAATGCAGGTCTGCTTTGTGTGACTGTTTGCGTCAGATGTGAAGCTGGGATCTCTACCTTCTGATGGTGTACACCTGCAATGACAGCAGCAACAGAGGCCTGTTTACATTACTTGTTTGTCCACAATGGCAGAATTGCTACCAGCAGAAAAACAGTGTGGTACAGCATACACAAGACTCTAAATTAGCTTTTGAATAATTTACTTCTGTTGAATATTATGTGTTGCATGACATGCACAAACCATTTGTAACCCCTGCACATGAAAAGCATTGATCTGGTGGGCAGTGACATTACTCAACTCAGAAGTAAAAGCAGGTTTCCTTACATGCATTAGAGTTCAGAACAAATGTATCAATTGATTTGACATGAAAGGAAGCATCTCTTTAGCTTTTGGATTCCTTCAGGGATTCCCCAGCCCAGCCCTCATAAATATACGTTCTTCTCAAGATCGCTTCACTAAACAGAAAGCTGAAGCAGCTTTTCTGATGATACTGAATTTCCACACTCTAGTCGATGTTGACAATATTTTTGTATTGACTCGAGCGTCGAGCTGTTACCCAGTTACATCAGATTGTTTCCATTTACTGTTTTGTTTGAAACCCCCACATAAGACACGTACTACAGATATAAAACAGAAGGGAGAGAAGATTAAGACTATCATTATGGAACAAATTTATAGAGCAATTTAACAAAGTGAGTCCCATTTTCTTAACAGTCATCGAAACAATCTTTCTCCTCAGTTAGTTTAAATGATTAAACATGGCACCCACTGTAACCCTATACAGATGTGTCCATTTTAGTCAGATTGTATCTATATCATGAAGTTAAATACAATTTTAATTTTAACCATAATATGTACAGACTTGGTAAATCTTTTTTAAAGCTTAGGTGAGATAGGAACAGTGGGAAATCTTCATGGAAATTCAATTCAAATTCAACATGGATTCTAATTTTTGTGACCATGCTACTTCGTGCATCAGAGTTGTTTTGTGCCCAGCTGCTGGCACCCGGATACCCACATACCCACCTTATCCACCCCCTTCCAGCACCAATGCACTGTATAGCACTCCAGTATTTACCATACCGGAGGCACTGCAGCAACTCGCCATGCTGCCTGTGCCACCAAGAAGTACAAAAGCAGCAAAACTGTGGGGACGCCACCATTTCCAAGTTCCCCACCATCCTGACTGGACATATCACTGTTCCTCCATTGTCATTGGGCTAGTTCTATAACTATAATGGTATAAAGTTCTTTAAAAGTACCGTGTCCACAGTAGGTCATGCTTTTAGTGGTACTGCTTGAAAGAAGACATGCTGGAGTGATCAATGCAGCAAAGCCTGATTGGCTGTAGCCATCAAGATGCCAATTATAAGCAGAGTCACATGGCCCTTACCTGGAGTCAACAGACTCTTTCTCAGCAGAGAAACAGATACCTGCGACATCTGCTACCACAGCACATGTAACTACCATAACAGGGCTGCCATAGCCAAAGATAGCACTTTTGGCTATGTTTCTTGTGCTTGCTTCCACCATCCCCTGGGGATGCTGAAATGTTGACTTACAGAGATGGTGATGTAGAATGGCAAGGAGATACCTTCCCTTGAAAATACATCATGAAGGTTCCAACATTCGAACTGATTGCTTGCAGATTCATACTTGCGTTAAGGATTTTGTTCCTGATTTATGCAGCTATCAACTTTAGATGGTCAATAGTATGTTGGTGTGTTCTACAACAAAGCTACAGATACCTTAGGGGAACAACCTTAACAAGGTTTCCAACACTGTTCTGCCAAATTTATGAGATCTGCTGATGTAATCAGAAAGCTAATGATTTGATCAAAAGTTTAAAAATACTTAGTCATTACTACAGTGGCGTTTATGTCACATGCAAAAATGCGTAAGCAAGGAAAATATTGTTCACTAAAACTTTTGAGGACTAAATGCCCTTTACAATTTTTTCGATATGCATCACGTCAAAACTCTGTAAATTTCTGTTTCTGACAAAAGCTATGTAGATTGACAAAGTAAGCATTTATTTCTGTCATATATTTCAGAAACATTTGGGAGTTGAGATCCCTTGTTTTTAGCACAGCTTAAATATAATGTTAGAATAGCACACATGAGGGATTTGATGCAACATTATTAATCCAAGTTAAAAAGAAGCATTAATGACTTTGTTAAAATAATGGACAGGAATTTAATATGAGAAAGAGCCTGCATTTATCTAATGCCCTTTCACCTTCTCAGAATTGCTTCAGGGCCAATGACTGAATGACTTTTAACGTCACTGTTGTCATATAGGCAAATGCCGCTGCCAATACAGCAAGTTTCCACAAACAGGAATGGGATAAAAGATCAGATAATTCAGGTCTGATGGTATTGGTTGTGGGACAAATGCTTGCTAGGCCACTGGGAGAACATCCTTCACTTCCTTCAGTAGTACCATGGGATCTTTTACATTCCGCTGACCAGGCAGACAGGGTCTTGGTTTAACATCTCATCTGAAATCTGGCACCTACAGCAGTGCAACACTTCATTAATGCAACACCAAAGTGGCTGCCTAGACTATGTACCGAAATCTCGGAGTATGTTTGGACACATGACATTCTAAAGGACAAAGAGGAATTGCACTCATCTGATGCACAACCTCCTGTTAATAGTCTTTTGTACTTCATAATTATTTGGACTAATTGATTAATGGCTAGTTGGGTACTTGATTCTCAAATAGACAAATATGAATTCTAATCCCGGAGTTTCATATTACGTGGATATGATTGTCTGACTTGAGTGTATTTGATCAGGTATCAATTTAGCAATCAAATAGAGTGTACAAGTGTAGGTATTTCAGATGTACACCAGTTCCAAGTGTAATTGGGTCTATAACACAAAACTGTTCCTAATTTGGCACCAATCGGCAATCAAAGAGGCCATAGGGTGGCTGATGTGGAAAATGAGCAAAGTAGCATCTTGTGGTACCTGTTGCCCTTTTGGGATTGGGGCTGTGGCAAATTGCCACAGCAGAGTAAAGGAAGTTTTATTCTGTACCATCTGTGATAAATCTGGTTTGTGAGGACTCCATAGTGACATTGAGCACTCAAAATGCAAAGATTTTCATTTACTTTTCAGCATCCAATCTTCCTCAACTTGGGAACAGAATATTTTAAAACAGAAAGCAACATTTAATTCAATTTATTTAATCATCTTAAGCCTGTGTTCCTGATGATATGCTGTGCTTCACTTGGCATGTATTGTAATAAAATAGCATGAAAAACCTTTTTCTCGGATGTACGGTCCACATTATAGCATTGAATGGTTTTCATATGGCTACAATTGCAAGGTCAAAAGCATCCAATGTAAAATTACATGTCGAACAATAGAATAGAATATTTTAGCATAAAAAGAGGCTATTCGGCCTGTCCTGCCTGTGTCAGCACTTTGAAAGAGTTGTCCAACTTAGACCCAAACACCACCTTTTTCTCCATAACCGTGCAAATTAGTCCCCTTTGATTGCAGTGTCCTGTTACCTTTTGCATGTTCTATGGAATCTGATTCCAATACCCTTCCAAGTGTGAGGTCCAGATCTTAATAAATCTCTGAAAGTATTTCTCCTCACTTTCTTTTTGCTCATTATTTCGATCTATGACCATTCGTCTTTGACCCAGTGCCAGGGAAACAGTTTCTCCCTTTTTGCTCTATCAAAACCGCTCATAATTTTGAATACCTCCGTTAGGTCTCTCCTTAACTTTTTCTGCTCCAGGGAGAGTGACCCCATCTTCTCCAACCTCTCCACATAACAGAACATCCTCATTCCTTGTATTATCCTGGTAAACCTCCTCTATGCCCTCTCTAAAGCCTTGACATCTTTTCTAAAATGCAGTGCCCAGGATTGTACACAATACTCCAGCTGAGGAGATTTGTAAAGATTTAGCATGACTTTCTTGTTTCCAATTTGATGTCCCTATTACAAAGGCAAATATCCCATATGATTTCTTAATGGCTATCAACTTATCCTGCCACCTTCAGATATTTGTGAATATGCACCCCCAGGTCTCTCTACTTTTGTACTCTCTTCAAAATAGTGCCATTTACTTTTTACCCCCTCTTCATGCTGTTTTCCCCAAACTTTATTGCTTCATACTTACCCACATTAAATTCGATATGCCATATGTCTCCCCATTTCAGTCTATATCCTCCTGAAGACTGCTGCTATCCTCCTCACTATTTGCTATATTGCCAATTTTTAAAATCATTCTTTGAAATTGTATTCCCCATATAGTTGATGTCTACATCATAAGAAGTGGCCATAATTCAGACCCTTGGCGGGGGGGTGTCATTTCAATTTTCAGGTTGGTGGGGGCACAGCTCAATCAGCTGTGCGCCTGCCGACCTGTCAATGGGCAATTGAGGTCATTTAAAAAGCAATTGCACTACTTAAAGGACCTGCCTCTCCAACCTTAAAGTTGGCGGGCAGGCTGGGAGCCTGCTTTTCTCCAGTCAGATAAATATTTGCTCATCACTGTTCTCTACCACCTAAACCTTAACCAATTTTGTACCCACATTATCCAATGTCCCTTTAATACCAGGTACTTCGAATTTCTGAATAAAGTTATGTGGTACTCTATCAAAATCTCTTCGAAAACCCATATATATATTACTGAACTACCTTCATCAACTTTTCTGTTACTTCATCAAAGAACTCAATCAAGTTAGTCAGACACATTTTGCCTTTAACAAATCCATTCTGGGTATACCTTTATTAACCCATACCTCTAAGTATGAATTAATTTTGTTTTTGACAGTGGCCTCTAGTAGTTCTCCCACTATTGGCATTAGGCTGATTGGCCTCTTTGAAATAGGTTTACACCTCTCTCCCCATTTTTGATTGGAGGTGCAACATTTGTAACCCTCTCACTGTTGTAAAGTGTTGGATACCATTAGGTAGATCTTAATGAAGTCCTTGTAGTCATAAGTATGTTAACTGTATGTATTTATTAAATGCAAGAACTATGTACATATATACAGTAAACGATTCAAGCTAGGAGCTGTCTCCATGCTTGCTTGTACACACAGCTCTGTCCAACACTGCACTGACCCCTAGGTGTAGGTCATATGTTCTCTTACATCACTGTGGGCGGTACTGTATTCAGTCCCATGTTAACCCTCTGCATCCCAGGCCCTTATAATACACCTCCCCCAAGTCTTTATACAGTGTATTTCAAGTTATGCTCGTTTACTTCTTGTGTTGACATTGTTAATACTGCCCCATCTCTCCCCTTCAAGTTTCTGAGTTCATAAGTTCAGACTGTCTGGAGGCATATTAACCCTTCCATATTTTGTTTGCACTACTGCTGGAGGAATATTAGGCTCTGTCGTTGCAGGTAAACTCTGTTGGTTTGGAGGTTGTTCTGACATCTGGGTATCTTTACATCCTCATTTTCCATTCCTTGGTATTGAACTGCTCTTTGTCGATTCAGCAGCTGTGGTGATAGGTAGCTGTAGATTTATCCCATTTTTCCAGGGCGGATGTGCAGCTCACCGTGGCACATATGGAAGTTCATGTTTCAACAATAGGACCTTCATTCCCACTTGCTTCACAATTTCAGCCAATTTTTTGATTACTTTATTTTTTTCCAGTTGTTTTTTGAGCTTATGAATCTTTTCATTCAGTTTAGTAACAACTCTGGTAAGTTGAGTTGCTTTTGTTTCAGAGTTAACTGTGGAACTCTTGTATAAGTTTGACAACTTCACCTAGGCATTCACTTCTTTTCAGAGTCTTTCCTCCATGGTCACTCGCTGCTTCTTAGACTCTTTCAATTCGCTTGTTAGATCTTCAATCCATTCTGTAGAATTCACCTCTTCTGCTTTTAAAGTTTGGATTTCCTCTTCCATACGTGCATCTCATCCTTCACGTTGTGCAGATTGGATCGGAGTTCAAGGAGTCCATCAGTTTTGGTTGTTAATTCTACTTTCAAGCAACTGTTCTGATTCATCAGCAATTCCTTCTCCCATTCCTGACATTTTATATAATGCTTATTGGAGACTTCTGATGCTTGAAGTTCACCAAGTTTTAATTGAAGATCCATTTTTGTTGTATTTATTTCTACAAGTTCATCATTTAAGCGTTTCAAGTCCTCTTTCAAGTGTTCTACTTCCTGTGAGCAACATTCCAGTGTTCTCATTAGTTCTTACTTTTGTACATCTTTCGTACATGAAGGTTGATTCTCTCCCATTGATCAGTTTTCCTTGGCAGAGTATAATGCATTGGTGCTATTGTTCAAGCTCGCATTCTGTAATTGTGCTTCTGCTGATGTTTTTGAGACTCCTCACGATCTTTTGTGAGAACTTCTACTTTCTCTTGCCATTCTAGGTTCTTTATTTTCATCTCTTCGTATATCTCATTGGAAATGTACCATCTTTCTAAGTTTTCTTCCAAATGTCCGAGCGTTTTCTTCCAAATGGCCGAGCATTTTCTTCAGCTCTTTCTTGTGCCTCTGTGACCCCTCAAAAATTTACTTGTTTAAATCTTGAACAATTTGGTTCATTTTAGTGTCTCATGCATTTCCAAGTGTATATACTCAGCTTGAATTTTCAGTTTCAAATCTTCCAATTCAGTTCTGATACAAACATTTTCAAACCCTTTTGCAGGGTTTGTTTATTTTGGCTTTAATTAGATATTTTTCCTTTATTCACAGCCAACTGCTCACTCCCCATTGTCACCTGCTGTGGCAACTCAGATAATGTGTTGGGATTTCCAAAAAGATATATTTTTGAAACTCCCAGAAAGTTCCCTGCCTCCCTGACGCCATCGTAGGATTTATTTGAGTATTGTCTTTTTTCATTTTGGTGCCTTACTGGGGGCTTCCTGTGCCTCTTTTTAAGCTCTGTGCAACTTAAAATCCACAACTTAAAATATTCATCTGATATTTAATCAAAGCTGGTTGAGGATTCATCAATGTGTTGAATTAGGATTGCTTCATCAACATGCTCACCAAACCAGTATGAAAAGTATAAAAACCAGTATAAAAATATTAATCTGGACTTTTTCTAACTTTCTACTGAGACCTGATGTACTTTTGTAGTTTCAAAATTTTCTTCTCCAAGATACCCAATTTTCCATAAGGTTTGGCTTTTGGATGAGTCCAAATTGATCAGGTAAGTTGGATTTTTGACCCAAGGTTAAAAATTTTAAAGTATAGGTTCAGCTTTAAGGAGTTGCTGAAATTCAAGATGGTGCCATTGTTCATTTGAAGATAAAGGGTTTTCCTGCACTTACCAGTTTTGGCAGGTTTCTGCTGTAATGGCGCTCGTACTCAGCTTGAAAAAATTATGAACAATGGCGGCTTGGATAGATTACCTGCTGACTTCTCCGTTTCAGCACTATGCTTTAGGGTTACAAAAGTGTTCAATCCTGCTCTCTGCTGCTCTTTAAAGCTGATTCTTTAGTCTTGATTCTTCTGAATTAATTAATTAATTTTTCTCTTTTTGGACCAAGCTTGGATGTCGCGTGTTCAGGTGTCGGCTCAGGAACCTGGTTTCTGACCACTGAACAATTTAAAAGTTCCCAGGACTGTTGTGTCCTGGAATTTAGATGTTTTAGCTCACCCCTTGTAGTTCTGCTGACTCTGCAGTCTTGGAGTTGAAGCTGGACTTCCAAGAGATTCTATGGAGCCTTCTGTTGCAGTGAGGAATTTTAAATTCTTGCCTTCAATTCCCAATTCTTTCTTTGGAACCTTTCCTTGGTGATTTTCCTCTGCCCGTCTGCTTCTCAAGCTTTTCTTCAGGTCAGAATGTTGCTTTGAATTTTTATTTAGTTTTGCAGGAATTTAGTTTTTCTTTGCATTTTTTGCGAGCTTTTGGGTTTTTCCCCTCACTGCCACCATGTTGTAGGGCATTGGATACCTTCGGTAGGTCTTAATGAAATCTTTGTAGCTTTAAGTACATTAACTGTATGAGCAGAATTTAGCTCGTCAGGCGGGCGCGGTTGGGGAGCTGACTGCTACCCGCAATCGAGGCCGGAAGGCGATTTCATGCTGGCGGGCTAATTAAGTCACACCCAGCGTGAAACGCACATGACAGTGCCCAGCGCTGCCTGTGCGGGCGGTAGCATGAGGGCGAGTGGGGCGTGCGCAAACTTTCTGCATGCGTGCAAGTGCGCGCTTGATAATCTCCCTGAGGCATGGAGCTGCCTCAGAGAGATGAAGAGTCTAAAAAAAAAATAAAGAAATGAAAAATGTTTTAAAACATGTGCCTTCATGTGACTCTGTCGCATGAGCTGGGACATGTTATTAATTAAATTTTAAAATTTTTATTTTATTTTTATTTGCTTTAGGAAACCTCATCCCGCCCGTGGATGAGGTTTCCTAAAAAGTGCAAAGGCTGCTTGGCCTTTTCGCCTGCCCTGCCAACCATGAGGTTGGATCGGCAGAGAAAAAGTCTATTTAATTGATCCCTTAATGGCCTTAAGAGGCCTTTTAATTGTCAGCAGGCACGCTGCTAACTCTGGCGCGCACCCCCCGACAAAAATATTGCGCGACTACGCATTGATGTCAAGATGCTTGCCCAACGTCAAAGCTCATCAGCGGGTTGGACGCACGCACGCCTGCCAAGCTAAAAACTTTGCCCGATGTATTTATTAACTGCAAGAGCTATCTAGATACATACAGTTAAACGTTCAAGCTAGGAGCTGTCTCCATCCTTGATTGTACACACAGCTCTGTCCAACACTAAATTGACCCCTAAATGCAGGTCATGTGTTCTCTTACATCACTGTGTGGGCGATACTGTACTCAGTCCCATGGTAACCCTTTATGTGCCAGACCCTTATACTACATGAATCACTCCCAAATCCAAGGAGAATTGAAAGATTGTGGTCAGTGGTCAGAGCTTCTGCTAAATCTACCCTAGTTTCCCTCAGCAACTGAGGATGCATCCAACTTGGATCAAGTAGCTTGTTTACTTTGAGTGATTCCCTACCTATTTAGCACCTCCTTTCAATCTAATTTTATTCTATCCAATATTTCTATTCCTCACCTCTTCTACTGCAATATTAACTTAATCCATTTCTTTAGTGAAGACAGATGCAATGTACTCACTCTGTTCCTCAGTAATGACATCTGTCTCCACAGGAACATTTCCATTTGTGCCCTTAATCTGACCTACCTTTCCTTTAACTATCTTTATACTTCTATATATTTATAAAATATTTTTTGATTTCCCTTTATATATTACACACTAATCTTCTCTCATCCTCTCTTTGCCCTTCTTAAACCGTTTTTCAATTTCCCCCTGCAATCTCTGTATTCTGCCTGGTTTTCACTTTTATCCTATACCTGAGGGTTGTCATAGGCCACCCTTTTTCTATTTTATTTTAATCTCTTTTTCCCTTGTTATCCAGGAAGCTCTAACTTTAGATAATGAATCTTCTCTCCTTATGTGAACATGCTTGGTTTATACCCAACCTATCTCTGCCTTGAAGACCCGCAATTGCTCTTTTACAATTTGACAATTTTTTGCTTCCAGTCCAGTTATGCTAGATCCCTCTCAAATTGCTGAAAGTGGCTGTCTTCTGGTTGGGTATTTTCGCCATTGATTTTTCTGCTGTAAGGGGAATTATATAATGATCATTGTTGCCCAGATATTGTCCTGCTGAAACACATTGCAAGTGCCTGAATTAACCCCTGAGAACAGGATTTCACACTGCTTCTTTCCACATTGGGCTAGAAAATTACTAATTAAGAAAGTTCTCCTGTACATATTTTAGGAACACTTCATCCTCTTTGCCATTTACTTTGTCTTTTTGCCTCCTGTATGTTTTAGATAATTGAAGTCTATTAATTGTAGACTGGTAAATTTAGAAGCTTGTAATTACTTAAAGAGTGAGTCACCGCCAGGTCCTCTTTTAAATATGTAACTCCAAAGAGTTATGATTATCACTAATATCACATTGTTTTTTTCTGTCAATTACTCCAGTATTTATGACTATATCTGTAAGAATTTACTTCCCTCATCTTCAAATCTTAGTCTTTCCATACTACATACTGCTGAGGATGTCACCAACATTCACTGTCCATATAAAATATATTTTAAAACTATGAACAGAACCAAAAAGATGTTAATGTTAAACATATTTCACGCTATCAGATTTTTAAAAAGGGATCTTGGCGGTAAGATTGCCTCTTTAAATTTATGCAATACACTAGATAGGATATTTCCATTATTATTTAAAATTAAATACTGCACAAATGCAAAAGCATATTCGGCCCTGTACAATGGAAAGCTGATTCATGGTTTTAAAATTTTTATGAACCGAAAACATAAGCAAATGGACGGCTCCACATAGACAATAAAGTCGAGCAGAACTTCCGGGTCGAAGTGAAGCCTCAATGTGCACCTGCACCCCGACATATTCTGGTGCCATTAACACAGGTGCTGTGCCAGCTTCGGTTTTCGTAAATGGTTTTACTCTTTTTAATACTTGTTCCAGAAGAATTTGTCTGAAGTATTAGCAGGTACGTTTGACAGGAAAAAAATTATAATTTATTCTGTTAAATACAGCATAAAATGGTTTTAAAATGGCACCTACTTGGGTGTTGCAAATTGGTTTTGAAGCAGAAAACAACTATGTAGAACTGTAAGATTTTTATGGAAGTTTTTTTCCAATGCTTATTGATGTACTTTAAGAATATGTAAGATGTGTCGTTTGGTGCACAAACAAGTTAAAATATATATTGTAGACAAAATAATGTAATTTAACAGGAATTTAAGATACTTGGTTAACAGGAAACAATACAGTGGGCGTTGACAGAAAATGGTTTAGGTTTTTTAGTTTCCACTCACCTCAACAAAAATATAAATTTGTCGTCAATTGATTTCAGTAATGCACATGAGTAAGATGCAAGTTGATATATTCCATCACAATTACGTTGAACACTGGATTGTAATTAGTTGGAGTTATTTCTGAGTTCATAACTGAAGAATAGAGTAGTCAAGTTAAAGCTAACGTAAGAGCTGGTACATAAAAGGATTCTGTGAAAGATATAGTTCAGTCATTTCAGGTGAGTGAGTTTTTTTATAACTAAATATTTATCCCAATGATATGGGATTGTTTAAAGTGTTGAATGCGCTTTATATTATCACTTAAATACTGAAAAAATTATCAGAAATGCTGCATCCTTAGAAAAGGGCTCAGATATAGATGCCATTATAAATACCTAAATATAATCCAAAAATTAATAGAAGTTAGAAGTAGCCCATTAACAACAGCTCTGAGTTACTGGACTATAAAACATAAGGCCTGAGTTCCAAGCCCAGTTCTGATTTGTTTAAGTTTCTTCAGTTGATGAGTTTAAGTTGCAAATGAATTTCATAAGCCCTTGACTAAATCACTGAGGAGATAGAAAGGGAAACATACCAGGCTGATTCCTGCCCAGTAAAAACAGATTCTAGTCAAATCCATTGTCTGCACTCACAAATATACTCTGAGTGTACACAGATGGACAATGTCAGGCTTTTTAACTGCAGTGAAGTGGACTTACAAAAGTCAGTAAACCATTTCAGCTGTAGCTCATTTGGTAGCAGTTTTGCTTCTGAGTTAGAAGGTTGTGAATTTAAGTCCAAATCCATGACCTGAACACAAAATTCAAGGCCGACACTCCAGCGAATACAGAGGGAATGATGCACAGTTGAAGGTGGCTTCTTTCAGATGAGACATTAACCAGAGGCCCCATCCACCCTCTCAGCTAGATTCCATGGCACTATTTTGAAGAAGAGCAGGGTAGTTATCTCAGGTGTCCCAGCCAATATTTATTTCATAATCAATGTCACAAACAGATTATCTGGTGATTATCATATTGCTATTGTGGGACCTTGATGTGCACAAATTGATTGCTGTGTTTCCTGCATTTCAACAGTGACTACACACTTTAGGATGCCTTTGGTCGTGACAGGTGCTATATAAATGCAAGTCTTTCTCTCTATGCCAAGAAATCCAACTAAAAGATAAAGGAATTTGTCCCAGCATTGGCAAGTGAATTCGGTGTTTAGACTTGAACCTGTAATATATTTGTTCAAACCACAGGCTATATTTAATCTGTTGAGAAATTCATAATTTCCACACCAATTTTTTCTTTAAAAATGTGAGCTGACCCAAGTCATGCTGGAAAGCAGACCATGTGAACCTAAAATAGACAAATATCCAAATCTCAAAATTCTGCCTGTGGTTGGATATGGGTGGAATTCTGGTGAAGTTCTGGAGAGGCATCCTAATTTGGTTCCACTGAATTTTCACACCATCTAAACTATTGTGCTGGGTGTTGTGCTGACAGGAATTTCTTCTGCCCACTACTTGACACCAAACTGAGAGGAGGTGCAGGTCCCATTCTGGGCTAGTAAAGACTGCAAAATTTAGTGATAATTGATCACTGTTGCTGAATGGCCCTGTCATTCCAGAGAATAAGTTTCAAAACATTTTCCTTCTGCTTGATCCAACTTCTGATTCTACCTCTTGGAGCATCAAGGAACCACTTTGCATTCCTCCAGCTGCACTATAGGGGTATAGACTCCATGACTTTGTTCTGGGGATTTGGAGCTGGGGTTACTGCGGGAGTGTAGTGGCAAGCAAAATTTCTATCTTCCCACACTTCTGGCAGCGTAAGATGTCTGGGCTCCAGGTTCTGGAAATTAATTTTTAATAGGCTGACGTGAGAAACAGAGGGCAGTGTCCCAGCTGGATGACTGTGCTCGACTAATGAAGTTGAATTCCTTCTGATTTCCTTGCCATTGCAGACAGTGTTTCATGTATTCCTGACAAGATTCCAACATGCTGTGCTTACAGTGGTACAGAAAAACTTGATACCATTTGACAGTCACATTTTCTGTGGGCTCCTAATAGCGATCAAGTGAAATTGTTGACACTGCAACATCATTCCAAAAATAAGAATTCATCTGTCAAAATATTTTTTCCAAAAGTGTATACCTAGGTTCAAGTTTGTTTTGACAAACTACAAATGTATATTTTAACTTGTTCCTTTGTTTCTGGTTATTTTAACAGGAGTGCTTTATTTTGTGTAAATGTTGGGTGTGTTGTTTTCAATAAGAATGCAAGTTTTTCTTTACATCTTGCATCTAGATGCATGTTGTAGCTGTGTAAGCAAACTGGGTTGTTTCCTCTGTAGAAAATACCTGTGCAACAGTATAAAAATAAAGGTCAAATTCATATATGCTAGTCTGATATCAGCAGCTGTCTGATGTAAGCACATTTTATTTAGTTCCCAACTTATTCCCAACTACAATTGAAGGGATGTCAACTAATTCTTGTTATGGACACAGTTAGATAGTAGCTTTTTTCCTGACATATTGCTTGCTGCGGGATTCAATTACAAGCAACATGACTCTAATTGAGAATCAAATTTATAACCCAATATGAATTGTGTCCATTTTTAAGCTCAGTCACCTTCACACCATTGTTGAGGGTCAAGCTGTCTGCACTGCTGAAAAAGCAGATGTATGGAATGGTTGCTCTGCAAAATAGGTGGGTGCCTCAGTCTGTCAACCAGCTCTGCACTTGGGTGGTAGATGAAACCATGATAAGGTGCAGAGCACCATTACTGCACAGGAAATGCACAAGCTTAGAGGTAGTTCCACTCATATGAACCTACCGCAATTAAGCTGTTTCTGAAAGTTCTTTTAAACCACACTGAAAACATACTGCAAACAGCGAGAAGTGCGTTATGCCACAAGGAAAGCAGAAGCTCACACAGTTTCAAAGCATTTTCATGAAGAATTTGAGTGAAATTCAGATGGAATAGGTAGTTATAGATATTTGAACTAGAATGTTGATAAGGTGGAAAGGTGACATATTGACTCAGTTAAGCCACATGTAGATTGAAAAAAGGCACAGCCAAAAAGTAACCTTGTGTTAACAACACTTTAAGAACTGATGCTGCTAAAAAAAACAGTTAAACTCAGCTCACCTAATTAAGAAATATGGACTGACAATCAGTTACAGATGAAAGGGATATTGACAATGGGGTGGTGGTTGACGAGGTGTATGATTAAAAAAGTGATTGATGGCAGCAATTTTCAAATGACCAGGAATTGTGCCTGAGTAAATGGAACCATTAACAATGTCACTAGCATGGGGATCAGGATGGGGAACTGAATTGTCACAAGCAGAAATAGAGATGGGAATTAAAGGATTAAGATGTGGGTCATATGGAAAAAATAAGCTTAGGGAGAAAGGGGAAGTTGGATGGAAGATTTGAGTTAGATTGAGAAGAGAGAGAGGGGTGGTCGATGGGCCTTATGGTCCACTCTTGCTCCAATTTCCTGACCTCTTGGCCGAGACGAGGAAATCAGCTACGCAGCTGGTCTCATTTTTAGAAACGAAGAAATCCTTAAACACTTTAAACTCGGTACTAGAGCTGAAGGTGAAGTGCACAGGGTAAGGGATTTGAGGAGGTGCTTAGTCTCGTGGTTCCCTGAGCTTTCCAAAATAGTCTTGGAATAGAGAAGGATGCAGCAGAAGGTTTTTGGAGATAATTCCCTTCTAAAATATTTAGGATGTATGACAATTCCGGTTCATAATGTTATCTTAATATTTTGAAAAACATAATAAAATTTCTGTATAGCTGCTTTGTGGAGCTGTTTCTCCCCACATAGTCAAATATTTCCCCAATCTAGCCACACTTAGATTAACTGCAAATTTGATTTCAATACTTTGACTATAACAATATGGTTAATTCACTGACATACTCATTACTCATTCAGAATGGTGATTTTCAAATTTTACCTGATTCTTTCTTCCATAGGAGGAGGTAGCAGTAATATTGAATAGGATAAAAGTAATTATGGAGGAGGTACTTAAGGTTGGCAGTCCCCAAAACAGAAACAGTCACCTGGACTGGATGTGATACATCCTAGGTTGTTGGGGGAAGTAAGGGTGGAGATTTTGGAGGCTCTGGCCATTGTCTTTCAACCCTCCTTAGATATGGGAGTGGGAAGGGATTAATTAATAACCTTGTTGTGTGGAGTCCTTTAGGGAACAGTGACCATAACATGACAGAATTTTTCATTAGCATGGAACATGAAGTAGCCCAATCCGAAACTAAGGTCCTAAATCTAAACAAAGGAAACTATGAATATATGAGGCGTAAGTTGGCTTGGATTAGGGAACTTCATTAAAAGACATGATGGTGGATAGGCAATGGCTATTATTTAAGAAACAAATGTATGCATTGCAACAGTTATACATTTATTTCTGGTGTAAAAGCACAACAGGAAAAGCGGCCCAACCATGGCTGACAAAAGAAATTAAGGATAGTATTAGATCCAAAGAGCAATCATATACAGTTGCTAGAGAAAGTAGCAAGCCTGAGGACTGGGAATAGTTTAGAATTCAGCAAAGGAGGACAAAGAAATTGATTAAGAGGGGAAAAATAGATGGCTGAATTTTCCGCACCCGCCTGCCTTGGAGATCTTACGATCCCTCTGCAAGTCAATGGACTTCTGGCTGAAGCGCTGCCTCGCCCACAGCAGGTCCTGCCTGTGATGGGGCCGGAAAATCCCGGCCAGGGTATGAGAGTAAACTTGCAATGAGCATAAAAGCTGACTGTAAAAGCTTCTATAACTATGTAAAAAGAAAAAGGTTAGTGAAAACAATTGTAGGTCCCTTACTATCCAAAATGGGAGAATTTATAATAGAGAATAAGGAACTGGCAGAACAATTAAACAACTATTTTATTTCTGACTTCACAGAGAAAGAAACTAATAACTTCCCAGAAATGCTAGGGAACCATGGGTCTATTGAGAAGGAGGAATTGAAGGAAATTAGTATTACTTAAAAAATAGTGCTGGAGAAATTAATGGAACTGAAAGCTGATAAATCCCCAGGGCCCGATAATCTACATCCCAGGGTACTAAAGGAGGTGGTCATGAAAATACTGGATGTATTGGTTGTCATCTTCCAAAATTCTGTAGATTCTGGAACAGTCTCAGCAGATTGGAGGGTGGCAAATGTAACCCCGCTATTTAAAAAAAGGGGGAGGGAGAAAACAGGGAATTACAGACCGGTTAGCCTAACATCAGCAGTGGGGAAAATGCTAGAGTCTATTATAAAGGATGTGATAACAGGACACTTAGAAAATATCAATAGGATTAAACAAAGTCCACATGGATTTATGAAAGGGAAATCATGTTTGACAAACCGACTGGAGTTTTTTTGTGGACCTAACTAGCAAAATAGATAAGGAAGAACCAGTGGATGTGGATTTGGTGGGAATGTGAGTGGTGAAGAGGATGTAAAGAGGCTTCAAGGCAATTTAGACAAGTTGAATGAGTGGACAAATACATGGCAGATGCAGTATAACGTGGATATATGAAGTTATCCACTTCGGTAGGATTATTTAAATAGTGATAGATTGGGAAATGTTGATGTACAAAGGGACCTGCATGTCCTTGTACACCAATCACTGAAAGCAAGCATGCAGGTGCAGCAAACAGTTAAGAAGGCAAATGGTATGTTGGCCTTCATTGCGAGTGGACTTGAGTACAGAAACAAGGTTGTCTCACTGCAGCTGTACAGGACTGAGACCACACCTGGGGTATTGTGTGCAGTTTTGGTCTCCTAACCTAAGAAAGGGTATATTTGCCTTAGAGGGAGTGCAATGTAGGTTTACCAGACTGATTCTGGGATGGCAGGATTGTCGTATGAGGAGAAAATGGGCCAACAAGGCCTGTATCCACTGGAGTTCTGAACAATGAGAGGGGATCCCATTGAAACATATGAAATTCTGACAGGGATGGACAGACTGGATGCAGGGATGATGTTTCCTCTGGCTGGAGGTTCTAGAACAAGGGCTCACAGTCTCAGGATATGGGGTAGGCCACTTAGGATTGAAGTGAGGAGAAACTTCTTCACTCAGAGGGTGGTGAACCTGTGGAATTCTCTACCACAGAGGGCTGTGAGGGCCAAGTCACTAAATAAATTTAAGAAGGAAATAGATTTCTAGACTCTAAATGTGTCAAGGGTTATGGGGAGAGAGTGGGAGTATGGCATGAGATAGAGGATCAGCCATGATCATATTGAATTGCGGAGCAGGCTCGAAGGGCCGAATGACCTACTTCTGCTTCTATTTTCTATGTTTCTGTGACAGAGGACTTCAAGATTGCAAATGCTATGCCCTGCTCAAAGAAGGGAGACAAATAAACCTAGCAATTACAGGACAGTCAGCCTTATGTCAGTGATTAACTCAGAGAAAATAATCCAAGGCAATATTATTTGTCATGGGAAAACACGAATAATAAATCAGTCAGCATGGATGTGTTAAAGATGAATTGTGCTTGACTATCTTGTTTGAGTTCGTTGATGAAATAATGGAGAGGGTCGAGGATGGTAATGCAGTTAATATTTTGTATATGGTCTTTCAAAAGGCATTGATGCAATAAAAGAACAATGTAAAATAGCTCCTTTCATGACCAGAGGATGTCTCAAAGCTCTTTACAACCAATTAAGTACTTTTTCGAAGAGTTGTAATTTAGAAAATATAACAAATTTGTACACAGCAAGTTCCCACAAACAGCAGTGTCACAGTGGCCAGATAACCTGTTTTTGTGATGTTGATTGAGGACTAAATATTGGATCTTTTACATTTATCTGAGAGAACAGACAGGGTTTCAGTTTAACATCTCATCCAAAAGATGGAACCCCTGACAGTGTAATATTCCCATAATTTTGGCATTCAAATTCAGGACAGGGACTTGAACCTAGAACCTTCCAACTAACAGTCTGGCATGTTACTAACTAAGCCAAAGTTCAACTATGTAATAACCCTATTATGTAATAACCCTACATAATAGACTTATTGGAAGAATTGAAGGCCTTGGGATTAAGGGGCAGTGGCAGAGTAGATATGAAATTGGCTAAGGGACAGAAAGCAGATCTTAGTGGTGAATAGTTGCTTTTCGGACAAGAAGGAAGTACTCAGTGGTGTCCGCCAACCTTTGGATTGCTACTATTATACTATATGTTAATGACTTGGATTTGAATATCAGAATATTATTTTAAAGTTTGCAAATGACGCAGAGCTCAGAAATGAAGTGAATAGTGAGAAGGATAGTAAGAGACTTCAGAAGGACACGGACAGATGAAATGGGCAGAGACATGGCAGTTACAATTTAATGCATAAAAAATTGAAGTGATGGATTTTGGGAAGAAGAATGTTGGTAACATGAACCAAATGGCACAAATTTACATGTTGTGAAGGAACAGGGAAATCTGGGGATGTGCTAAAATCAGTAAAGATGGCAGGACAAGTTGAGAAGTTTGTTAAAAAAGCATACTGGATTCTTGGTTTTATGAACAGTGGAAGAGAGTTCAAAAGCAAAGAAGTTATACTGAATATTTAAAAATCATTACCTAGGCCTCAAATGGTGTATTGTGCTTAATTCTGGGCACCACACTTTAGGAATGATCTTGTGGCCTTAGAGGGCATGCAGAGGAGATTTACTTAAATAGTAGCAAAGATGCAGGACTTTAGTTACTTGCAGAAACTAGAGGAACTTGGATTGTTTTCATTAGAGCCGACAAGGTTAAGGGGAGATTTAATAGAGCTGTTCAAAATCTTGGAGGGTTCTGAAAGAGTAAACAAGGAGAACCTGTTCCCAGTGCCAGGTAGGTCTATAATCATGGACACAAATTTAAGGTAATTGGTCAAAGAAACAGAGGTGAGATGAGAACAAAAATGTTTGCACAGTGAATCATTATGATCTGGGATGTACTACTTGAAAGGATAGTCGAAGCAGATTCAACAGTAACTTTCAAAAGGAAATTGGATAAATACTGGAGTGGGAAAAAGTTGCAGGGGAAAGGACAGGTGAGTGGAACTGATTTGATAGTTTTTTCAAAGAGCTGACACAGGCACGATGGGCCTAATGACCTGCTTCTGTGCTGCATCGTTCCATGATGCAATTCAGGCCAATTCTTATTGTTTCTGGTACAAACCCTCTGGTCTTCAAATAGGCATCATGGAACCTTTTATGTTCACCCGACCAGTCAGATGTGGCAGAGAAGCGTGATACCCAAATTTTTTTGTCCAGCAAAACTAGTGATGGATGGCTAATCTAGTTGTGAGCCAGCTATTTGAATTTGAAGGAGCAAAAATTGTGGCCATTTCAGAGAAACAGCCAGGATAGCGACAAAAGCATCAAAGGTGAGGTAAGTGAATAACAGAGCTCATTGATAGCTCCAGAACTATTGGGCAGAATTTTACCAGCCCCCAGGAGGCAAGAATGGAGGCGGAGGCAGCTAAATCGGGGGGAGCTATGATGGATCAGCTTCCTGACTATGTCCCGCCATTGGGAAATTTTACTGAAGCGAACCAATTTATATATGCAAAGACCCTAGTAAGGGCCATTTTACTGTGCCATCAGTGCTGGGTGTGAGCTGGCGGTTAGGATACACTCACTGATTGACTGGAGTTAGCTTTATTTTCCAGACAGCATAAGTTTTCACATCTGAGAAATGTGAATGAGGTTGATTCTGCAATATTTGCTTTAACAGCAATTGATATCTCCATATTAATGACCGAGACCTTGGTGTATAGAATTTCAAAACTTGTGGATGATGTGAAACTTGGAAGCATTGTGAACTGTGAGGAAGATAGTGCAGAATTTCAAAAGGACTAAACAGGTGGATGGAATGGGCAGACAGGTGGCAGATGAAATTTAATGCAGAGAAGTATGAAGTGATTCATTTAGGTAGGAAGAACACAGAGAGACAACATAAAATAAAGGGTACAATTCTAAAGTGGGTGCAGGACCAGAAGGACCAGGGTGTATATGTAAAATTACCATTGAACATGGCAGGACAGGTTGATAGAGCGGTTGATAAAGCACATAGCATCCTAGGCTTTATGAATAGGGGATTTGCGTATAAAAGCAAGGAAGTTACGTTAAACTTGTATAGAACACTGGTTCAGCCTCAACTGGAGTATTGTGCCCAGTTCTGGGTGCCAGGCATTAGGAAAGATGTGAAGGTAATAGAGAGAGTGCAGCAAAGATTCATGAGAATTGTCCCAAGGATGAAGAACTTCAATTATATAAGTAGATTGGAGAAATTTGAAGTGTATTCCTTGGAAAAGAGGGTGAGGGGAAATTTGATATGGGTATTCAAAATAATAAGGGGTCTAAACAGGGTAGATAGGGAAAAAATGTTCCTGTTGGTGGATGGATCAAGCTCAAGAAGGTACAAATTTAAGGTATTTGGTAGAAGAAGCAATGGTGAAATGAGGGGAAATGCCTTCATGCAGTGCATGGTTAAGATCTAGAATACATTGCTTGCCAATGTGGTGAAGAAAGGGTAAATAGAGGCATCCAAGAGTGAACTGGATTGTCATCTGAAAAGGAAAAATGTGCAGGGTAATGGGGAGAAGGTGGGAGAGTAGCATTAGGTAACTTGAGCCCTCATAGAGCTGGTCCAGATATGACGGACCGAATGGCCTCCTTCTGTGCTATTAGAATTACAGCTTCAGAGAATTGTATGATTCTATGGGGGACAGTTGGGGCTGTGATCTAGTGGCAGGGAAATCTCTCCGCTGGTTGGAGTCATACCTAGCACAAAGAACGATGTTTGCGGTTGTTGGAGGTCAATCATCTCAGTCCCAGGACATCACTGCACTCAGGGTAGTGCCCTAAGTTGAACCATCTTCAGCTGCTTCACAAGTGACCTTCCTTCTATCATACAGCCAGAAGTGGGGTTGTTCACTGATGATTGTTTTTTTTCATTCATTCAAGGAATGTGGGCTTCGCTGCCTGGGCAATCATTTATTGACCATCCCTAATTGTCCTTGAGAAGGTGGTGGTGAGCTGCCTTCTTGAACCGCTGCAATCGTACAATGTTCAGTACCATTTGCAACTTCTCAGATGCTGAGGTAGTGGGTGTCACTATGCACCAAGTCCTGGACAATATTCAGGTTTGGGCTGATAGGTGGCAAGTAACATTCATGCCAAAGAAGTGCAGGCAATGGCCGTCTCCAAGAAGAGAGAATCTAATCATTGCTCCTTCACATTCAATGGCATTACCATCGCTGAATCCCCCACTATCAACATCCTGGGGGTTACCATTAACCAGAAACTGAACTTGACTAGCCATATAAATACTGTGACTACAAGAACTGGTCAGAAGCTAGGAATAGTGCGATGAGTAATCCACCTCCTGACTCCCCAAAGCCTGTCCACCATCCACAAGGTACAAGTCAGGAGTGTGATGGGATACTCTCCGCTTGCCTGGATGAGTGCAGCTCCAACAACAATCAAGAAGCTTCACACCATCCAGGGCAAAGCAGCCCCTTGATTGGCACCACATCCACAAATATTCACACCCTCCACCACCAACACACAGTGAAATAAATATTTTGTTTCTGTCTTCAGAGTAGAAGCCACAAATTACATATCAGAAATATTAGGTAACCAAAGTAGAATAAAAGTAATTCATTTCAGCAGAAAAAAATTATTAGATAAACTTTTGGGACTAAAAGCCAGCATATTGCCAGGACCTAATGGCCCAAGGTAGCTGTAGAGATGGTGAATGATCTGGTTATAATTTTCCCAAATCCCCGAGATTCTAGAATGGTTCCAGTGGATTGAAATTTATCAAATGTAACAATGCTATCCCAGAAAGAAGGGGAAGAATAAAAAGAGGGAACTACAGGCCAGTTAGCCTGACACAGTTGTTGAGAAAATGCTGGTATCTATTATTAAGAGAATCTTAACAATGCACTGAGAAAATCATCGTGTGATCAGACAGAGTCAACATAGTTTTATGAAAGGGAAATCATGTTTGACTAATTTATTAGAGTTTTTGGAGGATGTTATTAATGGTTTGATAAAGGGGAGCCAGTAGATGTAATACATTTGGACTTCCAAAGAGGCATTTGAAAAAGTCCTACACAAAAATGAAATATGCAAGACAAGGCCCCTGGAGTTGGGGCAATATATTAGCTTGGACAGAGGATTAGTTAATGGCAGCAAAGCAAGCAGAGAATATAGATAAATGAGGCTATTTCACATTGCAGGTTATAACTAGTGGAGTGCTGCATGGAACAGTGCTGGGGCTTCAGATGATTATAATATTAATGACTTAGACAAAGAGAGCAAGGGTAAGGCATTCCAGTTTGCTGATGATACAAAGCTACATGTTAATGTAAGCTGTGAGGAGGAGACAAAGAGGCCACAAAGAAACAAACGAGTGAAGCAAGTGGGCAACAAAATGGCAGATCAAGCATAATGTGGGGAAGTGTGAGGTTATTCACTTGGGTAGCAAGAATAACAAAACATAATATATCTTAAAAGGCATGAAACTTCTAAACAAAAATAAAAAATGCTGGAAAAGCTCAGCAGGTCTGACAGCATCCGTGGAGAGAAAGACAGAGTTAATGTTTTTAGTCCACATGACTCTTCTTCATGAAGTGAAGCTTCATGAAAATTCTAAATGTTGATGTTCAGAGAGACTTGGGTTAACTTGTACGAGGAATGCAGAAAGTTATCATGCAGATACAGCAAGCAATTAGGAAGACAAGTGGAATACTAACCTTTATTACAAGGGGATTGCAGTACAAGAATAAAGAAATCTTGCTAAAATTGTACAGAGCTTTGATGAGATAGTACAGTGAAGATTCACTAGATTGATCCCTAGGGTGAGAGGGTTGTCCTCTGAGAAGAAGCTGAGTAAAAATGGCCTATATTCTCTGTAGTTAAGAAGAATGAGAGGTGATCTCATTGAAACATACAAGATGCTGAGGGGCTTGTCAGGGTAGAGGTTGTTTCCTCTGGCTGGGGAATCTAGGACACAAGGGAATCTAAGGATAAAGTGGTCAATTATTTAGGACTGAGGTGAGGAGAACTTTCTTCAATCAGATGTTGTGAATCTTTGGAATTATCTACCCTGGAGGGTTGTGGGTGCACCATCATTGATTATATTCAAGGCCGGGATAGACAGACAGACTTTTGATGTCCTAGGGAATCAAGAGACATGGGGAGCGGGCGGGAAAGTAGAGTTGAGACAGAAGATTAACATAATCATATTGTATGGAGGGCAGCATCAAGGGGCCATATGGTCTACTGCAGTTCCTAATTCTTATGTTCAACCTAGCTCTCACTTGACTTAGGATACACCAGTGTTGTTGTGTGAAGTCAGTTCCTGGATGGAGTTGTTCAAAGTAACCAAGTTCTCTAAGATCGTTGTCATTTTCCATCGTTTTACCACTCTGTAGATACTTAGTGTTTTGGGGTAAGAGATTTTCAGAGACAACCTTCTTACTGGACTTCAATCTTTTGGATGATGAAGTATATCCATGTAGTGGGTTTCTGGGATCATACAGCCGTGTTTGGGTCTAGTCATATACATTCACGTTAAGATCCTGTCAATCTCTCACTGCAACTAGCTATGGGAAGGACTGAAGGTAGAATTTTGAACAGTTGAGTTTGTCATTTCCTCAGTCTGTTAGTTTTCCTATGTCAACTTTTGCAACAGTGCATTTGACCATCAATCATCTTTTGATTTCATCAATTTTTGAATGGGGACATTATCACAAACAAAGAAAATCCACCCAAGAGCACACAACCCCACTTCCATGGTCAAATTGGGCAGAAAATTACAAATATTGATCATGCTCACAATTGAACAAGATCCAAACACTAGATTCCCATTCCTCCAGCAAAAAAGTGGCAGAGTGAAACTCCTATGTGTTCTCTCATTTTAATTAAGTAATAAATAATTTAAAATCATGAAAACTACACATGGAAGATGTATTGCAAAGGCAATGAAGTAAAAATGCATCTTTCCAGTTGGAGCAATGGTGAATTACTAACCTGCTGATTATGAAGAACATAAATAGTATGTTAACCTGACATAGACCGCAATATAATCACAGGAAGTAAAAATCACATAGAATATATCCATATTACCATTACATCAAAGACATTTTATTTGAACATAGATCACTTGAGGCTCAGCTCAGACTCTGGTTTGGTTATTAAGGTCAGATATATGTTAGTGAATATTCTTGAAATTGGTTCTTCTTTAGAACAGGTCTAAACTTTGTGGAGTCGCTTGGATAGGTGGGATGCCCTTTTGGAGAGGCAAGTGCCCTTGGTCCTAGGACATCTTTAGGGGAGGTCAGGTGCCCTTTGGGAGTGGTAAGGTACCTGTTGGGATTGTTAAAATTAGGCATGAATGTGTATAAAAAATGCATAAATTGCCATAAATGGCTATAAACAGCTCAAAAACAGTATTACCTGGAAAAACTCAGCAGGTCTGGCAGCATCGGCGGAGAAGAAAAGAGTTGACGTTTCGAGTCCTCATGACCCTTCGACAGAACTTGAGTGAGTCCAGGAAAGGGGTGAAATATAAGCTGGTTTAAAGTGTGTGTGTGGTAGGGGGGGGGGGGTGGGTTTGGATGGGGGGAGAGAGAGAGAAGTGGAGGGGGTTGGTGTGGTTGTAGGGACAAACAAGCAGTAATAGAAGCAGATCATCAAAAGATGTCACAAACAACAGAACAAAAGAACACATAGGTGTTAAAGTTGGTGATATTATCTAAACGAATGTGCTAATTAAGAATGGATGGTAGGGCACTCAAGGTATAGCTCTAGTGGGGGTGGGGGGAGCATAAAAGATTTAAAAATATTTAAAAATAATGGAAATAGGTGGGAAAAGAAAAATCTATATAATTTATTGGAAAAAACAAAAGGAAGGGGGAAACAGAAAGGGGGTGGGGATGGAGGAGGGAGCTCAAGACCTAAATTATTGAATTCAATATTCAGTCCGGAAGGCTGTAAAGTGCCTAGTCGGAAGATGAGGTGTTGTTCCTCCAGTTTGCGTTGGGCTTCACTGGAACAATGCAGCAAGCCAAGGACAGACATGTGGGCAAGAGAGCAGGGTGGAGTGTTAAAATGGCAAGCGACAGGGAGGTTTGGGTCATTCTTGCGGACAGACCGCAGGTGTTGTGCAAAGCGGTCGCCCTGTTTACGTTTGGTCTCTCCGATGTAGAGGAGACCACATTGGGAGCAACGAATGCAGTAGACTAAGTTGGGGGAAGTGCAAGTGAAATGCTGCTTCACTTGAAAGGAGCGTTTGGGCCCTTGGACCGTGAGGAGAGAGGAAGTGAAGGAGCAGGTGTTGCATCTTTTGCGTGGGTATGGGGTGGTGCCATACGACGGGGTTGAGGAGTAGGGGGTGATGGAGGAGTGGACCAGGGTGTCCCGGAGGGAACGATCCCTAAGGAATGCTGATGGGGGGGGTGAAGGGAAGATGTGTTTGGTGGTGGCATCATGCTGGAGTTGGCGGAAATGGCGGAGGATGATCCTTTGAATGCGGAGGCTGGTGGGGTGATAAGTGAGGACAAGGGGGACCCTATCATGTTTCTGGGAGGGAGGAGAAGGCGTGAGGGCGGATGCGCAGAAGATGGGCCGGACACGGTTGAGGGCCCTGTCAACGACCGTGGGTAGAAAACCTCGGTTAAGGAAGAAGGAGGACACGTCAGAGGAACTGTTTTTGAAGGTAGCATCATCGGAACAGATGCGACGGAGGCGAAGGAACTGAGAGAATGGGATGGAGTCCTTACAGGAAGCAGTGTGTGAGGAGCTGTAGTCGAGGTAGCTGTGGGAGTCGGTGTGTTTGTAATGGATATTGGTGGACAGTCTATCACCAGAGATTGAGACAGAGAGGTCAAGGAAGGGAAGGGAAGTGTCAGAGATGGACCACGTGAAGATGATGGAGGGGTGGAGATTGGAAGCAAAATTAATAAATTTTTCCAAGTCCCGACAAGAGCATGAAACAGCACCGAAGTAATCATCGATGTACCAGAGAAAGAGTTGTGGAAGGGGGCCGGAGTAGGACTGGAACAAGGAATGTTCCACATACCCCATAACGAGACAGGCATAGCTGGGGCCCATGCGGGTACCCATAGCCACACCTTTTATTTGGAGGAAGTGAGAGGAGCCGAAGGAGAAATTGTTCAGTGTGAGAACAAGTTCAGCCAGACAGAGGAGAGTAGTGGTGGATGGGGATTGTTCGGGCCTCTGTTTGAGGAAGAAGCTAAGGGCCCTCAGACCATCCTGGTGGGGGATGGAGGTGTAGAAGGATTGGACGTCCATGGTGAAGAGGAAGTGGTTGGGGCCAGGGAACTGGAAATTGTTGATGTGACGTAAGGTGTCAGAGGAATCACGGATGTAGGTGGGAAGGGACTGGACAAGGGGAGAGAGAAGGGAGTCAAGATAACGAGAAATGAGTTCTGTGGGGCAGGAGCAAGCTGACACGATCGGTCTACCAGGGCAGTTCTGTTTGTGGATTTTGGATAGGAGATAGAAGCGGGCCGTCCGAGGTTGGGTGACTATCAGGTTGGAAGCTGTGGGAGGAAGATCCCCAGAGGAGATGAGGTCAGTGACAGTCCTGGAAACAATAGCTTGATGTTCAGTGGGGGGGTCATGGTCCAGGGAGAGGTAGGAGGAAGTGCCTGCGAGTTGACGCTCAGCCTCCGCGAGGTCGAGGTCAGTGCGCCAGACAACAACAGCACCACCCTTGTCAGCGGGTTTGATGACAACGTCAGGGTTGGACCTGAGAGAATGGAGTGCAGTAAGTTCAGAGAGATAGAGATTAGAATGGGTGAGAGGAGCAAAGCCTGGTGGGGGGCGGTGGTGGTGGATAGGGGGTATATGTTGGAATTGAGGGTGTGAGGGGCCATGAGAGGTGGGTAGAGATAGGTTGGCATGGAGAGCATAGGGGTGGGTAAAGAGGCATGAGGTGGCATGGATGGAGCATAGGGTTTAATGGATGAGGGAGTTTGAGGGGTGAGGGCTGGAGGACTGTGTGATGTTTTTCTTTTTAATCCTTTAATGGGAGTGAATTTTCTCCCTGTTGGTGGGCACGGGCGAGAGCAGACCTGATCGGCGCCCCCGATCGGGTCTGCACTGCCATTTTATGTGGGCAGGCCAATTAAGGCTCACCCAGCGTGACGCATGCCTGTGTGCTTCCTTTGTGGCCGGGGGAGGGGTGGTCCCTGAATCAGGAGTGCGCTCTTTGGCGCATGCATGCAAAAGAGCATAAAAATCTCCCTGAGGCAGAGAGGTGATAAGCTTTAAGTTTTAAAAATTTTAATAAAGAAAAAATAAATTTAAGACCTGTCCCCTCATGTGATAGTGTTACATGAGCTGGGACATGTCAATGAACATTAATGAAAAAATTTATTTTATTTATACATCCTTCATAAAGACTCATCCTGCCCGTGGATGAGGTTCCATGGAAAATGTGAAGGCCGCCAGGGCTCTTCGCCTGCCTGCCAACCTTAAGGTTAGACGGGCAGCTTTTTCAATAGCCTTAATTAGTTAATTAATGGCCTTAACAGGCCTTTGACAGTTCGGCAGGTGCGCAGCCGACTTGGCTGAACTGAAAATCTAAATGATGCGCGGTGACGTCGGGACACTCGCCTGATGTCACCCTGCGTCATCTTACGCCTCAGTGAGTCGGTCCCGCCCCTGCTCGCCAAGCCGGAAATTCCCCCCATGGTGCCAGTGCACTGAGGCAGGCCTTCTGCCCAGCCCACCTCTACACCCAGCAGCCTCAGCACTCATTCTGGGGTCACCCACCACGACTCCCGTTTGTACCTGCACTCCCTCCGGACCGAAAATACAACCTGCTGGGATATTTTCTCCCGGTCTTGTTTGTGGAGTCAAGAATTGTCCTGACTCTGCACTCCTGACTTGGGAGAGAAGATTCAGGCCTTTGCTCCAGTCTGAAAAACAACCACTCACCACTACTTTTTACTTTCTGCCTGAGCCAATTTTGTACCCACAAATCCATTGCCCCTATAATACCATTAGGTTTGATTTGCTAACAAGCTATTTATGTGGTACTTTGTCAAACACCTTTTGAAAGTCTAAATGTGCAACAACAACCACACTGCTCTCATTAACCCTCTCTGTTACTTCAACAAAGAACTCTGTCAGACATGATTTGCCTTTAACAAATGAGGGCTGGCTTTTGTTTATTAACCCATATTTTTCCAAGTGACAATTAATTTTGCCCTTGGCCATTTTCTCTAAAAGTTTCCTCACCATTGCCATCAGGCTGACCAGCCTGTAATTGCTGGCCCAAGTGGAGTTTTTGTCTTTTGTGTGAACTGTGTAATTGCTTTTTCTTCATTGAATCAAGAGTTTCCTTGAATGCCTCTCACTGCTTGTCTGTAGATGTACCTATTAACCGCTCAGCCTAGTTAATTGTGATTAAATTATTTTTCACCTGTTGTTACCCTAGTCTGTAATGCTTGCTCCTCCCTTTCAAACATATATAAAATTCAGTTATGTCACCATTCACAAGATATTATCTTACAGCCAGTTTGTTAATGAATTCTGGTTTCTTACTCATTACTAAATCTACTATAGCCTTACCCCTTGATGGTTCCATAACACATTGGTCCAGAAAATGGTTCTGAATAAATACTAGGAATCCAATGCACATAATGAAAGCTAACATTTCAGTGTAACACTGAGAGAATGCCACACTATCAGAGGTGTATCTTTCAGATGAAATGAGGCCATGCCCTTCCTCTCAGGTGATTGTGAAAGATCCTTTAACACTAGCTGAAGGAGGGGAACCCAACTGGTGTCCTAGTCAACATTTATATTTCAACCAATACCTAAAAGATAGGTTATCTGGTCATTTATTGTACTGCTGTTTATGGGACCTTGTTATGCTTAAATAGACTGCAGTATTTTTTATATTATAATAGTGACTACACGTCTAAAGTTCGTTGGTTGTTGAAATACAACATTTTAGGAGGAAGGAGGGCTGAGGAAAGTGTGAAGTTACACAGTTTTGAGGTGCAACTAATGATTGGACTCGAGTAAGAAAATGTATGAACGGTCTTGAATCCTATACAGTGGGGCTGCAGAGTGGAGAGAGAACGTGTAAAGGAGGATATAGGGTATTTATGTTAGGAGAAAGAAGAGATTTTTACAAGGTCAAGGTATAACATGGTAGCTGATAGGGAGATAGGACTCTGATGAGAAATTGTGCTAGCATTCTACTTCACAGTGCTACAAACTGTTTTATATGGATCACCCATTAAAACATTGCCTACATATGAGCTCCGCTTGGTTCAGTGTGTGTGAACGGTGAAGAGTATCCAGATGGGTCACCCCTTGCTTGTGAGCAACAGGTTCCACTGGCATTTTGCAACTGGAGCAGAGGACAGTACTTGGAGAATCACATTTCTTTAGAGTTTATTCCCTAGGGTTGAGATTTTGGGAAACGCTTCACATTTTCCTTAACTCTCTTGGAGTTAGTGGATATACCCAGTTCACTTTGACTGCTTGCATTGTTACAGACCACTGTTAGCTCCTGGGTGGCAGGGTCCTAGGCTTCAGCCTTTATTCCTATGAGTCTAATTGGATGATGGCAGATGAATTTGATGTGATCCCTGAAGTATCAAAGATAAATCTTACGTTACTGTTTAAAGAGAGAGAGTCAAGACTTGGATGATCCCATCCAAATGTATAGGATTTGGATTTTTTTTATGCATTCATAGGATGTGGGTGTCACTGGCTAGACTATCATTTATTGCCCATTCCTAATTGCCCTTGAGGAGGTAGTGCTGAGCTGCCTTCTTGAACCTCTGCAGTCCATGTTGTGTAGGACAGAGTTCCAAGATTTTGACCCAGTGACAATGAAGGAATGGCAATATATTTCCAAATCAATATGATGTGTGGCTTGGAGAGGAACTTCGAGGTAGTGGTGCTCCCATCCAGATTATGTGTGCCAGGCAGACCATATTCACAAGGGAAACTTGGTCACAGTATCATAATGATTTTGCAATTTGTATTTATTATGAGAAGATGTGTACATTGAATTCAGAAGTAGTAAGTCCACCAAGAACTTTAAAGATTTTAAAAATTAAATTAAAATATTTATTAACACAATAAATGATTTCAAGCACATACATAAAACTACACTTACTTAATGCTATTACAACTCTAAAAACTTATAATTAACCCAACTCCCAGTTACACACCACCTTTAAGGCAACAGTCCAAAATAGATTCTAGATTTAAAAGAAAACCAGTAAGTTAACACAGTACCCACTTGGCAGTGGAATTCCAAATGGCTTTCACCAACTTCAGTTACTGGACACAGCTGACTTATGCACAAATGGCTGGAGGCTTCTTGAAGGCTGTTTCACACACTCCTGTTAGATCTTACATAGCCTTTCATTCTCCTTTATATATACATTTTTCTCTCTTTAATATGTAAGTTCCATTGTTCCATATGTCTTTGGAACGGTACCTTTCCCATATTATAAAAACTTTCATGTTGCCAATATTGTCAGTAACCTTTGGGAAAAAAATAAACACACTCCTTAGCCTTGCTTATCTGGCTAGTTGTAAACAAACTAACATCCCTTTGAAATCCAAACAATTCCTTCCCTTATATAAAAATGCAAATTCCCTTCACACCTTACATGTTAAGCCAGTATCCATGTCTACTCATTAGCATTTCAAACATTTTTACACCTAGCTTCTTTTGATAATTCCAAGCTTACAGTCTGACTCCAAATGTAATTAAATCACACAGGCAGAACCAACAACACTCAGCCCCATAAACCTACTTTACAACAAACCAGAAAAATATTATGAAAATTATTATACTTTTGTAACACAAATTAAGAAGAAAAATCCTGTTCCTATATTACATTTCTTGAAGTAGATACGAGTTGAATGTACCTTTTCTTTTAAATCCAGCTTTTTTGTTGCAAAGTATAAGGGGAAATACAATGAGTCTATGACCCCAGTTGAGCTTGAAGTGGGTATGGTTCAGGCATTCAGGGCTGTGGTGTTATAGTTCTATTGCTGATTAATGCTCCTTTTGAGTGTATTGCTCAATCTTCAATGCTAGGAATTTACCTGACAGTTTCCATGAAAATTAAATCTGTTGGGACTTTCAAGTATGGGATATATGAATAATTTTTAGGAACATTCTTTTCTATTTAAATAAATCAAGGTAGCTTGCTTTTCAAACATTTTTCTTTCTGATGCTCTTACTCTATTGTATTAACTCTAAACAGCCAAGCATCTTACATCTTACATTGGATGTGTAGATGGGGTAAAGCACTTCCTATGAGATACCTAGTCTACTAAGCACAATTTTAGAGAAATCTTCATTCCATTATAATTTCAAGTTCAGAGTTAGAATGTTGGTAGGAAGTACATGGAGATACAATATGAAATAAAGGGCATAATTCTAAAGGGGGTGCAGGAGCAGAGGAACCTGGCGTGTATATGCATAAGTCATTGAAGGGGGCTGGACAGATTGAGAGGGTGGTTAATGAAGCTTACAGTATGCTTGGCTTCATTATTAGGGGCTCAGAGTACAAGAGCAAGGAGGTTATGTTGAACTTGTACAGGATGCTAGTTTGGTCTCAGCTGGAATATTGCATCCAGTTCTGGATGCCACCCTTTAGTAAGGATGAGAAGGCATTGGAGAGAATGCAGAAAAGATTCATGAGAATGCTTCCAGGGATGAGGAACTCCAGTTATGAAGATAGACTGGAGAAGTTGGGACTGTTTTCCTTGGAGATAAGAGGAGATTTGATATAGGTATTCAAAATCACAAGGCATCTAGACAGAATAGGCAGGGAGAAACTGTTCCCACTCATGAAAGGATTGAGAATAAGAGGGTACAGATTTAAAGTAATTGGTAAAAGAAAATCTTTTTCACACAGTGAGTTATTAAGGTCTAGAATGCACTGCCTGAGAGTGTGATGGAGGCAGGTTCAACTGAAGCATTCAAAAGGCAATTAGACTGTTATCTGAAAAGGAAGAATGTACAGGGTTATGGGGAGAAGGCGGAGCAATGGCACTAGGTGAATTGCTCATTTGGAGAGTTGGTGCAGACTTGATGGGCCAAATGCATTGTAACAATTCTGTGATTCTTGATTCTATGTTTCCTAGAATTGTTGTACAGTCAATTATTTATTGTAAACAGCCACTAGGCAGTACAGAACTTGAATATTGTTGAAAAGAGAGACGTGTTTCCAAAGCTTTTTGTCTTGCACTTATCAGGACAAACACAAGAATGCCAAATTTCAAACAATTACAACAATTTATACAATGGGAGAAAAGCATGCTGATTTATTGGCAAGTCAACAGATTGGCTGAGACACTTCCATGGAGAAAGCAATAGGAGACTATAGGCTCCCCAAGCTCCTGGGTAATTCAAAAGCCAGCCTGCATTTGCAAAATCCAAAACAAAATATCTACTGTTAGATGTGATTCTACGATCAGGCAGCACTTGCTGAACAATTCTGAGTGCGCTAATAGCTGGTAAATGCTGAGCTGTTCAAATCCCGGAGGGAAACTTGAAACAATTGTCACAACTAATTTTCAATTTGTATGTTTTGAGATGCGGACTTTGAATTCAGCAATAACACTACCAAGTCTTAAGAGGTTTTATACAACTAACTTAAACATTTATTAATAAATTGTAATTGTAAGCACATGTATATGTCCGAAAATTACTGCTACAATAACTTTTAAATCCCTAATTAATCTGGTTCCCAGTTACACCTTCGTTAAGGCAACTGTAAAACACACAGATTTTAAAAGACTCAGGCAATGTAAAATATACCCTGAACAGGCTAATTTGAAGCGAGTTCTCATAACTTCAGTCCCTGGAGGCAACAGTTTGGTACATACAGGCTAAAGACGTTTCATACTTGTTGAACCTTAAACTGCCTACCCTTACAAATATTTTCCCCTTTGAGTGCAAATATCCATGTTTCACTATGTCTTTGGACTTTACCTTCCTGATGATAAAAAACCTCTCAAAGCACCAAGTTTTACCAGTAATCTTTGGGGGAAAAAAACACACTGTTTCTAAACTTCACCTAGCTAGGTGACACATTTCACCAGTCCTTTGAAAACAATCTAAGTCTGGTTCATTTAAAACTGTAAATGTCCTTTTATACCTTACATTCTAAACTTCCCCCCTGTTTACAATGGGCAGAATTTTTTTCTTCATCGGGCATGCCCGACCCGAACAAGAGTAAAATAGTGCGCAATGACTTTCGGTAAGCTTCCCGATGTCATTGTGCACTCTCGTGATATTTCGTTCGATGGGCTACTTCTCGTGAGAAGTAGCAGCACGCCCGCGAACAATTAAAAGGCCTATTAAGGACCTTAATTAACTGAATTGAATTTTTCGCTGCCCATTCGCTGGCGGGTGAGCGAATAGGCCAAGCGGCCTTTGCATTTTTTGCAAAACCTCATCCATGGGCAGGATGAAGTTTCGATCAGTGATTAAAAAACAAAACTTTTAAAACTCATTTTTAACAGAGTCACATGAGGAGACTTATTTTTAAGTTCTTTATTTGTAATGTTAAAAATTTTCAGCTCCCTGAGGCAGCTCTCTTTCTTCAGGGAGCTTTCAGTGTGCGCTCCCCGACGCATGCGCAGACTTCAGTGCTCACGGTCCTCCCACCCGCACCCCAGCAGTGCTGAGGCTCCCAGCACGCGTTTCACGCTGACCAGCCGTTAATTGGCTGGCCAACGTGAAACTGCAATCGGTTTTGTGGCCGCTCCTGGGCCTGCCTACTGCACCCGCTGACAAGGTAAAAATCCTGCACCATGTTTACATCAAAGCCTTCAGACCAGCTGCTGTTAATCCAATTAAGTCACACACACACACACACACACACACACAAACACACACACACACACACATACAAACACAGATACCACTATTTTACAATAAATTCCAATAACATTATGAGAATTATTATATCTTCCCAACAGAGTAGAGAATTTGTGAAATTATTTTAGGAAATGGACGACTGCCACAGCGATGATGGTAAAATCATGCAGTCATGAATGTCGCAGGTACATGAATGTGCAGGATAGCTGTTTAAGAAATATGGATGTGGGTGCGTGGAGAATTAAATGCCAAGATCACTATAGATCTCAAAGGGATATTCTGAACTGCTGGCTGCTATCCAAGTAGACAAGTAAATGAAAAACTGGTACAAATATATGAAAATAAAGTGATAGAATAAGCTAGGCCATTTCTCTATTGGTATAAATTGGGGCCATTACTATACTACCTAGATCAACCACCACCTTCCACAAGGTAAGTTCCTGGAGTAGAGGTAACAGAGATGAGCAGAAGAGAAATAGTTTTCAGTTCGTACTCCTGTCGGTCCTGGTGAAGTTGAGAAAATCATGGGGCGGGAAGTGGCCGAAGGGCCCACAGCCTCATTTTCCTACTATTGCCGATGTCACCTTACCAGAGAGTGGAGTAAAATTCAATCCATAAATTTTGAGCATGTTGCCATAGTCTTTTACATGTCTTTAGGCCTGACCAGGAAACAGTAAAAGTATAACAACATTTAGATGATCAGAAGTATGTTCAATTTTGACTGAGAAGCAACAGTTAGAAAATGTCACGGTTATTATGTGCAATAAACATAATCAGTGAAAATTGTGTGTGGCAGTAACAGCAAGAAGTATCCACCATTCTGAGAAGATACTCAACTGGAGCAGGACTGATTTTAATGAACTGTAAAGGGACCTGGCCCAGGTGGATTGGAAACAAAAGTTTGCCAATAAAACAGTAAATGAACAATGGGAGGCCTTCAAACAGGCTCTGGTTCATGTACAGACTAGACACATTCGTATGAAGGGGAAAGGAAAGCCATCCGAAGCCAGAACTTCTTGGATGGTTAAAGATATAGAAATTAAAAATTTAAAATGAAACAGAAAATGAGGTTTATGATAAATGTCAGGTGCATAATAAAATAGAGAATCAAGAAGATTACAGATTTGTGGGTAGCATAAAAGGGAAAGAAACTTTACATAACGCCTTTCATGACCACAGAATGTCCCAGTGTTTTGCAGCCAATGAAGTATTTTTGAAGTATAGTCACTGTTGTAATGTAGGAAATGCAGCAGCCACTTTGTGCACAGCAAGCTCCCACAAACAGCAGTGCGATAATGACCAGCTTAGCTGTTTTGTGACATTGATTGAAGGATAAATATTGGCTAAGGCACTGGGATAACATCCCCGCTCTTCTTCAAAATAGCATCTTCTGCTGTTGGGGTCACTACGAGGTAAAAGGAAGTTTGTTTCCGTCTTTGTTTTTTTTTGTGAAATTTGAGGATCAACTAGAGCCAGGACACGTGCTGTACCTTGAATTGGCATCCATGGCCACTTTTGTCCTCTTTATCCTCTTGGTCCTTTCATGAGCTGGCTACATATAAACAGTAAAAAAGTAGTCAAGGGAAAGATGGGTTTGATTGGGAACCAAAAAGGACATCACCTTGTGGAAGCGAAGGCATGGCTGAAGTACTAAATGAATACTTTGCAACTTGTATTCACAAAATAAGAAGATGTTGATACTGCCAATAAAAGAAGCAGGGTAGAGGGGGTGGGCGCTGGGAGAAAAATAAGCAGTAGAGGTGCTTAAAAGATTAGCAGCACTCAAAGTAAGAAAAGCACTGGTCCAGATGGAATGCATCTTAGGTTTTTCAGGGAAGCAAGGGTAAAAATAGGCTGGAGCCACAATCCCTCCCTGAATATGGAAGTGGTGCCAGCGGATTGAAGGGTTGCAAATATTACACCCTATAAAAGATAGGAGGATACAGATAAACTCACTGGCTATAGACCAGTCCACTTAACGTCAGTGGTAGGAAAATTTTCAAGGACAATAGAATGGGACAAAATTAATTACCACCTGGAAAGTCATGAGTTGATAAATGACAGACAACAGGGATCTTTTAAAGGCAAATTGTGCCTGACAAACATGATTAAGTTCTTTGATGGAGTAATGTAGGAGTCTGATGACCGTAGTACAGTTGATGCTGTGTATCTGGTCTTTCAAACACTTTGATGAAATACCACAGAATAAATATGTGAGAAAATTGAAGTCCATGGGATTAAAGGGACAGTGGCAGCATGAGTACAAAACTGTTTAAGGGTCAGAAAGTAGAGAGTAGCGGAGAAAAGATGCTTTTCAGACTAGAGGGAAATATACACTGGTACACGGGACAGTGTTGGGACCACTGCTCTTTTTCATATATGTTAACTTGTATATATTGCCTGAACTTGAGCAGACAGGGCATAATCTCAGAAAGTTTGCAGATGACACAAAGCTGCAAATTGTAGTAAACAGTGAGGAGGAAAGCAGCAGGACATAGACAGACTAAGAAATAAGTAGACACATGACAGATGCAATTTAATACAGAGAAGTATGAAATGATGTATTTTGGTGTGAAGAATGATGGCTGGCAATGTAAACTGAATGTACAATTTTAAAGGAGGTGCAGAAACAGAGACCTGGGAGTGTATCTACATAAGTCTTTGAAACTGGCAGGACAAGTTGAGAGGTCTTTTAAAAAGCTTATGGAATCCTTGGGCCTATCAATAGAAGCATAGAGTACAAAAGTAAGAAAGTTATGCTAGAAACCCTTATGAATCACTGAAGTCCTCAGCTAGAGTACTGTGTTCAATTCTGGGCCTCACACTTTAGGAAGGATGTCAAGGCCTTGGAGATGGTGAAGAGGAGATTTATTAGAAATACCCCAGGGATGAGGAACTACAGTTATGTAGAGAAATTAGAGAAGCTGGGATTGTCCTCTGTAGAGCAGAGAAGGCTAGGAGGAGATTTAATATAGGTGTTCAAAATGTTGAGAGGTTTTGATAGAGTATATTGGGAAAAATTGTTTCCACTTGCAGGAGGGTGGCTTACCAAAAGACACAAATTTAAGATAATTATTGAAAAAAACAGAGGGGAGGTCTGGAGAATTTTTTTTTTTAATTGTTGTGATTCGGAATGCACTACCTCAAAGGCTGGTGGAAGCAGATTCAATAGAATTTTCAAAAGAAATTGGATAAATACTTGAAGGGGAGAAATTTGCAGGGCTATGGGGAAAGAGCAGCTGGGTGGGTCTAATTGGATAACTCTTTCAAAGGGACAACAGAGGTGTAATGCCCTTCTTTTAGGCTGTATGACTTGGTAAGTATGAACATGTGCAGTTGAAAGCTATCTCTAGCATAATCTGTCCGTTGAAGAAAGCAACAGTCAGCTAAATATACTGACTCTGTATTTCCGGCCACTTTGATGGACATGTTTACATCAAGGACGCAAGTTAAAAAGACTAGCAGTGAGGAGCCAGAGACGGAACACTATTATTTTGTAAAAGGATGTGGTTGGCTGAGTCTGAAAAACCCATTGTTTGGCTTTCTTGAACAGCTTTGAAGGTATATGTTCCCCAATCATATAACCTCTAGATATGTGTTTTATTCATGTAATGCCAATTACTATATATTTATATTGTATTTACTCAAAATGAATATTTGTCAAGGTTCTAAGTACAATTTAGTGATTCAGATTTAGTGACAGTGATTCAGAGCTTATTTAATTGAGGGATTTCTGTGATATAAACAGTAGGAAAGAAGCTCGATCTGATTCCAACACATTACAGTTTTGGAACTTCACCATTTGCTTTAGTAAGTCTGTTCTATAGGGCTTACCACAAATGCTCAGTCACCACCTTGAAGATGGCTGAAAGTCAAACTGGCTCTATTGAAATAATAACAAAGTTCCGACAGACAAGGAGCCAGGAGCTAGCAGTACAGTGGCTTCCTGCAGCATTACATAAACAGCCATCAGCAAATTCACATATGGCTTTATACATTTAAGGCTAATTAATCCTGTTTCTTTTAAGTAAAAACATAAACACTAACAGGTTATAGCCCGACAAAAAAACAATAAAATTATGACATTCTCAAATATGGCTTATGTAGAAAGAAGTAAGGTTAGAATCTCTCTGAACAAAGCTTCCCTTCTTAGAATATGTCCCAAAAATTACCCTTCAGTTTTAGCCCTTTATTCATATAGTCTTATGAAAATCATTCAGATTACATTCAGTTTGGCTCTTTCATACCTTTTGACCAAAATGATGATCTGTAATTTCTGAGCCTTAAGCTTTGGAGGCTTGGAATTTCCTTAGGAATCCTCCAGGAGGAAATCACTGGACCTCCTCCCCCAAAGACATATTAGGTGATTAAAATTGGTTGTTGATGTGGTTTCTGCAGGGTTTCCACCAAAGTTGGAGCGGGAGATCAGGAAAACTGTGTGTAAATTCAGAACTGTAATTCTTGTAGTTTTTGTTATTGTGGTTCAACAAGTTCAGAGGCCATCTGAAATAAACAACCATCCCAAATGATTACACAATCCACCTTGATATGCTTCTTGTGGACAGTGCACTATTGATTCTGATAATAGGAATATATTTCTGGTTTAATGCACATATCTAGTTAGCTGCTGAGCCAAACTTTTCTGAGGTAACTAATCTCAGCTGGAGCAAAAGTAAGGGTGCTACAATTTGTCTCAGAACCGCTGGTTTAGGGAAGGAAAACTGGGCAATGCTCTAGCACTGCAGCAATATCCAATGATTCCTACTGGAATTCATGTATGTGGTCAGGCTTGGTCTAGGCTATGATGACTCAGCAGGGAATAGTCTGTTGGCACTCATCACCAAGGTTTACAATGGAATGATGATTTGATGAGATACAGGAGGATGTTTCGAGGAGCTGCCTTCCGTTAAAGGAGGAAAAGAAAGACAGCCTGGTGTGGAAGAAGAAATTTCAAGTGAGCACTATGTTCGCAATGTTTGTAGACCACCAGTTATCAACCTGGTGGGTCATAAAGCATGTACAGACAGGATGTGGAAAAACCAGAATCAATGGTCCAGAAATAAATGTAATTTGAATAATACTGATGCTGCGGCAATTCTTGCCATTTTGGGCAAGTCCAGGTAGAGCCCCTCCTCTCAGCAGACACCCACATACACTTTGTAATCATTTTAATTTAGGCTCCACCACATATTTCCTCCCTTTTTGATGTTTAGCTGACCCACTCTTTCTTCTTCAGTGGTTCCCATTCGCAGTGAACTGTTTTGATGACTCAAATTTTCTCTTCCTGTTCCTGTGCTTCTTCAGGGGGTTTTCATTGACTTCTTCCCCACTCCTGGCATCTCCAAGCAGCAGAAAAGAGAAGGGAACGAGGAAAGGGAGATGGTTGACACTGTTTTTAATTCAGGAAGTCAAGTGCAGAGTTGGAAGTGAGTTTAACTCCAGGAACGTTTAGAGAGGGCAATGTTTGTGGGACAGATGGGGTTCCACCAGAACTATTTGGCATGAGGTCACAGCCGTTTTAACTCTTTTTTTATTCATTCTTGGGAAGTGAGCATCCCTGGCAGTGCCTGCATTTGTTGCCTATCCTTAATTGCCCTTGAGAAGCTAATGGTGAACTATCTTCTTGAACTGCTGCAGTCCATGTGGTGTAGGTGTAGTCACAGTGCTTTTAGAAAGGAAGTTCCAGGCTTTTAATTCAGCAATAGTGAAGGAACGGTGACATAGTTCAAAGTCAGGATGGTGTCTGACATGGAGGGGAAATTGCAAGTAGTGGTATCCCTATGTGACTCCTGCCCTTGTCCTTCTAGGTGGTAGACGTTGCATGTTTGGAAGGCGCAGTCAAAGGAGGTTTAGTGAGTTACTCCAGTTTATCTTGTAGATGGTACAGACTGCTGTTACTATGAGTTGGTGGTGGATGGGGTGCCAATCAAGTAGGCTGCTTTGTCCTGTCATTGAGCTTCTTGAGTATTTTTGGAGCCATGCTCATCCAGGCAAGTGGAGAGTATTCAATCACACACCTGACTTGTGCCTTGTAGATGGTGGACAGGCTTTGGGGAGTCAGGAGCTGAGTTATTTGCAGCAGAATTTCCAGTCTCTGACTTGCTCTTGTAGCTACAGTATGGCTGCCTCAGCTGGTGTTAACCCAGCGGCAGGCAAAGGACTCACCATTAGGGGGACACAACAAACAAAACTGTGCAGGGCTCCTTGCAGGCTCCTGGGAGAGGTCCCTCATTCAAAGGTACTTAGTATAATGTACACAGTTAACCTGATTGAGGGAGCTGGCATAGGGAAGGGGCTGCCTGCTGAGAGGCACACCCCTTGCTGCTTGCTGCTGACCCCTCTCATGCCTTTCCCAGTGAACCCTACCCTGCAACTTCCCTCTCACCATCACCCAACTGTGGCCTGGGATCCAGTGAGGATACTAGGCATCAGGTGGGTGTCGCACCAGCAACAGCCACCACTATCCTGGTGGCACTGCTGTTTAATAAAGCTGATAACCTCTGGTTGGTTGGCTGTCCTCAGCAGGTGGGACTTCCACACCCGGGGTCCTTGATTCTGGGGAAGGCCCACCTCTGTCAGTTAAGTGCCTGAGTGAGTGGCACTTAGTACGATGGGCCTTCTCCAGTAGAGGCGAGGTGGAGCTCTCGCTAGCTCTCCAGTCGGTGGGTGAGACCCTTGTCATCTCCATTAAATAACACCACAAATAACTTTGCCAACAAACTGCACACATAAAAGCACCTCTAATGCAGAAAACCATTCTAAAGTGTTTCACAAGGTTTCTTTGACAGCGTCTTCCAAACCCACGACCTCTACCACCTAAAATGACAAGGGCAGTAGACACATGGGAACACCACCACCTGGAAGTTCTCCTCCAAGCCACTCACTATCCTGACTTGGAAATATATCGCCGTTCCTTCACTGTCGCTGGGTCAAAATCCTGGAACTCCCACTCTAACAGCACTGTGAGTGTACCTACACCCACATGGACTACAGCAGTTCAAGAAAGCAGTTCAAGAAAGCAGTTCACCACCACCTTCTCAAGGCATATTAGGAATGGGTGGCACATGCTGGTGTTGCCAGCAATGCTAACATTCCAGAAACAAACTAAAAAAGCAGTGTTTCAATCAGAAAAATGAACACCAAGCCAAAAAAGAAAATAGTAGGAGAAGTGATCACATCCTTGATCAGTGAGAGTTTTAAGGAGTGAATTAAAAGAGTAGGAGAGGTGGTTATGTTTAAGGAGTGAATTCCAGAGCACAAGGCTTAGGCCGCTGAAGACATGACTGCCAATGATGAGGTGAAGTAGGAAAGGGTATATGAGAAGCTTGAGTCAGAGGAATGGAGAGTCCAGAAAGGGTAATGGAGATAGGGATGAGAAAGGAATGGATTTAAACATGAAGATGAGAATTTTAAGTTTGGGGATTTGGGGAACTGGCGGCTAATGTAAGTCAGAGAGAACAGGATTGATGGGTGAGTGAGACTGCTGCAAGACAGGATACAGGCAGAATTGTTTTGGATGGATGTAGACTTATAGAATATGGGATACTCATCTGGAGAAGTTTGCAACAGATGGGTTTGGTGATGACAACAGCATGAATGAGTGTTTCAGCAGCAGACAGGATAATGCAAGGGCAGGAGAAGATGATATTACAGACATGGAAGTACATATATACAAATTGGATGGGCAGGAAAAAAACTAGCTGGTCCATCAAGCCTGCCCAATTGTGAAGAGTATTTTCTGGTGTATACCTCCACGAACAATCCTCCTTGTTTTTAACCTACTTTTAGAAATGCTAAATGTCATCAACTTTGTTCCTTACTGTGTATATTGTATTCATCAGAGATCACCAACATTATCATTATGATCAACTGATATTGAATGAAGAACCATCACATTCACCAAATTAGCTTTCAATACTCAATTAACATTCAAATGTATTGCTATCTTAACATGAACAGGATAGCTGGGGATATTTAGTAAAGAAGGATCCAGATATCAATTAGTATCAAATAAAACACTTGGAAATGTGGCTGACTGGGTTTTCTGTTTGCCATTTTGACAGATGCTGAAGTTATGAGCCTGAATGACCCTAAGTTGTGTTATATTCTGGATGGAATTCTCTTTGTGTATGGGATTATAGTCACTGGTCTCTACCTTAAACTGAGGGTAAGTCATCATTATCTATCATTGTTGAGCTTTAGAGGATCCATAAATTAAATATTTGTGATATGCGAAGAACAGTACATGTCTCCAGGTAATTCTGCAGCATTAATGTGTTTTTTTCTAACATACAGACAATGTACTGGTTGAAACTGTATGGGGAGCAATTCAATCAACTTTGCTCCAGTGATTCATGTGCAGCATTCTTAGTGGGTGCCATGATCTAGATGTTGATGTATTGATGTGCTGCAGCATTGAATGCTAGAACACAGTACCCATGACTTCCCAATGAAGAAATTTCCAGGTTTGGCCAAAAACCATGAGGACGAGGAAATTACCCAGGAAGGGAGGCTATTGAGTTATTTTGATAATGTTAATTTGGTAACCTGATTTGAAACAAGCAGGCACAGCAACAACATGTATAATTAATAGTAAACTCCCTTAATTCCTCCAATTATTGTATAGATATTCAAACAATGTGGATGTGTCCCTAAACACTTAAAGCATTATTTTTTAATGAGATATATTTTTCATTTTTTCTGCTTTATTGCAGCATGATTTAGTCCTGCTGATTTCTTCTTTTCCCGGAGGTGTCTGTGGCAATTACTAGCACAGAAGGAACATTTATCCTGAGATTTCAGTACTTCACCTCTTTCCCAAGCTTTAAATTAACAAAACCACGTAGATTAAAAGAACATTTGTTTAAAAGCAAAGAGGGAATGATTGTCCATTCATCTCTGGAACATTTTGTTCCCTTCCTGGTGCAGATCATAATCGCTGACAAGTTGGCAAGCAACCTGTGCAGGGACTCCATGATCAGCCAATAACAATTAGCACATTCATTTTACCAGGAAAGTACTTCTCACTACATGGTGCTACAGACCAGAAATAGCACTAGTGTCAATGAAAATATTTATTTAGTATTATCACTCACAAATAAATCATTAATGTTTGGAGATTTTTCGAATTTCAAGTTATTTTTTGCCTCTTAACACAAGGCTTGTTAGTGCAGGGTATTTTGTGAATGTGCATGCTTTTTTTTTTGTAATTTCCCAATTATTTTATTATCCTTTCAACACTCCATGGGCCACATGCGAACTGGGGTTGAAAGGGCACACAGATGACCTGTTGTCTTCCATCTTAGGCTAGCTGTAAGAAGTAGCAGGAAAGTGGTCTAATTTAAACTTTCTTTCATATTCTCTTCCACCCCCAACTTCCCATATAAGCATGGCCAAGATTGATAACTGTTGATAACCCAACCCGACTGTGTGGAAGACTGTGGGGGTTTTGATATAGGTTTTTCATTACATAAAAGACAAATTACAAAATCTGAACTTTGCTCATAACTTCTTGTAGCATGAGAATCCTGATGGTCATTTTAATTAGTTACATTAGTAACATATTTACAACAGGCAATGGGATTGGTACATTAAATTTATTTTTGCAAAATGTTCTTTTTTAATTTTATTTTCAAAGCTGTCAAAGGCAAAAGATAAACATGAAGATATTCCTGCAAACCAAATGAACATAGAAGATCAATATCAAGTAAGCAATTGTTTACATTTTCGTAAATTGGTTACTTTTTGACTGTTACTGTCTTGTCCAATTTATTCGATGTAACCCAAATCAGGTTTCTATTGTCCCTGTGTACACAGTGAAAATATTGCTTGCCACCACTACTGAAGGTCCTGAAGCCTGAGTGTACTGAGGTCAATTTTCAGTTGCTTGTCACCCACAAATCGCTCATCCTCACTGGAAAGGGCACTCACTATTTTGGAGATGGCTTTAGATGAAAGTAGAACAAATGGACATTCAGAACATCATTTGCAATATTTACTGCTGCAAATTGATTGGAGCAACAGTAACAGAAAAGTTGACAGATAAAAATCCATCTTCTTCTGTATTTTTTACTGTTTTCCCTTTTCACCAATTCCCATTCCATTATTGTACAAATCTCTGAAATAACTGAAGTGATTCATCAACACAGTAATAACAAAGTGAAACTTGCCTTTTTCATCTGGTGGATGCGGGATCTTTTAGCCCTGGAGAAAGGGAAATTTGTACCAGAGAAATTAAAACATTTTTTTAAGAGCTTAGAATATAGACTTTTGTGTGAATTAATAATTGTAAGTTAAGGATCAGCCACAGCTTGAGACTGAAATATCCTATAAATCATGTGGTGTAACACTTCATGTGAAAGAATTGTATAAAACAAACTGAATTTTATTTATTTTATTTGGAAAAATACATTATATACATTTCTCTAAATCTTCAATGTACTCAGCATTCAAATTCTACAGAAAATATAATTCTTTATAATGGAAAATATTAGGAGGGACCTCATAATGGCTGAAATTATGGTGGACTTTATTATTTCGGGGGCAGGATACCCACCTGATGCTTTTACCAGAAGGCCTGGTTAACTTTTGTGGTTGGGGGGTTATTAACAAGAAATCAGTGAGCTGTCAGTATTAAATGTGCTTGGGAGGACAGGAAACCCAGCATGGCAGCTGAAACTGATAAGTTTGTGGCAGCAGCTTAAACAGGGGGTGGAAGCATTAGGGGTAGCGATTTATATTTTCCTCTACATGATACCCTTCAGCAATATCTTGTGAAAACAGTTTTCACCTGTACGCTGATGACACCCAACTCTGCCTCACAACCACCTCTCTCAACCCCTCCATCTCTCTTGATCCTCAAGATTGTCAGACTGCTTGTTTATCATCCGGTGCTGGATGAGCAGAAATCTTGTCCAATGAAATATCGGGACGAGCAAATCCACTGTCTTTCAACCCCACTACAAATTCTGTTCCCTAGTCACCGACTCCACCTCTCGCCTAGGCAACTGTCTGGAGCTAAACCAAACTGTTCACAATCTCGGCATTGCATATGACAACAAGATAAGATCCTGGCCAGCGCCACCATTAAGAACACACATTAGCACCTCCCTGTCTCAGCTTGTCTGTTGCTGAAATCCACATTCAAACCATTATTACCTCCGAACTTGACTATTCTAATGTGCTGCTGGTCAGCCTCCCATCTTCCACCTTCTGTAAACTTGAGGTCATCCAAAACTCTGCTCCCACAGTTCATAACTCGCACCAAGTCCCGTTGCCCAACATGCGGCCTGTGGGCCACTATCCGGCCCACCAGGCCTCTTTGTCCGGCTAGTCCAGTCAGTTTCTGGTTAATGGTGACCCCCAGGATGTTGATAATAGGGGATTCAGCAATGGTAATGCCATTGAATGTCAAGGGGGTGATGGTTAGATTCTCTCTTGTTCAAGATGATCACTGCCTGGCACTTGTGTGGTGCGAATGCGACTTGCCACTTGTCAGCCCAAGCCTGGATATTGTCCAGGTCTTGCTGCATTTGGACATGGACTGCTTCAGTATCTGAGGAGTCGAGAATAGTGTTGAATATTGTGCAATCATCAACGAACATCCCCATTTCTGACCTCATGACAGAAGGAAGGTCAATAATGAAGCAGCTGAAGATGGTTGGGCCGAGGACACCACCCTGAAGTGAAGTCAAAGATTCTACAAGAGCTGCCCCTCCAATCACAGGCCAATTCTCTCCTGCATTTGCTGTTGGCTCACTAATGATCCTATCATCAGCAAATGCGGAACAGAACCACTCTCTGATTGGAGGAGCAGCTTCCTTCAGCCTGTGGCCTTAAAAACCAGTGCATCAGCAGCATTGAGTCTGCTGGGGAGGGAGGTTTTCAGCTTGTTGGGGGGGGCAGGGGGGAAGGCAGGGGAGAGAGAGAGTCAGAGTGGCTGCTGAGCGGGGATAAAGTGGCTGCTGGGTGTGGGGGAGAGAGTGACTGACAAGTGGGGAAAGTGTGGCTGCTGGTGGGGGAGAGAGTAGCTGCTGGTGGTGGGGGTGGAAGAGAGTGGTTGCAGGTGGGGGGGAAAAGAGTGAGAGTGCCTGTGCGAGAGAAAGTGAGGGTGTGTGAATGAGAGAGTGAATGTGTGTCTGGCTCACTCCCAGTCTTGGGGGTCGCACTCATTCTCACCCTCACACACCAACACATTCACATCAACTCACACAATGGGTGTGGATAAGGGTGAGTGAGTAAAAACGCTGAGACTGGGAGTGAGCCAGAGAGACACGGTTTGTCCCTCTCACACTCTAAATCTCACAACCTTTGTTAATTACTCATTTAAAAAAATTATCAATTTATTAGACGTCGCTTTAATTTTACTCAGCAAATTATTTATTTTCTTCGTACCTCAGCATTTTATTAAAATTCATGTTTACTGTCGTGCCACACATTATCTTTCTAAAATTTGCTCATCAGCCCTTGAGAAATATTTGAAATGTGGCCCCCTCACCTGAAAAGTCTGGACAGGCCTGATTTATCACTGACACACACTGACTCCTGGTTAAACAATTCCTCAATTTTAAAATTCTCATCCGTGTTTTCAAATCTCTCACCCCTCCTCGTCTTTGTAATCTCCTCCAGCTCTACAACTCTCTGAGGTAGCTGCATTCCTCCAATTTTTGCTTATCTCTGATTTTTATTGCTTTACCAAAATTTGATCAAGCTTTTGGCCATCCAGCCTAATATCTCCTGATGTGGTTTCAAATATTGATTGATGATGCTCCTGTTAAAGACGCTATATAAATCCATGTCATGTTGTTATAATTGCAGCACCTGCTGCAGCAATTATCATAAGTTTTCAAGGCTCAAAGTACAGAAGCATGTGGGGGTACACATGATATTTGTAAATGCTTAATCATATGACATTTGATCGAGAGAGATTTGCCCACTGTTTTTCAAATATTATTGCATTTACCTTAGTATCACCTAGCCCCAAACAATATTCAATTTTATTTTTTTAGTGAGATGAATAACAATTTATAAATCAAAGAAAGAACACAAAATAGAAAGATTTAAGAATAAGTAATGTTTAAATAAAAACTACTTTTGCGATGTTTTTATAGTATCAACTGCAATGAGAACCACCGAGTGAATTCTGTTGATTCAACAAAAATATTTTAATATAATTTTATAACTTCCTACAATATGTAACAACTTATAAGAACAATAAATAAAACCAAAATGAAACCTAATTCAATTCACTGCTGAAGCTTAGCTTCAGGGACGTCAGATTTATCCCTCAGGGTGAAGGACCAAAGCTGTCTGATTCCAAGGACAAAACCCATTATACAACAGTGCACATCGCAGGCCAACATGAACCCTCCCTTGCAGCTTGTCTTGTTTTCGCTCTTCCTTTCTCTGAAATTTGTATTACTGTCTTCTCCTCCCCAGTTTGTTACTCTCTCTCTCTTCACACCCCTCATCCCCAGTTTCTGTTTCACAGGATTGTTACAGTGCAGAAGGAGGTCATTTGGCCCATTGTGTGTGCCAATTCTCTGAGTGAGCAATTTGCCTAGTGCCATTCCCCCGCCTTCTCCTCGTAACCACTGCACATTCTTCCTTTTCAGATAATATTCCAATTTCCTCTTGAATGCTTTGATTAAACCTGCCCTCTCTCCTTTCCCCCCCTTGATCTCTTAGAACGGAGTTTCCAGGCAGTTTTTGTTGGCCCTGCCGCTGCCTTCCTCACAACCAGCTATGACGTAATGCATTCCAAAATAACGGGGAGGCCAGCAGGGCTTACACATGGCGGTTTGGTTGCAAGCCATGGCAATCTCTATGCACAGTTTAACACACATACATGAACCATGTATTCAAGCACCATTTCTTCTGAGCTGCCAGCAGCACTGCTTAGGAGAGCAATTTCCTGCTCCAGTTAGACTCCTACCCAAAGCAAGTGGGTTAGGAGCCCTGCACTGAATGCCAGATTTGCTTCCAGCTTTTCCTTACCACGGCTAAGGATTTCTTCAAATACGGCTCCTGACTTTTGCCACCAATGGTTTGTGAGTGGGTTCAGGAACTGTCAATCGCAACAAGGATAGAGACAAAAATGACACATGGGTAATACATAATTTACAATATAATTACATATATTAATAAGGCCTTTGCTTGTTTCCAAGGATGCTTTCATCACCTAAATCGAGGTCTATCCAAAAATTGAAATAGCAGGGCAGTCAGTGGTAAATCCTCTCTCTGATTTTGGTTCCATGAACATCACCTTGTGTAGATGTAATTCGCCTTCTATATTCCACTGTTCTCAGTTAGTTATAGCGCCAGGAATATGGTTTATTCTGTGTGCAAAGAAAAGTGATAGTTTTAAGTTGTCATCATAAACGCTTCAGTTTAGTGAGAGGCATCTTCCAGTAAGAATACCTGGCTTCCTAAGATTAAAAGATGTTTTCATAATCTTACCGGTAACAGTCCCCAGCTAAGGTAGTTCTATTAAATCAGACAAGCACCACAGAGTAAAAATACTTTGAGCAATCTAGACTACATTATAATTATGTTGCAGTTCAGGATACAAGACACATGGTTTGCACTCTTCTGAAAAGAATTAAAAAAGGATTTGCATTTATATAATGGTTTCCAGGACCACTGGATGTCTCAAAGCACTTTGCAACCAATGAAGTCTAGTCACTGCTGTAATGTAGGAAATGCAGCAGTCAATTTGTACACAGTGAACTCACATAAACAGAAATGTGATAATGAGATCATCTTTTTGTGATGTTGATTGAAGGAGAAGTATTGACCAAGACACTAGGATAACTTTCCTGTTCTTCTTTTGGGAACTTTTACATTGACCTAAGCAGGTAGATGGGACCTCGATTTAAGCGCTCATCCAAAAGATGGCACCACCTACAGTGCACAACTCCCTCAGTGCTGTGGATTAGAAAGAACAGGACATATGTAATATTAAATAAGGAAATAATTTCCTCAGTTCCGGACTGGTCCTTGATTAGGGTCATCCAGCCACCCTGTTTAAAGAAATTTCACCGAGCCTTTTTAATGCTAATTTTAAATTGATGGCCTCATGGCTGATTTGCCATTGGCTTTAACTATTGGCTTATCTATTGGCATGGGAGGCGATGGCGTAGTGGTATTGTTGCTTGACTAGTAACCCAGAGACCCAGGGTAATGCTCTGTGGACCTGGGTTTGGATCCACCATGACAGATGGTGGAATTGAATTAAAAGTCTAATGATGACCATGAAACCATTGCTGATTGTTGTAAAAGCCCATCTGGTTCACTAATGTCCTTTAGGGCTTTCTTACCTGGTCTGGTCTACACGTGACTCCAGACCCATAGCAATGTGGTTGACTCTTAAACGCTCTCTGAACAAGGGCAATTAGAAATGGACAATAAATGCTGGCTTAGCCAGTGACACCCACATCCATGAATGAAAAAAAATCAAAACCTTTCATTAAATCTCCACCGCTCCAATAACATGTCCTCTCATAAGGGAGCATCTCCTAACCTTGTGACAAATCTGTTTTCGACTTGAGCTATTCTGAATGATACTGGCAGTTCAGTTAGTGTTATTGTTTAGCTAGTTTAACACTGATTAGTGATTGTGTGATCTGGTCTTGCATCCACTAAATGACTTGACACTGACCAACTGATTTCACTTTCTTTTGGTTAGCTGGGTGTCTGTTGCAGAAATCAATTGCAACACTTAACAGCATCCAAATCCACATTATTGACAACTCCTTATCAGTAATTTCAATTTGTCAGATGTGCATTCACTTGCCTAAAGAGTAAAACCTCATTTATACTAACCCAGCAAACTCAGTTCTAATCTGTCATCGCCAGCCATGTCACGCTGGAGTCAGTTCAACCCTAAAGAGTCTCTGGCTACCTACCGTGACAGTAATTAGACCCACAAAGCTCGACACCATCCAAAACAAAGCAGCCTGCTTGATTGGCACCCCACCCACAAGCATTCACTCCCTCCACCACCAACGCATAGTGGGAGCAGTGTGTACCATCTGCAAGATGCACTGCAGGAATTCACCAAGGCTCCTTAGACAGCATCTTCCAAACCCACAACCACTACCATTTAGAAGGACAAGAGCAGCAGACTCATGGGAACACCACCACCTGGAAGTTCCCCTCCAAGTCACTCACCATCCTGACTTGGAAATATATCGCAGTTCCTTCATTGTCACTGGGTCAAAATCCTGGAACTCCCTCTCTAACAGCACTGTGGGTGTACCTACACCATATGGACTGCAGTGGTTCAAGAAGGCAGCTCACCAACACCTTCTCAAAGGCAATTAGGGATGGACAATAAATGCTGGCCTAGCCAGTGACACCCACATTCCATGAATGAATTTTTAAAATCAGACCGTTAACAAGCCTTTGTTAGACAGCATGTTGGCACGTTGATCAGCACAACTCGCTGTAAAGTGCATGCATGGTTTGTGACCATTCAGTACTGCATTGGGACAACCCATTCCCCATCGAATGACATTTTAAATGGTGGCTCCAACAGTTAAAAATGAAGAATTTAGATAGTAACTGCAATTTCTTTGCAAACCAATTATTGCTGGCACCAAACCCTCAAAATATGAGCACATATCTTCATATTAAATATTCATATTGGTAAAACCAACCAGTGGTGTTGTCTCAATTATCTGTTTTTCCTGATGTGTTTGTACTTGCAAATTGGTAAATGAACACTAGAGGACTCTAATGGGAGAAATAGGACTTCCATGTTCATAAATGTTACAGAGACTTTGAATTAAAAATAGCTGTTACATTAAGCCATTACATTACCACAACAACTGTCAGACAAAACAGATGGTAGCCAGGAGACAATATATTAAGATAAAATAGTGGTTTTCAAAAACTTTGGCAGTGATCATTAAATTGTATTTACCTTACGCCTTTAAATGAGTAAAATGCCCCGATGCACTTCACAGATGTGGGGAACCTATCATGGCCATTAAATTTTATAAGTTTTAAAAGTTCACCCTCACTAAAGACTGAAATCAACTCCAAGTTAGATTTAAAGTTACTGGAGATCCAAATGATTGACATCCTTCTATCTGCAAGAGATAATGGGAATGTAGCCGTAGAATTTGGTGAGGTCAGATGAGATCATCTGCCGCAATTCTTTTGATGGCTGTACAAGCCAATTCTGGAAAGGCAAAACCTGCCACACATCAAGTTGTCCCTTGCTGAGGCCTTGTTTGTTGGGCTGGCACCTGCTTTGGAGCTTCAGAAACCACATTATTGTGGTGGCAAATTGCTGCCCACAGCTGGTGTTGCCATTTGCATCGATTGTCTCCTGGAGTTTCCCACTTGTCGTGATTGATGTTGAGGGCTTTCATGTCTCTTTTGACAGTATCGTTGAATCGGAGCTTTGGGTTCCCTGCTGGTCTGTTGGCACAGGCCATCTCTCTGTATTGCATATCCTTGGGGATGAGGCCATCTTCCATCCTCTGCACACATCCATGCCAGCGAAGCCTTCTTTGCTTCACCAGTGTTAGTGTGCTTGGCATGTTGCCCTGGCAAGGATTGTTTTATTGGTGACTTTATCTTTCTGTGTGATGCCAAGGATGTGTCATAAACACCAGAGATGGAAGATATTGAGTCTTTTTTCTTGGTAGGTGTAAGTTGTCCAGGCTTCGCTTTTATACTGGAAATGTGCTGAGGATGCAGGCCTTAAAGATAAGCATCTTGGCCCTGCGGGTCAGTTTATTATTTCTCCATACCCGTTTTATTAGTCAGTCAAAGTTGGTGGCTGGCTTTCCAATATGTGTGCTGAGCTCTTTGTCAAGAGACAGGCTGTCTGTCACCATAGATACAAGGTAGCAGAATTTGCTGACTGCAAATGTTGGCTTTTGCAATGGTGTTGTTGTTGAATCTGATCACAAGTGGAGGCACAACATCGTCCCATAACTACAGTTGCCTTGACAATGATGGTGAAGGAGAACATGATACAAGCATGGGACAGATGATCCACGGGCCTTTGCAGCTGGTCTTCTGACTGGGCAACTAGTGTGGCATCATCAACATATGGAAGTTCTCTGATCAGGGAATGCCACACTCTTGTCTTGGCTTTCAGTCTTGCTAGGTTAAGGAGTTGGATTGTGTGTGGAGCTAACGTTGGGAGAAGATCGTGTCCACTGTGGATCTGCTTCTCTGAAGCCACATTGTGCCTCTGGGGATATTCTGCTAGTTAGTCAATCAAGCATCATTAGATTGACTCTTGCAAAGGCCTTCCCAGTGACACTGAGGAGTGTGATGCCCCAGTAGTAGTTTGTATTTCTTTGCATGGATCGATTCAATACTTATTGGCTTAATGCCTTGCTGTTTTCTGCACAACTGCCTTGGCTAGCATGCGATTATCAGGTGCTTTAGGGTTAACACAGGTTGTAAGGCAGGTGAACTGCACTCTTTTCTTCGATAACGGAGTTATTTCTGCAAGGCGAGTCGAACCAATCTTCGTTCCAGTTTCTTCCTTTGACAAATGTGGTTATTGCAGCTTTGAAAATGATCGACTACACAGACTTCAATGGTTCATCAGCGTTATCTGGTGAGCCCTCAGGAGGAAGGGATTGCCCGAGAGCTTCCAACAATTGTCGTGATGGCTCATGCATGGAATGTTTATGTGTGGAATGCCATTGCGCTTAGACTTAGGTATTTTCCATGGTTGCACTTTCAGTAGTGCAACTGACAAGTGAGTGATCAGTATATGATCATTATGCATTAAGAATGCTGGACAGATCATGCCTTCTGGTGATTATCAGGTCAAGTTGGTGCCAGTGGCTGGATCTCGGGTGGCACCATGACACCTTGTGCTGATGTCTGCTTTGGAAGAAAGTGTTGGCAACATAAAGTCCACACTGTGCACAAAGCTCAATAGCTGCTGTCCATTTTCATTTATCTTGCTAACACCATGGCATTTGCCATGACGCTCTTGTCTGATCCAACTCTTTTGTTAAAATCCCCCAGGAGAAATAAGTTTTCTCCATGCGGCAGATATTCCAGAATATCATCTGCTGTGCTGTAGAAGTGATCTCTGTCTTTGGCATTGCTTTAGAAGGTTGGTGCAGATCATGGTGACAAGATTTCCATCTGATAGTGGATGAAGAGATATGAGGCGTTCAGAGGTTGCAACAGGTATCTCAGTTATCTGCGTCGATCTGTTGTTGACAGCAAAGCCTATTCCATGTTCACGACAGTCATCTACACTTGTGCCATGTGAGTAGATGGAATAATTGGCCTCACATATTGCTCCAGTGTCAGCCAATCTAGTCTCTAGGAGAACAGCAATGTTGATGTTGAACTTGAGTAGCTCACGGTCAATCAATGCTATGTTATGTACATTGTCTGTTGACTGCAAGAAGCTGAAATTCCAGCTTCCTAGGTGGAGAATCTTCACCTTTTGTTTCATGGATGCCCAGTTGCCATCTGTTATTCTGGAGCCCGCTCAGTGGCAGAAGTTGCCAAAAGATGCTTGCTTGAAGATATCACCAGCTGTCTACAGGACTCCACTCCAGTGCCTTTGACTCTCCCAAGCTGGACCTACAAGGCAGTAGGTGCTTTTTGACCCACAGTTGGGACTTGGTTGATAGACGTCAAGGCAGCTCCAGACACCAATGGGCCTAACGCACCCCCTGAGGCCAAGGTTCCTCCAAGACCCCTTTCTGTTCAGCCTAGGGCCGTGTGTCGCCGTGAGGAGGCAAGACTTGGTGATGCAGAGGTCTTGGTGATGCAGAGGCTGGATACTGGCAAGAGAGTTTTATGCAGTCAGCTCTCACTTCTCAGTAAGCTAGCCAGTGGATCATGTAACTGCACTTGATGCATAACATCACCCTGTGGCAAACCACTGACACACAGTGATCTAAGTAATCTGCTGAAAAGCAAGGAGTGGAAGAAGTTGACTTCTAATGCCAGTGTGGTGTCAAACTTGGTTTATAAAATTTTTCAGCAGGAGATCCAGGTGATCTGCTGAAAATTTCGTAGGCCAAGTTTGACACCACACTGGTAATTATATGTCAGCTTCTCCCAGTCTTTGCTCACTTTGAAATTAAAAATACCCTTAGATTTATTTAACTTTCTCAGTCTTTATTAAATTTAAAAAAATCAATGGAGTAACAAGACACTGAGGATAATACTTAGCTGGTTAACATGGCTGACCTCAATCACTGAGAAATAGGTTTTATTATATTTTGGAGGATTTTTCAGAGTAATCAGAACTTCTATAATTTTTTCAGCCCTTGCAGAAGAATGATCAAGATAGCTATTCGCACCTCAGACTGAAGAACAGGAACCAGGACACAGAGACTGGAATTGGCACAAAACGGGTATTTTGTTTTAACCTACCTTTTGTAATGCAATATTTGATTCCAAAGAAAGACAGACAAAAAACAATTTTATAACAGGAACATTAAAAACAATCTTATTAAATGTTGAGATAACAATTTCTGGGATGCTTAAGAGTTATCTATAATTGTTATTTGCACAAGACTACAAATAGTACTAGGGAGGTCTTTTGGTGCATTGGGTAGCGTCCCTACCTCTGAGCCAGAATTTCCAGGCTCGAGTCCCACCCCAGGACTTGTTTGTCTGCGTTAAGTATCAATTTACAAATTGTTCCAACACACGCTAATGGCATATGGTAAGAGTGGGAAAGTCCTGGTCAGTCATGCGATGGAAATGATATGGAAGTTTCTACCATCATTATCCATAGCTCTGGAGGGGGAGGCAGTGGCATAGTGGTATTGTCACTACACTGGTAATCCAGAGACCCAGGGTAATGCTCTGGGGACCTGGGTTTGAATTTGAATTCAGTAAATAATTAAGTCTAATGATGACCATGAATCAATCGTCATAAAAACTAATCTGATTCACTAATGCCCTTTAGGGAAGGAAATCTGCTGTCCTACATGTGACTCCAGACCCACTGCAATGCGGTTGACTCTTAAAAATGCCCTCAGAACAAGGGCAATTAGGGATGAGCAATAATGCCAGTGACGCCCACACCCACATATGAATTTAAAAAAAAGACTACAACATGCATGTAAAAGCACATGTTGTCACAGCAACTCGGACTCCCTGATTGACCATAGTGCAACACTACCGCAAACAGTGCTCGTTGGGAGACAGACAGACGAGGATAAGTGTTCAATGTTTCATATATGAATTTTCTAAAATATCTAGACAGCATTTTAGGAATTTTTGCATAGTTTCTGCAAGTTATTTGATGAGCTACAAAAATTGAATAGTTTCAAAATAACTCCAGTGCATTGTTTCCATGAACTTGCAAACCTTGTACAATATTTATTTCCATATTCACAATGTATTTGCATGTCACCCGGTTCTGAAATTGTTGCAAAGCACAAAAAAGCCTCTGAGAGACCAAATTAGATGAAATATTGTGCTAATTCAATAGCATATTAATGACATTGTCTCCTAGTAAGACATCCAGTTGCTTGAGTGCTCAGGTACCAGCAAGGTCCCAAGGTACAGATCCAATATATACCTTCACAGCCCAGGTCTTTCCAAGTTTCTAGCTGCATTGTGAAATGAATTTCTCACAAGATTCCAGCAAAGGAAGCAACAATCATCTCTGTAACCCCACTTGAAGAGAAAGATCTGGTTCTTTGAACTTCCAGATCTTGTCTAAGACCAGCACTTATTGGCTCTATCACCCCTAGTGCACGCTACGACCATTTCTAGCCAAAAATAGCAAATTAGAGTCCTTGGATCCTGATATGCATATTAAAAGGGACCTGCTACCTGAAACATGCAAATGCTGCAGTTCCCCATATGGTAGCCAGGGAGTTGACAACCTCATTTGCTGCATGCAATGTACTAACTTTGTAAAACAGTGTCGACAAATATATAACATTCATTGTTTTTTTTCTTATCAGAACCAAAGGAGAGAGGATGCTGCTCATAGTGACACCTATTCCGTAAGTACAGTTTACAATTTAGGAAATTACTACGCATGCTGCAGAATCTTTATTGTCCAAATAGCCCTTTCATCATTGTGTTTTTCCCCACTTAAACAATATTAATGATATCACACACTTAACTCTTAGTATTTAACTACCACGTCTAGAGGTGCAGTTGAGTAATCTGCCCTGGAATTTGACTGGCTTGTAATTACCTTGCCCCGCTGAATGGTGAATAATGTGTGTAGCAGCAGAGTTTGCTAACTAGAAATGGTTTAGACCTGATCCCAAGTAATGGTAGATGTGTTTACGATGTGATCAAAAGGAGTATGTTTTAATTCTGATGTAAAAGCCATTCACCATCACATAGCCCCCCTGAGGCAAGTGCAGAATATTGAAAACTGTGGAGCGTATTTAAAATCTCATTCCACTAATAATGGTTACTACTAATAATAATCCTTACTCTTATAAGGTGGTTGGGAAACCTGGAAATGTAGTAAATGTTGGCCCAACCAAATCTAATTTTTTTCTCTGCTTTCCAGCTGGCAACCAACCAGATTGAGAGGTTGGTTGGCTGACGGGTGGGAAGGCATTTGGTGGAAGGCCACAGCTGGGGAGGGGAGAAGAGGGAAGGATTGATCATAATTGGGAAGGATAGTTTGAATATGGGTTGGGAGGCCCATCACAGGGAGGGAAGCAGGTGAGCCTGGGGTGCACTCTTGCTGTACATTCAATGCTGGAAAGGCACATCTCTGATGGATGTGGCTGTTCTCACCTCTCTTCTGCTGCTGGGTTTTCTGAGCCAGCAGTTATTAAATGCAAGTCTGTTAAAATTTGAAGCATGCAGTCTCATTAGCATATCTAAATATGTGAACCACCTCTAGTGAGCAGCCTGTGTCCCTGAACCCTTTGCTGTTGAAACTGCAAGCAGGCATATTTGAGGCAGGATGGGGGTGGGTAGATCCTTGAAATTCCAGCCTATTCCCTCCAACCCCACTGCCCCTTTCCACCCTCCCTGCTCAAAAAACCCAATCAGCCCTAATGATACCTGAAGCACAATTCTTTATCAACTTTTAAGTCAATCAGCTGTGTGTAACATCCACATATTACAACATACATCAATGATTGTCCACACTGATTTTTGATCATATTTGAGGGAGGTGCTCAGCAAAAAAAATTAAATTCTGTGGAACAAAACCAGCTTGCACTTGTTTTGCACATCACTTAACAAGTGTTTTTTTTATCCTTTCATGGGATGTGGGCGTTGCTGGCTAGGCCAGCATTAATTGCCCTAATTGCTCTTGAGAAGGTGATGGTGAGCTGCCTTCTTGAACTGCTGCAGTCCTTAGGTACACCCACAGTGCGGTTAGGGAGTTCCAGGATTTTGACCCAGTGACAGTGAAGGAACGGCGATATACTTCCAAGTCAGGATGGTGAGTGACTTGGAGGAGAACTTGCATGTGGTGGTGCTCTGATGTATCTGCTGCCCTTCTCCTTCGAGGTAGAACCACATTGACAGGTACATTCATTTATAATTGATCTGCATTTTAACTAAAAGGTCAAAACTTATTTTGTTTGCAGAAACTGAATCCCAAGAACAGAAGTGAGCCTTATGGTGAACTCAAACCAACTCAGCAGGTATGATGAGCATGTACTGATGCATCTATAGATTAATGTAACTTCCTGTAAATAATCATGACCAGCTATTAATTATACTTTCACTTGCATTTGGGATTTGTCCAATAGTACACCATGGTAAAAGCTGATGCTATATATCGTACTATCAATGCCTTTTGTCGTGTATTCCCATCAAAGCAGGAGTGAATTTGGTGAGATGAAATTATTTTAGTCACAAAGAAGTAATTTTAATTTGACCAGCTTATCTTGCCAACTGGATAAATATTACACAGCTGAATGATCTACATCTCCAGCGCAAATGGTATATGGATCATTGTCTCCTGTGCAGATAGTGTACATTTTATATATTATATACACATGTCCCACTTCATCATCTATGCCGCTATTAATTTCTCTCAGTCACTGCATGTTGGCAGATCTTTCAACACCAGGAAATCCCAGATAAGAGATGTTCAGTCTTGAAAGCTATATACCATATATAGTATCACACCTGGCAACCCTTACCAACATCCCTACTTCCATGCTGTGTGTAATTAGCATTTTAAAACTGGGGGGGGGGACAGCATTTAGCAGGCGTATCAAGGGCAGAAGTACAAATCACGCCTCCGTGTGCCAATAACTCTTAGCATACTGCTTGCTTTTGTCATTGTGGAGAGGACTTATAATATTGATAGAAGGCTTTCAAATTTACTGTGGATGACGAGATAGATGAGAGGAAGTGCGAGAATACAACTGAAAAACTTGCAGGCAGGACTAAGAAATAAGAATACAGAAAAAAAGGGAAAGAAACAGGAACAAGAGTGGTTGGAGGCAGAGTAATCAAAGCATTCAAAAGGGAATTAGACTGTTATCTGAAAAGGGAGAATATGCAGGGTTACAGAAGTCAGGGAATGGCACTAGGTGAATTGCTCGTTTGGAGAGACGGTGCTGACATGATGGGCTGAATGGCCTCCTGCGCTGTAATGATTGTGTGAAAAACAATAAGGGTAAATTATTCAAGGACTTTGCCTGTGCGCCTCAGTCTGATTTTTTGGTATATCTTCATAAAATGCCAGGTGTCACATATGGAGCAAAGGCTGGGAAAGCCTATCCTTAAATGTGTTCATGTGAAATTTAGCACAGACATTTAGCCATGAAACTGATAAATGTGCTCTTTAGGCATAAACCAACTTGTATATGTTTTTCTTCCCTAACAGAAGCGAAGAGGCAAAGGAGGGAATGACATTTACCAGGTAGGAAAGAAATGAGTACAGTTGCTATCTTCTGAAGAAGACATACAAGTGACAAGTAAGCCAGTAGGCTGCCCGCTCATCTTCCACTTTATGTAAACTTGACCTCACTTGCACCATGCCACATTCATCCATCACCCCTGTGCTACACTGGCTCCTAGTTAAACACCACCTCAATTTTAAAATTCTCATTTTCAAATTTCTCCATAAACTCGCAACTCCCAATCTCTTTAACCTCATTCAGCTCTACAACTCTCTGCATTCTCTGTGCTCCTCCAATTCTGGCCTCTAACACATCCCTGATTTTAATCATTTCACCATTGATGATCGTGCCTTCAGCTGCCTAGGCCCTTGGTTCTGGAAATTCCTCCCTAAACTTTTGGACTTCTTTGAAGACATTTCTTAAAACCCATCTCTTTAACCAATCTTTTGGTCATCTGTCCTAATGTTTGCTTAAGCATTCGTGTCAAATTTTATTTAATAATGTTCCTGTGGAATGTTATGGAATGTTTTACTATATTAAAGGTATTATATAAATGTTATAGGTAGCATTTACACAAATCATGGTAATATGATTGATCACCTATGAACCCTTAATGGACATCTATTCCATAGGAATAGCAGTATGCTGTTTAGCCTCCAAGGATAGTCAATGAGATCATGGCTGCTCTGTGACCTAACTCCATATACCTGCCTTTCCCTCATATTCCTCAATATCTTTGGCTAACAAAATTTTAAAACTGAGATTGATAAATTTAACAATTGATCTAGCGCCAATTGCCTTTTGTGGAAGAGAGCTCCAAACTTCTACCACCCTATGGTTGGCCAGCCACATATGGCTGATCTGGTAGCCTTGCTTGTGAACTTGCCTGTGAACCCCCCCTAAAAGTGATATGGCACTGCCTGTGAAGCCTGGTGCTGATGACTGTGAGTACTGACTGAAACAAGGTAGGCAAACAAACCTTGAAGTCCTGAACTAAGTGCAGCCAGGTGCACGGCTTATATATGCCGTTGTGAAACGCATTGGCATGTTTTCACGCCGACATGGGCATAAGATCCAGCATGGGGGAATAAGTCCGGAGGGCTGGCCTTATAATATGCTGATGTATTACGTTGAGGTTCCAATGATGGGAAATGCGGCCCGCCATGGACGGGCTGAGCAGGCAATCGCAAACTGGTTTCACAACATCGTGAAACTGATTTTTGGCCTACTTGCCATATTGTCCACTCTCACCACCGAACACATCTGACGCTAGCGGGCACGGAAAATCCCAGCCTTTAATTAGGACATCTCAATTTCCTAATTTACTTCCTTTAAAATCCTGGGATGCAAACCATCTGGACCTGGTAATTTGTCACTGGGCTGGATTTTATGGCCCCCCTGCTAGATGTGATTTCAGTTGGGGGGGGGGGGGGGGGGGGGGGGGGGAGCAGCTCATAAAATACATTGGGTGGCTAGCCCATCACCTTCCTGCCCAACCCTGAGCTGACTCCTATATTACACTAGGTGGGCTGGTGCCGAAATTGGCAGTCTGCCTGCCATATTTACGTGAATAATTAAAGGTCAATTAGGCTTATTAGCAAGCCTATTGACCAGTATAATATACTCACTGTCCACACCACAATACTGTTGGCGTGGGCATATAGGTGGGTGTGTGCAGGCCGTTTGTGGCCTAGGTGAAAAACAGCAGGTGGGGCACCTCATTTGGGGGCAAGGCGTCCTGTGTGCATTGGGAACATACCCCATTTCCTTCCTCACTGTCTGCCTTTCCAAATCCGGCTCCCCACCTCTCTCCCTGGGCTCTCAGATCCCTCCCCGCCCTAAAAGCCTGGAGTTAGATTTCTGTGGCAGCCATCGCTCTCCTTGCTCCTGACTGCAGTCCTGGCAGCATCCACTACTGAGCTCTGGTGCTGCCCGGACTGCTACCAGCCACAACTTTTGAGAATGGGACTTCCTCCCAATGAGGGGTAGAAGTCTCATTCCTAGCTAGTCTAGCCTACCCCAAGTGTGTTATGACTGTGTGGCAGGCTTCTTTACAATGCATTGGCTGCTGGCTGACTTTCCTTCTGGGGAGGGTGTGAGTAGTTCGTCCCTCTGTAAAGTACAGCCCATTATTTCTTTCATTATTGTTAATTTGCTTATATTAATTTTGTTGAGTCTCTGTTACAATCTTGGTTTCTTTGGAATGTCTGCAAGCTGCTTTCTTTTTCCACTGTCAATATTGATGCAAAGTGATTATTCAGTGTCCACCATTTCCACATTGTCAGTGACAATATCACTGTTATTAGTTTTCAACGGGCCTACATTGCTCCTGACTATCTTTTTCCAAATGTCATTATAAAACATTTTTGTGTTGATTTTGATATCCATTGCAAGGTTTTTTCCCCCCGTATTCTTCTTTTCGTGGCTCTATAAGTTTTGTCATCCTTTGCTGTTCTTTGTATCTTTCCCATTGGCCAGGATCTGTGCTTTGTTTTTGCATTTTGTATGCTTTTTCTTTTAGTTTGATGTTGTCTCTTTACCTTAGTTGTCCGTGGCTGTGTTGTTTTTTTGCAGATAGAGCTCTTGTCCCATAGGGAATAGACTGGTTCTGATTTACAAATTACTTTTTGAATACCTCACATTCATCTGTCATTTGACTGTGGAGTCTCTGTCACATTCCATTGAAGTCACCTCACCCTTACCTAAATCTAGAATCTTAGTAGCTGTTTGTATTCCTCCCTTTTAAACACCACATTGAACCGAACCATATTATGATCACTACTGGACAAATATTCATGCACCATTAGGCTGTTAACTAAATGTGGCTCAATACAAAATCTAATTTGGCCTGCCCCCTTGTTGGTTCTGGAACACACTGTTGCAGAAGAAATTCACACAAGAAATTCACAATTTTTCTGACATATGCTATTGTTTATCTAATCTATATAAACCAAGATCTTCCATTAAAACCACTTAGCCTTGACTATATGTTTGTTTAATGTCTGCATTTATACAATCTATTAATTCACAGCTACCATTGGGACTATAATCAACTCCCACTAGTGTTAAAACCTTTTCAATTTCTTAATTCTATCCATAAAGTCTGCTTGTTTACCATTTGATACATCCTCTTCATTGAAATTATTTCATCCTTAATCACTAAGGTTACTCGCCCCCACTCCCTCTACCATTTTCCTTGCCTTTCCCATAGACCTTACGAATGGAAACAAAATATGCTACCTTATAACTGTTTTGCATCTCTCATATACTCAAAGTTGAATATGCAATTCACTCAATTTGTTCCTTGCACTCCATCTCTTTGTTTGAGAATGCTTACTTGGGCCGCATACCCTGACTTGTGCTTCTGCTCTAATGCTTTACTCATACATTTCTTATTTCTCCTGTTTAAAAAGTTTACATCTTCTAGTTTTCCTTTTACCTGTTGCGTCTAAAACATAAATTTCCAGTTACTCTACTCTTTGCTTTTGCTTGGTTTTGAACTATTATTTATGTTGCCTTTAACATCTTTGCCCCCACCCCAGCACACTTACTAGTTTAAAGACTTGCAACTGTGCAATTTATTCTTTTTGCTAGTACTCTGGCCTCAGCCTGTTTCAAGTGGAGTCCATCCCAGTGGTCCCTTCCTGTCCCACTGCCCCATGGAATGGAAGTACTGTTTCTCATTCCACTCCTTAAATCAGATGTTCACCTCCCTAATCTGCTTGTCTCTATGCCAATTTGCTTGTGGTACAGATGGTAATCAGGGTTTATAACCCTCGAGGTCCTGTTCTTTAATTTAGCTCCTAGTTCCTGGCATTCTCCAAACTTGATCTCTTGCCTACTGTTCTGAATGTGTTTGTCCAAACATGGATCACAATGATTAGATTCTTCCCCTCCCACTCCAATATCCTTTCAAATTGATGCAAAATGTCCCTCACTCTTGATGCCAGGAAGTCAATATACCATGCGAGACTCTCAATCCAATTTACAAAGTATGCCATCTGTATCCAGAATTATTGAATTCCCTATAACTACTATAGTAAACTATCCATTTTTTCTTCCCTCCTTTGGGCAGCCACTTCTTGCAAAATGCCATGGTCCACGTTGTGGCTGTCCATCCTGTCTTAATTCTCATCCACACCTGTAATAATTAAATCATCTGTGTTGGATAGGATTAGTTTCTGTTATTCCTTGTTCCCAATTTCACCTGTGATCCCCTTACTCAACATATTATTGGTTACACCAACCTCATTCTGAACCCACGCCTCTCTTATAACTTTATGATTAAGATGTAACTAAAATCTGGAACAAACTATACAGATACTGTTCCCCTCCCTTATGTGTTAAGAGTGTCTCCAACTCGCAATCCAGCTCAATGACTCTAGAACTGGAGATTCATAATGGAGATATCTGCTGCAGGCGTACTCACTTGGGACAGTCTTGCTGTCCACAAACTACCACAGACACACAACCTGTCCTGCTATTTCTTAGTCTAAATTATTTATACTGACTTTTTAGTTTGGACAAAATCTTTAAATAGTCACTGCCTGAAACTTACATAAACCAATGAGTGTTAGAGGCAATAGAGCAAACACTCCTTCCCCTCCTGCGCCAAATTCCCAGTCTCACCAAATTCCTAATTTATGCACTCGATTTACACTGTATTCTTTACACAATCACTGTTCCACAGCTATTTGAATGAGAAAACTTGTATTCCCTCCCTATATGAAAGATAATTAAAAACAGAAACGCCTTAAACAAAGTAATTTTCCGTAATCCTGTGCTCATGGTGGGGTGAAATGCTCATAGGCAGTGTCTGGTGGAAAATCAGGGCTATACACCTGTAGTATCTCTGACCAACACACTCTGCAAGCCTGAGTTTTCTGCAAGGCATCAAAGAATTATCCCTGCAGTGAAAAATAATTTCGCAGAAAAGTATTTCTTTTTGATATGCCCAATTAGCTAACAATTTAATGAAATTATCTTGCAGGATCTGAGTGCAGCTACACAAGACACATACAACCAACTGCAATTGCAGCCATTACCAGCTGTGCCTCCACCCCCTCGTCGCTGAGATTCTGTGATTGTTACTGCAATACCAAGACAACCAAGAGTGGAAAGCCTTTAGGAATAACTCAATTCCACTAGCACAAAAGTTAATGCTAATCTGGAAATTGTTCCCAACAATATTACTTTCTTGCAAAATCCATTTTTTAAAAATTTGCATTATTCTTAAAAGAAAATCACTGTAAAAGAAGTAGCCTACAGTAACTGTGCCAGCACCTGCAAGCTTACTTGCCTCTGTGGATCATATTGTGCTGGTCGAAGCTTTTCAGGTAATATGAAAAAGATAGGCTAAGCCTACACGAATGTTTGAAAGTTATATTTTTGTTGCATTTTTGCATAGATCATAATGAAATGCTATGCTATACTGGAGCTGAAAGTATTTAAAATAAAGGAAACAAATATGTCCAAATGGAAATAGGCATTTTAAAAGCTAAACAGCTTCTAACAATGCAAAATGTAAAGAAATGGCATCGAAACAGAATTTGGGCTTTCAATCCATTTATGAAAACCAGTTGAAATCCAATCTGAACGTGCATTTTTGGAATAGTTGAGTATTAAAACAATTATACAGACAAAGAACAATGTAAATATTATAAATGCAAAGTAACACGATTTTTTCAGTTGTAAACATTTTTCTATCTAGCAATTGAATTAATTTACTTCAATGAGATTGTATGAGTTTCGATGATATTGTCTGAGAATAGGTTTTTAGATGTTACATTGCACATTCTAGGCTCACTTTTCTTGTTGCAACAAAGTAAAGCACTTGGGCTGAGAGGCAAAACATATTTTATAAAAGTCCTCTAAATTTTAATTTAGCTAAATACAAAATAGGTCACCATGACATGGTGCTAAGCAAATGACTTCAGCGTTGCTCAGTTTCTTAAAAAACATTTTGGAATTCATTTGGAGCCAAAGTTCCTAATAAGTTTTTAGTCAGAAGCAAAGCTTTAAGCATTAATTTTAATTCCACTCACTGTTCCAACATTTAGACTTTGAACTTGGCTTACAACATTAAAAAATATACAGGCAACACATTTTTAAATAAATTTATGTTTACTTAAAATTAGTTGATAAATTATCAGGGAAACTAAAAAATGCGGAAAAATAATATGAATAAAGTCTTTGTAATCACCCAAGTGCTTTTCAGGGTTGTCTGTCTTTATTGTATACGTATTTTCTGCCACTCATGGGAACTTTGGCCAATTTTTGTAGTTGTTGCCCATGTATTCAATACAGGAAATGCAATGACTACTTAGCTCGTGTCTTTTTTTTACATAACGAGTTATGAGGATCTGAAACGCACTGCTGAAAAGGGCAGTGCAAGCAGATTCAATTGTGACTTTCAAAAGTAAAATGGAAAAGTTTGCAAGTCTATGGGGAAAGATCAGGGAAGTGGGACTGACATCTTTTGGCTATCTCCATTTATCACTGGCCCTCTATCCAGCTCTACTTGTCCCACCCCCACTTAAACCAGCTTATATTTCACCTCTTCTATTTTTCCTTAGTTCTGTTGAAGCGTCATACGGACTCGAAACGTTAACCGTGTTCTCTCCGCAGATGCTGTCAGACCTGCTGAGTTTTTCCCAGGTATTTTCCTTTTTCTTTAGGGAAGTGGGACTAATTGATTAGCTCTTTCAAAGAGCTGCTACAGGATAGAATAGGCTGAGATTGTTTCCTTTGGAACAGAGGAAGCTAAGGGGAGATTTAATTGAGGTGCATTCGGGACCTAGGTAGAGTGGATAGGAAGGGACCTATTTCTCTTGACAGAGAAGTCAATAACCAGAGACATTAATTTAAAATAATTGGTGGAAGCATTAGAGGAGGGTTGAGCAAATTTTTTTTCAGCAAGAGGGAGGTGAGAGTCTGGAGCTCACTGCCTGAAAGGGTGGTAGGGCAGAAGTCCTCATTGCATTTAAACAATACTTCAATACGCACTTGAAGTGCTGTAGCCTACAGGCTGCAGACCAAGAACTGGAAAGTGTGATTAGGTCGGATAGGTCTTTTTCAGTCGGTTTCGACACGATGGGCTGAACGGCCTCCTTCTGTGCTTTAAAATTCAATGATTATTATGGTCACATTAAAGATTAAAATGAATTTACTTATTCAACTTCAGTTTTTGCTTCAGGGTAACATTTTCAAAAGAAGTAACTGACTTAACTACAGTTACTACTAATTACTTTAATGCCCTGTTTTAGACATTTTTTAAAATTTACCATTCTAAAAATAACATCCTGGTTGTTTTATAAAACAGCTTCCTTTGTTTCCCAATAATTACAGCAATTAAACCAAGTCCACCATAACCTTAGCATTGTCTTTTCAATACTCAGTAAAAAGATCTTTGTAAAGCCATATATCCATGAACAAATCAAAGATCTATTCATAACTAAATGAATGCATAGGCAGATCGAGAAAGTCGGAGCGATTAGTTTATTGTTTGGAAATAAATGGACAGCCTGAACATCTATAAATGGTGAAATTAACAGAAAAATTTCATTCTTAGGAAATGCAACACCTCATCTGATAATTACAATTTAAACAAGCATTCCAGGATGCTATTTGTTAACTTATTTTGAATGTGGGCCTAACTGATGTGAGATATGATTAATTTCTTGCTTTGTTTTGCAGTTGCTTAAAGAAAATTTTAGTCATTGTTAATTTTCGTTTTATGTATTTAAGATGTTTTGTCTGTAATGCTTGTCAACTTTTCTGTATTAAAAAAGGTAGCCATCAAGATTGATTTGAATATTAATAATACTTAGATTCTTTAGTCCTAAGGACAGTTTCATTTGAAAAATCCTTTTCAGTGAAGCCCAACAGCCTTCCCAATTAACTGACACGACTGCGTCAAAATCGATGCAGGCTTGAGAACAGTTAAGAGCAACAAAATGCTAGATGGTAAATTTACTGTGAGCTAAGAAAGCACTGTATCCAGAATGTGTATTATAAATAGATGTATTTAGACCGAATAGCATAAATTCAAAAATAGGCAAGATTTAAACAATATACTCTTAACAACAATGAATAAGCAGAATTACAGCCTGCTTCTTAACACTCTCCAGTAAGAATGAGAAGGGAAGCAGGCAGTTTTTGTCATAAATAATCCCTCCTCGTAACACAGCCATCAAAAGCTGACCAGTTAGTTTATTCCATTGAGTTATGGCGTGTTTTGATTGTCCTGCAACAGCATAAAATATAAATATGAAACAAGATGAGCACCAGGACTCCACAGCATTATAAAATGGACACAAGCAAAGAGGGTACTCAGCAGAGCCATATCTCCATCATACTGTGTGAACTCAACATTATTACAATTACACAGCTCTACCCTGAGACTCTTTCCTGCCTGGCTGATGCTCTAACTACAAAGCTGAAAAAGAAATAATTTCACTGAGAAAGCTTCAGGCCAATTCACATCTAACAGCCTGCTCTGAAAACTCTGTCCACGTTTGAAACAGTCTATGTCAAAATGCAGCAAGACCTGGATAATATCCAGGCTTGGGCTGACAAGTGGCAAGTACATTCACACCACACAAGTGTCAGGCAATGACCATCTCCAACAAAGGAGAATCTATCGCCCCTTGAAGTTCAATGGCATTATCATCATGGAATCCCCCACTATCAACATGCTGGGGGGGGTTACCATTAACCAGAAACTGAACTGGACTAGCCATATAAATACTATGGCTAGAGAACAGGGCAGAGGCTAGGAATAGTGCGACGAGTAATCCACCTCCTGACTTCCTAAAATCAGTCCCCCATCTACAAGGCACAAGTCAGGAGTGTGATGGAATACTCCCCACTTGCCTGGATGAGTGTAGCTCCCACAACACTCAAGAAGCTCGACACCATCCAGGACAAAGCAGCCTGCTTGATTGGCACCACATCCACAAACATTCACTCCCTCCACCACTGACACACGGTAGCAGCAGTGTATGCCATCTGCAAGATGCACTGCAGGAATTCACCAAGGCTCCTTTAACAGCACCTTCCAAACCCACGACCACTACCATTTAGAAGGACAAGGGCAGCAGATAGATGGGAACACCACCACCTGGAAGTTCCCCTCCAAGTCACTCACCATCCTGACTTGGAAATATATCGCTGTTCCTTCACTGTCGCTGGGTCAAAATCCTGGAACTCCCTCCCTAGCAGCACTGCAGGTGTACCCACACCACATGGACTGTAGTGGTTCAAGAAGGCAGCTCACCACCACTGTCTCAAGGGCAATGAGGGATGGACAATAAATGCTGGCCAAACCAGCAAAGTCCACATCCCCTGAAAGAATAAAAACAATTTTGACAGTTGTGACAAATTGCACCACAGCAGCTGAGACAAGCTACAGCATTCTAAATCAAGCCACAACATTCTTAAAAAAGGTCAATGTGCCCCATTTCACAATGTTAACGGTTGGACGCTCTAAAAAAGTTCAGGATCCGAATCTGGATCCACATCTTCACCTAAACTAATCAGTTTTTCCTTGGACCATGCCCTATCTGTCTGTGCAGCAAGTTTTGTTGAAATCTGTCCATTTATTTGTTGGGATATATTGCTTACAGATAAACAGACCACCTTCAGTGGCAGAGATCATAATAGTGGAAAATTTATAATGGGTGTTGTACATACAGCTCATTCACCATGGGAGAGTGTGCATATTTGTTGCTGTCATCATTATCATTGTCAGTCCCTTGAAACGAGTATGATGTCTGCTAGGCTTCATGAGTTGTGTATCCTCAGGTGACTCAGCAGGCCAATTGTGGAGCCACAGTTCTTTGAGCAGAAGAACAAAAGTAGCCCTGAGAAGGTGGGGTTGGGGTGGGGAATTCTTAAGCCAGGGTTAAGCTCTCTCTCTCCTCCTGCTTTTGTTGCTTCTCTGCAGAAGATATTGTGCGGTCAGTTTCTGACTGTGTTACGGCTTGCTTGATGAGGCTGTGCCACATGGTATGGTTTATGGTAAGATCCTCCATGCACCAATGTCAATTTGATCCCTTTCTGATGAGGCTTTCAGTGTCCTGAAAACGTTTTCTCCATCTTCCTTGAGGTCAGGTGCCACCCTCCTGTTGTGAAAAGAGGATCTGCTTCGGAAGCCAATTATTTGGCATGCAGAAACAGTTTCCAGACCACGGGAGCTGATTTCACATGCTTATGCTTGCTGGAGGATTTGCCTTTGGTAAGGATGCTGGAGTTTGTTCACCTGTTTTGCCACTTGACCTTATCCACTGATGAAAATTCTCCCATGCCTGGAGATGTCTTTGATAGGTGACCCAAGTCTCACTGCCACATAGAAGATATAGAAGGGTGGTGACAACAAC